>NC_139153.1:96692655-97892655 GCF_964270905.1 Leucopleurus acutus
CACTGAAGGTTCAGATGATGGTTAGCATTTTTTAGCAATAACGTATTTTTTAATTAAGTTATGTACATTTTAGAAATAACGCTATTGCACACTAAATAAACTATAGAATACTGTAAATATAACTTTTTTTTTTTTTTTTGCGGTACGCAGGCCTCTCACTGCTGTGGCCTCTCCCACTGCGGAGCACACAGGCCCCGGATGCGCAGGCTCAGCGGCCACGGCTCACGGGCCCAGCCGCTCCGCGGCATGTGGGATCCCCCCGGACCGGGGCACGAACCCGCGTTCTCTGCATCAGCAGGCGGACTCTCAACCACTGCGCCACCAGGGAAGCCCTAAATATAACTTTTATATGCACTGGAAAACCAAAAAATCGCAAGTGACTCACTTTATTATGATATTTGCTTTATTGTGGTGGCCTGAAACTGAACCTGCAATATCTCCGAGGTCTGCCTGTACATAGCATTTACATTGTTTTAGGTATTGTAAGTAATCTAGAGATTTAAAATATACAGCAGGATGTACCTAGGTTATAGGCAAATACGACACCATTTTATATAAGGGACTTGAGCATCTTTGGATTTTGGTATCTGCAAGAGGTCTCGGAACCAATCCCCCAAGGATCCTGAAGGATGACTTAATTCAAACTGGAAGACAATGACAAAAGGATGAAACTTGAAGCATCAGAAAGGATGAAAGAACAAGTGTAAAGAGCAGAAATATGGTATATACAATACACTACCTCTTCTCATGAGTTTTATAAATCATTTAATAAGTAGAACAAAACTTGCAACACTATCTGATTTCCAAGACTATGATATTTAAAAATGGGAAAAGTAAAGGGACTAAAATGGAAGTAAGGAGTCCAAGCGGTAAACTGTAATGTCAGTAGGCTATAGTAAGTCACATATGTATATTGTCATACCCAGAGCAACTGTTAAGAAAACTACACAAAGAGATACACTCAAAAATACTATAATTAAATCAAGATGGAATCCTAAGTGTTTAATTAATACATGGGAGGCAAGAAAGGAGGAACAGAGGTGTAAAAAACAAAACAAAACAAAACAAAAAACACCAGAGAAAACAAGGAGAAAGCAAACAACTAAATGGAAGAACTTAAGTCCTAACATACCAACAACTACCTTAAATGTAAGTGTCTAAACACAACTATTGGGTTTCCCTGGTGGCGCAGTGGTTGAGAGTCCGCCTGCCAATGCAGGGGACACGGGTTCGTACCCCAGTCCGGGAAGATCCCACATGCCGCGGAGCGGCTGGGCCCGTGAGCCATGGCCGCTGAGCCTGCGCGTCCGGAGCCTGTGCTCTGCAACGGGAGCGGCCACAACAGTAAGAGGCCCACGTACCGAAAAAATATATAACTAACTAACTAACTAAATAAATAAATAAACACAACTATTAAAAGGCAGAGATTGGCACAGTGGGTTAAGAAAAACCTCACAACTCATCTATGCTGTTTACAAGAAACTTGCTTTAATTTCAACAAAATAGGTAGATTGACCGTAAAAAGATTAAAAATATGTACCATGTAAGCATTAATTTAAAAAAGAAGAAATAATAATATTACTATCAGATAAGGTAGACTTTATCTGAGCAAAGAAACTTACTAGAGACAATGAGAGACATTACATAATGTGAAAAGGATTAATCACCAGGAAGACATAGCGATCCTAAAGATACATGTACCAAATAACAGAGTCTCAAACACATAAAGCAAAAGCTGATAGAGCTGAAAGGAGAAACAGACTAATCCATAATTATTGTTAAGGACTTCAATACTGCTCTTTCAGCAAATGACAAAATTATTAGATAGAAAATCAGCAAAGTGCAGTTTAGGTATATGAATATACATGATTCACACATGGTACTATATAGAGCTTAACTGCTGATCTTCTTGTGGTGAATTTCCCAAGAAAACAGGCATTTACATGAGAGTTTTAAAAGACTGAAACTGGAATTGCTGATTGGTCAGTACTGACTATGTTTTTTAACTTTGCTGATTCGTTCAGCATATAAAATTCTATCTGAAATATCTGAGTTCTTTCATGAGAAAACTCATGTATTTCTCATTAACACAATTTTGCAAAACATGAAATCTGACATGGCATCTAAAAAAGTCATTTCTAGGTAGACAGTTTCTCTTTAATAACTTCATCAGACCTCACATAATGAAGTGACACACAAACTAATTAAAGCAAGAGAAATTCACCTGAAAATTTCAGAGCTTGGGTACAAAACAAAGCAATTCAAGAAACAGTGAAAGCTCACTGGTCTGATTGTTAAGACATTTGTGTTCTGGTCATTGCTCCCCCATTAACAGCTGTGTGATTTGGGGCAAGTCCTTTAACCTCTCTGAGCTTTAATTTTCTCATCTGAAAGATGAAGAGGTTGAATTAACTGACCTCAAACTCTTCTTTCCTGCTCTAAACTTTTAAGACAATGTGAGTCAATTTCATGCTTGTAAACAGGAAGAGTTCTTTGGCCTCCCAATTTAAAATGCACCATCAAAACTACCAACAGAGAACTCTGCTGCTCTAAGTGAGTCTGAGAAGATTAACACAGACATTGCATTCCACTGCAAAAGCAGAACTGGAGATCAAAAAGTAAGGCAGATCTGAATCAGGTTTCCCAATGCAACCGGCAAAGTGATGGGCCAGGAAAGTTTTCATAGACTGAAAAAAAACAGGTTCCAATGCCTTTCTGAGCTGGCTTGGTTTGGTGGCTGGAAACCCACACATGGTCTCACCAAGCAGACTTCAGATGGGAACCTTTAATAAATGTTCTAGTTTTTGAAAAGCAGGGCAGTCACAGTGGCCTCTGAGAAAATCAAGTGCTGTTAGATGTGGTATAAATAACCCAATGGGTGAAACGCTTCATTCTAACTCAGTTTTCAGCCACATGTACGGCAAATGGACAAAGGATCCTAGGGATGCAAAGTCCACTGGAAGGAAGATCCTCATCTCCCTGAACCTTGACTTCAACTGGGCATCTCACACATTTAATTATTTCCAGAGTAAAAGGTAGGTACCTTTTACTGGGGAGAGGGCCTTTAGAAGACAGTGGGGGTGATATTGGTTCAGAGGCAGCAGTGCTTCCAGGGATATACAAACAGCACTGGGTTATGAGAGTGGTAATAATCTGGAAACCCAACAGTTAGAGAACCTTCCCCCGCCCCAGGTAGATATTAAGAATACCACGATACCAGAATTGATCCATGCAAACAAATCTTCATTAGCATCTAGAATTTACCTGCTACCATAAACAGTGCTGAGGGCCCAGAATTGCATCAGATACTCCTGGAGGGGCACACAGTCTGACTGGCTCCATCAGTTAGAGTTCCAGCAGAAAAAGGTAGCCCCACCCAGCTGGGAATTTAATAATGGGACTATTTACCAAAGGGTGGGTGAAGCTAAGGGAGCCTGTAAGGGCTGGGGAGGTATATATCAACTTTAAAGGGAAGGAGCCGTCTCAACATGGTTCTCTGTAGGTTAAGAAGGTAAGTGGAATACAGGTAAGTCCCACCAACACGTCTTGTCTTGAAGCTTAAAATGACTGGGATTCACCGGTTAGTTTGTTCAGCACCATCAGTGGGAGGGGGTCTCTCCCTTGTGCCAGAATGAAACCACACTCCCTCAACCTCTTCACCAAAACCTCAAGAATTCTGGGCTCCATCATCCTTAATTCCTTCTCTCCACTGTGCTACCTGCAGTCATCACTGTGAAGGGGCTTCCAACACCTTCCACTATGGTTGGCTCTACAGTATGTGCTGGAGTGGGTGTGTATCGGTGTGGGCTTGGGACTCCCGGCCAATCTCTTCAGAGGCTAGCCCACATCAATTACTCCTTTAGCCCAGTAGATGTCCTGGCTTTAGGAAGTGAGACAATCACCATTCCAGATTCCCTGAGCCCCATTTCACACCTGAGGGAACTAACTAACATCCCAATGAGGCTGATGTCTGGCCAGCTCAAGGTCATGCAGCAGACTCAAGCCCAGGTTTGAGCCCCTGCTCTTTGTACCTCATCATTCTGTGACTGGCCGAAGAAGGAATGGGTTACAATCTCCATCAGACAAAACTGTTACCTGTGCTGGTGGTTACCACAACTTTACTCAGTGAGATTACATTAATTCTTACCTTCTCCTACATGACATCGAGAGTCTCCTATGATTTACTCAATGCATTCATCTTTAACTCCATCTTCTGCATATTTAGAATGACAGAATAATTTGCAGGATAATTTAGGCTCCATTAGTATGTTATACATGCCTCTATTACAGTACTTATCACATTGTGCTGTAATTTTTTGTTTACATATCTGTCTCTGCCACTTGACTGTGAGTTCCTACGGGGATTAGCCTGTGTCTTACTCATGTTAGTATTCCACCTCCTCCCCAGAACCCAGCCGCTGAACATTTTGAAGTCGTAGGTATTTAATGAATGAGGCAGCTATTTATAGTAAGGCTCCATAGACGACCACACCTGGTTTGCACACATTCATTTATTCAACAGATATTTATTAAGTTCTTACTGTGTGCCTAGCAATATGCTAAGCTCTAGGAATCCAAACATACCACCTCTGTGTGTTTGGGATATAATAATGGGAGATAATGGCACATAAAAAAAAGATAAAATCCTAATGGCTACAGACTGTGTTTCTCCAAAATTCATGAATTGAAATCTTAATCCCCAAAGTATTGATATTAGGAGGAGGGAAGGTGATTAGGTCATGAGGCTGGAGCATTCATGATGGGATTAGTGTCATTACAAAAAAGGTCCTAGGGAGATCTCTGGCCCCTTCCCACATGTGAGGACATAGCAAGAAGATGACTGTCTAGGAAGCAGGCTCTCACCAGACAGAATCTACCAGCAACTTGATCCTGGACTTCCCAGCCTCCAAAACTGGGACAAATAAGTTTCTGTTGTTTACAAGCTACTCAATCTACGGCGTTTTTGTTATAGCACCCTGAATGGACTAAGACACTAATCATCATGTAATCTGCAGAGACGCACAGGGTATTAAGGGAGACTAGAAGTGGCTAATTAATATGGCCTGGTTGAGGAGAGGTTCAGGTAAGGGTTTCTAGAGAAGGAAACTGCTGAGCTGCATTTTTGAACATGGTTATGAAATAACCAGTCAAAGACATGCTGTGAGGAGGCCATCAGGGAGAGGAAATAATAAGAGTAAAGGCACTAGGACATGACATAGCCAGTTGTGACTGGAAAACTATGCCAATTTGGTGCTGTAGGATGAACATCAACTATGAGACACGAGTAAGGCAGGAAAGACTATCAAAGCTAGCTGGGAGTGGCCAGTTCACCAAGTTATGGAACTTGGATGTTATTCTGTTAATGATACTGATGCAGTAAAGGGACTTAAGTGGGGGAGAGATGTGGTAAGACTGGCATTTTAGGTAGAATCACTCCCTGACCTTGTGAAGAACAGAGTTGGGGGATAAGACTAGAATTAGGAAAACCAGTTAGAAGACAGTTACTAAAGTACTGGAAAGAGATGAAGAAGACCTGAACTAGGTCAGTTGTAGAAGGAATGGAAAGAAGAGCACTGACTTGAGCTTGACTTGGGAGATGAACTTAGCAGGATCTGGTGGTTAGCTGGATTTGAGGAGTAAGGGAGAGAGAGGAAACAAGGAAGACTCCCAGTTAGAAGACAGGGCCATACTCACAGACGGAGAATAGAGGTAAATAGTCAGGTTTGGGGCAAGGTGCTGAATTCATTTTAAACATCTTGAGTTTGAGGTGCATCTAACTAATTGAGGAAATGTCTAACAAGCAGTCAAAGATATGTTTGAAGCTTGTTGGAGATGGGGAGAGGGCTGGGATTAGAGGTATAAAATTCTGGGTCCTAAACTAGAAAGCAGTGGTAGAAATCATGAGAGTCAGCAAAATTGCTATGGTGAGTATGTAGTGTGCGATGGACAAACAGCTGGGCCAGGTCCCTGGGAAACACCAGGGAGATTTAGGTCTTTGTCTCCTCTCCTTTCCCAATATTTCCTCAATTCTTTACCCATCTGCAGACCTATGCTTGGGATCTTGTATAAAGGGATACAAATCCCTAAATCTATAATGATGCTTACCATGAAAACACCCTGGGAGACATATAGCACAGTACCTCATATATGCACCAAGTTTTAAAACATAACTGATCCTTTCCTGAGAGAATTTTCTGATGGGAGAGGTAGAGGAATGAAAGGGGCTCGGCAGGGAGTGGAGAAACATTGCAAAGGGAGTCGGAGGGTGCGTTTCTTTGTGGCCAGGCACACTGGTTATGAGTGCAGCCTGCAGCTCTGCCTGCCTCTTACCAGCTTTTGAATGCATCCAGCTTGGGCTTCAATTTCCTCATCTGAAAATGAGGATTACAATAGTACTTACTTCATAGTAGTGTTTAGAGTGTTAACTGAGTTCATATGCACAAAGCATCTGGAACATCGCCTGCCTCATAGTAAGTACTGTAAAAGTATTAGCCGCTATTGTTATTTACCATTTTAACTTAGCCCGTGGAGTTGTGTACAGCATTTTCCGTCTCTCATTTCCCAGACCATCCTCTCCTTTGGGAATGGTTACAATGCAGACCCTATATTGTTGGCTCAGGCTTGCCCTACCCCCGTTTACAGTTCCTGATGTTTGGGATCCAGTGACTTAGGAGGTAGGTTTGTTTTTGTTTTGTACTCCATGTGTAGCCTGCAGTTCTTTCTCCCAGTACTTGTAAACCCTGATTAAATCACTGAACAGCACCACCTACAGACTTACATAACTGCATCAGGAGCATTTCCCTTGGGGATCTGCTCAAAACCCTCTGAGTCAGTTGCCCAGGGAAACAAGCTGGTGATGTCACAAGGTCCCTTCTGTCGAGCCTGAGGCAGGGCCCGGTTCTGACAACTTTGCCCAGCCTAAGCATACTCTTGTCCTCTCCAAGGCAATGCAGAGACCCTCATCCTCTCTCAGCAGTGTCTGAACTCAGGTATATTGGGGTAGTGACCACACACCTCTTCCTGATTCTCTGGCCACAGACCACTTGCTATGCTTCCCTCCAAGGGAACAGAAATGCCTGTTTAAATGGAGTGTCTGGGACAGCTCTCAGTAACTCTTGATTCTCTAGAGTATAGATAAAAAACTGCGGGGGGTGGGGGCGGGGGGGGGGGGAACAACTAACTGAAACGCTGGGGCTGCTCCCTAGAGGATCAAAGGTTGTTTCAGATTTTATAGGGCCTCAGAGACCTTAGGAGCAAGATTACAACACCCTTCCCCTTTCTAAATATTTACTTCCCTCCATGCGATAAACACGCCCACAATCTCTCCCTCCTGGTCTGTCAACCTGCTTCTCATTCTCTCAAGATATATTATGGCAACTTCCTTATTCTGCCCCCAAGAAAAGAAAATACGACCATGACGGTAGGTATTTTCATTAGAGTTCTCTGGTACTTAACGATAAGGTCATTTAATCATGCCCCGACCCAGTCAAATAGTGCAAAGTGCACTTCTTACATTGCTCCCTGCCCTCTTCAAAGCCTAAATACTGAAACATATGCAAATTTGCAGATTACCTGCTATTATCTAAGTGAAGGCATCTGAAAATCAGCAATAATCCTGTCTCCCACGTTTATCAGGAAAGGAGCCTATGAGAGAAGCAAAATTCAGCCATGTTGGAACGCTCAATCCCAGAGGGGTGTGTTACACAGTTCTCCTTCTCTGGCCCGGCTTGCCATAGGACTTCCGCTGTCACCTGCGGAAGTACGCCAGAGGGAAGCTACTTTGAGACCGTTACAGTCCCCTGGTCAGAGCTAGCCATGACGAGGACTTCTACGTGCATATACCACTTTTTTGTTTTGAGCTGGTATATTTTCCTCAATTTTTATATCTCACAACAAGGAGAGGATCCGCGGAAATCCAAAGTCTTTCTAAATGGTGGACAATGGAAGTACTTAACATTCCTTAACCTGGTAAGTCCATTCGGCTGTATCAGGAAGCAAGCTATTTGTCTGTAATATCAGTGCCTCTACACATAACACCTTTGGATTTTATCAAGTACAAAATTCCAATATTTGTCTTTCTTCTTCACTGTTTGTTTGTGAGTTTTGGCATTCTCTTTTACTTGACAATTTGCTCTGAGAAACCCCATTTTGGAGTTATCCATAGTTACCTTTTGTGCTACTTGTTAAATGCTCTTTTGAAAAGAATCTTGTCTTGAAGTTCTTCTCAGATGAGCCCAAGTGGGGAACTAAACTAATGGTTTCACCATGGGACTGACTACATATGCAGGAGGAATTTTGAACTTTGCTTGGGGGAGTCTGTGAGGGAAGGCAGAGTGGTGCATGTTGCGTGGGAAGTGCAATTTCCAGTGGAGGAATAATGCCCTTTTATAGCACACACAGACTAACAGATTTATCTAAGAAAAGCAAATACATTTTGCCATGTTCGGATCCCACTTCAATTTTTTATAGGCTCAGGCTCCATCTTAAAGGACAAATCACCCAACCAAATGGCAAATACACATTTTCAACTATTTACAAACCAATCACATCACTTGATCCTTTCTTGTCTCCCTAGCCCAGCTGACCACAATCTGATGAATGAAGTGATGAAGTGTGAATGAATGGGAGAAAAATAGGTTTTTAAAAAATGTTTTGGAAATATGTAAAATTATTTTTAGAGTTAAAAGCTAAACATGCTGCAGGCTTTGGGGATGCTAATTAAAGTTTTGAGATTTTTAACCTAAATGTAGGGTACCATATAAACATCTGATTGCAGAAACTAGACAAAATATTCCAGTTCTTTGGCATCATAATCCTAGGCAGAGGTAATGCATGGTAAAAAAAAAAAAAAAAAGAAGATGACTCTCTGTAATGCTAAGGAGAGGAAATTCAGAAGGTTCAAATCAAAGAAGCCTGGAAGTTCAGCTTCCTCCTCTCTGGTAACTTGCTGGCTTTTGATTTTGAGATTTGAGCCCTGAATACAGTTCTACTGTGCCTGAAAACTATCAAGGTGATGGCTTGTTTCAATAATAGAATTTTATGAAAAAACAAGTAAATAGAAAATAACAAAAAATGATTTTGTGGAATTAGAATCATACAGTAAAAGTCTCAGCTTGATGTATCTATTAGCTTCACATTAAGAATAGTCAAGGTAAAGAGAGCAGTGTCAGCCAGGATTGATGATCTAATCAAATCCAAATTCTAGTATGGTTGTCCTCCCTCACACTAAGCATGGCTAAGAGCAGATTCATCACTGACTCCCAAACCCCATCTCCCTGGCTTCTTAATTATAGCTCGGTTACATGTCCCAGAGGCACCATATTTCCAAGAATGGAAAAAGACACTCATCTGTCCAGGATACTTATTTCCTAGTGTTAACTCCCTGACTAATAGCCACCAAATCCTGTGTCTTCCCTCTTACTAGGTTCATCCCTTCTTCCCCAATCTTACCGCCCCTCTCATTGTAGGTGTTTATTAGTTGGTACCTAGATGACCAGATCACCTCTTCACTGTCCTCCCATTATCAGTCCATCCATCACTCAGATTTCAGATTAATCTTCCCAAAGAACTGTTCTGGGTTTTGTTTCGCTTCAAACATCATAAGCCTGCTTGAGAAGTGTGGTCAGCTACTCAAGAAACCACAGGGGCTCCCTCCTACCTTACAGGACCAATCTAAACTCCTGATTTAAGAGCTCACCTGCCTACTTGGCCGTCGGGCGCTCGCCTCCCTAGGAAGGTTGGTCTATTCTCCAGGAAGGCCTGTGTCTTCTCCAGTGTTGGTCCCTAGGCTTTTGCTGTCACTGTTCTACCCATATGCACACTATCCTTGAATGAAAGGCCTACCTGCTTCTACACCACCTGCTGCTTTCACAGACCACCTGAAATCCCATATTCTCCTTAAAATCTCTGCTGAGCAACTCTAAACCAAATTCGTTTTTTCCTTTCCCTGAATTTTTACGGCTTCTCTCAGTCTCCGCTTATTTATGTATAGTATTGTTTTCTCATTTCCACCCACATGTGATTCTCAACATTTCAATCAAATTGTAAGTGGCTCCCAAACAGGAGTTTTGTCTCCTAAGTCTTTGCCAGCCCTGACGTTCTAGGATTCTACACTGTATTTGCCACAGTGGCTGGCGCAGATTATCCCCATAATAAAAGCTGGGTGCCTTGGTATGTTGACTGGACTTGACCTCACTTTTCTGTATTCCTGAGCAGTATAGTCTCTTCTGACATCTTCTGACCCTTGAAATGGGCAGAGAGGGGCTTCCCTATGGCTGTTTCCTTTCTGCTGTTAGGTGTCATCCTGAAATTGTGACTTAATGCAACGTTTTCCAACTGGTGAAGATGGGTTGAATGTGTTTTAGAGGATCAATTTAAGGTCAAACTTCAAATACGTGACATCACATGAAATACTGCGCCTTAAAATTTCTAGCTCTTGAGGTCTTGTGGGCTGATTAATGGTTGTGTTTCCTAATGATTAATTAGTGTTAACTAACGAATAATTCGTTAACGGTTGCGTTTATAAAGTCACAGAGGTCTCATAACTTGCTATAACACTCTTAAATTCATTTTATGTAAACATATTGAAGTCAGTACCCCATCCTGCTTTCCAGGAAATTTACATCCCGCCCCTTTAAACAGCTTTCATTTCTAGTTGGCTGAATATCCGTCATGGCCCCTAAGAACAAAGTCCAACTTAATGCAAGTCAGCATTCTAAGTGGGCCCCATTTCCTCCCGGAGCTACCCCAGGGGCTTCAAAGGATTGATGCCTGGGGCATGAGGTGAGTTAGTGGGGGTGCCACTGAGGAATGGCGACCAATTCCTGCCTAGTGCCTAAGGAGAGTAAAGGAAGAAGAGGAGAGAGGTGAGTCTCTGTCTAATGAGGGAGTAAACTGACCCCAGGGAAGAGGCAGCCAATTCCCCGCTGGGAGGGAAGGCAGTATAGCTTAGTGGGCATAAGCAGGAGCTCTAGGATTATGAGCTCTCTGGGATGGTTCCTCAGTTCCACCTCCTACTGACCCTGGTCTGGGTATTTCTTTGTCTTCTATTTACAAATCTGTCAAATAGTGCATAACCACAGAGTGACCGTAAGGGACAAAGGACGTAAGGGAAGCACTCAGAATGGTGTAAGAAGTGGAAAACGGAATGAGGAGATAGGAGAGTGCTGGTGAGCTTCTAGCCATCTCATCTTTGAGTACAGAAGGGATGGTGCAGAGGGGAGGGTAATTTGGGGGGACATCAGTCCCCTCACTGAGCACCATGGGTGCTGGGTCATGGATTCAGGCAAGGGTCACCCAACTGTCTCACTGCTCAAGTACTTCCCTCCACAGGCTTCACACTTCAGCTTCCCAGCTAGAGGAGGACCACTGTGGAGTCAATGCTTTCCCTATATAATAGTTGCCTAGGTGGATGCCCTCAGGCACTGGGGAAGCCCTAGAGCTAGAGTCTGCAAGCTCAGGCAGAGGGTAGTGAATCCTGCTGAATGCGGTAGCCCCCAGGAGCTGGGCAAGGAGACAAGGCAGTGCTGTGGACATCCTCGGGTGCTCACGTTGGCTCAGGCTTCCAGTGCCTGGGTCTTCCACAATGTTGTGTTCCCTCCTCTCCATCCACTCCACTTCCACCCAGGGACTGTCCCTGACCCCAGGGAATGCAAGCTGGGGAGAGGGGACAGAGGGATTTTTCAGCTGCAATTGAAATCGGCTTGCAGAATTCATAAGAGTTTGCTGGGTTTTCCTCTTTTTAAAAATAAACTTCCTTCTGAAACATGGTTAGAGGTGGTGCCTCATAACTGGGATCTCCAGGGGAGATTCTGGGCGGGCCCCTCCCTGTTTCCCTCCCCCCACTTCACCAACAGAGGCATGACATTGCCCTCCTCTCTTCATATAAAGCTGCCCAAGCCGCAGGCAGCTCTGACCTTATTATCGTCAAGCTCTCAGGATGACAACAGCCACTTCATTACATAGGTCCTCAGGGATGGCAAAGCAGGGCCAGGGGAAGAGAGATCCTTGAGAGATCCTTGGGGACGTTCCATCGTTCAAACTCCAAGGTAGCCCATGAACAGTGAGAAGACAGGGATCCATTTATAGTATATAGAACCCACTGCGATACTTGGGGCCAACCTTTAATTTCCATCATCGGGTTAATATATTCATCTGTGGAACTCTTAAGCTCAGCAGACTCAGAAATACACTTAACTGTCTATTCCACAAAAATGCTTAAGATCACTGTTTTTACCTCTCAGATAGTTGAAAGAATGAGGGCTGAGGGAAGGGAAGAGTCACCACCAGCACCCAAAATAAAACAGCTGTGGTTTACTGAGTAACCATGACAGCATTTTGGTAGGTTCCTTGTGCACAGTATAAAGATTAGTGATCGAAGGCCTAGCTTCTGGAGCCAGACTGCCTGGGTGCCACTCACTTGCCATGTGCTCTTGAGTGAGTTACCTAACTCCTCTGTGCCTCATATGTAGTGGATCTGTGGTGCGGCACACAGATTCCCCTACCTCCTCAGCATCAAGGTACTCATTCCCCAGCTCCTGGGAGAAGGGGTGCTGCCTGCTGGTGACTCATAGCTGAGCTCTCATCCCACAACTGTCCTCAGCAGAAGGGAGCTACCTGGACCAAGGCTTAAGACCTCCCTGAGGTTGCTGCGTGCAAAGACTGGTTGACCTGGGCTACAAAGGCTGGGCTCCAGGACAACTCTGAAGGGACAGCTCAACTCCAGGGCTCCTTCGGGGATTAGCTGATTCCATGCAACTGTACTGCCCTTCCGGTTTTCCTGGTGCTCAGTCCTTCTCCCTCCCTCCCCCTCCCTCTTCTCATGGATGTTCTGAGAGCACTCCTCCATGAACACCCTTCAGGCAGATCTCAGCATCTCACTCCATGAACACCCTTCAGGCAGATCTCAGCATCTCAGATTCTGTTTCCCAAGGAACCTGGCCTACAAAACGTAAAATGGTAAATGTACCAAAAAGGTTCCTCCTCTTCTGCCGCCTCTTCTTCTTCCTAATAAAGACATATTAACATAGAACCTGCCCTGGTCTGTATTATGCCTAACTTCTGGCACCTAAGAGACATTCTGTGAATGTTGGCTGCATGAATAAATGATCAGAACATAACTCTTAACTGGTAAGAGCCACTTTCTAGAGAACCCCATCCCACCTGTAAGACAGCCTACCGCACGGCCATCCTACTGCTACACTGAAGCCAGCTGTTATCAGCTATACAACACTGGCTAAGCATTCTTACAAATCTTCCTTCCAACCTGTCCCTCAATGTTCTTAGTTTCTTCTCTTTATTTTCTTGTGTTCTTCATATCAGTTCTTCTCCCATGTTCTCGATCTCATTCTTTCATCTGTTTCATAAGCTCAATGCACATGAATAATGTCTGAAATATAATATTACATATAATACAGATATATTTGACAAACTTCCTCTACCTGTCCCAGATGCCACCACCCTCACCACCACAGTTATACAAAATGCTCGTCACAATGAGTCCCCATTTGCTGTTTTATTCTGAATTAATCTCCACGGCAAGCGTTGCATCATTCTGAAGGCGAGACCTGAGAAAGTCCCGGCCTGTCTGAGTCAGGCACAGAGAGCTGAGCTGGGCGTTGGATTACTTGACTCATTCAGTCAGAGTTGTAATGTCTTGCTCAGGAAACTTGTGGAATCTCCCTCTCTGGAATTATTTTTAAATGAAGAAATTCTCATTTCCTGGGATAGTTTAAGAGGATTCTGGCTTAGAGCAAGGAAAATAAACTTGACGACTTAGAAAGGTTAAGCTTCTGTGTTTTCAAGATTGTTGTGAATTTTGTGAAGACATATGAATGTAAAAATGAAACATCCTTTAGCTATGGTTTCTCAAGTTGCACTAGTTATTAAAAAAAATGTAAATTAAGCTCTCCCAGGTGGTAAGTTTGTCAGCTAGCAACAAAAATGGAAGACAGCTAACAATCTTAGATCAGCAGTATTTCAGAAGAAAGGACAGATGGAATTAGGGAAGAACTGGTAGAAAAAAATTAAATCAGACAGCAGCAACTCTGAAGTAAACCCTCACCAAGAAGATACCGTTAACTCTGCTTTTCTGAGCGGCCCAAATAGTTGAGAAATGTAAACAACAGTAATTTTGCTGTAAGAGTCGTAAAAGGCGGCCAGTTGTTGCTATCTTCTTTCAATGCTACTCTATTAGTTTGCTGGGGCTGCCATAAAAACGTACCACAGACTGGGGAGCTTACACAACAGAAACTTCCTCAGAGTTCTAGAGGCCAGCAGTCCAAGATCAAGTTGTTAGCAGGGTTGGTTTCTACAAGCCTCTCTCCTTGGCTTGTGGATGGCTGCCTTCTCCCTGTGTCTTCACGTGGTCTACCCTCTGTGTGGGTCTGGGTCCTAATCTCCTCTTCTTCTAAGGACACCAGTCCTACTGGATTAGGGCCCACCCTACTGTCCTCATTGTAACTTAATCACCTCTTTAAAGATCCTGTCTCCAAATACAGCCACTTCCTGAGGTACTGAGGGTTATAACTTCAAATATGAATTTTGGGGGCATACAATTCAGTCCCTAACAGCTGCCATTTTCCCCCTTGACTATTCCTTCTGTGAGTGTCTTATAAACATCCCCGTGTACTGTCCTTAGAGAATGAGCAGACCAGTGTCTGGTTTTGTGAGCTGATGCAAACCTGCCCTTGAGGCCCTGCAGGAGGCCTCCCCATTGAGTAAGCCCATGCCACCTCCCTCTCCTTGCTCGCCAGCTCTGCTGTGTGGATCCTCTATGCCCTAGTTCTCGCCTGTTTATTTCTTTTGGCAACACCCTAGCGCCCCCCCCCGGGCTCCTATGCAGGGGCTCATAAATATTCCTTGTTGACACAGATGATGGCGCATCAACGTGGGTTAAGATCGATGGAGACCAGGCTGCCTCACGCACACAGCTGGCATCTCTCCAAAGTGACATATGCCTGTGAAATAACGTGTGAGCTGAGGGGAGAGGGGGAGAAGTGATTGGCAAGTTTGTGGTGTGGAGCAAATTTTTATCGGTGAAGGAGAAGCCACGGAGGCTCTGAGTAATGTGTTCTTTCCCCAGTCCAATTTCCACATTCTGTGACTGGGAAAGGCAAGAGAAAGTCAGGACGAGCTTGACTCATGCTGACGCTAGGAAGCTCTCGCTAAGGAAAGCGGTCACAGGGACTTCACATGCTGGGTGGAGGCGGCCTCTCCCCAAGGAGGGAAAACCTGGCAGGCACTCAGCGCTCAGTGGGAGATTAGTTGCTGTGTGGATTAATTGCTGTGTTGATAGAAAGGTGCAGGCCTCCTCACCGGGGCCCAGGCCCCTCGTCTGCCCTTCCTAACTCCAGCAGCTGCCTGCTATGGCCTCAGGGGTGAGCTGAGAGCTGCTGGGGAAGAAGGGGAGAGAAGGAGACTTCTCCTAGCATTCAGTGCAAAGACAGCACTCCAATTCTGCAGTGCTCAGGGCTCAACGGCAAAAGTAAACGACGAGTATTGGGGTGGCAGCCTCTTCATGGCATTTAAAACTGTAGCCCACCCTCCCTGGAGTGGCCCCTTCTGGCTTGAAGCTTCCTCCTCCCTCAGGGCCATGGGGTTCTTGCACATTCCTGATTTTCTACCATCTGATCATTCTTTGCTACTTTGCTTCCCCCTTAGCCCTTCTGTCCCTTAGAGGAGGGCATTTCCTCAGCATTTGCTTCCCACTTCTCTCCTCTTCCCTTTGTCCTCTCTTTAGAAACCTCATCCCACCATGTGGGCTCATCTCCGCAGCCCCGCCTCCCTGGAGGCTACCAGGTCTGCATTTCCAAATGGAAGTTCCTCTAGGCAAGTGGTTCTCAACCTTGGCTGCCCTGATTACAATCACCTGGGAGAATGTTTTAAGATCCTGAAGCCTAGGCTGCACCCCCAGACTCATTAAATTAGAATCTTTGGGAGTGAGAATCAGGCATCGGTATTTTTTGAAGTCATTTTTAATTCTCCCACCTGGAGATAATGGTCTCTTTTTCTGAACTCCCACAGTGCTTTATCCTTATTCTTAGAAACCTGACACATCACATGGTGTGTGTGGTTTCTTTAAAGTCTGGCTCAAGAAGCAGACTTTGGGTTTCAAATCCTGGCCTTGATATTTATCAACCATTAGACTTTAGACAAGTTTATTTAACTCTCTGTGCCTCAGTTTCCTCACCTGTAAAATGGGAAGTGGGGAAGGAATAATAGGACTTACCTCATAAGGTTGTTATAAGAAATTAAAAGCTTAGATCAGTGGCCAGCACATAACAAGAAATCAATAAAAGCCAGCTATTACAAGAAAAAAAAAAGTCAGCTATTATAGTTTTGAGTAGTCAGTAAGATTTTTAAGTGATAAATTTATGTCTAATCCAGTGGTTCTAGAACTTTAGCGTATACACAGAGCACCTGGGAGTTTATTGAAAAACAAATTCCTGGGCCCCATTCCCAGAGATTCTGATTCCATAGTCTGGGGTGGGGCTGAGGGCCTGCATTTCTAACAAGCTTTGGGGTGATGCTGGTACTGCTGGTCTGAGGACCCCCGTGGGGACCTCGCTGGCCTAATCCACCTCTGTGTCCTCTCCTGCCCACCCTTCAGCCTGAGGAGTGGCAGGAGGCCAACCCTGCGAGAGGTTTCCTAGGGTTCAGAGCTCAGAGCTTGTTCCCCAAAAGCCGACTTGGTTGATCATTAGTCCAGATGCCCAGGTTCCAGACCTTGTCTGACTCAGACTCACAGCAGAGTCCAGGCTGTTCCTTTTGTACCAGTCAGAGCTTTCAAGGAATAGGATTGATTCTGAAGCAGTAACTCAAAACCAACTCCAACTCTGTACTCTTGTGACCCTTAAATTAGAAGCCGTGGGTTTGTGGAACACTGTAAGAATGGACAAAGTCTGTTCTGATTGTGATCTTGTGTCCTTGAAAAAGGCCCTGCTTCTTTTTTACCTTCAAGGCCCTCAGGTACCGAGAGATGCACCCGAGCCCACGGCTTGCTGTGTAGCCCTGTGGATTTAAATCACTCCCTCACACAGACTGTCTCTGTGAGGTCCTCAGAGGCCTTCTCCTCTGGCTTCTCCCTCAGAAAGGCAAGCTGCCATGCTGCGGGTCTCCCTCAGGAGAGCACAGAGCTCCTTCATGGGGCTCTTGATGCTGATTCTGGCTTCTCTAATGAGATTGCAACACTAGGCATTTAAAAATTTTTTTCTTCCTAGGAAGAGGCCAGAATATATCTACCATTGTGTCTGGTGCTCTGCCCTTGTGCTGTTTATCTGGTTTCTCCCACCTCTGTGCAGCCAAGCTATCTATCTCATTACATTCTCCTTTTAAGCTGACTCTATTCTGTTTCCATTTTAGCTCAAGTCCATTATGCTAAATACTGTACACATTATTATCCCCTAAACAACTTTACACAATCGGTTTTAGTGATCAAGGTCAGGGCCCAGCAAGTTGCAAGACCAACCTTCGAACTGGCTCCCAACCGAAACAGCCAGCGGCCCCTCCTTCTCAAATCAACACTGCTCCCAGAGGGATGGTGCTTCATGTCAGTGAAGAATGTATTAATTAAAGGAATGAAAAGGTCCTCATTTGTTGTAATGAATTTAGTCCTTGCAGGCCCTTTTCTACGGGGTGGCCTGTCTGGAAGATGTGCTGAAACGAGCTAAAGGGAAAAAAGACATTAAGTTCATAACAGCCTTCAGAGACCTGCTTTTCACCACGCTGGCTTTTCCGATATCTGCAGTAAGTTTACAAAGATGTGCAGGTAATATAATACACATGTCATATGGACTGACACTTCTCCTGGGCAGCAAGGAGCCCATTATTATAATCCAGGGCAACTGCATTTGCATAAATGGCCTGAGGACTGCATAGCACTGCCCAGTGTCTTCGGGGAAATAAGGCACATTAACTGACAAGATTTATCATTAGCTTTTGTACCTTTGTGAACGTTTGATACAAGATCCTTATTACTGTCTAACAGGGAAGTCTGAAGGACTTTTCTTAACCAAAATACAACTGCGATGACCTTGGTTCCGTCAGGGTGATGGGAATGGAGGCTGCTGAGGAGGCAGATGACTAATTTCCCTTTCATACATCTTGTTTCACTTGCTGCAATAAGCATTTGTTACTTCTGCAAGTGGAAACCATTAAAAAAAAAAGGTATGAAAACTTTCAAAGTTGACACTTTGAAATGGAGGAGAGAGAGGCTGTTTGAAATACCTGGTGTGGGACACATGGTGGGTGACTCACGCATTTTGTTGAATGAATGGACACTGGGAAGAAGCAAGACATATATATACAAGGGACAGTCGGCTTGTTGCTGATACTGTCCACATTTCTACAACATTGCGCATGTTTTCATTCATTAGTTAGAATGGAAACAAACTGAGACCAGGCACACGGGCTGCCCAGCAGGGCCTATAATTAGAAATGATTATCTCTTTCTACCCGTCATCATTCCATTTCCTATAGTATTGAGACCTCAAACTTAAATCCAAAATGAAACTCTCCAAACACTAATGATGAGCTCGCAGATAACGGAGTGAGTACTGGCATTCCAGTTTTACTCTGCAGGACACCTCCTCCTCCACCCCCAAAAATCTTCTAGAGAGGCTAAGGTTTTTTTTTGTATCAATGGAGTTTATTCATTTTTTAAGACTTAGAAATTGAGCCTTTGGAATTTAAGAAGATCGTTAGAAGATTAATAGTTATTTTTCCCCATCTCTCCATTGATTTTGTAGCATGGAAGACAGACACTTTGAAAAGATAGCCAAGGGGTACAAGAGGATGGGGATCAATCCAAAGTTCTGAGCAATAAGGAGATCCAACTCTCTGTTAACTAGCTTGTGAATTACCCTGGGAGCTTGTCACCTATCCTCGCCCCAGCCTTCCTGCTTCCCCTTGCCATGCCTGTTTAGAGAGTGGGCAACGCAAGTGGAAGACTCAAGCCATTCCATGTGGCTGCTCTCAGCACTCCTGGTAAAGCTCAGAGAAGAGAGAAGTCATTGGTTAAAATGAAATGGTCTGCGAATCCCATTTATCTACATCCTCTCTGCCTGCCACAATGACAAATAATTGATCCCTAACTCTCTGAAATCCCCAGAGACTGGGTATTGTAATTCTACAATAAATAATTTTTTCCTTCATTTAGTATTTCATTATGTATATATAGGAATGTATCTTTAAAACTGGCATCTATTTTTATTTTGCTACGTTTCCTTGATTATCTTAGGAAGCACTCATTGAAAATAAACCTAATGATACTATTTTTGTGTTCTATTTTCCAGTTTGTATTTTTGTCATTCTGGATCCTCTTTCTCTACGATCGAGAACTCGTTTACCCTAAGGCCCTAGATGGTATCTTTCCAGTGTGGTTGAATCATGCAATGGTGAGTGAAAGGAAAATTTAGTGAATACAGAACAGCAATTAACCTCTGTTCTGAGAACTCCAAGTGCCTTATTTATGTTTCCAAACTGCTCCTCAACCCCCAAAATCCCATTCACTCCTCCCTCTTCATCCCGTCGCTATTTATTTAAAGAACACTTTGAGAATACGAAATGAACAAAAAGCGGTGCTGTAACTGGAGATACAGAGAGCAGATGGGATGTCCAGGCAAGACTCTTTGCCAAGTTGCTTATGAAGTTATTGAAAAGACATGAAACCATAAGGGCAAGCAAACTCTTGGAGCCTGCAGTCCTGAAAGAGAAGTAACTTCAGCAAATAACATGTAATGAATTCCTATCTAGGAATGGAATCAAGCAAGCTTTAAAAATAATCCACCCTGGATGTTAACTAGACTTGTGGTGGTGAACATTTTGCAATACATACAAATATCAAATCATTATGTTGTACACCTGAAACTAATATGCTATACGTGTCAATTATACCTCAAAAAAATCCACCCAAATGTCCAAAGAATAACTCACGGCTCAGAAGCAGCTTCTTAGCTAACACTTGATCACAACTATTTATCACAGATGATTTACACATTTCTGCTTCCCATTTGGGTTTTTATTCATGTATTTATTTTTGAGGGGCTGAAGAGTAACCAGAACCTGTTCTGAGTTATTCGGGGCACAGTATCTGAATACCAGTAACAGTGGCCTGGACAAGCAGAGCTGGAGCAGGACTGTCCAGGCCTTGGATGAAGGAGGTCTGAGTCACCAGCACCACACGCACAGAGTAACCAAAGTACTTGCTCCGCTTCTCAGTATTTACAAATGTATTTCCACATTAGTCAGGAATTCAGAAGGAGGTCTGAGAGTCTGTGAAGCCAATGACATTTAAAAACCAGGGGGGGCTTCCCTGGTGGCGCAGTGGTTGAGAGTCCGTCTGCCGATGCAGGGGACGCGGGTTCGTGCCCCGGTCCGGGAAGATCCCACATGCCGTGGAGCGGCTGGGCCCGTGAGCCGTGGCCGCTGAGCCTGCGCGTCCGGAGCCTGTGCTCCGCAACGGGAGAGGCCACAGCAGTGAGAGGCCCGCGTACCGCAAAAAAAAAAAAAAAAAAAACAAAACAAAACAGGGGGAAGTCACAAGGGAGTAGCATATCAAGGCTCCTCAGGTTCACAGACTTTCTTCTACCTCCAACTTCTCCACTGTCTTAAAACTCACATGATTACCAATTTGGAAAAGCAGCTCAGTCCACCATGTGCCCTGCCCCCCACCCCTCAGAAAAACGTACTTTCACTTTAAATATGTGCTCAGTGAGATACTAATTAATTAACTAAGGTATACAAGTCCCGATCTCATTTAGAGTTCAGGACCAAAAACTATATATTTAATAAGTCCCACCTCCCCGAGACCCGTCCTACCAGCTTCTTTTTGTCCGATCACCTCCTCATCTTCCCAGTTTCCCATTAACGTTGATCTGAAACCCCTACACAGGGAATATTGTGGCTTTTTATGGCACTTAGACTATATTAAGTATGTTCCTCAAATAGGAGCCCATTTAATTCATACAACTTTCTTTAGATAACAATTACAATCCTGGATTTTTCCAAATTAAAAAAATAAAAACTCTAAAAGGTTAAGTGATTTGCCTGGGGCCACTGAGCTCATAATTCACTCTTCCTTGCCTTGTACTATAGTAAGTGCAGAACTTGTGGTTCAGTCTAGTTTCATAATTCACCAGGCAATCAAAAAGGATGTCACTGCTTGATTAACAAAGCAAAGTGAGAATTCTCACTTAAAAAAATCCAAAATCCCCATCTGTATGCTAATAAGCCAAAACCCTACTTAAGAAAATGAAGCGATTTGGGACAACTGACTGAGCTGGATGTTACTAAAATAAAAAGGCAGAGTATTGAAAGTGTCTTTTATTTGGAGCCAAACACATATATCAAATACCTTTTCAAGGTTTTGTTAGCTCAGCTAGTAGTTTTCCTACAACTATTACAAGCTTCCTACCTCTTTGGGGTACCATTTTCCACATGGAAGTAAGATTAGATTTCTTCCAAATAGTTGTGATGGTGATGCCCAGCATTCGTGACCTTGCTAAACAGCCATATGGACTTTTGGTAATTTTGGAAGCAGATAGCTTGATAATGTATGTCATATCTATCAGTTAATTAGCAGGGCAGATAATATACAACAGAGAACATAAAATATTCGTGTGCCTTCACAACCTGGGGGTTTCTTTTGACCCTGCTCTCTGCCTTTTGGTCAATCAAGTAACCTGAATCCCTTAGAGAGAAGGGGCTAGGGTCCAAAAAAGTGGAATGACAGTAAAAAAGAGAAAAGAAGAGGCAACCTGCCTTGGGTCAGACACAGACTCTTCTGTGATTCTGTTAATTTAACTGGAGAAACTCCCAATGGAGCCACTTCTAGTGAAAATGTTGGCATCAGCAAAACCAGCATTGGGTGCTCCTAACGGGGTCATCCCCAAACGTCCATGCTTCCGTATGGTGTCTGCTCCAAATCCAGTGTGCTCGTGACTGCATCTCATCCCTCTTCCCCAAACTGTGTCCCTTACTCTGGACATTTTCTGTCCTCACTATCAAATACTCCTGGTCTATTACCTCAAGGAATGCTCTCTGTTGACTTTTTAAATACTAGTATAAAAGAATATGGAAATGGCTGTTACTGGGTTAATTTGTTGACACTTTCTGCATTTTAACAGTGTCCTTCCATGACAACTCAAATGAGTAAATACCCAGAAACCACCACTGTGGCAGCCAAAGTGAGGATGGGAGGTCACTGGTACTAGTTGCTTCCATGCAGGGCTGGGCCTGATCTTAAAATGAATCACTTCCTGTATTGCTCCTTTTTTTCTTCCACAATATAAGAATTATTGCTGTACACAGCCAGCGTCATACTTTCCTGAAGGTTCTTGCATTTCGCAACAGTCTTTATGTTTACTATCCTAGCCTTAGCTCTGGAATATTCTCCCTGTTGCCATTTGCATTGCTGCCCTGGGTTTTATGAGTAGGATTTGTCAGATTAAGAAATACCACTCTCCCCTTTGACACAGTGTAGTTCTAAAACCTTCATGATTCATCAAGTCTTTGGGCTCCTCCCAACCCAACCCTTCTAGCTCATTCTAGACTTGCCGTTGCAGTAGATCGTTCAAAGCTGACTATCATCTCTAATGGACATTTTTCTATCCTTGTTATATATTCAAACCAAACAGTAACATCAGTGTAATATTTGCATCAACCGTGGGCAGGCTGCCTTATTTAAAGTAGATCAACCGGACTGTTTTATTGCTAAGCTGTTCTCCAGTCTTCAAGAAAGAAGGGAAAGAATAGCAAAGTACTCCTCCAGGTTTTGCCAGGAAAACATTAACTCCTCAGGCATTATCTAAATGACTACTCAAGATAGAACCAGAACAGATAGATTCAAACAGCAGGAAGAGGACTCAGTAACTGAGGAAACGCTCAGATCCTAACCTGAAGGGAGCTGGGGGAACTTATTTCTCCGGAAGTCAACCTAAACCATTCAGGTTTCCCTAAAGGAGAGGGAAGAGATGAGAGAACCCCCCCAGAGGCCCTCCACATTTGAGATCAGTACACGATTATTGAGCAAGTTACAAGCACCTGATAAACTACCGAGGACTGCATACATGGTTATGATCACGTAAGACTCTCAATCCATGATCACACAGCTTTAGAACTGGAAAGGCTTCATTTATATTAATGGAGATTTCAAAACAATCTGCTCTTAAGAGACAGGCCTCGGCTCTTTAAATCGGAGGAAATACCAAATCCAGCCACCTAGTTATTGAATGTGTTGTCATTTATTCACTTGAAATAAAATAATGATTAAGTACCGGCTATAAGGGTTAACACCAAGATGGACATTTGACAAGGGTTTTGACTTCTGGCAACCTTAAGTCTGGTGGAGCCTAGTTTACACACACAACGTTGAAATAATACAAATAACAGTTAATGCTAATACAAGACATTGACATAGATGGTGTCATGCAGCGGTATGTTATTATTGCCAAGTGAATGACATAGACAGGAGGGCTGCTATGCCCCTTGTGTCCCAGCCTGGCTGTGACAGGCATGTGGGTCATGATTGGACAACCTGGAAGGCCTTTTAGCCCTCTCTGGGGGCTTGCTGGGGAGTCAAAATGTCAAGGGAAACTCTAAACCTTCCAGTTTCTTCCTCACTCACAGTATGCCACATGTTGTCCATCACTAAATTCAGGCCCCAGTCTCAGATTTTTCTCTCCCACCCGTAAGCTTGGTTGTGAAACTGCTGGGCGGCTAGGCAGAGGTAGGTGAGTCCTAATGAGTAAAGAAGGTCACCTGTGGGGACATCAGCATCAAAAGGCCCCCCTTTGTCCTCAACGTTACAAACCCCTCGCCCATGCCTCCTCGGTTCTTTACCCCAGCGCTTCTGGGCAGAGAGGACCCACAGTCTAGATATCTCTGGATAGCTCAGTGGTTTTCAGCCTTTAGGAAACAGAACACTTTGTGAATCTGAGGAAATCTAGGAACACTTTCCCAAGGAAAGCACAAATAACCATAAAATTTTGTGTACAATCTTAGCAGGTTCATAGACCCTCAAAATTCCATTTATGGACCGCAGGTTAAAATTCCCTGACATAACTGAACATATACTTGAAAACTGGGCCCCCAGATGAGCTCTAATGCTGAGTTCAAATAAAAAATACAAAATCAAGAATTATTCATGGGGTGACAAGAGAAGTTTGAGATATGATTCCCAACCTCAAGAAGCTTAAATTATAGTTTTATCTATACACATACTCCCACCCAGTTGTTTAACTTGCTGTAAGTAGAGGCTGTGTTCTGAAGGAACTCTGGCAGAACATTTGCCACAGTTAAAAACAGCCCCCCGCCCCTCCAGTATTATTCCCCAGAAAGTCCATGTCGGAAAAGGAAGAGGGTCCTGGTCAGGGTTCCTATGGGGAACTCCACCTCCCATCTACTTCTGTTTCCACATGATATAAGACAACAGCCAGAGTATGTTCTGCTGATACAGCAGCGTCCCGGCCCATGTCACTCACAGGGTGGTAAGTGAAATCCTTTGGAGGCTTGGTCTAAGTCTGCAGACGTGCTGTGCTTGTGCTCGGTATAGATCTGGAATGTAGAGCCATCAGGATTTACTGAATATCTGGCAAGAAAAAAAAGGGAGATAAGATTATTAGCTTAAGACACAGGGGAGGTATGGATAGAGATGGTAGGGGAGGTGCAAGGATTGTGGAGAAGGAAATTGTTTTGTCTGGACATGTTTGAGATGCCAATTAGACAACAAACTTTAGATGCAGAATAGGCAGCTGGACACATAAGCCTAGGGGAGATTTCTGGACTGGTGACATAAATTTGGCTGTCTTCATTATAAAGATTGTTTTTAAAGTTAAATAAGATCACCTAGGGAGTAAGTATGGTTAGAGAAGATATCCCAGAGCTAAGCCTTAGAACATTCCAACTTTCAGTACTTGGGAGGAAAAACAGGAGAATTCAACAGAGGAGATTGAAAAGGAGATGCCAGTGAGTTAGGAGGAAATCCAGTGCAGTTTAGTCTCCTGGAAGTCAAGTATATAAATGTTTCAAGAGGAAGTCTTCTACGTCAAAAGCTGCTGAGAGGTCAAGTAAGAACGACACTGTAAGATGATCATTGGATTTGCAGTAATGAACTCTCTGGTGACTTGTACAAGAGCAGTTTGTTTGTTTGTTTTGCTGTACGCAGGCCTCTCACTGTTGTGGCCTCTCCCGTTGTGGAGCACAGGCTCTGGACGCGCAGGCTCAGCGACCATGGCTCACGGGCTCAGCCGCTCCGCGGCACGTGGGATCTTCCCGGACCGGGGCACGAACCCGCGTCCCCTGCATCGGCAGGCGGACTCTCAACCACTGCACCACCAGGGAAGCCCAACAAGAGCAGTCTGACTCGGGGGAGGGGAGAGCCTTGGTAGTGCTGTATGTATTAGTTTCCTGCTGCTACTGTAACAAATAAACGCAAACTTAAATGGCTTAAAGCAATACAAATTATCTTACAGTTGTAGATGTCAGAAGTTCAAAATGGGTCTCATGGGATAAAGTCAAGGTGTCAGCAGAGCAGCATTCCTTCTGGAAGCTCTAGAGGAGAATCTGTTTCCTTCCCTCTTCCATCTACAGTCTGTCTGCCTTCTTTGATTCACGGTCTCTTCCTCCTTCATATCTGTTGTACCATTAAATTCTAAAATCTTCTCTGGCCATTTTCTACCCTAGACCAAGTCCACATTAGAAAGGGAAACGATGACTGCCAACAATGACCAGAAAATGGTGCTGGGAAATAACTGGTCATGTGACTCTAGAGAGGGAAGAGCTGCCCTAGCTAAGCCGACGGCGTACCACAGGAAAGATCCTTTCTCAGAGCATTGCTCTACATCTCTGAGCAAGAATGAAGATAGAATCGTTTATCAGACCCTGATATTTACTTGGATTTTTTTTTCAGGTTTAATCACTACAGTGTTATAAAGAGTTGCCCTCTTGTTTTAAAACACTTTATTCATTCCATTCGCTTCCTAATCTAAGGTAGCTTAGACTCTCCAGTGGCACTGGAGAAACACTGGGTTAAATGAATGCTTAAAGCTCAGCAGAGAAGTCAGAAGCTAAGCTGGGATTAGGAAGCAGAGTTAGCTGGGTAAGGACAATAAAGCCATCTTTATTGTCCTTACTTAATTGTCCTTACTTATTGTCCTCCTTAAGGAGGTCTTAAGGTAAACACAGGAGATTCTGATAATGAACTGCCAAAGGATTACCAGTCCACTTAAGGTTTTATATAACTAGAACCAAGCAATCACAGTGCCCACTTTCTTCATCTCTTGAGAGCAGAAACCAGAATGGTGGAAGTATATCCTTTTAAAAACAAAATCCCAGTTCTGAGAATTTCCAGTGTGTGCTGAACAGCAGCTTGCTTTTACGATTCCATTATCCAGTAAACACATCCCAATTTCAAAATCAAAGTCAAAGATTTTTAATGATCAAAACCTATACCCGTCTTCTAAGAAGTTACTGGGAATTTGAATAATTGAAATCATTCGGTGTCCTTGAGGGTTCGCTAGCGGGTCTCCCCTCCTGTGTGATGTAATTAGTCCCCACTTCCATGGCAACCACGGGTAATACTACCAACAGGAAGAATGACTTTATGCTGGAGAATAACCAAGGTGGAGAAACTCACAAGAGAAGATCCTAAACCTCTCTGATATACCGAAAGAAATAAAATCTAAGTGGGTAGGAGAGGACAAAAGTCCCATGATCTCAGAGCAGAAGTGAAAATGCCCACGAGAAGCCTGGTGGAGGGTGTGAGAGCCTTCTCCACAGATTTGAACGGACATCCCCTTCCTGATTAGGGAGCCAGCACAGAAAAGCCCCCTTCATGCTTCTAGTTACTTCATAACCCCGCAGGCAGACACTCGGACAGCTGCAGAGTCCCGTCCTTGAACAGGGAGCTGCTGACAGGCTCTCAACCAGCCTCCACATCTTTTTCCCTGGTCTCTTTATCTTCTCTGCCTACAGAGCAACCACTTGTGCCTAATTGGGAATTGAGCTTTTCCAAGTCCTCTAATCTTACTCTCACCTCCAGGTCCTTGGATTATCAGCCAGTAGATGATTTCTTGTCTGCTTTATTCCACTTGCCCACATATTATCCACCCATCACATGGATTCCTAGCTCTCACATGCTTATGTCCTAAGTTTTGAATTCTCAGCCCTGCCCTTCATTCCTCTCAATCCGATGGGCACAGTCATTAATATATAGGTACCTGCGTTCCCAACTGCTTCCTAAATCTCAACAACTCTTCCAACCTACCACTAGCCTTACTTATCAGCTTCATCCTTTTTCTATCACCTTCACGTATTCACTAGACTCATTTACTTTCTCTAAAAGTTTATAATTAGAGCAAAGCTAAAGAAGAGTGAGAACATGGGAACAAGAATGAGCTCTTTCTCTAGGGACTTCATGCATGTTGAGCCATGTGAGACAGGGGCCACTGCCAGAGTCTGTGAGCGTGTGAGCAAAAGGTTTGCTCAAAGTGGAGCTCCTGCTTTTATGCTCAGTGATTCTACTCTGAGTGTATACTTGCAGTCTTTTAACAGTGGTCTGATAAAAGGGCCCAGATGCCATTTAAAGAGCATCTCCATTAATACAAAAATCTATAGGCATGTTGGTGCACACTCCATGTACTCACTCAAAGAATCAGCTATCTAATTCTGAATGCTGAGAAACAGTAAAAACCTGATGTTAGAAACAAGCTTGCTGATCAGGGCGCAAGAGGGCATGGCCATTGCTTGAAAATGCTGTTCTTGCTATTGTCTTAGTACATATGACTAACAGACAATAATATAGTGATATTTCCCTTTTTACCCAATTCATGTTTGACGATAAATATTCTTTTGTAGCAATGACTGGCAGAGACACTAAAATACTTAACCTATCAAATAGTATTTAATAAAAGTCTTTTGTCTCCTATCAACCCAGGGACTTCAGTTTAAGCCTTATATGTGGGAACATTTTAATTAATATGCATACTTTTTCTGACATATTTTAAAATACTCTGCTAACCTAATAATGTCAGAGTTAGTGGCATTAAAATATCATGATGATCACAGAAATTGTAAGCCTAGAAAAAAAGGTGCTTAAGAAATATTTGTTGAATGATATTTGACAACTGGAATATTAAGCTGCATATCCACAGGGAATGACACAATCTTAGTGGTATCTTTTGAGGTGGTGACTTTTAGAGCGTGGTGCAGACAGTCCAAGACATCTCCAGGTACAGGTCATCAGGAAATGGACCATCTGGTGAATCATAGTCTATCTTCACAAAAGTCCTTTCACATCTGTTAAGGTTCTTCTTGGGCTAAAAAGTTGGACGGGATAAATTATTAGGAAGAAAAGTGCTGCAGCTTGATGCCTAAGAGTTGGTTTGGGATGAGTGGAAGCAAAATGTCTTAGCCCTGTGTCTCAGTTGCAAAAATAATTGATCTCAGATGTTTTCTACAAGTTAATTTTTGATTTCATGAAAACAATTGACAAGTGCCAGAAAACCTCAATTCTGGTCCCATTTCTGCCATTGTCTTGCTGTGTGATTTTTGGAAAAGCTAACAGACCTACACTGGGTATTGGTTCCTTGAAACAGGTGTGTTTACTGTTCTTAATTCTCAGTGATGCTATTAGGAGCACATAAAATAATACGTGTGCAACATAAAGTGCTATCCGTGATCCGTAACAACCTATGCCAAATTGTTGTCAACTTGGAATCACTGTCACCCCTCCTCCATTCTCCTCTGCATAGCAAGGGATAAGCCTGGAATCACACACAAGGTCCTAGAATCCCTTTCTCCATATGGTTCCAGGTGAGAGTCAGCCAATGACAGGCACTCTCAGGAGACGTGAAAGTGAGGACGCCTTTTTCTCTAGTGGCAGTTGAGAGCAGATGTGCAGACACGAGGTTAGCATCAACTTCTGGACAAGCACCCAGGAATCACAGGCTTTATACTACAGGCAGCGAGGGGGCAGAGACTTCTGAGATTTACCACTTCTGAGCCAGCTCCCTCAAACCATCCCCTTGTAGTAGAAGTTTCCCTCACTTTTACGGCTTTGACCTTTCCAATAACTAAAACCTTCATCCTTGGAATTCCTCAATGGGCTTCCCTGTTCCTGATGGGATCCCGACTGATAATGACCATAAATTCCTGCATCCTTCCAAATCATGCCCACAACCCTTAGCAGGAGGAGAAAGTTATCCACCCAAAGGAAACAAGGTCCCGAGTGCCGACCATTTCTGGCCATAGAGAGCAACAGTAGCCTGAAACAAACAAACATACAAACATCACAAGACACCTCAAACGCTGAAAAAAATATTTTAAAAATATTTGTAAACATTTGACTTACGGACAAGAAAATAATGGAAATTCCCCAAAGTTAAAACAAAACAGAAGAGGAGCTAAGAAAGAGAGTGAGATGCAGGCAATATCTGAAGAGAGCATCACTGATTATTTCTTGGAATTTATGAAAAATTAATCCTCAGAGTCAAGAAGTGCCAAAAAAAAAAAAAAAAAAAAGACACACAGGACACAGGGCAGACATCTAGTCACTTGTATGACATCACAGACACCTTAGACAGAAAGATCCTAGAACCAGCCAGATTAATAAAATGGATTTCCCAAAAAGTAACCACTGTTACACTGATAGCTGATTTCTCAATACCAACAAAGAAGCCAGAAGAAGTGGAATAACAGCTTCAAAGTACTGAAGAAAAAAAGAGCCAACCTATTTACTCTCCGAAAGTATCTTGTGAAACAGGGACAAAGTAAAGACATTTTCAGACACAGGAAAACAGACGTTATCACCCACAGACCCTCAGTAATGGAAAATGCTAAAGGTCGTACTTCAGGAAGAAGGAAAATGATCTCAGAAGGGAGGTACGAGATACCAAAAACAATGGCAAGCAATGTGTTCAGTTTATGGTGACTTTAAAATAAAAGAATGAATTAAAATCCTGGATGCAAACAGAATGTAAGTTGAGAGAGGGCTGATTAGAATTAAGGCACGCTAAGCCCCCCTGGATTGCTGGTGGGGAGGGGCTAGAAATAATGACTTACATTAGCCGTTACTACATTAAATACGCGTGTTTTAATGTCTAGAATAGCCACATACAAATGGAGTGTATGACTTATGCATCAGTAGAAAAGGAAAAACTAAACAGAAAAAAAAAAATAAACTGATGAGAGTTGGAATCCATGGTCAGAGACTGTTCTAAGGTGTGGAGAAAAGCATGTGAACAGGACCTGGTATGAGGTAGATTCAAACCCATGAATATGGGAAGTGGCTTATGGTGGAAAGGCCTTTCCTGCAGGAGTAAGTTACCATCCCCCGAGAATCATTTCTACTGTTCCTGCAGGCACAGATCTCTAAATTATGCAACCAACCCCTAATTGAGCTGTTCCAGTTAATAAAGTAGGTGATATGATGGGGGTTGGGGTGCAGGATGGGAAGGTCAGAACATATTTGAGAGTAAAATGCTAAGCTTCTGAAGTACTCATTTTAAAGGGGTAGGCAAAAGAAAAGGGAATTAATGATTAAATCATCCTTTTTGTTCATCCCTTTAGTAGGGACAAGAGCCCTGTTCCCGAAGGCTTATTCCACAGGCCACTATTTAAAAATACTAAATTGTGATGATAGATGAATTTGGTGCAGTGTTCTCCTTTCTAATCCCGGCAGCTGTCCCTGGAGAGGAGGCCCGTAGAGTTCTCTGGCAATTAAGAAGAGGCTCTTGGGCTTCCCTGGTGGCGCAGTGGTTGAGAGTCCGCCTGCCGATGCAGGGGACACGGGTCCGTGCCCTGGTCCGGGAGGATCCCACATGGCGCGGAAAGGCTGGGCCCGTGAGCCATGGCCGCTGAGCCTGCGCGTCTGGAGCCTGTGCTCCGCAACGGGAGAGGCCACAACAGTGAGAGGCCCGCATACCGCAAAAAAAAAAAAAAGAAAAGAAAAGGCTCTTGATCATAAAGTGATCTCTGGAGGTGATCAAATTGCCTGCCTTCCATGCTAGGCAATGTCACAATTAAGCACAAGGTTTGTATCTTTTTTATATTGTGGTGCATGCTGTGTATTCGTTTGTATATAATTAAATTTTCAGGGTTGGGTTGTAATGTCTCAGGATTGTCTGATTTACTTTCCTGTTAATGTCAACATGGGAGTTCTGCACACAAATCTACAGAACAACCTGGACCTACTAGTGAGGGGAGGGGTGAAATGCAAGTTCTATTTGTTACCCGAGATTCCCCCCACTGAGAGATCCAACTGGAAACCAAGTTCTCAGCTCTCCCCAGCTCAGCAATGCCCCAAAATGGAGACTTTGCCAACACAGGCACTGCTTTTCTTTTCCCCAATTTCCCCATCCCTTCTGTTCTTCTATTCTATTCTATTCTGGTGGTTGTGGGGTTGGCTGATTAGGAGTTTCCTTCAGGGCAGAAGGTGCTATTTGCGCCACACGCAAAACAAGCAGGTATGCCTTTCCGAACGGAACAAAGTCCAAGAGCATTGCCCCAGACCCATACGGAATTATCTATACATTCTGCTCATTCCTCTTTTTCTAGCCACCAACTATCTCCACACTGCCAAACCCAGGGCTCCTGTTTCTGCCCCCATCTTACTCTCAGCAGCATTCAGCACACTACACTTCTCGCTCCCTGAAACCGTGCTTTTTTTGGCTCTGTTGCTAGCAGACTGACTAGTTTTCCTCCTACCTCAGTCTCTGGCTGTGTCCTCTACCTGCCCTCTAAGTGATGCCCTCTTTACGGCTTGTCCTGGACCCTCTTTGCCAGTACTCTTTTTCCAGTAACTACTCACATCCATCCCCATGGGTTTAATTCTATCCATGTGCTGAGTCTATAGCTCAGATAGCCTTTGAGTTCCAGACTTGTTTCTCAACTGCCTACCTGACACCGCTGTTACAGGCACACCTATAGGTGTGCCACAGACATCTCTGAATCAACGTGTCCAGAAGTGGACCTGTTATACTCACTGCCAAACCTGTCCTGGGCACCTCCATCTCAGAAAATGGAGTCACCATCCTCCCAACTGCTCAAGACAGAAACCAGCATTGACCTTCCCACCTCCCTCCATCCCACCACCCTCATATCCCATCTATGAACTAATGTCGTCGATGCTACCTCCAAAATATGTAGCAAACCTGTTTGCTTTCTAGTTTGCTTTCTGTTCACTGCCAACACCCTGGTGTCCACCTTCACTTCTCCTCTAAACCACACAATACCTCCAAACTGGTCTTCCTGCTTCCATTCTCAACCTTTTCCATACAGCAGCACGATACACAGGAAATAGTGTCCCCCTTCCCAGTGCTCTGCAGTGGCTCTCCACTACACTTAGAATAAGTGTAGTGGAAACTACACTTATGGGAACTCCTTCCCATGGCCTACAGGCCTGATGAACCTGGCCCCTGCTTAATGCTCCAGACCCCAGTAGAGCCTGTCTCCCCATTACACTATGTTACAGCTCTTCCGGCCTCTGCTTTGTTTCTGTAACTATGAGAGCTCCTTCCCACAACAGGACCTCTGCGTATGGTGTCCCCTTTGCCTGGAATGTTCTCCTTTTGCTCTTCCCTGGCTTTGCTTGTACATTTAAGCTGGTCCCAGCTTAAAAATGACCTCCTCAGAATGACCTTCCCTGACTGCCTTACGTAAAGCATGTGCCTCCGCGTTCCTTCCAATGAGTAGATTCCTGTTTGTTTCCCTTATAGCCCATGTCGTGACTGGTATCTATGTGGCTGTTTACCTGTTTACAGAAAATCTTGCTGATTAGACTGTAAGGTCTACAAGGGCAGGGCCCATATTTGTTTACTGTTTCATCCCCAGCACCTCACGCAGCACCTGGCATGGGGTAGGCGCCTAATGAAGATGGCTGCACGGAAGAATGAAGTCTTTCCCTCTTGCTCTGGTAGCTTCTCTGTGCCCTAGACTGACCCCAGAGTTCCTCCTCAGGGGTAGAGTGAGGTGTGCTGGGACCAAAGGGCATTGGAGGCAGAGAGAAAGCCTTTAGCAGCCCTGCCTTTACAATCTGTGGATGACATGATACGTTTGAAACGTTGAGGTGTTCTTTTGTACAGAAAGTTACAAGTGAGGAAAATTCTAGAGACATTATTGGTACCTTGAAATATCTATGGGGCTTTTCGTTGTTGTATCTGAGACATATGCTATATTAGTGACTGATTTATGTTCAAAGAGATGCACAGAGTCATAGTAATTACATATATTTTGTTAAAGGAGAGATGATGTTTATTCTGATTTGGACTGGACTGTGGCTCAAAAGCGGTTCTGGAAAAACCATTTCCAGGCTTACATTTTCCTCTGTTATCACCATTCTCAGATGTTAATTAGGGAACTGAGTATTCATGTAGCCAAAGAGAGTTCAAACAACCATCAAATCAAGGAAGAAGGGTGGCAGAGGCTGAATTTAAGAACAGGAATGAAGACATGACCACAGAAAAAACCAGATGAAAGAAAAGTGGTCAAAAGAAAGAGGAGAAGAATTGGTTGCAAAACCAGCCTCCTTTTATCTCTGTGAAAGTGTGTGGAAGGCCAATTTCCTCCATTTTTGTTGGTGGGCTAGCAGTGGCTCTGAAAGAGATTCTCTCTCGTTTTTTTTTTTTTTTTTTTTAATGACTGAACCGAGCTGCAAAAGGAGGTCCGACTGCGACCCGGTGGCCCTCGGCGGCCCTTTTTTAAGACCATTTTTTAAAAAGTCTTTATTGAATTTGTTACAATATTGCTTCTGTTTTATGTTTTAGTTTTTTGGCCCCAAGGCATGTGGGATCTTAGCTCCCCAACCAGGGATTGAACCCACACCCCCTGCATTGGAAGGTGAAGTCTTAACCACTGGACCACCAGGGAAATCCCTCTGAGAGAGATTCTTGATAACACACAACCAAGGATTCCTACTGATGAGCAGAAGCTAGTAATGGGGTGCATTAGTATTTGTGAAAAGTGAACCCACGAATGTGGAATTCCACCAATAGAAAGAGAATAACTACTTCGGTGGCTGCCACTGAACCTAATGTTTTTTCTTTCCTTTAACATCTTTATTGGAGTATAACTGCTTTATAATGTTGTGTTAGTTCCTGCTGTATAACAAAGTGAATCAGCTGTATGTATATATATATATATATACATTCCCATATCTCCTCCCTCTTGCGTCTCCCTCCCACCTTCCCTATCCCACCCCTCTAGGTGGTCACAAAGCACTGAGCTGATCTCCCTGTGCTATGCAGCTGCTTCCCACTAGCTAGCTATTTTACATTTGGTACTGTATATATATCAATGCTACTCTCTCACTTCATCCCAGCTTACCCTTCCCTCTCCCCGTGTCATCAAGACCATTCTCTCTGTCTCTGTCTTTATTCCTGTCCTGCCCCTAGGTTCTTCATGACCATTTTTTTTCTTTTTTTTAGATTCCATGTATATGTGTTAGCATACGGTATTTGTTTTCCTCTTTCTGACTTACTTCACTCTGTATGACAGACTCTAGGTCCATCCACCTCACTACAAATAATTCAATTTTGTTTCTTTTTATGGCTGAGTAATATTCCATTGTATATGTGTGCCGCATCTTCTTTATCCATTCATCTGTCAATGGACACTTAGGTTGCTTCCATGTTCTGGCTATTGTAAATAGAGCTGCAATGAACATTGGGGTGCATGTGTCTTTTTGAATTATGGTTTTCTTAGGGTATACATGCAGTAGTGGGATTGCTGGATCATATGGTAGTTCAATTTTTAGTTTTTTAAGGAACCTCCATACTGTTCTCCATAGTGGCTGTATCAATTTACATTCCCACCAACAGTGGGAACTCTCAAAACAGAGTTCCCTTTTCTCCACACCCACTCCAGCATTTGTTTGTAGATTTTGTGATGATGGCCATTCTGACTGGTGTGAGGTGATACCTCATTGTGGTTTTGATTTGCATTTCTCTAATGATTATTGATGTTGAGCATCCTTTCATGTGTTTGTTGGCAATCTGTACGTCTTCTTCGGAGAAATGCCTATTTAGGTCTTCTGCCCATTTTTGGATTGGGTTGTTTGTTTTTTTGATGTTGAGCTGTATGAGCTGCTTGTATATTTTGGAGATTAATGCTTTGTCAGTTGCTTCATTTGCAAATATTTTCTCCCATTTTTTGGGTTGTCTTTTCGGCTTGTGTATGGTTTCCTTTGCTGTGCAAAAGCTTTTAAGTTTAATTAGGTCCCATTTGCTAATTTTTGTTTTTATTTCCATTTCTCTAGTAGGTAGGTCAAAAAGGATCTTGCTGTGATTTATGTCATACAGTGTTCTGCCTATGTTTTCCTCTAAGAGTTTTATAGTGTCTGGCCTTAAATTTAGGTCTTTAATCCGTTTTGAGTTTATTTTTGTGTATGGTGTTAGGAAGTGTTCTAATTTCATTCTATTATAGGTAGCTGTCCGGTTTTCCCAGCATCACTTATTGAAGAGGCTGTCTTTTCTCCATTGTATATTCTTGTCTCCTTTATCAAAGATAAGGTGACCATATGTGTGTGGATTTACCTCTGGGCTTTCGACCCTGTTCCACTGATCTGTATTTTGGTTTTTGTGCCAGTACCATACTGTCTTGGTTACTATAGCTTTGTAGTAGAGTCTGAAGTCCTGGAGCCTGATTCCTCCAGCTCCATTTTTCTTTCTCAAGATTGCTTTGGCTCTTTGGGGTCTTTTGTGTTTCCATACAAATTGTGAAATTTTTTGTTCTAGTTCTGTGAAAAATGCCACTGGTAGCTTGATAGAGATTGCACCGAATCTGTAGATTGCCTTGGGTAGTAAAGTCATTTTCACAATGTTGAGTCTTTCAATCCAAGAACATGGTATATCTCTCCATCTGTTTGTATCATCTTTAATTTTTTTCATCAGTGTCTTATAATTTTCTGCATACATGTCTTTTGTCTCCTTAGGTAGGTTTATTCCTAGGTATTTTATTCTTTTTGTTGCAATGGTAAAAGGAAGTGTTTCCTTAATTTCTCTTTCAGAATTTTTGCCATTAGTGTATAGGAATGCAAGAGATTTCTGTGCATTAATTTTATTCCCTGCTACTCTACCAAATTCATTGATTAGCTCTAGTAGTTTTCTGGTAGCATCTTTAGGATTCTCTATGTATAGCATCACGTCATCTGCAAACAGTGACAGTTTTACTTCTTCTTTTCCAATTTGCATTCCTTTTATTTCTTTTTCTTCTCTGATTGCTGTGGCTAAAACATCCAAAAAAGTATTGTATAATTGTGGTGAGAGTGGGCAACCTTGCCTTCTTCCTGATCTTAGAGGAAATGGTTTCAGTTTTTCACCATTGAGCACGATGTTGGCGGTGGGTTTGTTGTATATGGCCTTTATTATGTTGAGGTAGTTTCCATCTATGCCTACCTTCTGGAGAGTTTTTACCATAAACGGGTGTTGAATTATTTTTTCTTTTTTTTTTTTTTTTTTTGCGGTACACGGGCCTCTCACTGTTGTGGCCTCTCCCGCTGTGGAGCACAGGCTCCGGACATGCATGCTCAGCGACCATGGCTTATGGGCCTAGCCACTTCGCAGCATGTGGGGTCTTCCCAGACCGGGGCACGAACCCGTGTCCCCTGCATTGGCAGGCGGACTCTCAACTACCGCGCCACCAGGGAAGCCCCATGGGTGTTGAATTTTGTCGAAAGCTTTTCCGGCATCTACTGAGATTACCATGTGGTTTTTATCCTTCAATTTGTTAATATGGTGTATCACATTGACTGATTTGCGTATACTGAAGAATCCTTGCATTCCTGGGATAAACCCCACTTGATCCTGGTGTATGATCTTTTTAATGTGTTGTTGGGTTCTGTTTGCTAGTATTTTGTTGAGGATTTTTGCATCTATGTTCATCAGTGATATTGGCCTGTAGTTTTCTTTCTTTGTGACATCTTTGTCTGGTTTTGGTATCAGGGTGATGGTGGCCTCATAGAATGAGTTTGGGACTGTTTCTCCCTCTGCTATATTTTGGCAGAGTTTGAGAAAGGTAGGTGTTAGCTCTTCTCTAAAGGTTTGATAGAATTCACCTGTGAAGCCATCTGGTCCTGGGCTTTTGTTTGTTGGAAGATTTTTAATCACAGTTTCAATTTCAGTGCTTGTGATTGGTCTGTTCATATTTATTCTTTCTTCCTGGTTCAGTCTTGGAAGGTTGTACTTTTCTAAGAAGTTGTCCATTTCTTCCAGGTGGTCCATTTTATTGGCATATAGTTGCTTATAGTAATCTCTCATGATCCTTTGTATTTCTGCAGTATCAGTTGTTACTTCTCCTTTTTCAATTCTAATTCATTTTCATTTGAGTCTTCTCCCTTTTTTTTTGATGAGTCTGGTTAATGGCTTATGAATTTTCTTTATCTTCTCAAAGAACCAGCTTTTAGTTTCATTGATCTTTGCTATTATTTCCTTCATTTCTGATCTGATCTTTATGATTTCTTTCCTTCTGCTAACTTTGGGGGATTTTTTGTTCTTCTTTCTCTAATTGTTTTAGGTGTAAGGTTAGGTCATTTATTTGAGATTTTTCTTGTTTCTTAAGGTAGGATTGTATTGCTATAAACTTCCCTCTTACAACTGCTTTTGCTGCATCCCACAGATTTGGGGTCATCATGTTTTCATTGTCATTTATTCCTAGGTATTTTTTGATTTCCTCTTTGATTTCTTCAGTGATCTCTTGGTTATTTACTATCGTATTATTTAGCCTCCATGTGTTTGTAATTTTTACAGTTTTCCTGTAATTGATATCTAGTATCATAGCGTTGTGGTTGGAAAAGATACTTGATACGATTTCTATTTTCTTAAATTTACCGAGGCTTGATTTGTGACCCAAGATATTATCTATCCTGGAGAATGTTCCATGAGCACTTGAGAAGAAAGTGTATTCTGTTGTTTTTGGATGGAATGTCCTATAAATATCAATTAAGTCCATCCAGTCTAATGTGTCATTTAAAGCTTATGTTTCCTTATTTATTTTCATTTTGGATGATCTGTCCATTGGTGAAAGTGGGGTGTTAAAAGTCCCCTACTATTATTGTGTTACTGTCAATTTCCCCTTTTATGGCTGTTAGCATTTGTCTTATGTATTGAGGTGCTCCTCTGTTGAGTGCATAAATATTTTCAATTGTTATATCTTCTTCTTGGACTGATCCCTTGATCATTATGTAGTGTCCTTCTTTGTCTCTTGTAATAGTCTTTATTTTAAAGTCTATTTTGTCTGATATGAGTATTGCTATTCCAGCTTTCTTTTGATGTCCATTTGCATGGAATATCTTTTTCCATCCCCTCACTTTTGGTCTGTGCATGTCCCTAGGTCTGAAGTGAGTCTCTTGTAGACAGCACATATATGGGTCCTGTTTTTGTATCCACTCAGCCAGTCTGTGTCTTTTGGTTGGAGCATTTAATCCATTTACATTTAAGGTAATTATCAATACGTATGTTCCTATTACTATTTTCTTAATTGTTTTGGGTTTGTTTTTGTAGGTCTTTTACTTCTCTGTGTCTCCTGCTTAGAGAAGTTCCTTTAGTATTTGTTGTAACGCTGGTTTGGTGGTGCTGAATTCTCTTAACTTTTGCTTGTCTGTAAAGGTTTTAATTTCTCCGTGGAATCTGAATGAGATCCTTGCTGGGCAGAGTAATCTTGGTTGTAGGTTTTTACCTTTCATCACTTTAAATATGTCCTGCCACTCCCTTCTGGCTTGCAGAGTTTTTGCTGAAAGATCAGCTGTTAACCTTATGGGCATTCCCTTGCATGTTATTTGTTGCTTTTCCCTTACTGCTCTTAATATTTTTTCTTTGTATTTAATTTTTGATAGTTTGATTAATATGTGTCTTCATGTGTTTCTCCTTGGATTTATCCTGTATGGGACTCTCTGTTCTTTCTGGACTTGACTCTTTCCTTTCCCGTGTTATGGAAGTTTTCAACTATTATCTCTTCAAATATTTTCTCAGTCCCTTTCTTTTTCTCTTCTTCTTCTGGGACCCCTATTATTTGAATGTCGGTGCATTTAATGTTGTCCCAGAGGTCTCTGAGACTGTCCTCAATTCTTTTCATTCTTTTTTCTTTATTCTGCTCTGCGGCAGTTATTTCCACTATTTTATCTTCCAGGTCACTTATCCGTTCTTCTGCCTCAGTTATTCTGCTACTGATTCCTTCTAGAGAATTTTTAATTTCATTTATTGTGTTGTTCATCACTGTTTGTTTGCTCTTTAGTTCTTCTAGGTCCTTGTTAAACATTTCTTGCATTTTCTCCATTCTGTTTCCAAGATTTTGGATCATCTTTACTATCATTACTCTGAATTCTTTTTCAGGTAGACTGCCTATTTCCTCTTCATTTGTTTGGTCTGGTGGGTTTTTACCTTGCTCCTTCATCTGCTGCATATTTCTCTGTCTTCTCATTTTGTTTAACTTACTGTGTTTGGGGTCTCCTTTTCGCAGGCTGCAGGTTTGTAGTTCCTGTTGTTTTTGGTGTTTGCCTCCAGTGGGTTAGGTTGGTTCAGTGGCTTGTGTAGTCTTCCTGGTGGAGTGAACTTGTGTCTGTGTTCTGGTGGGTGGGGCTGGATCTTGTCCTTCTGGTGGGCCTGGACCACGTCCAGTGGTGTGTTTTGGGGTGTCTGTGAACTTAGTATGACTTTAGGCAGCCTCTCTGCTAATAGGTGGGGCTGTGTTCCTGTCTTGCTAGTTGTTTGGCATGGGGTGTCCAGTGCTGGAGCTTGCTGGTCGTTGGGTGGAGCTGAGTCTTAGCACTGAGACAGAGATCTCTGGGCGAGCTCTCACTGATTGATATTACATGGGGCCAGAAGGTCTCTGGTGGTCCAATGTCCTGGACTCGGCTCTCCCACCTCGGAGTCTCAGGCCTGACAGCTGGCCAGAGCACCAAGACCCTGCCAGTCACAAGGCTTGGAAGAAAAGGAAGGAAAAAAAGGAAAAAAAAAGAAAACAAAAAGATAGACCCCCAAGCCAAATGGTAAAAGCAAAACCAAACAGAAAAAAAAATCACACAAAGAAACATACATACACACACTCAAAAAAAGAAAACAAACAACAACAAAAAACCCCCAGTCAGAACCGTAGGACAAATGGTAAAAGCAAACCTTTCTACCTTGTTAGACTGGCTTCTGTTCAGGATTTCCAGGCTGCTATAATTCTGAGAGTCATTCTAATCTCTGCTCTTCTCCAGTCTTTCTGAAAATTATGAACCAGGAACTAATGTAGATCCGTGGATTTCAGTAGTAAAAAGCAGTCAAGAATGTGTGGCTTCATGGCATTTATACTGGTCTTCCTAAAGCCAGGCCACCTGCAGAAGCAACTTCTTGTAGCCCCGCTTCCATAAAGCCAGAACCTAATGTTTTAAGAGTTCAGTAGTAATCAAGAGTCTTATGTTGAGGGCAGAATTGGAAAACAAACAAACAAAAAACCAAAAAAAACCCTCATAAAGCCAGGGGAGATTTCAGCATTTCACTTCCCTTAATCAGAAGAGATTTTACCAGTGAAAATTCAGATCTGAAAGCTATAAAAACCAAACTAAAACAAAACAAAAACCTTTGTGCTTTTCCCCCCTGAGTTTGGAGACCAAAAAATGCACAGTCATTTCAGAGGGGTATTCTGGAGAGCTCTGCTAGTACAAACTTCTTGGGAATAAAAGCTTGTGTGTTTTTGACATCTCTCTCCAAACACATCTAGGAACTCATAAAAGTCACGTTTTTACTATTCTCTGGTGAGACGGAATTTTGTGACCTTTTGAGAAATTCTGTTTTATTTTTCCTAAGAGGACCACAATAAGGAAGTAAGCCAAATTTCTTGGCAATGGGAGAATTTCAATGCCACAGGCTTGCATTCCCAGGAGTGTAGAGGGCTCTGAGCAAGTGGACTTGTAATCAACTTGTGCCACATGTAGGTTCCCAAATTTTACACTTAAAAACTTGTCTAGATGTCCACCCACTCTTGGGGTTTGTAGAATGGAAGGCAATGGCAGCCCTGGAGACATCTCTGGATTAACCTCCTCCCAGAGCCCAGGGGCTCCAAGGTTCAGGTCTAAAAATACTACGAACAGGAGGTTGAAACCCAGAGATGCAGGAGACTGGACAAGGAACACGGGAGTCAGCCTAGAAGGAAGAAGGAGCAATCTGGGACACAAGGAGCAAGCTCCTCTCTGCTCACCACACATTTTCGTCCCTAAAACCAGGGAGGCTGGTGCTCACGTCTTAATATCTTTCCTTGATCTTTGACACAAATTTACCACATCTTTTTCTCAAAATATTATCTTCCTTTACCTCCAGACTCTCTGACACTCCTTGTCAACCACCTTTGCAAGATGTTCTTTTTTTGTCCATCACTTAAATCAGGGATTTTCAACTGGGATTGCTTTTGCTCTCCAGGGAATGCATGGCAATATCTGGAGACAGTTTTGATTGTCACAACTGTGGGTGGGTAGGTGCTCCTGGCTTCTAGTGAGTAGAAGCCAAGGATGATGCCACACATCCTACAAGGCAGAGGCAGCCCTCCACAACAAAGAATTATCTATTCTTCAACATCAATCGTTCAGAGACTGAGAAACCCTGCCTTTCACAGTGTTTACTTCTAGATCCTTTATTATTCTTCTCACTCACACACTCCCTTTGGGTCATCTCATCTACTACCACTAAAAAAAGTTCTGCACTCTGCTCCCATATCTCTCTCTCCAGCTAGATTTCTCTTCTGAGCACCAAACTTGTGTATCTACTATCTTACAGAACTTCTTCTTTGATATCCTACAGATGCCCTTTTGTTTTCATTTTGTTTTGCTTTTTGATTCTCAGAAAGAAAAATAATTGTTCATAACTGAAAAAGTAGTCTGTGATTATAGCTACCTGCTTTTAATAAAAGGGAATTAAAATTGACTTTTATTTTGAAAGAACAAAACACAGCTTAGTGACTGCCTATGAGATATTAAGACAGTTTGGGATGCCACAAAAGCTGATGAGGAGAAACCCTTGAGTCTCTTAGGTGTGAAGGATTTTTATGAAGTGCGTGAAGGAGAAGCAGGTCTTTGCAGTAAATGAGAACTTGTCCTCCTTGGTTGTGGACTTCAAGGGCTCAACCCAGTGCTGCCTACTGCTGCCTAACACTTTCAGAGCCTCCACTACATAATGCTTTAGAACTAGCCCAGGCGTAGTGTGAAACCTGTAGGGTTACAGTAAATGTAAGTTGAAATTCATTAATATTTTTTTGAGTTCCAAGACCATATCTTATGGACCTTTTAATTGCCTGGAGTGCTGAAACATAACTGCTTTTCATAAGATATTTGATGGATAGCAAATGAGGTCATTTCCCAAGCAAACTTTTCTTTTGCCTCTAGGCGCCACTCCCATCCATCTCCTCCCTCTACTGGGAAGACCCCCCCCCCCCACCACCAAAACCCCACAGTGAGCTCATGTGCCCCTCATGCAGACAAACCCTAACTCAACCAAGTACACACATCTGGGAAAATCACCAGTGGGCAACTGCCATTCTTGCAGAACAGCTGGTGAGTCCTTCTAGGAATACCCTGATGGGTCAGCAAGGGAAAGCCAGAGGCAGGAAGGAGAAAGTGTGGAAACTGGTCCATCATGGGATCCGTCACATGGAGAATCTGGAACTCTGCCCTGGTGCTTGTGCTTACAGGGTACTTTCCTGATTCACTGCTTTATCTCCCAGGGAAAGCAGCTGCCTACGTATTGAGTCCTTTATTGACATGGAGACAAGATAGCTGAGAGGAGCGGAAGGTGCCCTGAGAGGTGGTGGCTCTAAAGCAGGAGCAGATTCCTGTGCTTCTGAAACTTTCTCTTTCTTGAAAAGAACAGTCCCCTTTCTCCAACTCAGAGCAGCTTTCTAGAGAGCTGCCCATCTGTCTATGTCTTAAAAACAAGTTTCCATGTGTGCTCTGTGGAGCCAGGCACAGAAGCACGGAGGAAGCGTGGATTACAGATTGATATAGAGGAGGGGGTACAAAGAAGATACCGAACAAAACCTGGGGAGTTTGTTTACACCTGGCCCAATCTCAGAATGGAGGGCCACGGGCCAGTGCGTCCCAAAGAACAGCCTTTGCTGGATAAAAATTTCCTGACTTCTTCTTCCAGGGCTGTCAACTCCTGCAGGGCTGCAGGGCTGGTGACACCCCTTTATTGAGTCTATAGTTTAGTTGCTGTAATGTTGGCACCCAGAGATTGTTCCCAGGAGTCACATTTTCTCACAGGTTTCCCTGTGACCCACAACACCCATTTTCAGGATTTGGGGAGCCATCTATAGCCATGACAAAGGGTATAGGTGACTAGCCTGAAGTGGGATTGACTCTGTGGCCCTGCTAACCACGGGCACAGCCCGACATGTGGCTGCCAAGCCAGGTGAGTCTGGCCTGCAGCTGTTGTCTTCTCACTCTGGGACACTGATTATCTTCCCAGGCTATGCAGAGGAACTCTTCTTCCTCTTCTGCTCCACTCCACTGTTTCACTGATTCATTCATTAACGCCACAGACAGTAAGTGGCCAGAGAGGTTAAGCACCGTTCTAAGCACTGGAGATGAAATGGTGACAGCCCTAGCCTCGAGTTGCTTCCATCTGTGGAAGGTTTGGCCGGTGCTGGGTGAACACAATAATGTGACGCTGGGATGGGGACGAGCAAAGGGAGATCCCGCCGTGCCAAGGAAGGGCACCTGCCGGAGGTCCAGATTCTGCCCTGGAGGCAGGGGTATCTACCTTGAGCCCTGTAAGGTGAGAAGAAGGTGGAGGGGGCTGAGGAAGGGGAGACATAAGTGTGTGTAATGTACCAGTGGTGGGGAAGGGAACTGTGGGTGGAGGACAGCGTAATCAGGGGCTGAGGGCTGGGTGAAGGCCACAGGATGCGGAGCAGGGCATGGAAATGAAGATGGGACAGGTAACCAGATCACCAGGGGCTTTGCAGGCCATATTAAGGGCTTAATTCTATAATACTTTGTAACACTTAGGTTTGAATGAAGAAGATGGGTCGAAAAGTAGTTATTAATCAGAGGGTGGAGGGGAGTCCTGAAAAAGATAGGAGGTGAAAGCTTTGACCTCAACTTGTTTATAATCTAACTGAGAACAGAAGAAAAAGTACACGAATTGACAGTGTAAAAGTGAAAACTGAACATAATTAAGCACAGAAGAGTCTAATGCAAACCAAAAGAGCTGCAGGAAGGACAGGGGAGAGTCAGCATCTAATGCAAAGGCAGGATGTGACACAGGTGTGCCATGCATGTGACACGGGCCCCAGAGGTTGCAGAAAGCGCTGGGTGCTCAGCTCCTGGAGGCAGGATGGTTTTCTTGGTGACGCTTCTGATCTGCAGTGAAAGGGTGTCAACATCACCACTGACTCTCTGAATTCCTGCAAGCTTTTATATCTCCGTGTCATCAACAGTGTATAATACCTACACTCTAGGCTCTAAACACAGAATAAAATACTGGCTGTTTTATGATGCACAATTAGAGTAAAAACAAACAAAAACTCTCGTGGGGGGAAATGTTATTTCTGGAGTCCCTCTACTGCTCTGATCAGCAGAAGCCTACATAATCATACAATGTTATCTCCTTACTGGCAGAATCCGCTTCAAAATATGTTTTATTATTTTGCCTTCAGATTTTATCAGATATTATCATTTTATGGAACTTAGATCTCTGAAATGTTTTGCTTTGGGGACACTGGTGAGAGCACTGCCTACTATTACTGAGTGTTCCCTAAATGAGATGCAACAGTGAAAATTTCTTTGAGGCCTACTTACTAGTGGAAAAACTTAATTTCCCCTTTAAAAAAAACAAAAAAACCAGGAACTGTATACATTCCATCTCTCTCTTTTCACTTTGGCTGTCTGGAAAGAAATTGCTAAAATTAAATCTCGACAGCAGCAACCCAGCAAGTCTCTGGTTGGCGTGTTTCTGTTTCAGTGTTCTCCTGGGTCCTGATGTTCTTTCACGTCTCCTCATGTTAATGTGTGCGCTTTTGGTTGGAAGGCATCTCAAAAGTGTGTGGGTCTGACTGGGAGAGAAAAATTAAAGAAGAGAGTTAGGTGTATGAAAAGAGGGAGGAGTTCTAGGGAAGGAAACAGAATGAAACACAGGAATAATGAGGAGACTGGATTGAGTGGAAGGGGTGGAGCCTGTGGAGATATTGTGGAAAATGGGAGAGAGATAAGATTAGAGGAGTAGACAGTGGACTGAGGCAACAGGTAGCCACAGAAGGTTTTGGGGGGGAGTACTAACATGAAACTTGTTTGAAGAAGGTTGGTCTAATTGCAATGTTGAGTATGGACCAAAATAGAAGAAAGCTAGGGAGGTGATGCTGGGGAAGATAAAAGAATAGACGGCTATGGGAAGCATCTGAGGAGGAAAGTGAATCAAGTTTGGATTGAGAAGGAAAGAAATGAGTCACTGATTACAGCTGGTGTCTAGGGTGTTATTATTGCTGGAGAGAGTTAAATTAGAGGAAGGGGTTTGGTGCTTTGGAGAGGCAGGGACAGAGAGGAGAAGAATGGGAAGAGGCGGATATATTCCAGACTGCAGGCTCTCAAGAGCCCAGATCTTTCTTTTGTCTTACCCTTAAGTGAATAGAATCTAACTCACTTCTTCACCAGGCTGGACACCGTCAAAGCCGACTAGCTTCCTGGAAGAATGCTGCTTTGAAATGTTGGCTAAACTACATATTAACCCAAAGGACAATAGTGTAGCAAGTAAAAAATCACATAGAAAGTTCAGAGATTCAGAAAGTTATCATTTAACCATAAAAGATTCAGAAAGTTATCATTTAACCACCTGTTCGTTTCACATACAAGTTCATAAATAATGGCATGCTTTTCTTCCTCAGCCCAATGGAGCATTCGTCTCTCTTGCCAGGTCAGTAAGACTATTCATATTTCTCCCAACATTTTATTATGAACATTTTCAAACATGAGGCACAGCTGAAAGAATTTTACAGTGAACACCTGTATTGCCTGCCACTTAGGTTCTGCTATTAATAGTTTACTGTATTTGCTTTATCACAAACCTATGCATCTATCCATCCAACAACTCATCTTATTTGTGGTGCATATCAGAGTAAGTTGCAAACATTACTACTCTTCTGCAATAAATAAAACTATTGGTTTTTGACTTCTGTCCTCTGAAGTTTTACCTGACTGGGCTGTGTCAGCCCACCTAGGTAGACTGGAGATCAAAGAGAAGCCTTTGGCTCTTTCTATGGGTGCTTTATCCTCTCAATCCCTCATCCCCAGGCGCTGACTCTTTAATTACAGTGATGCTTAGTCTGTGCACTTAAGTTCCTAGAAAGTAGAAAAGGAAGTTTTTACAAATCCAGTTATCTTCTAAACTCTAGAATTTGAGATGGAAAAGACTCCTGCAGGTAGTGCAGGTGGAAGAGTGAAAAAAAAAGTCCCCTAGACATGTAAGCAATATAACCTGTGTCTACATATCCAGATTACCATATATTGGACTGACTTAAAGCAAAACTGCACCTTTAGTAACATAGCGGGGGCCATAGAGAATACAGACGGTCTCTGCTTTTGGATACAAAATATTCCCAGAAAGACCATCACCACTGTCCCAAACTGTAAGAGTTAGAGGCAGAAACTGCAGTGGGGGAAGTTGGTGAGGAGTGAGGTAAAGTTTTTTAGCTGGTAAATGGATATTATCAAAACCGGAGATTGCCTTACTAGGATTTACAAAACAACTATTACTGCATCTTTTTACTGTGTGTAGTTTTCAAGCTTAAGGAACATGATCCGCCATTGTAATAACAAGCCTGGGTACAATGGCGTGCTATTAAGGTTTGTTTTGCCTCCATTTTCATGTCTGTTGTTGTATTTATGTTTAAGTTTTAATTGATGTTTTGACCATGTGTTTGCCCCGAGGAGGTTTTGTGAAGGCCTTCATTTTTAAATAAATTTTTAAAATGATATATTTAATGTACAGAAAGCAAAAATATCCTCCTTGATGTACCCAGAAGTAAACTCTTGTCCGTGCGCTAAAACTTCATGTTAAAATATCTACCCAGTAGCACCATAAACGAACCAAAGACGTTATCTTAGAGACTTGAGAGAAGGAAACTCAACTTGGGAAGAGCCAGTGTAAGGAATGAATTCTCAGATCCAGGCATTGCCTGAACAGAGGAAGGAAGGAGAAGACTGAAGCAGCTGTGGAGTGGGCAATACTACCTAAGCTCATGATTAGGAACAGCACGTGAAGGAGAAAGCCTTGCAATGACCAGCCCGAGAAGGCAAAAGCTGACCTATTTATATCGCTCCACTCAACATAAGAGCTGGTGCAATAAGGAAATGAATCAGAGGAGAGAGGCAGAGAAGTTACTTTAAAGTGTTAGCGTCTGATTTTTACAATGTGGAGGCTCTCTGAATTTCTTTCACTGAAGACAATTAAGTGCTCTTGGACCTCCAAGGATCTTAGAGATAAGAGTGTGGCCGTCCTCGCCTTCTGGAGTCAGTCTCTGGAGGCTGCACAGCAAGGATGGAAGACTGTCGGCTCCGTGGGTTACCTGAGTGATGGAGGCTTGCCTCTTTCTCAAGAGTCAGGCAAATAAATGCACCTCATTTTAATTTGAGCCTCAGACACAGGGAAGCTGTTTAGAGCAGCTACTTATCTACTGGCATGAGGCTAGTAAAAATAAGTGCTCATTACTTTCTATGTTGCCACTCATATAACCTTATAGGAATTCTCTATGGGCTGGTAACTTGTAGTACTTATCTACAAGGCTGTTTTGCAACCAAGGAATCTACAGGGCAACTATTATACTAACACTTAAATCAATCTTTCATGCTTATAGTTCTCTCTCCAAGATATTCCGATGGAAGCAGGCATCACACAAAGGACAGGAGGAAAGGTGTAATTTAGTAGAAAAGGATGAAAAAAGAACAACACTTTTCCTTTTAACCAATGCTTTCGGAATGAGGTATTTAAAAAAAAATCTACCAAAATGACGGCTCAGTTAACAAGGGAAGACAGCCTCCTTCCATCCCCTCCCTTTACACATACTATTGTTTCAGTCCATGATGTTCTGTTTACTTTGGAAGGCAATATTTTACCCCCTCTGAGATAATTAATTTTTGTCAGCTTCACTGTTTATAAGGGAAACTGAAAAACTGTTAACTGAAATACAGAATGAGTCACTGTTTTCAGTAATTTTTGGCAGCATTCTAATTTGTGTCAATCCCAGCCTAATTATTAGATTTTTTGGAAGCAGAAAGCATATTTGATTTTTCTCTTACTAAATTTTCCCTCCTCTTTTGAAAAATATGTGCTGCCTGACAAAGGTTATATAATTTATATCAACGTGAGGTGAAATACCAGTGGGTTTGAAATACCAGGGGGTTTACTGTGTCATGCTTGGCTCTTCACAGTAGCTCAACATTTAGAAAGCTCACAGAATACAATCTTCCTCCTTTCCTCATTCGTACCCCCCAGCCCTGGCCAAAACAATGTGATTCTTTTAGAGACCTTTTAGCTGGTATTAAGCCATAGTATATGGCCCATCACTAATGACATCACTGAAGTAAACTTCCCAGAAGCCATCAGGGAGAATTCATTTGGAAGCGCAACTGAATGTCACTTGCAAAGGGCAGGCTCCTAGAAGAGGTGACCAGTCATGCATTCCTGAGTTATTTGTTATAAAAGCATTAATCACTGTGAACTCATTTGCTCCTAATGCAAACGCGCTACACTATTCCACAGGAATTCTGTTCCAAATGATCATTAATGTAGAGAACGGAAGCTGCTGTGAGCAGGGATAATAGAGTCTGTCAGGTCAATGGCCAGCATAATGGGGCTGTTAGTGGTTCCTGACAGAAGTCGGACCTTCCTGATAGAGCGACGGTGGGCAGAAAGGCAGGCAACTGTACTGGGTAGACAGCCCCCTCCCTGGCCTCCTGAAGTGGCCTCTGGATTAAAGGAGCATCAGTGTCTATCACAGGGTATTGCTAGGGCTCTGAGGTGGCCACCACTGGGAGCGTAGGCACCAGCTGTGGGCGGGAGAGGGACCCATGGGACGGCCACGGGGATGGCCCTGCTCCCACACTCCAGCCGCCTGCAGGCCACCGGCAAGGGTGCAAACAGACACCTGGTGCTGTGGACACCCCAGCCGCTTGCCTCACCCCACTCCACACTGGGCCACCAATGAGAGGAAGGATGAGAATCAAGAACAACACTGATCATCACAGCTAGCGCTCACTGGACGCTCTCCTGGGCTACGCATTAAGCCCTTTACATGCACTAATCCCAATCCTCAGGGCAGTACCTCTGTGACATGTGTACTATTTACTGCCATGTTTTACAACCGAGGAGGCTGAAGTTCAGACAGATTGAGTAACTAGTCCAGGGTCAGATTCAAAAATACGTGCCCTTAAACACCACGCTCCTCTACTGGAGGGAGAGACAGAGAAACTGGAGATTTTGGTCCCTAAAATTAGGCCAAAGAAAGATGCAGGATATGACAGTGCGCCTGGAAGTCTTTCCATTGTGTGGTCAACCAGTCAGTATATTCAGGACCAACCTCGTAGAAAGTCTGTAAAAGCTGTGGTTTGTCCACAATGCTCTTCCTCCAAGCTTTGCTTCTAAAATGTGGGTACCCAGGGCCTTCAAGAAGCCTGACTGCTCTGTGCCACTGAACTGCAGGCTCCCTCTGCCCAGTACTGCCCTATATTTAAGACCTGTGCTTCCTCATCCCACCCCTGCTCCATAAAAACTTGTCGCATTTCTTGTCATCAGAGGGTTCTGATCTCCTGACTGGACCCAAGCTAGCACAGGTAGAGCAGGAAGAAGCTTCCACCTCCTGTGGATGCCTCTGAGCACCAGACTGGTATGACTGACAGCAAAGGCCAGCCAGAGTCAGTACCCAGGGTTCCAGCAGCACAGCTGGGCATGGGAGCATGGTGACATGGGTACTGTGACATTCCTAAGCCCCAGCCCCTATTGTAATTGAGGTGCTGACACAGCTGTCTCGGGGCTCAAGAATGGGACTGGGAAGGGGCTTGCAAGTGGAAGCTACGGATGCAAGAGGCTTCCAAGAGCTAAGGAAACTGGGGAGCAGGGATGAAAGAGGAATGATGTAAACGTAAAACGTATAAAATACTAACACTATGAGATGTTACCAATAAGCACAGAGTGTGGCAGAGGAACTTAATAAATGTGTTTAAGAAATGAAAGGACATTGCAAAGAGACTCAATTCACCTTTCCCAAATCAGTTCCCATAACCAAGGAAGAGTGGGACTCAGAAGTCTTCACACCCAAAAACACCACTATTCCTTGATTATGTCATTTGAAAAAAATCTAGTGTTAAGAGTTTGAAAGATGTGAGAAAACAGATGGTTATAAAGAAGGAGGTGAAGCAGGGAAGGAAGTGGGGGAGAACACAGAGGTTTCAGAGGGAGACTCTCACAGCCCCTACAGCACCCATCACCTGTCGACAGGACAGTTGCATGGTGCCAAGTGCACTGCTAAATGTGTTCTCGGCCTCTCCCCGCACCGAGCTTACCAATACGCACCGTAAGTGTTAGACTACATGGCACAGGATATAAATGCAGCAGAACTGAGTGAGAGAAATTAGCAAGAGGAAAATACAGAGACAGCATCATGGAAGATTGTACTGGCTGTGAACACCATGGACCATGTGAATACAGGGAGAAAAGACACACTCCATACAGTCGAAGCATGAACAGAAGTGTGAAGGGGGAGCAAAGATGCCAAGTGCAAAGAATGAAGGAGACAGCCTTGTTCTATGAAGGAGTGTGTGTGTGTGTGTGTGTGTGTGAGTGTGTGAGTGTGTGTGTGTTAGGAAGGGGGTGATAGCATATTATAAAGAGCCTTGGTAGCCAGACAAAGGAGTCTGGATCAATATGGTAGAAGTAGGGACCTGCTGTAGGTCCTTGGCATCCAAGGAGTATGATCCAAGCCAGGTTTTGGAAAGTTTCATCTGGTATTTGTGTAAGAAGGTAGACTGGAGGGGAAGAGAGAATTAGGGGTGCTGGAGGCAGCCGGGGCACCTTGGATTGATGATTTGTCGTCTTTTCTCCTGCAGCACACATCTATATTGCCCTTCTCTCTGGCTGAAGTCATCCTCAGGCCACACTGCTATCCACTGAAGAAGAAAGGACTCGCCTTGTTGGCTGTTGCTAGCCTTGCTTATGTCAGCAGGTAAGAGTTGCAGAGAGAAAATCAACTTAGACTTGTCATTCCAGACTCTGAGGAATATTCCAGAAGAAGCGCACTGTTCTATAAGAGTGCCTTTATCTTGGGTTAACAGGGATTTTGCCATCTTTAAATTTCAGGAAAAGAGGAACCTTAGTGTTTCCTTTTGATACTCATGGAAACATCAAATGCCCAAGAATACACAGGTATGCGTGCACACACACAGCAAGTCATGAGTTCCCCCTCCCTCTCATGAAGAATTAATCGTTGTAAAGCTACACATGTTACTTTCCCTAGGAAAACATTAATCTTTGGCTTCATTTGTAATTGACATGTTTGAATGGCTGAATGATCTAAGGCATCTAAATATATTCCATCTAAAAGGGCACTTGACAGGCTGATCAGGAAAGGCTTGGTCCATTCCTGTTGCCTGTATTATTATGGGCTTAGTTGCATCAACATCTGGCACTGGAGCCCTGAAAGGGCATTTGGGCAATTGTCCAGGGGCCTGTAGAACAGCCTAACTGGAGGCATGAGAGAGAATTTAAGTAGCTGGCCTAGATTTCATCATTCAACCACCTGGTGACACTAATTCTCTGGAATTCTGCCCAATGTCTGTAATCAAGGGAAAGTGCTTGGCCTTCCACCTAGCAACTGGAGAACCCCCCTTTCTACTCTGCAGCCTTCTCCCCTACAGCATGCTCTTGCTCTACTGGGAGGGGCATGCCAAGCATAATACCTGCAGTTGGAAGCGAATCATGATGTTCCTACTCTAGCCTAGCCTCACATAAGCTTTTCACATCTGCCAATCCGTATAATCCCCCACTCCCTATGTGAGGGGTAGTTTCGCTCAGGGCAGTGCTCTGCAGGAGACAGAAGCCAGGAAAAGAACGCATTCCAAAGGACTGGTCTCCAGCGGTGCCTGCTTCATGTGCTTCAGCAGCCTCTGTCTTAGAGCCAGTAACCTTTGTGCCCAGAACTCAGGTGATGGTTCCTCCCTAGCCTTTCCTTCCCTTTTGCAAGGTATGTTCCTCCCACCCTTCTGCACCCTTCTTTCCCCGAGTGCCTAAAGTCGTTCGTGTTTCACCTGTCTTAAAAGAAAGCACTTGTTCAGTAAATCCACCCCAAGACTCAATTGATTTACACTGTTCACTAGCCTGGGGCCTTTGCATTTTAACAAAGGACACTTTTAGAGAATAAGGCATAAATTGGGGACCTACTGGTAGTTGAGGTCTGGAGCACTGTGTTGAGAAGGATTCTGAGGCCCTACCAAAAGAGTTGTGCTATCATTTAGCAATATCTGCCTTTAGCATGTGAATGGAGAGTGGTGGGACATGCGCCAAGTATATTCCAAGTCTGGCTTAACCCAAAGGAATAAATCCCTAAAGACAGAATATCTAGGACCTCGGGTCGGGTAAGATATACACAAAAGATATATTTTTTTCTCTTGTATGTGTTGAGGAGAAGTAGGGTGGTAGCTGGTTGATTATGCACATGAATTTCCATACTCTGTGTTTTTGGTGGGCTTTAATCTGATTTATTCTTTCTTGCCAAGTATAACTTTCAGAGTTCATATATGAGATGGCACTTTTGGTTATTAATTTTCTTCTACCTAAGGACTTGGAAGTTGATCATCAATCCTCATATCTACCCTTGCTCTTTTCCTCCTCAGAAACCAAGAAGGTAACAGAGCACCTAAGGTGACTGGTATTGGGGGAAAATTGTGGTACCCATAAGGATGAAAAGTAGTGGTCGAGAGGGTCTGGCTCATTGGTGCCTGGGTGTGAGCTCTGACAATGCAGGGAACTGGGGTGCTGGAGAAAGGAAGTGCAGCAAGATGGTCAGGAGTGAACACATCACACGTCCAGTCAATTATTCCTCAGTGCCAGGCACTGTGCTAAGGTATGAGGATATAGAGATGTACAAGACACCATGCTGCCTTTAGGGACTGCCTGGGAGAGAGGAAAGTACAGAAACAATGGGAAGACAGGGTGGTGAGACTCTAACGGGGATAAGCGCAGGGTGCTGGGCGATGTGGAGGACTGGCTTCTTAAAGGAAGTGGTGTCTAAGCTGAGATGCAAAGAATAAGTAGAAATAAGTCAAAAGAGATATGGAAAAGACCTTCAGGCAGAGGGAATAGCATCTGTGAAAGGCTGGAGGAGCTGAGGGCGTGGCTGAACTGTAGGACGGGGAGAAGTTAGTGAATTTGGACTTTGAAAATGAGGGCTTTTCTATGCAAAAGTTATAAGCAGAGAAGTGAAATAACATGGCCTATGTAAGAAAGATGATTAGAAAGATGATGCTGGCTGAAGTACGGAAATTAAAGAGGAATCAGACAGGGAGATCAGTTGGTGGCATTTGTGGTAACTCAAGAGAGTTGATGTTGGCCCACAGATGACAATATCAATCAATCTGCAAATAGAGTCAGAGAGGGTGGGTGGTGGAAGGCGACTCAGAAGTCATCCGGCTTCGGAGACCTGAAGCCCCACTGGGCTAAATGACGTGTCCAAGGTCGCGTGGCCGGGGAAAATGAAAGCTGAGACTTAACTCAAGGACTTCTATTTCCAAATCCAGTTCTCTTTTCCATGTATTCAGATGGTCAGGTATTTGTTCAGTTCCCTGTTTGTGTAAAACACACTCTGCTAAATGCTGAAGGGGTGAGAACGCAAAAAAGCTTTACCATGATCTCTACAGTCTAAATGCTTTCACCATGTTGCTCCTTCCAGTGCTGTGCTCTGATTGTATGTTACGTGATGTAATGGGGCAAATGAAGGGAAGGGATGGAGACCTATCACTAGCAGGAATGTGACTGGGTAGACCCTGGCAGGGAGCTGAAGTGGTTTGGGATTTGGACTTTCTTATCACTAGCGAAGTACAGAGTCAGCGTTCTGTCCAGTAGGGCCTCATGTTTGCTGGAGTGAAGCAAATACACCTGTACGCAGGCGTTTTATGCTGCCCTATTGATTGAAGCTTCCCTCCCTGTCCGTTGCCTAATTAGGGGAGCTCAGACTCCTTGCTGCCAGCTGCCTCCACCCTTACACAGTACTCTAGGGGCACAGGCACCTTCATGGCCACGGATGGTCAGCAACAAGTTCCACAAGCTGGGGATGTCCATGGAGATATTTTAGGGAAGCGGCTATAGGTCAGCTGTCAGGCGTGCCAGTTTGGATGCTCAAATGGGGAAACAGCATAGCAGGAATGAGGTAAAGAATACAGTCCCGGGCCACAGAGAGCGTGAGAAACAAACATGAGTCAAAAAAACGGCAATAACCCTGAGCTGGAGAAGTACTTCACTGCTGGAACCATGTTACAGTGACCTAAAAATATCCACCGAGACCATGGGGACTGCCTCATATGTTGCACTTGCTTTTTATTATTTATCAGATTGCAAAATTGGAGGGCTGGCCCCTAAGCGGGAAAATAAAGCTTTGCAAAGTAGTAATAACTGTAAATCTTTCATTTCCTTTGGAAAGCATTAGTCATCTATATATATGGTAGCTCACTTACTCCCCGCTTCTCTCTCACCCCAAAACACATCGCCTAGCTCTTCCTAAGGAGCAGGAAAATAGAAACGTTCCTACTGCTGGCTCTTACTCATTCTTTTATTGAACAAATATTTCCCCTAACACAGGGCTGGTCCTGCTGGGAAAAGCAAAGTTATATAAGGCCAAGCCCCAGCCCGTAGGGGGTTTGTACCTCGTAAGTGGAGATGAGCCATGCATACAAATTATAAGAACACGAGATGGGAAGGGATAAAATGTCATAACAAATACGAGGTGCCAAAGGGAACACAAGGAGGAAGCAGTTACATCTGACTGGGCAGCGTGGGAAGGACTTCATGAAAGGTGTCACTGGATCTGGGCCCTGAAGGACTGGCTGGATTGGAGCAGCAAAAACTGGGAGAAAGCAAACACTGCACAATCACAAAGCCAAGGGGGCACACATCACGTTGAAGCAATGGCTAGCAATTCACTTTAGCTGGACCTACTAGTGAAAGAGACGAACAGGAAATCACCCTGAAACTGCCCGCTCACAGAGTCCTGCAGGCAGCAGGCTGGAGGAGGCTGGACATGGTACAGACAATGTGAGACGTGTTTGCTGCTGTTGTTTGTTTGACATGGAGGTAGGAGTGAGAATTCTTAGTAACATGGCCAGACAATTATGCTTTAAAATGACTATCTTGACAACAGTGCTTAAAATGGATTGAAGTGGCAAGACATGGGAAGCACAACAGAATAAAGCAACACACGAATAAAGGTTAGCCGGGATGCTCGTAAGTCATCTAGTTCAATCACAATGGTTTATTCTTCATCCATGGATATTTCACAGCTCCAGTGTCATCCCATATCTGGATGCTTGGAACACCCTTCTGCAGGTGGTCCAGTCCTCCAGGACCTCCATCTCTAAAATATTCTAATAATCCAGTGAGTGCTCACACATGCCCATGTAGTACACAGTCCTGAGAATCACTCTCCCACACAGACTGTAAAGCCACAATACCCAGCCTCCTGGATCCAGCACCTCCACGGGGCTTGCTTTAAGGTTAGCATGCCTCCCCCGCTGCTGTCACTGCCAACAATGCCACTGCCCATTAGTCTCCTACGTTGGTGCAAGTAGAACAACGCTACTGGCTATTGCAACAGCCCCAGCTGGCCTGCAGTGCACCACCGCCTTGCTCTTGGTAGACCAGAAATCAGCTGATGCTGTATTTGTCTCTGCTAGCGTGTAAGGTATTGCATGCCAAGTGCAAGTATCATACAGATATACAGCTGTAACCCAGCCTGGGGAAAGATATTTTTAAAGTCACCTCTCGATAGCAGTTCCTATGGGGCAAGAGAGATGATTTCTTTCTTCTGTTCTATGCTCACTCAGGTGAGGCCCCAGAGCAAAGCTGTCTGGACACCCCAAGTGTAATAACCCTCTAAACTCGTGCACCCGTTTACACATGCACACTTACACATATACACATCTTACACCCAGAAGCCATTAGAAACTGCCAGAGGGGCAGATTCAGCTGAGTTCCAGGACCAGCCACCTTGTTACACGCGGTACCAACAATCCTCTCCTACTACCGCTAGCGCACTATGTGAATTCACTCCCAGAGCCACTGTTGCCCTTTCCTGAAATATGACCTTAGTCTGGGACCATCTAGATGGCACCATTGTCTTACAACCTAAAATCTTAGTGGGGATCAGAACCCCAGCCTCATTTTCCACAGAAGGACTCCCTAGCCCTCACGTAAATTAATATATGAAAATAAACATGAAGATGCCACACAACTTCCCCTATTATCAGCATCTGGGGTCCAGGCCAGCCAGCATGCAAACTGAAGAGGGGTGGAGGTGGAGGGCTAAGAATGGAAATGCTTATCTACACTTTTCATCCTTCCTGTCCAAATCTCAGCTACCCAAAATGCCTGTTACACAAGTTAGAAATAAGAAGAGCCTGAAGAGGGATATAGTTGTACAATTAGGAATGAGGGACATACCTGAGACACATTGTTGGTGTAACAGAATAGGTTTTATGGATTAGTTGGTGTGTAGTGGGCAAATGAAAAGGGAACATAAAGGATAATTCTCAGAATTTTCAGCTGGTGGATTGGGAAGATGGTGATTCCATTAATGTGAGCATCCAATTAACTACAGTTTGGAAGGCTACTGGTTACACGTTCCAGTTTTCAGAGGCTGCAGTGTTCTTGGCGGGTCAGGCAGCTGAGACCTGTCTATAGAAGCCACAGCTAACAGCAGTTAAAAGGAACCATAGGTGCTGGTAGTGCCACCTAAACAGACATTTATTTAAAACTAAAGAACCTGCCATGTTCCTAGCATTTGGGAAACAGATGCACATAATAGATAAAATCCCAGTCCTTACAGAGCTTCCAGAAGCTCTGGAGAAAGACAGTCAAATATGCAACAAGGGTAAACTCATGGTAGGGGAAGCACATAACAACCTAACCAAATGTGGGTTGTGGGAAGAATGGTCAGGAAATTTTTTCTGGAGAAATTAACTTTTAAGCTGAAATTCAAAGCATGAGTAAGATTCAGCCAGGGACAGAGCAGGAAGTATGTCCTAGGAAGGGTAAAGGCAGAGGTGTTCCAAGCAGAGACAACAGCATGGGTGAAGACCAGAAGCTGCAGAGCTGGTTCATTCAAGAAACAGAAAGGGTTAGACTGCAGATCTGAGACTGGAAGGGTGGATAGGTGGGCAGGGCAGGGCCAGGTAGGCCAGGGGAAGGAGCTAGGGTATTTTCCTAAAGCAACGTGGATCCACTGGAAGCAGGGGAGCACCATGAACGATTTTTTTCTTTCAGAGAGATTATTGGGTTACTGCATTGTGGAAAGTGGATTGACGTGAGCAAGAAAGCCCAGTGAGCAGACAATTATAGAAACCTATAGGAGATGAAGGAGCCTGGATTGAGATCATGAAATGAGTGCACTGCAGAAATATCTTTTTTTTTTTTTTTTGCTGTACGCAGGCCTCTCACTGTTGTGGCCTCTCCCATTGCGGAGCACAGGCTCCGGACCCGCAGGCTCAGCGGCCATGGCTCACGGGCCCAGCCGCTCCGCGGCATGTGGGATCTTCCCGGACCGGGGCACGAACCCGTGTCCCCTGCGTCCGCAGGCGGACTCTCAACCACTGCGCCACCAGGGAAGCCCCCACTGCAGAAATATTTAAATATGATTCCATGGGATCATATATGGCAGCTAGGGAAGAGCTGACATTGACTGAGATGTAGGACAAGGACAGTTCAGCTGCACATGTGCTGAGTGCCTTTCCCTCTCTCCCTCCCCCACTCCCTTCCTTCTTTCCCCCCCCTCCTTCCTTCTCTCCTTCCCTCTCTCTCTCTCTCCCCTTTTAACATATATTCCAGAAGCCGTAAAGAGGTGATAGCACCTGACCATGACTATCTCTGCACTCAGGCCTCTCTGCTGACTGCCCTTCATTAAATGACTGCAATCATGCCTCACGCTCTAATTGTATTTGCAGTAATTTTCCCACTGTCAGTTAACACACCTATAACTCTCTTTGCACCTTCTCTGTGAAAGTGCAGACTTCATTAGCTTACTTCAGGAACTTTCCTTTACAAACCTTATGCTGGAGGAAACAAACATGAAGTAAATAAACAGAAACTTTCCAGGCTTCCAGAGAAATGTCCTTATTTGTAGACTATCTTACATAAATGTGCATGGAAACTAGGAAGCCCTAATTTCAAGTATATAAAGAAAACAAAGTGAACTAATTAACGCAACCCGTTTGGAGCGTATTTAGATCTCCTCGCTGACCCCAAACTCCTGGCCTTAGCTACCTGAGGATGTTTACTTTCTGTCCCTTATTCTTCCTCCGGCCTGTCATGAGAGACAGCCACGCAGGAAAGAAGTGCTGTGGACATCCTTCTAAAATGCACCCATGGACGCACATCTCACAGAACTCTAATATTAGTAACCATGATAACAATTATTACTTGTTTTCAGTCTAGTGCAGTTTTGAGTACATGAGAGTAGCATCTAGACAAGTCTGGGGCAGCAGAGTGGTACCAGCAGGGCCAGGACTAGGGCCCAAGGAACAATAAATACTACACATGCAGAACCCTGAGACTGACGCCTCCTTAAATTTCCTTTTTTATTGTGGTAAAATACACGTAACATAAAATTTACAATTTTTAAGTGTACAGTTTAGTGGCATTAAGGACATTAACACTGTTGTGCAGCCATCACCACTATCCTTCTCCAGAATGTTTTTCTTCCCAAACTCCCCATTTGCCCCTTCCCCCCAGCTCCATTCTACTTTGTCTCTATGAATCTGATGAGTCTAAGTACTTCATATAAGTGAAATCATACAGTATTTGTCCTTTTGTGACTGGCTTATTTTTCCTAACATGATATCCTCAAGTTTCATTCAAGTTATAGCATATGTCAGGATTTCCTTCCTTTTTCTTAAAATTTATTTTTGGCTGCGTTGGGTCTTCGTTGCTGCGCATGGGCTTTCTCTAGTTGCGGCGAGCGGGGTCTACTCTTCGTTGAGGTGCGCTGGCTTCTCTTGCTGCTGAGCACGGGCTCTAGGCGCGCAGGCTTCAGTAGTTGCAGCATGCGGGCTCAGGAGTTGTGGCATGCAGGTCCTAGAGCACAGGCTCAGTAGTTGTGGCGCACGGGCTTAGTTGCTCCGTGGCATGTGGGATCTTCCCGGACCAGGGCTCAAACCCGTGTCCCCTGCATTGGCAGGCGATTCTTAACCACTGCACCACCAGGGAAGTCCTAGGATTTCCTTTCTTTTAAAGGTTGCATAATATTCCATTGTGTGTATATAACTGTGCCACATTTTATTTATCTGTTCGTCCTTAAATGGATACTTGGGTTGCTCTCATATTTTAACTACTGTGAATAATGCTGCTATGAACATGAGAGTACAAATATCTCTTTGAGTCTTTGCTTTCAATTCTTTGGAGTATGTACCCAGAAATGGAATTGCTGGACCATATGGTAATTCTAGGTTTAATTTTTTGAGGAACTGCTATACTGTTTCCCACAGCAGTTACACCATCTTACATTCCTACCAACAGTGCACAGGGGTTCCAATTTCTCCACACCCTCTTCAACACTTGATATTCTCTGGGGGTTTTTTGATAGAAGATACCCTAATAGGTGTGAAGTGGTATCTCATTATAGTTTTGATTCACATTTCCCTAACGATTAGTGACACTAAGTATCTTTTCATGTGTTTGTTGGTCACTTGTATATCTTCTTCATAGAAATATCTCTTCAAGTCTTGTGTCCATTTTTAATTGGATTGTTTATTTTTTGTTGTTGAGCTCTAGGAGTTCTTTATATATTCTGGATAATAATCCCATATCAGATGCATGATTTGCAAATATTTTCCCCATTCTATAAGTTGCCTTTTTATTCTGTTGACGGTGTCCTTTGATGCACAGAGATGACTTCTTAAATTTTATGCCATAGGTGCCTCCCTTGCCTCACCCTAGTCCTGGCCCTGATGTTAGCCCCTCTCTTCCAACAAAGCACCTGACCAAACTTAAAGTATCTGAAACAACCAAGATTGCACTTGGGTTCTGAAAGTTTCGTTAAGCACAGAATTTCATTCTTCCATCTGAACTCCTTTGACAACCTGGGATATCCAAATATGAACGTTGTTTCTGAAGCATAACCTAGGCTATGCTAATTTTTACAAGAGATGAATAGCCTCAAAGAAAGATTGCTGAGGCGACACCCACTGTGTGTTCCCTCAGAGGAGAGAAGCTTTTAAACTCTTATAAAATGATTACAATCTGCCAGGCACTGTTCTATGTAATTTACATGTGCTACATTAACTCCCTTAATCTTTACAATAGCCTTATAAGCTGTATGCTGTTTGTACCCCTATTTTATACATGAGGGTAGGGGGAGAGAAAAGTTGAATAAATTAGTGAAGGTAACACAGCTAGTAGGTAGCACAACTAGGATTCAAATCACAGAAGCCTGGTTCCATATTCCATACTCTTAACCGATTATAAACTGTAGCTGATACATCATCTTCCCCGTATTTAATTTTAAAAGTTATTTCAGACTTTGGCATCTTCCGGTGCAGTTTGTTTCCAGCAAACTGCATTTTTAGGCTTCACTTAGACATTGTGGCTCCTCTCCTAGCATTTCTTTTCCTTCTCTTGGCTGACAGAAATGATTTATATTCTATCCTCACATGAGAAGGATCTGAGCCTCCCGGAGATCCATCTATTCCTACTTAATACTCTATCCGTGGCTATTTCCACGAGCTGAAATCTAGGCCCATAATTAAACCCCAGGTCTACTGTATTATAGTAATAATGCTCAATCTCTGCCTCTCCTACCCCAACAGGCTCGGAGAGCTAATGGAAAGCTACACTTAACTCTTAGGCACAGAAAAGCAAACCCCACTTGTCTGGCTGAGAGTGAGCAAATGGGCACCACCTTAGCAAGTTCAATGTCTCAGCAGGTCATGTCTTTCAGGGAAAGAAATCATTCACGTTCTTATACATTTTATTTGGTTAATGATGTGTTCAGTGTTCTCCCATATTCTTTTACCATCACTGAGTTTTAATGGATTAGGTAAAATAGCCAAGCCCAGCGCCTGAAACAGAATGTCTCAATGAATCAGTCTATTTATCCAGAAAATCCTCACTTCTGTAGGTTCGGGAAACACCTCGGCTGTTAAGTGTCCCCTGTGGCTTCGCTTCCTCTGCCTGGACTCCAGAACCCCAGTGACCTTGAAGGGACTATGGCTTCTCTCCCCTGCTGTCCTAATCACTGTGATTTGTCATTTTCTGCAGGGTTCTATGGATCTACTCCGAGACGGGTACATGGGTGTATCCCGTGTTTGCCAAACTCAGCCCAGTGGGTCTAGCAGCCTTCTTCTCTCTCAGCTACATCTTTAGCGTCGGCATCTACCTATTTGGAGAGAAGCTCAACCACTGGAAATGGGGTCAGTTCATTTCTCTTACCTACAGAAACACTTCTTCGTTATGCTCTCTTGACTCCTCCTGGAAACAGAAGGAGAAACCAGGAAAGCAGAAGGCAGTGATGTTTGATGCTTTTGTCCAAAGCAGGCAAAGGAAAAGCCTGGGGGAAGTTCATACTTTCTCAAAGGACCCCATCAAATTATCTCCCCGCCTCCTCCAAACAACACCTCATTTAGCTTTAAGGCTAAAAATCATCTTGTGTAGAGAGCTTAGGACCCAGAGAGCAAGGGTATCACCAACCCCTGCATGAAAAAGCGGACTCAAGGTCTCTCCCTCCCTTAAGTGAGGACTTGAGGTTCACAAGTTATTAAATGCCAAGAATTCCTCTTTGAAAGAAACGGATCCAGATGACCCTCTCAGCTCTTCCACCGTCAGCAGTGCCTTCCCTGATGTGTTCCCATCCCTCTCTCATGAGGTTGCTTCTCAACCTTTAGTAAAGTGTTCTCCAGGTGGAGTCACACCCTGTACTTGAGACTGAAATTCTCACTTGGGGTTTTAGGCAACGTGAATATGCCAGTAAGCTAAGCTTTCTAATTATAGGTAGGCAGAACCACGTCTCTTCTTCATAGAAAAAAAGCAATCTTAACTTAGTTGATTTCAAAGTGGAAGATTTTATTCTCTCCCTGCTTCTCCTACTGCCCTCACCCCCAGAATATTTTCTGTCAGAAAAGTAACCACGAAAAAGTCAGGTTGCAAAATATCCAGGATTTTTTTACCTATCCAAGGAGAAGTGCAGGAACTCCACTCTGATTTTGTATGTAAGGAAGGCAAGAGTCACACACAGTCCCCCACATCACACACCCACATGCCATTCTGTTCTATTAAAATAGAAGTGGCATCTTCCGCCCAATCTATGAACTGGTGTGAAAACATAAGCCTGTGTATGCAAAAAAAACGACAGTTTCAGAAGGTTCAGTAAAAGAGTCTGTATTTCTGAGAGGAGACTGAGACCCTGGAGAAATAAGCATGCAACTTGGCTTTTTCACATATTTTCTGCTCTTGGAGAATTTAACTGGTTGAGAAAGCCTCAGAGGCAATATCCTCCTTGAAAGCAAACACTTAAAAAATGGAATACTAAAAATGACTCAAAAAATCAGGATTTCAAATCACAGGAAATTATCCAGAAAAAAATGTGTTGACATTTCAGATGTGCTGACATCTAATTCTAACTAGTTTTGGCTCCTTGAAGTTCTGGGTAGATTGTTGATGCCGTCCCCAAGTCTATATTAAAAAAAAAAAAAAAGAAAGAAAGAAAGCAAGACACTAATCCATTTAAAACTTGGCAGAAAGTGTGCAGAGAAAAAAAGTGATTACTCAGTGCTTAGAGAACAATAACTTTTTAAATCAATACTATTTTCAACACAAAGCTCTTTTTAATAAGCTTCATTGTTTAAGTGCTATATCCAATTTTCCACTACAGTTGGATCCCAATGAGCCAACAGGCTGGCATCAGCATGTGGACCCTCATTTGCATCATGCATATGTGAATGTTCATGTGAACGACGGACACTACCGTCAGTGGCTATGCGTCTCTCTCTTCTCTCTAGATTTTTAACACCTTAAGAATAGAATGGGTAAAAAGTTCTATATAGCATCAGAATAGGATCATAAATGTGTTAAATTCTGAACTGATCTTAATTATAGATGGTTAACTAAGAAATTAAAAAGAGAAATTAGATCATTTAAAATTCCAGTGGCAGTGAACACCTAAATCACCTAAAACCAAACAGAGCTATATATGTGAACACATTATCCCGTGTCCTATTCCGCTGAAAGCACTGTAAGGTTTCCCTCATCAGATGAAAATCCAAGCCCTTGGAATGGCACACTGTGACCCAGTCCCTGCCTTGACTCTTACTCTCCTTCTTCTAAACTTGTGCCCCAGCAGCACAGAACCGCTTGTTTTCCCTACACATTGATGTTTCTCACCTCCATGGGCTCTCTCACTTCCCCCAGTCTTTGCCTGTCTCACACCCACTCATTCATTTCAACTCACCTCTTCTAGGAAGCCTCCCCTGGTCTGCCCCGAGATTTGTTTTTACACTAGACCCTGAGTTTCTTAAGGGGTAGAAGTATGTCTTATCCATCTTTGAATCCCCCATTTCCATTAGCTTCCCCAATATTAAATGGATCAATCAACACAAATAGAGAATATTCAAGGCCTCTTCTCTCTAGGCATTAAATGGGACTTTGTGCAAAGTTGTTCTGGAGACAGTGGTCAAGGAGTGACTCTACTGGTTGGTTTTAAAGTGTTGGACAGGGAGTTTAGGAGCATAGGAGGGTATGATATGGTACAGTGGTGAGAGAGTCGTCGAAAAGGAGATGAAAATTAGGGCAGGCAATACAAAACAGGAGAAGGGCATCGGAACAGGAATCAAGAAAACTAGGGTGTGTCCTTCACCCGGCCACAAACCAACCATGTATCCTGTACTAATGGACTTCAACTCCTCGCTGATGAGATGACCTATAAGAAAGGCAATTGCACAGCTCAGTTTGCCTAGGACAGTCCTGGTTAATGCCTGCTGTGCCAGTGTGAACAGAATTTTACATTGTCTAGGCTTGGACAACACATTGTGCGGTCCCTCTATCTCTGAGTCCCTCTCTAAACCCTCTGTTCTGGATCTATGGAAACATGTAAGTGGCCACCTACTCTGTCCAGATTCAGGGCTAATTCTACTTTCTCACCTTTTCCCACAGCCTGAGCTTCCTTGGATGAGAGCAGAAATTCAAAGGAGTGCTTTAGTGATGCAGTGGGCGGCCGCGGTTGGGAGAAAAGTCCTGTGCCTGATTGCCTGGGTTCCTACCTTGGCCTTACCACTTATAGACCTGTTTCACTGGGCGAGGCACTCAATGTCTTCGTGTTCCAGTTTTCTCTTACACATCATGGAGACAATATTAGTACCCTCCTCCTGGGATTCTGGAGGATCATAAATGACTTGGGAAGTGTCAACTGCCAAGTATAGAGTCTGGCACACAGGGTTAGTCACTACTGCTGTTAATTTCATTCTTTCCAAGGAAAAATCACTAACCTTCTTTTCTATGTGGATATTCCAATCATCCCCTTCAACTTCACGCATAAATTACCAGTTTCCCCAGCCGAAGGTGATTAAAAGTAACAACCACCTAACTGAGTGCAAACTGACAGAGATGGTGTAGTTCCTGAAGGACTTACAGAGTGAAATAGGTTAGGCTAATTGAGATTAGAACTGATCAGAATCTCTGCTTCTGAAATTTCTGAGCCACACTGTGGCCCGGTTGGGAGTCACCAGCCAACTAACCAAGTGATCAAGAAGTATCAGTCAAGACCCAGGAAATATGCAAGTATCTCTCTAGCAGTAATGCTCGATCTTTGCTGTAATGCTGTAATCTGCACATTACAAAATCACTAGGGGAACTTTAAGAATACTAACTCCCAGGTCCACCCCAGACCAGTTAAATCTATCTATGGAGATGGGGACTCAGCACTGGTATTTTTAAAAGCTTCCCAGTTATTTGAATTTGCAGTCAGGGTCAAGAACCACTGTCACAGAACAGCGCTTCTCAAACTTGTATGTGCCTGCAAATCTTGTTAAAATCAGGATCTTGTTAAAATGTAGATTCTCATTCAGTAGATCTGGAGGACAGCTTGGGATTCTGCCCTTCCAACATGTGCCCCAGAGACACTGACACTGCTAGTCTGAGAGCAAGGCCCTATGTGCCACAGGACCCTGGACTCCTTTCAGTTTAAATAGTTTTGCCTACAAGCATCCTTGTCCGATGTGGTGTTCTCCCAAGTCAGCTGCTTGGCTGAGAAGGGTGTTGGAAATGATGGTCACATCTACCCACTTTCTACCTCCTCGTGTGTCATGTCAGTGGGTGAAGGTGAAGAAGAGATTGAGAAGGGCAATAATAAGGAGTGATACCAGGAATCAGATGTAAACTTGGAAAGTGTGTGACATTCTCCAGGGGTATACAGATGCAGAGAGCTGACCCTGCGCGCCAGGGAGACAACTGTGGTCAAGCCCTCAGGAAGGTCCTTCTGGCCTTCAAAAAGCTCTCAAGAGGTTCCAGAGGGCCACCCTGCTTGACCTGACAGCATCTCATTTCCTGACCTGTGCTAGCTTTTCGGTGTCACGGAACAGAAGGGTGGGCAGGCACTGAGTCAGTTACTGGGACCAGATACCCACCAGGAAAGAGCCCATTTCTACTTTTCAGGCAGAGCTATAGGTGAAACACTGATTTCAAACAATGATGGAAGCCGGCAGGGGGAAGCAGTCTTTGGTAGGTCACTGAAAACTTGGCTCACCATGTCTGAGCATCGAGGGATACTCCAGACAGATTATTTCCACTCTGAATGGGAGAAAGGGGCTGTCAGGGGGTCCCAGTATAGGCCTCCTTCTCTGCCACTTAACCACTTAATTTTCTCTTTTTTTTTTTTTTTCCTTCTTGATAAGACATAAGGATGCCGACACCAGGACACATGTCCATCAGGAAGAGAAACCCAATCTACAAGATCTACCAGGCACTGAAAGGGGCTAAGTGCCTCCAAGACAAAATGGAGGGCCTCTTATATGTAGGTGTAGCTGGAGAGGCAGTCAGCTTACCTGTGGCCCATGGCCCCTCTCCTTACATTCACTGAGGGATATATGCCAGGGGTATCCTTTGTCAGGGCCCAAGACCACAGATCCTTTTCACACAGGATAGTTTATAAGCTGAAAATTCCAATCTGGCCAAGTGACCTTGTGACAGTGCCTTGGACAGAATGATATTAAAACCTTCCTTTAATACTATTTCCTACAGATCAGATTTATTTAAAGGAGATTTTATTGTTGAAAGCTGCTTAGAGGCCATCTAGTTTACCTCCTTAGTTTTACCCATGAAGAAATTTATTATAAGGTCTGTCTATCTTCCATGTTGTCCCTAATCATTTCATAAAAAAAAAATCTTATCATGAGTTGACTCCACGTGTATTTATAAAGCATGGCCTCACTGGGCATCATTTAGTCCATTAGAAAAATACATCTTCCTTTTGCATTTCTTGTCCTAACTTCATCTCCCTAAGCTCCAAGAGAGTCCACGAGGGATTATCACTTCTCCCTCTTCCTCAGCCTCTTTTCCCACTAGGGTTTCTCTGGCCAGCTCTCAACTCCATCTCCTTCTACTGCTTCTGCACTGTGACTTGTACTCATGCTCTTGTACTCAACTACATTCAAATCTTGTACTCACTTGTACTCACTATGTTCAAATCTCATTCTTCTAACACCTCATGTCCCCCCCCACAATCTGCCTTCTCACCCTTTTCCAAGCCAAGCCTCTAAAACCAGGCAAATGTTCTTCAAATTTTCAGTTCAAAGTCTAGCAGTAGCTTTTGTGATGGTAGATACATAGGTGTAAATCTTTTTTTTTAATAATATGCTTTTACTTATCCTGTGTCCCAACTATTGGAATAAGAAGGTGTATAATTACCTATGTATCCATAGTGATGTGGACTAAAGGAATGGTTTCCCTTACCATGCCAGCAGAAAATGTTTGAACCTTGTCCGAGACGAACATTAAGTGTTTGGCCTAAAATACCTCTACTCCTTGGTACTAACATAGGATAAAGAAAGGACTAAAATAATCCAGGGTGGGAGGAGATCAAAATGGTGTAGTAGGACGACACTGGGCTCACCTTCCCTCATGAATACATCAAAACTACAACTGCGTATAGAGCTTCTCTCACTGAAACTGACCTGGGGACTAGCAGAATAGCTATTCTACAGCCAAGGCCGTGAAGGAAGACCCACACGGAGCTGAGCAGGCAGGGAGAAGAAGCGATCTGGTCAGCAGCCACACTGCTGGTGGGGGACACAGAGGAGGAGGGGGCTATCACAAGCTAAGGGATCCTCCCTGGGGAACAAGGGGTGCGAGCCATGTATTAGGCACCTCAGCCCTTGGGTCTGACATGGGGAAGACGAGCCCCCTTGGCTGGCTTGAAAACCAGTGGGATTTACTAATAAGGGCTGTGAGGAACTGAGACTCCACTCTTGAAGAGCACACGCACAGATCTACTTACTCCCGATGACAGCAAAGAGGCAGCTGACTGAAAAATGCCTAGGGACCGTCCCAGTGTGACCCCAGCCTTCCCCAGGCTCCTGCTGCAGCCCCTCTTGCTCCAGCACTGCTCTCCACTAAGGCAGAGGCTGCCACTGCCCACGAGAATGTGCACACTTGGAGGGAACGGAGCTGGCTTGAACCCTGGCCCTGCCTCTGACCAGGGTAGAGGCAACCATTACCAGCTCACGAATCCCTGCTCACACTCGGATGGAGAGTGCCCTCGCTGGAACACAGATCTCTGTGCACACTTGGGGGAGGAGGGGTGGGGGCAGCTTAGTGGCATGGCACTAACCCCTCCAGCCCTGACCCAGCCTCTAACTGAGGGCACACACTGGGGAAAAAGTGAAACCAGCACAGGAGTGCAGCCCCAAGACCTTAGGCCCTGACCTTGTCCCAAACCAAGATGGAGACTGCCATCATACCCAAGAGAAACCCAGCTCCCTCAGGGCTCCGGCTCCAGCCCCTCTGCCCTCACTCCCACCCCCAACAGAGCAGTGACAGTCATCGAGCACAGCAACAACCCTGGCTTGCATCCGGCTCTGGCTCTAGCCCCTCCAACTCCAGGCCTACCTCCCACCAAGGCAGTGGCTACCAGCACACCCTGGGGGAAGATGCAGATCACGCTCACCCCAAAGCCAGCTCTCCCACCAAAGCCACTGGGCTCACGCAGACTGCACAGGAATGGTCCCACACGAGGACGTGACATCAAGACTAGGACAGGCAACTGTTTCACCTGATTTCACACAGGTGAAGAAAGTTAAACAAAATGGGAAGACAAAATGAAACAAGGAAAAAATACCTGAAAAAATGCTAATGAAACAGAGATAAATAATTTATCTGACAAAGAGTACAAAGAGGGCTTCCCTGGTGGCGCAGTGGTTGAGAATCTGCCTGCCAATGCAGGGGACACGGGTTCGAGCCCTGGTCTGGGAGGATCCCACATGTCGCAGAGCAACCAGGCCCGTGAGCCACAACTACTGAGCCTGTGCTCTAGAGCCCGTGAGCCACAACTACTGAGCCCGCATGCCTAGAGCCCATGCTCTGCAACAAGAGAAGCCCCCGTTCGCCACAACTAGAGAAAGCCCACGTGCAGCAACAAAGACCCAACGCAGCCAAAAATGATAAATTAAAAAAAGATGTTTAAAAAAGAAAAGCTGGGGGCTTCCCCGGTGGCGCAGTGGTTGAGAATCCACCTGCCAATGCAGGGGACAGGGGTTCGAGCCCTGGTCTGGGACGATCCCACATGGCACGGAGCAACTGGGCCCATGAGCCACAACTACTGAGTCTGCGCGTCTGGAGCCTGTGCTCCGCAACAAGAGAGGCCACGATAGTGAGAGGCCCGCGCACTGCGAATAAGAGTGGCCCCCGCTTGCCACAACTAGAGAAAGCCCTCGCACAGAAATGAAGACCCAGCAAAACAGCAAAAATAAATAAATTAATTAATAAACTCCTACCCCCAACATCTTAAAAAAAGAGTACAAAGAAATAGTAATGAAAATATTAACTGAACTGGGGAAAAGAATAGACGAACACGATGAGAATTCAACAGAGAACTAGAAAATGCAGGAAAGAACCAGTCAGAGTTGAAGAATACAATAACTGAAATGAAAAATACACTAGATGTCATGAACAGGAGATTAGGTGATATAGAACAAGGCATAAGCAATCTGAAAGACAGAATAATGGAAGTCACCCAATCAGAACAGCAAAAAGGAAAACAAATTTTAAAAAATGAGAATGGTTTAAGGGACCTCTGGGACAACATCAATCGTACTAACATTTGACTTATAGGGTTCCCAAAAGGAGAAGAGAGAGAATAAAGGGTAGAAAATGTATTTGATAAAACTGTGACTCAAAACTTCCCAAACCTGAAGAAGGAAACAGGTATCCAGGTACAAGAAGCACAGAGAGTTCCAAACAAGATGAACTCAAAGAGACCCACACCAAGACATAATCATAATTAAAATGGCAAAAGTTAAAGATAAAAAGAGAATTCTAAAGGCGGCAAGAGAAAAGCAAAGAGTCACATACAAGGGAACCCCCATAAGGCTATCAACTGATTTTGCAGCAGAAACTTTGCAGGCTAGAAGGGAGTGGCATGATATAGATAAAGTGCTGAAAGGAAAAAATTTACAACCTGGGATACTCCTCCCAGCAAGGTTATCATTCAGAACTGAAGGAGAGATAGAGAGTTTCTCAGACAAGCAAAAACTAACATTCATCAATACTAAACCAATCTTACAAGAAGTGTTAAGGAGTCTTTAAATGAAAATGAAAAGGCTATATCAAGAGATAAATTATAGGAAGGGGAAAAGCCTACTAGTAAAGACAAATATCCTACTAGTAAAGACTAGACAAAAATCCTACTAGTAAAGACTGTGGATCAACCACTGAAATAAGTTCATATGAAGGTTAAAAGACAAAAATGTAAAATCAACTGTAACTACAATAAACAGGTAAGGGACAGACATGAAGATGTAAAATATTACTTCAAAAATACAAAACATGGGGGGGGGCGGAGAAAAAATGTAAACCTTTTAGAATGTGTTTGAACTTAAAGGACTACCAGTTAAAAATAAATAGATATAGTTATAGATCAATATATATGAACTGCATGATAACCACAAGTCAAAAAACTACAATATATATACAAAAACTAGAAAGGAACATAAACATAACATTAAAGAAAATCATCAAATCCCAAGGGAAGAGACCATAAGAAGAAGAAAAGAATAGAGAAGAACTACAAAAACAATCAGAAAACAAATAACAAAATGGCATTAAGTACACACCTATTAACAATCACTTTAAATAAAAATGCACTAAATGCTCCAATCAAGACATAGGGTGGCTGACTGAATAAAAAAACATGCTGCCTACAGGAGACTCACTTCAGAGCTAAGGACACACAGACTGCAAGTTAGGGGATGGAAAAAGATATTGCATGCAAATGGAAATGAATAGAAAGCTGGGGTAGCAATGCTCATGTCAGACAAAGTAGACACTAAAACAAAGTCTGTAATAAAAGACAAAGAAGAGCATTACATAATGATAAAGGGATCAATACAAGAAGAAGCTATAATGTTCATAAACATATATGCATCTAGTATAGGAGCACCTAAATTTATAAAGCAAATATTAACAGACATAAAAAGAGAAATTGACAATATTACAATAATAGGGGACTTCAACACCCCACGTACATCAATGGACAGATCATCCAGAAAGAAAATCAATGAGGAAACAGTAGACTTAAGTGACACATTAGAGTAGTTGGACTTATAACTACAGGACATTCCATCCAAAAAAGCAGAATACACATTCCTTTTAAGTGCACATAGAGTATACTCCAGGATAGATCACATTCCAGGTCACAAAACGAGTCTCAAAAAAATTTAAGAGGATAGAAATTGTATCAAGCATCCTTTCTGACCACAGCAGTATGAAACTAGACACCAATTACAGGAAGAAAACTTAGAAAAACACAAACACATGCAGGCTAAACAACATGCTGCTGAAAACCCAAGGGGTCAACAAAAAAATTGAAGAGGAAATCAGAAAATGCCTGGAGACAAATGAAAATAAAAACACAACTTTCCAAAATCTATGGGACACAGCAAAAGCAGTCCTAAGAGGAAAGTTAACAGTGATACAGGCATACCTCAAGAAAGAAACAAACAAAAAATCTCAAACAACCTAATCTACCATCTGAAGGGATCAAAGAACAAAGAGCCCAAAATCAGCAGAAGGAAAGAAATAATAAAGATCAGAGAGAAAATAAAATAGAGATTAAAAAATAGAAAAGATCGATAAAAGCAAAAGATGGTTTTTTGAAAAGATAAACAAAATTTATAAGCTTTTAGCTAGACTCATCAAGAAAAAAAGAAAGGACCCAAATAAAATAAGAAACGAAAGAGGAGAAATAACAAACTATATCACAGAGATACAAAAAACCAGAAGAAATCACTACAAACAGTTGTATGCCAACAAACTGGACAATGTAGAAGAAATGGATAAATTCCTAGACACATACAATCTTCCAAGACAAAATCAGGAAGAAATAGATCATCTGAACAGACTGATTACTAGTACTGTAATTGAATCAGGAATCAAAATACTCCCAAAACAAACAAAAGTCCAGGACTGGACAACTTCACAGTGGAATTCTACCAAACATATAAACAAGAGTTAATACCTATCCTTCTCAAACTATTCCAGAAAACTGAAGAGGAGGGAACACTCCCAAATTCATTCTATGAGGCCACCATTACTCTGATACCAAAACTAGACAAAGACACTACACAAAAAGAATATTACAGGCCAATACTCCTGATAAATATAGACACAAAAACTCTCAACAAAATATTAGCAAACTGAATTCAATAACATATACAAAGGATCATACACCATAATCAAGTGGGGTTTATTCCAGGGATGCAAGAATGATTCAATATCTGCAAATCAATCAATGTGATATACCACATTAACAAAATGAAGGATAAAAATCACATGATAACCTCAATAGATGCAAAAAAAAGCATCTGACAAAATTCAACGCTCGTTCATAATTAAAACTCTCAACAAAGTTGGTACAGAGGGAACATATCTCAACATAATAAAGGCCCACAGCTAACATCATATACAACAGTGGAAAGCTAAGTTTTTCCTCTACAATTAGGATCAAGACAAGGATGCCCACTCTCACCATTTCTATTTAACATAGTATTGGAAGTCCTAGCCACAGCACTCAGACAAGAAAAAGAATTAAAAGGCATTCAAATTGGAATGGAAGAAGTCAAACTGTTACTATCTGCAGATGACATGATACTATATATAGAAAACACTACAGTCTCCACCAAGAAAAACCTATTAGAACAAATAAATGAATTCACTAAAGTTTCAGGATACAAGATTAATACAGAAATCTGTTGCTTTTCTATACACAAATAATGAACTATCAGACAGAGAAAGTAAGAAATCATCCCATTTACAATAACATCAAAAACAATAAAATGTCTAGGAATAAACTCACCCAGTGAAGTGAAAGACCTATACCCTAAAAACATAAGGCACTGATAAAAGAAACTGAAGATGATACTATTAAATGGAAAGATTCTGTGTTCATGGATTAATATTGTTAAAATGTCCATACTGCCCAAAGCAATCTACAGATTCAATACAATCCCTATCGAAACACTCACATGACATTTTCACAGAACTAGAACAAAAATTCCCAAAATTTGTATGGAAGAACAAAAGTCCGGGAAGAGCCAAAGTAATCGTTGAGAAAAAAGAACAAATCTGGAAGCATAATGCGCCCAGACTTCAGACTATACTACAAAGCTACAGTCATCAAAACAGTATGATACTGGCACAAAAACAGACACACAGATCAATGGAACAGAATAAAGAGCCCAGAAATAAGCCCATGCACATATGGCCAATTAATCTACAACAAAGGAGCAAAAATATAAAGCGGGAAAAAGACAGTCTCTTCAGTAAGTGGTGTTGCGAAAACCGGACAGGTATATGTGAAAGAATGAAATTAGTACATTTTCTCACACCATACAGAAAAATAAACTCAAAATGGATTAAAGACCTAAATGTAAGACCGGAAACCATAAAATTCCTAGAAGAAAACACAGGCAGTACATTCCTTGACATAAATCTTAGCAATATTTTTTTTGGATCTGTCTCCGCAGGCAAGAGAAACAAAAGCAAAAATAGATAAATAAGACTACATCAAATTAAACTTGAAAGCTTTTGCACAGTGAGGGAAACCAACAACATGAAAAGACAACCTACTGAATGAGAGAAGATAATTGCAAATGATATGTCTGATAACAGGTTAATATCCAAAATATTAAAGAGCTCATACGACTCAATGTCAAGAAAACAAACAATCCAATTAAAAAAAGGGCAGAAGACCTGAATAGACTTTTTTCCAAAGAAGTTATACAGATGGCCAACCAGCACATGAAAAGATGCTCAGCATCACTAATCATCAGGGAAATGCTAATCAAAACCATAGTGAGATATCACCTCACGCCTGTTAGAACAGCTCTTATTGTCAAAAAGACAAATAATAATAAATGCTGGCAAGGATAGAGAGAAAAGGCAACCCTAGTACACACTGATGGGAATGTAAATTGGTTCCTCAAAAAATTAAAAATAGAACTACCGTATGACCCAGCAATTCCACTCCTAGGCATACATCCAAAGAAAAGGAAAACACTAATTTGAAAAGATATATGCACCCCAAAATTTATAGAAGCACTATTTACAATAGCCAAGATATGGAAGCAACCTAAGTGTCCATCATCAGATGAATGGATAAAGAAGACAACATATGACTATTACTCAGCCAGAGAAAAGAATGAAATGTTGCCATTTACAGCAACATGGATGGACCTGGAGGGTATTACAATTAGTGAAGTACGTCAGACAAAGAAAGACAAATACTGTATATTTTTACTTATATGTGGAATCTGAAAAATAAAACGAATGAATATAATAAAACAGAAAAAGACTCATAGATACACAAAACAAACTAGTGGTTACCAGTGGTGAAAGGGGTGGGGGAGGAGAAAGGGGAAGGAGATTAAGAGGTACAAACTACTATGTATAAAATAAATAAGATACAAGGATGTAGTGTACGGCGCAGGAAATATAACCAATATTTCATAATAATTTTGAATGAAGTATAATCTATAAAAATATTGAATCACTATGTTGTATACCTAAAACTAATATAACATTGTAAATCAAATATACTTCAGTAAAACAAAAACTAAAACAAACGAAATCAGGGTGGACCTAACCCCCTAACCACCAACTAGGAGGTATTCCACTGGGAAAGACTCCCTTCAATGAGGAAAAGAGTGATAACAAGGAACATTATTTCTCAACCAGTTTGAAATGCATTTTGTGAACTCTGGGTAAGATAATATGCTCTATTACGAAGTCAACAATTCCCTCATCTCCAGCCATGCACTGTGGAAACACGGTCAGAGATAAATTCTGAAGACTCGAAGGAGTCTAGAGACTGTGCAGCCTCATAAGAATTTAGGACTAAGGAACCATCCCCACCTGCTAGAAACAAAAAGAAAAACGTGATTTCTGTGATAGTCACACTGTGTAAGTCTCTACAGAATGAAATGACTGTTAGAGCTCCACACGGAGACATATCTGGGGATGGTGCCTTCTCTAGCACACGGGTGGGCATGTGGGAATTTCTTGGTGCTCTATCTAGCTTCATGGTGTTGGACAGGGGAGACCTGGATCCACTGGAAGGAGCCATCTGCTCTCCTCCCCCAGGGGAACTTCCCACCACCACTTCTGCTCCTGCTTCTGCTGTTTCTCTCTAAGCCATCATGTTCTGTTGTGTTTCCTAACTGGAGAAGGAATCTCCAATCCTTGGAACCCTGGGTTGAAGAAGTGAGGTTTTGATTACAGTTAGATTCGAAGTGTTGAGGGTTGGTAGCAACATGGATAAACGAAGTTTTAGGTGCCCTCAGAGTGACCACAGAGGGAACAACTTTGAGAAGTTTATACTGACCAAGCTCTTGAACACAGGAGAATTAATGTGTTATTTATCTGAAAACTGATTCATTAAAAGCCCTAAGTGTATACTTCAGAAAAGAGAAGATACTGTGTTTGTCCTTATAGACCCAATGTAGAGAAGACCTAACTGGGGAAAAATGAAAAACAAGTGGAAGCATAAATGAAAAGAACACGAAGCATGTAAAGCTGGATAAATCAGCTAGGCTTCACTGGAGTGACTGGATATAGTATGGATTGATGAGGAGTAGAAGGAAGGAGAGGACTGTGCCTAAAAATGTTGAGAGACATGAATTCAAGTGTGGCCACGGGGGCTGTGTGATTAGGAGCTGTCTGCCCTAGAAAATCAGTGTGATGAGGGGGCCACAGGAGGACTTCAAGTCATCAGTCACTAAAGCCTCTGAGAAGGGGAGTTCCAGCAAATAAAATTATAAGATATTTAAAATTTACTATTAAAGATATAACTGATGGAGGGGGCAGGGTCTGAAGCATAAAGCATGGCCTTGGGAGCTGAGATTGCTATGGTAATACTGAGCCAGAAGTAATAGGGCTGTAACTTCCAGAATGGATGAGAAGAGGCTGAGCTGAAAAAAGACTGCATTTGGCAACAGACAGGAAGGACAATGAGTTAATGAAGTTTTCAAAGTTTCAAAGTTTATGTAAAGATTCGTGATCATTAAATATGGAGGTACCCATGGTTGGCTAAATGGAAGTCATTCTAGAAATCTAATGCTACAATTAGATTGGTAATTAGTAATTCCTAATTAGTAATAAGCTTATTACTTATGACAATTAGTAATAAACTTACTAAAAACTAAATCAATATGCCTGTACTTTTCTTTATTGGGCCAGTACCCAGCCCAATAAACTGATTTGGTGAGAGGTCACAGAACGGCCCCTAGTTAGGTGAATATCCATTCTTCTCTTTCCTCTCTCATTTGATGCGGTTTGTTCATCTCCATCTGCAAAGTCTCAAAGTTTGTTGATGAACGGTGTGCAGCCTACAAACACATGGCCAAAAGCAACAGCCATCAGTGGTTCACAGGACATATTCAGAGCCACGCGATATGAACTGCACCACTGGTCAGCCGGGTGGCTGTGAGCCAGGCACCACGTAGGACAGCAAGATGCCCCTTCTTGCCCTTGCGGCAGTGCTGGTGGTTTTCCAGAGCTCTTTAAAATACATCATCTTGCCTTCAGAAAAGCTTCCTCAACTTTCCACTGTCCCAAGTCAGGGTGAATGTCCACCCACAGAAGAATACCCATTAGGGAAACCCTGAAGGCTAAGGTCTCTTTCTGTTCTTATTTGTGCAGGTGACACGATGCAGCCAAGGAAGAAGAGGAAGTGATTAGACACCATTTTCCAAGAACTAAGGAAGAAGAAAACAGGAGAGTTTTTTTCATCTTTTTTTCTTCCTGGTGCAGGGAGGTGGTGGAGCAACACAGGAAGGTAAAAAGGACAGGGAATGATATTTAAACTTCATAAGAGAGTTATGAAGGTAGCTGAATTTGAGGACTCTTGTCTTTTTAAAACTTTTACTGGACACACCCAAAACAATTCCTGCTGTCACAGAATTTGTTACATCCGTCTGACCTCTGTGGAGGATAGTCTGTGGTCAACACCTGGCCAAAAGCAAAAAAAACTCACGTAAATGTGGTGTTAGAGAATGTTTAGAGAGAGAAAGGAACTTAGGATCGATCACTCAAACTATTCACTTCACAGAGGAGGCTGCTAAGGACCTAGATGAGAAGTTACCTGCATGAGGCCAAAGAATTAGCGTCAGAACCAAAATAAAAGCTTTTGTCTCCCATATCTTCTAACTCCCAGTCCTGGGCCATTTTTGAAAAATCCCAATTTTCCTAAAAAGAGGCACTTTCATAAGCTAGTTATTTTCATGGATTTCTCATCTAGTTTTTTCTCAGTCTAAATGGAAATGTAGGGAGGTGGCTGCTTCTGAAGTTGTCTGTCTACCTAGTATAATAGCAAATTAACTGGGGCAATGAGAAAATAAGTTATAAAAAATATTGGTAAATCTGTCCCTCTTGTGAGCAAGCATTTGGGGCAGGTAAACATTGAACACAGTGACATTGTCAAAATCTCTTCCATTGGTATATTGATTAATTTGTCAAATAAATGTACATTTTACTTGGGGAATAATCTGGATGGGAGGTGATATGATTATGATGACAGCTGAGACTGCTGTAAGTACAAAGCACTTGGCTGTGATAGTTCACGGTTTAACAAAGCTGACCGTCACATGATTAACAAGCACATTCATGAACCCTGCTTTAATTTTCCTAGAGGATTTTTCTCGGTCTTTATTTACAGACACATTCTGTAAAGAACACAAATGACTGGTAGTAGGTAAACATGTTCAAGTCCATCGATGGGTCAACAGGCCCATGTGGGTTGGGTGTGGGCACCAGAGTAAATTGTACTTGGGCTTCCCAACCTAACATTATAGAGGAGAAATCTGGTTGAAATGGACACCAAGGGCAGTCTGATAGGCGTAGAGAAGAGAGCAGACTATCCCAGCAGGGCAGGTAGTCCAAGGCAAGACTAGGACAGGCACCAAGCAAACTGCTTGAAACCTACTCCTCTACAGTTATACAAATATGAGCCTCAAGTCTTTGGATTGAGCTGGGAACACCACCTCTTTTCCCACACCTGCTGCTTCTTGACTGCTCCTAGCACCTGTCTCAGCAGGAGCCCAGAAGCAGTTGTCACAGTGGAAATTCTCCAAATGTGAAGCCCGCAGGGGATCACCCAAATTTTCCACACCCCAAAGATGACTCGGGCTGCCTACTTCTCGGAGTCATAGTAAGCTCTTGGCTGTGATGAGCCTGCAGATTTCTATCTGTGGTTTCACTATCCCCAGGACCAAATTAAACTGTGGTTGCTGCATGACTGGCCACTGTGCAATGTCTATTCCAACACCAGAAACGCCTCAGAACCATTCCCCATTGAGTGTATACGTAAGCACACAGTGCTTCCTTGGTGCTGGTATAGCTTAAGAAAGGATAAGCAACAAAACACCTGTAATGAACACTGACTAAACATTCATTAAAAGGGAGACAGTATTACCTGCCTACATAAGGCTGTGTTTGGCCCTTAGTGGTTAGAAAACAACAATACAAACCAAATGATGAGAAAACCAGCAATAATACTTGTACAGTGTCATGTAATTTAGAGCCACTCTCACCTCCATGACCTCGTTTTATCTTCACAAAAGTCTTAAAAGTAGAAAATATATTATGTCCTCATTTTACAAATGAGCAAACTGAGTTTCTGATGTTGGTGTGCTGTAAATGTTTAAAATCCAACTCTCCGGAAAAAAGAAAACTTTAAGGCCCTGATTTATAGTTTGCCCATTGCCATGGTGTAAACACTCCGACATGACCTTTTTCAAGCTACCAACATGTCAGTGAACGCAGAGTTGGGAAGAGAGACACAGAACCACCGAATCCTTGTGAGCTTGTACAAACTCTCTCCAGCACACTACTGGGTTCAGAGAAACGGAAAAAAACCGATCCAAGGTCACACAGATGGTTGATTCCCAAGCCCACCTTCCTTCCTCTTTATTACAGAACAAAGCAGGAACTGAGCATCTGGAAGCCTTTATTTTCAAAAGCAAAAATGTATGTACATCTGCAAGGTTACACAAAAGAAGCGGTTAGGGACCCCAACTTGGTGGAAACTCTCACCCATACAGGCAGGGGGAGCTACACTACTGCTTCATGGACTGGTCCATACCTGTGCTTATATTCTGGAGTTGCTATCTCACATGTGACACCAATTTTGAGTTTGGGGAGAAGACTTACCTTGTTTGCCTAAACAGTACATTAGCCCCATGTTCCCTGCAAATGGGTCATACATTTCTCAAGCTATTTTTGGGTCCTCTGCACCTACTCGCTTGCAATACTTGTCATAACAGGAAGTCAGTTTCATATACTGTAATCCCCAAACACGCTGCGCCTGCACATGGGGAGTGTGAGGCGGGGCAAGGAAAGAGTGGGGAGGCTGGGCCTCCCAGAAGGCTGCCTGGATGAGCGCTGAACCCATCCCAAGTCTGGGTATCCCCCCTGCGAGGGCACAAGTGTCAGCAACCAGAATCCATATCCAGATATTATTTCCCATTCTCATGCAGTTGGTGCTTCCTTTTTTTTTTTTTTTTAATAAAGCATTTGAGTAGGCAGCAAAGCCAGTCAGAACTGTTTATTTATAGCTGTGGATTTTCAATGCTGTATAAATTAGAAATCATTGCTGAATGAGGCCCACGCCCACTCACACACCCAGGGCCGCTATCTATGAGTCCTTTCACACAGTTTGACTGTACACAGTCTAAAATGGGAGAAAATGACATGCTCCAAGTCAAATGATGGAGTCACAGCTAAACTGCAAAGCAGAAAACCAGCAATTATTTTTCTTCAGCACAATATGGGGAGTACGACAGGTGCAATTATCCAATATTATTTAACAGCACTGGTTTGTGGTGTAGGGAGAAAATAAAGGTTTCTGTGTCTTGGAGAGAAGAAAAAAAAAAGAGAGAGAGAGAGAGAAAGAACCAGCCTCTGGCTCCTGTTTCTGTGGATTAAGCTGTGTAATGTAAATTGAAACTGGCCTGGATTCCAAAAAGGGAAGAAAGAAACACCTGGCTCCCTTGCCCTGGCTCCCTGGAAGCTCACCACTTGCATCATCAGAGACTTTAGAGAATGGCCCCTCTCCTTGGGGACCCGGAACATCCTTCTCAGAGGCAGTGGTTCCAGGTAAGACTGTGTGGAAGGCTGAGCTTCCTGAGCTCCTGTCCCTTAGAGGGAAACCATCTCCCGCGATGACTCCCCCTCACTCAACTGAATTAGGATACAGTAAAAGAGAAGGCAGCCCACATGAATAATTTTCATTCCCTTAATCAGATCTCCCCCGCTTCTGTTCTTCAGCACATTCTTATTCCTACTCCCAAGCCTTTCCTTTATTGGTCATCCTACCTGGAAAGACCTCTCTTCTTCCAGCTACTATCAAATAAGCTGTCCTTCATGGCTTTTGGCCCTATCTGAGTGCCACTTAACAGTTCTCCTAAAAAGTTTTCTCTTACTGGTCCAGGGCATTGGGCTCTTCCTCCTCTAAACTCCCATAGGAGGCCACATCCGCCCCACACAGACTTCTATTGCTCTCTTCACCTCTCCCTCTTGGCTTCTGTGTCCATAACAATGTGGAATGCTGAAAAGAACACAGGCATCAGAACCAGACCAGATCTGAATTTAAATCCTGACTCCACCACGCACTATTTACATAGAACCTGGGGAAAACAGTTTACGTTTCTTAGCCTTGGTTCCTTAAAGTCATAAGATAATCCCTACTGCGATTAAATAATATTATTTAAAGTGATGGATGCAAGTGCTTGGCATCCAAGATTCCCCATTCCACTTGCTTAACTGCAAACTCCTTGAGGCCAGGTAGTTGTCTGTATCCCCAATAACGCCTAACTCCATACCATTAGGAAGCAATGAAAATACATACAGGCTGACTTGAGAATTACTAACAACTTATTAATTTTACAGGCGTAATCACCAAACAGCTTCCTCCGTTCCCAGAAGCTGAGATTCCCAACATGAGACTCACTGTTTCATTTAAGATACTCTCTCCATCTTAAATCCCAGGATCCTATTGACAATGATGATCATATTATAATTTCATGTGATCCAGCAGTGGAAAGCATACTGATAGAATGGGACACAGGAAAAGTAAATTTTGATTAAAAAAAAAGATGAGGGAAGGCATGCAGAATAAAGACTGCATGCAGGTGACACTCCAGATTGGACTATTAGAATGACCCTGATTACCCCAAGGAGAGCCTATAGGCCACTAGGGTCTAAATCAGGGAGACTGATCTTTAAAATCTCATTTAGAGCTGAATTTATTTTCCTTTAGGTGCCTGCTAACCCCTTCCTCACAGATGATACCTGTTATTTGATTATTTAAAAGCAAGTTTTAATATGGGAGGAAGCATGCTTGGAAGAATAAAAATGGGGATATTGTGAGAAAAGCAACGGTACAGAAAGGGTCAGCTGCAGACTTGGAGGACAAACCTTACCGAGTTCACAGTGTTTTACCACGTGGCTGCCAAGAAATGGCTAGGTATGTGTGTCTTGACTCTCACCCCTCCCTAAGAGAGCTAATCTATGGTTAGAGTACCGCAATATAGAATAGACAGTGATCTTAGCCACTGATGGGTCAGCAAAATTCTGCATCCCTTTATAGGAGTGGAAAGAGGAGGCACAGCTGTGACATGCCACACTTTATGATTCCAGTCTTGACTAACTAGCTGGCACTACAAGAATTTAAACCTGCTTTATGGCTGGGGAGAGAAGTTACTGTTGGGTTGTCACCATACCTAAGAAGAGAGGAGACAGCAAAGAGAAAAATAGATTCCATTGGCTCCTGAAGAGCTTCTGATGCCTTCAGAAATACATTTTACATCATGGCTCAGCAGAAACACACACACACATACACACACACACACACACACACACACACACACACACACACTTTTAACACGTGTGATGGACCACTTTATTTTCTATCCTATTGTTTGAAAGATATTGTGGGACTTCCCTGGTGGTGCAGCGGTTAAGAATCCGCCTGCCAACGCAGGGGACACGGGTTCGGGCCCTGGTCCGGGAAGATCCCACATGCCGTGGAGCAACTAAGCCCGTGCGCCACAACTACTGAGCCTGCTCTCTAGAGCCCGCGAGCCACACCAACTGAGCCCGTGTGCCACGACTACTGAAGCCCGTGCGCCTAGAGCCCATGCTCCGCAACAGAGAAGCCACCGCAATGGGAAGCCTGAGCACCGCAACGAAGAGTAGCCCCAGCTCGCTGCAACTTAGAGAAAGCCCACATGCAGCAAGGAAGACCCAACACAGCCAAAAATAAATAGATAAATAAAATTTTAAAAAAAGAAAGATATTGTGACCATTAAATTGATTTTCTTTTTTTGGCTGCAGTGGGTCTTCCTTTCTGCACGTGGGCTTTCTCTAGTTGCAGCGAGCGGGGGCTACTCTTCGTTGCGGTGCGCAGGCTTCCCATTGCGGTGGCTTCTCTGTTGCGGAGCATGGGCTCTAGGCGCACGGGCTTCAGTAGTCGTGGCACACGGGCTCAGTTGGTGTGGCTCGCGGGCTCTAGAGAGCAGGCTCAGTAGTTGTGGCACACGGGCTTAGTTGCTCCACGGCATGTGGGATCTTCCCGGACCAGGGCCCGAACCCGTGTCCCCTGCATTGGCAGGCGGACTCTTAACTGCTGCGCCACCAGGGAAGTCCTTTAAACTGATTTCTTAATACAACAATAGGGTTGCAACCAATAAGCTGATCAACACTGCACTCCACTGTACTGTAGGATTCATTCACTCACTGAACAAGTAATGGTAAAGTGCCTACTACGTGTATGGCCCTGGCCATATGCACGTCATGGCCTGAGGACAGGAACATGGTGGCCATCACCCAGGCCCTTGCATTAGGGTTTGGGATTTGTATCCTTTCATCCTGCAGCACCTTTGGGAATGCAGAACCAAGCCTTGTTTTTCCAGCTCATTCTGTTAGCAGCTGCTCTGCCAGACTCAGCTCCTCTGAGATGCTGACAGGAAGAAGAGAAAAAACACTTCCACTACAAGAGCTTACAAAACCTTCCGCTGAGGCTTAAGTCTGGCCTGAGCCAATATATTTGGTTATACTTTTGGGATTTGTTTTCACTCAACACTTAATTTTATTAAGATTCAAATTATGAAGTTAGATGACGTAGAGTTAGGAAAACAAATGCTATACGACTTCTACTTTGCCAGGAATCTGGTACAGGGTTCTGAAAACTCTCAATCTAGGCACGTTTTACTCCACTTGAAAAATTTTCTAACTAAATTCTAAAATGCACTCGTGTTGACATTTTATGTACATGCATTGACTCAACTTTGCCAATTTTTAAAGTCATGGGGTTAACTAAAATTCTTTTTACTGTAAAATAAATTGCATTGGCACTGCCTATATTTTCCTCTGCCAGACTTCCTGCCATCGTGACCTTTTAGTGCCCTTATATCACCCAACTCAGAGGAAGAGGCCAAGAGATCTATCTGCAGCCAATTCAGTCAGTCTCCCCGCCCAGCGAAGTGGATTTCTGGGTAAGCTTCACGTCAAGAGAAAGAAAAGACCTGTTGCAAAATATTCTTCCAACGTACAGATGAACCTCTCCCGGGCCCACCTGGGAGCCACATTAGACCCTAGGCATGGAGTATTTGCAGGGGTTACTTGTGTGACTGTATCAACAATGATAAAGGGAGACTTTGCCGTACATTCCAGTGGGTTCAACGAAAATGTCATGTGCACGTGAATCTCTGGTCTGTGGCTGCTTATTGGGACAGAGATTGAAATCACAACTCCAGGAGCGGGTGTCCAAGGATGAGAGCCAGCAAAGTCTGAACTAGCTGAGTGTGCGTGTGTTTATGTGTGCGTCACAAGGGGTTGTGCTAGTGCACCTGAGATCAAAGGGCAGGGAGCCCTTTTCCCCTGACTGGTGGGTGGACGAGCCCAGGGCAGGCGGCAATTTGATTTTTACTTATTGCCTTACTGCCTCTCACGTGGCCCCCTGCTACATGCAACACTCGTTATTTCACTCCATCTCTCAAACGGTCACCCTTGAAAGACCCTCCAGGTGCCAGCGGCCTTGGCTCCTAGCACAGAATATCATCAGACTAGGCTGTTTATCCAATATCTAAATAATCCTAATTAACAGTTAGCGAAAATTTTACCATTTCTAAATTTAATTATATTTACAATATAAATTCATTTATAGTTCCAATAACCCAGAAGTACTATATTACTACCTAAATTGGTTTCCTAGAGCTACCATAACAAAGGACCACAAACCAGGTGGATTAAAAACCCCAGAAGCTTATCCTCTCACAGTCCCAGAGGCTAACAGCCTGAAATTAAGGTGTCCGCAGCACCATGTGCCCTCTGAAAGCTCCAGGGAAGAATCCTTCCTTCTAGTGGCTTCTGACAATCCTTCACCTGTGACCACATCACTCCTCTGCTTCCATCTTCATATGGCATTCTACTTGGTATGTCTTTGTGCTCTTACCTTAGAGGAAATCTGGAATCTGTGTCCAAATTCCCCTCTCCTTTCTTGTATAAAGACATGAGTTATTGGTTTTAGGGCCCACCCTAAATCTAGGATGATTCCATTTCGAGATCCTTCACTGATCACACCTGCAAAGACCCCGTTTCCTAATAAGGTCACATTCTGAGGTTCCAAGTGGACATAAATGCTGGGGGGATGCTATCCAACCCAACACATTATCCCTGTTTTACAAATGAGAGAACTGAGGGTCAGAGGTCACTGGACATCAAATTTTGGCTTTTAATTCCTCTGTCTTGTCTGTCTTAAGTCAAGCAGTCACCAGCAGTTTATACCATCTATTGAACGCCCGCTACAGGATAGCCATTTACTTATTCATTATCTCTAGTCCCTCCCTATCTGAAAAGCAGACATTATTATCCCAATGTTAAGGATAAAGAAACAGGCTCAGTGAGGCTGATGAATTTGCCCAAGGAAGAATTACCCCAGAAAAATGGAGCCCAAGCCCAGTCTGGTCAGTTCAGATGCCCCCTTTTCTTTATACCATGTAACTTCCACCAAATCTTGCTTCTGTTTCCTTCATGATGTCTAGAAGATCAACCCTTCCTGCTGGCTCCTCAAGGTCAAAACGTTAAACATTTTAATTTTAAACCCTCTGATACAATGTGAGAAAGTGCAGGCCCCAGGAAAATCACATTATTGTGGAAAACTCCCTTTCCAGAGCCCTAGCAGCTTGAATGGCCACGGAAACGGGTTAAATGGACATTGAGGGAGCCTCACATAGGGGAGGTGGGGAAGGAAATGCAGCTGACCCTTGAACAATGCAGGGATTAGGGGCGCCGACTCCACACAGTGGAAAATCTGTATATCACTTATAGTCAGCACTCTGTATCCGAGGTTCCTCTGTATTCACTATTCCACATCCACAGATTCAACCAACGGCAGATCATGTAGTACTGTCGTATTTACTACAGAAAAACATCCGTATAAACGCGGACCCGTGCAGCTCAAATCTGTGTTACTCAGGGTCAACCGTAGAACAAAGCTGCTGGAGCTGTACATGGCAGAGCTATTCAGCCTGGCCTGTGTATCTGGAGTCACCCGGGGAGCTTATAAAAGTACTTATGCCCAGATCCCTCCTCGAGAAATTCTGAATTGTTCTCAGCTATGGATTAGGCATTGGGAGTTTTAAAAACACTTCTAGGTCATTCCAACGTGCAGCCAAAGTTGGAAGCACTGATATATGGGAATTCTGATCGAATATTATTTGGAAATGGCAGCAGCTGAGGTCTGACTGAATATAAGAAGTTGCAGTTGCTTTAAACGTCTCCTGGGAGAGCCACCGTCTTCTACCCTAGCTGCCTTCTGAAACCCCGCCATCCTAGTGCTTGGCAGACCTGGTGGCGTAATTGACTGCTCGCTTCGCACGCAGTATCAGAGGTGACCCTGAGGCAGAGTGAGGGGCCAGGCTCTGAGGATGCTTCACAGTCCTCTCCGGAGCGTCCCGGTTGGGCTTTCTCACGTCTATCCGCCGATCTCAGCACAGCTCCCTAGCGGTGACAAATTCCAGACTGGCAGAACGCAGCCGTGGGGAACTCTGCCAGCAGTCGGCCTTTGGGCTTGACTGCCGCCTGGGCTCTCCTGGGTCTCCAGCCCACCGGCCCTCCCTGCAGATTTAGGTCTTGCCAACCTCCGCAACAGCGTGAACCAACCTCCCTGAAACCTCTCCCTCTCGCTCTCCATTCCTCCTTCTCTCCACACACACACAGCCCTCTTGGTTCTGCTTCTCTGGAGAATCCTGGTTAGCCTCATTCACTCCTCTGCCTTTCCTCTTCCCAGGCTTCACTTCCTCCCTCCCTGTCTGCACCCCACCCTGCCCAGGCTCTGCTCCACGCCGGCCCCGCACTCATTCACCCCTCTCCCCATCACCTGCCTGCAGCCCCTGTGACTCACAGGCCTGTAATAAGCCCTCAGCTTCCGTGTGACAAACTCTCTCTCCCCTCTCTTCATTCAAGAGTCTCCCCAAATCCCACATCATCCAATCAAGGAAACAACAGTCTGTCCTCCCTCAGATGAGACCATTCAGTGGAACAGGTTTCTGAAAATATCTAATAGTATGAGTTTTGCTAAGAAAATTAAACTCTGAGACTGTTCCACACATGACCATAAGGGGACTTGGTGTTTCAAAATTCTCTGCTTTAGGGGCCAGGCTGCAAGAGGCTGGGTCTGCACTGCAGAGGTTTGCCTTTGGCACATGTTCACATGTTCTAATGATGCTCACGAGGCCATGGTCTTGGGTGTGGCTTCCGGACTGAGGTGCTAAAGGCCACTGCCCTCCATGGCTACAGATTTTATAACCAGCCTCACACTACCATCCTGCTCAGGTGACACTATTTATCAGGTGAACTGGGTGAGAAGGTGTAAAGGGGTCAGGACAAATCCATAAGCCCTGGGGGCAAAGCCCATTCTTACACAAGCTCAACACGAATGATCAATATGTACAATCATTCTGGTGGCTCATCCACCCTGCCTGTGTTTCCCTGCAGACCATCCAACGGTCAGAGAACGTTAGTGTCTGGGATGAGAACAGCCATGGCCACAGCCATGGCCAAACCACAGCGGTTACTGCAAGAGACCTGCAAGGGTCTTGTCACTGCTCCCTGCACTCCAGATGATGGAGGGCTGGGGGACACTACCCCTCCCTTTCCTATCACCTGTGTGGAGGGGCCTTGTGATGCTGCTGCAACCACCATTAAACCACACTCTCGGCACACACTGCTCAACCGATGAGCTACACTTCCAAAGACCCCTGAATGGCCTGGGGAGAGGAATCCTTGGGTAGCCAGAGGATAAAGAAAACCCAAGGTATAAGCTCACATTATGAGGGCTACTGCAATGTCAGAAAGAAGATGAGCTTCACGGGTAGGCAAAATCCAGTTCGCTCACAACATTTACCATCTTGGGCGACTCATTCCACCTTTCAGGTCTGGGTTTCCTCCTATATAAATTGGGGGAGCAATACTTACCTTGTGTTAGAGTTACTTTAGGGATGGACTATAATAATGAACCTAGAACACAGCCCCGCGTGTGGCACTCAATAAACATCCATTTCCTTCTCTGCTCTCTTAACTCAAAGGCTCTATTAATCCAAGGAGGGATATATTTATAGGTTGTCACTTGTGACCTTGGTGGATTCAGTGTGAAATCACAGAGCACAAAGCAGCCAGTGGGGGCACCAGGAGTCAGAAGATTTTAATGGGAAAGCTAACTTATTGTCTGCATGACTTCACAAAATCCACAGAAGGGTCCCAATCATTCCCTAACTTAAAATACAAACAGGAGACCATTACGAGTGACCCAACAATATAAAAATGAGAGAAGGCAATGAAAAACTGTAAATGCCATAGACTCCAGCAATCCTAGGTTTTAGAACACTCTAAGTCTTCATAAAGCCCTAAAATTTCAGCAAACATCACCACTTCAGGTAGCTTACATTAGGCCTCACTGTAACTCCCCACTTCTTTCCACCCGACATATGGGAATACCTCCCACGCGGTCCTTGCCTTATTGTAGGGCATGAGAGAGAAATTCATTTTTCGATTAACAAAAGACAAGGAGCCCCTCCTTGCCATTTGGAGACAGAGTATTTAAAGCAAGTTTGCTAGTTTCAATTCTCTCATCTTGTAATAAGATGACTTGGCAGGATGTCCTTACAATGGTAGTATAAAGTCAATGGAGTGGGAAAGGATATATACCCTCTTCTGGTCTTCAACTGCACTTTTCTCTATCTCATGAATAGTTCTAGGCCTACAATAAAATGGAATGATGAGAGCCCTCTGCTGGCTAAATTTACTCTTCCCTTTTCTTGGAGATATTAAAACAAATTATCTTATGTTTTGAAAGCCCTACGCATTGTTCTCATGAGCAACTTGCTGCATGAACTTCACCTTTTCTCCACCTGTGATCCCTCACCCTCAGATAAAGAGATGATGAGATATTTTATTTTCAATTTATTTGAGGCTCACACTCTGCAAATATCTGGGCAGATAAATCCTTCTGAAAAGATAAAACACACTTTTAAAAATTAATTTTCAGACATTTATCTAACAAATATCTATTGGGCATCTATAACAAGTCAAAGACCATACTATGTACTGTAAGAGATACAAGGAAATTGAAAATATAATCTCTAATTACAAGAAGCTTATTGAACAGTACAGAAAACAAGAAGCTTTAGTTTTTTAAAATGCGGCTTTTCTATAAAACTTAATTGTCTTATAAAATATATATATTTTCTTCTAAGAGCTATATCCTTAGGTTCTCTACCTTTCTGTCCTCTTGGGTGCCTGTAGCAGGAATCTGAGCACCTTTCTGGACACCTCCTTCTCCTACTCAGCACTCCAATTACTCACCATGTCCTGCCAATTCTACTTCTCTTTGTTTCTACTGACACCAGTTTAGCTTAGGGCACCATCATTTCAGGTTATTACAATATACTCTTTAAAATTTTTAATTATTTTTGAGTGGTTAATGCATGCACGTATTATAAAATTCAAAAAGTACAACAGGAATGCATAGAAAGTAAGTCTCTCTCATACCCTTAATTCCCTAGCCACCCAGGTCCCCTCTACAAAAGCAAACGACGATTCCAATCTCTTGCGTATGCTTCTAGAGATACTATATTCATGTACAAGCATATATATATATTTTTCACAGTAGTGACATGCTGTTCTGCACCTTGTTTTCACATCTTTCAGTTCATGTTGGAGAAAATCATAAATGTGTGTAAAGAGGGCTGCCTCATTCGTTTTTAAGAGATTAAAAGAATTCTATTATATGTATACTACCGTAATTTATGTAATCAGTTCCCTATTGATGGAAATTCAGATGGTTTCTAATCTTTTGCTATTATAAGTGGATGCTGCAATAAAGATCTTCATACAGATACCATTTTGCATATGTGCCAGCATATATTTAGGATAAATTCCTGTAAGTGGAATTGTTGGATCAAAGGAAATGTGGTTTTTTTTTACTATTGATAGTTATTGCCAAATCACTCTTCATAGAGGTTTTACCAATATCTACACTCACTGACAAGATATGAGACCCTGTTACCCCAAATCCTCAACAATACAGTGGGTTATACAATCTCATGGGTAGAAACAGTATCTCAATATAGTTTTAATTTACATTATTCTTATTTTGAGTGAGGATGAGCATCTTTTTATGTTTAAGATATTTTAGTATGTATAATTTATATATATTTCTATGAACAGACTTTTATATCTCTTTTCCATTTTTCTGTTTTGAGGGTTTTTTTTTTCCTTATTGAACTGTAGGCACTTGTAGCAGGCAGCCCCCAAGATAGCCCCAGATGACCCCCACCTCCTGATATTCACATCCTTGTGCAGCCCCGCTCAGGCTGTACCAGGGTTGGTCTGAGTGAACCAATACCAATATGGCAGAAGCGATGGTATGTCATTTTCAAGATTAGCTTGTAAAAGATGTTGTACTTCTCTCTTGGAGGTGCATTTTTTTTTTTTTTTACGGTACGCGGACCTCTCACTGTTGTGGCCTCTCCCGTTGCGGAGCACAGGTTCCGGACGCGCAGGCTCAGCGGCCATGGCTCACGGGCCCAGCCGCTCCGCGGCATGTGGGATCTTCCCGGACCGGGGCACGAACCCGCGTCCCCTGCACCGGCAGGCGGACTCTCAACCACTGCGCCACCAGGGAAGCCCAGGTGCGCCTCTTTTGAGTTCCTCACTCTGAAGGAAATAAGCTGCAATCTCAGCCAGCTGCTGATGGAGAAGGCCAGTGCTGAGGAACCTAGGCCTCCAGCAAGTGGCCAGCAAGGAAGTGAGGTTTCCTGCCAAGAGTCACATGAATGACCTTAGAAGTGGGTCCTCTAGCCCCAGCTGAGCTTTTAGATGAGACTGTAGCCCCAGCCAACAGCTTGACTGCAATCCCATCATGAGAAACACTGAGCCTGAGCCTCCCAGCTAAGCTAGCTGCTCCCAGATTGCCAATCCTCAGGAACGGAGAGATAATAAATGCTGGTTGTTCTAAGCTGTTAAGTTTTGAAGTCATTTATTAGACTTTAATCAATAATAATGTATAGCTCTAAATATATTTTTAAAAACCAGTCCTTTCTTTCCTTTGAGTATGAGCTTATTTATATGAGTTTCAAATGCATCTCTCCATTTGTTGAATGTTTATTACTGGTCTTCTTTGTGATTTCTTTTTTATTTCTTTTCTTTTTTGCCATGCAGAATTTTAAAAATTCACTATGTAGACATATGTAAACATAATTAAATTTACCAATTTAGGGGAATACTTTTATACTCAGAAATGGTGAAAAAGAGACCATTAAAAAATGTTCCAAATTTCATTTTCCCCCTTTTCCAATAATAAAGAGCTGGGCCATTTGCACCAACCCTCCTGCTAAATATGTGTCAGATAATTTTCCTAAAAATTTATAAAATAATTTTCCAATCTCCTTAAAAGCATCAAAGGAAGGACAAGATAATGAGGAATTACCAGACCAAGTTCTAAGAGACTCCAAGAACCCAGAAAGGCAAGAAAAACAACCAAAACCTTTTGCCCTGAGGACATATGCTGGGGGACTTGTGTTACTGTTTTGAAGATCTCACAGAGTAAGAGAGACAAGTCAAAGCTCAGGGTCCACCCAGGGTGAAAAGTTAATATTAGACACCACCTCTTATGTTAACCTAGAATCCCAAAGGGAGAACCTACAGGAGAAAGGTAAAGAAGTAAAACTACCTACCCCTCAACTCCCCATTTCCCAAAAAACCCAACGGTCCAAAGACAGAGATGTCTTAATAGAGCAAAGAAGGGACACACACACACACACACACACACACACAATCTGTCCTCATGTAGTTCTACCCAGTGATGAGCCCTCTGAGAATTTATAGCATAAATTCAAAACCCAGGAGTGGTTCAGAAAACTTCAAGCCATTACTTTAGTTTGAACTGGTTACGGAGAGGCAGTGCCCCTCAATGTCTGGAGAGGCAAATGCAAGACTGCCTGGAGAAGGGCTCCTCACCCAAGTCACGGGAATCCCCCAGAACGATGTCTCATGGGCAGTGAGCAAGAAGCAGCAGCGAGGATGTAACATACATGAAGCACAGTGCCGTAGCCGGCACTGAATAACTGCTCGGCACAGAACTGTTGCTGCCGCCCCCTTGGCTTGTTCACACCATGGTTCTTGTTCATATTTTCATTCCTGGCCAACTCGTCACTCCCTGGTAGGTAGGAGGGCTTCTAATCAGGCTCCATGATTCTCCCTCTCTCAGCCATACTAAAGCTTTGACCAAAGCAACCAATCAGAATACCCGTTAGAAAAGTGCCTGTTATCAGTCACATCAGGTTCCAGCAATAATCAAAGTATTCGCAAACATCAGTGTCCTTTGTTCTCTCAAGACCCTTAATTTAAAGACTGCAGTTCTGATTTTTCACTAATGTGAATAAAGTGAACTGTGTGTATAAATCAGTGATCAATTTTTCTAAACATAAAGTCCCTCACATACAGACACATTCATTTTTATATAAACCAAGGAATATAATTTAAACTTTGTTTAGCTGTTTGTTAACTTTTGAGCCTTGAAATACTGAAATTATATTATCCTTTACTGGAAGCATCATTTTCATAGGAAATTTAAAAGCTCTGAGGTCTCACTAAAGCACAGGCCATGTTCATAAGCACAAACCGAAGGGACAGAGGCAGAGCTCCTCTGACCTCATATCAACCAGAGGGGTGGACGGCCAGGTTGATTCTGCTGCATCAATTGGCACACAACCATTATTCGCAGCCAAGCCTATGCCTGCAAAATAAAGCGACCACACAGATACCACTGGGACTCTAAACACTGCCAAGTCCCCTGGCCACCCCCTGTCTTCTCCCATGCTGGGGGATGTACCATTAATGTCGAGTCAATATAAGGCACCTCAGGGTAACAGGTTCCTCCAGGACAGATCCGGCCAGGCCTGGGACCGCCTCTAGACTGCTCCTCTAAACCTGTCACCCGCCTCAGTTTGGGTCTGATGCCAGTGACGTCAGAGGGCAGGCCTGCTGCCCTTGCTCTGCTTTTCCTGCAGCTGCTGCTTTTACCACCAATGCACTCGGTCTCCCCACTGATTATCACTTGGTTCCTGGCTTTCTGATACCATCATCATTTCTGTTCCAAGCGCTACAGGTAAACTGCTACCCGAGGTTGCTATGTTTATTCATTTTTCCAGCTTTCTCTATTGAGGCCATGTTGGTAGCTTTTTCTCTATTTAGGAACTTCAGTGAAGTCCTCTGCTTGTTTTACAGGGGAAGCTATTCAGCAAAGCTCCATGCGACAGCCCAACTCCTCTTCCTCCTACCACGTTCTCTGTGCTCTAAAGAGAACTCTTGTTCTCCGACTGCCTCCAGCCCCAAGTTGGCCTTGAGCTCTCCAACCACGGCTCAGAGGTAAAAACCTCATTTCCCCTCGCTGGAGACTACATGCAAATGTCTCAAGTGGAGAAAGTTAGGGTTATAGTCTTTTCCCTTAAAATACAGGGCTGCCTTTTTGCATAAAGGGTTCCTGGAGCCCCAGTGGCCATATGTGAACTAACCCAATGGTACTGGGTTTAGACAGTCAGAACAAATAGATCAGCCATCAGATCAGCCATCATCAAACTTTCATAGCCTCAAAACCCTAACATGTAAATCTAAGAGCAGGGCTGCAAGGACTGCGTGTAATTAGCTGCCCAAACTCCTATCCCCTGAGGTGGCTCTGATAAATGCAGTGCAAAGCATGTAAAGCTATGCTTTACAATCATTTATTTTCACAGATGATTTTTTCCATTGCATTTATTCCCCAATCTGCACCTTTCAGTGGCAGGGATATAGGAAGTCTGAAGATGTGTACAGATTTGTGGTTCACTGCAAGTGAAGATGTGAATCTGAATCAACTGCAACATATGCTTCCAAGCCTCAAATCCATTCAGAAGAACGGTCAAGGACGCATCTTGCCTGGAGATCCTCACAGTAGCAGACACCTGTTTTCTAAATGGTTTAAGGCAGGCAGAGATTGCTCCGTCTGACCCTTGAGTGTTACTGAAGGCATGTCCTTAAGCCGAAATAAGCCCTACAAATTCCCAGAAAACAGTCCCTCTTATGAGCTCCTAAATGTTCTCTCTCTTTTTTTTTTTTTTTTTGCTAATAGTCTCATTTTCACACAGACTTACATATTACTTCCATTTTTTTTTGGAGTAAAGGCATATTTATTTATTGGAATATCAGCATGCAGATTGACACCAAGAATATAATAACTCAAAGAGAGCCAAAAGTCAGACATATGAGCCTGAAGGAAAATGAAAGCAGAGAAATAATTAAAATGGTAGTTATGCTTATATTATGTGTCGAAGTTTACAAGGCACTTTTACATATATGATGTATAATAATCCACATACTTGGTGGCAAGTAACAGAAGCTATTTCTGGCTATTGCAGTGGAAATAAATGTATTAGAAGGATAAAGAGTAGTTCACAGAATTTACATAAACACCAGAGCATGGAGAACAGTCAGGAACTTAAGGGACTTTGTGGCACAACCAAAGTCATGCCACAGTCACTTCTGGTCTGAAAGCTGCCCCAGACTCTGCCACCACTGGGAATCTGCCACCACTGCTGCCATTCTCTGGGGCTGACCTCTTACAGCACCTGAGTCTTTGTATCCTTCCCTCCAGATTCGAAGTTCCAGGTGGGCACGTCTGATTGGCCAAGCCTGTGCCCTAGCTGTTGGGGGGGGGGTGGTAAGAAAAGACAATACCCACTTCCTTCACCCCTCACCTCTTGGTGTTCGGTACTGAGTATGTTAGTTTTTATTGCTGCATAGTAAATTACCACAGACTTAGCAGTGTAAAATGACACAAATTGATTATCTCACAGTTTCTGTGGGCCAGGAATTCTGGCATAGCCTCAGTTGGGCTTTCCATTCAGGGTCTCATAAGGCTGTAATCAAGGTGTCAGCTAGGCTGCATTCTTATCTGGATGGTCAACTGGAGAAGAATCTGTCTCCTAGCTCCCTCAGGTGGAGACACAATTCATTCATTTGCAGCTGTGTGTCTGAGGTCCCTGATTTCTTGCCAACTGTCAGCTGGGGACCATTCTCAGCTCCTAGATGCCACACTCAAGTTCTTGCCATATCCACAGGTCCATCCCTCATGGGCAGTTCACAGCAAGGCTGCTTGCTTCTTCAGGGCCACCAGGGTATCTCAGGCTTCATATCTCCCTTCAGGAAGGCCCCAGTTCCTCTTTTAAGAGTTCACTTGATTAGGCCAAGTCCACCCAGGATAATCTCCCTTTCGATTAACTCAGAGTCAACTGATTATTAACCCATTCATAGGAGTAAAATCCCATCATATTCACAGGTGGTCACCCACACTCAAGAAGAGGGGGTTACACAGGGTACGTATACCAGGGGTTGGAATCTCGGGGTCCATCTTTGCATTGTTTATCATACTTACCAGAAAATGACAAGAACTATCTCATTTCATCTCATTGGAGCAGCAGGTCAGGCATAAATTTTTTAATTTTATAGAGGAAAAAAATAAGACTCTGAGAAGTCAGGTGATTTGGTTGTAGCCACAGAGTTAAGAAGTAGCTAAACTGGAGCGTGACGTCCAAACTTTTGACAGTGCTTTTTTCAAAGACAAATGGAAACAATAGCAGTAAATATAAACATTCATGAAAATAAATGATTTGACAACTGATGCTACAAGTTCTGATGGAAATAAGAAAGGAAGAATAAAAATGGAGAATTATGACTAACGAGGCTATGGCCTGCTAGGGGAGGCCGTTCTTCAGCTACGGGAAACAATGCCAACTAAGAACATGAGCTGTCTGTTTGATGTTAGAGAGAATGACATGCATCTGTGACATGACTGCTATTTTTTTTTTTTTTTTTTTTTTTTTGCGGTACGCGGGCCCCTCACTGTTGGGGCCTCTCCCATTGCAGAGCGCAGGCTCCGGACGCGCAGGCTCAGCGGCCACGGCTCATATAAGCAGCAACTGAGAGCAAGTTTCAAAAGTGAATATTCAAGGTGACAAAAGTCTCCAGAAAAGCCCAAGCAGGAGCTAGAAAGATCACTGCCAAGGCCCTGTAGCTTTCACCAGCTCTACCCCTCTGGGTGTTCTTTGCTTCCTGTTCTCCCCTCTACAGTTCAGAGACCACCCTGTACTCCAAGGAACCCTCCTTGGGTAGGATTATCAAAGAGAACCTGAGTTTATGTCAAGCTAACGATGTTATTTCCTTTATCATCATAGTGAAAGGTTACCAAAGAAGCTTTTGAAAGGCAGGATTTAGAAGGATAAAAGGGGTAAGGTTCTCAATGATTTAGTTTGATATTCTACAAATAACAACATTTTGTTGTCTAAGGATATATAAGTAAAAGTTTAAAAGGTCTTTGAACTCATGTCTCTGTATAAAAACCTAAGTGTAGAGAGAGCACTTTTAAAAAAATATTTAAATGTGTCTGAACACATAATAGCACATTTAACCTCTTCTAGTTACATGTATACCACATGCAATGAGTTAACAGTAAGTTACTGGAAAACCTCTGTGCTAATTTGGACCCTGCCACCATCCAGCTGCGTGATCTTGGAGATATAATTTCACCTATCTAGGCCTCAATTTTCTACTGTAAAAATAAGAAGTTAGAAAATTTGATTCCTAAAAGCCCTTCCACCTTTAAAATTTGGTAATTCTTCAATTGGCTAGATAATGCGCAATAGTCAATATTTGGGGAAGACCATCTTTAGATGGAAGGGTGTTAGTTCACTTTAATCACAGGTGACCATGAACTTGGTTACATTTTGAATTACATTCAGCTAAGAACATCTTCCAGCCCCTTTCATCATTTTGGGATATTTGTCTACTGTAGAAATACTTACCATAGCCATATATCTAGCTATCTAGATTCCCCCCATGCCAACACACACCAGAAATATAAAGACAGTTAGTGACCAGGTTAACAGAGTGGAAGAGAGGAGTAGCTGAGTTAGCAGAGATCTGCAGAAGGAGAGGAAAATAGAAGAAATAGTACACAGCTTTCCCAAATTGACATTATCCATATGCATCACCATTAATTATAATAATCATCTCCTTCTACAACAAGTGTACTGTTTGACCCTATGCCTATGTTTTACTTACTTTTTTTTTTTAGCATTTCCTTTCTCCTTTAGGCTGTTAATTAACTGCAGTGAAAGATTAAAGATCTCCATCACATGGTCTTTTTGGCCTGTCTCTGCTCTCTACTATCTTAAAAGACTCCCAACACTTTTATGAACAGCGGTACATTTTAGCATAACCAACAAGATAGCCAGCTCTCTTCTCTCCTCTTAACCCCTCGTGTTCAAGTTTTACTGCAGAAGAACAAGGCACAGGAATGCTAGACCAGCGTCCAAACTCTGTCTGAACATAAGTGGAGTATCTGGGATATGTGCCCATTTTGTCTTTCCAAACTATGCAAGAGGAATGCATATTCTTGCTAAGATCTTCTTAAAAGCCAACTGTATTCTTTCCCAAAGAGATATGGAAACACATTTTTTAGGAAAAGAAAAAAAGACTTTCCATTTTGTTGTCATTTCGGCTTCACATATTCCTCCAACCAACACAGACTGAACATCCTGTAAAGTCTTTTTCATTGAGGTAACTTCCTCACTTAACAAATGGTATTTCAACTTGATCTATAATTCAAATTTCAATGACGCCCTACCTGTGTACTATCTTACACTATTCTCTTCACAGCCAGAAATTACCTACAAATTGCCTTACTCAGTGGGCATGTGCTTTCACTGCCCAGCCTGAGGTCGAGTCATTGTTAAGCACTGCCTCCCTCCTTTGGATTCGGTGCCTTCTCCTTCTCTTCCCTTCTACCACTCTGACCACTCCTTTTCTGTCTTTTGGGGGGCCTTTCTTCCTCCGCCTGCCCTGAAAATGTAGGCATTCTTCAGAGCTCCATCCCATGGCCCTCTGCTCCTCTCATTCTTCACACTCTTCAGGATTACATCCAAACTCATGGTTTCACTTACCACCCACTCAATGACTGCTTCTACATGTATTTCTCCAACAAAGACCTCCCTTCTGGAGTCCACAATTATGTACTGAAATACCTACTAGAAATCACCATTAAGATGTTCCCCAGATACCTCACACTCAACTGGGCTGTTTTAGTGTGCTCAGGCTGCCATAACAAAATACCACAGAATGCGTGGCTTCAACAACAGAAAGTTATTTCTCACAGTTCTGGAGGCTGGAAAGTCTAAGATCCAACTGCCACCTGATTCAGTTCCTAGTGAGGCCCCTCTTCCTGGCTGAAGATGGCGCCTCTTGCTGTGAGCTCACATGGCTTTTACTTGTGTGTGTGTGTGTGTGTGTGTGTGTGTGTGTGTGTGTGTGTGTGTGTGTGTGTGTGTAGAAAGAGAGAGAGATTTTTTGTCTTCCTCTTCTTTCAAGAGCGCTGATCTCATCACACCCTCATGACCTCATGTAACCCTAATCACATCCCAGAGGCCCCATCTCGAAATACCATCACATTGGGGATGATGGCTTCAACATATGAATTTGGAGGGGACACAAATATTCAGTCCATAACATGGGCCAAAACCAAATGCCTCACCCTTCCCTCTTACATATGCTCCACCTCTGCTGTGCCTCAGCTCAGTGCAGGACAGCATCACCCATCCAGTAGCCTAACTGGTAACCAGGGGGCCACCTTCTAGGTTCTCCAAGCCTGTTTTCTCACCTGTAAAATAAGGATACTAACAGTATCGACTTCACAGAGAATGAGATTAAATAAGTCAATACATGTAAAATGCTAATAAAATACAGGACACAAAGTAAGTTAACAGTAATGTTGCCAATCACACTTTTTCTTAAATCTCTTCTTTTTACTAACCCCACAAAAATGTTTGAGATCTTACCTTACATAATATTCTTTGACTTGCAAACCTTCCCCAGCCCTGGTCTATCTCGACTACCTTGGTTTTAGGCAGTTCACTGCACACATGGTATACTGGAATTGCCTCCTAACTAGTTTTTCTGCATTCTCTCAGCTATCTATCTAATCCTTTCCACACATAGCTATGTGAGTAATCTTTTCAAATTCTGGTTATCATCATCACAGTTCTCTGGTCAGAAGTCTTCAGTGGCACCTCATGCTTTCGAACATAGTTCAAATTCCTTAGCACTGCCTAAAATTCCCTTCATGGTGTAGCCCCTGCTTAACTCTCTAGCCCCTGTTGGAAGAGACAGTCTACCATGGGTGCTAAGTGTCCCTGCCCTCTGCCAAACTGCAAGACTCATCCATCTCCTGGTCCTGAGCAGCTCCTATAGCTAGTCGTCGCATAAGGCAACCACAGCGTGACTAGTGCATCCCTTGGAGAGGGGGACTGGACAGCTGGCTGCCTGCATAAAATGTGCTGTGCCCCTGGCTCTGGGTTTCTCGGCTGCTATGCAAACCCACTGAATATGTAGCAACCACCTAGGTCCATCACATCACCCGTGTGGGACATTGAGGGGAAGGGAAACCAATGCAAATATGCTGATGCTCATGATATGCTTGCTATACCATTAATAATGAAGTCCTTTGTCTCTGACCCAGTAGCCTTGCGTCATCTGCCAGCATCCACAAGACTGTACCAAGCTAACTTATTAGCTTGCAAATAGGGGGAAATTCCATTTCCTTCACTTTTTGATAGCCCTACCTCCTCCTGTCTCTTGTTCTATCTCTTGTCCTATGCTCCAGTTGTACTGAACTATTTCCTGCCCCTGTGCCTTGAAAGATGCTAGTCTCTCTACCCCAAATCTTATTTCCTTTGTTTTCAACCAGCTAAAAGCACTATTTCCTCCAGGAGGCCTTCCAGACTTTTAGCGTGATTTTGAACCCTTTCTCTCTTCTTCTCAGTGCCCTGTGCAAGCCTCTGCAGAGCTCTTGACACATCGTACTGTGGCTTATTTGACTCATGCACTTCTCCACTGGACAGAAAGCTTTTTGAGTATAAGGGCCATGTTTTATTTGTCTTTGTATGCCTGGTGTCTAGAGACTTTGTATCCTGCAACACTTGGCATGTAAATGTTTAATAAACGGTACATGCCTGAATGAATGACTGGACCCTAATAGGTTGAACTCATTCTGAAAGATGAGCTTAGAAATAAATTACCCACTATCTCCCTCTTTGCCCTCCACACATTTCTTTCTCTTTTTACCTTCCCACCACCTTTTCTTCTATTCTAAGCTACACCCTATTCTGTGTGCTTAGCTAGATGCAAACAGACTTAAGTGAGGCAGAAGTATGACTGCAAAGCAATGAGGTGGATTCCACGCGCCATATGGGAGAATTAATCTCACCCTATATAATCAGTGCCTAAAGAGAGAGACTCAAACTTCCTTCCCTCTCTCAAATTTCCTGAGATTGCAAAAATGGATTAAGTAGCAGGGATTAGGTAATGTTTCTATTTTTTAATATTTTAAAATCAATCTCTCTCTCTCTCTCTCTCTCTCTCTCTCTCATACACACACACACACACACACACACACACACACACACACACACACACAAACACACACACCCCTTCTGATGATAAAGAATGGGCCATGGTAAAAAAACAAAACAAAACAAACTGCTTGGCTTCAGACAAATTTGCTACTGCCACAGTGGAAATCTCAACTTTAAATGAGCCCTCTGGGCTTCCCTGGTGGTGCAGTGGCTGGGAATCTGCCTGCTCATGCAGGGGACACGGGTTCGAGCCCTGGTCCGGGAAGATCCCACACGCCATGGGGCAACTGGGCTCGTGAGCCCCAACTACTGAAGGCTGCGCACCTAGAGCCCGTTCTCCAAATTGAGAGAGGCCACCACAGTGAGAAGCCCACGCACCACAACGAAGAGTAGCTCCCTCTCACCGCAGCTAGAGAAGGCCTGCGTGCAGCAACAAAGACCCAACGCAGCCAAAAATAAATAAATTAAAACAAAAACAAACAAAAAAAAATGAGCCCTCTTTTCGGGAGATAATCCCCAGGAAGTAACACCGTAAACCTAGATGGTACATCTTGACATGTGTTAAATAAATGTATGAATAATGTTCATAGTATAAGTGAGTAATCCCGTGGAGGCTATTTCAGAAATAAACATTTTCGCAGGGAAACTAATAATATTTTCCTTCCTAGGGAAGGTATGTGTCCTCTGCTACTTGCCTAATTACTGTCCTGACTCTCACCATGTCTATAAGTGTACTAATGGTAAACGGCTAGGATTTCATCCTAGCGCACTTTGCTAGTGAGCCAGTTATTGAGCTACTCTCTCTCTACGTCAAACCCATCCTTCCATACTTGGCTTTGTGATTCTGGCACTGACTCTGCAAACTCCATTTCTGCTTTGCCATTCCCTTCAAGTCTGCCTCTTCCATTAGGGCATGACAGAATAACAAGGGACTTGCTGCTTGTTTGTTTACCATTGGTGTCAGTGTCACCCAGCCTCACTTCTTCATAATTCTAAAGAACCTAACTCTCCCATAAATGGCAAAGAGCCCATCCCCGTGGGGCAGCATCTTCATCGCTTGCTTTCCTGTTCACTTTTGCTCGCTAACAGCACTCACGGCAAACACTCTGCTCTCCTTCCAGTCATGTCATCGTGCTTGTCTCTTCCCTTTCTTCTCTCCCTTTTTCAGCACTCTGTGAGATCACAGCATTGTCCATTTATAGAACAATCGCTAAAATAGCAACTGAGGTGATACCAAAAACCAGCAGCCAAGAAATAAATATTTGTGGTTGTGTGCTTAAAAATAACCGATCTGGAATGACATAATTGGAAAAATCCAGATAAAACAACATTTGCCCTGCCGTGAAGTCACAAGTAGCTTTACTGCTGGATGCACTTTTTCCTGATGGTACCACAAATATTTAAAAGCAAAAGTAATCTCCTGCATTCCTTAATCTTCCTTCTCTCCAAAACACACTAAGCAATTAAAATTTTTCACTTAGTGTCCCGCATTACTTATTCCATTTGAAAGAGGAATACACTGAGGCGCCAGCAGTTTTAGTATAAATCTCGTAAATTTCAGCTCAAATTAAAAACTTAAAGCTTCATTAATTTCTTGAAGAGATTATGCAGCTTTGGGGGGGGGTAAAGAAAAAGGAAAAAGAAAGGCAGCAGCAGCGACTGACACTGCTGCCTGAGTTGCTTACCAGGTGAGCACCACCTTGCACTGTGCTCCCCTCCCCCTCCCCACCTTTCTGTGTTCTAGAAGTAGATGGGAAACTGATGAACAACCTGCAGAATGCTGATCAGCAGCCTGGTTGTTGCCCCCAGAGTCGTCTGAGAAATCTACCCTAGGGCTCTTATCAATTGTTCAGGGTTAAACAACTTGAATAAGGATGTCAATAATGTTCAAGCAACTGTAAATGGCAATTGGTAGAAACGCTAGCTAAAACTTTCCACGGGCAAAGGAGAGTCCAAAAAGATCTCAACGAGCAGATCAACAAGATTAATTAGGACATTCAGGTCCAAACTAATGTGTAAAATAAAGGAAGGTTGGCACATGTGATACAGATGAGGCAGTTTTATTGACTGAAGATTCAATATGAATAATTCATATGACATGGTTATTTATATGATCACACATGATTGCATGTTAGGGACCCCTGCTATGTGTTCTCTCAGTGCTCTGGGCTGAACCCTATTACAATGCTCATCACACAGTACTGCAATTGTCTATCTTCCCATGTACACTGTAAGTTCTCTGAGGGTGGGGACTGTCTGTTTTCTTTTTATTTTTAATCCACAAGTCTAGCATAATATATAACCCATTGTGGGAACTTCATGTCAACTCTCAAAATGAAGTGGACAATAGCTTTTAACTATATTTATACTATAACAAAATGAAGTTACTTGAAGACTGCGATACTATTTGTATTGTATTGAGGTGAAGTTACATGAGACAGTACAGTAGTGAAGGATGAGTGCTCTGCAATGAGTCGGCCTCGGTGCTAATCCTGCCTCTGCCACTTACTGGCTGAACAACCTTGATCAATTTCCTTAGGCCTTTTCATACCTCGGTTTTTGTATCTATTAAGATGGTGATATATAATAAGCACCAATTTCATAGGGCTACTGTGAAAATTAAATGAGGTAATACACATACAGTACTTAAGCGGGCCCGGCACAAGGTAAGCACTCAATATATTTTAACTATATGGGTATTATTAATAGCATTAAAATGATGATGATGATGATGTGATAATGATGATGATAACAATGACTCTGTAACTGAAGTTATAAGACAGTGACATACTGGGATACAATATTTGCAACGTATGAAACAAAGGAGTAGCATAAAATATATATACATAAAGAACTTCAAACTTCAATTTTAAAAAATAATATCAAAAAATGAGGAAAAGAAATAAAAGGCAATTCACTGCAGTAGAAACTCAAATAGCCAACAAATATTTAAACCCAAGCTTATTAATAATTTGGAAAATGTAAAGCAAAATCCATGAAATAACATTTCTCACCTATTAAGGTGGCAAAAATTTCAGTCTGATGATATCAAATGTTGGCAAGCATCTAGGGTGATGGGAATGCCCATACACAGGTGGTGGAAGTGTAAATTGGTCAAACACCTTGCAGGGCAATTTGGCAATATTTATTAAAATTGAGCATGTGCATATCCAAGAATTTGGTGGTCTTCACACCAGAGCTATTCAAAGAGTTCACAAATATAGAGAGTTTTACTGAACTGGCCTAAGAGCCTGCAAATGTTCGCAAAAGCCCTTTCTCTCCACATCCATCCCAAATCTTCAGTGTATTGCTCCTGAGTTCCAAAACCTTTTGTTAACTAAACAAAAGAGAAGCCTCTTTTAATGATTACTTAGAGCACCATAAAGCCTTCTGTCTTCCAGTCTTTCCTATGTAACACACATTTCTGTTAAGAGTGAAGTTTGGAATTAAAATGGGATACTCTGTTATGTGGTAGAGAGGCATGGAAGTGATAACTTCTATTTTTTTTTACCTCTATTATTTTGCCTCTATTATTCCTAGACTAATGTCAAAAATTGCAACACTATTGGCAGTGGTGGGGTAGGGGCAGTTCATGAGAACAAATAATGGGTAAGATATTTTTAATACTCTAACTTTTTCAGGTATAGGCAATTTCAGGTGTAGGCAATTCCTTTAGGCTATCCTCAAAATTTATGTCTAAAATGTATCATCAGCTGGAAAGAAAAGCAGCATTGACTAGCCAAAGGAGTATATGTTAGTGACTGATTTTTTTAAGTGTACTTGAAATGTTTTCCTGGAACTACCAAACTGCCCAAAGTAAAATGAATAAAATTCACATATGAAACATGTTCATAATTTCTTTCTGATCTGCTGTGTGCGCTTCAATAAAGCAGTTAAAATTCACATGATAAAAGCGTATCATTAAACATGTATTCCAGTTGAAGTTATTTCTCATCTAATTTTACTTATAAAACACTTAATGCTTTCTACTCCTGTAACAAAAAAATAATAAAATTATATGTTTGCTTCTAGACCAATGAGTTTTAGCAGTAGGTAGCTTTCTCTTCCTTTAAATACTAGGAAAGGTTTTATCCTGAGGTCTAGAAATTAATAGCATATAGTTGGTTCTAATTTAATTATTCCTCATAGCAGAATACCAACAATCAATATACGTACACGAACACGTCTGCTAAAGAAACACCATGCTTTTTATCATATACCTCACTTCAAAAATAACTTATGATTTTTGCTAAATAGTACATTACATTATTATAAATTAAATAATGAGAAATAATATCTCAATACATTTTCTTGTTTGTATAACTTACTATAAGGTAAATAAATTAATTATATTACATCTGCATCACTTAAATCTCTTTACAATATGCATTTTGAAATTTATTTCTTGTAGTTTTAGTAGTATTTAATATTTCAATATTAGACGCAAATTAAATTCAAGGAATACTTAATGAGATTTTTGAATCCAGTATTAACATTTGAATTAAAAATGAAGCTAGGGGCTTCGCTGGTGGCCCAGTGGTTGAGAGTCCGCCCGCCAATGCAGGAGACATGGGTTCGTGCCCCGGTCCAGGAAAATCCCACATGCCGCGGAGCGGCTAGGCCTGTGAGCCATGGCCACTGAGCCTGCAGGTCCGGAGCCTGTGCTCCGCAACGGGAGAGGCCACAGCAGTGAGAGGCCCGCGTACCGCGCAAAGGAAAAAAAAAAGAAGTTAAACTATTTCCGTCAGAAAATAAGTCTTATTTTGATGATAGGTTTAAAAAGGGTATTGGTTTTGTTTACATGGGGAGGATATTGTTTTATAAATTAAATTAGATAAATCTGCAGCTTCAGGTTTGATGAAAATATATTTTAAAACATGGTAAGAGAAATATTTTTATCAGTAATAAGGTTAACAATTTTTTTTTATTTTTCAGCTAGTTCAGGAATTATTGATATCCCGCTGTGTATCCTAACGGCCCACCTGTTGAGTTCACTTCACCTAGTGCAAAGGGCCCAAGTCTTTCTGATTCTCAGCTGTAAAAATGGGGTTGGGGCAGAAATAAAATCAGTGCAGAAATCTGTATTGTTCTAGCATATGCCACTCAACAATGGATACAAGAACTAATTAGAGAGAGGAGCACCATTTCAAGAGAAGCATTTTCAATGATATTTTATTTTTTCTGTTTAACGAATTACAATATTGTAAAAGAATTTTATCTTGATCAATTGTGTAACAATAACAATTGCAACAACTCAATCTACAAGAAAGTTTAAACACAGCCTTATGATCCAGGAAACAAAACATATTTTAAAATTTCAGTTTCTATCTACAATTTTGTCAAGGAGAAGTATGATAGGGTGGTTCAAAAAGAGACTTTCTGGCATGAAAATATATTACATGAAGATAAAGTTCTGTGGGAGAACTGGAATAGAAAGGAGAAAATGGAAAGAAAGAAACTTTCCACAGGAAATTACGCATGCATTTTTCATAATGAATTATGGTTACTGAGTCAAATTGTTATGGTATTCAGATTCCTTTAGATACACTTAAACAGGTAACCGTTTTATTTTAAAGTGTTAATATTTACAAAATGCCAGAAATTTTATTCTTTGGAACTTTTTAACCCTATGATTTAAATCCTTAAATGTCAATGTTAAACTGTGTGAGGGGCACATAGTTTTTCTAAATTCTTTTAAGGGTTATACAAAAAATAAATTTGCAGACTTATAGGTTGAATTGTGTCTCCCCACCAAATTCATGCATTTAAATCCTAATCCCAGTACTTCAGAATGTGACCTTATTTGAAGATAAGGCCTTTATAGAGGCAATCAAGTTCAAATGAGGTCATTAGGGTGGGCCCAAATCCAATATGACTGGTGTCCTTATAAAAAGGAAAATTTGGACACAGAGATAGACAGGAATGACAATATGAAGAGACACAGGGATAAAACAGCCATCAACAAGCCAAGGAGAAAGGCCTAGCACAGATTTTCCCTAAGAACCCTCAGAAGGAACCATCCTTGCTAACACCTTGATTTTGGCTTCTACCCTCCAAAACTGTGCGAAATAAATTTCTGTTGTATAAGCCTTCCAGTCTGTGATACTTTCTTATAGCAGCCCTAGCAAACCATATACAAAGACCACTCTCCTGGATAAACTCTCTCACTTGTAGACAAGGAGAAATATAAAGGGACATTACTGCTTCATTCTTTGCATTAGGGGAATGGATAATTAAAATGCGGTATCCCAGCATTCCCTGTTTAGTGCCGGGAATGGGTTCCTGGAAATGGGAATGCAAATCCAGGTCCGCTCCTGGGTATCTAAAACTGGCAACTGCTCTTCCATTCTTTTCAAATGTCCTAAGGGCATGCATGCTTTGGACCAGTTTCCTTTAGCTTCTTTCCATGCAAATGTTTGGCAATCTTTGCGGTTGCAGTGATATTTCTGACACCCTTGACAATGTCAAAGGACTTCTACCAGTTCCTAAATTGCAGGCTAATTTTTATCCTTCACATTCTTTTAAATGTGCCCCTTCCCCCTCATCTATAAAACTTGGATTTTAAAATCCAGCATGATTCTCTTCCTTTGTTTCTTTGCAACAAGGCTGATTCTATTCCCTATTATGTTAAAGGGCAAAACTGGCAGAATCTAAAATAAATGACAGCATCAGAAAAACAAGGTGGATTGATGTGATAGATGGCAGAATGAACAGACAGACAAGTATGTGATAAAGTGAGTGTGGTAAAAGACCAACAGTAGAATCTAGGTTGGGGATGCATGTAAAAAACTATTATAAAAACTTAAAACTTCAACTTTTCTGTATGTTTTCAAATTCTCAAAATATTGGAAAACAATGAAAAACTAAATGGCAGACAGAATGGCTACAGCACAGAGTAAACAACACAAATTACAGAATATATCTAACTTGGGTGACCAAGGTTGATATCAACTGTGATAACTCATGTTGATAACATGTGTGCTTGATATGATGTGACGAAAATGGCACTTCACCTCTGTGATTTTCTTACCTCACCCTGTTATCTAGGCCTTCCTCTGTCTCCTGGAGTCTCCTGCTATTTGTTCACTGAGCCGTCTCCCTCAGCCATTTAACTCTCGCTTATTCCTTTTAAAAAAAGGCTTTAGTTGGCCCCCAAAAAGGTTTAGTTCCAAAGTTTTGGGTTTTTTAAAAAATGACATTATACTGAAAATTGCCAAGTCTTTCCATATATATGAGCTCGTTTGATTGTTACAGAAATCTTAAATACTCCTTTATTGGCTAAGGAAACTAGCACATTGAGGGTAAGCTGAAGGGCATCCCTGACTCTTGACGTTGGCCATTCTTCCTCTTGTCTACGCAGCATCTGATTACCCTTGTAGCATGCGGAGAATCCTCCATCTTATAAGGTAAGCATGCCTCTGTTCTCAGCCTCTGTTTCAAAGTACACACTTTTTGTCTGGCTTTTTTCACCCAGCATAATTATTTTGAGATTCAGCTTGTTGCAGGTATCAATAATTAATTCCTTCTTATTGCCGAGTAGTATTCCATTGTATAGAGAGACCACAATTCATCTATTCATCTGCTGACGGGCATTTGGGTTGTTTCTAGGTTTCGGCTATTATAAATAAAGCTGCTATTAAGACTCACATGTAAGTCTTTATATGAGCATATGCTTTCGTTTCCTCTGAGTACATACCTAGGGTGGAATGGCTGGATAATATGGTAAGTAATGTTTACCTTAAGAAACTGCAAAGAACTTTCCAAAGTGATTGTACCATTTTCCATTCCTGCCAGCAATAAGAGAGTTTCAGTTTCTTCATATTCTCTGCAACATTTGGTATGATAAGTCTTCCTAAATTTTAGCCTAATAGGTATTAAATGATATCTCACTGTGGTTTAATTTGTATTTCCCTAATGACTAATGATGTTGAGTATCTTTTCATGTGCTTATTTACTATCCATATATATTCTTTGCTGAAGTATCTGTTCCAATATTTGCCCATTTTTAATTGAGTTGTCTGCTTCCTTATGACTGAGTTTTGAGAGCTCTTTACATATTCAGGATACAAATATTTTCACATTTTCTCCAGCCTGTGACTTGCCATTTTATTATCTTAAGAATTTCTTTTAAAAATCAGAAGTTTGGGCTTCCCGGGTGGCGCAGTGGTTGAGAATCTGCCTGCCAATGCAGGGGACACGGGTTCGAGCCCTGGTCTGGGAAGATCCCACATGCCGCGGAGCAACTAGGCCCGTGAGCCACAACTACTGAGCCTGCGCGTCTGGAGCCTGTGCTCTGCAACGGGAGAGGCCACAACAGTGAGAGGCCCGCGTACCGCAATAAAGAGTGGCCCCCACTTGCCGCAACTAGAGAAAGCCCTCGCACAGAAACGAACACCCAACACAGCCATAAATAAATAAATAAAAACAAGTTTTTAATTTTGATGAAATTTACTTTATAATTTTTTTCCATTATAAATTGCTTTTAGTATCACATCCAAGAAATCTTTGCCTAATCAAGGTCTCAAAGATTTTCTCCTATATTAACTTCTAAAAGTTTTATAATCTAAGGTGTTACATTTAGCTCTATGATCCTTTTGGAGTAAATTTTTGTATATGGTGTGAGATATGAAGTTCTTGTGAGTGTGTGCACACAGGTATTTGACTGTTATAGCAGCATTTGCTGAAAATACTATTCTTTCTCCTTTGTACCTTGATAAAAAATCAGGTGTCTAAATATGTGTAGGTCCATTTCTGGACTCTACTCTGCTTCACTGACACTTTTATCTATCCTCATGAGAATTTTTATCACTCTAGCTTTAAAGTAAGTAAAGACCTTTCTCTTTACTTATAAAGGCATTTAGTACCATAAATTTCCCTTCAAGTACTACTACAGTGGCATCCTACTAATTTTGATATATTGTGTTTTCATTTAGTTTAACACATTTTCTAATTTTTCTTTGACTCATGGTTTACTTAGAAGTACTATTTTATTTCCAAATATTTGCACAGTTTTCAGATTTCTTTCTCTTATTGATTTCTAATTTAACTCTTTTGAGCAAAATAACATACTCTGCATTACCTGAATCCTTTGAAAATTGACACTTGTTTTATTGCCCAGAATATTGCCTATCTTGGTAGATTCCACATGCATTTTAAAAGAATGCCTATTCTACTGTTGTATAGTGGGTCTTCTATCAACGTTAAATATGTCAAATGGGTTGATAGTGGCTTTCTCACTTTCTATATCTTTACTTATTATCTCTCTTCTTGTTCTGTCAAATATTGAGAGTTGGGTATTGAAATCTGCAACTAAAAATGTGGATTTGTCTATTTCTCCTTGCTTTTGCATTTTAAAAATGCGTTACTATTGGCATAAAGGTTTAGGATTATTATGTTCTCTTCATAAATTGACATTTTTTCATTAGAAAATGACTTTTTATTTCTTGATTATTCTTCGCTTTGAAATCTACTTTCTCTGACATTAACATTGTCACTCTAGCTTTCTTTTAATTAATGTTAGTATGGTATATCTTTTTCCATGATTAGTTTTAATCTATTTGTATCATTATATTTAATGTGGGTTTCTTGTAGGCAGCAGACAACTGGAAAATTTCCATTTTTAAATTGAGGTATTCAGACAGTTAATGTGATGACTGATATGATTAGGTTTAAAGCCATCATCTTGCTATTTGTTTTCTACCTATTCTTTGTTACATAGCTCCTATTTTTCTGTGTGCTTTTGAATTAATTGAACATTTTTATAATTCTACGTTATCTCCTGTGTTGGCATCTTAGCTAGATCTCTTTGTTTTGTTATTTTAGCAGTACTTTAAGCATTTATAGTATATCGTACACATCTTAAACTTATCACAGTCTACTTTTTAGTAATTTAGTCTGGGGCTAATTATTTTCCCTCCTACTGAGGTAAGACTCTTCTAAGCAATCTATTGAATGACCCATTTTCCAGTCAGGCTGAACACAGGAACTATTTGTGGCATTGTATGAGCTCTAGATACTGTTTCCTCTAACCGCCCTTTCACCTTTTAGGAGTTCATTCTCTGGCCTCAGGTAAGGTTTGTAACCATGAGTGCTCCTCAGCACTCATCTGAATACTCAAGGGGCCCTTACGCATATCTCCAGAGTTATCTTTCTGTACAGCCCTCTCCGTTCTCATACTGCAACCTGAAAGCTCTAGCTACCTTGGACTCCCTAGAAGCTCCACCTCCTCAACTCAGGTGTCCAGCTGGCTCCTCCTCCCTGCACTGTAGCCTAGAAACTCTCAAGGCAGCAAGGTGGGGCATTTGTAAGGCTTATCTCCTATTTTCTTTTTATCATCTCTCAGGGATAACTGTCCTTCATTGCTTAAATGTCCAACATCTTGAAATCCATCGCTTCAATATATTTTTTCTAATTTCTTAGTTGTTTCAGGCAGGAGGGGAAATCTTGTCCCTATTATTCCATTTTGGCTCCAAGGAGAACTTCATTCTGCCAATACCCTTCTTATCAATTCCTTTCAACTTAAATATGACAGAGGCAGTATCTATTGTTCACAAATAAGAATTCAAACACATACACATGTACCTCTTGCTTATCTCATATACTCAATTTATTTCCTGGTCCTGTCAGTTTTATCACTTAAACATCTTTTTAATAGTAATAGTGTGAGTTTAGATAGACAGACAGACAGACAGGTAGACAGGTGAGGCCAAACTCCTTAAAATGCCTGCAGTGCTCCCCAAGGCCTTGCCCTTCCCCACCCAGCTTCAACCCTGCTGGCCTCTTTCTCTGCCATCCAGCTACAGTAGACTCTTTTCAGAACTCTTGCTCTCTTCTGCCAAAGGCTCTTATTCACGCTGTTCCCCGCACCTAGAGCACAATTCCTGACCCCTTTGGGGCGATTCTTTGTCTATTTTGACTCAACATAAGATGCCCAGCACCTGGCACAGAGTTGAGCACACAGAAGACACTCCATATTTTCCAAAAATGAATAAACGAATGAGTTAGGTTAAGTTCCTTGACTACGGTGACACGGCAGTAAGTTGGGAAACTGGAACTGGGCTTCTGGTTACTGGCCCAGCTATCGGTTTCATGTGGCATTTGAATTAAAAGCTTGAAAGAACTTCTTAACTGCTGTCACCCTCTCATATCTGTTTTGGAGATGTTAGTAATGATACCCAGCCTGTAAATCTCTTAAAGAGTCAGTCCCTCCATGTCCCATGATTAGTTGCTGGTGCATTTGGCCTAAAGAACTGTTATGCTCTGAGGTTATTTATGGGTGACTCTAGTCTTTAGGAATTTCAGTGGATCCAATAATTGGTCTAAGCATTAGTTTCTGATGATTTAGCTGTGTTCTTTGTGAATTAATGATGACTAATGATAGGGATTTAGAACTGACACCCCAGGTATTGAGCTGTTTTAAATAGCACATTAAACAATATAACACTTAAAGTTCATGTGCCCTAAAAAATATTTTATGAAAACCCAAGAGGTGAACTATAAGTGTTGTATTAGTTGCATTGAGAAGTAATTTCATAGCTCCAGAGGTGAAGCCAGAAGCAGATTCTTTTTCCTCTAAATGAATGTACCCTTCACTAAGAACACAGGCTCATAATGACTGAATAGTATACACATTCCTATTCCCAAGCTTCTAAGACCCAGTGCCTAAAAGGGAGAAGCATGCAAAACTGAATTTAGCCATGAGTAAAAATCAGATAAAACTCAAATTGAGAGACAGGTCTCAAAAGTATCAAGGTCATGAAAGACAAAAAGACACTGATGAACTGTCCCAGACTGGAGCCATGACAACTAAACGCAATTGTTGATGCTGTCTTGGATCCTAGATCTTAGAAAAAACATTAGTGTGACAACTCATAAAGTCTGAATAATCAAAGATATTGTGTGTACTGTTTTACAGTTTTGGTTTTGGTCACTGTACTATGGTTACATTTGTGGAAACTAGAAGAAGAGCATGTGAAAACTTTTGGGACTATTTTTACAATTTGGTTATAAGACTAAAATTATTTCATGGTAAAGTGTTTAAAACATACCCCAAATGAATTAATAAACAAAAAACAGAAACAGATTACTACATCCAAAGAGAGAGACACAATTTCTATGCAAAGAATGTTATAAATATTTAAAATTTCAGGGAGATTTCAAAGCACAAAACCAAGATGAACAGAAAAACAGAACTGATTCTCTTGAGCTTACAGTTCAAGAAAACTCAGTTCTTCTTTAAAGCCACCACCACTGGTCTCACTAGATGCCATAACAGTAGCACAGAACAGACACCTGACCTGTTGCCTCGGGCTGCCCTACAGATGGGGGCCTGGAAGCCCTAATTCTTATGGGGCCTGTTGGGTATAGGCCTATTTTTTCTCTTTAGAGTTGCCTTACACGTTCTAGTTCCTTTGCCTTTCCATGAACATTTTAGAAAAATACTGTCACTATCTACAAAAATTCTTGCAGTAATTTTGATAGGAATTGTATTTAATCTGTATATCAATTTGGAGAGAATTCACATCTTTACTGTGTTGAGTCTTTCAATTCATTAACATGGAATATCTCTCCATTTATCTAGATTTCCTTTGATTTCTTTCATCACTGTCTGGTAGTTTTGAGCATATGAATCTTGTACATGTCTTGTTAGATTTACATCGAAGTAATTTATTTTTTTTAGGAATTGTAAATAGTATTGTATTTTTAATTTCAGGTTCCACGTGTTAATTGTTAGTATATAGAAATACAACAGGTTTCTTATGTTGACCTTGTATCTATACTGAACTCACGAAATAGTTGCAGGAGTTATTTTGTACGTTCCTTGGGATTTCTATGTGGAACAACATGTAATCTGAAAATAGGGACAGTTTTATTTCTTCCTTTCCAATCCATACGCCTTTTAATTCCTTTTCTTCCTTACTGCACTGGCTAGAGCTTCCAGTTCTATGTTGAACAGCAGTTGTCAGAGTGGATATCCTTGCTTGTCCCCCATTCAGCTTCTCAGCATTGTCTGATGTTAGCTATAGGCTTTTTTATGAACATTCCTTACTAGATTGAGGAAGTTCCCCTCTATCCCTATTTTGCTGATAGTTTTTATCATGAATGGGTATTGGATTTTGTCAAGTACTTATCCTCCATTGATTGATAACATGATCATGTGACTTTTCTCCTTTAAGCTGTTAACATGTGGATTACACTGACTAGTTTTCATATTGAACCAGGCTTTCATCACAGAACAAACCCCTGTTGGTCATGGTATATAATTCTTTTAAATTTCATTTACCGTTGCTGTTATACAAAAATAATTTTATTCATGCATACTGCCCTAGAATGATCTTTTAAAACATAAACATGACTGTGCAATCACTCTGCTTATATTCTTGAGCTACTTCCAATTTCCAGCTGGAAGTGGGGATAACTCCCTCACTGGCTACTCTTAATGATTATGACCTCCAGGATCCCGGGCTAGGGGCCAAGTTCTGCAGCAGGTTTCAGGGCCCCTGGATCTCCCAAGTTCTTTTATTCAGAACCCTCCCGCAGTCTGCTCCATCGTAATATAGGGCTGGATAAAGAAATCCCTGGCTATGTCATATGTGGATGGTAAGATTTTATTGCTATTAATTCCCCATAAAATCTTTTCCTGAAGAAATGGAGATGAGTCCCAAATACACTGAGTACAGTTCAGCTCTCTCTGGAAATGAGCTATCTTCTTCTACCCCAAGAGTGAGAGTCCTGAGAAAATGATTCACATTTCCCTACTCCACTGATTCAAGGGAATGTGCATATTGTAATAATTACTCTATGACCGCAAAGTAACATTTCTCATTACCTCCTTAGTGCAAGATTAGCTAAAATAGGGGTGTGTGTGTGCGTGTGTGTGTGTGTATGTGTATGACTCAGAAACTTTTTTAAAGTTTCCAGCTGCTCTGTTTGCTCTCTTAAATCTCACCACTGTTTTTCTGTCTAGATGCACAGGTTCCCTATGCACATGTCAGCAACTCCAGAATTTACATTTTTAGCCTTGACTTCTCTCCGGAATTCTACCCCTAAATGTCTATCTGCTTGACAGACCTTCCCTCTGGAAAATTAACTGTGAATTCCTTGAAAGCAGGAGCAATGTCAGATTTAATTTTAACTCCTCCATGCCTAGTGCAACACGTACTACAGAGTAGACACTCACAGATATTAAAAAAATGAATGGATATTATGTAAGACTATGAGATTATGGAATAATGTCTGTGGAAAGCACTTAATAGTCAAATATGTTGCCACTGGTTACTATTTTTTTAAGTAACAAGAATAACAACCAACACTTGCATTACATTTGAAGATATGTTAAGATTGAAGTAATGGATTAATATCTTAAACTTAATTTATCACCATCTTACTCAGTGTGGCTGCAACCTTAGCTCCTACTCCTACGAACTAGTAAAATTACTCTAGTTACTGTCTCTGGAACACATTATCTTTATTTCTTTGCTTCAATAATCCCTTTCTTCTAAAATTGGATTCCCTATTTACTCTTATTTAAGTTTTCTTCGATGATCCATCTAAACTCCCACTTCCTGTATAAAGCATCCACGCAGCCTTCAAGCCAACACATCTCTTTTTATCTTCCGAATTCATAAAACTCATGGTCTAACCTCCTAATGGAGAGTCAAGATACAACTATATGTCTAAATTCCAGCTTTAGCACATTCTATGTAAACTTTCTCAGTTACTTAACCTTCCTGAACCTTGATCCCTGATCTGTGGAGAAGAGATACTAATATCTACCTCTCAAGATTCTCAAGGGTTACATGAAGTAATGTTTCTAAAAAACTTAGCTGGCATGTCTTAAGTATTCAATGAAGAGCAGCTATAATGTTATTATATGGCACATACTATTTGCCATCTTGTTTCGTTGTGGACTTTCAATGTATATATCGTAACTCCCTAGATTGGAGGTATTTCTTTGTAATTCTTTAATTACCAAGAGCTGTGTCTTACTGAAGCGCTTCCTGATTTATTTAATCATGATTGTTATTGTTGTTGTTACTGTTATTGTTATACCTCCGGCTTGTATAATACTTTACAGTGTACAAAGCAATTTCATGTACATTATCTCAGTTTATCTTCATAACCATCTGGTGAAATAGGCCAGGCAAATATTGTTAGAACCTATAATTTACTGAATAAGAAATAGACTCAGAGGACTTTCACTTCCATCCAAATTTAATTATCTAGTACTACACTTTTTCTTGCGCTGTAAACAAATATAAACCTAGACAAAAATGTATGAAACAAGTGTTTTTAGTTACTGGAAAGTAGGCAGTGCAAAACTGTAATCACTGAAAGAACAAAAGCAAGTAAGGTGAGCACGACAATTTGGCCATCTTTCTTTCTGCAGGCAGTTTCTGGACCTTGACACAGGACAAGGGAACCCAAGCAGAGCATGTCAGTCTCAATGAATTGCGAATACAGACATCTGAATCCAGGGAGGCTAAAGTGGTTAGAACATATGGGACAAAGTACTGGAGAAATCAGAGCTACACAGAGAAAATGCTTCAGAGATCTGAATAGGGCTACCCTTGAATTTTTGCTGAATATTAAGTGGTATATATATACAGACATATATATAGGGTGAATTTCCACAAAGTCAGGCCTAGAACAACTATCATAGATTATAAAGCTGAACAATTTCTAGAGTCCATCATAGCGGTAGGAGCATTTGCATTCCAGCTAGCTACACCGAAGAGAACACACTGAACACTAGGACATTAGTATGGGCCCCAAAAGAGCCATACTTTAGAAGGGGAGCTAAATTAACCCTAAAATAATGGCTACCCTCGGGCTGCCTTAATAAAACTTTAAAACAGCCTAAAAAGAACCAAACTGATCCACAAATAACTACCTGGCAAAACAAAATTCAAACTCATTAAAAGATGAAAAAGGAAAAATCCAGCTCCCAATCAATTCACACCCTCCATCATCCCACCAATAATCCCTGGAAAAAGAAGCAGGGAAATGGGACAAACAATCAAGGGGGAAATCAGTAAATCAAGACAGACTCAGAAATGACAAAGATGATGAAATTATCAGAAAATACTGTTGATACAGCTATTATAAATATGTTCAAGTGTGTAAAGAGAAACACGAATGTCTTGGGGAGAGACAGAAAATATTAAGAAGAACCAAGTGGGCCTTCTAGAGATGCAAAATTTAATGTCTAAAATTTTTTATTTTTTTATTTTTTGGCTGATGAAACAAGTTAGCATGTTACGTTGCTTTATAAATTGCTGATATACCGGCACGCCTGGGCAGCACAGGGCCACCTGGGCCACCGGCGCCCTGAGCCCCTAGCCGAGCCCCTAGCCCAGCCCCCAGCGCACTGACGGGAAGGGTAGCCGGAAGCGGAAGCGAGGGGCCCCAGGAATCTCTTCCCAAGAGAGCAGGACGGCGCAGGCGGTGACGCCCGCGAGGCACCCAGGCCTGTCCTTACCGTGAGAAGGCCGCGCCGTCCTTCACTCCGGGAAAGTCTCAACGCGCTGGCTAATCTCCTCAGGATGAGGGGCCCCAGGCCCAGCGACGGGAACTCGCGGCTGTGCCCACAGAGCCGCCGCCGCCGGTGGACAAAGAACTTAATGAACTCGTAGTCAGAGGCAGGCACATGGTCCTCGGGCCGCAGCGCGCGAACGTCTGGAGCAGCGGCCCCAGCTTGGGCGCGGCGTCCGCCTGCGTTTAGGCCCCAGCTCAGTTGTAGGCGCGCGGGTGGCGGCGCCGACTTGTGGTGCGGGGCGCGGGGCCTGGGCGAGGCGTGGCTGCGCGCGCACACCCGGCAGAGGCCCCGCCCGCCTCGGCTCGTGCGGTGCCTGTGTCCGCTTCTGTGGAGACACGGTCATTTTATGAAGGCCCAGTGGAGGGCGGGTGTGGAGGCCTCGTCAAGTATGTCTCTGTCCAGCACGTCGGACGGGGCCTGCGCGTCCACAAGCAGGAAGACCCACTTCTCCGTGCCGGCGTCACCAAGCAGCCGGTGTACCCAGGCCCCCGCCCCCACCCCCGCTCGGCTTGGCGGGGGGCTGGGAGCGCCCGTGGTGGAGCCTCTGGAACTTTGCGCCTGCAGACTCTGTCTGGGGGAAATGCCCCGGTCCTGCGCTGTCTTCAGGACCACCAGGTGCTAGGCCTCATCCCAGAAGTAGGAGGTGGCGGCAGTGTCATGGATGCGGACCCTGGATGGGGTCGCCCCCAGCCCTCCAGGCCGGCCCGACATTGGAGGCAGACAGGCTGGCCACAGCATCATGATCCCGGACAAGTGGCCGGAGCCGGAGGGCTCTGTTTGGACTATCAAATGCGGGACCTCCTTCCTTCTGGAGACATCCAGGCATCCTGGCTGGACGTTAACCCACGTGAGTACTTCATCTCCTCCTCCATATTGGCTCTCTGTCACCTTCTCCTGGGCTTTCTCCTCTCCACTCTTTCCACCTTTTTTTTTTTTTTAATGAACTTCCCTAGTAGAGTTCAAAAAATGAGAAAAGATGAGGCCCAAGCAAGTTAAAGATCACCAATATTGAGGAAATTATCAAAGGGAGAAGAACTTATGGAGAAGCTAGTGAGAAAAAAAACAAACAGGAGAGAGTGGTCTCGTGGAATTCAAGAATTCGGGACAGTGTGGCCAACAGGATCAAATGTGATTAAAAGGTAAGGAATGAGACCATGTATTATATTTGGTAAAAAGGTCATTGTTGACTTGTGAAGAGCAATTTCATTGGAGTGGTGGAAGCAGTGTTGGAAGCATATACTGAAAAAAGGAAAATGAGACTAGGAAATACAGAAAACATTTTCAAAAAGTTTGCCTGCCAGGAAAGAGTTCAAGGGAATTTTGTAGTCAAGGGCTTTTCCCCCTAAAGTACAGGAAAGTCTTAAGTATTTTAAATGTTGGTGAGAAGGAGCATGTAGGTTCTGAAAAGGAAATGATGACAACTTTTTTATCATTTATCAAGTCCCCTATTAGCTGGACCCAGGACTCAGAGGAACAAGGAGAAGCTTAAGTGTCTGGGCAACACTTTTTTTTTTTTTTTCTTTTATTTATTTTTTTATACAGCAGGTTCTTATTAGTCATCCATTTATACATATTAGTGTATACATGTCAATCCCAATCTCCCAATTCATCCCACCACCACCACCCCCATCACTTTCTCCCCTTGGTGTCTGTATGTTTGTTCTCTACATCTGTGTCTCAGTTTCTGCCCTGCAGACCGGTTCATCTGTACCATTTTTCTAGGTTCCACATATATCACTCTCCACCTTTTAGCAACACTCACTTAAATGGCGACACAGTTCCAGGCTTCATGCCCTTCTTGCCCACCTCTTCATGCCTCTTGCCTGTCATCTCATACAGACCCGCCTCAAATTTGAGTGACATTAGATCTAGATGGTATTGATCAAATTGTAATGCATTAACCCTGTCTTAATTCAGTGTTTTATTCTGGTCATAGAGAGGAGGACTTTTGACTTTATTATAAAGACAGTTGTTTTTAGAGCTCTTCTATACAAAGTTGAGAGGAATTTGCATGTTTGATGGTTTATAAAGTTAAAAACTCCGCATCTTAGGAGTTCTGTAGTTTTGTCTTCAGTGTTATTTTAGGTGTCAGATTTCATCTATTTCTGGGCATAATAAAACCCTTATGCACACAAACAAGATTTTTGGTCACAATTTAAAAAGCTATTTGGGGCTTCCCTGGTGGTCCAGTGGTAAAGAATCCGCCTTCCAACGCAGGAGATGTAGGTTCGGTCCCTGGTCAGGGAACTAAGATCCCACAGGCGGCAGGGCAACTAAGCTTGTGCGCCACAACTACATGCCACGTGCCCAGGAGCCTGCACACCACAACTGGAGAGAAGCCTGCATGCCACAACAAAGAGCCCTCATGCCTCAACAAAGATCCCGCCTGCTGCAACTGAGACCCGACACAGCCAAAAATAAATTAAATAAATAAATAATAAATAAATCTTAAAAAACATAAAAATAAAATATACAAAGCTATTCTTAGATAAGATGATATGTATATATGTATAAATATATAAATACAGGTTTCCCCTCCTATCCAAAAGTAGAGCATTCGTAAGAAACCTTTCATAAGCCAAAATGGTATAAAGCAAGAAGCAATTACCTCAGAACAGATCTTGCTAATGCATACCCAGAGTAAGTCAAGATAAAATACAGATGCTCACAGACACAGTTCAAAGCTATGGTGGCTTGATGATGAGATGCCGAATGTAGTTCCCAGGGAAGGAGCTTGATGATCCACTCTCCCTGCTTGGGATGTGTGCTGCCCCTATAATGGCTTGCTGCAAAACAAATACCAAATGCTATTTTCACTTTTTGTCTTTTTTTCATAAAACTGAAAATCCTCTTGGATTTCGTTCACTTAGTGTAAACAGGTACTCATGTAAGTCTTTAATAATAGCAAAGTGGCATAAAGCGAACTTTTGAAAAGTGTGAGATACCTGTATAAATATTAATATCTATCATGATAAATTATAAATTTTTTCTATGTTAAGTAGTGTGTAAAGCAGTTAAAAAACACCTTCTCTAAAGCAAGTGATGGCTTAATATATGTTTATCGCTAAAACAACTTTCAAGTATCATTAATTTAATTAAGGAAATAGGATGATTTTATACATTTTTATTTTATTTAACAAGATTAGGGCTTCCCTGGTGGCGCAGTGGTTGAGAGTCCACCTGCCGATGCAGGGGACACGGGTTCGTGCCCCGGTCCGGGAAGATCCCACATGCCGTGGAGCGGCTGGGCCCGTGAGCCATGGCCACTGAGCCTGCGTGTCTGGAGCGTGTGCTCCACAACGGGAGAGGCCACAACAGTGAGAGGCCCGCGTACCGCAAAAAAAAAAAAAAAAAAAAAGATTATATGCATAGTTTTATTTAACAAGATAATATGTCTTTCACTGAAGTCCTCCAACAACCAAATCTAGAAAACTATGAAAGGGTGAGATACTATTTAAATAAGTCAGACCACTGAACGTTCAACATTGTCTAAATATAATGCAAATGACTAAACATAATGCAATTTTTCAAGTTCTGAATTCTTCAGTACATAGTATCAATAGTGTATATATGTCAATCCCAAAAGATAACTAGTGAGAACCTACTGTATAGCACAGGAAACTCTACTCAGTGCTGTGTGGTGACCTAAATGGGAAGGAAATCTAAAAAAGAGTGAATATATGTATATGTACAGCTGATTCACTATGCTGTAGTAGAAACTAATACAACATTGTAAAGCAGCTATACTCCAATAAAAATTTTAAAATAAGTAAAGCAAGCAAGCATTGGTGTTATATGTAAATTTCTGATGTAATTACCTCTTGGGCTTTTAAATACTAAAACTATATGATTGAAAATACTATTTTTATTTATTATTTCATTAAGATTTTAAGCAAACTGATAAAATGTAAGATTTTAGACAATAGCCTATTTCAATTAAAGTGACATTTTATTCAAAAAAAATAAAATAAAAGGTGTGTGTGTATAGAGCAGGAACCAAAACTGATGAAAAGCTAAAATAGGATAAGCATCTAGAGAATTCACATTCCTGGGGTCAGCTATTATCTCTAATATAAGACTTGGGCCAGGTCTAGAACTATCAAGATCAAGATTGGCTTAACACTAGCTTGTAATTCAGCTAGCACTTGTTAAAGTGGTTCTGCATAGAAGCCCTAGGGTAGAGGAAGTCATATTGGTATTTGTGTAGGATAGAGTACTTCCAGCTGGTTTCAAAAAGTTCTATTCTTATGTCTAAAAAAATGTTAAATCCACTTGATGGGAATATCAACAAATTAAACAGCACAGAAGAAAAGGTCAGTGCCCTTGAAGACAGAGGTGCAGAAATTATCCAAACTAAAGCACTGAGAAAAAGATTGAAAAAAAAAAATGAATAGAGCCTTAGTGGCATGTGGGATAATATTAAGAAATCTAACATAGTATAAATGGAGTCCCAGAAAATAAAAAGGGGAAATGGAAATAATAAAGTCATAATGGATAAAACATTTCTAAACTTGATGGAAACCGTAAACTCACAGGTACAGGAAGTTCAGTAAACCCTAAGCAGGATGAACACAAAGACAACCATACCAAGGTACATCATAATTGAATTGCTCAAAAGCCAGTGAGAAAAAGAAAACCTTAAAAGCAGCCAGAGGGAAAAATATGACTCATACACGGAGAACAAAAATAAGTATTTCCAAAGACTTCTTATCTGAAACAATGTGAGCTAGAAGATATTGGAAGAAAATCTTTGAAGTATTGAAATAAAGAAAAAACTGTCAACATAGAATTTTATGTCCAGAGGAAATATCCTTCAAATATGAAGGTAAATTTTTTTTTAGTAAAACGAAAGCTGAGAGAATTTCTCACCAGCAAATCTGTACAATAAGAAATGTTAAAGAAAGTTCTTCAGGCAGAAGCAAAATACTAGCAAATGGAAACTCATCTCTGTCCAAGGATATGAAAAATGTCACAGATGGTAAATATGTAAGTAAATGTGGGTAAAACTTGTGTATTATAAGTGAAATGACAATATTATTTGAATATATTCTGTGATGATTTTAAGATTCGTTTTGTGAATCTTAGAGAAATCACTGAAAAAGGGAAGCAAAGAGATACAGCTAATAAGCCAATAGAGGAAATGAAACGGAAAACTAAAACGTAATTGATGGAGAAGTCAGAAAAAGAGGAAAAGGAGCAAAGAACACATGGGACATACAGAAAAAAAATACCAAGATGATAGACTTAAACCTAACTCTATTGTTAATTACATTAAATGTGTATAAGTCTAAGCACTCCAACTGGAAGACGGATTGTCACAGTGGGTAACAAAGCAAGATCCAACAATTTACAGAAAATCACTTTACTATAAAGATACAGATAAGGTAAAAGTAGGAAGAGAAAAATATGTACTATGAAAACACATACACATAAAAATCAGTATTGGAAACCATAATCAACCCTTCTGACTTAATTAACAGTTATAGAGCACTAGACCTAACAACTACAGAATGCACATTCGTTTCTAGTGCGTGTTGAACATCCACCACGCCACACAATAGACTGGACCATAATGCATATCTCAATGAATTTGAAAGGGTAGAAACCACACTAATAATGTTTGATTAAATTAGATATTAGTAACAAAAGATATCTGGAAAATATCCACATATTTGTCATCAAACAACAAATTACAAAATTTCGAAGAACTGAAAAGGGAAGTTCGAAAATATTTTAGCTGAATTATAATGAAAACACAAATATCAAAACTTGTGGGATGAAGCTAAAGCAGTACTTAAAGGGAAATGTATAGGTTTGAATGCTTAGAGTAGAAAAAGATCTGAAATTGATGATCTCTACTTCAACATTAATAACTTAGAAAAAGAAGAGCAAATTAAACTCAAAGTAAGTAGAAGGAAGGAATAGTAAAGATAAAAGCAGAAATAACAAAAAATGGATAAGCAATAGAAAAAAATCAGTAAAAACCAAGAGCTAGTTCTTTCAAAAGAACTATTTCAAAATAAAATTGATAACCTCTACCTAAAGAGAGAAGATACAAATTACCAATATAAAGAATGCAAAAGCAGACATCACTAAAGATCTATGGACATTGATAGCATAAAAGGAAAACATTATCAATGATTTTATGCCAATAAATTTAATAGCAGAGGTGACATAGACAAATTTCTTGAAAAACATAAATTGTCAAGACTCACTCAAGAAGAATTAAATAATCATTATAGCTTTATATCTAATAAAGAAGTTGGGGCTGATGGAAAATCATATATCTTGATTATGGTGAACATATCCATTTATCAAACCTTATCAACTGTACACTTAAAATGGGTACACTTATTGTATGTAAATTATACTTCAATAAAGTTGATTTAAAAGGAAGGAAGGGAGGGAGGAAGCTCAGAGGATTTACTCGATTTACTGAAGACCAGGTCCCAAACCAGGGACCTCTGATTGCCAATACACAGCTTTCCCCACCGGAGCACATTGCCTTGGGATTACCATGGGGGAAATTTAATCATTACACTCTTTGAGATGAGAAAAAGTAATCACATCTTTTCAGAAATTGCCACTCATCATCTGTTTCTAATCGAATTTCCAAAATTTTAATTCAGTCTGCATTCTGATCTCTGCTCAGGGCAACACACGCATGAACCTGGTGAGTGAGCCTAGGCTGGGGTAGACCTGATGGCTGCCCATGGGAGTGATTTGTGACTAAGTAAGGAGCATGCTCAGAACCTCTCCTTTGCCTCTCATTGCTCTGCACCACACTCCCTCCTGCCAGAGCTGCTAGGACTGCGCTCTCCCAGTTCATGGTCCAAGGCTTTTGCTGCTACGCTAGAAGCAATATCTACTGTGAATTAGTGGTGTTCAGCCCTATACTCACAGTTTATATGGATGTATGCTTTAGAGGTATTGGATTGAAATGGACATCTAATTTACTCCACAGCCTCAAGGCAGAAAGACCTGCTGCTGCTTTACCCTTCTCCCATTAACATATATATTAACTAGATTAGCAAGCTATCAGCACTCAGTCCTGAGAGCCTGGGTAGTCCATTCAGTGCATTTTACAGTCTCCTGACTGTGCATTTCAGTGAGAGTAAGGAAAGCTGAAAATAAAGAAGGAGAGAGAGTGAATGTAGGGCACTGGCAAAGACATGCATGCCAGGATGAGATAGCTCAGGATCTGAGCAACATGGGAGACACCGAGGCATCTAAGAGAATGCACCCAAAATCAGGGGAAAGAAAAACACCTAACGCATGCAGTTGCTGACTAATGTTTCCCTTAGAGCATGGGACAGTGCAGTTTGGTGGAAAGTACATGACTTTCAAAACCAGACAAATCTTGGTTGAGTGCTGTTTAGTTTCTGAGTGAACTTGAGCAGGTGACTTAACCTCTTTGAACTTCCACTTCCTCACTATGCAGTGAAAATAATAGTCTTCTTGGTATTATTAGAAGAATTAAAGGGCCATGACACATGAAAAAGCCACAATGCCTATTTTTGTTCCTCCCTTTCTTCTTTTCCTCCATCCCCTCTTCCTACCTCCCTCGATATATAAAATGGTAGAGATAGAAAAGACCCTAAAGTCCTGTACTGCTGCACCCTCCTCATACAGGTACGAGAAGCAAGAGACTTGCTCGTTTCCCACCGCTGGCCACTGGCAAGGCTGAGGTCTCCTGAATATAGTGTGATCTTTCCACCATCCCATTTGGGGTGGGGGGCACATGTAGCTGGATTAGAAATTCTAAATACCAGTTTCCAAAATGTACATGTGCATGAACTTAAAGGTCCAAATCCAAGGGGATATCAACAAGGATAGCTCTCTTATCTCATGCTTTTTACTCAAGAACCCTGAACTAGACTATTGCCTATTTTAAAAGCTGCTCTGATGAATAAACCTCTGGTAGACGTTTATAACTCAAGATATAGTTGATGTCTCCCCACAAGCGCTGCTGAGTAAATTCTACTTTCTGGAAGGAGGCAGTACCAGGAGTTCCCAAGATGGAGCCTTCAAGCTCCTCAAGGTCCACAGCTGTTCAGAAGACCTAGACCTCCTTCAGTCTTTGGGAGGAGAACTCCCCTATTTTGTGAGTCTTAGGGGAAATCTGGACTCTGACAGCTGCAACAGAAGGACAAGGGGGCAGATGTTCCTTCTTCCCACTCGTACAACTAGAACTGGGTCACATGATATATCCTCTGTCAATCAGATGTTCCTATCAGACCGTGATCCTTAAGAGAGTGATGCTATGATTAGAATTCAAGGCAGCACCATCAGGGGCAGCAGTACAGCATTCATGTATTCACTACTGTGTCTAGAGCTGTGTTTCTCAATCTTTTTTTCATTATTGCTCTCATAAGGAGATTTTTTGGACATTTTTTTCCAAATTTCCCCTACCATGTAATTTTAAGACAACAGATATTCAGTATATCTGCTTACATACTGTATATATATATCCATGCATTATACATAAAGAGTAGAATTTATGTATTTTGCCCCTTCAGGGGTGGTATCACTCCTGTTGAGAATGCAGGGTCTAGGAGATACGGTGTCCAGCAGGGGCATCCCAACCAGATGTTCCCATGAATCAGTAGTGGCAGTGAATCTTATTCCCTGGCATCTCTGTCCCTCACTCATCTTCATCCATTTGTGAGTTCCCTGGGATTTTTCCAATAAGGTCCTATCTTGGTTTGGATTTGCCTGGAAGCAGATCCTGAGGTAAGAATTCTAGTACAAATAGTTTATTTGGAAGGTGAGCCCAGGAACACCAGCAGGAGAGCTAGGAGGGAGACGGGAAAAGGAAGCCAAGCAATTGGGTTCATTAGCAAGCCAGTTACCACCATGGGCAACTGGAGCTCAAGCCCACGGTGTGCTCTAGGTGAGAAAGTAAAGCGTACGCCAGAAGCATCCCACCCAAGGGACACGGCAGCTGGAGTGTTTGTACACCAATTCCCACCAGTCATTGGTCGAGTGCTGCTGCCACGGTTGCTCCTCTCCAGCCCTTCTAGTCTGCTGTGCACGGGCAGAGGAGTTCTGGAGGCCAGAGAAGGGCTTGATGTAAAGAACATAAATGCTGGCAGCTAGAAGTCTAGCATGTGTGCACTGAAGTGAAAAGGGTCAAAGGGACATGGTCAGGGCACTGACATTGAAAGACAGATGAAAAGCATGAAGTCATGGACTTTAACCAAGGATTTCAATGACTGTGCCGAAAGGATGGGGCCAGGATAGCTGGAAACCAAAGGTGAAGTTTGATCTGAGATTACTGAATTACCTTATCAGCTGAACCCGTATCTTCATGATGGCTTTTTGTCTGTTTGTTTGTTTGTTTTGCATGTGTAAGGACATTGATCAGAAGAGAGCTGAAATGGGGATGTGTGGGAGGATATAGAGACCTCCAGTTTTCCCAACCCTCAGCCCACTCTTAGCCCTTCTTGCCTCCCTTAGCATCCTCCTCTTCCCTACCTTGATTAGACTCTTCATGTCTGGCCTGAGAACACTGCTACCTTCTCCAGAGGCCATTAGTTACCTTGGAAGAGGGAGCAGATTCTCTTCATGCTCTATCTCCACCCCATATACAGTGATTCTTGATATTCTGAGACCTGTAGCTGGAGTCAAGAGTCCAGCATTTTCCAAGGGAGGAAAGATATTTACAATGTCAAACCCAGTAGGAGATTTGCCCACCAAAAGATTTACAGGACTTTACTCAACTATATTGGCAAAGTTCTGAAAATGTGTGAGGAAAGGGATCCCAAGGGCTACTGATCACGGAGGAAGGAACATCATTTTGATCAACGTAAATTTGGATGCACTTAGCAATAACTCTGGGTGTAGTGATGCTAGTTGGAGCAGCTGAGAGTGGTTCTGATAGTTTGCTTGCTGGCTAAAGAAGACTTGAGATCAGTTGGGAGTGTAGCCTAGGGAAAGTTGAGATGCCGGAAATGGTGACGTTCAATTAGAGAAAGGAATTCAAAGATGTCAAGAGATAGGAATGTGGCTGTAGATTTAGCCCTATAGATGATCTCTCATCATCAAGGCCTGAGATAGACACCAATAAGGGAAATGCCAGCATCTTTGAAAAGCAGTGTAGTGGCTATTCTCTGTGGGTTTGGGAGACTGGTAGAAATAGGACTCCTTGATTACAGTGAATGTGAAAAAGTCCCAGGATGGCAAACGGCAAGTAGTTACACTAGAAGAGTCAGATACAAATGGGTGTGGTTACTTTAATAGACATTAGGGCTCATTAGAATAGACGGACCTGGTGAGATTTTAGGGTATGGTAGATTGGTCATGGAGATTCTGGCCCAGCTTGATGTATGTAACTGAAAAAATTTCAAGTCTTTTGAATCAAGACTACCACTATATATGAAAGTTGGGGCCATTTCATTTTTCTTTAATTTTTATTGGAGTATAGTTGATTTACAATGTTGTGTTAGGTTCAAGTGTACAGCAAAGTGAATCAGTTATACGTATACATATATCCACTCTTTTTTAGATTCTTTTCCCATATAGGCCATTACAAAGTATTGAGTAGAGTTCCCTGTGCTATACAGTAGGTCCTTATTAGTTATGTATTTTATATATAGTGGTGTGTATATGTCAATCCCAATCTCCCAGTTTATCCCTCCTCCCCTTCCCCTCCTGGTAGCCATAAGTTTGTTTTCTACATCTGTGACTATTTCTGTTTTATAAATAAGTTCATTTGTACCATTTCTTTTAGATTCCACATATAAGCAATATCATATGATATTTGTCTTTCTCTGTCTGACTTACTTCACTCAGTATGACAATCTCTGTCTGACTTACTTCACTCAGTATGACAATCTCTGTCTGAGTTACTTCACTCAGTGTGACAGTCTCTAGGTCCATCCATGTTGTTGCAAATGGCATTACTTCATTCTTTTTTATGGCTGAGTAATATTCTCTTACATATATATACAACATCTTCTTTACCCATTCCTTTGTCGATGGACACTTAGGTTGCTTCCATGCTGGCTTTTGTAAATAGTGCTGCAGTGCACATTGCAGTGCGTGTGTCTTTACTAATCGTGTTTTTCTCTGGATATATGTCGAGGAGTGGGCTTGCTGGATCATATGGTAGCTCTAAATCCCAGTCAGTTCACAGAGCCACATCCTCTAATGATGGGGGAAAGAGAATGCCTAAGGAATCATGTTCTACTAATATTGCAGCTATATTCTATAAATTTTCCTCCTTGCCTTCCCCAAAGGTACTTGTGTCTATTTATATAATTCACTGTAATGGGGAATGTAAAATGCCCAGACTTTTCAGAAATACTAGGTCATTGACTTCAAACCAGCAATACTATAAAAGCAGGAAATTAGTGGGGATCAGGTGATTAATAGACTTTTGGAGTGTGGGTGTTGGCCTTTTTTATTTAATGGAGGGAAAATATAATAAACACAGAGAAGAGTGCAAAAATCATGATGAGTTTTCACTCCTGTAAGAGCATCCATTCTCCCCTTCCATCGCTGAGTTCCTTCCCGACCTGCAGCTCCGTGTCTTAAACTCTCCCTTCTCCCTCCCATCCCAAGGTCTTGAGGTCACTGCTGTCTGGTGTGAACGTTCTTCCCAGCTCCTCCCACCCCTTCACCTAACTAATTCCTCCTCATCCTTCAAATCTCAGCTCTAGGCAGGGTCACTTCCCTAAGAAACCTTGACTGCTTTCATTTCCCCTCGAATCTAAGTCAGCTTCCTTGGTTCAACAATACCATGCGATAGTGTTCCTTTCCTTCAAAGCACTTTCCTCAGTTTGTTTCTATACATTCATGTGGGTGACTTGATTAGTATCTGGTTCTTCCATTAAACAATAAGCACCACAAGAGCAGAAACCACATGTTTTTCTTCATCACTGTATCCCTGGCTCTTTAGTACAATGTCCAGCATGGTGGACACTCAATAAATAAAATAAATTTCAAATAAATAAATGGTAAATGCATTACCATGCCTTTTATTTTTAAAGTAAAGTCTTATAAGAATGAAAATTTGGCACAAATTGCCCAATATTTTTCAGGATCCTTAGTATGGCAGAACTTTCTTCTGGTGACTCTGAACAGAGGAAGAAAAATATCATCCCCTTCACCACACACCTGAAAGTGTGTGTCCCTCCAAAACAGGGCCTGGATCAGTAACGTCACTTTATGATACTCTTTTCTAAATAGGACAAAATTTTAAGCAGACTGTAAAAGCTGGGTTGGTGTCTGAAAAAAATAAGGTAGTGATAAAAAGGGAAAGTTGAACCATCCACCATCTCACTGTCCTTTGTTTCAGCATCCTGTGTGCTTGCAGGCCTAGAAGGGGCTGGTGGAAGGGTTTGTAGGCTGAGAGACTGGACTTTAATTGGTCGGCAAAACTCTAATAAAGCTTTGTTTCAAGTCTTTAATTTCACCATACTTCCCTTTTAACAAACTTCAAGGAAATAACTCACCCTGAACTACAACAGTGTACTGCCAAAGAGCTACCAAATAAGAAATGCACATGTTTCCTGAATTTGAGTGAATGAACCACAACACTCACCTAAAAGGCTTTTTTACTAGCAGGGAGGATGCAAACGAGGTTTTCTTTCACAGTGTTATTTTTCTAATGAAAATATTTGGTGCCACCTGCTGGCAAAATCCACGCTGACTTCTTAGCATTCACAGAATGTAAATACGTTCATTCTCTCTAATGAACTAGATATGAAAAACTCTGATACAACTTATTTGGTAAACTTCTAAGAATATAGAGAATTTACATTTCTTACTGAAAAAAATTCCCATCTGCGATACCTCACCACTTGGGGCAATTTGTGTTCCTGCAGAGGTGTCCTTCTCTAAGTGAAAATTGTTCTTTAAAGTAATGTATTTTATGCAGAGTTCATTTTTGAGCTAAAAGAAGGAAAAGTGAGAGAAGGAGAAGGAAATGCCCAGAAATTCTTTAGGCCCCTTCCAATCTCTAACATACTAGGATTCCAAAAGGTTTGAGAATGTTTCTGATACTAACACTTGGTCCAAGCAAACTCACACTTTCACTTGGAGAAAAGGTTTACATTCCACACCCTCAAGTAAAACATAAATAGACCCAATTAGTCCCTCTGATGTTTTATGAACTGGAAGTGTACTTCTTAACCTACCATTCATTCCTGAGTATGAGAAAAACAAGAAGAGTGATATTTAATGTCTTAACAAACCCATGCCAGGTTACCAATTTTAGCTAGCTGACATAATTAACACAAATTCTGTTTCAGGGAAGTCCACCCCCTTATAAATCAACTGTGTTTTAAAATCTCCATATGCACAAGCCATATATTTGAATAACAAGGATAAAAAAATCATTTTCCTGGAAATGTGTAGGTTGATTAGCAGAGACAAGCCCTGTCTGCCTCGTACTCTAGAGGAACATTTATGGTAAAGGCATTATTTAGTGTGCCAGGCGTAGGAAATTTGGTCCCAAGTATCAGCCAGTACAGAAAAACATCTACAAGACTTAGCAGAGTGGTGGTGTCTCGTGCACTGGGTGGCTCATCACCAGAATTTAAGTCACTGTTTGAGAGAGAACAGCCCCCAGAAACAGCCCAGCAAGAGCCTGAAGTCTCTGAAAGATCTTTTAGTTCAAGCCTCTCTTTTTACAGACAAATAAACGGAGGTCCCAAGAGTTTAGGTGACTTTTCCATGGGCCCTTATCAAGTTAGAGAAGAGCCAGAGTTGGATGTGAGGTCTCCTGATTCTGCACTTTCTGCTTCTCCCTCCCCATAATGCTTGTTGTAACCAATGTCCTCCTTTCGGGTGATGCAAAGTACAGAGGTGACGGGAGAGGTGGCAAGAGCCACTGTGGAGTATAATAATATACATCACTTAGACTGAATGTCTTTCTCCTTCAAAGAAAGAAATAAAGCTCTTAATGTAAAGTAAAGGGGGAAGGGAGAAAACCCTGTCCCAGCTAGGCAGAGGGCATGCAGCAAAGCAAATGCTGCTGCCCATGTTGTTAAGCATGTACTGTGTGCCCAGATACTTTTCACACATTGTCTTCAAGTCTCATAAACACTCTCCAGTATAGCGTGATTATACTGAATAATGTCCTGCTTCAAGAACCTAAGGAGGTGCTGTTTCTAATAAGCGAAATTAATACAGAGAGCTACCCCAGGCAGTGTAACCTCAGTAGCTGTTGAGCTCAGCATTTGCCTTTAAAATGAGAATTATTGACTCTGGGTGAAGACTTTAGTTCAAGCATGAGTCATGCAGCCTAGGAGACCTGGTTTGTTTTTAGCCAAGTGTCGGGTGTGTGTGCTCACCAGCAAAGCATGTCACAGAGGATGCAGATACACACATACACTCATCTGCCTATTACAGCTGCCTCAGACGTCTCTCGCCTGACAGAGCAGGGGCTGTTTCCGACCCCTACACATCCTTAAGGAATGTGGTCCTTGTGGAGATCATGGACAGGAAATGACCTTGAGGAAAGTTGCTTGATGTCATTCTTTGAATGTTCTGCTGTCAGCTCCCAAAACTGTCAGGAATGAGGTAGTATCTCCTTCAGCTGTACAAACAGGGACGACCAAAGGATTTCAGGAAAGAAAAAAGCTGGTAGTCATAGTAATTCACATTTGGACCAAATATGGCAGCACCAGTAGGAGGCTGCTTGGTATTGTGATTCGGACAAACTCAAGCTTAAACCGTACAGCTGTGATTTTTCAGGGTAGGACATTGAACAGCATATTATAACGTCTCAGTTTTCCCATCTGCTTGGTGGGCCTCAGAGCATGATACAAGCAGTCAGTCCCCGATAAATGCTGCTTCTCATTCTTTATCTCTCCAACTCCCATGATGTGGTTAGAAATTGCTGGTGCCCACCGGAACAAAGGACTGTGGCCTTGCAAAGGGCACACCAGCCCAGCTTCCCCGCCATTGATGCTAAAATGGAGCAAACTGGCAAGCTTGATGTTTACTACAAAAGTGCTTACATCAGATTCTCAAAAGGGTACATTTCCCCCCAGACATGTAAGAATCACTACTATAAATTCTTCCTCGGAGCTCCCAGAACTGTTCCCTCTTCTTCTTGGTAACTGTCATCACTTCAGTTCGAGGCCTCTTCACTTCTCTCCAAATACTGCAGCACGTCCTCCCTGTCCTCTGCCTTCAGTCTGCCTCCCATTCTCCACACTGCTGCCAGACTGAGCTCTCTGACATGTCAGTTGAAGGCATTGGATGTTATTAGTTACCTCCCAGCATCATTTCGCTATCTCCTTGGATTTTATTCAGGGATCTATAACTCCCTTTACCGCTTGTGTAGAGGAAACCGTCCCTCCCTCCATCTCCTTAAGTGTGCCTGATTGGTCTAAGAGTCAGACTATTTGCCATAGCAAAAGGTTTAGTGTTGGTCCACATCTCAATTCTGAGCAGTGATACGTGAAGAAAGGATTTTGGCTGTTCCTTGAAATGTTCGTCATCACTCTTATCTGTAGGCCTTGAAACATTCATAACTCTGTCGTGATACAACCCCGCTGCTTTATTCATTGACATGTTTTGGTCCCCACTGAGACTATAAGCACATGGCGTAGACCTTTTCTTATGCTGCTTTTCAATCTGTTCCCAATGCAATATCTGGCATATAGTAGGCCCTACATAGGTAAAGAGACAAAGATCCTCGTTCACAATTAAAAAAAAATATATCCACTTGGTGATTCTGTTTGGCTACAAACTCTCACCTGTTGTAGCTGTTTTCTAGAACATGACGCCAGGCCAGATTTCAACCTTCTTTCCTAATTAGGAAATGGTTCCTAAGTGATAACACACAAGGAGACCTCTCTACAGGATGTTATGGTCACAACAAACCAAGGTTTTAGGACACCAAAGACAGAGAGACTTTCAACACCCTGTCTTTTCAGCAGAGACAGTATCACGTACTGGCCTGAGTCATCAAAATCAACAAGACAGGTAGTCAGAAGGGATCCTGGCAACACCTGCAGTAGGATGAAGTGGATTTAAGATACACGGTCTACTCCCCTAATCACCAAAATCATTAAATTAAAAATCCCGCCTGTCCCTACACAGTCCAAATTAGCAGCCTTGTACAGAGACCATTTGCAATTAAGAGCAGTAATTTAGCTTCTGTTCCTGTAATTACAACTTCTCCTGTGTGGACAGACAGATCCCTCATTGTGTCTGGAACAATCACAGCATTCCAAACACAAAGCAAGCCAAAGTAGCATACCCCAGGGCCGACTCTTTCAACAATCTGTCGCTCAACAGCTCCATGCTGCAGCCAGCTCGAGGACCCGGTTTCCTGCCATTGTTAGCACATTGAGCCTGGAATTCCATCCAAATGGATTTGACCCCTTTACTAAACAGCAGTGCATATTTCCCTGATTAGTATATTCCTGTGTTTAGACGGGAAGTGGCAGGATTGGGGGAAGTGAAGGGAGAAAGACAAGAAAAATAACAAGAGAAAAAAACAGCTTCATTCTATTCATGCTATAATGATAACAACCTGGAACTCTGGCTTCATCCACAAGTGTAATAAAAGTGCTCACCCGTACATAAATACACATACATCTATCAAAAACCTTGTGTTATATGTGTGCAATAAAGTAACCGGACTGGGCATGAGCAAGCACACCTGGCTTCATTAATAAACAGTTATTGCTACGGGGCTCTGTTTATTTTAAACAGGAGAATGCAGAAAATTATAAACAATAATCTCTTATGATTGTCCTTTTCTACATGAGTCCTGTTCCCTAAAGATATTGTTTCTTCTCATGATGACACTGATTAGGGGACCTTTGGTATTATGCAACTGGAGTGATTCCTAGTTATACAAGACTGCAAGGGCCCTTCTCTACAAAACACTTTCAGACACCACACCCTACTGTTTTGCTGTTTTCTCTAATATTGAAGCATCTATCAATTTTATTGTCCTTTAGGAAATTCCCTGGTGGTCCAGTGGTTAGGACATGGCGCTATCACTGCCAGGGCCCAAGTTTGATCCCTGAAGAGCCCACGAGCCGTGTGGCATGGCCAAATTAAAAAAAAAAATCATTGTCCCTTAAATCTAGCTGAAACTACCTCATATAGATCAATACACTATATGTTCTTTAGCACATATTTAATTACTACATGTATAATAAGGTCTATATGTAAATGACCCAAAGACAGAGAAAATATAATTCACCATTTGAAAGCCTATGAAGTTATCAAATTTTAAAACTTATGTGCCTTAAAAGACACCATCAAGAGAGTGAAAAATCAACCCACAGAATGGGAGAAAAGTTTTGTACATCATATATCTGATAAGGGATTTGAATCTAGAATATACAGTACAGAGAGCTGTTACGACTCAAGACAAATAACACAATTAAAAGTGGGAAAGAATCTGAATAGACATTTCTCCAAAGAAGATATACAAATGGCCAAAAAGCACGTAAGAGATGCTTAATATTGCTAGCCATCAGAGAAACACAAATCAGAACTACTGCACATCCTCTAAGATGCCTATAATAAAGAAGACAGATAACAAATGTTGGTGAGAATGTGGAGAACTTGGAAGCCTCAGACACTGCTAGTGGGAATGTAAAGTGGTGCTGATACTTTGGAAAACAATCTGGCGGTTCCTTAAACAATTAAATGTAGAGTTACCATATGATTCAGCAGTTCTACTCCCAGGTATATACCAAAGAGAAATAAAAACATATATCCACACAAACACTTGTACATTAGTGTGTATAACAGCATTATTCATAGTAGCCCAAAAGTGGAAGCAGCCCAGTGTCCAACAACTGATGAATGGATAAATAAAATGCGATAAAGCCATACTACGGAATATTATTCAGCAATAAAACACAATGAAGCGCTGGTACGTGCAGCAACACAGGTGAACCTTGAAAACATACTAAGTGAAAGAAGCCATCTGCAAAAGACCACATATTTTATGACTTCATTTTATGAAATGTCCAGAACTGACCAGCAATAGAGAGAGAAAGTAGATTAGCAGTTGCGCAGGGCTGAGGGGGCAGCATATCTGAATAGAAGTTTCTCCAAAGAAAATGCAGAAATGGCCAAACAAGGGTATTTGGGACTGACAGCTAAGAGGTGTGGGGTTTCTTTTTAGGGTAATGAAAACATTCTGGAATTGCTTGTGGTGATGGATGCACAGCCCAGTGAATCTATTAAAGGCGCTCTGTACAGTTTAAATGGGTGTGTTAGGTGAATTGTATTTCAACATTAAAAAAACAACTGTGAGCTTTCTACATACTCATAATTTGCTGACAAATTCCATTGCAAGAGCATGAGTCTTTGCTGTCTTGTCCTAACACTGACCCTACTCTAAACAGCTAAGTAACCAGGCATGTCCCTTTAGTCTCCAACCTGTGTCCTCACCTCTGAGGTGAGGTGAGCAAATGCTTTCTGAGGACCTTCACACTTCTAATTCTTTCCAAAAACAGTGACATCCCAAACAACTGTGCCGAGAAAACAGTCTGACTGTTCTTTGAACTCTCTAAAGTTATAATATTCTTTTCCTTGGTTTTTAAAATTCCACCAAGAACTCCATTGGGTAGTTAAAAATAGTAAGTTAATTGTGTTTGATTTCAATGAAAGCAAAGCATTTTAAATTAGCATGATTTGTTTACATGCTGACAACAGCCTTTTTCTGTGTGCTGGGCTGGGGGTGAACTAGCAAAATCTGCTTACTTAGAACCGGGCTCTGGGGGCACCCAGCTGAGGACCTGGGAAGCCCCTTTGTACTCACTCTAAGTAGGACCCACGAGTCCTTCTTGTTTCTCCCATGCTCATTCTTATGTCTCAGGGCCTTTTCTATATGGTTTTGAGACTATTAGGTTGCTAGCCCAGCAACACATAGACCTGCAGATTAATCCTTGCCTGTGGGTGAATCATATCATGGTCTAACATTTTTTGGACATGAGTTTTGTTGTTATAGTTTTGCCTTTTTTATTTTTTTTTTTACTTAACGGTGGTGGCACAGGATGCTCTGTCTGCTAAGCTGCCACATAAATCACTGGCCAGATGCCTGTTTGACACAGTGTAATTCAGCCGAGACTGGCTGCATAGAGGAGGGGACAGGGCCCTTGTCTCCCAAGCCCTCGGGTTTATGGGTGACTCTGCTGCACTGATGTAGAGGACTGTTTGCTTTCCCTCTTCCCCGTGCCCAACCCCTTGGCTCTGTTCCAAAGATTCCATTTTCCCCATCAAAACAAATGTTTATGTTTTTAAACTACAGCTTCAGTTCAAATCCTATCTTCTTTTTAGAGCCTTCTTGTCTACCTACACGGATCTCCTTTCGCTAAATTCCATTACAATAATGGCCATGAGCACAAAGTGCACAGAATAGGTCGCTAGTTATTTAATGCCTGTTAAATGGGCATCTTCAACCAGCTCTTGAGGCCAGAACTGAGTCTAGTGTTTCACCACTCTCCCCCTCAGTGCCTACGTAGTCATAATAGACATTAAATAAACATTTAATTCGTTTTGCTAAACATGGAACTCGGAATACCTACAAAGATGTGGTCCATGCCAACACCGTGAGACAAGTAAAACGTTCACAGATTTCTGAAAATGGAAGTAGGAAGTTTTCAGAAATATTATGGTCGTGCCCTACTTATAATCCAGTTAGAACTTTTCTCGAGGTACATTTAAGCATTTTCTAGAAACAACAAAGTCATCATTTTCCTTCTCTAACTTTTCTGTTGGGATCGGGGGAGAGGTGGTGCTTCTGCTCATTGTTTCCATTCATTCCGTCCAGAGATGAGGTCTCCATCCCTCCATGTCTCCACCTGTCTTCCCTGATGCTTTAGAGCAGATCTTCACCTATACTCTGAAGACCTCCCCTAAGCTGTCTTTTTATACTTGCCTTTTTACACCTTCTTCCCCATCTCACTAAATCCTCTTCAACAGTAGCCTGTTTTCCTCACACTATTTTTGGAGTAATAAAAATGCTCCAAATCTGTGTATGTAAACTCTATATTACATGTACAAATTGCAACCCTCTGAAAAATAGAATTATTGGAAGTAACTTAATTCACTTGGGTCATGGACAACTTTTGGAGTTTGGTTTAGTTTGCTTTGGTTTGGTAGATCACAGTAGCCTTCAAAAATATTTGAATGGGCAATAATTAACTTTCCTCTGCAACCTCATTAGCAAGTCATTATGAGAGCAAGGCTCAGGCCAGATCTCATACACAGACAGACGCCTATTTGATAAACATTCATTTGATAAAGCAGGCTCAGAACAGTTCGTCAGCTGGTTCTCTAAATGTGACCAAATCCCAACTCTCTGTTCCTTTAGGTACTGTAAACATGTCCTGTAAAATGTTTGCTCATAGCAGATACAGCAGTATTCCTAGGTAAGAGTCAAAACGTTGTCATTGACACCATCTCATCTCTTAAACCAATGACTGGATGTAGGACCAAATAGGGCTCAAGCTAAGAAAATATCCCCAAGGGGACTGGGTCCATTGTTGAGTCGATTCTTAGGAACTGTTCATTCACAGAGAAGGAGCACCTCTGAGCTCTGATTTACACATTTTGAATCTCTTTAAATTCACCAATGAGAAATAATTAACAAGACTCTAGTTTCATCAGTAAAACCCCATTGTTGATACCTAATATAAGAGTTATCAAAGCAATGGTAATTGAACAAGGAGGCCTTGTGAAAGATGGGAATGGCCTTTCTGATATAACCCTGGCTGGCCACCTCCTAACTAGGTCTTCTTGATTAGCACCTGAGATTGACCTAAAGTAACACACACAGTTGCCAAGTATTTCTAAGAAACTTGTAGGTATCACAAGAGGCCTATAAATTAACATTTTATAAATTGAACCTCTCTTACATGTGACAAAATGCTGGTACTATACCAGGATCACTGTACCTGTGAGCATTTGGAGGGTCTTCTGAATAAGTAATGAAGATGGAAGATGAACGTCCACCTAGTGACATTGCCTGCTGCCTGAAGAAAGGCCTTTTAAGCAATGTTGGAAGCAGCGGGACTACCGCTCCCAGCCTGGACTCCCCACTTCACTTGTGGGCCCCTATCTCTTCCCAGAACGGTTGTGTTTGGGGACCTTTTTTCCATGCCACTCCAGTTACACACTGAAAAGGCTGAAGGTCTTAGTTTTGTGGTTCAAGGACCACTTTGAGAATGTAGTGAAAATCTGTTCGATAAAAATGCATGTATGCACGTGTGAAAAGTAAACTTTAAATACCATTTCGGAGAGTTTACAAACCCCGCACTACCACCACAGTCACCACCACCACCATCATCACCATCATCACAATCACCACCACCACCATCACTACCATCATCATCACCATCACCACCACCACAGTCACCACCATCACTACCACCGTCATCACCATCATCACCATCACCATCATCATCATCACCACCACCACCATTACCATCACCACCACCACAGTCACCACCACCATCAGCAGCATCACTGTCACCACCACCACAATCATCACCACCATCATCACCACCACCACCAACAACAACAACACCAGCTTCATCCTCCAATTTTCCAGGAGTCCCACTAAGGTTTTCAATAGATCACCTCTGGTATTATGACATCAGGAAAACCAGTTCGCCTCCCTGAGTCTCTGAGTTTCATCTTTTCCATGATCTTCTGTCACAGTGCTTCATCCTACTCCATCACAATACTCTGAGGAGGAAGTGAAATATCAATTATGGAAGTGCACTGGAACTGCAGATTGCTGTGTGAATACGTGGTGATTCTCTTAATGAAAGTACAGCCCACAGGGAGGATAGGCTTTAGTCCTCTGTGCCTCTCCCTGGACATGTAGGATATTACCTGGCACCAAGTCTGCTCATGGTCTTCTGTGTTGTATCAGAAGCAGACAAGCAGCACTGTTTTCCAGGACGGCCCTCTGCAGTAAGTGAACCTTACCTTGGGTTTCTTCTCCCCTCTCAGAACATTGCCCCATGCTTTTAACCTCTCAGTTTTCCTTCCTCACCCATCCTCACTCAGAGCTGACACAGGGCCCTGAACTGCTGAGTTAATTCACACTGAAGTCATGTGCAGTGTTTACCCCAACAGTATTTCGCATTTTAAAGGCAAGCTGCACTGTTAGGGTTACAGTCGATGCTAAAGAATGAATCTCTAATATTGGAATTCCAATAGCTATTGCACTGGTCTGGGGTAACTAGTTTTTAAGTCAATTGTGTAGGCTATCACATATTCCTCATAAGCTGAAAGACTAAGTTTGCCATTTGCTTGAAATTTTTAGGGAGATAAGATCCTCCTGTATCTAGGCAGGAGTATTTCAAAAGAGATAGTGAAGAATTCTACTCATTTTTTTGTAAGAGCACAGCTTTTCCCTAAAAGGAAGGGGAGAATCAGGTCTATGTCAATATTTGTGGTATCAGAACCCAAGTTGGATGACATTGGTTATCCCAAGAGCTTCCATTTCCACTAGTCCTGGGGTAAGCTAGCACTCCTGGCCCCCCTGAGCTCATGGCATGTGTTCTGGGTAGGTGTAGGAGGACCACTAAGGGACTGCTCTGGGATGGAAGACCCACGCCCTTACCCCACCTCTTACCTCAAAAGCACTTGAAGATTCACGGTCAAGAGCCCCATTTACCTGTTCCCACCTGGCCCTTTCCCACCAGGAGCAAATCTGGGCATAGACCCCTCTGTGACAGCTATTGCCTTACTCAATTATTTTGTCTTACGTGAAACCAACAGCCCGGCCCTTGCTGTTCTTCCTCCCGTGCTGCATTTTCCCCATCCATGACCTCTCCCTGCCCAGGATCCTGCTTGCCTAATCAAGTCCTGGCTTGAATCTATTTGAGAGCCTCTAGGTCCAACTCATGCCCCTTAACAATTCTAGGCCACCCCAGTCCTGCAGGGCAGAAACAAGGCTCTCCCTGGCTCGGGTTGCCCAATCCTCTAAGCATACAACCAGCTCTGCCAGTTTTTAACCAGAAACTTACATTCCAAAGGAGAGACTTGTAAGTTCATATGCTTTCCTAGAAACCAGTGATGATGGTGCAGAGTCTTCTAATGCAGTCATGTCATTTAAAGAAAACCTGAATCTTCCTTAATTTCATTTTTCATGTAGTCCATACAAGAATCCTGGACCCTATATTTCCTATCCACCTTCTATTCCATCTTCTGTTGCTTCTCTGTCCAAGTTTTAATGGCTTAGCTGGAGTTGAGGCCATATTTACTCCTCATGTTTGTTTGAACACTTCGGTTCTGTAAAAATATTTGCCTCCCAAATTCCAAATGACAGATGTCCTAGCTCATTGCTGTTGTTAAGTATCTTGGCAGGGAGAGAATTGGCTTCATATTTCAAAGAATCCCTTCTTTACTAAAAAGTTTTGGTAGCACCACACAAAAGCACTTACAACATGCATTCACAAAGTGGGGCCATCAGGACCTCTTAAAAAGAAAAGGCAGTGCTTCATTTTCTCTCAAGCCCCACTAATTAGGTCAGTGACCTCACGCTTAACCTCTCCAGGCCTTGGTCTCCTCATTTGTAAATGGGGGATTTGATTTTCAGGGTTTCTTGCAGCCATGACCATCTACGATTCCATCAAAATAGGTCATAGGCAAAGGAAACTATAATTTTATTCTGGGCACAGGGATTTTCAGGAGAATATCACGAATCTACAAATAGAGTTTAAGGTGGCATCAATCTGCTTGCTAACAACATGCATTTCCATTTGCTCCTGCTGCACTCTTTCACTGAGTAATTGGAAAGAGCCTTGAAGGGTAAAGATCTGATGGGCCTCTAGGACAGCAGGGTTCATTCTCCTGCCTTTAGATTCCAAAGTTCAAAGACTATTGAAACCAGTTCCTCTCACCAGGCAGATCCAGCAGCAGCCATCTCAGTTGGATCCATCTCAGTGTCAAATGAAATGAATACGAACACATGTTTTCATAAATGGGACAAGTGTGAGAAGGACCCTAGCTCACTCATTCATTCCTCGTTGTTTCACTGGCAAGGCACGCTTCCCCCTTCTGGAATCAAAAGTAGAAGAGAAAATCCATGATCTGTTGCAGCTACCTTTGACACATGCGTCCACCCAATCATTTGTTCATTGAGTCGGGGCTGCACTGGGCCCCTTAAGTTCTGAAGGTGAGGATGTAGGCGAGTGGGGGAGACACAGTCAGTCATCTGATGATTTCTCCTGAGCCAAGCTGGGAGTTGACTAACAGAGGTACAACTGCCACTTCGTTCCTACAGCCCCTGACTTCCCAGCACGTTTCTAAAATGTCTCTGCATAGGAAAGGGCAACTCAGCGAAAATGTCCCTGATCACTTTCACTGCACCGTGAGTCTAATAAAGGCCGAGGGGTGAGCTATAAAGTAGTTAGCTACAGAAACTGGGCCTGTTTCCTGGAGGTTATTTGGCCTTTTCTCTCCCCTAATTCCCTGGATACTGTGTCTGTCACTCTGCTGTTCCTTTGGGCTCTTATTCAAACCCACAGGCTGTGTTTCTATGAACTAGTACTAAATGGAGAGCTAAGGTGTCAGTTCCGTGCACCAATCAAAACAAGTCGCCAGTTTTAGCCCTGTCCCCTTACAGAGTTACAGTCACATAGGAATATTTTTGGCTCACAATTCAGTGTTCAGCCTCCACTCCTCCACATACCTCTTTTCTAATGAAAAACAGTCTGGGGGGGGGGGGGAATGCACATACACAACTAGCTGCATCTTCATTTTGTTTATTGTTTTCTGTGAACAAAAATATAGCTTTTCATTTCTTTCCATTAAGCACATGGTTATGTGTAAGGGGAATGGCTTGGAAGAGGTATATTATGTTCAAGATTTCATATTTCTTTAAAAATATTTGCTGTTATGTTTTAGAATCCTTTCTACCAACTATGGGTTCAGAGAGGTCAGGGAAAATATTCACTGCCAATGATTCAGTTTATAAAGGTCTAGGGAAACATTCCATATGGAGAAAAATAAGACCAAGCAAAGAGGAAAAATGGAAGCTTCCTCTACCAAAATAGAGAAAGGGCCCTGCAAGAAATCAGGTGACAAGAACATCTCAAAGGAAAAGCATTCCCAGGTAGCAAAGGCACACGTGCATACACAGACACACACATATACACATATATGTATGGACACACAAACACACACTTAAACACATAGATCTGGACCCTTTGGGTGGGTGCAACTATGCTCATGTTTCATGGGCTTCTTTTGTGTTTTGTCCATGATAAACCAGTAAATTGTAAATTCTGCTACAGACACAGAGCTCTGTAAAAGTGAAACAGTGTCTCTGTAGTTGTTGTTGTTGTTGTTGTTGTTGTTTTGTGGTACGCGGGCCTCTCACTGTCGTGGCCTCTCCCATTGCGGAGCACAGGCTCCAGACGTGCAGGCTCAGCGGCCATGGCTCACGGGCCCAGCCGCTCCGCGGCATGTGGGATCTTCCCGGACCAGGGCACGAACCTGCGTCCCCTGCATCTCATCTGTAGTTGTTTTTTAGAAGCACAGTAACTCCTGACTGTATCTCTTTTGGCTTTCTACCAGAGATGACTATTCATTTACTCAACAAATATATTTTGTGGTGAACCTCTACCATACTGTAGGCACTATGCATCCTAGAATGCTGGCCTTGACTTAGGGCACTTCTGTCTGGTGAGTGAGATGGTTGTGAAAAGAGACAATTAGAATAAAAATGTTTGGTGTGAAGGAGTGTATATACCACATGTGAAAACACAGATAAAGGATTGACTAACTCTGCGTAGAGAAACATCTGTGCTGAGTCTAGGAGAATGAGGAGGGTCTCACTAAGGAAGCAGGAAGGGCATGATGAGCAAAGGGGAGAGCAGGAGCAACAAAAGAGGAGAGGAGGAGTGTGGAGTGTTCAGTAGACAGCAGGGGATCCCCTGTGGCTGGACCTTACGAGGTGATTCAGATTTTGAAAGTCACTGACCACCACACTAAGAGATTTTAGCCTTATAGCATAAGCAATATGGCAGCATAAAGGGATCCTCTTTCCCTCTCTTTCTGCCTGTCTGTCTCTCTCCCTCTCTCTCTTCCACCCCTGACAAGCATCACTGTTAATTTAGGGATTTGGTGAGATCTTTGCTGCTGTTGGATAACTTTGGCCATAGTGAGAAGAAAGTTCAGGAGGGTGGTAAGGCAGGGAAGTTAGTTAGGAGGCTGTTGCAGTACCCCGTGTAAGAGCTGATGAAAGAAGCCCTGAGTTGGAAAGTGAGAAGAGAGAGGAGGACTCATAGATGTAGGCCGGGAATGAGCCAGACCATCCTGTGTCCTTCGTCTCCTAGATTCATCTCTCCTGGGGGCATCTGTCTTCTTGGCAGCCCCGTGACTGCAGCGTCCTCCATGACGCTGCTGGGAACAGCTGCCAGGCCCCGTTGCAGAGGGGCGGAAGCACCCAGCTCTTACTTTCACTCAGGCCCCTCATAGGATCAGAACTCCTGCCAGGTTCAGAGCATGGGAACGCAGGCGTCCTTCTCACAAACAACCTTCAATCTGGCTCATTATGAGGATAAAGCTGGCAGTTTGACTCACCTTTGAAATCAGTTTGAAAAATAAAGAATCCGTTTCCTGGGTTATCAGAAGCAGCTTAGTACTGAGGATGAGACGCGAACATACTTTTTTGTAGCTCTGTCGTTACACACCAGGATTTCCCTTGCCTTGAACACTGTCAATTCACAGTTTCCAACAAGGTGACCCAGTTATGAACAGATGAGAAGATACCCAGACAGGCTGTCCCACAATTAGAAATGTGGAGGGGGACGAGGGAGGCTTCTGCGAGAATGAGCATGAGGTAGGGTTGAGGTTCATCCAACTTCTGAAGGCAGATTCAGAAAAGGAAGGTGGATGGTGAAAGTCACACGCCCTCACTTCATCCACACAGAGCCCTCACCATCCGCAGCAACCTTCAAACAGGGAAGCACAGTTAACGAGACATCAACAAGGATGGCTGACTTCCCATATTTACTTTTTCTTTTAAGCCCCAATCATGGCATATTATTGGTGCTCAATAAATGCCTTTTGAGTGAATAAGAAGGTTCGACACAGGCGGTTTTCAAACTGGTCTTTACCAAGGCCTCAGGTTTTCCCAGAGAAGTTATGGGACCTGCGGCAGGGAAAGGTGTGCTGGGGCCCGGCAGAGCAGCTTCATCTGTGTTCCTGTGACTGTCTGTATCTTCTCTGATTCAAGAAGAGTCTCCACAGTAAGACTAGGTGATTGCTGAAATCCTCCCCTTCCTAAAGTATCCTTTGGATCCTATGCAGCAGCCAGACCTCAATGAGCTGATTGCCAGTGCTCAGTGTGCTCTAGCAAGTCATGGTTAACATATTTTTAATTCAGTGGTGACAAATAAAAACCAGCTCTCTTCCCTCACATTTGGGGGAAAAAGGATTTCTAGAAATAGCCTGGTTTAGGAGGAATGAGGCTGCCATCATGGCGTTTGCCCAGCTTGCTTTATACATATTATTCTACCCTGTTCTCCAGTTCTTCAGACAGTTGGGGATACAACTGTGACTTAAGATGACCAGCTCTTGCCTGCTCTCTGGCCCTCACTAGTCCCCCCCAAACATTTCTAGAGAAGGTGGACTTCCAACCCAGAATGAATTCATCACTACCAAGCAATGGGACCCGTATTTTTCTCTTCTTAGGGTATCTTGCTAACTCATTATTTCCATAATTAGCTTTAATGACCCTCCTCTTCTCTTTCTTTCCAAACAACACACATTCTCATTCTTGGTGGGTATGGCAGACCTCCAAGCTTTTGGCAACTCTCTGTTTGACGGAGATCCCAGGGGAGAATTTCAGACGGCCAGCTGAGGGTGCCGAGGACAGCTGTGTGAAGAATGAGGCTTAGATGGGGGGGGAGGGGGTTAGGGAGGAGGAGTAGAGGGAGAACACAACATTACAGTGGAAAAAGGACTCAGACAACATTTATTCCAATCCCCATTTCACAGATAGGAAAGCTGAGACCTAGCGAGGTGAAGCAGCTCACAAGGCTGCCATGGTGAGGTCTTGGCATACATCAACCTATCAAAGCTGGGGCAGGGTTGAAACTGAGACTGTCCTTTGTTGGCTTAGGTGGTGATCTGAACTTTCTGTACTTTTCCAAGTGAAATATGGAGCCGCAGGGTCCAGATTTTTCTGGAAACATATAAGGCATATATGTCTCAACATATAAGGCATTTAGCTGGTGAGGCCTCTTTCGTAGATACAGCCACATGTCCCTGCTGGCTCTACCTCAGCTCTCTCTGCCAGGGTGCTCAGGGTCTCCATGGCACCAGGTCCAGGGCAGAAGGAGATGGGGAACCCCCTCATGTAGAGAAGGGGGTTCACCAGCACAGCAGACAGCTCCCCGCTCTTCTCCTATGGTCTCCTCCCCTCCACGTGCTTAAGCCTACCACGTTTCACACGTGTGATTTTGAACACAACCTCTCATACACTCATTTGTGAGTCTTAAATTACTGGGACATACAAGCACCGTTCCCCGTGCACTGCCCAGAGGTTCTGTTCCCCCACGGCCTCCAGCCTGGGGTGCGTGCCCAGCCTAGGCCTGCTGACGGAAGGCAGCAGGACATACTTCCTCAGGCTACAGGGCCGGAACTGCTGCACCCGAAGCACTCCAAGAGGAAAAGACTGAAGGAGGCAGAGCAGTGGGCAGAGAGGGTCTAGGGGAGGAGAAAGAAGGACTTTGTCACATGGGTTTAGTTGACACAGTAAGTTCATAACTGGGTAATAAAGAGACAGAAGCCAGTGAGAGCCTCTGCGATTTCCCCAGAGAATAGAAAGGTGACTTGAGGTCTGGAAATTTAGAAAGAAGAATTTAGAAAGCATGACTACATAAAACTAAAGATATGGGAAGGGAAGGAATGAAGTAATTTGTGTGCTGGGAGCAGACAGCCTTGACAAGGGACATTGGGGAGCATGTTGTCCAGGGAGCCAAGGAGTCCAGTGCCAAGATGAAGCCTCCTGCAGGGGCGACTGCCCAGTGCATCCCAGTCTCGGAGAGAAGCGCTCGTAAATTCCTCTTAAATTCCCCGTCAGCAAAGGCAGCCATCCTTCCCTTAGGTAACACACTGGACTGCATACGACATAGAAGAAAGAATGACATGGAAAGTTCACAGTACATTGGGCTTTGTATTTATTACAAGGTAATAATCAGTACAATACAAATTATTTATTATAAAGTCATAAATAGAGCATGAACCCATTTTGTTAAAAGTAAGCACACATACACACTCAAGCACACACACGCACACAAAACACCCACATTTCCCTAAACCACCTGGGCCTCTGGGAAGAAATGGAGTCACTTTAATGACAGTTACTGAAGTTTCTCACCTTGTGCTCCCTTTGCTAATACGGAACTCCCAGCCCTCTGAAGGCACCTCCAAGTGGTTCTGGAGTCCCTTGCGGGTATCTTTCATCTGGCTCATCACTGTGTCTCGGCGCCGGTTCTGCCCTGCTTCAGTGAGGTCTAAGCAGCGTGAGAACAGTGAGGGCAGAGTAAGAGGCAAACCGAGCACAGGTGGGTGGACACCAGGCCCGGCAGCACCCACCTCAGTATGAGTGAGTCAGATCATGTCTGGGTCGGTCCTCCTCCCAATGAGCACTCGGCCCACACCTGTTTTGTTCCTCATGCAAACAGGCATCTGGTAAACCCCTCTCACCTAGCTCAGCCAATTCCTCTTAAACTCAATTGTAGTTTCTTCTCTTGGTTTATGTCTCTTCCTAAATTTTTCTCGAGTTCTTTTGAATTACTAATTCAATTTAAATACCTAATAACAAAAATAAATATGTTATTTATAAAATTCCTGTGAAAAATGAGTTAAATAGGCACAGTGTCTCCTGCATTATGCTTCATTCATTCATTCAACAACATTGGTTTTTACCTCGTTTGCACTTAATGCTAAGGATTAGAAGGGGACTCAGAGGTTATTTCTGTTCTCAATCTATCACTTATCAAGGAAAGAAAGATACATTGAAGACATGGGTGAAATAAATTGTGTAAACTCAACCCTGATATTACAATATGATCACAAAAGATTTCTTAGCATCAGTTAATGATCAGTGTGGAACATTATCTCCCAAAAAAAGTTTCCAGCTCAACCGAAGAGTTAAAAACCAGACATTTCACACTCAGGCCAAAAAGCCCACAGGTCCAGACAGCCTCTTGCGGTGACTGGAGGCCTTGCTGGCCATGCCTTTCATGCCTGCCCCTCCCTCAGGTTTTGGGGTGGTGTCAGACAGTGACAGCCAGGTCACGGTGCCCTGTCCTCCCGGCAACGCAGCCAGGGGCCCCATTTTGCTCCTACCTGACAGTGCGTGAATTTAGTTCTCCAGGCTTGGGGCTACCAGCCAGGGCCAGCAGGAGCCAACAGCTCTTTCTTGACTTTTTCTCTAAAAGAAAAGGTGTTTCACAAGATATCCCTCTCTGGGATGGAGTCAGGAGTGCTGGGAATGGATAAGAGGCTGAGCTCTGTCCAGGCAATCGAGATCCATCGCTATATTTCAGTTTCCCCAGAACATGAAAAAGAAATGCATTTTCCCCCCCTCCATTCAAATTGCAAACACCTTAAAATAAAACAATGACCTGTAAGTACGTCTTCCAGTAGCCAGCTGATTTTTGTACCCCAGGAAATCCCTGGAATGAGCAAGCCGGTCCTATCTGGCTCCATCAAGGAAATCTTACATGGGCTCAGAAGTTCCCTGAGTGACCCACTCCTCCACGGAGCCCTCCTTTGGGCATATTATAATTTTTATTAGTAATCAGATCAAATAAAATTATTAATTACATTATTACCTAATCCTATTAATGGTTTACAATATGACTAGCCCTGTGCTTGAAGTCAATTATCTCATCTAATCCTCACAGAAATGCTGTGGAATGAGGTTTATTCCAATTTTATAGAAATAAAAGTAAGGTGTGTAGGTGACACCCCAAATAGAGTAACAAATCCACAACATGATGGTGTTGCTGATGTGACTGTTGTGTATTGTTACAGGTTATTTTTCAGAGTTCCCTGGGAATCGTTTTTTCCTCTGTGTTGTGATAGTTGAAAGACAATAATGCCACCTGAGCAGAAAATAAGACCTGCGCAGGCCCAGAGTATACAGTCATGATCAGATAAACTTCAGAAACCAGGTTAATCTGACACGTGAAGCCAGTCACGGCCAGAGCTTGGCTGCAAGGTACTTGAGTGTGAACTGTATAGGAAGGGAGTAGCCACACGTAAACTTCCCCTACTTAAACGTTGGCCCCTTCTGGCCTCCAGCCTCTCACTTTCCAGCCCAGCTTCCCAATGTTGGCTTCTCTGAGTCTGGCCTGCCTCAGGCTGACTCTGAGGCATCCTGTGATCTAGAAAGTTGTAAGACCAAAAGAAAGTGATATTTACAGTCCAGTTAACTAGGACCTAGCTTATGCCTCACACATAATAGATGCTCAGCAAATACTTGCTGAATTACTTACTCTTTGCCAGAAACTTTTATTGGCCAAGTGAGAGCGGCCCCACTCCACCCCACTGTGGTCCTGAGTTGGGCTTCTTCAAAGAGACCCATGGTGCTGTGGATGTTAGATTATTGCCAAACTGACATCTCTAGCTGGGTCCACCAGAAAAGCCAAGCACGGTGCATGTGGGTCCATGTGTTGACCTCTACTGGCTTTTCCCACCCCCAGGCCTGATCCCAGGCATGCAGGACTGAAGGGGTTTTTTGCCACGGTTGGAGACTTTCACGGTCCCCCAAAGCTGAGAAGCCACTCAGGACTGGTCCTGGACATTCATGGAGCAAGCCTTTGTCTTTGCTGCTGCCTGCTCTCCTCTCTGTTCCTAATCTTCTTGGTGTCCAGTCTCCCATTCCTCTAAATATCCCACTAAAGCATTAATTGATAACTAAGGTAGAATATTTACATTTTAAAAGCAGACTCATATTGGGAAACTCTCACACCCAAAAGAAGAGAGTCCTGATGAGGGAATCAGTGAGGATGGGATAGGTGAGGGCAGGAATCCTTGTGTGATTTCCCTAAAAATCATACACCGGCAGTTATTACTTGGAACAGCTACTCAAAAGGCTGATGCTGCTGCCCACACTCTACAAAGGTCGGTGTGCAAGGAGGTCCCCATTATAACAGCCTCACCTGAGAGATACCGGGGTGTGTCAGCATCATTTTTTATAAACCATCTGTTTGAGGAGAAGAGAGAGAGGGAGAAGGAGAAAGAGAGAGGGGTTCAGCAAATAGTTTCAAGACCTGCTGTTTACCAGCCACTCTGCTAGCCCTGGTCCTGGGTGCAGAGAAGATAAAAGATTAATGCCATCAAAGAGCTCATGAAATATAAGCAGATACTGTCAACATCATGTACCAGGTCTTGTGAAACCAATAGGATCAGGGAACACATGGACAGATAACCCACCCCTAGCCTGGGATTTCAAAAAAGTTTCCCCAGAGAGACTTCACTCACATTAAAAGATACATGTTTGGCTTGGTTCCCGATCATTTAATGCTGGAGATTTCCCCCACCTGGCTCTCCTCCATCAATACTCTTCATAGAGCAGCTCTGTGCGTCAAACACCTCTAGCTGGAAAGCACCTCAGTTCAGCCATGGAGGACTGACTGCCTATCCTGCCTGGCCCGCAAGCTTCAGACCCATGAAGGAGAGGGATTGCCAAGTGTCGTGGGCCAAAGGTGTAAGGGGCAGGAAAAGCAAAAGTTTGCTGAATCTCAGGAAATGCTTGTCAACAATGTCATCAGACAGACCCAGGTTTTGTGGATCCTGAAGTTCAGACAGTTTAGGGGACCTCTTTAAGAAAAAGAGTTTGAAAAGATTCCTTCCACAAGTTGTCAAAAGCCTATTACTTATGAACACATTGCCTGGGTCCTTTGCAGAAAGGAGCACCTTTGCAAATGAGGGACCCCAGAGCTCAAGCTTCACGGACTTCATGGCAAACCCACCTTTGCTCAGAAGCCAAGAAATGGTCTTTCTCCAGAGAAAAGAATAGGGATCCACCCCACCTCCAATAACTTAACCATCATTGAACTGCAAAGGCAGAGCGGCGGGTTGTCTAGGACAGTGAGAGGACTCCCTCTGCCTGTTCCCATGGGTCTCTAGAAAGATGCCATGCTATTTTTGGAGCACACACTTTCTTCAGCCTTTCAGTTTGGCCTCTTGAAATTTTCACAGCAAAGCAAAATATAGGACTGGGTGGAAACAAAATAGCTTTCATATTGCTTTTTGTTGTTGTTATTCTAATGAACCAAGGACAGAGATACTAATTTTTAAACAACATATCAAAAATATTTGCCCTTAATGCTTTTCTTTCTTTCTTTTTTTTTCTTGGAGATTAAAAAGGTCAGAGGTTCAAATGCCTTGTATTAATGGCAGCACCATACTTATTTGTTTTCCTCTAACGGACAGCATTGCTTAAGATTAAGAAAAAGGAGTCTGCTGAGCAGGTGGATATTGATAATTCTTATCTCCATCTTTATTATTGTTATGTGCCTATTACTAATACTAATTAATAATAGTAGCTAGCTCTTTCCCTCGGAGTTCACAAGTGAAATGAATAATGAATGGAATCATCAAATACCCATCTAAGCAGAGTTTAGGAAACGAAGAGTACTGAAAATGCTGGCCCAGTTGCGTTTTTCACTTCAGATCCCCACCCATGAGGCCTCCCATGATATTCCAGGCCTTGAAGCACCCTTCCTCTTCTAAATGCAGCCCAACGCTTAGAATAGGGCCAAGGCAGCAGGCTAACTCTTTAGCAAAATCCATCCCTCCTTCCCCAACTTTCCTCCTTAAGGAAGCCATCAGCCATGTGACACAATCCTGGCTGGTGATATGCAGGCTGAAGCCACTGGGGAGGAAGAGCCTGCTAAGAAGAAGCTCTTCATTCTTTGGGCCACTTTACCTTCTTTTTCTCCCTCTTCATCTCCCTGTGGTACAGCCTGGAGGTGCAGCTGCCATAGTGGAAAACAAGGGATGGCAAGTATGATGAAGGGCTCTATGTGCTAAGCATAACACAGTGGGAAGACGAAGGTCCCAGTCCCTGGGGCATGGGGAGCCACCATCAGCCCTGGCCTGGCCTCCTCAGACTATTATTATTATTTTGTAAGATGAACAAATCCTCATCTCTCGAAGCCACCACTAGTCAATATTTCTGATACTTGTTGCCAAATACATTTCTAATTGATGCAATAGAAAGAAAGAACCTGGTCCCCTCTGATTCCATCGTAAATGTATTAGCAAATAATAGAATAAATATAATAGTTCTGTGTTCTCTAGGCTTTAGTCTTCTCCGGGGTAAAATAGGTAACTATCCTTGGCCTCCATCCTCACTGAGCTCCTCTGAGGGCAAAATAATATACAGGCAGACCTTGGAGATATTGCAGGGTCCATTCCAGACTGCCGCAATAAAGTGAGTCACAAATTTTTTGGTTTCCCAGTGTATATAAAACCAGTATCACTGGCATTGGTTTACACTATAGTGTATTGGTTTACGCTGTACTGTAGTCCATTAAGTGTGCAATAGCATTATGTCTAAAAAAGTATGCATGCCTTAATTTAAAAAGTACTTTATTGTTAAAAAATGCTAACCATCATCTGAGCCTTCAGCAAGTCGTAATTTTTTGCAATAGCAGCATCAGAGATCACTGATCACAGATCACCATAACAAATACAACAATAATGAAAAAGTTTGCCATATTGCATGAATTACCAACATGTGGCACAGAGACACGAAGTGAGCAGGTGCTGTTGGAAAAATGACACTGAAGACTCGCTCAAAGCAGTGTTGCCACGTAAACCTTCAATTTATTAAAAAAAAAAAATGCAGTATCTAAGAAGCACAGAGGAGCGAAGCAGAATAAAACAAGGTATGCTTGTATGTGAGAACACTATGAAAAGTGTTCATTGTACAGCATTAACTGTAGCAGGCACCATGCTAGGAGCCTCGTTCGGGAGCCTGCCTCCCGTAGGGTTTTAGGGTCAGTGAACAAGAGGCCTATTTTGTAAGTCTTCCTATTGCTGCACTGGAGAGAGTAAAGGATCAGCTAATAAGACCTATAGAAAGCAGCAATAAAAATTAGAGTGGGGGTCATAGTGCCCCGCTAGCAATGCCAGAAGCAGCATAGACGCGTGGATGATCAGGATTTTTCAGGTACAAGCCTCTATTAGCTTGCTGGAGCTTCTGCAACAAATTACCACAAATTGCGTAGCTTAAGCCAACAGAAATTTATTTCTCACATAGCTCTGGAGGCCAGATGTCTGCAACCAAAGTGCCTAGCAGAGTCTTTGCTTCCGAAGGCTCCAAGGGAGAATCCGTTTCATGCCTCTCTCCCAGTTTCTGGTGGCTTCCAGCAATCCTTGGTTTGTAAGTTGCATTATTGCAGTCTCTTGGTGTTCTCCTCTTTGTGTTTCTATGTCTCCTTCTTTTTTAACTCTTGTAATAACACTCTGCACTGGATTTAGGGACCACTCTAAATCAGTTTTATCTCAGTTTGAGCTCTTTACCTTAATTACATTACCTTAATTATCTTAATTACCATAAGATACTTATTCCAAATGAGGTCACTTTCTAAAGTTCCACTGGGCATGTCTTTTGGGGCCCACAATATAAACTGCAGTAGTGACACCTAAATGCTCTTTGACCAGGGCCCTGGATAACTGGCCCACATTCTTGCGAAAAGTGGAGTCCGAGATCCTGGCTTTGAAAATGAAGACTTTAGTGCCTACTGCTCTTGGTCCCCATTGGGCATTAACTTTGCTGAGTCACCCACCAGAGGTCACTCCTCCTCCTGGAACAGCCACCTCCAGTAAGTGGCTGACTCAGCCTATAAATGCCTGGTCCCTCTTGCCAGCTCAGGACGTCTCTGAAGGGCCATCCCTGCTTCAGAGACCCTCCCACCCTTGGGGTCAGCTGAGACCTTGTGATGAGGCTGCATTGTTGCCCAGCTTCTGCCTCTGCCCCCACAGGCCTCGATCCTGAGAGGATCAAATCCCTACAGGCAAATATCCCCAGTCAAATCTCTGCAGGCAAATCTCCATCGCAGAGTCGGCTTCCCTGGAAGCCAATGGGCAGAGTTGTCCTAATTACAAAATGTAAGAAGGAGAAATCTCAGCCTGCACTTAGCAGTCTAAAGTGCTCGCATTAAGGCATCCTCATTTTTACAAGAAAATAACTTTTCTCCCTTTTAAACAATCACGTTATAAAACAGTTTTGTAAAAATAGCATTAACACCAAGCCAGGTCTTATGTAGCATCCCATACTGGCTTAACAAGGGCCTGAAGTGACTTCTTAGCCTACCATGGGTTCTTTTAACTTTTTAACACTTGGCGTAAATGTTAACAACCTATTGTCTGATTTTTATGGACTTTGAAACACTGCTGCCAACCCTTCTGGAAAAGATCTGGTTTTGTCAGCAATTCAGGCATGAATATTAGAATTTGAAAACAAATAAAAAAGATCTAGTAAGCTCATGGGACTTATACTTAAAATAGTTCCCATGTATAAACACTGTCCTCCTACAAAGCCATGTGTGCTCACCGTTCTACAGTCATAGGTATATTCATGAACACATGCATTCTGTTTAGGACTGGAGTAATCATGTATAATTTAGATAAAATGATTTTGTGCCAATATCTGCCTGAGTTATGGAGTCATGAATTTGAATTCCATGCCACCCAGGTGGGCTAGGAATTCTGGGTAGTCATAGGAAAGAATTGTAAAGATACTTAAGAATTTTACAAAGAACTGTGGCTTGGAGAAAACTGTATAGTGAGTTCAGTACAAGGGACCTGAGCGTCGGAAATGATCAGAGGAGGACTGAGTTTGGTTCAGGGAAATTTCATGAGCTAAGTCCTAAGAAGTCACTGAGTTTCAGTTTGGGCAACTGCAACACAGAGAAGGCCATCTACGAGAAAGTTCTTGGTCTCAGAATGGAGTGTAGAAAAGGTCTCAGAAAGATTTTGTTATCATAATAAAGAGAACTGGAAACAGCTATGAAAGTTAGATTTTCTAGCCAATCTTGAGATTTACCTCATGTTACGTTGAATAGCAGAGTGTCTTGGCTGAAGCGGACACAGTGGGCAAGTGGTATGGCAGTGGCAGGCGGGAAAGAGCAAGGCGTCAGGGACCTGGGCAGAGGCAGAGAAGCCCTTAATACCCCAGGTGGGGATCACTCCTCCAAGTGTCACTGGAGTTGGAGAGAGGGCCAGAGGGATAGATGTCCTGGCTTACCTGATGTCAGTGGTTCTTCCCTTTCACACACATCACCACATCACACAAATCACTCCATTTGTGTGAACAAAAAGCCCAGTTCTGTCCACAGATTTCAAGAGACAGGGAGCACAGATCCCTATGCAGAGGGATGGGCCTGTCCATGCCACAGATGCTTTTTCTTTTTGGTCAGAGCTAGCTCAGACATGCTGGCTTCCCCATGCCCATGAGGTGGCCTTCCCCAAAACTAGGAGGCAGGGTGGGGCTGTTGATTATACAGAATCTTACAGAATAATCCTTGGCAAGGCAGGCATTCAGGGAACAACCTGTTACAAGCTGAATTGTGTCCCCCTAAAATTCATACAGTGAAGTCCTAACCCCCAGCATCTCAGAATGTGACTGCATTTGGACATATGGCCTTTAAAAAGGTGTGTAAGGTAAAATGAGGTCATACAGTGAGCCTTACTTGAGTATGACTGGTATCCTCATAAGAAGAGGAGATTAGGACACAGACACATGCAAGATGATGTGAGGACACAGGGAGAAGACAGCCTTCTACAAAACAAGGAGGGAGGCCTCAGGAGAAGCCAATACTGCCAACACCCTAATCTTGGACTTCTGGCCTCCAGAACCCTGAAGAAAATAAAATTCTGTTGTTTAAGCCACACAGTCTGGTACTTTGTTACGGAGCACTAGCAGACTAATGCACCATCTCAAGACCAAAGTTTTAAGACACCCCTGAGTGTGCTCATGCTGGTGGGACCACATCTATCTGGCTTACCCTGTCTTCCCAGGGCCAAGCCCAGTGCTCGTCCTACAGGATACTCAGTCATTGTTTGTGGAATAAATGAATGACTCAGGATAAACTTCTCTGGAATTGAAACTTTCCAGGTGGTCTCACTTGGCAAGCGAGTTATATCTGAGTGGCTGCCAGGAATCTTGCTCTGTCCCAAGAGGCTATAAATGCATAGCAGTAGTAACCTGTCAAGGATAACAACCCTCTGGGGAGAGGAGAGGGCTCACCCTTTGTAGTTTGCTCTCTTCAGTCCTCAGCACAACTGCCTTAGGCAGGTCAGTGCTTAATTAGTATTTCTTTTGATAGTATGGGCTGGTACCACAACATCCGTGTTTAGTAATACTAATGCTATCTAAGAATTTTTCCCTTAATGTACACATTGCTCCAGGACTGATCCCATTTGATTCCTCCCCCCATCTATCAATGGTATCCCCAGTCTCCCGTGGCTCAGACTCAAACCCTTGGAGTCAGAGTTGATTCTTCCTAATGCTTGAAGCTCTAAATCCCATCAGGGACAAAATCTTTTCCATTTTGCCTTTCACTTGCCTCTCCTATCTCTCCCTCTCCAGTCTCATCACCATCATAGCCCGGCCCATGCCTTGTGGCAGGGGAATCCTCACTGATCCCCCTTGCACGCCATTGCATGATGTGTTCTGCAGCCAGACTCACCTTTGTCAAGCCTCAGAAACTCTTTCATGGGGCCCCGGATAGACAGTAAAGAAGGTTAATCCTAGTCATTTTATGCCTGGCAGCAGTAGCTAAGAAGTTTGAAGAAGTGGGGAGTGGGAGGCTAGTGAAATTGCTGGAAATACCTGCTACACTAATCTACAACCATTGCTGTGGGGTCCCCTGGAATCAGAAACCCCATTTCCAAATGCTACTATATAAAATGCACATAACCAGATTCACCTTAGGTTGTTGGATACAAGAACTCAGCTTTTACAACCTACCAGAGTTCATATGCAGACTGTTAATTATACACTCTTTCCTGTTTGCTTATTTTTGCAAGAATTGTTATATGATGGGGTGGAGTTAGGGGTTGGGAGGTGGCATGTGGAGGCCAGAAGGACACGGGGAGAGAAGACTGCTCCCAGGAACACAGAGTAATCGCCAAGAAGTATAATTCTAACCTTCGCCCTACATGGTTCAGTGGCTTGTGGGCTGGAAGAAGGAAAGTGACATCTGTGATGGAGTCCATATGAGATGCTTGACCTCCCCAGCTTCATGCTTCAGCAGGCTCAGTGTGGGGCTGAGGCCAGCAAACAGAGCAGGAAGTACAGAGCAGGGGAATGTTGACAGAAGAAACATTCATATGTTCTCTGGATGCTAATTACCGAAAGCCTATCCTCCTACAGACTGTTTCGTGGTAAATTTTCTGCTTATGTAAATTTTTATAGCAAATCAATCCATTTGGTTTGGTTAGCCATGGAAGGATGACTTCCTGAACACTGACACAATTAAAACACCTGCCTCTGTCCTGAATTTTTCCTGAGACCACGTTCCTGCATGTGTCACTGAAATTTCTGTAGCTGAGAGTCCCATAATGGCCCATGGCTGACCCCAGCTCTGGGCCTAGCATCTCCATGTTTGACATGCAAAGGTGGTTTGGAATTAATAAAGGACTTGTGAAAAACAGGAATTGTTTTTCTTGTTAATTGTTACAAGTTTAGGCGGAGGCCAATCATCCCTGACGTGTCCACCAAAATCCCTGAATCCTGGATTTACTGCCTCACTCTGCCTCCCCTGCCCTCCCCCAGCGAAGCTTTGAGCACCCTGTCCCTGTGGATACCCTAAGAGCTGAAGCTTTGAGGGAAACGCACAGAAAGGCATCTCCAAGAGGATCTGGCTTGGATCATCCAAAAAGAAGGATTCAGAGCTCTTCTTATTGAGTCAATTCTGTTTCCTCGTCTGGCAAATGGAAAAATATTCTGGCTGATGTAGGACCTCTTCCAGCACACAGATCTATGATTTTTAAATATTGCTCTCTTAAGCATTATTAAACAAATGCTAACACATATTAACATTTATTCATATCGTTAATTGATTACCTATTTTAATTGACTCTGGTAAACACACAAAACATATGTGTTGCTGAGTGATGTGCTGGCAAACTGGGTCTTCAGCTGGCGGCAGCTCCATTTCCATCAAACTCTTACTGAGCTATGTGCCAGGAACCCAGCTCAACCCATGGCCCACGAAAGATATTCAATAAAAGTAAATTAAATATGAATGTATTCTATAACAGGGTCTTGAATTACAACCATTAGGATACTTTACAGTTTCTGTTTTCATCAAAGTTAAGCAGATACAACAGGCTGTTGGCCAATTAAGTGGGCAAAGAAAGTAATGAGTGATACACCAGAAAGCAAGATAAACACTGTTGTCTCTAATGATGCCTGGACTCATTCTGCTGATGCCCTAGGTTAGCCCAAGTTTACCAACAGCAGAGAGTTTCTGGAAAATCTATAAATATACTTTCTTCAGGGAATGTAACTCTAGTTATTAAAAACCACATGCAGAAACAGCATCTCTACTAACAAGTTCCTGAACACTGACCTAAAATGGAAGATGTGCAGATAGCCCATAATACTTGTACAGTCAGTTTTTTCATCTTTAAAACAGGCACCAATGCTTGCTTTTCTGACCAGTTGTGCAGATTAAATGAGATAATATGTGCAGAATGCCTAGAACATGCTAGAAGTTCGGTAAGTGTGTTTGATGATTATTACATTCTTTTAAGCCTCCACAACCCTTTTTTATGCTTTCTTAGTTTTTCATATTGACTTTATCCCAGTAAAAACACATCCCTAAGGTCTATCAAAAGTATGGTTCTGCCTCCCCCTCTCTGAGGCATTGTTATGTGGTATGATTCCAAGCAGCTCGAGGTATAGGCAATAAGTAAAATTCCACCTTAGCTGGTGGAACAGGCTGAAAGGTCACAATTTCAGTATTTTTGTCTTTTAGGCTGTGGTAGACAGAATAAAAGCCCCTAAAGATGTCCACATCTTAATCCTCAGAACTATGACTATGTGATCTCACCCATGGCAAAAGGGACTTTGCAGATGTGATTAAGTTAAGGATGTAATCACCAAGGTTCTTATGAGAGAGAGACAGGAGGTCAGAATCAGAGGAGATGTAATGATGGAAGCAGAGGTTAGAATGATGCAGCTGTGAGCCAAGGAATGCTGGCAGACCCTAGAAGCTGGAAGAAGCAAGGAATGGATTCTCCCCTAGGACGTCCAGGAGGGACCAGCCCTGCTGACACTTGGACTTCAGCCCAGTGAGACACATTTGGACTTCTGATCTCCAGAACTATAAGATAACAAATTGTTGCTCTAAATCTCTACATTTGTGTTGATTTGTTACAGCAGCAAGAGGAAACAAATACATAGACAAACTAAGAAACATGGGTCATGAGTCCCAGAAGGGGAACAATCCTTTCTCTCCAAACCCCACATGTAAGAAGAAAAGATATAGTCTCCTTGACATATGACTGTGTCACTTTCTCAGATGAGATTTCTTCAGAGAAGGAAAGTACTGGTCACCAACAGGCCCTGAACCCTCCAAGAACATAAAAGAAATATAACTTAAGTCAGGGAATATAAAATTAAGAAGGCAAGCAGTTAGAGGTGTAGTGTGTAAAAATGTTATAAGCCATCAGGATTGTTGAACTCAGGTGGTATGAGTATATATGTTTGTTTGTTTTTTAATTTTAGAATGGTTCAGAACAATGACATTGTAAGTGGATCAAGGAAACTAAGTGAAGGATTTTCCAAGTAAATATTTGAGGAGAATTGGAAAATGATGACCTCAACTGAATTATGGCCTAGTCTTCCACAAGGAATAAAAGCTCCAGCTTAGAACAGATTAAGGATGTTGTAAAGCAATTGGAAACTATTTGTTAAGAAACAATCCCCTCCTCGCAGGGGTCCTGGAGCTCTTTCATGACCTCATGGGGAGTGTAGCCTGAGTCTCCTAGTCTTTGCTGGCCCCATCCACTGACTGTGAGCCACAATTGTAAACTCCAGAAGGACACAGTTCATTGGCGAGTGTCCTACGTATTCTGTGGGGTTGGCAGAGAGACCTGAAGAAAACAGAAAGGAAGGCAGAGGTTGCTGGCCATCTGGCTGACACCCTGGACTACCATTTGGTTTGCATTGTCCTACTTTGCAGAAGGCCCCTGCTGCTTTCTCTTTCAGCAAAATGCTTTTCACACAGAGCTGCTACTTTAAATGGAAGGCTTTTCAGTGGGTTCCATCTAATATGTTTTCATTGTGCTAGCTCAGAAAGCATATGGAAAAGGAATCATTAAGAAAGATTTTCATTACATATATATTGTCAAACATAGAAGCACAGGAGTATCTTGGGTAGGATACAAGTGAAATTGGTTAACAGTATGTACTTTTGTGGGTGGAATTAGAAAAGCAGTAGGGGGACTTCCATTTATTTGTTCATGTTGTTAAATGGTGATATTAAGGGTGTTTTTCCTTTTTTTGTTTCATTTCAGCTTTTTTTCCCCAAATACATTTCTTTTAATAGAAAATAAAATTTTCCTTTTGGTCGAAAAGTAGTAACACAACAGAGCAGAAAACAGGTAAAGTTCTGATGGTACCCCCTGAGTTTCCTGAACTCAGTCCTTTCTTCTTAAAACAAAACTATCCTGGACTAGTGCAGTGAATGGCTGACCTGTCTCGTGGACATATAGGACAGTGCACGTATAGGACGTATAGACAATAGCCTCTATTTCAGGAATTCTAGCACAGAGCTTCTCAACCTGAAATGTGCACGTGAATCACCCCAGGATCTCGTCAAAGTGCAGGTCTGATTCGGTAATTCCAAGGTGGGGCTGAGATTCTGCATCTCTAACCAGCTCCCAGGGGATGCGGATGCCGCTGGTCCATTAACCAACTGTGTGTTGCAAGGGCCCAGACCATTGTCAGACCAAGTATCAAGTCATGTGTTCTGATTTAGGGATCAGAACGCAGAGCAAAGCAGCAAGTGAGAAGCTTCCCAAAGCTCGGACCAAGGAATGCCCAAGATCAGACAGTGGATTCCAAAGCCAGGTAGATAACTGGTGGCTAGAGGCACTTGCTTGAGGCCCACTGATCTCAACACTGGATGCCTAGGAAGCGCTACCATAGCACAAACTGTCCAGGTTTGAACGTCAGCTCTCCATTTCTTTACTGACTTTTACCATAAATGGAAAGGCTTTCCCTGGGAGCTCCCCAGGGATCTTATGCTGCAGTGTGGTCACTGTTGTTATCGCCAATATTACAGTAAGGACTGTGATGGTAATAAGCTGGAATGTTTGTTCCAAATGCCAGGATGTCGAGTTCTTTGTGATTACCCTTCAACGAGAACCTCTGGTATTTTGAAACTGACACACTTATGAAAAAAATTAAATACTAGATAATCAGCCAGGATCTGAGGGAATTTCCCACCCTGAATTGCACATGCCAAAACTAACCAAAACACTTGGTGGTGTTTTCCTTTTTTACTGCTGGCACACAAGCAATACAAGCATTGAAGTTTATGTGGGAGATACGGTATAACCGCTAACCAACAAAAGATCAAAACAGGCTTTATTCTAGGACTCTCTGTTCTGTGGGCGAGGAGTTCATGAAGGATTTCTACTGGCAGGTCCTTGGAGTGCAAATTGGATTCCTTTAAGCCCCCAGTAGGCTTTTTCCTATAACCAAGACATTAATAAGGACATGGCTGCCTGACGTTGTCTGTGCCATTGCTTCTCTGCAGTTCCAGCCGTAAAAAGGCATTGCCCATAGTGGGGGTTTCCCTTCTTGCTGCGATGACAGGGGGCCAATCTCTGCCTCCCCATGTCTCTGGCTTCCCTACCAGTCTCTTAGGGCCATTCGGATTCAGAATCGTAGAATCCGATTTTTAACAAATTTCGGAAATCATCAAGCATAATCTCTTCAATTTAAGGATGAGAAACCCAAGGCCAAAAGGAGTGAAGTGCCCAAGCTCATCTAGCCAGTTCGTGGCAGAGCCAGATCCAGAACTCTGTCTTCTGACCCCAAATCCATGAGTCCACTGCCCTCCCACTGCCCTCAGATCATGGCTGACACTGAGGGGTCTCCCACCCCGCACATCCCAAAACTTCCTTCAAAGTCCAATCCACCCACAGTGCATGGACACCATCTCCAGAGTCACTAACTAAGAATCTGAATATCTAAACAGTATCTAATTATCAGATTAATAGTCAAAAAAAAAAACCCTCACGGGGTCCAAAAACTGAGTTTACTTCTAACGTTGAGTACATTCATGGATGATTCAGTAGTTCCTAGGTCCTCTTCAGATTCCCAAGGTTATTAGAAAGGTCATTGGGAGGAGGCATTATTCTAACAATCATTGCATAGTTAGGTTTGATGTCCACATACCTGAGTTTGATTCTTGCTTACTGCCAGCAGGCTTTGAACAAATTCTTTAACTACTCTAGCCATCAATTTTCACATCTTTAAAAATGAGGTGAAGACTTCTATCTCATAACTTTGTGGAGGAATAAAATGAGATAGACATTACATCGAGTGCATAACAGAGTGCCTTAAACATAGTAAGCATTCAAAGATGCAACCTGCTACTCTTCCCTCATCATCGTCGTTGTGTATCTGGTTTTCCTTAACGAGACTTCGACTTCCCCACAGATTTGGTTTATTAAAGTGAAAGGCTGACACATAGGAGACACTCCATAAATGCTTTCAGTTCATTTCAGAAGCAGAAGAAAACAGGATGCTCTCCCTTGAGGAGCTTTTACTGTCTGCAGAAAAAACAGGAAGATGAGCTAACATGTCGAGCATGTAACGTGCTAAGTACTTTGCATGAGCTCTTTCATTTAATCCTGTGGTATCTCTATAAGACACATGCTATCACGAAGCTCATTTTACACTTGCAGATACGTAGGCCCCAAGAAATTATTTTACCCAAGATCACAAATCTACTGAGTGACGGAGCTGACCTTCAGAACTCTTCGCACCTGGAGCCAGGTGCATAGACTTGCCACCTTTCATGCCCTCAGACTCTGATGCCACATCATTTCTTCCAGGGTCCACTCTAGCAAGGAACTGTGTTTCACAGTTTTCTTACGGAATTTTTTCTAACCATGTGTAGTTGTTTGCCCAGGCCACCATAACAAAGTACCACAGACTTGGTGGCTTGAACAGCAGAGATTTACTCCCTCTTAGTCCTGGAGGCTGAAGTCCAAGATCAAAGTGTTGGCAGGTTTGATTTCTCCTGAGGCCTCTCTCCTTGGCTTGTAGATGGCTGTCTTCTTGCTGTGTCCTCACATGGTCCTCCTTCAGTCTGAATTTTCTGTGTCCTAATCTCTTCTTCTTATAAGGACACTGGTCATATGGGATTAGGGCCCACCCTAGATACCTCATTTTAATTTATTTACCTCCTTAAAACCCTTACTCCAAATACGTCATGTGATGCTGGGGGTTAGGACTTCAACAAATGAATTTTGGGTGGACACAATTCAGCCTATAACACCATCATTAGCATTACACATGTGTGTCTCCTCTTAGCTCCTGAAATCCATGGTGTAGAAATGATGGACAAAGGTGAGGGGTGGGGGAAGCAGGGGGTCTAATCTCTGCTTAGAAAGAGCACAGATTCCTCTTGGAATACCTTTCTGTAACCCCTTCTGCCTCCTTGAATGATTTTACTACTTCATCATTCCCCGCACCATGCAGATGCGCTTTATACTATTTGTCTCTGCTCAGCACCACCATGTACCCGCTCCATAGGTTGTGCTCTGCCCAAAGATGCTTGGGTCGGGGGTGAATGATGGTTGAATCCAGCCCTGAGTCCACTTTCCAAGGCAGGGGACACAGGACTACATCTTCCTAAGAGTGGGATCTTTTTCTTGACACAAAAAAGCACATTTTTCATCTTTAACATTCATCATTTGTGGCTCAATGCTAGAATTTCTTCCCTGTCTGTGGGTATGGAGAGAGACAGATAAAGACAGAAAGGGAACAAGTGGGGTAAGAGGGAGAAGGAGAGATGGGAGGGGGAGTATTTGATCTCTTTAAAAGGATCTTTGAGAGCAGATTCCTCTTCCTTTACATCTTTGGGTGTTTAATAACTCCTAAAACAATTACTCAAAGAGAGAGAGAAATTTGCATAAATTTATTTTTAGGACAGTAAACCTGGGCCAGGAATGGCAGTGGAGGTTTCAACTTGAGAGTCTAAATTTAGATTCCTATCTGTGCTTCCCCATACCTCTAAGATTCTGCCTTTTCTCCTGCTGACCCCTAATATGGCAAGTCAAATTTTCAAGTAAACTCTAAACTCTGTATGTTGTTAAATTCTTCCCATTCATTGTCACTTTCTTCTGTTATTTAGAATCTCAATAAAGGAAAGAACTGTAAGAGTCTCTCAGAAGCAAGCGCACAAAGGAGCTTTAGTCCTCTGCCCCTGGCCAAAAGGAAGGGCTGCCTTCCTCTAGAGTCTCACTTAGCATCCTTGTCTCCAAATCCCACCACCATCACTAGTATCTTTCTTCTTCCTTTGGTCCTACAGCACAAATAAGATGTATTTCTTGCTCACATCATGATGCTGAAGATCAAGTGCTTTCCTGGGCATTTTTGTTCTGTGTGGAGACTGGAATCTGGAGAGGAGCTATTGGGAGGAACTGATGTCATGGATGAGGGGACATTGCTGATGCTCTTCATTCCTTTGTGTAGACCCAGCTTTTTATCTGGCATCATTTTCCTTCTGCTTGCAAGATTTCCTTTAATATTTCTAATGGAGCAGGTCTTCCAGTGACAAGTTATTTCAACTCTCAGATGTCTGAAAGAGGCTCTATTTTACTTTTGTTTTTGAAAGTTAATTTTGCTGGGTATAGAATTTAGGTTGATAGTTGTTTGTTTGTTTTTTCTTTCAGGACTTTAAAATGTTGCTCCACTGTCTTTTAACTTGCATTGTTTCCAAAGAGAAGTCTTCTAAAATTCTTATCTTTGTTCCTTTGTATATAGTGTGTATTTTTTTCTCTGGGTATTTTTAAGATTTTTCTCCTTATAATGACTTTTTTTAATTTAAATCTAAATCTAAAAAATTTTTTTTCATGGATTTTATCCCCACCACCACTTTTACCCCAGGTTGAATCTGATTATGATATGCCTTGGAGTCATTTTCTTTATATTTTGTCTTCTTGATTTTTGTTGAGTTTCTTGGATCTGTGAGTTTATAGTTTTCTACAATTTTAGGAAAATTTCAGCTATTGCTTCTTCAAATATTTTTTTCTGTCCCCACCTTTTACAACTCCATTTACATGCAAATAGGGCCACTGGGGGTTGTCCCATGGTTCACTGATACTCTGTTGAAGTCTGTTAGTCTTTTTTCCTCTGTGTGTTTCATTTTGAACAGTTTCTATTGCTAAAGTCCTCAAATTCACCAGTATTTTCCTCCACAGTGTCTAATCTGCTGTCAGTGCCATCCAGTGTAATTTTATCTCAGACATTGTATTTTCATATCAAAATAGTTGACTCAGGTCTTTTTATTTTAAACTAGATTCCATGTTTTCCCTCAATATGTTTATGATTTCTTCTATCTTCTTGAATTTATAGATTGTATTTGAAAGGACATGATGGGGTTCCTTAGTCATTTGTGTTTCTTAAAAACTCACTGCCTTCCTTCTGCATTCCAAGTGCATTCTGGTTCCAGTGGGAAGTGTGCCATCCTGGGAAGGAAGTGCCCCTCCTCCTTCCCCACCCCCACCTTACTCAGTAATAGACATGCTTACCTTGTGTTTGCTTGGAGTTTTCCCTACACTCTGTCACAATCATGGGTCCTGTGGAATTCTGTGCTCATGGGGCATCATGAATGCTACACGTGAACGGGCAGCGAGGACCAGTGGACACCCATATATCTCCTGACTACTCAGATCACATGCATGCTCTGCTGACCCAATGGACTTCGTACAAAACATGAGTTCAAAGATAACATTATTAAGGATTTCCGAACGGCAACAGCAGACTGTTAAACCAAGTGTGGGTCCCTTCTGTCAGCTGCACGGGTCACCGGCTAGCGCTCATCCCCAGGCGGCAGAGAGAGGGGAATGCAGGCACACTGAGTACCGTGAGGTCGGAATCACAATTCTGCATCACAACCATGCTTTACCCAATGGGATGACCAGGGGCAAGGCTCTGAACTCTTTGGCCATCAGAGTCTTTATGAAACGAGTGTCTTGTATATGATATTTACAAAGGTCTTATTTCTACAATAGTATCACCCTACCAGAGTGAGAGGGCTTCTTAAAGTTCTTTACCGTGTTTGAGCAGGTCTTAATGAAGACCTAGAAAGAATTTAAAGGACACGCCTGCCCCTTTCTTTGGGGTTCCCCTGCTCCCATGGGTGCCACTTAGAAAAGTGAAAAAAACCTCACAGCTTTAGAACATATTTGGCAAGAGCAGAATTCTTTCTAGACATTAAGATAAATTCCACGCTTATTTTTCCCTTAAATGCTAAAGGTTTTGCAGGCTTTCCATAGAGTGGGTTTTAAGCCTGAGTGTAGCCATGGACACACACGCCTTTGGCTTCACCTCAGTGCCCACGTCCGCATGGTGTGGTCACTAAGGCTGCTGTGCCCCTGGACCTGCGGCCTGTCATGTTCCCTGGTTTCCAGCTGTGTTCACTGGGCCTGCCTTCACCTCTGTTCTGCACGTTGCTGGTTTTTCCATATCAGGTCTGTGGAAGAACATAAACATTTCTCCTTTTCTGAACGAGACTTCCAGTGAGTGTGTGTATGTGCGTGTGTGTCTAACTTCCTAGAAACCAGGGCTGTTTTCTCTTGCCAGGCGCCACAGCGGGCCTTCCTGTGCAGGAGGTCATTTCAGTAAGGACTCGGAGCTTAGTAAACGGAGAAAAGAAGGTCATTCTCAGACAGGATGTTGGGAAGACGCCCTGAATGAGCCTTGCTGGGCAAGAGACGCCAACGGGACCAAGAATGTGGGCCAGTCCCCCAGGAAGTTATTCATGAGCCTGCACTGTATGATAAACAGGCAACCAAAGCCTTTTCTAAACAACAAAAATCACAATGCTCCAAATTCCAGAAAATCCTCAAACAATGACTGGACATTCCTTATCCCCCATTTGCTTATTTGTGTACCAAGTACTTTCAAATAGACCAGAAACTGGAGTCCTGACTTGGATTTTGGAGCAGGAATGAAGTGTGCGAGAAATGTGCTGGCAATGGCCGTGCCTCCCCAGTGTCATTCCTCCTTTCAGGAGAGCGTGAGTCTCGCTCACTGTGCCAACCCTGTTGTCCGGAATCCCTTCTGCTTCCAACAGCCACCTTGGGCTGAAGGCCAGCATGAAGCAGCTTTAAGCCTGATCAGCAGGACAGGGTCAAAAGGCAGGGAGATGCTTCTGTGGTTCATGTTACCACGAGATGTGAATTGGTCAGGTTTGAAAGTCCTTCTGGAATAAACGAACAGACTATTTGGAGAACTAGAAATTTCCTGTGTATCTATCTACCTGACTTGAAAGTTATCAAAGCTCCTTGAAGGTACATATTTTTCAATTAAATTGTAACGTACATATGATTATATATGTGTATATATAATTATAAAATAATATTCTGAATATTATTACATAATTTTTTTATATTCTGAATATTATTTTATAAATAAATGAAAATATTTGCAGAAAATAAAATGTTTCCACAGATAGTGATATGTTTTATTGGCAAGACCAATTCTTCACAAGAAGGAATAGAAGCACTCGTTTGTCATTTTTCTCACTCGTTCAGTAAAGTTGCACTTGAAAATTTTATTACAATCTTCCCTTCCCCACTCCACCTGCACACCAGATGTCCCTTTACCTGCTGTATTTTTTCTACAGTATTTATAACTTCTAATATACCACGCAATTTATTGTTTATTGTTTACCATCTGCTTCCACACTCCCTTCCCACCCTTATAACGTAAGCTTTCAAGACAAACATTTTTGTTGTTGTTTCCTTGTGTGTCCCAAGTACACAGAACAGTGATTGGCATACATGAGACACTCAAAATTAACTTTTGAATGAATGAATGAGTGAATGACTACATCTGCCTTACCTCGAAAAATCAAAAGCATCGTATATTTACACAGAACCAACAAGCACTTCTGGTCAGTGTGAATCTAAATGGAAGGCTGGGTAGGTATTGGGGTGGCGGGTACACTCTGGAGGATGGATGACTCAAACTCACAGGCACGTAATTAAGATATGACAAAAGAGGTGTCCGGGTGGGTATAGAACAAACAGGATCGATTTTAAAAGGACCAATGCAAGAACCTGAAACCACCTGGAACAAAACACAGAAATGAGCCCCCAGAAAGCCTGTGGGAGCCCCACTCTCAGATATCTTTGAAACCAGTTATCTGAAGGGGTCAGTTTCCAGAGTGCCTGCTTGCAGGACACAGGCTGCACAGAAAGAGTCTTTATAAGCTTCCCATGCTCTCTTAGAATTCTGAGATTCTGTGAATTTCTCAGTCCATCCCAGTGGCAGGAATTCACACCACATCAAACCAACCCCCTGACAATGCTGGCAACACAACTGGTGTGAAAGGGACTCCAGACTTGGATCAAGGAGAGAGAGAAGAGGGTGAGGTTGAAGTCAGAAACCAAGCCGAACAGCCTGGGGAAAGAGCTGGGGGAGGGCTGGCTTTTGCTCTGCTCCCTTGCTCCGGATTCTACCAGACGCACATTCATTCTGCCGGGCTTTCAGCAGGTCTTTCCCTGGCAGCACTCAGAGTATCTCTGAAATCAACACAATGCATTTTACAGCTCCTTCCACAGACTGTGATGTAGGGAGGGAGATCTTGGGGAGCCACAGGGCTCAAGAGCTGGAGCCGGTCATGAGGTTGAGTCCCTGAGGAGTGAAACAGGGTGTCTTTTGGGTTGAGACCTTAATTCCATCCATTTTACTAAATCCCTATCCCACTCGTCCACCTGCCCAGCCCATAACTGATGCCAACTGTGTTATCTAGTCTCTCTTCTCTGCATTCCTTAGGTTGTCTATTTTAATAAGGCCAGTGAGATCCTTAAACCACCTTTGGGTTCTCTGAATAAGATGTACCTCTGTGGGGCTGTGGACGTGCATTCGTTTTCGTGTCACAAAGATGCATGTGAGGGCCTCTTTTGGCGTGGCTGAGCGGAGCAGAGCATGCTATATATTTCATGTCTTTGAGACAGTAATCTTGTTAAGAATGAGGACCATTCTCAATTAAATCATAAATCACCATCCCACCAACAGCAACAAAACTCAATACAAATCTCTTTATAGGCAGAGATAGCTTGGAATTAAACTTGGAATTGAATTTGGGGAGGAGCGTCATTTCTGGCTTTCAAGGCAAGCTCAGAATGAGGCAGTCCCACTTCCTCCCACTTCCTGTTGGGGGCGCTTTCCACCTCGAAAGTGAACAGTAAGCAGGTAGATGACAGTTGTTTAAAATTTAAACTGTTTTGATCTTAAACCGCTTTGATCCTGTCATTCAGCCCTGGCAACTGATGACGAGACACTGAGCTTGGGTCAGTAGCTGAGGGGGACTTGTGTTTGAAAAAGTTAGCAGCAGCCCAAAGACCCTCCTACAGACCTAACGGCTTAATTCTTACTTTAATCAGAAGGCCCAGGTTTCTTGAAAGGCCTCTTCCTTTCCTTCATTTTTTGACCCAACTGGCTGCACTCATAGCTGATGGTTCTAAGCGCAGTTCAGTGGCTGCCTCTGTCCTGACAGGGCAAGTGGCCAACTGGATCTTAAACCAGCCAGTAAACAAGATGTACTGGAATTGGCGGAGGGTTGGTGGAAGTGCCTGCCAGGGGCAGGAAGCCGACCACGGGTGCAGAGTCGTTAACTCCGAGGTTAACTACCCATTGAAATGCAGTCTAAACCGAGCCCTGCCCTTTCTTCAGCAGGTTTTCATTAGCTGCTTGATCTGCAAAGGAATAGAGATACTGCATGAGATAAGGGCTGGGGACAGCCTGCCTTGGTTCACTGGGTTCTAGCAAGCTTGCCAAAAAGCTGAAGGGGGTGGGGGAGAGCATCTGCTTTTTAAAAAGAGTCTTAAATGTAAAATTAACGTACCATATCTTGTTTTAGAAACACACACGCCGCAGCAGCTCTGCTGCCATATTTCTATTTGAACTGTTAGCGTGGCTCATGTCAAAGGCCTACCCCACCCTCCCACTGGCCCGGCTACACTGCATTCAACCGGGGCAGCTTCCCAATAAGCCCATTGCCCAAGGCCAGGGTACCTTGCTCAGAGCAAAAACTCCAAAGCGGTGGCTTCACTCCACTCCATCCGATGGCTTTACTCAACGTGGCTTTTCAAGTTTCACTTTCACACCGATTTTACCCACGGTTTGTTTTCCTGGGAGGCTCAGGATTTCTTTGCAGATGATTCCCCAGGAGGCCTCCACTGTTTCCCCAGTTCTGATTGCTTTATATTCTATTTTCAGCCTCTGCACACAGATAACTCTTTTGTTCTGTTCGGAGCTGTCATGCTGACATGGCGTCCTTCCTCCTTTATAATGTCTGTCTTTCTGTATATTTATCTCTGCAGGCATGTAGTTCCGAAGAAAGAAGAGTCAGCTACGCGTTGATTCCCTGCAGCCGACTTGGCTGTTTATGTCTCTACAAAGCACTCGCCCCAAAAAGAACGTGTACAGCGCTAAACATCCCAGAAAACAAACCATCGCAACATCAGGTAACCGAGTCAGGCGCACAGGGAACTCACAACAAATCTGTTTTTTCCTTTGTATGAGAACAAATGGTGCCCAGGAGTGCCCACACTCGAGTGGGAAAAGGCGGGTGTTAGGAGAAACAAGACAAGTGGTGTTGTGATCAGGATTTCTTCCTTTCCCAGAGCTCCTGCACCCGCCCTCAGGGCAGCCAGGCCAAGAACAGGAGAGGATTCTCCAGTGGAAGCTTCCAAACGAGACTCCTGAAGGTTCTGCCCTGGAGTTCCTGGAGGTGGTGGTGTGTGTGGATCTGGAAGTCCTATCTGGCTTCCGATGAGTCCCTTGTAGTTATGCTACCCATTCCAAGTTCCTAAAATGTGATTAACAGATGATTCCAAAAGGAAACTTCTGGAAGCTGACAAAAATGGGCTGCTTTAGGCTCTGAGGAAGAATGGGGTTTTGTGCTGTTGTATTCTTCCACAGGGCCTTTTACATAGACAAGATGAAATTTTAAAAGGCAAGGCACAGTCTAGGTAGTGTAGTTGTGAAAGATGCTGGGGCCCTCCTGCGTTGAATGACTAACCACAGCAGAAATCAAATGAAGAACCAAAGCACTGATTGTCAGCCAGGTGTCCTCCCCTCCCCACACCTCCTTTCCCTCTCTTTCCCACTTTCCCAGCCAACTTAAATCATCCCGGTGTTACTGCTGTCTCCAGGTGTTAAGGTTTCTCTCTCAGGGCTACTGTTTTGGGCTGGCCTCAGCCTATCAGTAGAGATGCTATCAGCTAGGAATGCCTGGGAGTGCTCACCTGGACCCCTGCTACTGCTAGGAGCCCCCCGCAGACATTTCCCCACGGAAGCAGCAGTTGAGACTGGACCAGCCCTTGTGGTTCTTGTTATGATTGCAGGGCACACCTCACTGATGGCCACCAGGGAACTTTGAAAAGCCAAGGTACGTAACTCACAAGTCCTGGGGGCCAACAGCGAGGTCGTGGGGACAGAGAGAGAGAACACACAGACCTGGGGTTCTGCCTTTATCGGGGTCGAGGGTGAGGCGCCTAGGGTTTCGTGGGTTCACTCTTTATTGGTGAATTTAAAACATGAGTGGGAATTAAAGCACAGGAAGGGGGAAGCACGTGACTCAGATGGCCAGCAGTGTAGGTCACCCAGGGCTTTCTACCAGGGGAGCTTCATGGGTGGGGCGGCCTGGCTCTGATCTAGCTGTGTAGCTGGAGAAGTGTTTATTCCAGATGGATGTCTTTGAAGTGGATGCCTCCGTAATCAAAAGGTTAATGTCATGCACTTAGAAACAATAAAAATGCTGATTGTCTGGCGCTCACACCACAGCTGCCCCGTGAGAAAGCATCACTTCAACCCCGAAGGCCAGTCCCTACCACCTGAGCACCGTCCTGAAGCTGAGCCCTGTGTAGGCAGTCTGCTCACCTCCAGACAGTGTCCTACACATTCAGTTCTACCCACATACGTGACTGGTCGTTCGTCTAGCCACTGTCTTCATCCAGGAGGGCGAAGTCTTGATTCTTCTGTTGCTTTTCTCTGTCACTTCGTGCTCTGCAATCTTAATTAGCTGATAATGTGCTCTGGCCCAGCTCTCCAGGGTAGGATCCAGGGGTGACCCTTATCTATATATCTCTTAGACAACCCCCAGCTTGGATGGGGGCAGCCCAAGAGTTTGGGAAATTCACAGCCTGGCCCCTAACAACCCGAGTGTTACTGTGGGTGAGCGGTCCTGGGCTGGAACCTCCTCAGGACTTTGAATTTCAGCCAGGATCCTTGAGCCTCAGCCTGAGTGAGGCCTTCAGGATGGAGCTTGACGAGAATGGTCTCAGAAGGGAACCAATATCATTTTCTCTCCTGGCATGAGAGCTTCTCCCCAACCCTGACTCCGCAGGCTCCCTCGCAGAAAGGCTCAGTCCCAGGTGGCAGAGAGACCCCAAGAATCAGCCCTTGGTGTCATTTCTAAACTGTAGTCCAGACTCAGGATCCCATCAGCCTCTCTGGCACTGGCAAAGACATTAGCTGCCTGGCCGTTGCTAGTGGAACTCACACAGGAATCCCCAGAGCAGCTAAACACTGCACGTGTGTTCAGATAAGTGCAGCAATGACGTGGCCAAGGTCTCCCACAGCTATAGTCCTGATGCAGTTGAATGTGGCAGCATTTATCTAATGCCTGTTACAGGCAAGATGGTTTGGCCATCACTAAAGGGAGTAAAAAACCAACTGTTCCAGTAATGAAGATTGATACCATACGCAAATAACTATAATAAAGAGCAGAGTGTTTATGAATAAGAATGTGTGATTACAGACCCCAATAAAGTGCTGTGGGAGCACAAAGAAGGAAGCAGTGACTTCCAGTGGGAGGGGGAAGTAAGAAGAGAGAGAGGATTGAGGCTTCCTTCATCTGGGCCTTGCAGGCAGCATCTTGAAAGGATTCTTACTGAGTGAGACCAATAAAAAGTCCTTCAGGGTAGCTGTTTCCCCTGGTTGAGGCAAATGGTAGAAGCTCATGACACCGGAGTTGCATATGTTATTTTATGGTGATTTGACAGTTTTTGAGGAAAGAGTGATATTCAAAATACTTCAGGAAAATATCTAAAAGTGGAAGTCTGTGGATTGATTGAATGAGGGTGAGACTGGAGGTCTCGGCAAGAAAAAGAAGGGCTATAAGAACAAGGGATTTTTTTTTTATTTTTATTTTATTTATTTTGGGCTGCATCAGGTCTTAGTTGCAGGTCTTAGTTGCGACACGTGGGATCTTCGTTGTGGTGCCCAGGCTTCTCTGTAGTTGTGGTGCGGGTTCCAGGCGCTCACGGGCTCTATAGTTTGAGGCACGTGGGGTCTCTCGTTGAGGCGTGCAAGCTCAGTAGTTGTGGCGCACGGGCTTAGTTGCCCCACGGCATGTGGGATCCTAGTTCCCTGACCAGGGATCAGATCTGCATTCCCTGCATTGTAAGGCAGATTCTTTACCACTGGACCACCAGGGAAGTACACAAGAGCAAGGGATTTTTGAATGGGAATGACAGAAGGAGAAGAAGACACAGATGGTGGAGCCAATGTGAGGGGGTAGCAAACTAGAGGAGTCAGGTGTGACATTATGGAAACTTAGGGAAACAATACTGGCGTGGCTTTTGCTGACACAGCAGCACCGGAAGAACAGGAAGAGATAATCCGTTCAGTTTGAAACCTGTCCAGTATGAAGTGTCTGTCACCAGGGGATGCCTAGTGAGGATATGCTTGCAAGAAGGAATGAGAGGGGCGAGGCGGCAGAAGTCACCAGACTTTCCCCCAAAACTCACCCTGGCCTTCAGGCTACCCCTCCTCACATCTCCTCCTAAACACAACTTCCTTAGGGAGAGCCTTTCCTCACCCTCCCTTCTCGCATTCTGATTTAGGTGTCTCTGCTGGGTGCTCCCGTAACATCCTGTACCTCCCACCTCACAGCACTTAGCACGTTTTACTGTGATCGCTGTTTTAATTTTATGGTACAGAACTTGGCCCACAGAAGATGCTTAGTAAATATCTACTGAATAGATGAGAGGAAAGAAGGGAGGGAGGGTGGGAGGATGGGAGGGAGGGAGGAAAATCCGAAGTTCAGAAAAGAGGTAACTCCTAAAAGTGCCAACTTACATGTTATTCACAGATGAAGTCAGAATAAAGGGGAAGAAAGACAAGAGAGTGTTTGTGGAGGAAATGGACTCTAAGCCAGGACAGAACCTGCATGTTTGGAAAGGAGGAGGATGGGGAGAGGGGACGAAAGGAGGAGAGACACACACAGTAAAGGAAGCACAGTGAGTTCAAGGGTTAGAGAAGAATCACGACGGAGAAGGACCACTGCAAGGGGCAAACGGGAGGCTTCAGGCCTCGGCCGGGGGTGTTACAGTGCAGCATGGAGGATGCGCATAGTGACCACAGGGAAAGAGGGTTTCGGACTCGACCTCCAGGAAGCCTGTGGTGGGAGTCGGGGAGAGAGTGAAGATGGGCCCATGCACACCTGGGCTGAGAGCGAAGGTTCAAAGAGGAAGCACCGGAGGGGTAGGAGGATGTGACGGCAGCTCAGAGGAGAATGGGCCACAGACTAGTCTCCACTCAAGGAGACCAGAGGCTATTCACAACCTATGTGGAGAGAGCCACTGGGCCAGAAAGAGAAGACGCATGGTAGAAGAAAGCCAGTGGGTTTGTAGGAGGACTCCAGGTCAAGGTCAGAGACAAAGGGCGTTGGCCTTGGAGAGGAAGAGGGGGCAGGAAGGAGGGAGGGACAGGCAGGGAGAGCAGGCAGGTGAGAGAAGCGGAGGGCCCCCCTCGGATGAGCCAAGGTTATTTGCTGAGTGAGGGAGTCTGGTAGGAGGGGCAGCAGAGGTGGGACTGGGTCTTGGCAGGAGTGAAAACGGTGAGGAAATCCCTCTCTGGCTAAATAGGAAAGAATGTTGATGCGTGGGAGGCCTGGAGCCCACAGAGCCCTTAAGATAGCAGCACGCAGGCTCTGGAGGTGCGCTCCTCTCCAGCAGCCCTCAGGGGTCCAGGGGAGAGGGAGCTCGACGAGATTTTCTGGGCAAAGGAAAAGGCTTTGCATCCATTCCAAGAATGGTGCCAAGCAGTGAAGTCAGACTAGTAGAGTAGCTGGGACGACCAAGTCACTGCCTGCTGGGATGGCCGGCCTGCTCTGCCACCTCCGCCTGGTGACCTGTCTAGTTTTCACCCCTGCAGCCTGCTCCCTCTATCCAGCAGTGAGTATCCTGGGAGTCATGACCCCGGTCATATCTGGGGCCAGCCTAACCGCAAGAAAGAGCAGGGAACTCCCTGCAGGAAGGTACAGCTGGGTGTGCACTGGAAATACCTTACTACTTTGCAATTGCTGCCTATTTCACTGTTGGAGATGAGCCTTTGAAATCGCAGTGAGGAGACAAACACAGCAAAGAGAGGGGCCATTCATTGTGGTCACCTGTGGACTGGCTTAGACTCATGCTGACTCCTAAAAATTAGCCGATATCAGCTATCCCAGGAAATGAGAGTGGCGCAAGGTCACTGGGACAGGCTATTTCGGAAGATAAGAAAGAGAGCAGAAGTGGAGAGGTGCTGCAGTGAACTAGACAGCAAGACCCCTCGGGATTTAGGGTGAAGGGAAGGAAATGGAGATGCGGAGCCTACAGAAAGAGGAGGTAGACTGGAACCAAAGCAAAACAAAACCCTGTATGCTCCGTAATTTTACTTGGAGTTGACTCTTTGGGGGGCAGTGGAGTATTTTGAGAAAAAAAACATATTATCAGAGAATTTTGCAGAACACAGAGTGAGATTAGCTCAGTTTCTTCTGTCAAAATAATCCACACAGGTACAACAGAATAAAGTCAGGGAGTACTGGAGTGAAAACAGAAAATACAAAAATCAAAGGAGGTCTGGATTGGGCATCCAGACCTGCTGGCTTATCCTGCACTCATGTCCCCTTGGGCAGACAGTCAGCAGGTTTCTGAAAGCTCCTCCCTTTCTCCTGAGAACTCAGTTTTATTGAGCACATTACATGTGCTCTCTCATTTAATTATCCCAACCACCCTGCGAAGCAGGTACTATTGTTCCTCCCATTACACAGATGGGGAAACTGAGGCCCAGAGAAATTTAGTAACTTGTCCAAGGTCACGCATAGAGTAAGTAGCAGAGTCCAGACTCAGATTCAGGCCAATATGACTGAAGTCTGTGCTCTTAACTGGAAGCTTCATCACCTCTCTTTTCCTGGAGACAGTAAGGAAAATAAGAAGGAAGAAAGGGGCAAGGAAGGAGGAGGAGGGAGGGAGGCTGTATGGGAACATTTTGAGAACTGAGAAATGGTTCTGCAGACACATTCCGATAGGCAAGGGATGCAGTTATACCAGATGCAAGAGCAAAGCTCCAGTACCAGCCAGTCCAGAAAGATGAGCTTCTGGGCACACAGGCCCCCAAAGTGTATACCACAGACTTGGATATTTTTACCCCTGGCTTATCCCCCCACCTTCCTGCCTCTCTTCCAAGTATTAGTAACATACCATTCTATGATAATTTTTCCTTTTAAAGGAGATACTACTCTTACTAAAAGGTCAACCACCTAAAAATACTTTGCTCTGATTTTCCATGAGCTTTTCTGCAGGACTTCTTTGCTTCAAGTCTTACCTGGGAGAAACAACTGGAACATTTGTCACCCACAGAGAGCCGTTTTCCAGGCACTGGTGCCACGGTTTCTCTTCTCCTTGTTCCTTCCCTGCTTTACCCCCTTTGGTCTTATCAGTAACTTTCAGAAGAACCAAAAGAAAGATTTTATTTTCAAAGAGAGAAACATTGCTTTGACATTTAAAGGCAAAGGCCCTACATTCCTTTTTAGTAAATCCCTTTACAAAAGCAAAGGCAGGGTGCAGTTGTGCGGAGTTATTGAAATGAGAGTTTTGCTTGGGGCAGGTCCTCCAGGTGCCACGGAGCACCTACCAGTGGACAGCTCAGCAGCTGTGCGCCAGATAGAGAGCTTTGAGAGGTGCAGGTTTCCCCTGCAATCCACAAGTAGAGCGTTCTTATGAAACCTTTCGTAAGCTGAAATGGCATAAAGCAAGGAAGAAATGACCTTAAGACACATCTTGCAAATAGATGCACAAAATAAATCAAGATAAAGCATCTGTTATTTTTGCTTTTTGCCTTTATTCTTAAAATTAAAAATCGCCTTCAAATTTCTTTCAGTTTGCAAAAACAGGTACAGGCATATCTCAGAGATGTTCTAGGTTCAGTTCCAGACCATCACAATAAAGCAAGTCACATGGTATTTTTGGTTTCCTAGTGCATGTAAAAGTAATGTTTACACTATACATAGTCTAGTCTATTAAGTGTGCAATAGCATTATGTCTAAAAAACAATGTGCGTACCTTAATTTAATAATACTTTCTTGGGACTTCCTGGTGGCGCAGTGGTTAAGAATCTGCCTGCCAATGCAGGGGGCACGGGTGCTGCAACTACTGAAGCCCACATGCCTAGAGCCCGTGCTCCACAACAAGAGAAGCCACCACAATGAGAAGCCCGTGCACCACAACAAAGAGTAGACCCCGCTCGCCACAAGTAGAGAAAGCCCACACGCAGCAACGGAGACCCAACGCAACCAAGGAAAAAAAAAAAAAAAAGGACTTCCCTGGTGGCGCAGTGGTTGAGAGTCTGCCTGCCGATGCAGGGGACACGGGTTCGTGCCCCGGTCTGGGAAGATCCCACATGCCACGGAGCGGCTGGGCCCGTGAGCCATAGCCGTTGAGCCTGCGCGTCCGGAGCCTGTGCTCCACACAGGAGAGACCACAACAGTGAGACGCCTGCGTACTGTAAAAGAAAAAAAAAGTGTATTGCAATGCTTGCTTCAGCAGCACATATACTAAAATTGGGACGATAGAGAGAAAATTCGCATGGCTTCTGCACAAAGGATAACACACAAATTCATGAAGCAGTCCATTTTTATGGAAAAAAAAATTTAACCCTTTGAGCAGCAAAACATTTTTTTAAATACTTTCTTGCTAAAAAATACTAAACATCATCTTATCTTCCAGTGAGTCATAGCGGTAACATCAAAGATCACTGATCACAGATCACCATGACAAATATAATAGTGAAAAAGTTGGAAATAGTGTGAGAATTAGCAAAATGTGCTACAAAGACATGAAGTAAGCAGATGCTGTTGGGAAAATGCTGCCACTAGACTTCCTCCTCCAGTGTAGTCATCCCTACACCATGGTGCTGGTTCCCGACTGAACAGAGTCAGCCCTACAGTTTTTACCAGTGTCATGAGTAATTTTTTATTAACACATTCTTTAACCAAACCCAGGGCACTGACAGGGGGCTGGGGGTGGGGACCTGGCTGGGGTGCTCTGGCCAGGCAACCTGAGGCCTGAGGGGAGGTTGGGGTCCCTAAATACCATGTTCACCTCCATCCCTGGTGTGCCTGCAGCAAACCCTTGCCCTCAAGGTGTCAAATTCTCCTCATGTCCTATTAAACTTTCAACCTGTTACTACTTCCCAGTCAAGGAGAGTTTTTGGTTTTGGTGGGGTTTTTTTTCTGCCATTAAACATTTTTCAGTTTAAATATGAAAAGTAGTCTGCCTTTTTTTGGTTCAAGGTTTTTGATGTTTTGAGGGTATCTTTCAGGCCAAAAACAGTCCTCGTGGGAAATTCTTGTAAGACTCAGAAACTTAGGAGGCCAGGAGTGAACAGTAGAAAGTGGAGGTGCCCAGGGGAGGGTGAAAGTAAAAGATGAGTGCTATTAGTTTTTAGCCATTTTCCCTCAGGATCATCTCCTCCCATAAGGAGCTTCCTTTTAGCACAATACTCTCCTGAGTTTTTAGAACTGGGTAGAGATCATCCAATCTATCCGGGACACACCAATGCTGGTTACAAGCAAGAAGAAGAAAGGCCACAGAGCCTGAGATAGAGGTGAAAGTACTTGCTGAAAATCCTGACGCTTTCCAGGAACAGGATCAGGACGGGAATCTCCAGGTCTTAACTCTCAGCTCTCGGCAGAGCTCAGCGGAGCAGAGCACAGCGCCCTGACTTAAAAGAAGCTGCTAACTTGTCCAAGGACATTTTTAAAGAGTTCTTTACTTTTTATTGGAGTATAGTTGATTTACAATGTTGGGTTAGTTTCAGGTGTACAGCAAAGTGAATCAGTTATACATATACATATATCCACTCTTTTTTAGATTCTTTTCCCATACAGCCATTACAGATTATTGAGAAGAGTTCCCTGTGCTATATAGTAGGTCCTTATTAGTTATCTATTTTATATATAGTAGTGTGTATATGTCAATCCCAGTCTCCCAATTTATCCCTCCAATCTCCTTTCCACCCGGTAACCATAGTTTGTTTTCTATATCTGTGACCCTATTTCTGTCTTGTAAGTTTATTTGTATCATTTTATTAGATTCCACATTAAGCGATATCATATGGTATTTGTCTTTCTCTGTCTGACACTTCACTTAGTATGATAATCTCTAGGTTCATCTATGTTGCTGCAAATGGCATTATTTCATTCTTTTTATTGGCTGAGCAGTATTCCATTGTACACATATACTGCATCTACTTTATCCGTTCCTCTGTCAATGGACATTTAGGTGGTTTCCATGTCTTGGCTATTGTAAATAGTGCTGCAATGAACATTGGGGTGCATGTATCTTTTGGAATTATGGTTTTCTCCAGATACATGCACAGGAGTGGGATTGCTGGATCATATGGTACTTCTATTTTTAGTTTTTTAAGGAACCTCCATACTGTTCTCCATAGTGATTATAGCAATTTACATTCCCACCAACAGTGTAGGAGGGTTCCCTTTTCTCCGGCATTTATTGTTTGTAGACTTTCTGATAATGGCCATTCTGACTGGTATGAGGTAACACCTCATTGTAGTTTTGATTTGCATTTCTCTAATAATTAGCGATGTTGAGCATCTTTTCGTGTGCTTTTTGGCTGTCTGGATGCCAAGGACTTTTTTTTTTTAAGTCGAAGTATAGTTGATTTACAATATTGTGTTAGTTTCAGATGTACAGCATAGTGATTCAGTTATTTTTTTCAGATAATATTTCATTATAGGTTATTACAAGATATTGAATACAGTTCCCTGTGCTATATAGTAAATCCTTATTGCTTATCTATTTTATGTACAGTAGTTTTATCTGTTAATCCCAGGACTTTTTCATTAGTTCACCTCATTTGAATCCTGAGGTTCTGAAGATTTGCTTACACAGGAATTCTTGTGTAGAAATAACCGAGTGGTTGTATTTGGCAATTTGCAAATAAGCCATTTAACTGGCATTTTATAGCTGCTGGGAAAGGAGTTCCTGCTACTTCTCTCTCTGCGATAATCAGGGAACACAGTGAGCCGGGGAAACCAAACGTCAGCTCACAAGGGAAACGCAGGGAACTCACTCTCAGGGCTCCTGCACTTTACTGGCATGCCTGGTGTGGAGGCAACCACCCAATAGACAGTGCAGTTTGCAAATATACCCTAAACCAGAATCACCTGACTCAGCTTATTTCATGAAAATATCAGCTGGAGCCATCTCAGTCTAAAGGTTAAATTCAAAATGTGGATATATTATTTATGTGTATTATAAATATATACATATATATACAATCATCCCTCTGGCTGTGTCCTCAGGCTGTGCATCCTGGGATTCAAGCAACAGTGGATGGGAAATATTCAGGAAAAAAATTCCAGAAAGTTCCAAAGTGCAAAACTCGAATTTGCTGCACTTTGACAACTATATACATACCACTTACATGGTATTTACAACGATTTACACAGCATTTACATTTTATTAGGTATTGCAAGTAATCTGGAGAGGATTTAAAGTACATGGGAGGGAGCATCATCCACCAGAGGGCAGACAGAAGAAGCAAGAAGAACTACAATCCTGTAGCCTATGGAACGAAAACCACATTCACAGAAAGATAGACAAAATGAAAAGGCAGAGGGCTATGTACCAGATGAAGGAACAAGATAAAACCCCAGAAAAACAACTAAATGAAGTGGAGATAGGCAACCTTCCAAAAAACGAATTCAGAATAATGATAGTGAAGATGATCCAAGACCTCGGAAAAAGAATGGAGGCAAAGATCGAGAAGATGAAAGAAATGTTTAACAAAGACCTAGAAGAATTAAAGAACAAACAAACAGAGATGAACAATACAATAACTGAAATGAAAAATACACTAGAAGGAATCAATAGCAGAATAACTGAGGCAGAAAGATGGATAAGTGACCTGGAAGACAGAATGGTGGAATTCACTGCCATGGAACAGAATAAAGAAAAAAGATGAAAAGAAATGAAGACAGCCTAAGACATCTCTGGGACAACATTAAATGTGACAACATTCACGTTATAGGAGTCCCAGAAGGACAAGAGAGAGAGAAAGGACCCGAGAAAATATTTGAAGAGATTATAGTCGAAAACTTCCCTAACATGGGAAAGGAAATAGCCACCCAAATCCAGGAAGCACAGAGAGTCCCATACAGGATAAACCCAAGGAGGAATACATCGAGACACATAGTAATCAAATTGGCAAAAATTAAAGACAAAGAAAAATTATTGAAAGCAGCAAGGGAAAAATGACAAATAATATACAAGGGAACTCCCATAAGGTTAACAGCTGATTTCTCAGCAGAAACTCTACAAGCCAGAAGGGAGTGGCATGATATACTTAAAGTGATGAAAGGGAGGAAACTACAACCAAGATTACTCTACCTGGCAAGGATCTCATTCAGATTCGATGGAGAATTCAAAAGCTTTACAGACAACCAAAAGCTAAGAGAATTCAGCACCACCAAACCAGCTCTACAACAAATGCTAAAGGAACTTCTCTAAGTGGGAAACACAAGAGAAGAAAAGGACCTACAAAAACAAACCCAAAACAGTTAAGAAAATGGTCATAAGAACATACATATCGATAATTACCTTAAATGTGAATGGATTAAATGCTCCAAACAAAAGACACAGACTGGCTGAATGGATACAAAAACAAGACCCATATATACACTGTCTACAAGAGACCTACTTCAGACCTAGGGACACATACAGACTGAAAGTGAGGGATTGGAAAAAGACATTCTATGCAAATGGACATCAGAAGAAAGCTGGAATAGCAATACTCATATCAGATAAAATAGACTTTAAAATAAAGAATGTTACAAGAGACAAGGAAGGACACTACATAATGATCAAGGTATCAATCCAAGAAGATATAACAATTATAAATATATATACACCCAACATAGGAGCACCTCAATATATAAGGCAAATGTTAACAGCTATAAAAGAGGAAATTGACAGTAATACAATAATAGTGGGGACTTTAACACCTCACTTACACAAATGCACAGAAAATTAATAAGGAAACACAAGCTTTAAATGACACAATAGACCAGATAGATTTAATTGATATTTATAGGACATTCCATCCAAAAACGGCAGATTACACTTTCTTCTCAAGTGCACACGGAACATTCTCCAGGATAGATCACATCTTGGGTCATAAATCAAGCCTCAGTAAATTTAAGTAAATTGAAATCATATCAAGCATCTTTTCCGACTACAACGCTATTAGATTAGAAATAAATTACATGGAAAAAAAACGTGAAAAGCACAAACACGTGGAGGCTAAACAATATGTTACTAAATAACCAAGAGATCACTGAAGAAATCAAAGAGGAAATCAAAAAATACCTAGAGACAAATGACAACGAAAACATGATGATCCAAAATCTATGGGATGCAGCAAAAGCAGTTTTAAGAGTGAAGTTTATATCAATACAATCCTACCTCAAGAAACAAGAAAAATCTCAAATAAACAATCTAACCTTACACCTAAATAGAGAAAGAAGAACAAACAAAACCCAAAGTAAGTAGAAGGAAAGAAATCATAAAGATCAGAGCAGAAATAAATGAAATAGAAACAAAGAAAACAATAGCAAAGATCAGTAAAACTAAAAGCTGGTTCTTTGAGAAGATAAACAAAATTGATAAATCTTTAGCCAGACTCATCAAGAAAAAGAGGGAGGGACTCCCCTGGTGGCACAGTGGTTAAAAATCCGCCTGCCAATGCAGGGAACGTGGGTTCGAGCCCTGGTCCGCATGCTGCAGAGCAACTAAGCCCACATAACACAACTACTGAGCCTGTGCTCTAGAACCCGCAAGCCACAACTACTGAGCCCGCGTGCCACAACTACTGAAGCCCGCGAGCCTAGAGCCCATGCTCCACAACAAGAGAAGCCAACGCAATGAGAAGCCCGCGCACCACAACGAAGAGTAGCCCCCACTTGCCGCAACTAGAGAAAACCCGCATGCAGCAACGAAGACCCAACGCTGCCAAAACTAATTAAATAAATACATTTATTAAAAGAAAAACAGAAAGAAATCTTCCAACAAATTCCAGGACCAGATGGCTTCACAGGTGAATTCTATCAAACCTTTACAGAAGAGCTAACACCCATCCTTCTCAAACTCTTCCAAAAAATTGCAGTGGAAGGAACACTCCCAAACTCATTCTAGGAAGCCACCATCACCCTGATACCAAAACCTGACAAAGATACTACAAAAAAAGAAAATTACAGGCCATTATCACTGATGAATATACATACAAAAATCCTCAACAAAATACTAGCAAACAGTATCCAACACCACATTAAAAGGATAATACACCATGATCAAGTGGGATTTATCTAGGGATGGAAGGATTCTTCAATATATGCAAATCAATCAATGTGATACACCATATTAACAAACTGAAGAATAAAAATCATATGATCATCTCAATAGATGCAGAAAAAGCTTTTGATGAAATTCAACACCCATTTATGATAAAAACTTTCCAGAAAATGGCCATAGAGGGAAGCTACCTCAACATAATAAAGGCCACATATGACAAACCCACAGTAAACATCATTCTCAATGGTGAAGAACTGAAAGCATTTCCTCTAAGATTAGGAACAAAACAAGGATGTCCACTCTCGCCACTATTATTCACCATAGTTTTGGAAGTCCTAGCCATGGCAATCAGAGAAGAAAAAGAAATAAAATGAATCCAAATTGGAGAAGAAGAAGTAAAGTTGTCACTGTTTGCAGATGACATGATATGATGCATAGATAATCCTAAAGATGCCACCAGATAACTACTAGAGCTCGTCAATGAATTTGGTAAAGTTGCAAGATACAAAATTAATGTACAGAAATCTCTTGCATTCCTATACACTAACAATGAAAAATCAGAAAGAGAAATTAAGGAAACAATCCCATTCACCATTGCAACAGAAAGAATAAAATACCTAGGAATAAACCTACCTAAGGAGGTAAAAGACCTGTACTCAGAAAACTATAAGACACTGATGAAAGAAATCAAAGATGATACCAACAGATGGAGAGATATACCATGTTCTTGGATTGGAAGAATCAATATTATGAAAATGACTATACTACCCAAAGCAATCTACAGATTCATTGCAATCCCTGTCAAATTACCAATGGCATATTTTATAGAACTGGAACAAAAAATCTTAAAATTTGTATGGAGACTCAAAAGACCCTGAATAGCCAAAGTAATCTTGAGGGAAAAAAATGGAGCTGGAGGAATCAGACTCCTTGACTTCAGGCTATACTACAAAGCTACAGTAATAAGGACAATATGGAACTGGTACAAAAACAGAAATATAGATCAATGGAATAGGATAGAAAGCCCAGAGATAAACCCATGCACCTATGGTCAACTAATCTATGACAAAGGAAGCAAGGATATACAATGGAGAAAAGACAGTCTCTTCAACAAGTGGTGCTGGGAAAACTGGACAGCTACATGTACAAGAATGAAATTAGAACACTCCGTAACACCATACACAAAAAGAAACTCAAAATGGATTAAAGAACTAAATGTAAGACTGGACACTATAAAACTGTTAGAGGAAAACATAGGAAGAACCCTCTTTGACGTAAATCACAGCAAGATCTTTTTTGACCCACCTCCCAGAGTAATGGAAATAAAAACAAAAATAAACTAATGGGACCTAATGAAACTTAAAAAGCTTTTGCACAGCAAAGGAAACTATAAACAAGATGAAAAGACAACCCTCAGAATGGGAGAAAATATTTGCAAACGAATCAACAGACAAAGGATTAATCTCCAAAATATATAAACAGGTCATGCAGCTCAACATTAAAAAAACAAACAACCCAATCCAAAAATGGGTAGAAGACCTAAATAGACATTTCTCCAAAGAAGACATACAGAGGGCCAAGAGGCACATGAAAAACTGCTCAACATCACTAATTATTAGAGAAATGCAAATCAAAACTACAATGAGGACTTCAATGGTGGTGCAGTGGATAAGAATCTGCCTGCGAATGCAGGGGACATGGGTTCGAGCCCTGGTCCCGGAAGATCCCACATGCCGCTGAGCAACAAAGCCCGTGTGCTACAACTACTGAACCTGCTCTCTAGAGCCTGCGAGCCACAACTACTGAGCCTGTGTGCCACAGCTACTGAGGCCCGTGCACCGAGAGCCCGTGCTCTGCAACAAGAGAAGCCACTGGGATGAGAAGCCCGTGCACCACAACAAAGAGTAGCCCCCGCTCGCTGCAACTAGAAGAAAGCCCGCGTGCAGCAACAAAGACCCAATGCAGCCATTAAAAAAAAAACTACAATGAGATATCGCCTCACACCGATTAGAATGGGCATCATCAGAAAATCTACAAACAACAAATGCTGGAGAGGGTGTGGAGAAAAGGGAACCCTCTTGCACTGTTGGTGAGAATGTAAACTGATACAGCCACTATGGAGAACAGTATGGAGGTTCCTTAAAAAACTAAAAATAGAATTACCATATGACCCAGCAATCCCACTACTGGGCATATACCCAGAGAAAGCCATAATTCAAAAAGACACATGCACCCCAGTGTTCATCGCAGCATTATTTACAATGGCCAGGACGTGGAAGCAACCTAAATGCCCATCAACAGACGAATGGGTAAAGAAGATGTGGCACATATATACAATGGAATATTACTCAGCTATAAAAAGAAATGAAATTGAGTTATTTGTAGGGAGGTGGATGGACCTAGAGTCTGTCATACAGAGTGAAGTAAGTCAGAAAGAGAAAAACAAATATTGTATACTAACGCATTTTTGTGGAATCTAGAAAAATGGTACAGATGAACCGGTTTGCAAGGCAGAAATTGAGATACAGATGTAGAGAACAAACGTATGGACACCAAGTGGGGAAAAAGGGGGTGATGGTGAGGGGACGTGGTGGGATGATCTGCGAGACTGGGATTGTCCTATATACACTAATATGTATAAAATAGATAACTAATAAGAACCTGCTGTATAAATATATTAAAAAATTAATTAATTAATTTAAATTTAAAAAATGAAGTATATGGGAGGATGTGCATAGGTTATATGCAAACACTATGCCATTTTACATAAGGAACTTGAGCATTCTCAGATTTTGGTATCCGTGGGAGTCCTGGAGTCACACCCCAAGGATCCGAAGGACAACTGTATATAATATATGGCCATACTATATATGTGTATTATAAATATATATATATAATCTCTCTTAACTTTTTATTTGAAATAATTTCAGAGTTACAGAAAAGTTGCTAAGATAGTACAAAGATCTCTCATACTCTCTTTACCCGGGTAAAACAGATTTTAACATTGATCCACATGTGCTTTATCATTCATTCTCTCTTTATGTAATTATTATTATAATTTATAAATATTAATATAATTTATATAACATTAATATTAATATAATGAGTCGGTTACATACATGATTCCTCTTTACCCCTGAACGTACCAGTGTTTGCCTGAGAACAGAGATACCCTCTTATGTAACCACAGTATAGTTATCACATTCAAGAAATTTAACAGTGATGATACTGTTATCTAATCCACAGTTCATAAAATATGGCTACAGTGTATCCCAGAAGTCTTAGTGCAGCTTTAAGCTATTTAATGTTTTAATAAAACGAAAAATGTTCTACTCACTGCAGATATCATTCATGAGAACCTTCCTACCGATTTATATTAAAAACAAATCATTTGCTCCGTAAATTATTTATTGATCTAGCTATTTTTAGTTTGTTTATCACCTAGCACTGAAAGCTTCTAAATACCTGTTTACAAATCCAGGAAGATATTCTGACAATCCTGCTGGTATCACGTTGATTTGAAAAATGTGTTATTTTATTATAAATGCAATTAAACAATAAGAAGTTAAAAAGGTAAAATATAGGCTTTAAAGTTTTAGCAGGATTTGGGCTTCTGGGGTACAAAAGAATGAAAATGTGGATTAGGAATGTTCTTTATGAAAATTACCCCAGTGCCCATAAGGCTAGGAAATGCACAGTTAACAGCCCCACCAGAACCCAACAGCGAGAGTCACTAACCAGGGTACAGAACCGTCTTGTTCCAATGTTCTTCCTTCTTAAAGGGAAGGGGAAAGTGATGTTTTCCACTGGGAGGGTGTGTGTATGTGTGTGTGTGTGTGTGTGTGTGTGTGTGTGTGTGTGTCTGTAGTCATTTCATAATAATGTAACACAGAATTGTAGCAATACCACCTACTTACCCTCAGGCACACTGGATCTTACCTCCCTTTCTTCAGAGATGTCTTACCAAGTCAGGGCTTCCCCCCAACAATCAATCACTCTCTCTCTCTCTCCTCCTCTTTCTCCCCCTCTCCCTCTGTCACCTTTCCCTCCCTCTCCATTGGCTTTTTTCCTTACGACCTGGAGCCTACTCAAGTCTTTCCCCGGGAGCCAAGTCCAGGTACACCTCACTTGGAGCAGGCTGCAACGGTGGGTGTCGTGCTTGGGGGGAGGTGGAACTGGAACGTGCAGGGTCAGAGACAAGGGGCCGAATGGACACATGAGGAAGGAGCTACCACGTGAGGAGAAAGTGAGGCCTTCAGTCCAGAATGAGAGAGCCTGGGTTGATGGGAAGAAGTCAAAATTAACTTTATAAAATCCCCCATGGAGAGATAGTGTATGGAGAGAAACAATACATCAAAGGACATAAATACATTTCTGGCTAGTAATAGCTATTTGCTAAATGTCTTATTGTCTAAAATAAACTCTCACAGCATAAGAGTTTACTTTTACTTATTTTCAGTGCCTTGAGCCCAGGTAGTGTCCTGATAAGAGACATTACAGAGAATTCCCATCTGGCATTCCTTCCCCCAATTAACTAGCTTTAAAAAGAAGAAAGGGAGAAGCTACAAAGGGAATTTTAGTTTTCCAGCTCTAGGCAAAAACTGCCGGGTTGGGGTCAATTGGTTTCACCTCCCTCTGACCGTGGTCTTTGCTTGGGAGGTAACTGGGCAGATTGGGTTTCAAAAACTCATACTCCCAGAGCCAGTCCAGGTGGCTGCCTCTGTCTGTTGATGACAGCAGACACTAATGCTAATGAGGAGAATGGAGAGATAAGGGCCTCACCAGCGGCCAAATAACGCAACAACTCAAGAAGGAAAGATAGGGTAACAGCATGGTTCTCTCAGTTGTGGGCAGTCAGGGCGGTGTGGACTCAGGGATCCTGCGAGGCACAAGCAGCTGACCACGCAGCACGCCGGTCACGTTGCTGGAAAACTACAGATCAGAATGATCTCTAAGTGCACGGCTTTATTGAGCATGTCTGCAGCTGTGTTTCATTCCAACAGCACCGTCACTTTACAAGTACTGCACTGTTGAAGCCTCACAACAACCTGAGGTAGCTTTTGAAATCATGTCATACGTGAGGAGACTAAGGTTCCGAGAGATCATGTAACTTTCTCAAGCTCATAAGTGGCAGTAATAGGTGGGAACAGATGGAGGATTCTGACTCAAAAGCCCTCGTTCTTTCCCACTAATATCTAGAAAGCTGACACGTTGATGTAAAGGCAGCACTACCCCACACGCGCCTTCCGTGAATTTCAGATGGAGGTGTACTTTTCCTTCTCAGAAAGCTTCTGGTTTTCCTCTGCCTGTAGGATACAATTCAAATTTATGTGCCTGGTATCTGGTGTGTGTTTACGTTTCAGTCTTACCTTCCACTGTCTCCCACTGCAGCCTCACCTGTCTGTAGCTCACTTCACATATCCTGATCCCCCCACCTGGGTTTCCATTGTTCTCCCACCTGATCTGTCCATGTCCACCCTTTTCCTCTTCATTATGGGCCACCACTTCTGCCTTTAAAAACATCCTTCAAGGCCTGTCCTATTGCCAAATCATCTGTGAAGCTGCCCCTGAACTTCCCAGTCCCCAGGGGTCTCTTCCTTTGCTGAAATGCTGTGACATTTAGCCAGCACCTCTCATTGGACACTTGCCAGATGCAACCTTGAATTTTATATGAGGGTCCCATTTAATATGACTAACTTGAGCCTGGGCCATGCATAGCAAAATGCCATCCAGGGAGCTTGGGCCTGGGACGTCCCCAAAGGACGTTAAGTTAGGAAGCGCCTGACACAGACCTGCCAAACAGGGCTGGGAAGGTACCGCTATGCAGAGTCCAAGCAAAGGATGAGGAGCCAGAGGTCAGCAGACATTGGAGGCCAGAGAGGAGCAACACTGGGAATAAAAAACTCAGGTTAAAACTTAGATATTAAAACCCTGCATCATCGGGGCTTCCCTGGCGGCGCAGTGGTTGGGAGTCCGCCTGCCGATGCAGGGGACGCGGGTTCGTGCCCCGGTCCGGGAGGATCCCACATGCTGCAGAGCGGCTGGGCCCGTGAGCCATGGCTGCTGAGCCTTCGCGTCCGGAGCCTGTGCTCCGCAACGGGAGAGGCCACAGCAGTGAGAGGCCCGCATACCACAAAAAAGAAACCAAAAAAACCCTGCATCAGATTTAGTGTGATTGAGCCGGAGATCTACCTGGTGATGCCAGGTAGAACTTTTTAAATACGCTTGGAAATGCTTTCTAGGAGTCCACAGAATCAGCAAGCGAGAGATTTCTCTTACCGCGATAGACATTCTTCAGAGAATTCATGGCAATGAAACAAAGCCAAATAGAGTTCCTAACTCAAAGCTTTTGAAAGTCTTTAACATGCTTGTATGAATTGTGAATCTCTAAGACAGGGATGTAGAAGACAAGTTTTATCAAACTCACTTGTCCAGCTAATTCTTTCTCTCAAGATCCTCTCCCAGTGAAGGCTCTTCAGCACACACTTAATATGTGCTATTTACATTTAGTCTGACCCGTGTTTCATCATGGCTTAAAAAACAGATAAGCCTGGGAAGTTTTAAAGAGATTGGGCCTTATTTTACCAAATTTATCATTGTATAAAAAGCCAGATTTATTGGTAGCTTTGGACAAGAGGATGAGCCCAGACTGGATTAGTAACAGCTAAGATAACCATCGAATTTTTTGAGGTATACGTCATAAAACTGGAACCTCACCAGATGATTTGATACATTTCTCAGGTTGATATTTTCCAGTATTAAAGGTATTAGCTTGATTGTCCTCATTTTAGCTTATGGAAAAAGTCCTGCTTTAGTGGCAGAACCTATTTGAAGGGCTCATCTTGTTAACTTTGGGGACCGTTCTTTTGCAAAAAATCATGTCTACTTGGTCCCTCTTAATTCTTCATCTGTGCGTGTAAAGAAGCCCTCTGACTCTTGACCACCTCTGCCCCCTTCTGGACATGGTGAGCGAATACAAGGTTTATATCCATTTGAGAAAGAAACGCTTGAAAATATAAAGAGATCTTTGCAAAGTGGTGCAAATTTCAATGTCAGGCAAAAATTCCTTTAGGGTTACTTGTCAGTTTATTATCTCTGCCTCTTGTCCTTCCATTGTAGATGTGTTGTCATAACGTTGAGCTGGCCTTTGTTTATGGGCACTGTTGTAATCTAAATTTCTGTTCAGGCCTTTAATAGTTTCCCAATACAGTTTCAGATACCACAGATTCCTGATGTCATGGGTGGATGTGTTTTTTCTTGATCCTGATTCTGAGGTTAATCAGCACGCTGTTCATGTTTTCCATCGTAGCCAGCAAACCTGCTGCTGACACACTGCAGGCCTCAGTCTACAGATTTTAGTAAAACGCTGCCTCCCATTTCTGTGATACCAAAATCACACTTTTTTCTTTTGGTCTGTTTTGGATTCAAAATGTCCAGGAAGACTTAAGTGTTTTGCTTTGACTTGGCAATTTTTCCTGTCCAGATAATTGGTGGTATGGATAAACCAGTTAAGCTGACACAAGGGTCTCTGAAAATCATGCTGTTTTATTTATGAAAGAAAATATCTGCTCAGTTAAGTGAAATCTTGGAAAACAATTAAATTTGGTGGCACCTCTACTGATAATGAGCATTCTGTCAACACTGTCATGTAACTCTTATGTCTGAAGATGTCCATCACAAGTAAGATATTTCTGATAGAAGAAAACAGGTTAATGCCCCAGTAAGATCTTGTGTGAACACATGTGGGCCTTTCTGCATCCTTAAGAGTTAAAAACTCTTAAGCCAAAGCATTGTGGCAGGAGAATGAGCCGATCATGGGTTACCCAGGAAGTGATCAGTTTCCACGGGGATCTCTTCAGGCCTCTAGGCTGCTGCGGCCACTTCAGGTCTGCTCTTATTATTGGCATTTGTCCAAACAGCTGCCCAGTTCTCATGAAAGACCTGTGTTTAACCAGGTAAATTACTTTGATTAAAAAAACAAAAACAAAAACATTTTTTTCTTTTCCTCCAAGTAAGAACAAATTGTGCGGGTAAAATGAGATTATAGATGTGAAAATGGTTTGAGAGTGAAAGTTGAATGCCAACATTATTACAAGGTCTACCTTATCAATAATATAGGCCTTACATAGTTTATCCAGATACTTGTTAAAAAAATACAACAGAAGTTATACTTTAGATTTGAAATGTTCATCCCTTCTAATTCACCTTGCAAAAAGTCTCCAAGTTAGACAATCTTCAAATAAATCTAAAGATGGATTAAAGCTTAAAACTATAGTAGATATGGCACATGTCAAGTTCAAGGTGTCAAACTGGTCCAGGTCTAAAAGAGTTCCAAGAACAGACCTATACTGATGTTGTCCCATTGAAAGTTTCAACCTGCATTAAAGAGAAGACAAAAGAAGCTAATCTATTTCCATGTTTATCGCAGAAGAAATTGTCATAGAGAGATTAAGTCTAACATGAGCTCTCCTGTTGCACAAGGGGTCAGAACCAGGGAGAAGACCCAGGTCTGATACCCTCCCACTCAGTCAACATGCACAGGGCCTTCAAAAGTCTGAAGTCTCTCAAAATTGTTGTTCCCTCAGCCCTACAATGCCACCCACCCATCTCTGTACCTTCTATTATTTTCCACATCAAAGACAACACAAGTGTCTTCTTGTAGCACATCCTGTAGTCACCCACCAATACCAGTTCCCACAAAAAAATAAGCAAAAGGGACAGGAGAGGTGTCATTTTATGAAAATCTGTTGGGTCCCTTCTCTGGTCTCTTAAGTGCCGTTCTGATTGCTTTAAGACCTAGAGTGCATGTTTGTCTCCGAGGCTATTACAGACCACGCTGTGTAGTAAGACTTGAGCTTTTAAGGTCAGACATTCTGGAGCTGAAGAGACCAACACTTCTCTGTGTTTGAACCATTGGCTGTCTCTGCAGAACAATAAACAAAGCCAAGAAGCCCACTTGCAACAGGATCTGAGGTGGTGGATGACTATGTGCACAGCTGACAGGCGAGTCACGACCATCTTTCGGGGGATTTATGTTGGCTGCTTTGGCTTCCTCATCTTGTACATATTTGGTTTAGAGAATGCAAGGAATTTGCTAGCTGAGCAAGTTTATCCACTCTGTTCTCTAACCAGGCTCTTTTTCACTGAGGTCTGTTTCTGAAAAATTCCCTCAGCCAACTTTGCTGCCAAAGCAGCCCACGGTTCAGTGGAACAGTTTAAACCTGAAACAAATCCTCTCTAAAATCCCAGGGTGCACTGTATGGAAACAGACTTTGAAAATAGAGGTACCTGAACTTATTATCAAAACTCATATGGCAAAGTCCAGAACAACATCATCTTTCTATGTGCACATGACACACGAGAGGAGGAAGCCCATGGGACAGAGTGTTTGCTGAGCCCCCAGGAGGTATTATCCTCATTTACTGATGAGAAAACTGAAGATCACAGAAGTAAAATAACTCGGCCCAAGTTAATATCCTAAGTGGCAGAGCAGGACTTCAAACCCAAGTCTCATGGTGTAAGACTGATTGTGATACGTTGGTATATTCCTTTTATCCCAACAAGTTGACCAACTATGCAATTAAAAATCATTAAAGTATAGACTATTAAAGACCATTATGCATTGAGCTGGAACACAAATTTATGAAGAGTACATAAATCAACGTCCAGATTAATGATTTGCCAAAATCACAAAATTAATGTGATTTTCTAATTTGTAAATAACCTCTGAACACTGCTTTTTAACCTTTTTGGAAAATTAGTGATAACATGGAAACTCTTGGTTTTTCTTGTATTTAATTTCCTCACGTGTATTTTTATCCGAACAAAATAAAATGAATGTATTTTATGGAAATGAGTCCAGAAGTACAGACTGATTTAATTCGGGTTGGTTCATAGATAAGAATGGCCAAGACAAAAGCAAGGGAAAAATAAAATAGAACTACTGCACCATCTAGTGATGAAACTCTTTCTTTGCCAGAAAACCACCTAATGCAATTCCATTTTGCAATTCAATCCCCAGAACTCTGAGCCTGAAGAATACTCATAAAATTGGCCAAAAGAAAAATGTCTGATAACAATGAATAATGGAAAATTAAAAGCAGATAAACAGGAATAGTGAAATGGGACAGACTCTTCTGTTAAGATTCTATTGGAAGCTGGAGGTGAACCCCAATTCTCCTCCTCAAAGATCTGCCATAGATCCTGTTTACTTTTTTCTTTGTACCCTAAAACTTTAGGTACCATTTTATGAATTAACAAGGGTTCAACTTCAAAACATAGATGACATAAGTATCCATTTGATAAGTCTGAGATATTCTTCCTCCACAACTCATTCTCCATCAGAAAGCAAGCTCAGTGTAAGAACTGAGCATCTTTCTTCTAGATTACCTTTCCCTCTGGTCTTATTCTAAACAGGTGGCAATAAATCTGAAATTCAATGCATGCTTTCAACGCTCAGTGAATATCAAAATACCCAAAGATAGCTTTTCCTATTACAAATACTATAAAAATATTACTTCAAGAGCCAAAAAGAATAAAATCAAAAGAGAAAATTTCTTTTTAATCTCAAGATTTATATTTTGTTCAAGAACTCTTTAAGACTCATGGTCAGGAAGGAAATATATTTAATAACTTTATAATTCTTACGGTTGAATGAAGAAGTTACCTAGAAAAAAATACATTTCAATGTAGTAATTACATGAAATATGTCAGTATGTGTGAAAAAAATGTTTACTTCCACTTTCCTTGCACAATTTTTAAAGTTAAGCAAGTTTTTATTCCATCAGGGTTTGTAACAATTTCAGTGACTGGCTCTGTTGGCCCCAATCTCTCCTCAGGCAGGAGAATTAGTGGAAGCTAGTTGGGTACCTAGTACCTTCCCTTAGGAATCCCTAACAAAAATTCAAAATATGCATAGCTTTGGCAATACAAATTCTGAGTTGATAATTTTGAAAATCCCCATAATGCTGTCTGGTCTTTGTCAAAAATGAGATCTTATCTCATTATAAGAGCTCCCAGAATACTCTATTGAAACCAACATAGCACGGTGGGGAAAAAACATAGGTTAGAGTAAGAAAACCCCAGTTGAGCATTAATAGCTGTGTGACCTTGAGAAATTCATCACCTTCTCTGAACCTCAAATGCTTCATTAGTAAAGTGAAGGATCACGTTCATAATTATTAGTAATCCCTTTAACCTAAAGGTTACCATAAGTGTTAAAGAATGCTTATGAGGTGTCTAACAGATACTAAGCACTCAATAAAGGGTAGCCATTTATTAATAAACGTGACAGTAGGCTCTTTAAAACATTAATTCTTAGCAGTAGATGCTTATGTGGCCCAGCACTGGTCCTTGGTAAAACTATGCACTAGGCCAAGTTTGTCTTTTAAACTCCTTGCTCACCTTTTCAATGCTACCTTCCAAATCCAGTGTAAAACTGGCCCAGAAAACCCGACAAAAGGGTAAGAGGAAGCACTTGAGTCTACAGTGAATGAGTTAAAAAGATATGTCGTAAAGAATCAAACACCCCATAAAGCTTTTGAAGACAGGTTTATTTATATATAAGCGCATGAAACTGAATACAGAAACTTTATTAAAATACTGTATATTACAAATTTTTAATCCAATAAATTCTGTGTAATGACATTTAGTGCTGGATTCACTTTTAACAGTTGTTTTGTGTGTATCAGTAAAGAGTTCACCCTGTATATTACAAAGAGGAGAGACACATGTGGACCTCAGAAATGGTCCTGAGATTAGACAGTGGATGATGTTAATTGTGCATCTTTTCTTTAAAGCAGTGAATTGGAATCTAGATCTTGTCTTTGCAGACCAACTTTCTATAATCAAAAATAACTTGCATATATTTATTGCTGCCCTTTGAAGAAAATGAGTGGTGAAAAATAATTTAAAATAAAGAGCAACATTTCTATGCTTACTACAATTAAAATAATTAAAATTCACTGCAAAGTTTGTGTTATCCAGGAAATTATGCTATATACACAATGAGATTTGTACATGAATTGGAAATAAAAAATTGCTTATATAAAATTAAAAATCAATAGTATACAATATTTACAGCTTGTTAGGTATTATAAATAAACATACTTTTTAAATAACCCTTCAAAATTAAACTGTATTATGTAAACATGCAGTACACATACTCATACAGTGTGGTTTATAGTCTTAACAGAAGGGGGAAAACTGTGTTCACATAATGTAGGATACTTCATCACATACGCCTTTGTTTTTATGCGTTACCCCTCCAAGGCTTCTTCTTCCTGTCTTTAAGCTTCACAGTACGTTAAGTATTTCTATAGTAAAAAAAACCAAAAAAATCCCTGATGGTAAACGTATTCCTAAAAGTTACATGAAGTGTCTGCCCTTGTACTACAATATAAAGCTCACACTGTTCACGCTAGACTCTCTAATTTACAACAAAACTGAATTTTAAAATTCCACGTTTAATTGTCTTGACATTTTCTCTCATTTCAAACTTACTTGGAAAAAGAAAAAAAGACAAATACCACATCATGAAAATGTAATGAAAGCAGTTGTCATCTGTCATAGTCAATGGTGAAATAACTGATTTTTACTAAACCGCAAGGACCTAATTCAATTACACTGTTCCTCACCTCTGAATCCCCAGCAATAGGTGTACCAATCCTGAATCTTACTAAATTCACTTTGCGAAAGTATCTTAACTTCCAAGGCACTAAGGCATCATTTAGCTTTTAAAAACTGCACTGTGGTTTACTAAATGATTCATCAGTGGTCTGAGAGTTAACACAATTTGAAAGTGAGTTTTTAATACCTATCAGGTAAACTGTATTTTTGCTGTGTGAATAAAAACATTTTCATTGATTAACTTTAAGGTAAAGTTGATCCCCTCATTCTAGAATGACTAGAATTGAGAGTTAATACTTTACAGTAGGATCCTATGAATTTTACCTAGTTATAGGACTGAAATGAAAAATACTGTGGAATTTTATATTGGTAGAGCTCATGTGTGTGCATGTGTTTGAGAGACGTACAGAACTTTTAAAATTCCTCCACCGTAAATGCATCCGATATCACAAATACCAAGAAAGTGTCAACAATTAGACTATCAACTCATCCAGTATTAAAGTAAATCATTTTTGATTACTTTTCAAACAAGTGCCTCTATTTTGCCTTCTATGGAGAAAACTTTAAAATGTTCCTTCCCAAAGATACTCAGTGATGATGTATAAATACTTTAATTTAAAAACAAAGGAAACTTTTCACCACCAATAGTACTGTCAAGTTATCATTCATTTATACAGGGCTATAAAAATGATGCTTTTTAGAAATTATCAATATGTAACATGTTTAGGAGAAAAAGTGTTATAGTTATGGTGATTATGCATTATAGTTCCTCTTCCTATATATTTATGTAACACTGCTTTCCAGTTTCAGTTACATACGTAAATACAGTTCCCAAATGGGGACAGTCATGTCACCACTGAGGGGAGGTATATACGGGCACAGGATATAATTTAAAAAAACATGCAGGAGGTCCACGCTCTCTTGACTTGCTTATAGTATTTAATTTTCAGCAAGATTATAGCTGCATAACCATAAGGTGTTAAGAACATTCTCTTCTAAACCAGCACTTTTGAGTCTATCAACAAACTGTACATATGTTTAAACTTTACCATATGACATCTGTATGGAAGGGGGAGGAATATTTTTAAGAAACTGCTAAATTAGTTCTCAAAATCAGGAAAGGGTTATTACATAAGTTCAACATATGTGCAATGAATGTAAAGAATGTGAAAATGAGTCCCCTAAGCTCAGGGGAGATGGCTACAGTTCATAGCTTAGTGCTCTCAGAAATCTGGGTGTTTCCACTAATCTAATAGTGTATTAACTGGTATATCTCCACATTTACTGAAAATACTTTATATATTAAGCATTACTTCCTCTAAACAAATTCATAGATACATTTTTAGATAACAACTTCAGCAACCTCCTCAAAAACATTGCATTGCCTACACTGAACAGACATCCTTAAGTTAGTAGGCAAACCTACCACCACACGCACGAAAATGTAGTACGATTTCAAAATGCTTTGTGGTAAGTTTAGTCTCACATATAAAAAAACACTGCATTTTGCAAACATGCACTAAATGTACTCATACAGTGTAGTTTATAGTCTTAACAGAGGGGGAAACTGTGTTCACATAACGCAGGGTGCCTCATCAAGTGTGTCTGTGTTTTTGTGTGTAACCCTCCGACATTTCTTCCTGTCTTTAAACTTCCCTCTGCTATAAATGCTACCACATGTTAGAAAAAGTTAATCAGTTTTTAATCAAATAATGTCCTTTTTATGCTGTAGAGTCTTCCTCCACGATGTTATAAAAAGGACAGGAAGATAAGGGAAATTACTAGTCAATTTTAACCACTGAGATTCTCACCCGATTATTAAAAGAAACAACCGTTTACCCAGTTACCCAAGTGTTGCCAAACTTCTCTGCAATCTAGGTCACTAGAATTTCTTCAGTAACTTTCCACATTCTTCCATCTTAAAAACAAATGGCAACTCTTTGAAGAGTTCTGATTAAGACTTTCTGAGAGAAACATTTGTAATAGTGAGAGTGAAGTAGCTTGAGAACATTTCAGAAAGTCCTCTTAACATCTTGTTACTTCTTGAATTATAAAATGGACATAAATTAAAAATAAAAGTATTTCCTTTTAAGCTACAAACAACAAGTAGGGCTTAAGCACTTTTGGTCCACAGAAGGAGGGACGTGGCAGACACTGCAGCCCAGTTCTGTTCTCACCCCGCATGGTGAAGCCACAGGCTGGGGCGGCGGGAGGTACACAGAGGGAGGGGACACCCCTCCACCCCGAAAGCAAGGAGAGTAAGTTGCATGTAGTGGAGATTCAATGAATATTGGCTGAGTAAATCCAAAAGAAGCAAGCAGGCTAAGGTAAGGGCTAAATCCTGGCTACTTCTCCCTTTCCCTGTTTTAACTAGTAATAAACACAGCCTGATACTGAATCCAGCTTGCCCTGCCATTTCCATTGCCACCAATTCCCAAAAGTGCTCTTAGAGAACTATCTGCTGATTTAAAAACTAAAGAGGTGGAGAGGAGAAGCAACATTATAAGAGAAATTTTTTAGTTTCCATCTTAAAATATATGTAGGGAAAATGTAGAAATGGAAGAAAACAGTTGAATCTTACAAAACAATATATTCAATTGGTATTGCAAAGTGTATTTAAAAAAATTATAATGACTATTGATCATTTACTGTTAAATACTGAGTCGTCTCTTAGTATCCATAGTGGATTGATTCCAGCACCCGCATGGATACCAAAATTTGAGGATGCTTATAGAAAATGGCCATTATAGAAAATGGTGTAGTACTTGCATGTAACCTATGCATATTCTCCCATATACTCTAAACCATCTATTGGTTACTTATAATACCTTATACAATGTAAATGCTATGTAAATGGTGTAAATAGAGTGTAAATGCTATATGAATAGTTGCCTGTGTGGGGCAAATTTATGTTTTGCTTTTTGGAACTTTCTGGAAATTTTTTCTAAATATTTCAGTCCAAGGTTGGTTGAATCCCTGAATGTGGAACCGCAGATATGGAGAGCTGACTGTACTGTTTCGCCATCATAAACAAAAAGTCAACAAGTGGGAGGGCCTGGATTCAAATCTATGTCACGGTATTCCATTTGGTTAATAAACTGAGAAAAATCAGAATTGGGGGAAAAGACAGGACTTAAGCTCTCAGCTAGAAGCAAGATATTCTCCCAACTGTTTTAGGATTTAAATCATCTTGGTAGCTCTTGGGGACTCAAGAGTGGGAACCCCATCTTGGTCATCCTTGTACTTACTACAGAAAATACCAGGTTCAGCACTTTGTACATAGTAGATCCACCAAAAATGTTTACAAAACTGAATTCGCTGGCGTGTAACTGCCAGCTTGGGCACACTGACATGGCAGCCCCACTCTCCTCATCTTAATTAGAGGTTCTCTAAAGACGTTTTCCAAGAACATTTTAAAAACTATTCCTGTTCCTTACATCACAAATATATGATACACAGGGCAGCTCATTTCTTTATTTCTCACTTAAAGTACAAACAAAACCCTCACATTTTGGGGGGGCAGTAGAAATGTATGCTGCAAATACTAAGAAAGTACATTGGGTTACAAACTATAACACTGTTCAGTAAACACTAAGATCTAAAGTAAGAATAATTAACCTGCAAACACTGAATATGGCCACCATTTAGGACTCTCCTTATGTTAACTCCCTGTGTTAACTAATTAACAATTAGTTTGGGCATATAGGCGTCTCTTCTCTGAGGAACTGATTTCACTGTCAGCAATATTTTATTAAGCATTTTTAAAAATAACGAAGTGTAAACTGCAGAGGATTCTCCCCTTCCCTCCTGCATTTTTCACAAAGAAAATTTACTGCTAAGTCACATGTAAATTTTAAGAAGATTTAACCCAAATACATCAATAAGGGCTTTTGTCACATCACAAACAAGGATCTCTACCACTATTAAACCAAGAAAACTTACCCCAAATTAAAAAATCTCAAAGTTCCTTAAACCTATTTAAAAGATCACTCAACTGAGCAAATGTATCAAGTTCTCCACGATAATGTCCAAGTGTTCATTGAACAAAAGCTTTCCAATTAGACTGTATTCATATATAGCAGCTTTATATATATATATGTGTATATAATGATATATGTGTATGTAGATATATATCATTAAATGTTACTTGTCTCTATAAGAAAACCAATAACATTTTAAAAATCTCATCACAGAAACAGCTATTAAGACATTTCATCAATTCACACTATCAACTGCATTTCAAAACATCGAAATAGTAACAGTTGCACAAAATCCCAATGGAAGCAACTAAAAACAACAAAGAAACCAAAAATTCCCCCAAAAGTTAAACACACACACACACACACACACACACACACACACACACACACTCCTCATAACGTAAAGCAACTTGATAATGAGATAACTGCAGGACACTCTACAAACTGATCCACCTTCTCATACTTCATTCTAGAGCAGAAACAGGAGTTTCATTCTCTTTGGTCCATGCAGCCATACACTTAATGTGTCCAAGTTATTTTCTGGCTAATTTCAGATTCTGAACCATGTGTTCCATGTTACCTTACCATGGTAACTTTCTGAAACATAAAATAACCATGTGTTAAAATAAATATTCATTTCTGTAGATCTCAAACCATTTCAACATGTTACTGGTAATTCCTCCCAAAGAATATGAACACTTTAAATTATTGACCAAAGAATTTAAAGAATTTAAAGAATAACCAAAGTAAAGGAAGAACACAATTCAAGTCTAACAGAAAAGGAAAAATCAAATTGACTTGGAAGATTTAGGCCTAAATTTAATTTAGGAAAATGTCAGGAATATAAAGAACACATGAAAACAATTTCAGGCTTGAACATAATAAAAAGAATCAATTTTAAGATTTACTTTAAAGATCTCTAAGAATGCATACTTGCTTCTTGGGTTTTTAAAAACAAATTTCCAAGCCACAGTGTTATTAAACTCCCGCACCGCCCCAAACTGGCTTCCGTACTGGTAAAATACCCCCAGTTCCTCATCGGTGAGTTGTTGATACTACTCAGCTTTTTGGTGGAGAAACGGTGCCGTGGGTAACAAAGGTCTTATTTTGCATGGAACCTAATAGAAACGTATGTTTTTCCAAATTAGGTTATAAAACAGTGAGGCTAGAGTATCAGATTATTGTTTGGATTGTCCTTAACTTATATTTTCCGCAGTTGGCTCTTCCTTTGAGTTACCATATATATAATTGTACCTGGTATTAAAAAAATCTCAGTAGGAGACAAATTCCACCAGGTTCTGTGTTGCCCTTACTTCTTGTACTCTTAAATACAATTACATATTGTCAAAACCTCTTAAAACCTCTAAGGATTTTTTCATTCTAATAAATGTCATCACAGATTCTAGTAAACTTAAATAACAGCATAAAACAAGAGCTGAACAAGTGAAATGAATAACTCAAGTATGCATTCAATACTGTGTTGATATGCTGAGATTTGTTGCCAAATTTTATAATTATTTACTATATTCCCCAATTTTTACTCAGAGAAATTATGATGCTACCACATACCCAAAGTAAGATAGCTTATTACTCTTCCTATATGTTTCTTATCTACAAATGAGGCTTCTTGTTTTCATAGCCTAATTTAGGCCACTCTTTAAATACAGTTAATACTCTAGAATGAAAGACTGCTTATGTTTTGTCAAAAATCAAGGTATATGCAACAAGTGATATAATCCCACTGAGATACTAGTTGTAAAGATGTTTCCTCCATGAGCTACATGGCAAAAACTTTCTTTAGAAGGGTCAAGAATGCAACATGCATTTCAGATTTCTTACAAAATTTATAAGAAAATTTTCAAATTATACTTTTGTGACACACAAGCTACAATCAATGTGTATGACCCATAAAGTTTTTAAATTCATATCAATAGAATGTTTATGTATGAGGGAAACTATTAAAAGAGTGTTACTTAAGTGAGTGAAAAGGATGCACCCTATAAATCTACTTTGAGTCCTTAAAAGAGTTCAGCAGTTTTCCATTAAGTATTATTTTTCACGTAAGTAACAATAATGCCTAATTTATATGAAAGCCCTAAATCCCAGAAACGTTCAACATTAAAAATCAAATAATTTGTCTCCTAGTAAATGATTCGGTATGCAGCACTCATACGGGATTTAGCATTACAAAACAAAAATCTCACTACACCACCTGAATTCATGTCAGATATGTTCACAGCACTCATCTACATCTACACTTGAAAATTTCACATGATCAATGTTAAAAAAAAAAGAAAAGAGTTTGGCACATATGTCAATTCTTCAAAACGTCCCTGTAACTTAACACAACACTGTTAAGAACGATGATTCAACGCCAGTGTTAACCTGATTGGCAGCTAAACAAGGTGCTTTTTCTTGTAGCTTCACGTAGTGTCATGCGCCTTGCCTGGGACGGAGGCACGTAAGGTGCGGTGCGGTAGTGCAATCACTTGAACACCAGAGGGCAATCTTCCCACACAACTCAAGGCCTTATGTTTTGACCTGCTCCTTCCACATTCTTGTACAATTTCATTCCCTTGTTAACAATGCCATTTTCAGAGAATCTGTACATCTGCTTCCTTATGTGAAGTAAGACATGCCCACATAAACCTCAGAGTGTGGCGAGAATCCTTGAAAAGGAGATGATTAATGTCAGTACGGTCTGTCCCACGCCCCACACCAGTGCTTCCAAGGGGGCCATGTTCTTCCCTGCCACTCTGTAAATGCCGGCAACTGCTGCACCTAGACGAGAAAGAGGGAGAGACAAATAACACCTTCATTCATTCTGAGACACGCTACGTGGCTGTAACTTAAAATCTCTTTTCATCTGAGCCAAACAGTAAATCATCAATCATTCTCATTTTATAATTTTCTATGCAAGCGTTCCCATGTGATTGGTAAAAGTCACTCTGCCATACCGCATTTCCCCACAAAACTGAGTAACAGACCTTTCTATTCAACTGCAAAGTATGTATTTATGGTACATGCTGCTTACTTGACATAAAATATGTTCACAAAAAACGAGTAATTCATTATTGTAATCTCTCAGCTGGGTGTTAAATCGGCCAGACCTCATCGGCACTTTCATAAACATATGACACAATATATTGGTAATTATAAATAATAATACAGAAAACCATACAATTTAATATAATTTCTAAATTATCCAAGAAAAAAGTTAATATTAAAGGAATTTTAATTTATTTCAGTAAAATGAACGAATTCTTAAATGTCCCATAAAATATCAGAATTGTGACTAATGTGCTTCACAATCTACCATATAAAATGGTTTCAGTGTTTTAATAAAGCATACAACTGTAAAGTTATTTGGAAACGAGTATCTTGACATCTAATAAAAGTGGAGTATGAACCTGACATCCATCTGTTCTAGGAGAAATTTTTAGATAACGTGCATTTCTGAGAATGAGAGACTCTCAGGAGCTTCAGAGCCCCGAGGCTCGGTTCATCTGATTGCTATAGTATGTATAATGATGTGGTATCTATGAGGCTGATTTTAAAAGTACATTCAGAAATCATAAAAGGAAACATTTAAACTATGGTTATGCCATCTCACAGGTTGAGATGGCCTTACAACCCTTCTCTAGAAAAAACTGTCTATGTATCCTAGAATGATCAAACAAAAAGAACAGAAATAAATTATTTGAAGACACTGAATTATAATTATTTGAGATAGAAATTCTACTCATAAAAATTAGCTAAGAATTAACTCCAGAGTTCACTTAAATTCAAAATATTATATTCCTCCATAGAAGATATAAATAGGAAAAGCAAATTATTAATTTAAGCCAAGGCCTTTCATATACATATTTTAAAGACGGAATTAAAATATATAGTATATTTACAGCATACTGTGTATCTTGACAGGAACTTTATCATCTTAAATATGATACCACTCCTGAGTATTATTACTTAATTTAAAGATGAAAAAAACAGAGGTTCAGAGAGTTTCATTTACTAGCCCAAGGAAATATAGTAAGTACAGAGCTGGAATTTCAATCCTGGTTAGTCTGGCTATAAATTTCCAAATCATTCTATCATTTCACATTTACACCTAGTGAAAAAGAGAATAAGGACTTCATAAAATAATGAAGTAACTGATAATCATCTCAATACTAAATAAAACTCCTAGTAGCACCAACATTTACTTAATCAATTAATAAACTTCACTAGTATAATTAATCATATCCTCAAATTTTAGAATTGGATAACATTCTGAAAATATTTTAAAGATCTTAGCCTTCTTTGTTATCAGAAATTATGTTAAAATAAACCTGAGAAATACTGTCTTTACTTTGGGTTCACCCTAGATTTCCATGACTATCTTCAATTTTAAAAACTACAATTTGGCCTCCATTTCTCCAGCATTAAATTTTCAAAAATGATCCAAAAGGTGAAAAACATAGCAATTACTAGCTCAGGCTGCCTGGGAAGTGCCAGTTTGTTAATTCAAACATCTCATGCTTATATAAAGTTAAGAGCATGGATTTTGGAGCTAGACTTGTGGGTTAAAATCCAAGCTCCACTAATTAGTAGCTGTGTTACACTGAGCAATCACTTAACCTCCCTGTGCCTTATTTCTTCAACTGTAAAATGGGTGGGTTTGAAGATAATACTTGGAAAGTGCTTAAAATAGTGTCTGGTCGCAGTATGTACTCCAAATTTTGGTTAGTAGTTGTTGCAGTAGTAAATGATAAAGGAATTTCCAATCAGTGATTCATCATTCAATAAATGGTGTGGAACAACTGATAGCCACTTGGAAGAAATAAATTTAGGTCCCTACTTCACACCACTCCCCAGAGTAAATTCAGACGGGTTAAAAACCTAGACGTTAAAAGCAAATAAATAAGATGAATTTCACTTTGGAAGGCTTGCTGTTTGAGGAATAACTTACAAAACCACCAATAACCCACTTTTCTTTATACTCTTTCAAGAAACAGAGGATAAGATCTTCAACCCTATAATGTAAGGGGAGAAAAACCACTGTAAAACTCCAGAGTTTCCAAAATCAAGAGAGATATTTATAGTGTTATACAGAAAATAAAACGAACTACTGTTTTCCACCCAGCAGATAATCAGGAACCAATTTGTAAGTTACAACTTCCCTTCAAAAGAAGCAGATTTACACTAGCTCCCATTGCACTATATCATTTCACAACCCAGAAGCACTAGTCAGAAAAGACTGTTCCAGTGGAACTCTTAATCGAAAAGATCTGAAAGAAAACAATTTTGTGTGCCTATTAAATGATTTTGGAAACACTGCTATTAAATATTGAGCAGATATGAAGGAGTATTTATAAAATACGTGTAGACTGTTAAAAAAAACACACAACAAATTCCCAAGTACCACCATCCAACTGAAGAAAAGAACATTACTATTTCATTTGAGGTTCCAGTGCAGTCTCCACAGTCACATCCCATTCCCTCCCAAATTTGGTTTTTATCATTCCTTTGCTTTTCTTCAGCTTTACTGCCTGCCTATATCCTAAGATATCTGTTATTTAGTTTTTTTAATAAATGAATTTTATATAAATTGATACTCTAAGTATTTTGGAATTTTTGGCTTAAGGTTATATTCAGAAAATTATCCATCTTGTTGTATACAGCAGTAATTCATACATTTCCAATGTTGTACAGAATTCCATGTATGAATATACCACAACTTATTTATCCATTCTACTGGGGATGACATCGTTTCTAGTCCTTAACAATGACAAACTCTGCTTCTGTGAACATCCTTGTAACATGACCTCTGGCACACATACGCAATCACGAGTTTCTCTACAACGTGGGTAAAAAGCAGAATGGCTCAGTCCTATGTTATGGGCATTTTCAACTTTACTAGGTAATGCCAACTTGTTTTCCTAAGTAATTGTACCAATTTATATCCCAGTTACTCCATATCCTCAGAAGCAGTTGATATCTTTAAAAAAATTTTTTGTCAATCTGGCAGGTGAGAGATGTTATCTCTGCAATTAATTTGGGTTTCCCTGATTTTTAATGTCATTGAGTTTTCCTCACATATTCTTCACATTTGGCCATTAGGGTTTCTACTTCTATGAAATGTTTGTCAAATCTTTTGTCCATTTTTCTAGTGGATTGTCATTTTCTTATTTGATTCATAGGGTTTTTAAAATACAGTTTGGATATTAATCTTTTTACATTTATATAAGCTAACAAATATCTTCCCCCAATTTGTGCTTTAGTTTTCACTCCTGTTAAGATGTATTTTGCTGAACAACAGCCAGTTGAAGGAGTACAAATATTGTGATCGTTATTTTCTTGGTGAAGTGTGTGCAAGAATGAAGAAGGCAGAAGTGTATGGGGTGCCTGAAATAAATGAAACATGTTTGGAGCTGCCACTGTGAACAACAGCAGAAGGTATCAATTAGAAATATGTAAAGATTCCCAAAGTATTAAGGAGCTAGAGAAGACTGGCATAGCAAAGATGAAGTGGAGAAAGCAATTCTGCTGAGCTGAGCTGAGCTGAAGGTAAATAACAGATGTAAACCTGCAAGGACAAGGGTGACTAGGAGAAGAGTCACCAGTGACAGAGATGTCCATATACAGCAACATAAAGTGTCTGCAGAGAGGTGGACCACTGAAAAGTGATTTGATCTGCCCTCCACATTCCTGAGAGAACGCAAATATAAAGGTTAAGGCAGATTTGGTTCTAATGGTGTTGATTCTCTGTTTGTGTAGTCAGATCAGGGGTCAGCAAACTATGATCCACAGGTCCAGTCTGACTCACCACCTGTTTTTGTACAGCATGTGAGCTAAGAATGGTTTTTACATTTTTAAATGGTTTAAAAAAATCAAAAATAATAATATTTCATGATACATAAAAATTATATGAAATTCAAACTTTAGTGTCCATAAATAATGTTTTATTTGCATACAGCCGTAGTCATTTCTGATACTGAACTATCTTTGCACTCCTAGGATAACATTCTTAAAGTAAATGAACCTATACTTTTCCATCCTTCTGTAGTCTTCAACTTGTTTAGCAACAAGATTACTTTGATCCAGCAAATATGCTGTGCACAGTTTTTAATCTTTCCATTTCCTGCAATAATTTGGAAAAAATAGGAACTGTTCCCTGAAAATTTGGTAGAACTCATCTGTAAACCTCATTTGAGCCTGGACTTCTTTTGGGAGGAGGAGTCTTCAACATTTCAATTGTTTAAACATACTTATTGTATTATTCATATTTTCTCTTTCTTCTTATGCCAATTTTAGCAACTTATATTTAGGAATATATAACTGTTTACAAAACTGTCATTTTTATAATCCTTTATTCTACCTTTATTATTGAGTCTGTAGTTCTCTCTTCTATGTTGTTCCATATTTTACTTTTCTGCCTTAACTATTTTAGAGTTACGGCAGCAATCTATTCACCTTATTATCTTTCCAGAAAACCAGTTTTTTGCTTTGTTATTAATCTCTCATAAACTCAACTTAAAAAACTTAAATGCATTTCTCTATAAATAATATATATATATAATAAAACTAAACAATGTAATTAAAAAAGATACCATGCACAACAACCGTAACATAATAAGAGTTTAGGAATTAACTTAATCAAAATATACAATCCTCCTATTGAAAAAAAACACTTTTAAACTCTAACAAAAGATGTAGAAAATGATCTGAACAAATGGAGATATATTACATGTTCCTGGGTGGGACTTAATTTAATATGTCAATTCTTCCCAAATTAACCTCTACAATCAATTAAATCCTCATAAAAATAACAGTTATACTTTTTGAGGAACTCAGTAGACATATTCTAAAATTTATATGAAAGAATAAAGGTCCATGAATAGTTATGTTAACTTTGAGAAAGAAAAGAAATGAGAGGGACCAGCCCTACCAGATATTAAGAAATACTACAAAATAATAGAGACAAAAAAATGAGGCCTTGCTGCAAGAACAGATAAAAAGACTAACAAACCAGAACAGAATTTGAAGGCAGGTCCATGTACCTTGAGAACACAGTACACAAAAAAGGATGAATCAATGGATATTTTTTAGTGACGTGGTAAAAATTGACTTACTACATGGGAGGAAAAAAAAAATACACATGGAATCCTATCTAATTCCAAACACAAAGATAGACTCTAGACCAGAAGGCAAATTATGACCTGAATGTCAGACATCTGTTTTTGTAAATAAAGTTTTATTGGAAAAAGCCATGCCTATTCATTTACCAATGTCTATGGCTGCTTTTATGCCCTAATGGCAGAGCAGAATAGTAGTGACACAGACACTCTGGCCTGCAACGTTTAAAATAGTTACTGTCTGGCCTTTTAAGAAAATGTTTGCTCAGTCCTGCTCTAGATAAATTAAAGACTTTAATACAAAGGTAAAACTATAAAATTAACAAAAGAAAATATATCAGAGTATCTTTTGACCTTGGTGTGGAGGAGAACTTCTTAAATAAAATTCTAAATTAGGCAAAAAGACTCTTTAAGCTGATTATATAGAATAAAGATTTCTACTCAATAAACAACATCATGGATGAAGGTACTGATAAAAGACAGAGAAGTTATTTGCAAAGTTCAAAACCAATAAGACACCAATACATCTAAGAAACATCTATTGTTTAATAAAAAAACAAGAACCCCAAAAGAAAAGCACAGAATTTAAAGAAGCAATTTGTAGAAGAAATCTAAAAATATGATAAGAATAGAAAGAGATGTTCAAATTCATTAGTAATCAGAGAAATGCAAATTAAACCAACAAAGAGGTGTCACTTTAACCCTCAGACTCGCTAAAATTAGACAGCAATACAATGCCAAGCAATGGCATTATAGAGAAACCCATTTCCTCCCAATTCTGGTATTAACTATCAGTACTAACTGAAATGAAAAATCACTCTATTCTGGAAATAAAAATCTAAGAGGGGGCTTCCCTGGTGGCGCAGTGGTTGGGAGTCCGCCTGCCAATGCGGGGGGCGTGGGTTCGTGCCCCGGTCCGGGAGGATCCCACGTGCCGCGGAGCGGCTGGGCCCGTGGGCCATGGCCGCTGGGCCTGCGCGTCCGGAGCCTGTGCCCCGCAACGGTGAGAGGCCCGCGTACCGCAAAAAAAAAAAAAAAAACTAAGAGGTAGTAAAATATAATAGATATGTATCTATATTCAGTCAGCCATCATGTGCTGAACTGAATATACAGCTGTGATCGTGCTATAGCACTCACAAAATACATTAAGAAAATAAATGCAGTTAAATATTCACAGTGGCTAGTTTTCTTAATTCAAGTGTTTGCAGGTCAAAAAGTTAGCCAGAAGAAATTTATATGTTTTATTGTTAACCTGCATACAAATTTTTACTTGAAATTGTGTCAGACATATTTGTAAGGATTTTTAAATATAACACTGTGGTTTCCAAAATCATTAGCTTATTTTATTCCTGACTGAACTGAAAGCAGGTAATATGTAGATACACATCATTAGGGAAGTAGAATCATGTTCTCTTTAAAATTTCACAATAATTTACAGCAATAAACACACATACAACACACATACTACTTTTGACTTGGGAACAAGCTGCTCCTTCTTCCTTCCTCCTCTGTTTACGGTTCCACAGTTGTAGCAGTGGCCCACATCAAGAATGTCAGCAGTCCCTTTCATGTCTCTTTGTATGCCACCACAGTGAATAACAACTAATTTGGATTTTTCCCTTTGCCACAGTCCTGACACCAACTCCTTTTCCAACCCACCGCCACTAGTCTAGTTCAGATCTAGCCTCAATTCAGATCACAGTTAATGCCTCAACTCCTCTTCTTTCCCCTTTTTCCTCCCTTCTTCCCTCCCCCCACTTTCTTCCTTCCTTTCCTCTGTGCTTCCTCCCTTACTACATCCATCTATCCAACCAGTATTTTCTGAGTATCTGTTCTATTCCAGGTACTGTTTTATTGTTGGAGATTCAGCAGTGATGAAGACAGACAAGGTCCCTGCCCTTTCAGAGTTTCTTCTTGGTTCTTTCTTCACATATATTCTACATTCAGCCATAAAATAGATTTTCCTATTGAATTGCTTTGCCCCTTTCCAACCCCATTCTAAAATATCTAGTTGTTTTCCATGACCCACAGAATAAAGTCCAGACTCTGGCTGGCCGTCCAAGACCCTTGAGGATCTGGCTCTTTCCAGTTGACTTTCCTGCTACTCCACTCTGCACATTCGGTGCTTCAGCGAAATCTGATTTCTTGTTTTAAACTCTACCTATGGCAAAATGAATGAAGTACCACATGAGAAATTTACAGGTTGAATGCAGCACAAAGAAAACCTAACGCAAGATAACACACAAAAACCAAATAGTAAATGAAGACAGGACGAGGAAATAGACTACTCCCTACTTCCCACAACTATTTTATGACTGTCTTATTTGTGCCACAGGACAAACCCAGAGACGTGGGAACAGGGCTCTCCCCTCAAGGCAAGGCATGCTGATCACTCTGGGAAAAGGTGACTGTGGGACACAGAAGGAGGGAGGCCTTGGAGCCATGGAAGAAAAGGACTTCCTCTCATCTCTGGGGCTAAGAATGAACTTAGAAAGGAAGAGGCCCTCGGTGGCGAGTCTTGAAGCAGATCCAGCAGCGACAGCCAGCTACCCTAGCCTCCCAGAAGCCGGCCAGAGTGAACAGCAACAGAAGCTCTGCTGTTCACCTGCAGTGACGAGACTACACAGCAAAGAGAAGCACCAGTGTCCGGCAGAACCACACGAAGGAAGCGGCTGAGGGCCCTCCAGGCTCAACAGGATGCATCTAAGTTCTAGCTCATCTAGCACAGCAGAACCCAGGCTGGAGTTGGGGCCTAAGTACAGCGCTAAGAGGAGAAGGTCAGAGGGAGTGAACCTGAGGGCTGTAGGACACGCACATAAGGCAGCACAGTAGAAAACTTGCAGACAGCTGGAGGACACCGTAAAGTGGCTAATTTCTAGTAGGCCAGGGGAGACTCATGTCATAATAATTTGTGTTTAAGAAGGAAGTGCACTATTATGGTCAATTAATCTGCATACGACAGAGGAGGCAAGAATATAAAATGGAGAAATTCAAAAAGTGCTGCTGGGAAAACTGGACTGCTACATGTAAAAGAATGAAATTAGAACCTTCTCTACCACCATATACAAAAATAAACTCAAAATGGGTTAAAGACCTAAATGTAAGACTGGATACTATAAAACTCCTACAGGAAAACATAGGCAGAACACTCTTCGACATAAATCGCAGCACGAGTTTTTTGGATCTGTCTCCTAAAGTAATGGCAGCAAAAGCAAAAACAAACAAATGGGAACTAATTAAACTTAAAAGCTTTTGCAGAGCAAAGGAAACCATAAACAAAATGAACCAACAACCTATGGAATGGGAGAAAATATCTTCAAACGATGTGACTGACAAGGATTGATTTCCAAAATATACAAACAGCTCATACAGCTCAACATCAAACAAACAAACAACCCAATCAGAAAATGAGCAGAAGACCTAAATAGGTATTTTTTCAAAGAAGACATACAGATGGCCAATTAGGCATATGAAAAGATGCTCAACATTGCTAATTATTAGAGAAATGCAAATCAAAAATATAATGAGGTATCACCTCACACCAGTCAGAATGGCCATCATCAAAAAGTCTACAAATAATAAATGCTGGAGAGGGTGTGGAGGAAAGGAAACTCTCCTACACTGTTGGTGGGAATGTACATTGGTACAGCCATTATGGAGAACAGTATGGAGTTTCTTTAAAACACTAAAAATAGAGTTACCATATGACTCAGCAATTCCATTCCTGAGCATATATCCGGAGGAAAGTCTAATTTAAAATGATACATGTACCCCAATGTTCATTATAGCACTATTTACAAGAGACAATACATGGAAGCAACCTAAGTGTCCATGGACAGATGAATGGATAAAGATGTGGTATATATACACAATGGAATATTACTCAGAATAAAAAAGAATGAAATAATGCCATTTGCAGCAACATGGATGAACCTAGCGATGATCATACTAAGTGAAGTCAGACAGAAAAAGACAAATATCATATGATATCACTTATATGTGGAATCTAAAAAAAATGATACAAATAGACTTATTTACAAAACAGAAACGCACTCACAGATGTAGAAAGTAAAGTTATGCTTACCAAAGGGGAAAGGGGGGGAAGGGATAAATTTGGAATTTGGTATTAACAGATACACACTACTATATATAAAATAGTTAAACAACAAAGACCTACTGTATGGTACAGGGAGCTATATTCAATATCTTGTAATAACCTATAATAGAAAAGAATTTGAAAAAGAATACATATATATGTATAACTGAATCACTTTGCTGTATACCTGAAACATTGTAAATCAACTATACATCAATAAAAAAATTAAAAACTTTAAAACCCAAGAATTTGAAAGGAAAAAAAACATGTAATTGCTACTTCTAAACTTCCAACTGTTCTTAAAATATAAATAAACCAATTTGTCCTGAAATTTATTAAAATGATTAAAAATTAAGACTATGTGAAATAACAATAACTAAAGCTTAAAAAATATTTTAAGTATGTCAAAATTAGAATTTATTCCAATTTTAATTTCCTGGTTTTAAAGAAGGCAAATTATCTGTAATATATTTAGAATATTCTTTTAAAAAAAGAAGGAAGTGCACTTTTATTTTGTAGTCACAGGCAGATGACATCAAGGACCTAAGAGCTATATCTTCACTTTTTTTTTGTTTTTTGGGTTCTTTTTGCAGTACGCGGGCCTCTCATTGTTGTGGCCTCTCCCGTTGCGGAGCACAGGCTCCGGACGCGCAGGCCCAGCGGCCATGGCTCACGGGGCCAGGGACTCCGCGGCATGTGGGATCTTCCCGGACCGGGGCACGAACCTGTGTCCCCTGCATCGGCAGGCGGACTCTCAACCACTGCGCCACCAGGGAAGCCCTATCTTCACTTTTTTTAAATGACAATTATCACTGGCATATTTGTGTGCCTACCTCTCTCCCTTACCACATAATGAGCTCCTTTAAAGCAGAAACTACATCCACTATAAGATAAATTTTCCCACGAACTGCTTTACCTCTTGACAATTTCTACAAGCTTTTCCATTTCCCCAAAACCTTCCATAATGAGTATTCATACAACAGAAGTACCAAAACTATCTGTTCAGTAATTAAGCGAACTTATCTTTACCTTCTAGATGAAGTGTGGTTAGTGCTGAAAAATATTCTACATGAAAGATTACACTGTTGCATTTACAATAAGAATAAAGTTACCAAAACTGTAAGTGCATATAAAATTATGTGCTTAAAATTAAATCAACTTACTAGTAATCATTGCTCCAGTCACGGAAGCCAGAAATCCGATGCTGACTGCAATGACAGAGATTACTCTCCCCTGCCGATGCCTCTGTAGCATCACGAACATCAACACTCCTGCAGCACCATGGACAAACAGAGAGGAGAAGAGAGCCCAGAGGAAGATCCAGTACCACATCTCTGAAAGGAAAAGCAAAATGTTAATAATTCTGTTGAAAAACATCTTAGAAAATCCAGTTTAACAAATAGTGAGCACCTATGGTCTGGAAAAAGGTTAAATGAGATAACAGATTAAAAACATGCCTCGTACAGGACTTGATACATAGTAGTACTAAATAAATTTTAACAGTTATCATCATCACTAATGCTTGATGGGGAAGTCATTCCCTCCATGACTTCAGAAGGTCAAAGCCTCTAATTTCCTCTAAATGTGCCCATCATATAGCTATAATCTATTAATTTCTCTAATAAACCCTCATGTCTGCAAATCTCTTGCAATAAATTATATAAGTTAATTAACTGCTGTTAGATATATAATTTTCTATCTTCTATACTAAGTGCCCAGACATTTTTAAAAACTACCACTTAATTCAAATAATAAGTACAATAAGTATAAAAACTATCTGTTCAATAAATAAATGAACTGATCTTTACCTTCAGAATTCAGAAATAAGTCAGTGATTTTTATCTTTTATGATTTTAAGAATTTCAGGCCATTTCCCTCTTGGCTCTCACCTTTACATACTAAAGAATCAGTCAGAATTTTTTTAATGCTTTGTCTCTCAAGTCGTATGCTAGTCCTTAGCAGGAACTCCTCAAGCTCTATCACTCTTTCTTCAATGTAGTCTCAGTTACTGTTCATTGAAGCCTGGTTTACAGACAATTGATGAGCATGCCTTTCATTCTCTCTCTTTCTGGCTGAATGGTGGTTGCCAAGGACTTGGGGGAGAGGGAAATGGGGGACTTCTTATTTTAAAATGGCTACAAACACAAGGGATCTTTGTGGCAATGGAACTGCTCTGTATTTTGACTGTGGTGGTGGATACATATACAAGTGATAAAACTGTACAGAACTAAACACACGCACACACAAATGAGTACAGGTATACAAGCAACACTTGTGGAATCTGAAAAAGGTTGGTGGGTTCTATCAATGTCAATATTCCTGGTTTTGATATTATACAGCAGTTTTCCAAGATGTTCCCATTGGGTAAATGGGGTAAAGGGCACGTGGGTTTTCTCTATACTATTTCTTACAACTGCATGTGAATCTACAATTATCTCAAAATTAAAAGTTTAATTTTTAAGAAGAGAGGATATATAGAAAACAGATTTTTTAAAAAATCAGTTTCAGCCTGCTAAATTCTTAAGAATTGACACTTAGAATGGACTTATAATTTGAAATCATTTCAAGGAAGAGACATCTGATATATTTTTCTGTGTTAAAGTACCATGCATGCTTCTCTATGGCATAAGAGAGAGATGCTGGTGATTAAGGAAAAACAGACAAAGCTTGCCTTTTAGAGGTCTTTCTCTTCCAGCTTTCAGAGAAGTAATGCTTTCACACTGTCACTCCCAAACAAATAGCTTCAATTTATAAAAAATAAAGACAAAAATGCTTAACTTGCCCTGAAGAATATTTATATTTTAAAAGATATAATTTTCCAGAGTGACCCTAACAAAGCGAGACTATGATACAGCAATAACAGGGGGGGAGGGATGCTCATCAAGGCGGTTCTGAGATGAGACAGGCGCTGGAACAGGCACCTGCTCTTAATAAGAGCAGCCATTTGCCTTGATCCCCAGTCCTGCTTCTCACCAGGGCTACCCCCAAAAGCACTTTTATTTGTTGTCCTTATAATACAGGTAGAGTGAAAATTTTCTTGACTATATGTAACACTATGAACAGGGATTATCTGACATTATAAGTAATGTTGTTTGCCTACTGACTATATAGGTATAGTCAGTATACCTAATAATTAGGAAAATTAAGTCTAATGTCTTATAAATCCCCAAGCTATCAAAGAATTATACAACTGAAACAGAATCTCAAATGGTCCTCTAATGTCCAATCCAGGATTATCCCTCAAGCAGACTGAGCACAATCTGCCCAAACTCAAATTTATTTTTATGTTTCTTTGTTTTTCTTAATCACACTATTTATCATGGAAAAAAAACCGAATGCTGCTGAGAATATCTACAATTAATTTAGGTTCCATGTTGTTACTACTTTTTTTTTTTTGCGGTACGCGGGCCTCTCATTGTTGTGGCCTCTCCCGTTGCGGAGCACAGGCTCCGGACGCGCAGGCTCAGCGGCCATGGCTCATGGGCCCAGCCGCTCCGCGGCATGTGGGATCTTCCCGGACCCGGGCACAAACCCGTGTCCCCTGCATCGACAGCGGACTCTCAACCACTGCGCCACCAGGAAAGCCCGTTACTACTATTTTAAATTACCTGATAGATCAATACAACCATGTCAGTGAACAGGGCCTCTGAAGACCTGGTTCTACTCCAGATAAACAAGTCTAAGGTCCGACTCACTATTGGCAAACGCAGCACACCTGGAGAACCGCAGGAGCCTAAGTGTAGAGCGAAGACAGATGCCCCAGGGCCCTAGAGAAAGAACAGTTGCTAAGAACGGGAGAGGAGTATGACAACCTTTTCTTAACTTGTGCAGGCTTGTACGGCTAACGTGAACACCCAGAAGCCCAGTTTTCTCTTTCCACCCATATCCCACCTAATCCAAGCTTCTTGCAACTAAGCAACAATAAAAGGATGAAGCCAGAGGGAGAGTTTGCTGGTGCTAAACAAAATACAAAATGAGAAATTAAAAATACACTTACAAAACAGAAACCTTGAAGCATGCCGTCCATTCAATTACCGTAATTCACTGAAAGGAGATATTCCGTCTTCATTAAAGCCCTTTCATTATTTTTCCCTATTCAAGGCTGTCCATAATCTTCATCTTAAACTGAATTGTTGCAGTGTGTTTGTTTACTTTTAGTGGGATAAGAGGCAGAGGAGTAGTGATTTGTTCCAGTCTCCAAACAATTCTAGAAATAGCCCTGATCCCAATCTGTATCTCTCTCTCAGCCCTGGATGCCAAGTCACTAAAAATTATCTTCTGTGCTTTTGTTTGTTTGTTTTGTTTTTTTGCGGTACGCAGGCCTCTCACTGCTGTGGCCTCTCCCGTTGCGGAGCACAGGCTCTGGACGTGCAGGCTCAGCGGCCATGGCTCACGGGCCCAGCCTCTCCGTGGCATGTGGGAAACTTCCCGGACCGGGGCACGAACCTGTGTCCCCTGCATTGGCAGGCGGACTCTCAACCACTGCGCTACCAGGTAAGCCCTCTTCTGTGCTTTTGATTTTAATCTTTGGACAAAATTATTTATGAGAAATAAATTTCTCTAGATATCTAGAATATATTAACTAAGTAAAAACAAATCAAAGAATGGTACATATTGTATGATCCTTTTTGTTCAAAAATTATAGGTACAGAGAAACACATAAACAGATTCTAACAATGGCTATCTTTTAAAGATAAGAGAGGAGATGGGTTATATTATTTTATTCTTTACTGATTATTTTTTAGCAACCAGCCTGTTTTTTGTTTTTTGTTTTTTTACTTTACTGCAGATACACTGTCTTTAAAAGATAGTTTTTCATTCTAGAATTCATCAAAGGAGAACATGCTCAATGAAGCCAATGCTTCTCAACCCAGACTGCTCACAAGAATTACCCACAGAGCAACTAAAACTATCACTTGAGGGGGGACCTAGACAATTATATTTTCATCAACTCTACCAGATAATCATGACATGCAGTAAAGACAGAAATCACCACTCTAGGCTAAGGTTACATAAAAGGTACTTACTAAAAAAATCCAAAAGTCATAAAAACAACAAAACCTATCTCAATAGACAAACACTAAACATAATTTTTAATCCTCTATAGCATATCTAACCCTTCTAACAAAATCATTAGCAAATAGATACTGAACATTTATATGTATTCAACATACTCTAAGCCTCAAGGTGAAAATAACAAACCAGTAAGACTAAATTTGGGGGCTGTTCATAATTTCTATCTTCTTTATAGAAATGGTCCTCATTATATGTTTAAATAATCTGTGTTCAAATTTGTTTATCTCAAGTTTGTTTTTTCATTCCAGCAAATCTAAGGTGAGGCAATCGCTCCCCTTAGTTTCCAACACCAGTGACTTCTCAGTTTGGGGATGTGTCCCACACAGGCAGCTTATTAAACTCTCAGGGAGGTGATGCATTTATAATTTGAAAAAATCCCCTAGATCAGGGATTGGCAAAGTATGGACCATGAGTCCTATCTGACCACCAACTGTTTCTGTACAGTCTGCGAGCTGACAATGGTTTTTACATTTTGAAATGGTTGAAGAAAACCCAGAAGAACAATATTTCATGACACGTAGAAAGTACACAGAATTCAAATTTCAGTGTCCATAAAGTTTTCCTGGAACACAGTCATACTCATTCATATTGTCGATGGCTACTTTCATGCTACGATGGCAGAACTGAGTAGTTATGACAGAGGCCACGTGGCCCACAAAGCTGAAAATATTTACTGCGGTTACTATATATATGCTGAGTATGTTAAATACTGGTCCTTTATAGAAAAAGCTTGCTGACTCCCGGTATAGATGATTTTGACATATGCTCCAGGGGGCTGGGTTGTTACCCCACACCTTACTGAAAATTACAGTCACAGTACTTTCATATATTATCAAGACCTGATACTTTGGGTGTTTAACTAATGGTACGTCAATGGCATATATTCTAACACCACAGGTTCTTCAGGGCACAGTATGCAGCTGTCGCTATGGGGTACATACACCCATAGTTACACAGAACAAGAGGGAGAAATGTCAAGAAAGATCCCAAGAGAATTCGTTGCCACCTGAATTTTTTTTTTTTTTTTTTGCGGTACGCGGGCCTCTCACTGTTGTGGCCTCTCTCGTTGCAGAGCACAGGCTCCGGATGCGCAGGCTCAGTGGCCATGGCTCACGGTCCTAGCCGCTCCGCGGCATGTGGGATCTTCCCGGACTGGGGCATGAACCCGTGTCCCCTGCATCGGCAGGCGGACTCTCAACCACTGTGCTACCAGGGAAGCCCGCCACCTGAATTTTTAAAATAAACAGGACTGAACCAAATGATAAACACACTGGAGATGGAATGAGGGTGAGGAATGGGGAGTGGGGCACTCGAAGCTAACGGTTCTCAGCCTTGGCTAGATGTTGGAGTTACTTGGGAGAGCCTAAAAGAAATATCACCCTCAGAAATTCTGACTTAATTGGGCTTCAGAATTTTTTAAAGTTTTGATTCTTAGGCACAGCCAAGAATGAAAAACTGCACTAAGACAAAATGATCTAATCATGGAATTATGTACAACTGAGAATATGCAATTGCAAAACCTCCAGTTTGGCTAAAGCCAAGAAATATGGAGAGAACTGGCTGCAGATTGTAGAGGTGTGCCGGAGCAGCTTTTGTGGGGAAGGGAGAGCGCTTACAGACCCTGAAGATTTGGACTTTATTCTGAAGATTGAAGGTTATGCAGAGCCAATGAAAGACTTTAAATAAGGAAGTGATACAATCACATTCACCTTTTAAAAAATTAATTATCCTGGCAAGTATGGGAAAGGAGGACTAGAAAGAGATGAGAGACTATCAGAATATTTCAAGAGTCCCGAGAGAAACTCAGGCCTGGACTTAGGCACTGGCCTCAGGATTGAAAATAATTTGAAATATTTAGGATTTGCTGATGGCCTGGATGATGGAGGTGAGGAAGATGTGATGTCTGGCCTCCCAGATTTCTGCTATGGACAGGTGAATAGACGACAATGCTGTCAGGTTTGGAAACATGGGAAAATATGTTTCATGCATCAGCAATACTATTCAAATGTTGGTGAGAAGCAAGGAGTAAAGAAGCTAAAGGCAAGAATATGTCAAGTAGGGCTTCCCTGGTGGTGCAGTGGTTGAGAGTCTGCCTGCCGATGCAGGGGACACAGGTTCGTGCCCCGGTCCGGGAAGATCCCACATGCCACGGAGCGGCTGGGCCCATGAGCCAGGGCAGCTGAGCCTGCGTGTCCGGAGGCTGTGCTCCGTAACGGGACAGGCCACAACAGTGAGAGGCCTGCGTACCGCAAAAAAAAGAAAAAAAGAATATGTCAAGTAGAAAAATGTGAAGACTACCTATACATGCATATTATGGGCCATGTTTTAAAAAGCAGTAAATCTCAAGTTTGTTGTGTCAGCAATCTTCCTAAGTTCATGATCTGTCAAATTTTAAATCTATGATTACTAAAACAATTCTGTTATTAGATATAAATTTGAATTAAATTTAGGATATAGAAAGCTATAAAGAATGTCACTCCCATCCTAACAATGAGAAAAAGATAAACTACAAAATCATAGCTCTTCTTTAGCCCGTCAGGTGACACTACAAGATAACAAAGTAACCTGAATTTCAAAGAGGGACAAGACCCTCCAAGGAGACAGGTGACATACTCACTATGTTTCCTGTGGCAAAGCACAGGAACAGGAAGTGGGTACCATACAAGTGGGTAAAAAGAAATCTGCTAAAATTTTAACCGACAGTTAAAGTCCAAGTGTGCAATTAATCGGTCAGCTTGGAGTAAGTGACACAAGGAAAGTGCACAGTCACCTGCAAGCTCTTTTCCACAGGTCTCTACCGAGCATTCCCTAGAAAGACGGAGACTGGAGAGAGCCACCCCAGTGGTGTATGTCGGCCTATAGGAGGTGATCAGTGGCTGCTAAGGGAAACAGACAACCTGGCGTGCTTCTTGGATACCTTTTTCCTATTCAAAACAAGCCTTAGCCATTGCTGGAAGGCAGCAAATCCTGTCACCCTCAGGGGACAAGCAAAGACCCACTGCAGCTCCAGCTTGGGGAAGAGTAGAAGGAAAAATCCTTTACCCCTGGGGCAGGGGCAGAAAACCATCCAGGACCCAGGATCCTATTCTAAGCAGAGTCGGTTACTGCTGAGGGAAGGATAGAAGACTCCTGCCCAAGACCAATCACAGATACTAGGGAGAGTGTGGCTACCACGGTTCAGAAAGGCAGGACCGTGGACAGCCCCACCCAGATACCCCACCACACAGAGCTTGCCTGAGACTAAAACTGGACAGGACAAGAGAGAAATTTCCCCTGCCCCAAGTAATGAGCAACACAAGGCTGTGGCTGGGGGAAGGCAAGGGTGTGGAGAGACACTTCTTCCATGGTGCAGGCTTGCAGAGATGGCTAAAAGCTGACAATACAGCACTAACACTGATACTAACCCTGCAGCACCCAGCCCCCACCCTGCGTACAAGGCAACAACAGCACGTTCTGGGGAATCTGAAGCCTAGGGTGTGCTGAAGGTAACCATAACAAGAAAGCTCAAACTCCGCTCACTCCTGACTAAATTAAATCAACCTTCACCCTACTGGTCTAGCAGAAGAAGCCCATTTCCAGGCATAAATATTGATATTACATACCTCAGTCACTACTGTTATACATATAAAGTCCTTAATTCAATAAAAAAAATATTGAATTAAGACACCCTCAGAAACAGGAAAACCAATTCATTGTCAAGAAATAAAGTGATCAGACGTAGAGATGATCCAGATTTGAAAACAACCAGACAGGGACCTTAACTATAATTAACATGTTAAATACTCTCCTGGAAAAGGTAGACAACGCACAAGAACAGATGGGGAATTTCAGCAGAGAGATGGAGAGTCCAAGAAAAAGTCAAATGAAACTGCTTAAAAGAAGAAAACAAGAAAATGCAAAAACAGAAAAACCATAATATCAGAGATGAAGACTTCCTTTAATGGGCTCACCAGCAGACTTGACATAGTCAAGCAAAGGATCAGTGAACTTATCATAGCAGCACTATTTACAAGAGCCAAGACATGGAAGCAACCTAAGTGTCCATCCACAGATGAATGGATAAAGAAGATGTGGTACATAGGTACAATGGAATATTACTCAGCCATAAAAAAGAATGAAATAATACCATTTGCAGCAACATGGATGGACCCAGAGATCATCATACGAAGCGAGATTAAGTCAGAGAGAGAAAAACAAATAGCAAATGACAGCGGTCCCCAACCTTTTTTGGCACCAGGGACTGGTTTTGTGGAAGACAATTTTTCCATGGACCGGGGCGGGGGTGGATGGGTCAGGCAGTAATGCAAGCAATGGGGAGCGGCAGATGAAGCTTAACTCACTCACCTGCCACTCACCTCCTGCTGTGCGGCCTAGTTCCTAACAGGCCGCAGACCGGTACCAGTCCACGGCCTGGGGGTTGGGGACCCCTGGCATATAATATTGCTTATATGTGGAATTTAAAAAATGATACAAGTGGGCTTATTTACAAAATAGAAATAGACTCACATAGAAAACAAACTTATGGTTACCAAAGGGGAAAGGGGGGGAGGTATAAATTAGGAGTTTGGGATTAAAATATACACACTACTATACATAAAATTGATAACCAACAAGGACCTACTGTATAGCACAGGGAACTATACTTAATATCTTGTAATGACTTATAATGGAAAAGAATTTTAAAAAGAATCTATTTACCTATCTATCTATCTATCTATCTATGTATCTATCTATATAACTGAATCACTTTGCTATGCACCTGAAATTAACACAACATTGTAAATCAACTACATTTCAATAAAAAATTTTTAAAAAATAATCAGTGGGCTTCCCTGGTGGCGCAGTGGTTGAGAGTCCGCCTGCTTATGCAGGGGACACGGGTTCGTGCTCGGGTCCAGGAAGATCCCACATGCCGTGGAGCAGCTAGGCCTGTGCGCCATGGCCAATGAGCCTGAGCGTCCGGAGCCTGTGCTCTGCAGCGGGAGAGGTCACAACAGTGAGAGGCCCGTGTTCCGCAAAAATAAAAAGATAATAATCAGTGAATGTAAAAGTAGACAAATAGAAATTATTCAAATTGAAATATAAGAGAAAAAGAGTGGGGGAAAAAACAAAGAAGTAGTAGGAGGGAAAAGAGGAACCATCCAAGAGCTATGGAACAATTTCAAATGGTTTAACATACATGTAATTGGAGTCCCAGATGGAGAAGAAAGAGATAATGGAGAAGAAAAATATTTAATGAAACAGTGGCCGAAAATTTCTAAAACTAATAAAAGATATCAAACCACAAATCTAAGACTCCCAGAGAATCCTAAGCAAGAAAAAGACCTCCCAAAAGAACTAAAAAAACAAAAATAAAGCACACACACATACCTAGATTCACCACAGTGAAATGACTAAAAAAACAAAGATAAAGGGGAAGTATTGAAGAAGAAATAAGGAAAAAAGAAAGAGAGAACAAAAGACATTACACACACAGAGGGACAAAGATAAAAAGTACAGCAAACTTCTCATCAGAAGCAACCAAACCAGATGACAAATTACAGTAACACTTTAAAAAACTAAAATGCAAAGTCAGAACCTATATTCAGGAGAAACATTTTTCAAAACTGGAGGTGAAATGAAGATTTTTTTCCAGGGGAAAAAAAAAAAACTGGAAAAATTAACTGCCAGTAGACCTGTGCTACATGGCATATTAAAGGAAGCTCTTCAAACAGGAGTGTAGTTCTAGATGGAAACTTAACGCTCCACAAAGAAGTGAGCAACAAAGAAAATTAAAATGAAGGTAAACATAAAAGGTATGTTTTCTGGGCTTCCCTGGTGGCACAGCGGTTAAGAATCCGCCTGCCAGTGCAGGGGACATGGGTTCAAGCCCTGGCCCGGGAAGATCCCACATGCTGTGGAGCAACTAAGCCCATGTGCCACAACTACTGAGCCTGAGCTCTAGAGCCTGTGAGCCACAACTACTGAGCCCATGTACCACAACTACTGAAGCCCATGCGCCTAGAGCCTGTGCTCTGCAACAAGAGAAGCCACCACAACTAGAGAAAGCCTGTGCACAGCAGCAAAGACCTAACGCAGCCAAAAATAAATAAATTTTTTAATATGTTTTCTTATTTTTAATCATTCTAATATTTTAACCAGATTTAAAAATAAGTTGTTGCGTTTTTTCACTTGAAGACTCATTTAACATAGAAGTTAAAGCTATTGTAGATATTTTATAGCTGCCTGCTTCCACTTCTTAAAAGAGAGCAAAAACATTAGTTTTTAAATTTAATTGTGACACCTTCAAGAGCTGCTTGAATATACTGCCTCTCTCAAAGCTTACAGCAATACTGTTTATTACCCACTTAAACCAAATTACCCTTTCACCAGCTAATTATATAATTTTAAACTGTAAATTACAGTACTCATCATTGAATAGAAAAAAATTCTTAGAAAAATAAATTTTTAATTTAAAACAATCAGAATATCATTTGCTGTAAAAAAAAAAACAGGTTAAGCCTATTTAAAATAGTTCAAAATTTGCTTTACATTTAAGCCACAGCACTACCTTCCTAAAAGATGCCATTCAATTTGTTCTTTCCCATAATTGATTAGTTACTCATTTATAAAAGTATACGGATTGGGCTTCCCTGGTGGCGCAGTAGTTGAGAGTCCGCCTGCCGATGCAGGGGACACGGGTTCGTGCCCCGGTCCGGGAGGATCCCACATGCCGCGGAGCAGCTGGGCCCGTGAGCCATGGCCGCTGAGCCTGCGTGTCCCTCCGCAACGGGAGAGGCCACAACAGTGAGAGGCCCGCATAACGCAAAAAAAAAAAAAAAAAAGTATAAGGATTGAATGGCAAAATCCGAATCTATTATGAAGTTATAACACAGCAATGTACAATAGTTTCAACTTTTATTACTTATATGCCCTTAAGCATCTTAAATTATACATGTCCTACCAAAAAAATGTCAGTAACAACATATTTGTTTGAATCAGTCACTGGCCTAAAAAATAATCTTTTCAGTGACTGATAAAACGTTACAGTCTCATGATACAGTATTTCCAAAGGATCTTTACACTGAACACTCAAAAATGAACTTTTCACATCAATCAGCATAACTTATAATGAAACTCCCAATATAACAAATTCTTAAAATTAAATCTAAATAAGAGACCAAATGAATGACAGATCAGAAAATAAAAGCACAACTAGGAAAACAAGCAATGCACAAGCACGGTCAGAACAGTCACACCTTTGATATGATGACAGTAATCCTCAGGAAGCAGTTATGCCACACTGGGGTTAAAAACAAAAACACAGATAATTTCAGAACTGGAAGGGATCATCAGATATTGAATCCAGAGTTTCCTAAACCAAGTCTTAAGAAGGCCTAGTTCTAAGAACTATTAGATGGTATTCAGAGAACAAAGATTTTCTAGGTCTTAAACCTCACTCTAATAATTAGCATATTAAAGGTCTGAAGCCCCACTTAAAAAAGAAAGTTTCTTAATTTTAAAGACTAAAAAAACAAATTTATATGCAAACGGGTAAATGTTTTTCTTAACTCACAGTAAAATCTCTCAACTTTTTTCTTAACTCATTAAAATTTTTAGATCATCTTTCCTTTAACATCAATGTGAAAATTGTTGTCATTGGATTGTCTTATAGATGAGGAAACCAAGGTCTCGTTAAATATGTGGCTTTTCCCAGGGCATGGAAGCAACCTAAGTGTCCATCGACAGATGAATGTATAAAGAAGATGTGGCACATATATAAAATGGAATATTACTCAGCCATAAAAAGAAACAAAATTGAGTTATTTGTAGTGAGGTGGATGGACCTATGGAATCTAAGAAAAAAATGGTCATGAAGAACGTAGGGGCAGGACAGGAATAAAGACGCAGACGTAGAGAATGGACTTGAGGACATGGGGAGTGGGAAGGGGAAGCTGGGATGAAGTAAGAGAGTGGCATGGACCTATAAACACAACCAAATGTAAAACAGATAGCTAGTGGGAAGCAGCCGCATAGCACAGGGAGATCAGCTCGGTGCTCTGTGACCACCTAGAGGGGTGGGATAGGGAGGGTGGGAGGGAGACGCAAGAGGGAGGAGATATGGGGATATATGTATATGTATAGCTGAATCACTTTGTTTTAAAGCAGAAACTAACACACCAATGTAAAGCAATTATACTCCGATAAAGATATTAAAAAAATATGTGGCTTTTCTAAAGTATGAGAGCCAATTAATAGCATTCAAGGATAAAACTGTTTACTGACTCATGAATTCAAGGATCCTATTGCTTCTTTAGACTCTTTATTTGCATACAAAAATCTAGCAGAACCCAATTTATCCTAGTGGGGGAAGTTCCAATAACTGCACTTTATGTAAGTATTTACATAAACATTGTTAATGTTTAGTTCTCCCATATACTTCAGATTAAATATAACTAAACTGTTTAGAATTTTTAAAGTACTACCATTTAATAAGAATTTTTCTCTATAGCTAATAGCTCATATAAATAAACATTTTTAAAAGATAAATTCTAATATTATCCTCTAATGTTAAAAAACAGTCACCTAAAAAAACTGGGTTATAGCATCCTCTTGGAAATGAGTCATTTATCTTGAATTTTTTTTTTTTTTTTTTTTTACAGTACGCGGGCCTCTCACTGTTGTGGCCTCTCCCGTTGCGGAACACAGGCTCCAGACGTGCAGGTCCAGCGGCCATGGCTCACGGGCCCAGCCGCTCCGTGGCATGTGGGATCTTGCCGGACCGGGGCACGAACCCGTGTCCCCTGCATCGGCAGGCAGACTCTCAACCACTGCGCCACCAGGGAAGCCCTATCTTGAAATTTTAATAAGTCTTTAGCTATACTAAACACTCCACATTAACTTGCATTATATATCACAACACAGTTACAAATTGATCACAAAAAAGCTTCATTTTTAAAAAATCCAGTGTTCCCAATCCTTGAGTTCTCAGTAATAAAATCGCCTTAAGAGCTAGTTTCAAATGTACCTTCCTAGGCCCTGGTCTCAAGGATTCTAATTCCATAGCTGTGGACTGGGTCTATGGACTGTACCCTCAACCAGCCCCAGGTAATTCTGATATGTAGCAAGGTTTAGTAACCATATTGGATTAAATTAATTCATGGTAGGGACTGGAGAGAGGGAGAATATTATAATGAAAACATATTAGCGGGACTTCCCTGGTGGCACAGTGGTTAAGAATCCTCCTGCCTATGCAGGGGACACGGGTTCAATCCCTGGTCTAGGAAGATCCCACATGCCACAGAGCAACTAAGCCCATGTGCCACAACTACTGAGCCCACGTGCCACAACTAATGAAGCCTGTGTGCCTAGAGCCCGTGCACCGCAACGAAGAGTAGCCCCCGCTCGCCGCAACTAGAGAAACCCTGTGTGCAGCAATGAAGACCCAATGCAGCCCCAAAATTAATTAATTAATTATTAATTAATAAAACATATTGGCTACACATAGTTATCCAAAAGCAATATAATACTTTAAAATTTAATCAAGTCCTGGTGGTATTCCTGAACCATCCTCAAAACAGATCACCTCTCCTCTCTCTCCATCATCCCTTAAACAGGTTCTTTCTCTACTCTCTACCTCTTTTGCTGTCTTCAAAATCCCATTACCTGGTTCTCCCTGAACTCAGCAAGCCGCCGAACTACGACTTAACCTGAAGGTTAGTTCGCCTCTCTACACCATGAGCCCCTTATGGAGAATGATTGACATTTTCATTTTTGTTTATCAGTGTTTGCCACAGAGACTGGCAAATGCTCATGATCAAGAAATATCCAACAAGCCTGATCCTTGAAAATGCTAGACACTGCTTCTTAGTATAATTATTCTATATACATTTAATAAAATACATTGTATGGCCACTTCAATTATAGTAAGTAAAATGCACGCAAAATGCTTTGTACAGTACCTGACATATAGTAGGTGTTCAATAAATACAGCCATTGTTAGAATTATTCATCTGATTCTAAGGTAAGTCCAATGCACTGAATTCTCTGGGCTCTCCTCTTACATCTGACCGTTCTTAATTTCAGTTTCCTTCCCTGGTTCCAATTCCTCCTCCCCATCTCTGCCTCATCCTTCCTCTTCTGTTTAGAATTCCTTTCTACAGGAAAAATATTCCTAGTTATTCTAACTTTTCCTCCTGAATTATCTTACTTTTCTGGTCCTTTATTCCAATCACTAAACAAAGCAAAGATAAATATATTTATATTTTGATAGTTAACCATTTAAGAATCAAAATCATAGCTTACACAGTCCCAAGACTTATCTGGAAATTGCTTTAGGTTTAAGAAATATCATCTGGACCTTGGACATGGTACCGCCAGAGGATACTGATATATGATTCAAAGATAAAGAGATGGGTATTAGGAATGTAAAAACCTGAAGATGGCAATTCTAATTTTTGAAAAATTACAGTGGCTTCATTCTCGATAACACAGGTAAGTCTTCCAAATGGAAAAATCCTATAAAGTACAAATCATATCAGTACTTATTGTCTCAGTACCACAAAAGAGTAAGGGATTTTTCACATGTATTTCAGAAAAAGTAAATTTGGGGGTCTGGCACAAATATTGAAGAGTAGCACATTGTCTTTAGGGCTACATTTACAAAGCATAAATTTCTATAATTGGACATCTGAAATAATTTTATCTGCATAAACTCACCTCCTATAATAGAGCATTTAGGAGGAGGAACTTAACCTAATGGGACACTAGAATACGTGCAGGGACTGAGAGAAGCATACCAGTTTGGGAGCACCACCAAACGAAGTTGCTGGCTCTACTAGTATGAGGTGTGAACAATTACAAGTATGTATACTAGGTACCCAAGTTTTCCCCCTTTCTCTCTTTTTTTTTTTTCTGATAATCACTATTAACACTAAAGTGGCTTAGCAACTATAAAATCTAAACGGGAAATATAACAGTGTGTATGTATATAGTAAAAATAAATAAGCACATATATATTTTGTAAACACACACACACACACACACACACTTGACCTTCATTCCAGTTTGAATTCCCAGCTTCCCGATGTTTATACCAATAGAGAGGTGCATCTGTGCCCACATTTGCTGCTGACACAGAGAGGGGATAAGCCTGAAGCCAGACTTTGCCTTTTTTCCAAGGAACCAATTATTCCTTTCCCAACCCGAGCCCAGCTCTGTGTTTATCCAGGGGTTTAGGGATCCTGCCTCCTTCTAAGTAAAAAATTCTTCTCTAAACTCTTAGCAACCAAATTTGGGTGGGAACACAAAGTTGGGAGCCAAAATAGTTGAAGAAAATAAAAGTAAAGCAAAAGGATACATTTCATTGTAGATCGTTATTTTGAAGTTAGGTTACCCATAAAACTGAAAGAGTATATACATTCTGACTCTAATTTTAGGTTGTGGTGGGCAAGAGGGATTTAGGACATATTCAGAGAAAGAAAAACTGTATGGGAAGGAAGGAAGCCACCTATCTCTCTACTCGAGTGAGCTGAATAAGCATATAACCTATACACAGTTAACAAACAATTTAGGAATCCTGAGAATCACACACTGTGGGAAGTGACATACAGAAGAGAACTCTGGCAATAGTTATCAAGTGACAAAGATGGGGTCTCCAGGTGTTAATCTCTATATGAAATCCCCATAGTACTACTGTCTTCCAGGAAGGAGAAAAAATAGATTGAACTTGGTAGGATTTCTAAAACTAGATATATAGTAAATATGGATCACTAACTTTTACATAGGCTATGGCAACTTAAAATTCTAGAAAGATTATTACTATTATTATCACTATTCAATAATATCTTACATTGTACAGTATCTTTTATTTCTGGACAAAAATTAGTTCCATTCACCCATTCTTGGGCTCATTTGAGGCAAATACTTACAAAGCTATCCTTAAGTGCCTTAAGATTTATCATCTATCAGACCTGCCTGAGTTAAAATCAGATGTGGAATAAAAGCAAAAGGCACAGAACTGAGAGTCAGTGAACAACAGTTCTAGTCCTGGCTCTGTCATTAAATGACTGTTTGATCCCAGTCATGTATATCTCAATATTTCTAAAAGGAAGTAATCAAACTACATAACTTCTAGCTCTAAAATGTTGGCTAATTCTAATTTCTAGTTGTCATCACTTTTAAAAAATATATTTCTATCAAAGTAATACATACACAAGACTACTTTCAAGAGATTGGTCTCTGAGATAAAAAGGTCAAAATTCTGCTTCACCTATGGGATAAGATACAGACAGAGGAATAAATCATACCTGTTAACTGAAAAAAAAGATGAGAGTACATTACCCTTTTATTTACTTTTTAATTAACCAGAATTCCTATTAACGAGATTTCTGCAAATCCTTCACAGTCATTTCTTAAATCTAAATCAGTCTGGTTCTACACTATGCTCCTTTCTATATTACCTGTTTCATTTTCAAGTTTATGATGATGACAAAAATGCCTTCTGACTTAATATGTGTTATCATAATCTGAAAAAAGGTAATAATTTTTCACTTATTAGCTACCAGATCTAAGCAAGTTACTCTTTGCTTCAATGTCTGAACCTGTAAAATAAGGATAAACACTAACCTCTCTCAAGATGGTTGAAAAGATTAAATAAAATACATGAAAGAATGGTAACTAGCACAAAAAAAGCATTTTTGTGTTTTAAAAGTATGACAATTATCTATATAAATTGCTTAAACACTTTATGTCCTAGTTAAAAGCATATTCGGGCTTCCCTGGTGGCGCAGTGGTTGGGAGTCTGCCTGCCGATGCAGGGGACACGGGTTCGTGCCCCGGTCCGCGAGGATCCCACATGCCGCGGAGCGGCTGGGCCCGTGAGCCATGGCCGCTGGGCCTGCGCGTCCGGAGCCTGTGCTCCGCAACAGGAGAGGCCACAACAGTGAGAAGCCCGCGTACGCAAAAAAAAAAAAAAAAAAAAAAAGCATATTCACTCTAGAGACTTTTTCTTCCCACTTTGTTTCCTGGTGCACGAGGAGAGGGGATTAAGAGCACTGCTTAAAGGAGCTCCAGAGACGGGCGCGAGTCGCGGCTAACAGCGCGGACCCCAGAGACGGGAATGAGGCGCTAAGGCTGCTGCTGCCGCCACCAAGAAGCCTGTGTGCGAACACAGGTCACTCTCCACACCTCCCTTCCAGGGAGCCTGTGCAGTCCGCCACGGCCAGGGTCCCGGGATCCAGGGACAACTTCCCCGGGAGAAGGCACGGCGTGCCTCAGGCTGGTGCAACGTCACGCCGGCCTCTGCCGCCGCAGGCCCGCCCCGCATCCGTACCCCTCCCTCCCCCCGGCCTGAGTGAGCCAGAGCCCCCCAGTCAGTGGCTCCTTTAACCCCATCCTGTCTGAGCGAAGAACAGACGCCCTCCGGCGACCTACACACAGAGGCGGGGCCGAATCCAAAGCTGAACCCCTGGAGCTGTGCGAACAAAGAGAAAGGGAAATCTCTCCCAGCAGCCTCAGGAGCAGCGGATTAAATCTCCACAATCAACCTGATGTACCTGCATCTGTGGAATACCTGAATAGACAATGAATCATCCCAAATTGAGGTGGTAGACTTTGAGAGCAAGATTTATTATTTTTTCCCCTTTTCCTCTTTTTGTGAGTGTGTATGTGTATGCTTCTGTGTGAGATTTTGTCTGTATAGCTTTGCTTTTACCATTTGTACTAGGGTTCTATCCGTCCGTTTTTTTTTTCCTTAAAAAATTTTTTTTCTTCTTATTTTTTTATTTTAATAACTTTATTTTATGTTATCTTATTTTATCCTCTTTCCCCTTCCTTCCTTCCTTCCCTCTTCCTTCCTTCCTTCCCTCTTTCTTTCTTTCTTTCCACTTTTTCTCCCTTTTATGCTGAGCCATGCGGATGAAAGGCTCTTGGTGCTACAGCCAGGAGTCAATGCTGTGCCTCTGAGGTGGGAGAGCCAACTTCAGGACACCGGTCCACAAGAGACCTCCTAGCTCCACGTAATATCAAACGGTGAAAATCTCCCAGAGATCTCCATGTCAACACCAGCACCCAGCTTCACTCAACGACAAGCAAGCTACAGTGCTGGACACCCTATGCCAAACAACTAGCAAGACAGGAACACAACGCCACCCATTAGCAGAGAGGCTGCCTAAAGTCACAGTAAGTCCACAGACACCCCAAAACACACCACCAGACGTGGACCTGCCCACCAGAAAGACAAGATCCAGCCTCATCCACCAGAACACAGGCACCAGTCCCCTCCACTAGGAAGCCTACACTACCCACTGAACCAACCTTAGCCACTGGGGACAGACACCAAAAACAACGGGAACTACAAACCTGCAGCCTGCAAAAAGGAGACCCCAAACACAGTAAGATAAACAAAATGAGAAAACAGAAAAACACACAGCAGATGAAGGAGCAGGATAAAAATGCACCAGACCTAACAAATGAAGAGAAAATAGGCAGTCTACCTGAAAAAGAATTCAGAATAATGATAGTAAAGATGATCCAAAATCTTGGAAATAGAATAGAGAAAATGCAAGAAACATTTAACAAGGACCTAGAAGAACTAAAGATGAAACAAGCAACAATGAACAACACAATAAATGAAATTAAAAATACTCTAGAAGGCATCACTAGCAGAATAACTGAGGCAGAAGAACGGATAAGTGACCTGGAAGATAAAATAGTGGAAATAACTACTGCAGAGCAGAATAAAGAAAAAAGAATGAAAAGAACTGAGGACAGTCTCAGAGACCTCTGGGACAACATTAAACACACCAACATTCAAATTATAGGGGTTCCAGAAGAAGAAGAGAAAAAGAAAGGGACTGAGAAAATATTTGAACAAATTATAGTTGAAAACTTCCTTAATATGGGAAAGGAAATAGTTAATCAAGTCCAGGAAGCACAGAGAGTCCCATACAGGATAAATCCAAGGAGAAACACGCCAAGACACATATTAATCAAACTGTCAAAAATTAAATATAAAGAAAACATAGTAAAAGCAGCAAGGGAAAAACAACAAATAACACACAAGGGAATCCCCATAAGGTTAACAGCTGATCTTTCAGCAGAAACTCTGCAAGCCAGAAGGGACTGGCAGGACATATTTAAAGTGAGGAAGGAGAAAAACCTACAACCAAGATACTCTACCCAGCAAGGATCTCATTCAGATTTGATGGAGAAATTAAAACCTTTACAGACAAGCAAAAGCTGAGAGAGTTCAGCACCACCAAACCAGCTTTACAACAAATGCTATAGGATCTTCTCTAGGCAAGAAACACAAGAGAAGGAAAAGACCTACAATAACAAACCCAAAACAATTAAGAAAAAGGGAATAGGAACATACATATCAATAATTACCTTAAATGTAAATGGATTAAATGCTCCCACCAAAAGATACAGACTGGCTGAACGGACACAAAAACAAGACCCATATATATGCTGTCTACAAGAGACCCATTTCAGACCTAGGGACACATACAGACTGAAAGTGAGGGGATGGAAAAAGATATTCCATGCAAATGGAAACCAAAAGAAAGCTGGAGTAGCAATTCTCATATCAGACAAAATAGACTTTATAATAAACACTATTAGAAGAGACAAAGAAGGCCACTACATAATGATCAAGGGATCGATCCAAGAAGAAGATATAACAATTGTTAAGTATTTATGCACCGAACATAGGAGCACCTCAATACATAAGGCAAATACTAACAGCCATAAAAGGGGAAATTGACAGTAACACATTCATAGTAGGGGACTTGAACACCCCACTTTCACCAATGGACAGATCATCCAAAATGAAAATAAAAAAGGAAACACAAGCTTTAAATTATGCATTAAACAAGATGGACTTCATTGATATTTATAGGACATTCCATCCAAAAACAACAGAATACACATTTTTCTCAAGTGCTCATGGAACATTCTCCAGGATAGATCATATCTTGGGTCACAAATCAAGCCTTGGTAAATTTAAGAAAATTGAAATTGTATCAAGTATCTTTTCTGACCACAACGCCATGAGACTAGATATCAATTACAGGAAAAGATCTGTAAAAAATACAAACACATGGAGGCTAAACAATACACTACTTAATAACGAAGTGATCACTGAAGAAATCAAAGAGGAAATCAAAAAATACCTACAAACAAATGACAATGGAGACACGACAACCCAAAACCTATGGGATGCAGCAAAAGCAGTTCTAAGAGGGAAGTTGATACCAATACAATCCTACCTTAAGAAACAGGAAACATCTTGAATAAACAACCTAACCTTGCACCTAAAGCAATTAGGGAAAGAAGAACAAAAAAACCCCAAAGTTAGCAGAAGGAAAGAAATCATAAAGATCAGATCAGAAATAAATGAAAAAGAAATGAAGGAAACGATAGCAAAGATCAATAAAACTAAAAGCTCGTTCTTTGAGAAGATAAACAAAATTGATAAACCATTAGCCAGACTCATCAAGAAAAAAAGGGAGAAGACTCAAATCAATAGAATTAGAAATGAAAAAGGAGAAGTAACAACTGACACTGCAGAAATACAAAAGATCATGAGAGATTACTACAAGCAACTCTATGCCAATAAAATGGCCAACCTGGAAGAAATGGACAAATTCTTAGAAATGCACAACCTGCCAAGACTGAATCAGGAAGAAATAGAAAATATGAACAGACCAATCACAAGCACTGAAATTGAAACTGTGATTAAAAATCTTCCAACAAACAAAAGCCCAGGACCAGATGGCTTCACAGCCGAATTCTATCAAACATTAGGTAAGAGCTAACACCTATCCTTCTCAAACTCTTCCAAAATATAGCAGAGGGAGGAACACTCCCAAATTCATTCTACGAGTCCACCATCACGCTGACTCCAAAACCAGACAAGGATGTCACAAAGAAAGAAAACTACAGGCCAATATCACTGATGAACATAGATGCAAACATCCTCAACAAAATACTAGCAAACAGAATCCAACAGCACATTAAAAGGATCATACACCATGATCAAGTGGGGTTTATTCCAGGAATGCAAGGATTCTTCAATATACGCAAATCAATCAACATGATACACCCTATTAACAAATTGAAGGAGAAAAACCATATGGTCATCTCAATAGATGCAGAGAAAGTTTTCGACAAAATTCAACACCCACTTATAAAGCTCTGCAGAAAGTAGGCATAGAGGGAACTTTCCTCAACATAATAAAGGCCATATATGACAAACCCACAGCCAACATCATCCCCAATGGTGAAAAACTGAAAGCATTTCCACTAAGATCAGGAACAAGACAAGGTTGCCCACTCTCACCACTCTTATTCAACATAGTTTTGGAAGTTTTAGCCACAGCAATCAGAGAAGAAAAGGAAATAAAAGGAATGCAAATTGGAAAAGAAGTAATGCTGTCACTGTTTGCAGATGACATGATACTATACATAGAGAATCCTAAAGATGCTACCAGAAAACTACTAGAGCTAATCAATGAATTTGGTAAAGTAGCAGGATACAAAATTAATGCACAGAAATCTCAGGCATTCCTATACACTAATGATGAAAAATCTGAAAGTGAAATCAAGAAAACACTCCCATTTACCATTGCAACAAAAAGAATAAAATATCTAGGAATAAACCTACCTAAGGAGACAAAAGACCTGTATGCAAAAAATTATAAGACAGTGATGAAAGAAAGTAAAGATGATACAAATAAATGGAGAGATATACCATGTTCTTGGATTGGAAGAAACAACATTGTGAAAATGACTCTACTACCCAAAGCAATCTACAGATTCAATGCAATCCCTATCAAACTACCATTGGCATTTTTCACAGAACTAGAACAAAAATTTTCACAATTTGTATGGAAACACAAAAGACCCCGAATAGCCAAAGCAATCTTGAGAACGAAAAACGGAGCTGGAGGAATCAGGCTCCCTGACTTCAGACTATACTACAAAGCTACAGTAATCAAGACAGTATGGTACTGGCACAAAAACAGAAATATAAATCAATGGAACAGGATAGAAAGCCCAGAGATAAACCCACGCACATATGGTCACCTTATCTTTGATAAAGGAGGCAGAAATGTACCGTGAAGAAAGGACAGCCTCTTCAGTAAGTGGTGCTGGGAAAACTGGACAGGTATATGTAAAAGTATGAGATTAGATCACTCTCTAACACCATCCACAAAAATAAGCTCAAAATGGATTAAAGACCTAAATGTAGGGCCAGAAACTATCAAACTCTTAGAGGAAAACATAGGCAGAACACTCTATGACATAAGTCACAGCAAGATCCTTTTTGACCCACCTCCTAGAGAAATGGAAATAGAAACAAAAATAAACAAATGGACCTAATGAAACTTCAAAGCTTTTGCACAGCAAAGGAAACCATAAACAAGACCAAAAGACAACCCTCAGAATGGGAGAACATATTTGCAAATGAAGCAACTGACAAAGGATTAATCTCCAAAATTTACAAGCAGCTCATGCAGCTCAATAACAAAACAACAAACAACCCAATCCAAAAGTGGGCAGAAGATCTAAATAGACATTTCTCCAAAGAAGATATACAGACTGCCAACAAACACAGGAAAGGATGCTCAACATCACTAATCATTAGAGAAATGCAAATCAAAACTACAATGAGGTATCACCTCACACTGGTCAGAATGGCCATCATCAAAAAATCTACAAACAATAAATGTGGGAGAGGGTGTGGAGAAAAGGGAACACTCTTGCACTGCTGGTGGGAATGTGAATTTGTACAGCCACTATGGAGAACAGTATGGAGGTTCCTTAAAAAACTAAAAATAGAACTACCATATGACCCAGCAATCCCACTACTGGGCCTATACCCTGAGAAAACCATAATTCAAAAAGAGTCATGTACCAAAATGTTCATTGCAGCTCTATTTACAATAGCCAGGAGATAGAAACAACCTAAGTGTCCATCATCGGATGAATGGATAAAGGAGATGTGGCACATATATACAATGGAATATTCCTCAGCCATAAAAAGAAACGAAATTGAGCTATTTGTAATGAGGTGGACAGACCTAGAGTCTATCATACAGAGTGAAGTAAGTCAGAAAGAGAAAGACAAATACTGTATGCTAACACATATATATGGAATTTAAGAAAAAAAAATGTCATGAAGAACCTAGGGGTAAGACAGGAATAAAGACACAGACCTACTAGAGAATGGACTTGAGGATATGGGGAGGGGGAAGGGTAAGCTGTGACAAAGTGAGAGAGTGGCATGGACATATATACACTACCAAACGTAAAATAGATAGCTAGTGGGAAGCAGCCACATAGCACAGGGAGATCAGCTCGGTGCTTTGTGACCACCTAGAGGGGTGGGATAGGGAGGGTGGGAGGGAGGGAGATGCAAGAGGGAAGAGATATGGGAACATATGTATATGTATAACTGATTCACTTTGTTATAAAGCAGAAACTAACACACCACTGTAAAGCAATTATACTCCAATAAAGATGTAAAAAAAAAAAAGCATATTCACTCAAACAGATGTAGCTGAAAATAAGGCAACTAGAATGTTTTAATCATGCAACTGTTAAGTATTGTTTTAAAAGCTCAATTCAATAAACATGCATTGAGCATATACTACGTGCCAGATACAATACGCTAGAATTCCAGAATTCCATGATTACAACAATGACCCCACCCTCAAAAAGCTCACAGTCTAGAAGAGACAAATAAAAATTATAATGTAATTGAAAAATATAACAACAAAAGCATGTGTAAGGAGCAGAAGGAACAAGATGAAGCACTTAATTCATTCTGTTTATAGAGAACAGAGAAGAAGTAGCTAAAGCAGCTTGGAAAGGGGGAAAGAGTAATTCTGTAGGCAGAGACGGGTTTCAAGCCTAGCTCAGCCATTTCAAGCTATTTGATGTGGGCCAACTTTACCTCTCTGAGCTTGTTTGTAAATCTGCTTTGGAGAGTTACTCTGAAGATTAGAAATAATATATGTAAATTGCCTGATACATAGCAGGCATTTAATAAATAGGAGTTATCTTGTTTTAGAAGTTGCGTGTTTGTTTTTAATAGACTAAGTTCTAAATGGCACTGTAGACGCAAGAGGGAGGGGATATGAGGATATATGTATACATACAAGCTGATCCACTGTGTTATACAGCAGAAACTAACACAACATTGTAAAGCAGTTATACTCCAATAAAGATGTTAAAAAAAATAAACAATTTTAACTTACATCTTAATTATGAAGCTGAAAAAAAATAAATGGCACTGTAGGAGGCAGCACTTAACTAATGATCAAGCTGCATCTGGGATCGCGAAGGTCACCAGCGTGGAGAAGGTCATGATGAACCACATCAGAATGTTACCACTTACGGAGTCTACTTTTTAGCAGTGATGGGGTTCCTAACGTGGTACATTCACCTGCTGGTGAAGCCTATTTCTAATCTATTTTCTCCATTTTTACAGAATTTTGCGTACTCAGACTCTATTTAAATTTCCTAGAAGAGGTTCCCATGCTCCTCAGTCCCCCCTCAGTCCTGGTTTTGGATGGTCAGCATATCCCATATCCTTTATAAAATGGCAAGTCCAATGAGCAACAGCTGATTATTAAGACTATGTTAGGAGATAATTAGAACTAACCCTGGGTTGAAACTACTATTGTTAGCCTAACGGTTGACCTATGGGAACTGGAAGCCACTGTAATGATTCAGAATGTTAAAGTAAATATTTTAAAATATTGTTAAATCTGTCCGAGAGGTAAGTTACATTTACATTTACTCTATGGTTCCCAAAGCTAATTTTCTCTAAATACCCACCGATGAGCTAAGCCAGTCATTAACATATACAAATACATATTCTTAAATCCTTATTTTTCATTTTACTCCAATAAACATAATTCATACAACATTTGAAATATTAACAGTGGATAAACACAAGGAACGCCATAAGTAAAATAAAGCGGTCTATCTCAAAATTCAATTGAATTATGAAATGGTTCTTATGTCAGTGTAGGTTTTCAGAACCAAAAACATGTTCCTGACCTGCAACCAGCATGTAAGGTCAGTGTGCTCCAAGTTAAATAACCACAGATTAAAAGTGAGGGCACTATAATCCAATCCAGAATCCACATTAATTTTATTTATTTATTATTTATTTACTTTGCGGTACGTGGGCCTCTCACTGTTGTAGCCTCTCCCGTTGCGGAGCACAGGCTCCGGACGCGCAGGCTCAGTGGCCATGGCTCACGGGCCCAGCCGCTCCGCGGCATGTGGGATCTTCCCGGACCGGGGCACGAACCTGTGTCCCCTGCATCGGCAGGCGGACTCTCAACCACTGTGCCACAGGGAAGCCCCCCCGCCCCATGTTAATTTTATATAGCAGTTTCCACATTCAAGGCACACAGCGTCTTTAAACTCAACCTTGTGGTAAATAATTCCAATTTTTCTCTATGAATATCTGAATTCCATGTAATGCTAGATTTTATAATATCTTGTATCCTATCAAGACAGGTTATATTTGTAAAATATTCTCCATAGTCTTAACCAGTTTAACATAATGCATTCTGAAATACTAATGCTCTATCAAAATTAGCTGTCTTACACATTTCCAAAAATTAAATCCTGAGTATGTTTTTAAGATTTTTCCCTGAGAAGCACGCACTGAGGAGTCATCAAACTGCAACTGAAATTACTTTCTTGTAAACACTAGTCTTTAGCGAGTATTTTTTAAAGTCAGGGTATAATACAAGCATTTCTGCATTAACCAAGCCAGAAGTCTCTCCACAAACCAGACCTACAAATTTGATTTTTAAAGTTTATGAGTATTATTGCTCACTTTTACAACTAGAAATTGATGTTAATTACTATAATATATTAAGTCCAATTCCCTCCTGATAGCCTTGACGTATGAAGGGAAATACACAAAATTATCAAATGTCACAGAAGCAGCAGCTTGAGGCCAGAGGGAGTCAGACAGACAAAAGGAAATAGGAGAGGGAGGAGATATACGGTTAAAGCAAAAAGTGCTTAGAATTCACTAGACCTTGACCCAGCCCGTGACCTAATATAATCTACTTAATGAGTCATTTATATCGCAAAAAAACAAAAACAAAAATTAACAGTTGAAGCAAACTGATCATTGTGAGCAGGGAATTTAAGTCCTGCGTTCGATTTGAGATTTGCAAGAAAGAAAAAGAGCTAAACTAGAAAAAGACCTAAAGAGCAAGAAGCGCGCGCGCGCGCGCGTGCGTGTGCGTGTGTGTGTGTATGGAGGTGGGGAGATAAATAAAGGCTAACTGTACTCAAGTCTCAGCGCTAAAGCTATTCCACGCGTACTACAGAGGCAGGGCGGTCGCCGGCCCTCCCCATGCAGGAAGGGAGGGGAGGCGGGGGTCGTGGATTCTCCCCCAGCGCTTCTGGAGCCGGGGTCTCGGGGGACTGGCGTCGGCGCCCCCAGAACAGGAGCGGAGCGGATCCAATTAACACCTTCCTCGCCAGGACTTGGGACCGCGAGCTCCCGAGCGGTGCGCGCTCGGGGGTGGGGCGGCGAGGAGCGCTTCCCCTCCGAGGGAGGGAGAAGGGAGGCAAGGGGCGGCACCGCATCCCGGTCCCCACCCCGGGCGCATCAATTACCCGTAAGGTTCCTCAGCACCGTCCCGTGGGCCCAGAGGCTCAGGACCTGCTGCACCGACAGGTTGATCATGGAGTGGTCGCCCCCCTCCGCCTTCATCTTCCCTGGGGGGCGCCCGCCGCCCTCTCCTCCGGCGCCGGGCGGCGGCGGCGGCTGCGAGGCTCCGGGGGCGGCGGCGGGTGCGCGGCTCCTCCAGGCCGCCGCCGCCGGGGGAGGCTTCGGGTCGCCGGGCTGGTCGCTGTTGCTGCCGCCGACGGGCCTCGGGGGGGGGCCGCTCAGCGCGTCTCCCAGGCAGCCCCCTCCCCGCCGGGGAGACATCGAGGACGGCGGACTGGGGAGGGGAGGGGGCCGGGCGCTCTCCCTGCTCGGCCCCCGAGCGATAACTCGGGTCGGAGGAGGCCGCTGCCGCTCTCTCTCAGGGGCAGCTCGGAGCCGCGGGGGCCGGGCACGCGAGGAGGCCGAGGTCACGCCGGGAGGTCCGGGGTGATGGGCAGCCGGCAGGTGCAGCCCCCGACGGGGCTCAGCTCATCACCGCGAGAGGACGAGCAGACCCGGGACTCGGAGGAGGCGGAGGCGGCGGCGGCGGCGGCAGTGGCCGCGGCAGCACCTGCCGCCAGCCTGCCAACCCTCCTGCCGCCGACACTCGAGGAACCGCCCCCTCCACCCGAGGCCGCCCCGGGCCGATCGTGCGCGCGCGCACGGGTCCCCACCTCCCCCGCCCTCCCCGGAGCTGCTGCGCATGCTCATTCTCCCTCTTCCCGCGACCCGTCGCCCTTCGACAGCCGGCCGGCCCCAAAGCCCTCCTCCTCCTGCTTTGCGCGCGCGCGAGCTCGCGAGGCTGAAGGGGCTGAGCCTCGGCCCGCAGTGGGGCGGAGGGAAGCGCGGCCTACGTCACTAGCGCCACCGCCGGGCCTCGCTGCTGACTGGGCGCTCCAGGGGAACCAGCTCCACGCCCTCCCTGCCCCCGGCCCCCCGGCCCCGGGCGCGCGCCCTGGGAGAATCCGGGCGGTGCTGCAGCTCCACGCTGAGCTGCAGCCCCGACCCTGCGTGACGGGAAGCGAGGTGTCAAACTCCGTCAGGTGGATGCTGTGACAGTTCACATCTTTGGCTTCGAATGAAATACATTGGATAAAAAGGTTTGAGTACAACTTTTTCTAACAAGTGTAAATATCTCAACATTGTAGATTTGTCAGTTTGTGGGTTTGGGGTTTGGGGTTTTTTGGGGGGGGTGAGTCACATGACCTGGGTAGGTTACTACTTGCAGAATATATCCGAAAGCCATTAAAACAGAAACAGACCCACTTTACGATTCATCCAGTCCTACCCACAGCAAGAACCTGGGCCTCCCGTGGTTCCGGCATCTGAAATCACCTGGAGTCCTGGGGCTAGGCAGGTGGCCACCCTCGGGGCTAGCTCTTTTTTCGTTGCAGTACTCTCTTTACCTAAATTGTAAAAGTCTCCGTTATCTCCCCCCACCCCCGCCCAGGACTTAAACTAGACCTCTCTTCCCGTGGTTTGCTGCCTTTCTCCATATTCACCGTTAGCCCGAGGAACTGTCTAAAATTCAGCCACAACAAAGTGAACTCCTCCTTGAAGTCTGAAACCTTTTATCTTGAAAAATAAGAATTAAGTTTTGGCAGTGATCACATATGCACCAGTCAGCCGCCTCTCCCCATCCTTTTTCAATCTCTTTACTGTCTGAAAAGAAAATCTGCAAAGGACGCCGAAGTTCATGCTGTGGCTAAATCATCAAGTACTTCGGGCAAAACGCAGGAGGGTTGGATCACCTGTAAAGGGTGTCCTTGGGGACCACCTTAAAATATACATATGTATATTTATATACGTATGTATGTGTCAACGGAAATAATGTACAGCGAGAGAGGTGTGAGTTAAGTTTTATTTGGGGCAGAACGAGGACTGTAGCCGGGGATACAGGCTTTCAGGCAGCTCTGAGCAGCTGCTCTGAGGAGGTGCGGAGGTCAGTATATATGTGACTTTGGTGAAGGGGACGTATGTGCTCTTAAGCACACATTTTGGCAGAAAGTTGCTGCTGGTCACAAGAAGGTTGGTGCTGGTCACGAGGAGCAGGTGTCTCTGTTAATGATTTTAGTGCTTTTGTAGATGTGAGAAGATGCAAGAAATTGGGCTCATAAATTCTCCTGAAAAATACCTAACTGAAGACCTGTTGTGCCAGTTTTTCCTGGAGCACGGAGGGCCTCATTCCTGATCTCCACCCTGAACTCCTTTCAGGGTGTGGGGAAGTTTAGCGGCTGCAGTGGCTACTGACTTCATTCTTATAGAACCAGAAGGCAAAAAACAATTTTTAGTTGGCATATGTATTGTCTGTTTGATGTCGCAACACAGGAGGAAAGGGAAGAGTCTGCATCACTAATAAGAACTGAGCCAAAACTCAAAATGTGGAGTTATCGTCTTCTGAGGATATAGAATTAATGAGATCTTAATTTAAGATTATAAAATAATCAGACCTAAAAGAGGCTTTACCACTTTGCCAATTCACTTTATTTTACAGATAGGGGAAACTGATTCTGCAGAATTAAGTGCCTTAGAGAGGTGACACCACTTCACAGCCCAGTTTCTGAATTCCTAGTCTGTTCATTCTTTCCAGTAGCCACATCTTCCTTACCTAACTATCAACTCCATACCTTTAAGGTTCTGGATGGGGAGATGCAGGTTACCTAATGATTACCAATAAGAGATTTGACATGATATGATTAGCGGTATTAGAGAATATGACTACATTCAATGAAGGGTTCATATCAAACTCTCTAAGCAGCAGCTCATTAAACTCTCACATCAGGAACTTTTAGTTAGTTTACACGGAATCAGTGGGGTTCTTATTATTACACACTACTGTTTACAACATGGTAGCATGCATTTAAAATATTCAGAACCTGGGACAGTGCCTAGCACATGGTGTTCATCAAATATTTGTTGAATGAATAAATGAATAAACTTAGAAAAGTCAGCGTTTTTCTTGTTTCACATAATTTTTTTAATGGAACCTAAGTGTTGATTTCTGGAAATGAGAAAGTAAGACACAGCAAGGAAGGCCCAAATCGATAATGCACTTTGATAACCAGACAACGTTTCCCTTGCTATTCAGCTCAATTCAGTAAGCATTTATTTGGCATCTGTTATCTGTAATAATGTTCTGTGCTAGGCATTATCTACAGGATTTGAAGATTCATAAGGTCTCAGCTCTCTAGGCTAATACCTTGCATTCAACTTGTGTTTGCCTTGATAAAGCTAATGATAAACATAATGATATGTTGGAAGCATATATTCTTAAGTGAATTGAACATTTCCCAATGGCCAAGGTTATGAAACCCAAAACTGAATTAATGCAGGTGGAAGTTGTGTAATTTCTTTCAGTATTGAGTTAATACACCGGTCAAGGAATGGTTTAGTCACATTCCTGCCAGAAATCAGGGAACACCCCAAATAAATTCTAGAGGTCTCTTTTAGCCCCGTGCCCTTGCATGTGAAATAAATAACAGTTCACAAAGAGTTCCTAGTTTATTTCTTACACACAAGTAAGGGAACACCCATAAGTCTTAGGAATCCTATTAATTGTCCAGAGAGGGCCCAGAAGAAGGCTTTTAAAGTCAATTAGAATATAAAATGATATTGATCCTTTGAGAAAAACATTAACTATGAGGACATCTTTCTCCTTTATTATCTTCCTTTCTCGCTGTACAGTACTATATCACAGAATCACATTACATAGGCAACCTAATTTCATCTCACGACACATTTCAGCAGCTCCAAACTCTGAGTGATGGGGCAGGTTTAAAAGATTCATTATCTGGAAAATATGGTTTGAACACTGGCTGCATCACTTACTAGCTTTAAAATGGGAACACTAATGGTACCTCTTCAGATTTTTGGCATCATTTAACTAGTAGTAATAATCAACACAGCTCCTTCCTCCTGCCAGACCTTGTGCCAAGTACAACATATTAGCTCATTTAATTTTCACAAGGATGGGTTGAAATTTCATAACACTAATTTAATAGTGTTAAATTTTATAACACTATTAGACAAATGTTTTTTCAAAATCTATACACAAAACCTCACTTCTGCCCAAATCTTGTATCTTGTTCTTATACGCGCACACACACACACATACACACACACACACACACACACACAGAGCGAAAGCACTGTTGGTTTTTTTGAAGAAGAATATAAAATTCTGTTGGAAGAAATGACAGAAATAAGAGGAAGAAATGGTCGTGCATATTATTTTAAAATAGGCACTGCACTGAAATGTACTTGTTGAAATGTTTCTCAGAACCCCTGTTAAGAGTCAAGAGACATTTCCATCACAGTAAATCAGAAAAACAAGGTATGTCCTATTTTGTCTCCACAGTAAGATATGGCATACCTAGGGTGCCAGGTCACCATTATGGGGCTACTGAGGGGTCCAGCCCTGTCCAGAAAAGAGCAGAGAGATGCTCCATATTGGCAGTGGGAAATGACGTCCACCCACAGTCCTGGAGGGTTAGGAGCGTGTTTGAGATGGAAGGACAGGCAGGTAACTGCCCGTGCCTCTAGCTCCATTTTCCACCTCATCCTTGTTGTTTTCCCTCCACCTGTGCATACAAACCACCTACCTTCCAATTTCTGCCAGATGCTGCCCAGCCCACTCCCCACTGCCGTGTAGCTCCTTGTTTATTATCCTAAGTCTTTAAAAAAGATAATACACGACATTTGAACCCTAAGAATTCATTCTCTGAGGCCTGAATATGAGTGTAAAGAAAGACTCTGCTAAAATCACACGCATACAAAATCCTGCATTTGGCAACACAGGAGACTCAGTTTCCCCCCTAAAAACCAGTGTCTGAAATTACCCTGCATCCAGTCTGGTCATATTATGGATGGAAGGCCAAACATAAAACACATAAAATAGTGTGTTGATTAAATGCCACTTGTAGATTCATGATGCATAATCCACACTAAACTCAATTCTTAAAGTACTTAATCGTTGAGCTAAACATCATAACACATTGTATGCCAAGAACAAAATGGTGAAAATGGTATTTCACTGTATTTTATTGGCGATTTTCTGATTTTAAGTGAGGTGACACATTTTATGTGTGTGTGAAGGAACATATTGATTGCCTTTTCTAGGCACTTCTGCCCATTTTTCTTCGGGGTAATTTATCTTTTAAAACCTTACATGTAGGAGCTTTTAAATATTTAACAAATTAACCATTTGTGATATGTACTGTATACATCTTTTTCAGTTTGTCAGTAGCCTTTTAGCTTTAACAAAACTCTTTGGTCATGTAGAAATTTCTGATACTTACGTTGTCAGCCTTTTCTTTTATGGTATCTAAGTCTTCCGCCATGCTTTAAAATGTCTTCCCTTCTCAGATTTGATGTTTTTAAGTCTCATATCTCTTCTAAAAATTTTATGGGTGTCTTTGTTTACACCTTTGGTACACTTGGAATTTTTTTAATGTAAAACGTTTAGTAGAGATCTAATTTTGTTTTTCCAGATGGCAACTGAATTGTCCCAAAACATTTATTGAAAAATCCATCATTTTCCCACTGACCTAAAACACCAGCTATATCATGTTCAAAATTTCTGTGTATACTTGGATTTATTTCTGGACTTTCATTTTTGTCCTATCTATCTATTCATGTGTCAGCACCATACTATTTTTATTTTCTTTAACTGTACAATATGCTTCAGGTTCTTCTAAGATAGATCTTCCTTTTCTATTCATCTTTCAATTTTTTTCCTGATTAATCTTGAATGTGTATCATTCTGGAAGAACTTTAAAATCAGCTTCCTAATTCTAAAAATATTACTGGTTATATTTTCACTGAAGTCGTGTTACATTTATAAATAAATTTAAGGGATGTTGAGCTATTTTAATGTTTTATTTTATTAAGAAATTTGATTTTGAAAAGTTGTTGAATAGGTCTCTTTTTACCATCTATGGATATGACAATGTGATTCTTCCTTTGGTCCTAAATATATGAGGATTATATTAAAATTTTCCTAATACATTTTCTTTGAGTTTCTAGGGTTAATGCCACTTAGTCATGATCTCTCATTCTTTTAATATGCTACTTAATTCCATGTCTTAATCTTTTATTAGAATTATGTCATCAGTATTGTGAGTGAGATTGATCTGTACGTTTCTCTTTAGAATTGTGTTTAATTTAGTTTGTGGTTTTTATTTTTATTTTTTATTTTTGCTAATTAATGTTGTGTTGGCTTTATACAAAATATTTAGAAGCTGTCCTTATTTAGATTTTTCTTTTCCTTTGGTGTTTGGTGAAATTCAACTGTAAAACTGCTGTCGATGCTTTAGGGAAGCAGCTCTTTGTCAGTTTTTTTCTAGGTAGTGTTTTTTCCTATGGCAGTTTATCCATTTCGATATTTTTTCTCTTCCTGATTTCTTTCTGTAATTTTTTCATTTGAACCATTTTTATCTATCTGATACAATTTCTAAAAGTAATTTGCAGTGTTAATCAATACCTCTTGCAAATCTTTTAACTTCTCCAACAAGTTGCTTATTTTGCGAACGTACACATTCTCTAATTTTATCTTAATTATATTTGCTAATCATTTTATATTTTTTCCAATTAATCAGCTCTAAGATGTATTTATCAGTTCTCTGTGTTTCTGTATATTCACTTTTTTTCTTTTATCATTATCAGTTAGTTTCTTCTGCTATTCTTTGGATGGTTTTGTTATTTTTATAAATATTTAACTTTGAATTTGCCCTGAGCACTGCTTAGGTTGTATCGTGTAGCTTTTTTTTTTTTTTTTTTTTTTTTTGCAGTACGCGGGCCTCTCACTGCTGTGGCCTCTCCAGTTGCGGAACACAGGCTCCGGACGCGCAGGCTCAGTGTCCATGGCTCACGGGCTTCGTTGCTCCGCGGCACGTGGGATCTTCCCGGACCGGGGCACGAACCCTCATCCCCTGCATCGGCAGGCGGACTCTCAACCACTGCGCCACCAGGGAAGCTCTATCCTGTAGCTTTTGATACATGATGTTCTATTAACATTTTCTGTTGTTATCTTCTAGAAATTCTGCCATCTTACTTTTGATTTCTACTTTGAAGTTATGTAAAAGAGAGATTCTTTTTTAACTTTCAACTTTCAAAGGGAGGCAGTTCTATATTTTTTTAGCAGTTCATAGTTTAATTACTGTGTAGCCAAAGAATGTTATTTATACCATTTCCCCTTTGAGGGATTTACCGATGTTTTCTTTGTAGCCCAGTATATGGTTAATTTGGGGAAGTGAGTACACAATTAAAGAAGGTGCATTCTCTGTTTTTAGGGAATAGTGTGGTCTATATGAATAAGATCTACCATATTTATTACGTTACTAAAGGTCTTCTATAATCTTACTTATTTTTGTCCACTAGATCTGCTTTAGGCTATACCTTAGGTTTCACTAGACCATGCTACATAACAAAGAAACTTAGAATCTCATTGGTTTAAACAACAAATCTTATTTCTTTCTGGTGTTGCACGAGAGCTGCAGCCCAGTTGCGGTTCCCCTGGGATCTACCTGGATAGTAAATATCTGGGGTAACTGGGAATGAAATGAGAACATCTGGCCCACTGTAAAAGTATAAGTTTGAACTGAAGTTAATAATTTTCATCACTTTTCTTTCATTATACTAATCATATGTGTTAAAAAATAACAAAAACACTGTTCCTTCCCTTAAAGACCCTAGCATTGGTTTAAGAGAATAAAACATACATTAGAAACAATAGAAGACAGTTAACAACAACCTGTGACTGAGTATACACTAACATTGTATAATTATATATATGTAAATGTATGTTTATTATGTATACATGTATAATGTAATGCATAATATGTGTTATTATACATGTATATAGTATACATTTTAATATGTATTATATGTAACGTATAGTAATATGTATAATAATATACATATATGTATTGTATATTGCAGGAATAATATATATTATATATTTTACATATGTTACATAATACATGTGTGTAGTCAGTAAATATTACATATATGTATATATTTATATATGTAATACAATGCGTATACTCAGTTACAGACATATATATTTACTATATATATATATATATATATATATTCCATAAGTGCTGACGGTATTATAAAAATAAGGCAGGATGAATTAGAGCCTTCTTCATAGCCAAGGTCATGTGACCCAGTTCTCAGTTGGGGAAAAGGTAGTATCAAGTAGGGCACTGGGCTCCTTCTCTTAGTTTCTCCATGACTCCTGATGACCAAAGGAATGGAAGACTGTGCCTTAAAATCAAATTAACAGGGGCTTCCCTGGTGCAGTGGTTAAGAGTCTACCTGCCAATGCAGGGGACACGGGTTCGAGCCCTGGTCCAGGAAGATCCTATATGCTGTGGAGCAGCTAAGCCCGTGCACCACAACTACTGAGCCTGCGCTCTAGAGCCCGCGAGCCACAACTACTGAGCCCGTGAGCCTAGAGCCCGTGCTCCACACTAAGAGAAGCCACCGCAATGAGAAGCCCACGCACCGCAACGGAGAGCAGCCCCCACTCACTGCAACTAGAGGAAGCCTGCATAGGGCAACAAAGACCCAACAGCCAAAAATAAATTAATTAAATAAATAAATTTTAAAAAAAGAAATCAAATCAAATTAACAGATGTTGATTGAGTGAGGAGTAAGTTGTGCAGTTGTTGAACAGATGTCATCTCTCACGATTAGCCAAGAGTTCTGCGTAACCAAAAAGTTGTACAACAAAATGCAACTTCCTCTCTGCAACCAGGGCGCATTTCTTGCTTCTCAGAGTCTGGCCTCCGAGGGAGCCTCCTCTTTTATTTCAACCTCCTTATATTTTTCCTGGATTTCCAAGCTCAAATAAAGTGCAGGCTAGTATTTCACTGTGAAATATGACACAGAATGCAATAGAAGGATGAATAAAGAATTTAATTTACTCCAGCGTGAAGATGAGGCAGTGAAAAATTTGTGTTTCATGTGAACTAAGAGTCCCATTAAAAAGATCTCATTTTGGGGCTTCCCTGGTGGCGCAGTGGTTGAGAGTCCATCTGCCGATGCAGGGGACACGGGTTCGTACCCCAGTCTGGGAAGATCCCACATGCTGAGGAGCGGCTGGGCCTGTGAGCCATGGCCACTGAGCCTGCGCGTCCAGAGCCTGTGCTCCGCAACGGGAGAGGCCACAACAGTGAGAGGCCCACAAACCGCAAAAAAAAAAAAAAAAAAAAAAGATCTCATTTTAAGCAAAGTGACTTTTTTTTCATGAAAAGACATTTTATCTTAAATATAGCAGTGTGTACATGTCAATCCCAAACTCCCAATCTGTCCCTCCCCCAACCTTTCCCCACAGTAACCGTAAATTCGTTCTCTAGGTCTATGAGTCTGTTTCTGTTTTAAGCCAAGTGATGTTTTGTTAATGATCTTTTTTTCTTTCTTTCTGTAATTTCTGGGAAAGTTAAAGCAGGGGCAAGTTAAAGATGACCCTTTTTCCCTTTGCTTGTCCTTCTTCCTTTCTGAAAATCTGAACATGATGTGAATAGATTATTAGGCATTTTGAAATCATAGTTTATTCCTTTCTGTTCTTTGTAAGCCTTTGAAAAACAAGGCCATTTCCTTCTCATGCATATTGAGGTATAAGAAATAAGGAGGAAAAAATAAAGCCATGTATTTAAATGTACTTAGAAATTGCTGAGTGGACCTCAGTTGGAAATTCACCAGTAAAAATACCATCATTGCTTCAGTGAGTAGCCAGTTAGGGCTTAACTGTTGAAGTATCCGGGGAAAAATTGATATATAATATGTACTTAAAAAAACTTTTGTCAAAAGCCTTGCCTGGTTTGAAGTCATCAAGCGTGTATGCCAACGAGATTGATACGCTATTTGAAATCAGAATGTTTTCTTTCACATTTGGGTATTTAAGACTACTTTGATAAATATTTGGCACACTTTTAAAAAATGCCCTCAATGGTACTAATGTTTATAATTTAAGGGTGGACTTGGCATTTGGAAAGAGTCAGAAGTTGCTTGGTGTAATGTCAGTTGAGTGGCCAGCCTGGCAAGAAACGTCTTTTGAGTAAAAGTGAGGTGTGTCATGAGTGGTGAAACCTTTGTGTAGTTTGGAACTACCTGGTTTGGAAGAAAATTAAAATGTGTTTGAAGTAATGGCAACGCCATTTGAATAACAATCTACCTTCCAGAGTGTCTTCTCTGAAGAATTATATCATTTTGGAACTATAAATGGTAGTAAGTCATTAAAACATGCAATCTATTACTTTATAGTCACATCTCATGAAATCTTTCATTTGCCCTGGATTTGGTCTTTGATGAAGATATATATTATCTCTAAATTCTTTAGTCTGTTCCTCTCTCTGGAGATTTTATTTATTTTCTGTGTTTAAATATGCACACATAACTCCTACTTAAAAAGAAACAATTGGCCCTGAACCAAGATGGTGGAGTAAAAGTACATGCTCTCACTCCCTCTTGGGAGAGCACCAGAATCACAACTAGCTGCTGGACAGTCATCAACAGGAAGACACTGGAACTCACCAAAAAAGATACCCCACATCCAAAGACAAAGGAGAAGCCACAATGAGATGGTAGGAGTGGCGCAATCACAGCAAAATCAAATCCCATAACTACTGGGTGGGTGACTCACAAACTGAAGAACACTTATACTACAAAAGACCACCCACTGGAGTGAAGGGTCCGAGCCCCACGTCAGGCTTCCCAACCTGGGGGTCTGGCAGTGGGAGGAGGAATTCCTAGAGAATCAGACTTTGAAGGCAAGTGGGATTTGATTGCAGGACTTTGACAGGACTGGGGGAAACAGAGACTCCATTCTTGGAGGGCACACACAAAGTAGTGTGTGCATCGGGACCCAGGGGAAGGAGCAGTGACCCCAGGGGAGACTGAACCAGACCTACCTGCTAGTGTTGGAGGGTCACCTGCACAGGTGGGGGGTGGCTGTGGCTCACCATGGGGACAAGGACACTGGCAGCAGAAGTTCTGGGAAGTACTTCTTGGCATGAGCCCTCCCAGAGTTTGCCATTAGCCCCACCAAAGAGCGCAGGTAGGCTCCAGCTTTGGGTTGCCTCAGGCCGAACAACCAACAGGAAGGGAACCCAGGCCCACCCATCAGTAGTGAAGCAGATTAAAGTTTTACTGACCCCTGCCCACCAGAGAAACAGCTCTACCCACCACCAGCCCCTCCTATGAGGAAAGTTACACAAGCCTCTTAGATAGCTTCATCCACCAGAGAGCAGACAGCAGAAGCAAGAACTACAGTCCTGCAGCCTGTGGAATAAAAACCACATTCACAGAAAGAGAGACAAGATAAAAAGGCAGAGGGCTATGTACCAGATGAAGGAACAAGATAAAACCCCAGAAAAACAACTAAGTGAAGTGGAGATAGGCAACCTTCCAGAAAAAGAATTCAGAATAATGATAGTGAAGATGATCCAGGACCTCAGAAAAAGAATGGAGGTAAAGATTGAGAAGATGAAAGAAATGTTTAACAAAAACCTAGAAGAATTAAAGAACAAACAAACAGAGATGAACAATACAATAACTGAAATGAAAAATACACTAGAAGGAATCAATAGCAGAATAACTGAGGCAGAGGAACAGATAAGTGACCTGGAAGACAGAATGGTGGAATTCACTGCCGTGGAACAGAATAAAGAAAAAAGACTGAAAAGAAATGAAGACAGCCCAAGAGACCTCTGGGACAACATTAAACACAACAACATTCGCATTATAGGGGTCCCAGAAGGACAAGAGAGAGAGAAAGGACCCGAGAAAATATTTGAAGAGATTATAGTCGAAAACTTCCCTAACATGGGAAAGGAAATACGCACAAAATCCAGAAAGCACAGAGAGTCCCATACAGGATAAACACAAGGAGAAACACACCAAGACACATAGTAATCAAATTGGCAAAAATTAAAGACAAAGAAAAATTATTGAAAGCAACAAGGGAAAAATGACAAATAATATACAAGGGAACTCCCATAAGGTTACCAGCTGATTTCTCAGCAGAAGCTCTACAAGCCAGAAGGGAGTGGCATGAAATACTTAAAGTGATGAAAGGGAGGAACCTACAATCAAAATTACTCTATCTGGCAAGGATCTCATTCAGATTCGATGGAGAAATCAGAAGCTTTACAGACCAGCAAAAGCTAAAAGAATTCAGCACCACCAAACCAGCTCTACAACAAATGCTAAAGGAACTTCTCTAAGTGGGAAACACAAGAGAAGAAAAGGACCTACAAAAACAAACCCCAAACAATTAAGAAAATGGTCATAGGAACATACATATCGATAATTACCTTAAACGTGAATGGATTAAATGCTCCAACCAAAAGACACAGACTGGCTGAATGGATACAAAAACAAGACCCATATATATGCTGTCTACAAGAGACCCACTTCAGACCTAGGGACACATACAGACTGAAAGTGAGGGATTGGAAAAAGGCATTCTGTGCAAATGGACATCAAAAGAAAGCTGGAATAAGCAATACTCATATCAGATAAAATAGACTTTAAAATAAAGAATGTTACAAGATACAAGGAAGGGCACCACATGATGATCAAGGGATCAATCCAAGAAGAAGATACAACAATTATAAATATATATACACCCAACATAGGAGCACCTCAATATATAAGGCAAATGCTAACAGCTGTAAAAGAGGAAATTGACAGCAACACAATAATAGTGGGGGACTTTAACACCTCACTTACATGAATGGACAGATCATCCAGACAGAAAATTAATAAGGAAACACAAGCTTTAAATGACACAATAGACCAGATAGATTTAATTGATATTTATAGGACATTCCATCCAAAAACGGCAGATTACACTTTCTTCTCAAGTGCACACAGAACATTCTCCAGGATAGATCACATCTTGGGTCATAAATCAAGCCTCAGTAAATTTAAGTAAATTGAAATCATATCAAGCATCTTCTGTGACCACAATGCTATGAGATTAGAAATGAATTACAGGGGGAAAAACATAAAAAACACAAACACATGGAGGCTAAACAATACGTTACTAAATAACCAAGAGATCACTGAAGAAATCAAAGAGGAAATCAAAAAATACCTAGAGACAAATGACAATGAAAACACGACGATCCAAAATCTATAGGATGCAGCAAAAGCAGTTCTAAGAGGGAATTTTATAGCTATACAAGCCTACGTCAAGAAACAAGAAAAATCTCAAATAAATAATCTAACCTTACACCTAAAGGAACTAGAGAAAGAAGAACAAACAAAACCCAAAGTTAGCAAAAGGAAAGAAATCATAAAGATCAGAGCAGAAATAAATGAAATAGAAACAAAGAAAACAATAGCAAAGATCAATAAAACTAAAAGCTGGTTCTTTGAGAAGATAAACAAAATTGATAAACCATTAGCCAGACTCATCAAGAAAAAGAGGGAGAGGACTCAAATCAGTAAAATTAGAAATGAAAAAGGAGAAGTTACAGCAGACACTGCAGAAATACAAAGCATCCTAAGAGACTACTACAAGCAACTCTATGCCAATAAAATGGACCACCTGGAAGAAATGGACAAATTCTTAGAAAGGTATAACCTTCCAAGACTGAACCAGGAAGAAATGGAAAATATGAACAGACCAATCACAAGTAATGAAATTGAAACTGTAATTAAAAATCTTCCAACAAACAAAAGTCCAGGACCAGATGGCTTCACAGGTGAATTCTATCAAACATTTAGAGAAGAGCTAACACCCATCCTTCTCAAACTCTTCCAAAAAATTGCAGAGGAAGAAACACTCCCAAACTCATTCTATGAGGCCACCATCACCCTGATAACAAAACCAGACAAAGATATTACAAAAAAAGAAAATTACAGACCAATATCACTCATGAATATAGATACAAAAATCCTCAACAAAATACTAGCAAACAGGGCTTCCCTGGTGGCTCAGTGGTTGAAAGTCCGCCTGCCAATGCAGGGGACGCGGGTTCGTGCCCCAGTCTGGCAGGATACCACATGCCGCGGAGCAGCTGGGCCCGTGAGCCATGGCCGCTGAGCCTGCGCGTCTGGAGCCTGTGCTCCACAGCGGGAGAGGCCACAACGGTGAGAGGCCTGCATACTGCAAAAAAACAAAACAAAACAAACTAGCAAACAGAATCCAACACCACATTAAAAGGATCATACACCATGATCAAGTGGGATTTATCCCAGGGATGCAAGGATTCTTCAATATATGCAAATCAATCAATGTGATACACTATATTAACAAATTGAAGAATAAAAACCATATGATCGTCTCAATAGATGCAGAAAAAGCTTTTGACAGAATTCAACACCCATTTATGATAAAAAAAACTCTCAAGAAAGTGGGCACAGAGGGAACCTACCTCAACATAATAAAGGCCATATACAACAAACCCACAGCAAACATCATTCTCAATGGAGAAAAACTGAAAGCATTTCCTCTAAGATCAGGAACAAGACAAGGATGTCCACTCTCACCACTATTATTCAACATAGTTTTGGAAGTCCTAGCCACGGCAATCAGAGAAGAAAAAGAAATAAAAGGAATACAAATTGGAAAAGAAAACGTAAAACTGTCACTGTCTGAGATGAAATGATACTATACATAGAGAATCCTAAAGATGCTACCAGAAAACTACTAGAGCTAATCAATGAATTTGGTAAAGTTGCAGGATACAAAATTAACACACAGAAATCTCTTTCATTCCTATACACTAATGATGAAAATCTGAAAGAGAAATTAAGGAAACACTCCCATTTACCATTGCAACAAAAAGAATAAAATACCTAGGAATAAACCTACCTAGGGAGACAAAAGACCTGTATGCAGAAAACTATAAGACACTGATGAAAGAAATTAAAGATGATACCAACATATGGAGAGATATACCATGTTCTTGGATTGGAAGAATCAATATTGTGAAAATGACTATACTACCCAAAGCAATCTACAGCTTCAATGCAATCCCTATCAAATTACCAATGGCATTTTTTACGGAACTAGAACAAAAAAAATCTTAAAATTTGTATGGAGACACAAAAGAACCCGAAGAGCCAAAGCAGTCTTGAGGGACAAAAACAGAGCTGGAGGAATCAGACTCCTTGACTTCAGACTATACGACAAAACTACAGTAATCAAGACAATATGGTACTGGCACAAAAACAGAAACATAGATTAATGGAACAAGATAGAAAGCCCAGAGATAAACCCATGCACCTATGGTCAACTAATCTATGACAAAAGAGACAAGGATATACAATGGAGAAAAGACAGTCTCTTCAATAAGTGGTGCTTGGAAAACTGGACAGCCACATGTAAAAGAATAAAATTAGAACACTCCCTGACACCATACACAAAAATAAACTCAAAATGGATTCGAGACCTAAATGTAAGACCGGAAACTATAAAACCCTTAGAGAAAAACATAGGAAGAACACTCTTTGATATAAATCACAACAAGATCTTTTTTGATCCACCTCCTAGAGTAATGGAAATAAAAACAAAAATAAACAAATGGGACCTAATGAAACTTAAAAGCATTTGCACAGCAAAGGAAACCATAAACAAGACGAAAAGACAGCCCTGAGAATGGGAGAAAATATTTGCAAACAAATCAACGGACAAAGGATTAATCTCCAAAATATATATAAATAGCTCATGCAGATCAATATTAAAGAAAGAAACAACCCAATCCAAAAATGGTCAGAAGACCTAAACAGACATTTCTCCAAAGAAGCCATTCAGATGGCCAAGAAGCACATGAAAAGCTGCTCAGCCTCACTAATTATTAGAAAAATGCAAATCAAAACTACAATGCGGTATTACCTCACACCAGTTAGAATGGGCATTATCACAATATCTACAAACAACAAATGCTGGAGAGGGTGTGGAGAAAAGGGAACCCTCCTGCACTGTTGGTGAGAATGTAAATTGATGCAGCCACTATGGAGAACAGTATGGAGGTTCCTTAAAAAAACAAAAATAGAATTACCATATGATCCAGCACTCCCACTACTGGGCATATACCCAGAGAAAACCATAATTCAAAAAGACACATGCACCCCAATGTTCATTGCAGCACTATTTACAATAGCCAGGTCATGGAAGCAACCTAAATGCCCATTGACAGATGAATGGATAAAGAAGATGTGGTACATATACACAATGGAATATTACTCAGCCATAAAAAGGATCGAAGTTGGGTCATTTGTTGAGACGCAGATGAATCTAGAGACTGTCATACGGAGTGAAGTACGTCAGAAAGAGAAAAACAAATATTGTATATTAATGCATATATGTGGAACCTAGAAAAATGGTACAGATGAACCGGTTTGCAGGACAGAAATTGAGGCACAGATGTAGAGAACAAACGTCTGGACACCAATGGGGGAAAGCCATGGCGGGATGGGGATGGTGGTGTGATGAATTGGGCGATTGGGATTGACATGTATACACTGGTGTGTATAAAATGGATGACTAATAAGAACCTGCTGTATAAAAAAAAGGTGCCTTCTTCATAAAATGTTTAAAATAAAAATGTAAAAAGAAGCAATAACAACATTTACCTAACCATATGTGTGGTTTTTCTAGGACCACTTTTTCCTTTCTTCCACACCAAATTGTTCAAAGAAAAAAATAATATATGACAATATATAACTGGGCTCTTCCAGTGGGGCAGACACTGTGCTAAGCATTTTTCATATTATATTGCTAACCCTTCCTATAATGAGAGTGTTAGTATCCTCACTTTAAGGGTGAGATTACCAAGAATATTAGTTTACTGGAGCTGCCATAACAAAGTACCACAAAATGGGTGGCTTAAAACAACAGAAATGTTTTTTCTCACAGTTCTGGGGTCTCGACGTCCCAAATCAGCCCTGTTAGCAGGGCTGTACTCTCTCAAGTTTCTAGGAGAGAATCTGTTCTGTGCCTTTCTCCTAACTTCTGGTGTTGCCAGGCATCCTGAGTTTTCCTTGGCTTGCAGTTGCATATTAATTCCAGTCTCTGCCTCCATCCTCACGTGGTCATCTTCCCTGTGTGTGTCTCTTTCTGTGTCCTTTCCTCTTCTTATAAGGACATCAGTCATATTGGACTAAGGGCCCACCCTACTGTGGTATAACCTCATCTTTACTAGTTACATCTGCAACAGCCCTATTTCAAAATAAGGTCACATTCTGAGGTTCTGGGAAGGACATGAATTTGGGGGGATGCTATTCAATCCAGTGCATGGAGACTTAGGTCAACTTTTGTGTGTTGAGTTGCCCAGTCTGGATGGAGCCAGGATTCAGGTAGAGTTGCCATCAGACCCTGTCCTCCTAACTGCTTCATTATTCTGCACATGTCCACTTGCTCATCACCACATAGCTCCTTCCCTCCCTTGTCTATGTGATCTGGTTTCCAGTCCCAGATCACTATTAACTCCTCCTGAAGTCCTCATCTTCTCGCTCCTTCACCTTCTTCCAGCACTGGTGACAGCGTCCTCCTCCTTAACCACTCTGCTGCCTTAATTATCTGGCAACACTATCTGAGTCTCACCTACATCCCAGGCCACATGTTCCCTCTTGCATTGGCTCATTTTATTTGTCCTATGCCCTAAATGTGGGTGGTTTCCAACTTTCATTTCTCTGTTCTCTCCTCCACATTCCTTCTTTGATGAATCCTCCCTCATTCTCTTGGCTTCAGCTGTCGCTTCTATATCATTGACTAGTAAATCTACGTCAATCTACTTCTTCATGCTGTCCTCTTCCCTAAGTTCCAGCCTCATACCTCCCAATTCCTTTAGACAAGAAGTTCTACCATCATCTCTGACTCAGATTGCTCGAGATCAGGTAGTTTTCTTTTTTGGAAAGCTCTTATTGGTCCTTCCTATTTGCGATGACACTGCCCTCATTACCTCATGGAAGGATCACTACAGCAACGCCCTGGCTACCTTGCCAGATGCCAGTCTCCACCCTTCCCAAGCACCTTTCATAACCTTGCCCAACTAATCCTCCCAAACCAATTTTCATCCTATTATCCCTCTGCGCAGCAATTCCCTATGTTCTTCATGTTTAAAATCCTTTGACTTCTCTTTTTCACCATGCTCACCCAGTATTATTTCCTATGGCTTCCAACGCTAGTAAGGTTAATTGCTCCTCTGCAAACCTGAATGTATTCTCATCTCCATACTTTGGCTTACGTTGTCTACTTAGCCATTTATCCTTTCAAATCCTGTGTCTTCCTTCAGGTCCCAAATCAAATCAACTCTCTAGGAAGTTCCCTCTGACCATTTCAGCTTCAGTTCATTTCAGTGGATCCCCAAGAAGGGAATGACAGAAAAGTTGTCATAAATGCAAGATATACTCTCTCTCTGTATCCTCTGTTCTTAGCTTCTTTGTTTACTTTTTTTTTCCATTTCTCTCTCCCCCATCTCAGAACTTCTAAAAATCAGCATACGCATCACTCTACACTGTCTTGTTTCATTACTCTTACACTGTATCTCTTCCCAACTACTTTACCTGGTAAAGGAGGGCAAAGGCCACATGTCTTTTTTTTTTTTTTTGGCTATAACACCCATATCACCTAGCAAATGTTGAATATTTATTGAATAATTTTTGTTTGATTCACTTAATTTAATAAAGTTTCACAATAGTTTGAGAGTGTGAAGAAACCAAGTTTCTAAAACGTAATGTGTCCTACAGACTTGTTTTCTAAGCTAAAAGTATTTCACCCAAGGTAGAGTCTGCAATATGACTCGTAAAGATAATTTTCTAAATCATGTGATGAAAAATTAATATCAGGACATTTTAGGGTTGTGTTAATTCTCTGCTATCTTTGGTTTTCTAGACATATCCTTAGAGCTACACTAACCAATACAAATTATATTGGTAATACTGGAACTTTTTTATTAGCAATGTGAGTGAATTTTCCCTCAGTCACTAAAACTATGTCATGTAAATTTATGCTTCACCCAAGGCAAATTTCTGAAAACAGAACTCATTGACATTCAGAAGCCAAAAAATCTCAAGTGCTTTATTCACACAGTATTAAAATTATTGACTACCTTGGAAATAATAGTAAGACAAATAAAACTTGATTTCCTTTCTAAGAACAACACAAAGGAATTAGAATTAAAAACATCTGCAGGAGTCACTGAATATCAAATCCTATGCATTTTCTGACAATGTGCTCTCTCAAATCAGGAAACTATACATAAAAGTTTGACATTGATGTTTCAAAAGAGCAAAGACGATCTAGGTAACCCTACAGTCAGCACCTTAGTGAGTGAGCAGGGAACACTACAAGTTTACAGCTAACATGGACTCTCAGATGGAGGGAGTAGATCAGAGAAAGGCCATCATCCATAGGCAAAGCCAAAGGATATACTGATCACGAATATGTTAGTTGTTTAAGGGATAAAACTTCCCATAGTCCATACTCATTTCTGTATTATTCGGGCCCCTTTAACAAAAACTTGATTCAACAAAAAAAAAGTTAGAAGTTGGTATTACAATGATTGAGGGGTTTCACAGAACCCAAAGGCAGGAACGCAACTGGAGTTCTGGAAGGAAGTGAAACCAGCAATTAACAGCTGGCAGAATCCAGGAAATGCTCTTGGTCCATATCTGCTTCTCCTTTTTGCATTTCCTCTTGTCTTCTTTCTCTTTGAAGACTCCGTTTCTCTGGCCTTCAGTCCACAGTGTGTGCTACAATTGCAGGCAAACTTTACTCTGGACTTAATTTCGGAATTCCTGTGTGAGAGAGTAATTGGCCCATTTAGTTCAGGTTGCCAGAACTTTAACAATCACTTGTGGCCTTAGAACAGATTATCTACTGTAAATTTGGCTGCCTAGAGATTGCTTCTGTGGTTTTTCTTGTAACAGGATACTTAAAAATAATTTTGAAATGCTCAGTTTTGTGACCTGCCCTAAATTTCATCAGGGGCAAGAGAACAACTAAACATATGAAATAAATTTAAAGTAACAGTTTAAATTTAAAATAAAATTTGTTTCATGATTGCTTCCCTGAGTCATGCTTGTTCAATAGTACAGTTACATTTTAGATAGGGGATTGTGAAATGGACGATTGCCATGGAAGAAGAGTCATTTATGAGTTTGGCAGATACTCCAGAAATAGATGTCTGTTGGAAGTGCAGTTTGGATGTAGCTTACAGTTAAAATTTATGTCTTCAGGAAATGCAATTACAAGTGTCATAAAAAGATGTTAAAATGAAAGCTAATATCATCATATTACATGCAAACAAAAATAAAATCTCAGAGTCTTGGAGAAAGAAAATTACATGCAAAATAATATTAGATTAAAAATGCAATATACAATTTTATGACACTATATACAGAAGATTAGAAAGACCAACCCAAAAGGTCAACTTAGGTGATTTCTGGTTTTCTTGTGTAATCATGGGTAATTTTGTTTACTTTATACTTTAACATATGAGTTGTCATAAGTGAAAAACTATTGCTTTTAAAACTTAAAAAGGTTATTTTTATAAAAAGAAAAATAACACTTTTGCAGTAGGAATATTATTATAATAGTGGAAAAAGTGCTTTAATAGGCTAATGTATAAATAGAAAAGAACAACACATCAGATTAGTGTATTGAACAAGAGTAATGCTGAAGAACATCCAGTTTCCTTTTGAATAAACATTTCCCAGTTGAATATCTAATTATTCCAGTACCTTTCATTAGAAAGATTTTCCTTGTCCCCCAATGTATTGCTTTGGTACCTTTGTTGGAAATTAATTGATTTTATGAGTGTGAGTCTATTTCTGGGCTCTCTATCCTGTTCCATTGATGTTTCTCAGTCCTTATGCCAGTATCACACTGTCTTGATTAATGTTGCCTTAGTAAATTTTGAATTCAGATAGTGTAAATCCTCCAACTTTGTTCTTCTTTTTCAGATTTACTTGCGTCTTCTAATCCATTAACATGGTACATATGTCCATTTAGTGGGGTTTTCCTTAATTTCTCTCAGCAATGTTTTGTAATTTTTAGTGAAGAGGTCTTGCATGTTTAATTCACTTCTAAATTTTTATGTTTTAGTTGCTATTGTAAATGAAAACTTTTAATTTTATTACCATTAAATCAGTAAGTTATAAAAGAACAATTGATTTTAGAATATTGACAATGTATCCTGCAACATTTTAAAATTTGCTTATTAGTTCTAGTAGTTGCTTATTGGTTCCCTAGAATTTTCATACAAACACATTAAGCTCTTTACTTCATTTTATTGCCCTAGTCCACTGGCTGGGGCCTCCATTGCAACGTTAAGTGGAGACATCTTTGCCCTGTGTCCAGTCTGAGAGGAAAAACTCTTATTCTCTCACCACTGAGCATTATATTAACTGGAAGGTTTTCATAAATATCCTTTTTTTTCCTGGCCATACCGCACAGCATGTGGGATCTTAGTTCTCCACCAGGGATCGAACCCATGCCCCCTGCGGTGGAAGCGTGGAGTCTTAACCACTGGACCGCCAGGGAAGTCCCCCATAAATATCCTTTATCAGGTGAAGGAAGTTCCCTTCTATTTCTGGTTTACTTAGATTTTTTTTGTTAATATAATATCATGAGAGTTTTTTAAATTTGTCAAGTACTTTTTACACATCTATTGAGAAGATCCTATGATTTTGTTCCTTTTATCTGTCAATACAATGAGTAATATTGATTGACTTTTAAATGTGAAACCAACCTTGCATTCCTGGGATAAACTCTACTTTGTCATGGTATATCATTCTTTTAATATATTGCTGGATTCCATTTGTGGATATTTCGTTAAGGAGTTTTGCATCTATGGTTATAAAGGATTTTTTTGTAATTTTCTTTAAAAAAATAAAATTTACGTTTTGTTTAGATTAAAACACATTGTACAACATTTTTCTCACCAGAATAACAGCAATAATTTCTGTATTATTTTTATATAAGCAAAAAAAAATTCCTATTTTTCCCAGGTAATTTTTATAAATCAAAACAAGGCAGGACTTCCCCTGGTGGCGCAGTGGTTGAGAGTCCGCCTGCCGATGCAGGGGACGCGGGTTTGTGCCCCGGTCCGGGAAGATCCCACATGCTGCGGAGCGACTGGGCCCGTGAGCCATGGCTGCTGAGCCTGCATGTCCAGAGCCTGTGCTCTGCAACGGGAGAGGCCACAACAGTGAGAGGCCTGCGTACCGCAAAAACAAAACAACAACAACAAAAAACAAACAAAAAAAAACAAGGCAGTAGGTATGGTCATGGAGAGAAAAAACAGTCAAATAGATGGTCAGTAGCCTTGGCTTCTGATTCTATCTTGACCATGAAACAAAAGTGTTCAATGTACACCTGCTAGAAAGACTACACTCAGCTAAGGTATAAATTCGACAATGATTGTAAATAACATCCAGAAGAAGAACCACAGTGGATTGCTTTCTATTCGAACTTCAATTTTCTACTTAATGGAGACAAAATCTACATTGCAATCTCTGTTTGGTGATCTCAAAGTTTATTCTACTTGTTGGTAATTTCCTTAACTGCCCATTACAGATTTTTAACCAGATACTAAAACACCTACTAGTCAATGGTCAGTCCTGAGCTTTATTGCAGTATTTTATGAAATATATTCCTTCTCCCCACACCTCTCCAACATTTATTTCCTCAAAGAACTGGAAACTAATACCTAATAATTTGATTCAGGGCAATAATAATGTTCTATTTCAAGTGACTCAACTAAAATTTCCCCAGAGTACCACCAAGAGAAATCACAGAGAAATGAAATGTTCTTTCAATGCTGTCTTCTGAAATGAGAGGTTTTCAGAGAATAAAAGTTCAAACAGCAGCCATTTAACCAGCAGCTTATCAGTGTTTAATGCCTTCAATGGAAGGCTCAGAAGCAAATAGTCGGTGATTGAATGGCCTACATACACCTTAGAGCTTTTCCTCCAAATATCAACTGTAAGGATAAAACCAATTTTTAAAACTTCTCTTAGGTATTTTCAGTGTTCTTTTTTTTTTTTTTTTTTTTTTTTTTTTTTTGCTGTACGCGGGCCTCTCACTGTCGTGGCCTCTCCGGTTGCGGAGCGCAGGCTCCGGATGCGTAGGCTCAGCGGTCATGGCTCATGGGCCCAGCCGCTCCGCGACACGTGGGATCCTCCCAGACCGGGGCACGAACGCGTGTCCCCTGCATCGGCAGGCGGACTCTCAACCACTGCGTCACCAGGGAAGCCCCCAGTGTTCTTTTTAAAGTACTTGTAGGAAACTCTGGCTTAAATTCATAGTTTGATATATGTGTCTACCATTAAATTAAGATCATATTTTATATCAAGATTTATGTTAAACAAAGTAAAGTTATTTGACCTCTGGTCTATTGAAATATTTCTTAATTATGCTTAAGATGCTTTCATCTAATTTCATTGCTCTCATTCTCAAACTTCATCAGGGAAGAATACACAGGACCTTCAGTCATGCATAGACATTAAGAAAAAAATTGAAGTGAGACAGGTAGGGGGCTTTGTACATGGTTAATGGAAGTTCTGTGTCCTTTTCTCTGTGTTTTGTTTGATTCTCCAACAATGAAGGTTGGCAGACAGTGTGTTGGGAATGGATAAGTCACTTTGGTACATGTTGGCATGGTGTTGAATGTGAGCTGTTCCAGGACTGGTGCTATAAGACATAAGCATTTAAGAACTGTGAGGTGCCTATACATTTGTTTTCTACATCTGTCTCTATTTCTGCTTTGCAACTAAGATCATTTGTACCATTTTTCTAGATTCCATATATATGCATTATTATATGATATTTGCTCCTTCTGACTTACTTCACTCTGTATGACACTCTCTAGGTCCATCCACATCTCTACAAATGACACAATTTCATTCCTTTTTATGGCTGAGTAATATGCCGTAATATTCCGTTATATATATGTACCACATCTTCTTTATACGTTCCTCTGTTGATGGACATTTAGGTTGCTTCCATGTCCTGGCTATTGTAAATAGTGCTGCTATGAACATTGGGGTACATGTGTTTTTTTGATTTATGGTTTTCTCTGGGTATATGCCCAGTAGTGGGATTGCTGTATGTATGGATACCAATGGGGAAAAGGGTGGGGTGGGAGGAATTAGGAGACTGGGATTGACAAATATACATTATTGATACTATGTATAAAATGGACCACTGATGGGAACATGCTGTATAACACAGGGGAACTCACCTAGTGCACTGTGGTAACCTAAATGGAAGGGAAGTCCAGAAGGGAGGAGAGGGGATATCTGTATGCGTATGGCTGATTCATTCTGTTGTGCAGTGCAGGCTAACACAACATGGTAAAGCAACCATACTCCAATAAAAATTAATTAAAAAAAAACTAAGAAAATTTAGAAAAAAAAGAACTTGTGAGGTTATATTGTAAGAAAATATCTTTAACGTCCTGAATAATGTGTTTCATTGTTGGGATACTAAGTATCTGTTTATACTAATTCTCAATGGTTAGTTGAGATTATCTTGCTGAGCCCAGAGGAAGTTCCAGGAAATTCCATTTAAATATCAAGTTTGGTGCTCAATCATGGCTTTCTCAAATCAAAATTTACGATAAACATAAATATTTTCCATCTCTTCATAGAGTGCAACTCTACTGCAAAGAAATATTGGAAATGCGGCCCTGGAAGTTTTTTCCAAAGGCTATTTTAAAAAATAGGATATTTTTATGAACAACAATAATAATTAAAACAAAATCTGTTAATGCACTACAGAGAACAAAAGCTCAACCAACTATAAAGTTATTCTATCTAACATTTGTTAGATTCGTATCATTATTTATACCATCTAAACACAAAATGAGTATTTACAGGAGTTCTACAAAATTTTCAAAAGCATCATACCCACCTATTCATTGAGACTGGCAAAATTCCTTCAGTTCATGTGCCTTTTATCCTTCACTGTTCTGAAAGAGGACAGATATTACATTGTTAAGTTCTAAAGTAGTTGTGATCAACAGAAAAAAGAAGAAACATCTTTAATTTTTCCCAAAGCAACAGATACTCCCACAACAGACGCTGCTTTTGACAACTACGTATTTAAGGCAGAGGAAGAATAGACTGTGTAGATATTTTGGGGTTGTTTCTCTAAAAGTCTAGTTACCATGAGTTGCGTTTGGGAGAAAGTCCACTAGACATAATCTAAGCCAGACCACATCAGTGCTCCATGTTTGTCCCCCACTCTTCCATTATCATAGTGTGAAAGTTCATAGCCAGAATTTCTGCATCAACTTCAGAAGGTAGAAAGCTCATATTCCTCTGTCTGGATTGAGATTCACTGATGAACCTCACCAGTACTGGTGATTGCTCCTCCCCTACTATGTCCATCTTATTATCAGTGATAATGGAAGAGGTGAGTCTCTCACCTCCCTGTTTCTCTCCAATGGCACTCTTGCAGCGTCCAGCACGTATTTCTGCTGTGTTTTCAAAAGGATGGATGTGTAACTGCTACTGTCTCGAAGCACTTTCTCAGAACTGCCTCACCAGAATATCCTCTGCACTCCAGCAGGAGAAAAGATATCTTTAGAGATTTTGTCAGCTTCATGTTAATCCAGACTTGTGCTTTATAAAAATCAAACTTCAGATGAAGATTTTAGCTGCTCCTTGTTTTCTTTCTCTGCGAAGTTTAAGGATAAAAATGCCTTCAAATCTTGTTCTTTACCTTCTTCCTCTGCGTTGGAGTGGTGAGGATTGCTATGGTTTCTTTATTTCTGAGTTTGTTCCTGTTCAGAAGTTTTACCATTTCTTTTTCTGTTTGTGTTCTTATTTTATGATCACTCAGTTATTTTACTAATTTTCAGTGTCTCCACGTGGATTGTTCAGATGACTGGTGAAATCAACTACTGCTGGCATAGCATAATCTCAAAGAACTCCTTTTTAAGTACTCGTTCTACAAACCATAGGTTCCTTAAAGCATTTGGCAGTAATGTTTGCTTAGCAGATCAGGTGTTTTATCTTCTAAGTCACATATCTTACATTTCTTCACCCACTTCTGGCTTCTGTCCAGATCTTTCAGGAACCTAAAGAAAGTCAGATTGGACTGCATTATCTTCCATGTTCAGTTGGGGGCTGTGCAAAAGTTTGATATTGTCGCCCACCAGCCAGCCAGCCTGCTCTTCCCCCAATTCAGGGAAGCTTGTTTGCCTGTTGGTAGTGGAGGAAGGAAACTAAATTAGGTGGGCAGTTTGACATGACTGATGTTTTAATTTTCTTTTTTAAAAATGTCTGTGTCAGATTTAGTATCAGGGTCATTCTAGCCTCATAAAACACATTGCAAAGTGCTTCCTCCTCTTCTGTTTTGGAAAGCATTTGTATAAGATTGATCTCTTACCTAAATGTTTAGCAGAGTTCACCAGTGAAACCGTCTGACCCCGATGTTGTATTTGAGAAAAGATTTCAATAACAAATTCAATTTACTTAATAGATATAGGGCCAGTAAAATTTCCTATTTCTTCTGTGTCTGTTTTGGTAAGTTGTTTTATTCATAAATTTCATCTAGTTGTTGAATTTATTAACATAAAGTTGTTTACAATATCTGTAGCATCCGTAGTATGTTCACACATTTATTCCTGATATTGGTAATTTTTCTTATTTTTTTCTTTATCAACCTATGTAGGGCTTATCAACTTTGTTATTCTCTCAAAAAGAAAAAAAATTTATGTGTTAATTTTCTCTTTCATTTATCTATTTTCTATTTCATTGATTTCTCCTCTTTACTATTTCCTTCATTCTACTTACTCTGGATTTACAGATCTTCCTCCACTTACAATGAGGTTATGTCCCAATAAACCCATTGTGAGTTGAAAATATCCTAAGTCGAAAATGCATTTAATATACCTAATCTACCGAACATCATAGGCTAGCCTAGCCTACCTTAAACATGCTCAAAACACTTAACAGTAACCTGCAGTTGAGCTAAATCATGTCACACAAAGCCTATTTTATAATAAAGTGTTGAATATCTCATGTGATTTATTGAATACTGTACTGAAAATGAAAAACAGAATGGTTGTAAGTGTATCAGTTGTCTACCCTGTGATTGTGGCACTGACTGGAAGCTGCAGCTTGCCACCGCTGTCCAGCATCCCAAGAGAGTATCATACTACATCTCGCTAGCCTGGGAAAAGACCAAAATTGTAAATTCAAATCCTGCTGAATGCACATTGCTTTTGCACCATTGTAAAGTTCAAAATTTGTAAGTTGACCCATTGTAAGTTGGGGACCGTCTGTACTTTGCTCTACGTTCTCTAGGTCTTACTGTAGACTCTTAGGTCATTGATTTTATACCTTTATACCTTCCTTATCTAGGCATTTAAAAGCTATAAGTTTTCCTTTAACTGTAGCTCACAAATTTTGATATGCTATATTTTCATTATAATTCAGTTTGAAATATTTTCTAATGTATCTTGTCATTTTTCCTTTACCCATAAATTATTGACAAGTATGTTGTTTAATTTCCAAATATTTAGGTTTTATCCCTCCTACATATCTTGTTGTTGATTTCTAACTAATTGCCTGTGATCAGAAAACATAGTCTATATTATTTCAATCCTTTAAAATATATTAGAATGTGTGTTATGGTCCAGCAAATGGTTTATCTTGGTTAATATGCCATGTGCACTTGAAAAGAATGTTTATCCTGCAATTGTTAGGTGTAGTATTCTATAAATGTCAATTAGGTGAAGGAAGTTATAGTGTTACTGAGATCTTTTGTCTATTTGTTCTGTCAATTGCTGAGAGAAGACTCCACTGTAATTGTGGATTTGTCTCTTCCTTTAATTATGTTACTTTTTCATCTAATGTATTTGAACCTCTTTTATTAGGCACATACATGTATGATTCTTATGTCTTAATAAATTTATCCTTTTTATTGTTCTAGTGTGTCTCTCTTTATCTCTGGTAATACTCTTTGCCTTGGCATCTGTTATATCTCATGCTAATCTACCTATTCCAACCTTCTTCTGTTTTCTGTTTGCATGATTTATCTTTTGATATCATTTACTTTCAACCTGTTTGTATTTTTATATTTTAAGTTCATCTCTTATGGAGAGATTATGTTGGATCTTATTTTTTTTTTATCTATTCTGAGAACTTCTGACTACTATTTGGAGTGTTTAGTCCATTTACATTTAATCCAATTATTGATATGGTTGAGTTTGGACCAACCATTTTACTAGTTGTTTTCCTTTGGTCCCATCATTTTTGTATTTGTTTTTTGATTCTCTGTTCCTACTTTCTTAATTTCTTTTGATTTAATTGAATCTTTTTGAGAATCCCCTTTCAAGGGATTGTGGCATTTCAGTTATATCATTTTGCATTATTTCAACTGGTTGCTCTAAGAACCACAGTATATACAGTATCCTTAATTTTTCACATTTTTCTTACATTTAATATTGGACCATTTCATACAAAATATAATGATCTTTCAAAAATATAGATTTTTTAAGCTCCTTTCTTTATTTTTTAGTTGTCTATATTTCATCTACAAATATTATAAATCAAACAATAAAATGTTATAATTTTTGCTTAAACAGTCATACATATTTCTAAAAAACTACAGAAAAAATCTTTTATATTTAGCCACACATCTATCATTTTTGGTACTTCACTTTCCTCTGAACATTTGAATGTCCCTTTGGCATCAATTTTTCTCAACTGATGAACTTCTGTGGTTTTTTTGTACTGCAAGTCTGCTGATAAAAAGTTCTCTTAGTTTTCATCTATCTTTATTTTGCTTTCATTCTTGAAGGATATTTTCACTGCACTGAATTGACTTTTTTCTTCTTTCAGCATTTTAGAGATGTCATTCCGTTATCTTCTTGTGTCCAGTGTTTCTGACAACAAATCATTGTTAAATCATATCATTCCACTGCATGTAATAAATTAATCTGTAGCTAGTCTGCAGTTGCTTTCAAGAGTTTCTTTTAAACTATGGCTTTTAGAAGTTTGACCCTGATGTGCCTAGATATGCTTTTCTTTGTCTTTTTCCTGATTGGGGTTTACTGGACTTGTTAGATGTGTAAATGCGTGCCTTTCACCAAATTTGGGGAAATTATCACTATCATTTCCTTATATTTTTTTTCTCTCTTATTCTAAGACAGCAAGTACACAAATGTTAGACCTTTCTACGGTGCCTGCATAGCTCACTGACACTCTTTATTTTCTCCAACCTTTTCTTTCAATTTTTCAACTTAGACACTTTCTATTGATCTATTTTCAAATTTACTTACTCTTTTCTCATTTCGGTCTGTGTCAAGCCACTTTGTAAATTTTTAATTGTAAATACTATATTTTCCATTTCTAGAATTTTCAATTGGTTCTTTTTTGTGGTTTCAGTTTCTCTGCTAAGATTTTCTATTTGTTAATCATAAGTGTGTTTTCCTCTAAATCCTTGAGATGGTTATAAATAGTTGCTTTAAAATCCGTATCTGCTAATTCTAACATCTGGGTCATCTCAAGGTCAGTTTCCACTTATTGCCTTTCTTTTAGATTTAATTGGCCTATTTGAAGTTTACCCCATGTATATGTAGTTCAGGGATCAACCAGAGATTTTGGCCAAGTTTATATACAGAATCCCCCTCTCCCCACCATGTCTATCGCTTTCACCTTTCCAGGATTCCAACCCCCCTCAGGTTCCAGCTGTGTGGTGTCCCCAAACTCTGACCTATGACTTTCCAAGCCAGTAAGACTATGGATTTCTATTAGAATTTTGGCCACTCAGCAAACTGAAACTAGGGCTTAGCCTCAAACAAAAATCTGTATCAAAACAGGAAAATTACCCTGTGCCATTTACTTCTTTCAAATATAGCTTTACTTCGTTTCTTTTAGTTCCGCTGACTGCCTTCAACTTATTATATTTTGTATTTTAGTAAGAGTTTATAGTTGTTCTCTGAGAGTGAGTTGACTGATAGAAGCTACTTTTCCACTACTGGAAATCTATTTGCATTACTTTTTAATTCACTGAGAAATCAGAGATTACTAATTAGTTTTCCCGTTACCTCTTGTAGCAGTTGCCTGGTGTTGGTTGTAAGTAGATATTCTTCGACTCTACCACTGTAAAATGTTTAATTTATTCTTTTTTTTTTTAAGAGAGTCTCTCTTTTTTAAATTTATTTATTTTATTTTTGCCTGAATTGGGTCTTCGTTGCTGCACACGGGCTTTCTCCAGTTGTGGTGAGCGGGGGCTACTCTTTGTTGCGGTGCGCGGGCTTCTCATTGCGGTGGCTTCTCTTGTGGAGCATGGGCTCTAGGCACACAGGCTTCAGTAGTTGCAGCACGTGGTCTCAGTAGTTGTGGCACACGGGCCCTAGAGCACATGGGCTTCAGTAGTTGTGGTGCACAGGCTCAGTAGTTGTGGCTTGTGAGCTCTAGAGCTCAGGCTCGGTAGTTGTGGCTCATGGGCTTAGTTGCTCCGTGGCATGTGGTATCTTCCTGGACCAGGGATCGAACCCATGTCCCCTGCATTGGCAGGCGGATTCTTAACCACTGCACCACCAGGGAAATCCCTTGATTTATTCTTTGATTGATTGGTTGTGTTTATCCCCACATATTTATCAAGGATCTGCTATGTCCTAGGTACTGGATACATAAAAGTGAATAAGGTACAGTCTCTGCCCTCACAGAGCTCAGAGTCTAGTGCTATACTTTTATTACAGTAGTGACTAGAATACATATAGAACATTTCAATCATCCAAAAAGTTCTAATGGTCTGTCTTGGTGTAGTGGAAGAGAATGATATGAAAATGCATCGCTAAAATATAGCGTGAGAAAGTATAAGAATAGAGTTGCATATAAGGTATGGCAGTTGAGCAGAGGTGATACTACTTACTTGTTATTACAAAGATCCAAAGGGGAAATGATTCTTAAGCTGAATTTTTATTGATTAGAAGGATTTGATCAGTTATCCTAGGAAATATAAATAGCATATCAATAAGCTCTGAAGACTTGAAATAGATAAGGGAACTACAAGAAAACTCCTGACTCTATGTATCTATTTTAGGGTTAGTTTTACTACATAAAACTGTTCTGTAGTACTTTCTCACAGGAATTAAAAACATTTACTTAGTTAATTATATTCAAAAGAGTATATATTTTGTTTTTCTTAATAAGAAAAAGAAGAGCAACTACAGACATGACTCTGAAGCAACTGCATAATCAAATTTCAATTTCCATAGCCTTTCCCTTTGCCAAGATAGTTAGTGATATTGAGGAAGTAGCTGTCTGGCAACAGATTTGACTACCACTGCTTTTAGACAACTGAAAATAGTAAATCTCAGGTGTTAGAATATCAACCAGGAACTACATAAAAGTTCTTCTCCATTAGGTTTTGGACAGGTAACATATATCTGCTTTTAAATATCTTGTTAAAACTGAAAGTTTTACTGTATAAAAAAAGTGGTAGTAATTTGTACCACCCACCAATTGAAAATGCTGCATGAATGATTAAAAGAGTTTCATGTCTTTGTAAAGAGTTCTAAGAACATAATGATTTATTAGTGTTCCAACTGCTGTCTTTTTTTTTCCTTTCGTGTCTTGACAATTTTTATCATACATTCCTTACTGGTGATTTAGTAGAAGTAGTAAGAAGATCTTAACTTGAAAATTACACAACTCCCTTATTTAAACTGCAGGCTATTTGTTCCAATTGCCATTTTACTTATTTAACAAACTTTTATTGATACCTCATTATATGCCCGATATTGTTTGAAACTGGGGGCCCCAAACTGAAGAAGCATAGTCTCTTTCTTTAATGAGTTCATAGTCTAGTGAACATATAGAGAAATATTTGCGGTAAATTTTGTAGTAGAGGGATGTTCAAGTTGCATGTGGCGGCTAGCCTAGGCAGTCTTCATAAAGAGGTTAAATTTCAGTGTGATATTAGGAGTATGTCAATTTTTAAACCTCATTAAATTGAACACTTATAATTTATGCATTTCAATGTATTTAAATTTTACCTGAAAAAACTGTAGAGAGATATTGAGCCCTAGTTAGTAGGATTGCTTTTTACAGGGGTATGGGTTGGCAATTCTGAGAAGTCCTTCTGTGTATTGTAAGCTTAATTTTTATATATATGAATGATATAGATATAGAAATATGTTCTTAATGTTAAGCATATTGATTGTGATAAATATACTATTGTTTATAAGGAAAAGTCCTCACAAAAATGATCTTTAAAGTATTTAGGGTAAAAGATACAATGACTCCAGCCAGTTCTCAAATAATTCATAAGATATATAAATACAGACATAGGTAGATAGATATATATAAGGAGAGAGAAAGGCAGAGAGACAGAGAGAGAATGATAAAGCAAATGAGGCACATGTAGATAACTGATGAATCTGGATAAAGTTTATTTAGGAGCTTCTCATACTATTTTTGCATCATTTATCTAAATTTTAAATTATAACAAAATTAAAAAGTATGGTACGTTTCACTTATCCTTAAGATATAGAAAACTAGGGACTTCCCTGGCGGTCCAGTGGTTAAGACTCTGCGCGGCCAATGCAGGGGGCGCAGGTTCCATCCTTGGTCTGAGAACTAAGATCCCACATGCTGTGCAGCACGGCCAAAAGATTTAAAAATATATATATATATATAAATATATAGAAAACTATATTTTAGAAAGAAAACATCACTTCCACAATAATACAAGAAAGTGCAAGATAAACTATAAAATTATAACTCTTTTTGAACCCGTCAGAGAACTAAGTTTGCAGGATAGCCAAGAAGTCTGAAATTTAAAGAAGACAGGCCCTTCTAAGGATATAAGCACTGTCACACCTGCGTCAAAGCATGAGAGGAAGAGAAGTTGATGCCATATAAGGAAAATAAAAGAGAAAGAATAGGACAGACAATATTTGAAGTGCTAACAAAAACAACGTAAGGAGAAAGACTTCAAGATGCACATCCAGGAATTACAGGAAACCCCAAGCAGCATAAATGTGAGAAAAAGACATCCACCTATAGACAAATAACAGTTAAACTGCTGGAACCCAAAGATAAAGAAAAAAGCTTGAAGGCAGTCCAAATAAAATTACAGCAGATTTCTCATTAGAATATATACAACCCAGAAGATAATGGAGTGACATCTTTAAAATACTGAAAGAAAAAGCTACCAACTCAGAATTCCACATAGATTCAGAGAACTGCCACTTCAGGGAAGTTTTCAGAAGTGCAGTTGTCAGGTGCACACTGAATATCCCCTCCAAAGCCGAAGACGAATCGCTGCATCTTGAAGCCCCACCTCAGAGAAGGAAGCACGGTACCTCGTAGGCCTCTTTGAGTTCTAGAGGCAATTCCTTCCACAGCTAAGAACACATTGGGTGGCATGATGGCTACCAGCTTTGAGTGGTGCCTGAAGCAGGAAAGGGCTCTGCAGTAGATGCAGACCAGGATGCAGGCCTGTAATCTGTGAAAGGTTAGTTGGGAGGCAGAAGAATATGTTAGGAAGGGTCTCAAATTGCAGTGTTGCCCTGCAAAAGTCTCAGCCAGCCCAACGGGAGGTCCAGAGCAAAGATTGCCTGGTGGAGGGTTTCCACATTGATCAGAAATGGCCTAGGCCCTGGGCCATTTACAGAGCCTGGCCTAATCAATAGTAAATAATCAAACAAAGTTACCTTCCCCTAAAACAGTGGTTCTTAATGGGGCCAGAGTTGCAGTCCCCCACCGAGATATTTGACGATGTCTGGAGACATTTTTAGTTATTACAACCGAGGGGAGGGAGGGAGGGGATGCTACTGACATCAAGTGGGTAGAGGCCAGGGATGCTGCTAAACAGCCCACAATACACAGGGCAGCTCTTACAACAAAGGTTACCTGGCCCCAAATGTCAGCAGTGCCCAGACTGAAAACCATGTACAGATAGCACTTCACATGGCTTATTAGACAATGCTCCAGTATGACATACAAAGGACATATGAAGCACAGTTTTAATGTCTCTTGACCTCATTCCCTTAACTGTAAAATTGGGATAATGATAGTAGCAACCTCATGTAGTTTGGGGGAGAATTAAGTAAAACAATTGTCGATTGCATTTTTACACAAATGGCCACCAAATATATATCCCATCCCAGGTGGGGTTTACGTTCCCTCTCCTTGAGCCTGGGTGGCCCTCTGTAACTGCCTCTTTCAGTGGGGCACAGCAGAGGGGATACTGCATGACTTCTGAGGCTGGGTCATAAAAAGCAATGCAGCTTCCCCCTGGCCCTCTTCATTGGGATCCAACCTGAAAGAAGTCTGGGTATTCCGGGGAATCAGAGGAGGGTCTACAGAGAGGGCGCTGTAAAGTTAACGTTCACTTATAGAAGATCTATACATTGCAATTTATTCCTGTCCAGTAGAAAAAAATAAATCCTACCGATTGTGCTTTTATTGTTTTATAGGCCATTGATCGGTTTCCATCTAATTTGTAATCTTATTTCAGCATTCTTTTCATCCACTGACTGGATATAATAGTTCTTCCTCTCCTTCTTTTAACTATCGTTGTCACCGTGCCAGTTCCTTCTTTAATGCACTAAGTAAATCTGTGCGAGTTGCACAGACACACACAGACACACACCAGCATCTTGGTAGAAAGCAGAGAGAGAATTCTTTCCAAAGGGCAGGTACGGCCATCATGGAGAGACAGGGAGAGGTGCTGGATGTTCCAGCCCCAGCCCTTCCAGTCTCACCAGCTCAGCCACCAGACGTGAACAAACGAGTCTTGGAGATGCCCCAGTCACCATCTGACTGCAATCTCGTGAGGAACCTCCAGCCAGAGCCATCCAACGGAGCTGCTGTGGAATTCCTGGCTTACTGAAACCGTGGGAGATAATAAACGATCATTATTTTAAGCTGCCGTGTTAGGGGACGGTGTGTCCCACTGCAGTGGACAGCCAAAGCACCAATGCTCATCCGGCCCTTAGTGCAATGCTTGGCACATAGTTCGGGCATAATTGGTCACTTTTTTCCTGTAGTGTTAGTATTTTGTAGTTTTCATTTTTTCATGAGTATTTAATTAGTAATTAGCATTTAATTTGTAGCTTTACTCTGCCTCTATGCACTAGAGGGCACTCTTATCCGTTGGCAGATGGTCTCAGACATGCAGCTGCGGTTCTCCAACCAAGGCACCAGGGGGAGCCAGCCCCTAACTTTTCACTATCCCTTTCGGAAGGTGAGCTTGACGGAATGGAAAAAGGCTTCAGAACCAACCAATTAGCATACATAAGGAAGACGTTTTCGAAAACCGTCGTAAACACAGTCTAAAAAACAAGAAAGCTTATTTCTGATGAATAACGCTGCCCCCAGACTGGATGTGCAGACAAAGGAGAAGAAAATCCCCACCCACACTTCTTTTTTTCCATTTTAAATGTGGTAGAGAAGGGATCTGCAATGCTATGATTTCTAAACAACGTTGTACCGAATCTTTACTACATCTAGAAACGTGGCAAAAGCAGTGTCTCTGCCGCAGTTAGCTTCTGATGGCGAGAGGGTAATTCTGATTACTGTTTCACAGTGTCCCAAACAATATTTGTACCACTACTTTAACTTACAGATTTTAAAGTTCCCATTTTTTTCTAGGTCTTTATTTTATATACACAGGATTTGATAGTCTAGTGATTGTGAAAATGGACCATGATTATGATTGCAGTAAATTGGGGAACCCAAACCCTTAAAATGAATTGCCTGAACCAAATACATTGTAAGTCTCCCCCTCTTCCAACAAATTCAAAGCAGACTTTATCTATAATCATTCACAGTAACCTGAGAAGGTTGGCAGCCTGCACGATGATAAAGAAAGGTTTATGGTGAGCTGATCTGATTAGAGCCTTAACGCTGTGAGGTCAGGACTCTGCAGGCTGGTAGATTATAAATCAAAGGGGACTAGAGTGGGAGAGAACTGAACTCTGAAGAGCTGATTCTTCGAGGGTGTCCTGTAACTGACTCAACCCCAGCTCTAGCTGACCTACCATCTTGATGATCAACCACAAGGGATTTGATCAACTCAGATCCTGTTGTTTTGTTTTAATCCCCACCGTAGGGATTAAAACAAAGCCAAAACAAACACAAATGTATGGTAAAGTAGTAGAATGATGTTTCTGTCTAACACGTGTCTGTAAATGATGGGATTGCTTTTCGGGTATAACTTATGGCAGCGTCTCATCACTTGGTGTTCAGAGGATGTATATGTAATATACTTATCTGTAACACACTAACAAACGCTGCCCTCTTTGGCTTAACCACAAATTGTGGACTATGAGACCTCAGAGTATCTCCAGTCTCTCAGCTAGTAATGGAAATTTCTAGAGCATTTCATAAGGCACTCCTAAGAAGCCCTAAAGCTCCCCAGAACCACTTTGTAGACCCAAAGTAGCAGATGTGACATACCCAGTGTGCTCTTTAGAAGCTGCGTGGCTGGGTCCCCAGGTCACTGATTCTGCCCGTGAAGACATGGTGGTGGATGACATTAGGGTGCATCATTTAAAATTCTATGAGAATTCGCAGGACAAGGGAATAACTTTGAGTTGGGAAACTTTAAAGGACTTCATGGAGGACAGCCCCCCAATTAGGAGTAGGGTTGGGCATATAGTGATGGAGTGAAGCGTACTCTGGGCAGGGCTGGGTAAGCTGAGGCATGAAGGCAGAAGTGAGTAGGTATATTTGGGAACAGTCCAGTCTAACTGGAGCATTATATGAAGGAAAACAGCAGCAGAAGGGCCTAGAAAGGAAAGATTTAAGTCCTATATCAAAGTCAGAAATTTTAATCTAGTGAGCTAGGCCAGCTCTATCCAATAGAAACTTGTGCAAGGATGAAAATGTTCCAGATAGGAGCTGTGCAGTATGGTGGCCCCGAGATACATGTGGCTATCAAATACCTGAAATAGGCTGGTGCAACTAATGAACTGAATTTTTAATTTAGTTTAAATTAATTTATTTTTTTAATTTTTATTTTTTTACATTAGGGTTCATTCTTTTTTAAAATGTTAATGGAGTATTGCTGATTTTCAATGTTGTGTTAGTTTCTGCTGTACAGCAAAGTGAATCAGTTTTACATATACATATATCCACTCTTTTATAGATTCTTAATAGTCATACACGGCTAATGGCTACCGTATCTAGTAGTGCATTTCCAGACAGTGGAGAAAGGACATGATCAGAAGGGTGCTTCGCTTTAAATGACCTGAAAGCCAACTATTAAGTGGATGGTAAGGGAGGTACTCTGAAGATAGAGTCTTATGATGCGACAGAATCAATACGTGGGCCAGTGGGGTTTTTTAAAAAAGTAAAATAAAAAAAGGTTTTTTCCAAGAACAAACAAAACAAAACACATAACTGATCCTGTTTAAATGAGGAGGCAGGAACAGTCCCTGTGAGGGGCCACACCACTTTCTTGCCTTCTGTAGGACACCTACAGAAGTCCTTGAGGAATCTCCCTGGGATTTCCAGGAGCTGTTCAGAACTCAGTTTGTTAACCACTAAGCCAGGTCAAAGGTAGTGGGGAATTCTACCAGGGTAACAGGGATAAAGAAGAGGAATAAATGTGAGCAATATTATGGAGGTGGAATCAATAGATCTTAGTGTCTACTTGGGTATAAGGAGTAAGGCTTAAGCATCTGCACATCTATTTTTTCTTTCATCTAAGTCCAAACATTGGTGTTATCTGGAATTCCTCCCCATTACTCAATCATTGCAAATATGATAGGTACACAAAAATAAATGTATTGAATGGAATAGAATTAACTCACACAGTGCTGCATAGATGTTGAGTGGGGAGAATCAGGATGCATATCCAGGGCATTGACTCCAAGGCTTTTCCTACAGCTTGTGGTCCACTTTCCATCCCCTGAATAATGCAGTCACAGAAGCCAAGGCAAGAGGCTTTGCAAGTAAGGGTGGTCCATCAACAGTTTTAAGTGCAGCAGCAAGTTTGAGGAGAAAATGACAAACTGATGTTAAAATTGGAAGGTAATTCCAGTTAGAGTTAAGGAAGGTGGGCTCAGAATTTCAAGGATTAGGATAGTAGTGGATGAAGGTGAGAGAGTAAAGGCGATGAATACAAACTACTCTTTAGCTTCCTGGTCAATGGAAGGAAAAAGGTGAGATATACTGCGAATAGTTAGCGAGTTGACTGCTGGCTCTACGTTCTACTTTTTTGAAATCTTAGAGTACCTAGAACACCTAATGTCATCTCAAAGGAAGTCCTCGGCCATTAGTCACCTTACTTAGAGCCATGTGGTCTCATCATGAGGTTGATAGGACCAGACATAGACAGCTGACAGGAGCCAGCCATTGCTAAGCTAACCAATATCCAATGGGGTGGCTTGGTAGAAGAGCTCTATCCAACAGAGGCAATGCATGCATACTGACTGATAACTGGCCAACCACTCGTCCTCTGTGTCAAGGACGTAGAACTCAAAGACATCAGAGAGACTCAGGGAGCAGTAGAGGTAGAGACAGAATGATCATTTTGTCACCCGAAGTCACTCTGAGTAAAGAACAACGGATATCTTCCCTGAAGAAACGAGCTGTCTAGAACCTTGGAATTTCATAGTATTTTTAAGTGTTTCATCCTCTGCAAAGCCTTGCTGAGATTCTGTCTTCCTTACTTGCCCTTGTATCCTTATTGAAAAATAAAACAACTCAACAAATGATTTAAAAAAAACCCAAGCACAATTCTGTTTCTTGCAATCTGAAAGAACATAAACAACACGTAAGTCTGGAAGGCAGAGTAAGGTGGAAGTGTTGGCGTCCTTGCAAAAAATAATTGCAGAAAATTCTCACAGTGCCAGGTCCTTAACGAAGAGTCTCCAATGGCCATGGGCTCAATGGTCCTGTCTTTAGAAAAAGTGCAGAAAATTCATGTTGACCCACCTACTGTCTGGAATGGTGCCGCCTACCCTACTGAGTAGCTTTAACTTAAACGGAGGAAGACTACAGACAGCCTAAAAGTGCAGCCTCAGTTCCCTGCAGTCTATAAAGATAGCAGGCTGAGTCTCTCCGTGTTAGAAAAGGGAAGGTAAGCTAATGAAAAGGCAGTATTTGAGAGAGAAAAGAAATCAGAGAACTCTGGAATTGAAAGGTACCCTGGAGACTGTTATGAGCTGAATTGTGTCCCCCCAAAATTCATATGTTCCAACTGCCAGTACCTCAGAATGTAACTGCATTTGGAGACGGGACCTTTAAAGAGGTGATTATGAAGTCATATGGGTTGGTCCTAATCCACTCTGACTGGCGTGCTTATAAGAAGAGAAGATTAGGACACAGACATGACGTGAGGACACGGGGAGAAGACAGCCACCTGCAAACCAAGGAGAGAGATTTCAGAAGAAACAAAACCTGCCAACGCCTAGATCTTGGACTTCCAGGCTCTAGAACTGTGAGAGCATACACTCTGTTGTTTAAGCCAGGGGTGCCCAACTCCCGGGCCATGGACCGGTACCTGTGCACGGGAACCGGGCCACACAGCAGGAGGTGAGCGGCGGGCAAGCGAGTGAAGCTTCATCTGCCACTCCCCCTCCACTCGCTGTGGCTCCCCATCGCTCGCATTACTGCCTGAACCAACCCCCGCCCCCCTGGTCCGTGGAAAAACTGTCTTCCACGCAACTGGTCCCTGGTGCCAAAAAGGTTGGTGACCACTGGTTTAAGCCACTCCATCTGTGGTACTTTGTTATGGCAGCCCTATCAAACCATCTGGTCTAACTCTTTCTCTTGACTTCTGAAGAATCTGAGGTCCAGCATCACACAGCTCGTATCAGTTGGTAGGTCCAGGCTCCAGGGGTCCTCATTCTCAGCCCAGAGGACTTACACCAGCCACACCCCTGAATTTGACTTGTGCGCATTTCCAGAAAGGAGGGAGAAGGATGATGGAAAGAGCAATGACCAGAGTTGGCGTCTAGTCCATTATATGAAAGGAATGGAGGGGAAAATCATTCGCTGGTTTAATAGCATCTCATAAAATCCTATGACTCTTGGGCTACCTTACTGATGACTTTTTGTTGTTTTCTATTCTACTTTCTGTTTGTTTTGTTTCTATTGTTTCTGTTTCTATTGTTTTCTATTTCTACTTTCTGTTGTTTTCTATTCTTATTCCCATTCTTACTGGGAAAAATTCCTAACTGGGAAAAATGATTGGTTGTAGACATTCCAAAGTGACTTCAGCATGATTTTTAAATACATGAAACCATGTTGGACTAATGGGCCTACACGTAACCAAGGAGATCTTATTCTTTTCTTCCATGTTTACATCTCTGATCTGTTGATTGTATTACAGAACCTCCTTTGATGAGAAAAATCTGGGACAGCTGGGGGATTCGTGGTGGGAGAGTTTAAGTAATTTGTAATTCAATTTTATTTTAGTTTTAGTATCCGTTGTTGTCTTTTTTAAGCACGTGGACTTTTCACTTTTTTTTAAGGCAAGGGCCTCAGAATGCACTAATTTTCTCTCTCAACCCCGTGTTGGTTTCAGATGACAAGCTTTTAAAAGCACAGCTCTTAGTTTTAGGGAAGCTTAAGACGCATTGTCTTGTCGCCTTCCTGTCCCCTGCTACACTCTTGTTGTTGCCACATCCCAAGGTGTTCTAAATCTCTGATTTCCCTCTTTGAGTGGTTGTCTCCCACTTATTTTATTTACAGATGAGGCCAAGCTTTTGAATCTGAATAAAGCATGGCGGACTGAGCTTAGTCTGTTCGTATCTCTGGATAATCCTGATGTTAAAAAAGGGGGAAATGCCTACAGGCTCTTTCTCAGAAAACCCATCCTCCACGCTTCTATAGGTGAATTACAAGCTTCCCCACCTGTTTCCACTGATTGGTGTGATGGACGCAGTGCCGGGCATTGTACTGTGAGCCTGGTGGCTGGTGGCCTGGGCTGCCCGTCACAAACACCAACATATGAAGCTGAGACTACTGATCAAGTCTGCACAGACTGTCTGCGATTATTCTGCTCATGGATACTCCAGATCAGAAGCCAGGGGGCCGTGGAAACTGTGCGTCACGTTCATTTTCAGCAAATGGAGAGGAAGTAAAAACAGGCCTGATTCATAAGGACTAGTAAGGGATACAAAAGGTAGTGCTTACTTAAAAATAGGATTCAAAACAAACATTCTAATCAAGGATTTGACTTTGGCACCATAAAGTCGTTGAACTGCCAAAAAAGATGTATTAGGAAACAAAATTCTAGTTTTAATTGGTGTTTTGTTTTGTTTTGCTTATTTTTGACAGAACTTTAGAGTGCCTTTTAAGTTCTGATCCCTGAAATTTTTTCTTAGTTATGTGGTTACCAGCAAATCATATGTGAACTAATTAATATTAAGCCTTTCAAATTAGCTTTTTAACAATGATAAACAAATGCATTTTATTCTAATTAAAAATAGAAACTCTTCATACTGAATTTCTTTTATAGTAACTAGGTCCAGATGCAAAACCAATTGCTTCCACTTAATTCCTTATTAATCTACTGCTTTCCCCCCAATAAAGTGAAGTTATAAATTAAAGAAAGAAACTGTCTTCCTTGGATTTTATTAACCACAGGATTTTTGGGGAAGACAAGCAAAGTTCTTACTGCTTCTATTTGCAATCACTTAAACCTCCTTGGAGAAGTTTCTTCAGTGCATGGCTCAACTATTTGGAACTCTGGAGAACTTTCAAGGAAAGAGAGCACAAGTGATAAATAGTTTGGAAATGAAGATCAAAAAGAAAGCATTGGGAGAACTGGGGATGTTTAGTCTAGAGAAAAGAAGAAGGAGTAGAGTCGTACTTTTCCTAACTGTCATAAACAGGACGAGGGTCGTTCTTCTTTTTCACCAAAGAGTTAGGAAGAACAAGTGAATATAGGAAGGAGCAAAGCATTTAACTAACATAATTTATTTTAATTTTTAGAAAAATAATAATGGAATGCTTAGGGACTCAGGAAATTATCCTAGAATCATTTCAGAATACTATTCCACAGATCAATCTGGAGATTAAGAACACAGCAATACCTACCAAGAGGAGTGGAGAATTAATGTTATTCACATAACAGAATCAGAAATACTTTCCACTGATAATTGAAATAATAGTGATGTTTACTTCCAACAGGAATTTAACATTCATCAAACATTGATTAAAGGCCTATTCAGCCCTGAGCACTGAAAAATTCATCATAGCGAACACTCGCAGAAGGCTTGGTCTCTGAGCACTGTCCAAAGTGCTTTGCACACAGGAATTAATTTAATTTTCACAACAGCCGTATGAAGTTAGTGCTATTCTTTTCCTGTTTTTGCAAGTGAGGAAACAGAGGCAAAAATAAAAATTAATTATTTGCCTGAAGTTACATCTTGAGGTTATAAAATAAAAGAGCCAAGATTTGAACTTGTACCCTTATAGGTTCTCTGAGAACAAATACCAGGGTGAGAGTAGACACAGATGAGGCTTACTGGGACAAACATCTATGACAGATAAAGAAGGAAGAGGCAGGAGGAGTGGGCAGGGACAGGCTTCAGACCGAGATGCAGGTGTGATATTTGTGAAAGGCAAGCAGGAAGGAAGGACTGGGTAGCGAAAGCCTCAGACTCCTGTGCAGGTCTGGGAAAGCCTCAGACAGACTGATGGATGGGGAGTCCCTGGGTCAAAGTGGGAGATTCCCTCAGGCAGCATGAATGGTGGAGTTTCATAGCCTCCTGTTGCTCAGTCACGGCTGGGAGGAGTCTAAGAGAAGTGTGGTCTGCCACCAGTGCTGCAGGGGATCCAAAGAAGCCACTGGGGGCTCTGCCCCTCTCTCTTGAAGGGAGGTCTGAGTGGGAGGCTATGGAAACCAAGCTGTCTGGCACCAGAGTCCATGCTTTTACTCATTCTGTTATGCTGCCCTCCTCATACCTTGAGGGTGTGCAGTGAAGGATGTAACCCTGTAGCAATGAAAGGCCTCAGTAGGAAAAGGGGACGCTTTGTTACAAAGATCTGGGGCCTCCACTCACACAGAGCTCAGTGCCAGCAGTGCCCCGAGGTCGTGCAGAGCGATGGCTCTGGTAGTAAAGAGCTGAACAGCAATCTTCCAATCCAAACACACTGTAGTTTTACCCTGAATCAGGCACCTTCATGTCATAAAAATCTTGTAAAACTTTTCAGCCAATATTTAAATATTTATTCAATACGTACTAAATACGAGGCATTGTGTTAAGTGCAATCGGAAATATTAAGATCGAAAAGCCTGAACCCTTCCATCCAGGGTTTACCCAATAGGGTGAACTGAAAATAACTAAAAATAACTGTATATACATGAGAACACGTGAAAAGTGGCACAGATATGGTGCTGTGGGAGTTTAGGGAAGAGAGAGATTACTTCCTACTGGAAAGATTGGGAAAGAGTTCATGAATGAAAAAGCAATGGTGTTCCTTCCTCAAATGAAAATATGAAATTAAAAATGTGAAGCTGTCTTTAAAATTTGTATCTGTCTAGCCCACCACCCTCACCCCAAGCACTGGTCTTTAGGAACTGGTGGGAACATATATCGTAGGTTAGAAAATGGGGTTCAGATCATAAGATTGAGAACAGGGATATTCTGGCCGTGGTAGAAGGTTGGAGAGAGATCAGAGATGGAAATGGAGACTTAGTGTGACTGTTTATCCCTTTATTTTTTGGTAGCAGTGTCTAATCTTTGAATCCATCCCAAGCTCCTAATTACACTTAAAGAAAGTGCCAAGTTTCATATTCACTGTATCCAAGCTGCACCATAAATGTACAATTTTCTGTGCACCCTTTAGTCTCCAGACAACACATTTCCTTTTGTATATTGTCCTGATGGCTCGATGGGATTTTTCCAGATTCAGGTCTCACTCTTATTTATATGGTGGAATCATGATTTAAAAGTACACTATTAATTTGTCAGAAGTTTTTCAATAATTTTTCTAAAACTGTACTCCTTCTGCCTTGCATTTTATTCACTTTTTCTTTTTTGTTTGTTTCCTCAGCTAAGTTCATATTTAATCGCTCTCTAAACTTAGAGCCATTTCATTTGAGAAAATAAAGTCCTTTTATTTTCTGACATTTCCCAAGGTGGCAGGGGGTCTGGGGTCTGGGGAATGTGTTTCCACCTTTAAGCTGGAGGAAGCTTTGAAAACACTTTAGCAAGTTTTGGATTCTTGTCTGATTAAAAGCTGCTACAAATAATAAGTGGAAGAAACAAAAATAGAAGGTAGATAGGTACGAATACGAGGGTTAAAGATGCTTCTTTATATCCCTGCTCTGTGATTTTAGGAATTATAGAAAACAAACTGCAACACTTTTACTCAGACTTTATATTTTTATTACAGAAGGCAAAAGATTTGTCTTAGAATACACGTTTGAGACCTGAACATTTCCTAGGTGTGGTAGTGTCTGCCTTCACTTGGGTAGTATAATTAGCTCCGCCACTGAGAGCTGGCTTCACTCCTGTAAGTGCCCTCCTTCCTGCATCAGCAGGCTTGCAGCCCTTCTAGATCATTCCCTCTGGAATACTAATCACTTGTCTGTCTCTCATCTTAAAACAAAACAAAGCAAAACATACAAACAAAAACGTCCTTTAACCCCACATCCTCTTCCAGCTTCTGCCTTTTTTCTCTTCTCCCTTTTGTAGCAAAATTCTCAACAGAGTCATCTATGGTTTCTGTATCCACTTCCTCACCCCTGCGGATTTTCCTAAGATATTCTTGTCCACATCCCAGAAAACTTCCATGTTGCCAAATCCAAGACTCTTTTCACGGTCCTTCTCTGACCCAGTCCCTCAGTATCCTTTACCACAGCTGACCACTTCCTTTACTGGAACCTCTCATGTCTCTTAGTCTGTATTTACCTGGTTTTCCTCATACCTCTCTGGCAGTTCTTTGTATCTTCACTGATGAAGCCTCCTTTTCAGCTTAGTCTCTAATATGTTGGAGGGCTCCCAGGGCAGAGTTCCAGGCCCTTTTCTCTACCTACATTGTCTTTCTAGGGAAATAATCCTTCCTATCCTAAGGCTTGAGATGTCATTGATATGCCATGACTCCCAGGTTCTCATTCATTCCTGAGCTCTCCTCTGAGCTCCAGACTTGGATATCCAATTTTGTATTCATCACCTCCATTTGGCTCACTAAGAGGTATGGCAAATATAGTTAATTTTCTCCTACCCTCCATCCTGCTCCTTCCCAGTCCTCCCAGTCTTCGATAATGGCCTCACTACCCACTCGGGAGTTCAAGCCTTGATTTTTCTTTTTTTTTTCCTAAACCATCAGTGAGTCTGGTAGCTTCATCTTCAAAATAGATCTCAAATCCATCCACCTCGCCTTATCTTCATTGCTATCATGCTAATCCAAACCATGATCATCACTTTGATGACTGCAGTTGCCTCTGAATGTCTCCCTACTTCTGCTTCTCCACCACGAACAATCCACTTCCACACAGCAACCAGAGAGATTTTTTAAAAATATAAATCAGAGCATGTCATTTCCATGCTTTAAACCAACCAGGTATTTCCCTTCCAAAAGCACTTAGAATAAAATGCACCTCTTCCCCAGTTTGCAAGACTCCAGTTAACTTGGCCCCTACCTAACTCCTTGTCACCTTAAACCATTTTTCTACCTCACTTCCTCTCTCCCAGCCATGTTGGCTGTCTTCTTGCTCCTTCAATATGCCGAGATGCTCTCCCTCTATCCCTTTGCTTATCTGGCACCTTCTTATTTGTCTCAATTTATACGTTACTGTCAGCCCCTTAGATCAAACCTCCCTGATGACTGTTCAGAGGAAGTGCTCTCTCAGCAGCACACCCAGTTCATTCCCATTAAAGCCCTTGCTACAGGTTGTAATTATAGGCTTGTTTTCTCATTTGCTGTCATTCATCTCCCACAAGAATGTGAGCTCCATAAGAGTACGGACTTGCTCTGTCTTATTCATACCTGCATCACTGCTGTCCAGAACAATGACTGTCCACAATAGATGTTCAATAAGTATTTGTTGAGTGAATAAATCCGTTTTTAGATTATTCAAGCCAGTTGGTTTTCCTTGATTGTTTGCCAGTCTACTCCTTGTAAAGTATCTGAGCATTAGAGTAAGGAACATGTTTCATTTGCAACTTCTGTTCAAAGAGGATATGGAACTTTAATAGATTAGAGGGAGATCCTAAGCTTTTAAGTCTTAGCTTTTCAGCAGTATATCCCTTAACGATGGCAAAAAAATCAAAGATTAAGTTATGAGAGCTATCAGAGTTTCACTAGCAAAATTTAATTTTTTCTATTTTCTGTCTGTTTTGTGAATTTCATTTTATCTGAATTTAGAATGTGAGCAAAGCTGTGGAAGGGTTAGGGTTGCTTGTACGTGATTTTCAATCATTGGAATTCTAAAAATGCTACAAAATTAACATTTTTATTTCAAATACATTGATCCCAAGACTATGTGATACTAACTCTTCTTCTTCTCAAGAATTACAAAATAAAGATGCTGATATGGAACTCATTGCAACAATACCTCGGGATATGAACTTGTATCTATGAAACACTGATGTAATGCTATGAGCTCATAATATAAATGGATGCTAAACCATCTGTGTTTTGTGACACACTGTATCATCAAAAAAATTTTGTGTATAATTCTAAAGTAAAAAATAAAACAAAATTTCAACTAACAGGTGTGTTACTTCAAACATACAACTCAGCAATTCTAAATCCCGACTTGAAACAATGCCTGAAAAGCTGAAGGTCAGGTGAAGATATTACATTTAACACTCTTGAAAATGTCAAAGAATTACCTCTAAAACATAGGGGAAAATTGGTAAATTAAATATAAGATGTTGCAGATCAGGATAAAAGAGTCAATATAAAATACTTTTTTACTGGAAGAAAAGAAGAAAAAGAGGGAAGAAGGAAGGGCAAGGAAAGGAAGGCAGAGTTTGCTGAAGAGGGGCCATTCCTGAGTTAGTTTAACCACTTAGCTCGGTCTCTTGGGCTGTGCACTCAAGAAAATGACGGTCAGTATTTACCTGCGTGTGTTTGGGATTTCCATGTTCTGTGTGTGCCTCCGCTGTGGAAAGCGTGAAACCATGATGAGGACTATCAAGGCAGTCAGAGTTCAGCAAGAGGCTAAAGGTCGGTGTGGACTGGAGAAGCAGGAATTATTCTATGGACTGAGCTGGACTTCCGCTAAATCTTGTTGGATGCAGTGGATTTTGATAGAGACAGATGTGAGCAGAGAGGAGAAAGTGTGAAGAGAGACACATGCACAAAAACAAAATAAAAAAGGTAGAAGAAATAAGTTAGAATTCCCTATCCCTAGGAGAAAGTTTTAAAGGGTACCCTGATTGAAATGGAAACATTTAGAATAGTCATAGGAAATGATGGCATTAAACTCCAGGCTGCAGGGTGAGAAGGCAGTGAGAAGCTGGAGAAAACCTCAAGCAAGGGCGACACGAAGGAAGTGATGTTTTAGGAAGGGAAGGGATTGATGGCATAAGGCAAGGTGGGTTGCAAGGAGGTAAGCTCGAGGTCTTATCATGATGCCATTTCTGCAATAAGGTTGTAAAACGTAATAAATTAAAGATCTGCACTCTGATGATGGTAATTTTATTTTATTTTATTTTTATTTTATTGAAGTATAGTTGATTTACAATGTTGTGTTAATTTCTCCTGTACAGCAAAGTGATTCAGTTATACATATATATATTCTTTTTCCTATTCTTTTCTGTTATGGTTTATCACAGGATATTGAATATAGTTCCCTGTGCTAAACAGTAGGACCTTGTTGTTTATCCATCCTATTCAACTAGTTTGCATGTGCTAATCTCAAACTCCCAATCCTTCCCTCCCCACACCCCCTCCCCCTTGGCAACCTACAAGTCTGTTCTCTATAATCTGTGAGTCTGTTTCTATTTTGTAGATACGTTCATTTGTGTCATATTTTAGATTCCACAGATAAGTATGGTATTTGTCTTTCTCTTTCTGACTTACTTCACTTAGTATGATCATCTCTAGGCCCATCCATGTTGCTGCAAATTGTATTATTTCATTCTTTTTCATGGCTGAGTAATATTCCACTGTATGTATATGTGTGTGTGTATATACATATATATACAGCACATTATCTTTATCCATTCATCTGTCAATGGGCATTTAGGTTGTTTCCATGTCTTGGCTATTGTAAATACTGCTGCTATGAACATAGGGGTGTATATATCTTTGGGAATTATAGTTGTGTCTGGATATATGCCCAGGAGTGGGATTGCTGGATCATATGGCAATTTTAATGGAGATATAGGAGTAATTCCAAGAGGCAGTTTGAAGGTAACGGAAATAGACATTTATCAAGGGTTACGTGCTCTATACTTTACTTAATTCTCACAACCACCCTTCCAAATAGGTATTATTATTCCAATTTAGAGATAATTGAGTTCCAGAAACTTATTAAATAACTTACTCAAGGTCAGACAATGAAACCAGGTTTGAGAACCAGCAGATTGGATGGGTGGTAGACTAGGATGAATCAAAGCATTTTCATTTGTTTGTTTTATAAAAGCTGTATTTCTACTTTATTTTATTTTTTTCTCCTAAGTCTGGGAGCCTAACATTCATTTGTATTTGATTGTATATCAAAGACAAGGGCTGAGTAGGTAATGCCCAAAGCTGAGAGTGATGGCCAGATTAGTTTTAGTTTTGCTTCTTCATCCTTAAAACTAGCATTTGGTTTTAGGTGAGTGAAAGATGAGTTCCTAATAATACTAAACAACTGTCCAATAAAGACTTATAATGAGGGATTACCAGCTGGTTAAGGCAAGCAGCCTTCAGTAGGTTTGCCCTCAGTGAGTTCCTTTGGGTAGCTGTGACCGAGGGGTCACAAAGCAGAGGTCTCTGGCAAAGGGAGGCTAGCCTGCATGTCTTCCACCCAATATCCTGGTGCTCAGTGGGACCAGGTCACCCACTTGGGCAGCTCTGAAACAGCATAAAATAAGCTTGCAACACCAGGGCTAGAGAATAAGATGGGCTGAGAGCTGAGGACACAGCACAAGTTTTAGATTCAGATTTTCAAACCTGGAAAACTCTCTTTTTTCTTTTTTATAAAGAAAAACAGAAGTTCACGGTCTCCTTTCATTACCCACCGGTGCTTTCGAGCCATGAACTTTCCCCCACTTCGGAAACTTCTCTGGAAAATTCATTTCATGCTTGTCTACTCCAGTAAAACCCTTGACTGAACTTGTTGCAAAACAGGAGACTTGGCCGAGGGAATGTGAGAAATCACCCGACACGGCAAAGCCAGCTGGCATCCTTGAGAGCTGTGTGGGCTTTCAACTTCGGGTTTACCTGTCTTCTTGGACTGTGACCTTCTCCCAGCGGAGGGGGAGTTCTGATCGTTCCTGTGCCCAGTGACTGAGAGGGGGCGGTCACAGCACACGCATCAGGTTCCTTGACACACTGAAGAGTGCCTCTTAGGATGAGGGGGGCTGTGGATGTCCTGACTTCAGGGCTCCGCACTCACCAGCATGTGAGAGGAAGTCTTAGGAGGCTTCTCGGTAACTATCAAATGTCTCTGAAAGCCTCAGCTAGGACTTTTGCTCTTACAAGGTAGTGCCTGCATCATTACCTTATTGCTGCTAATGCTGCCCTTAAACTAATGTGATAAAACACCCCTGTCTCCTCTAGAGCAGATTTTTTCCCAAGGATCCTTATACGGATCCTTCGCCAGTCACTCTGCCCTTCTCCAGCACAGTTGTTTCTGAACGTAACTTCTTTTCTTAAGTTCTCACCCGATTCTTACCCCCTTTACTCTCAGGGGGTGATCCAAGTTCTTAAGAAAAGGGAGTATTTTCAGTAAGAATTCATTGGGGGTCTTCCCTGGTGGCGCAGTGGTTGCGAGTCCGCCTGCCGATGCAGGGGACACGGGTTCATGCCCCGGTCCGGGAAGATCCCACATGCCGCGGAGCGGCTGGACCCGTGAGCCATGGCCGCTGAGCCTGCGCATCCAGAGCCTGTGCTCCGCAACGGGAGAGGCCACAACAGTGAGAGGCCTGCGTACCGGTTAAAAAAAAAAAAAAAAAAAAGAATTCACTGGGTACCTGCTATGAGGCAGGAATTATGCTAAGTTTTTGGAACATAAAGACAAATAAGTTGTGATCTCTACCCTGGAGGGGCTTATAGCTGGGTAGAGGGAGATAAATAGACAGGAAAACAAGTAAGGGCAGTCAAACCATGTAGGTGAATTAATGCATAGATGTATAGGGTAAAGGGAGAGTAGGGGAAGAGTCATTAATTCCACTTAGAAAGCGGGACAAGCGTCACAAAGACCATCTGGGATGAACTTCCTAAATTCCCTTCCCTCTGCTTCCCAAGTCATCTATAGCTACAGATATTCTTACCATCTTTCTTCCTATCTTAGAAGAGGTGTCTAGTCTTTTCTAAGGCTGTTCCTTCAGATGGCTCTGAAAAATAAAGTTCATCTTCCAATATAAAAGTGAGGTAAAAGAACTGCAAAAATATGTAAAACAACAACATAGAAAAATTAAGAAAGAGAAAATATCTCCCATAACCCAGCCAGTTCCTTAACATTGCTGCCGTCACCCATTTTGTGTATTTTAATCTCCTTTCTCGTCCTATGCACATTTTTAAAATAAATTTTATTTTATTTTTATTTTTGGCTGCACTGGGTCTTCGTTGCTGTGCTCGGGCTTTCTCTAGTTATGGTAGGAGGGGGCTACTCTTCGTTGCTGTGCGCAGGCTTCTCATTGCGGTGGCTTCTCTTTGTTGTGGAGCACAGGCCCGAGGTGCACAGGCTTCAGTAGTTGTGGCACTCGGGGTCCGTAGTTGTTGCTTGTGGGCTCTAGAGCGCAGGCTTATTAGCTGTGGCACACTGGCTTAGTTGCTCTGCGGCATGTGGGATCCTTCTGGACAAGGGCACAAACCCGTGTCCCCTGCATTGGCAGGCGGATTCTTAACCACTGCACCACCAGGGAAGTCTCTGCACATTTAAATAGGTATAATCATCCCCCTGTAGCCATCTCCATTCCTCTACCCCCTCCTCTGGGACCCGACTCCTTCCAGTTCTACACCTTGACTGTCTTTCCCATTGGAAAGTCCCATTCACTTCCCTACTCACTTAAATCTCACCCATCCTGCAACACTGGAAGCCACCACTTCCTTAGCTGAGCTAGAGCTAGACTGTTCTTGCAGATTCTTTAATGACCCGTTAAGGAGATCAAGTCAATTTTCTTGTTGATCCCTTCCTTCTTTCTGCAACTTTTCTCCCTTGACTCCCTTAGTTGTCCATTTTTGAAGTTATTTTGGTTTTTTTCCCCTTCTTCTCTGATAACTCTTTCCTCCTCCATCTCTATATTAGTTCCTCTCCCTATGCCTACCTTTTAAAGACTGGCGGTTCCAGGGTCTCACCACTGTCAGTTTCTCATCCCTCACTCCAGACTCTCCTGGGGCCCCTCCTATGATGTCACATAGTCACTGAGTACTTCCAGACCTGTGTCCCCACCCTAGACTTCTTGCCTGAACCTCAGCCCCACTGGTACCTTACTACTGGGCATCCTTACCCTGGCATCTCCAACTCAACAGTTACCAACTGGATTCCTCTTCTTATTTCTTAGCTTGGTCAAAAGTATTACCTCTTACTTCATCCACTGTGTCAGGAAAATGGACACCATCTTCATTTCTTCCTTCTTCCTTAGGCACATAAACTCTTCCTACAAGTGTGTCTCAAATCCATCGCTCATTCTCGCTGCCACTTTTTAAAATCAGACCCTGACTATTTCTATCTGGTCTATTGGATAGCCTCACTAACGAAGACTCTGTTTTCCATTTCTTTTTACTACACTTTTTCTTCCATGCTATTTCACAAATTACGTTTCTAGAATACAGATTCTTTTTAAAAAAATCATTCCTTAAAAAAGAATTAATTGGGCTTCCCTGGTGGCGCAGTGGTTGAGAGTCCGCCTGCCGATGCAGGGGACACGGGTTCGTGCCCCGGTCCGGGAAGATCCCACATGCCGCGGAGCGGCTGGGCCCGTGAGCCATGGCCGCTGAGCCTGCGCGTCCAGAGCCTGTGCTCCGCAACGGGAGAGGCCGCAACAGTGAGAGGCCCGCGTACCGCAAAAGAAAAAAAAAAGAATTAATTAATTTAAAAAAGCATTCCTTAAAATAAAAATTGTTGATGATTGTCCAGTGCCTGCACCAAAATTCAAATTTCTTACATAACACTCAAGAGAGCGTGTCCTTGGCCCCCCGTCTACTTTTCCCACCCTCCCTTCTTTCCTGCTCCATCCCCACACATCCTCTGATGTAGCCCCACGTGATTACTACATGCTGCCCTGCTTCCCCAAACATGCCGTGGATTCTTACACCGCCCAGGACCTAGTGTGGTTTACCCTCTACCTAGAAACGCCTCATGCATTTGTTGAAATCATAGTCATGCTTCTAAGCCCAGCTTAAATGTCACCTTCTCTGCGAAGTCTTCCCAGACCTTGTTTTCTCCTGCCCCCTGGAAAATCAGTGGCTCTCCCCTCTGTGTTCCCATATCAGAGTGGTTCCCAAACCACTAGAATCAACTTTTAAAAGATCCCGTTGCCTGAGCCTTACCTCATATGTTACACCAGAATATTTCAGGGTAAGCTCTGTGCATTCGTAATTTTTGAAATCAGATCTGGGGTGCTCAGAATTTGGCAAGTTCAGATATTTATTCATGACTCGATGCACAGATTACGAAGAGTCATCAAAGAGAACAAGACTTACTTTATTCTGGGATAGCCTGGTTCTGGAACAAGGAATTACCTTCCTGGCTAGTTAGATTGTCTCCAGGGTCTCTGTCCTTGTCCCAGAAACTGAGGTTCTTTGAAAAACCAAAGAAGACAATGGACGAAGTGATCTGCTGTGGTATTCGCATCTTGAGAAAATTACCAGGGTACTTTGGAATAGAGTTCGGACATCCCATCCTGCTGTTCTTTGGTTGTAACATTTTAAATCTCCTCTCTCCCAGGCAAGTGTATGTGTCAGAATCTCTCCAGTTCTACCAACGTACCTACAGACAAGACTAAATGAATCGAAATGAAGTGTTCTCTGCACCACTAAACTGGGGTCTGAAGGTAAGTCTGCTGAATACATTTAAAAAAAAAAGATAGTATAACATTTGTAAGTGAAATATTCTCAATACTCACAGTGAAGTTTTTTATGGTTCAGATAGGAAGTAGTGTAACAACTTACAGTTTGTCTTGGAAAATCAAAAAGGTTCTCATTTGAGAACCACTGCAATAAGTTTGCTATTACTGGGATGGACAGGAAATCAGCAAGTTAATAGAAATGTTTTCTTGGAAGCTTAAATTTATTAAATAACATTTAACTATGATTTGTAGGAGTTTTTAAATTCTAAAATTCTTTCCTGTGTCACCGAGCCCAGCCATCGTCCTGACCCTCAGGGATGTTAAATGATGAAGTATTTGTATGTTTCCTGAGTTGGGTAGTGCCAGAGCTCTCCACTCTTCCCACACACACCTGCCCTTTGCAAGGATGTGCACACACCACACACGTGTGTACAGGGACAGATGTCCACGTCCACAACAGCTGGCCTGTCTACAGCCTGGGTCTAGAAGAAACCTGACTTTTAAGGTTGCTGTTTCTTTTCTTTTAAATCATGATCTTACTGTTGAATCCAAAGCTCAAACAAACATGATATCAGGGAAAGTCACAGCAGGGTAGTTTACGGAGATTAGATTTCTTTAAGTTACCAAAACCATGAGAGCAGGAGGTCCTTAAAATCAACAGTTTATAACCTGAATCATGCTCATGTTTTTGCTCCTTTGCTTAGAAAAACAGTATAGCAAGGTTGACCTAAAACTGGCTAGCAGTGCGTGGCAGTTGGAGAGAAGCGTGCAAACACTAAGTAGCGTCCGAGGAAGGCTCCTCCTGCCTTCTGGATCTGTGCCAGGCTGAAGTTCTGAGACTCTGGAGAAGATCCTTTTCTTCACTCACAGAAAAACATTTATATAAGAACAGTGTATTAAATAGTATTTTTATTTAAAGGTTTATTTTAAGTTCCACTGTTCTGAACCCTAAAAATGAGCATAGGTGAATAGACCTGCCACCGATCCCCTACTGGCAAAACTGTCTCTTTACTCTTCGAAGTTCAGTTGAATACAGTGGTTCTCAAAATACAGTCCCCAGACCTGTAGCAGCACTCCAGAACTTGTTAGAGAAACAGATCTCAGGCCCCACCCCAGACTTGCTGAATCAGAAACTCTGGTGTGTAGGACCCAGAAATGGGTGCTTTAACTGGCCTTCTAGGTGATTCTGATGCAGGCTCAAGTTGAGGACTACTGGATTCATCCAGTTCACTCTGTGAAAAACCGACTGGTGTTGAATATAAGCCAACCATATGCCGTTGCTTACTGATAACATAGAAAGACCAATAGCGTCTCCAGAGCACTTGAGCCTTATTCCTAACATTTTTCTCATGTCAAAGAAAAGGGAGTAATGCAGGGATGAAGAAAAAACATGCTTTTCAACCAAGTCCCATTGATGTAAAAAGTGAAAAAATTAATTTAGTGTCACATAAAGGTACAAAAAATAAGCCCACTTAGATTATCTTTTTGTTCCTTCCAATAAGAAATAGAACATGTTCAATTTGCCTTTTTTTCCAGTTAACTATGAGGAACAAAAGACAAAGCCAGGAAAAATTACTGTTTTTTATTGCGGTTAATTAAAAGAGAGATACCAGATTCTACAGAGGAGCTTATTTTCTTGAAGGGCAAAGGCTTTCCCTATATTTCCTTACGCACTTAGCGTACTCCTTAGTCTGAAATAGGTATCTAATAAATATTCATTAAAATTGACAGAAAAGGCAAATAGGGGAAAAGGAAAAGAAGCAAAAAAGAGAAAAATAGAAAAACACCACAGGGAGAAATATAAACCTGAGAGAGAAAAAGAAACATCTACAAGAGAAGGAAGACACCAGGCAGAAAGTAGGAGAAAATGACAGAGGTCAAAAGGAAAGAGATGATACCCCGAGAAACAGAGAACTAACCTGATTTATCAATTATATAAATAAGGCTCATGAGCTTCAAATGCAATGATCTAGCTACTCAGGCGTGCAACCGTTTCCCTTTTAAAAATTATTTCTGAAACTCTTTGTCCCAAAATGCTGGCCAAGTTTCAAGGACCAAGAAGCAGACTCTTAGGGACACAGCGTTCTACCTAAAGAAGGAACACCTTTTGTCAAGAAGAGATACTTGGATCTGAGATGAGTTGCTTGTGAGGCAGCGAGCACTCCGTCACAAGGTATTCAAGCCAAGGAGGACAGGTGACAGACGCTACGAGGAGTGTGACGGATGCTATATCAAAGGAAGAGGGGGAAGGGGAGGTTGGTTCTTTCAAAATCTTCAACTTTACTGAGAATGTTTCTCAGAGTTTCAACTCATAGCTGCTGTTTCACAGATAGGTAAGCATGGGAAGCATGGCTCAATGGACCAAAGCCTGTGAATTCTCACCTTGAACCAAAATTCACCTTAACCTCTGAACCAGTCACTACCCTATCTCATGCTTGGTTTCATCTCAGCAATGAGAATAGGACCTAATAGCAGACAGTGCAGATAACTAAGAAAAGTGGTCCTGAGAACTTAAAAAATGCAAATGCTCAGTGATTACCCTTTAAAATTTGTGAGTAGTGCTCTATAGCAATAGCTGAATAGTTCAAGAACAGTTGTAAGCAGAGTTGGCCTAAGGGAAAAACGTGATCTGACTTAAGTGTTGGCAGGAGACATTCTACTCACTCCCAAGGAGGGACCTACTTGTTCGAGAAAAGACATCAGAAATCATGAACTACCACAGCACACAAAAACAGAGCTGGTGGCCACATCTTAAAAGTCAGAAATGATGATCCAACTCTGGAAAATGGTAAGTTTTTCCAGTTAGTTCTTCCATTCAGGAAAGCACCAGCCCCTCCATACAGCTTAACTGGATACTGACCTTTCAACCTTTCATCTCAGGCAATAAACAAGAGAGAGCGATGAGGAAAGACAACCCACACTTCCATTGTCATTAGACATTATACATTCACGTCATTATATAGTTGTTCAAACCCAAAGAATGTACAACACCAAAGGTGAACCCTAATGCAAACCTTGGTCTTTGGGTGATAATGATGTGTCAGTGTAGCTTCATCAGCAGTAACAAATGTAGCTCTCTGGTGGAGGAGGCTGATAGTGGGGGAGTCTGAGCACATGTGGGTTATAGGGGATACCTCCATATCTTCCTCTCAGTTTTGCTGTGAACCTTAAACTGCTCTAAAATAATAGAGATAGTGAGAAACGACATGAGACATATATTTGTTTCATATACACGTGTAAAGATGCAAGTATGTCCACATGGGGACATACGCTATCTTTCAATCTCTATGAAGAAACTCCTTCTCTGCTGTCTAGAAAGTCTTCTTTTGAGAGGGGCAGGCCTGGATGTATGTGCATCTCGTTGGTCCCCTTAGTGCCTCACTGCATGTCTTCAAAGCAAAGCGTCTTGGGGCAATTTGAAGAAATCTTTCCTTGTGCAGCACTATCCTACCAAGTATGATCATTCTTGAATCAACTGAGCTAAGTGGACAAATAATATCTTAGCTTCCATGTGAGTATTGTTTTATCAATGAAATAGTGGATTTTATAGCATTTTCTACTAATCAAATTGTTACACCATTAAAAAAAAATCAAATCAAGGGAAGAGGCAAGAATTTGATTATAAGGCTGTGAAGACATGATTACACAATTATGGCCTTGGGTCAAGGCTGGGAGGCAGTTCTTTCTGTGCTGGCAATGAAGGCTGATTTATGATGAGTGCTCAAAGTCGTGGTATTCTGGAGCAAAGGGAAGGAGGGTACATGTACAGCCCATTAGCTGTGCCCCTGATCCTGGCATTTGGAGTTCCTTCCCCACTTGAAGAAAATACGGAGTTGATTTTTATCAGGACCTACCGTTAGGTATCCAACATAGCATGTCTCTTGTATTTCTGAACAGACTCTGGCAGAATGCAAAAGAGAGAAGAGGCCATCTAATTAAGTACCTTGTGCATAGAAAAATAAAGTGGAAATTAATGTGTTTATGCAGTGCAGGTTGTTATGAAAACACATATCACTTTTTTGAGATCACATTCTTCTCTTCCCTCATAAAAGTTAAGAGAACTAGCATTTATTGAGTACCTATCAGGAGCTAATTATTTTATAGACATTATTTCCTTAAATGTTGACAACTAAGCCAAGTAGATATTATATTGCTCCCATTTCCGGAGGAGGAAACTAAAGTCAAGAGGATAAAACACTTGGTCAATGTTATCAGACAGTTGATGGGAGAGCTAGGATTCAAAGTTGTGTTCAGTTACAAAACCAGGGTATTTTCTATCACATGTTGTTGCACCATTTTTCTAGAATTATCATTTTGGAGTTCTAAGGGGACTTCTTTCATTGCTGGTTGTCAAAAAAATGACAATTATAGACATACACACACACACACACCTATTCATATATGTGAAAAAATGAGATACAGTGTAGTGTGGTGGTAAAGTGCGTGAATTCTGGAGCAAAACTACTGGGGTTTAAATATCTGACTAGCTGTGTACCTCTGGGCCAGGTGCTTTGCCACTCTCTGACTCATTTCCTATTTGTACAACAGGGATACTGATAGCGTAATAGTTAGGAATGGTGTTTGGAACATTTTAAGCACTTTGCAAGTATTAGCCAATACTGTTGTATCAACAAGGGTAGAACTCTTGAGTAATATTTTTCATTCAGTGCATCTTGCTGGAACCATGAAATTTAGTGCTAAGGAGCTGAAGATTAAAACTGAGATAGATTTATAGACCAATTAGCTTCATTTCTGCTCCGTGCCCACCGATTTCCTAACACCCCTCAGCCATATCAGTGAGGATCATGGGCCAAAAGGGCTTCCTGAAATAGAGTGATTTTATACTCTCTACAAAACACCATTTCTTGAGGATCAGACAGTAAGTTAGTCATGAAATGGAATTTGAGCCTTTTACCATTGTAATTAAAAATGCTGATTTCATAGACCAATGTTTATAGCAGCATTATTCACAACAGCCAAAAGATAGAAGCAATGCAGGTGTTCAGATCAATGGATATCCATTGGCAGATCAATGGATAATCAAGATGTGGTATATTCATAAATGGAATACTATTCAGTACAAGGAAGGAAATTCTAACACATACTATAACATAGATGAACCTTGAGGACATTTGTCACAAAAGGACAAATACTATATGATTCCACTTATGTAAGATACCTAGAGTAGTCACCTTCAGAGACAGAAAATAGAATGGTGGTTTCCAGGGGCTGGGGGAGAGAGGAAATGGGGAGTTATTATTTAATGGGTACAGAGTTTCAGTTTTGCAAATGAAGAGATTTCTGCAGATTGCTTGCACAACAATATGAGTGTACTTAAAACTACTGAACTGTAGACTTAAAAATGAGTAAGACAGTAAATTTTATGTTCCACGTATTTTACCACATTTAAAATTTTTTTTAAAATACTGATTTCAATCAAACCAACTGTAGCTACCACAGTGGCCACCAGTTAGGGGAACGGTGTTCCATTGTTACTGATCTATAAGATCTGATGAAATTGTTAATGCTTTTTCCTGTCAGCAGCCAATCTCAGTGACAGGCTGCAGCTGCTGTCTGTGCTCTCCAGTCCAAACAAGAGTCCAGGTCACCCACTCTTGGCCTCTGATTCTTTCCTAGGGGAGCTACAAATATGAATGCACGCATGTATCCCTAGGTGGTCACCCTATTGAACCCCTTTACATAAGGGAGAATAAGGGGCAGCGCTAAAATCTTCCATATAGGTCAGCTGTGTTATATCACACGCCTGTCAGATGTAATGTTTGTGTTTCTGATGCCATCGGTGGAGCTCTAGGCAACATCCCGTGGTCTCTGTGTTTGAACTCTGTGTCTTTGCATGCTCTATGAACATCAAGTCTGCATTTGGAACTTGGGCTATTCCCCCCAAGCAGGGAATGCTTGAGTCCCTTTGTTAATTAGGGCCACTTAGATTCCTCTGATCAGTGGTTTCAATGTGAGTATTTTAGATTAGATTTGCTGCCTGTCGATTCTTTTAAAATGTGTTTGAGTTTCACAAGTATGTGTGAATCTTGGATTTTTTATTATTCCCAGTTGGAAAGGAGGAGGGGGGAGGACAAACATTTCATGTTTCAGCACAAGTTAGAGCCACTTTCAAGTCCAGCATATTAATTAACTAACAGATGATTATCCTTCATAATAGTAGTCTAGTATAAATAAGATTCTACTTATTTTACTCATAATTATAATAAATTCTTTATGCTTCCTTCTCTGACTGCTTCCACACTTCCATGTGTGTGTGTAAGGCTGTGTGAGACAAAGTGTGTGTGTGTGGTATATCTATTATGTGGCATCCTGAAATTTGAAACAAGGGCAATTCATACTATTGAAAGAGCAGAGACTTTTGTTTCTGAGACCTACGACACTCCTACAAGCTTATGTCAAAAAGCCAGCTGTCAAATAGCTTATAGAAAACAAGCTTTACAGAAAATTAAAAGCAACGTGACAGTGTTTTACCCTGAATGTCTCTTGATTCAAACTCTCTTGAAAAGTAGAGGCCAAGTGCCACCTGTTACTGGAAGGAGGCCATGTGACCTCCGAGCAGACTGCTGCCAGGGAGGTTTGGCCACATCTGTGATTTCCATCAGCTACCACCTTCTTTGGCCCATGAAGAGACTAGGGCAGAACCTGGTTAAGGAGCGGAAGTTGCTTTCAAAAGACTGAGATGAAAGAACTGCTGGGATCAAATGGTGATAACAATGACTGATTCTCTTTCGCACAATCCTAAGAACTGACCCGTCCTTGACCTTCCAGAATATCAACCTGTCAGGACGTGGAGAGAAGCCACAGCAAATGGTGCGACCACTGGGTGTGATCTGTTGGTCTTGGTGGTAAAAACAAAGTGACTCTTCCTCTCTTTCAGCCCCCAGACTCTCAGGTACAGTAGGACACCGTCAGAACTGAGCCTATGCCCTGAGAGAACTTGGATGGCCTGACTCAGAAACCAAAAGTGGCCTTGGCAGGAACTATCTTAGCAGGGATCACAGACTTTTAAAAGAAGGGGGAGCAAGAGCTTTAAACCAAGTTTCCCTTTGCGTTCCGCCAAGGACAGGTGTTTGCTTTGCTCAAAGAGAGATTTCACAGAGTGATTTCATGCATAGCAAAGAGCAGTAGTAGGATTTTTCGGCTATCATAGCTGGGACTGACTGACACCATCAGGGCATTATCACCCCAGTGGCTTTCTACGAATATGATATTAAACATGTACATGTGCGTGTGTGTGTGTGTGCGCGCGCGTACACAATGCCTGAATCAGGTAAAACCACCACCCACCATTTCCCCAGCATTCTTGGGTATATTTGCAATATTAGGGCAACTCTCTTATCCTCTGGTTATTAACTATTAACACAAGTACTTTATTCACAACATCTCCTTTGATTTTCATTACAATGCTATGAGATAGGCATTATGTCTCCACTATATAAATGGGAAAACTGATGCTTAAAGAGGTTGAAGAACATGCTAAGGTGGCATAGCCAGGAAGTGGCAGAGGTGGGATCTGAGCTGAGGAAGTCCAGAGCTTTGCTCTCAATCCTGCTCCCACAAGATAAGTAGCACACATTGCATCAGCTGCACAAAGTCACTAAAGAATCCCAGGTGAACATCTGCAAAGCCCATCCACTAATCTTCCTCTCCTTTGCAGAGCTGACCCACAAGCACGAAGTGTGGCATTGCCTCCCCTGCCACCTCAGCCAGTGTCCCTCTGCTTATGCTGATTTCATTCCTTTCCAATATTAACATTGGACCTACCTCCTTTCCATGACCCCGATGGCCAACCCTCCCAACAGCATGTCCTGAATAATAGACTCAGGTGAAAAGTCCTCGCCCATCTTTCCTAGCAGACTTGCTGTCCCTCTGTGGACTTCTCAAGAGGCACCGTCTCCTCTTTAACCAGAGTTCCCAAATATCACATCCTCTTGACAGCTACATACAAAGGAGGCAAAGTCAGTTTTTTAGCTGTTGATCACCAGCTTACTCTTTCTGCTGTCTCCTGGATTTCTTTATCCTTTCTCTTCTAGCTCTTCAATTGTCTGGATTCTTTAAGAAGCTGCACTGTGTTGCTGTGTTCAAGATGATAGATGATAGATCGATAGATAGTCAGGATCTAAATAGATAGAACAGGGCATGGGTAAGTATTGTATGTGTATGTATATTATTGATTTGGGTTCCCCCAGAAGCAGACCCTGAGATAAGGATCCACATGCAGGTAGGGAACACTAGCAGGAGAATAAAGATGTGAGAAACAGGGAAGAGAAGAAAACTAAAGGAGAATAGTCAAACAACTTCCCATTGACGGCAAAGGGAACCTAATTCCTCTGGGGGATTCTGGGAGACTGTAAAACTTCTACTCAAAGTGGATTATCGCTATTATCTCAAGCTCCACCCCAAATCTACTAAAACAGAATGTGATTTTTTTTTTTTTTTTTTTTTGCGGTACGCGGGCCTCTCACCGCTGCGGCCTCTCCCATTGCGGAGCACAGTCTCCGGACGCGCAGGGTCAGCGGCCATGGCTCACGGGCCAAGCCGCTCCGCGGCATGTGGGATCTTCCCGGACCGGGGCACGAACCCGTGTCCCCTGCATCGGCAGGCGGACTCTCAACCACTGCGCCACCAGGGAAGCCCAGAATGTGAATTTTTAACAGTATCCCCTAGTGATAAAGTTTATAGAGTACTGGAGCAGAAAATGTCTCAAAGTTAAACTAACGAAGGGGTAAGAAAGTTGTGACATTTATCCCTCAGCTTCCCCATTTGATACTGGTTTTGGGCCATTTCTGAGGGTATTAATTCTCTGGCACTTCTGGCTTAACCTTTGTATTGTTGGAACAGTCAGGATCCAGTGGCCAGAAAGAAAGTCCTCAGACAGAAATTGAAAGGTATTAGCGGTAAGCAGCTCTTGGCACATACAGCTATAATAAGTTCATCTATGATTCAGCTACATATAAATATGATATTAAAGCTGAGATTAATTGCAATAATAATAACTACCATGACTGTAATACTGATTCAATGTTAACGGTGCATTAGGTAGATTGAAATAATAGGATTTCATCTGGGCTTTTGTTCTAAATAAAGTAGTTAATTTAACTAGCAGAGAAAAACCATTATCACAATTAACTTTAGAAGCACTACAATAAATATATATATAGTTTTTTCTCAGTAGTTATTTCAGGCTGTCTCAAGCAGGCCATGAGGGAGGTCAGGAAAGGGGCTCCATATTTCACTTACTTATTATAATTCCTAGTATTAACCCTCAGGAGGGGTTGGGAGGCAGGCAACCAGTGTTCTTCATTGCAGTGTCAAACAGTGCACCATACGAATTCTGGAGTTCGTTCAGGAGCTGAAATTATAGTGGGAAAAAAAAGAGAAACTCCTATTATAATGCTAAACACGGTAAAGACATTTGGATGACATCCAGAAAAATCCATCACTGCTCCCAGACACAATAAACTAACTACAGTAAAGCGATTTCAAGGAAAATGTTAGTTCTGTTACCCGTCACTTGCATTTTAAGGGGGTATTAGGGTATTTCATATCACACAAGGAAAAATTCAAAAAAAAATTCAAGATGCATCAAAAGTTTCTAAATCAGCTTGGAAAAAAATTAGAATAGTAACCTCTTAGAAACATCAAACTTAAACAAAAATCCTAAATAAGATTTTAATGTTTAAACAATAGGGTTATAGAAAGGTGGGAATCCAAATTTTTTGTTCCTCACAGGATGTATTAATTATGAGCTCCAATTACAAGTTCAACATGAACTTCATTAAATAAAATTTACAATAAAAATGAATGAGCTACATATCCTGTTCTACATGTTTTGCTCAATACAACACCAAATGAATTTTAAAATACTGTCAAATTTTACACTTATTATTTATTAACCAAGTACAAAATAGAAAAACCTTTCATTTAGAAAATAAAAAATTAACGCATGGAGTATATTCTTAACATTCTTAAGTTATGAAATCCTACGGCATATATTCTTATGCCTCCTTCTCTCCCCTCTGTCTCCCTTCTCTCTGCCCTTTAGCTTCCAGCAACAAAATCAGTTTTGTATCTATTAAATAAGTCTCACCTGAATTCACTGAGCACAGTGTTTTCTGTGCACTTCCTCACACTACGAATTAGCTGCCTTCTTTAGAATAAAGTCTAGTGAAATCCTGCTTTTGCTGACCTCTTCTCTTTCTCTTTATGAGTCTCTGCTGCTCCGGCCAAGACACTGAGGAAGATACCCGTGGCTTTAAATCATGTATTTATTTATAGTACGGTTGACAGGCTCATTGGTGTTAGAAAGAAACGTCCTGCCAAATTTGACAGTTCAACTCCTTGCTGTGATCCAAATATCAGCTTAAAAAACCCCACAGTGTGGAATGTCAGTTTGGATTGAGGAGGGGGGTATTTTCTTCAAAGAAATAAAATGATTTCCCCTTTCCCCGAAGTCTGTGTAGGAAATAACTTGTAGAGGGATCAAGGTATGTCTGCTGGGGGTAGGCTGGGCCCGCTCACCAGCAAAGGACTCACTTCTGAGATTAGAGTTAAGGAGAGTGCAAACTGTGACGGGTCTTTGGGATGAGAACATGTCTGTGAACACCAAAGGTCCAAAGCTAAATGGACTGGTATCAAAAACTAACTGGGTTCCGGACCAGTGCTGTCTAATAGAGACAGAGCCACGAAAGCAATTCTAAGTGGTCTGTAGCCCCATTAAAAAAATAGAAAGAAACAAATAAAGTTCATTTAAATAGTAGATTTTTAACCCAATATGTACAAAATGCTATCATTCCTAAGGCTGGTGAGATATGTAAGTGCTTTTTTCATACTAAATCTTCAAAATCAAGTGTGAATGTTACCCTCACAGCACATTTCAAGGGTCCCGAAGCAACCTGTGACTAGTTGCCACTGTGCTGGTCAGCCCACGTCCAGACAATATGAACCAGATTTCTTCTAAAATACTTGCAGGATCTTTAAGAACCAGATCAAAAGCACTAGCTGAAATCATGAAGCCAAACTTGATTTTTATTATTGTGAGGTCTGACCTCTTTCATGTATACTTAGAACTCCAGCTACCTAAGAGACTTTTCTCTAAGGATTATTTTGTCATCCAAAATTTCACATACTCTCATTCACCCGAAACACATGTTATGAGCAGCACCCCTCCACCACACGTATAACCCTGCAGTATCCTATCCTCCAACCCTTGGGAATCGCTTTAAATTAGGAAAGTACTTTAATTCTGATTTGCTTTTTAGTACAAAAAGCAGCGTCAGTATGTTTTGTTTAAAAATGTGTTCTGCCTAAGGCACAGAGGAGCCCTTATGTCAAAGCTTCATCCAGGTTTTTATGTGGCCAGAGGAAGGACATCCAGAAACAAATCGTTCTGTTATTTGAAAAAGTTATATATGCTAGGGCTCATTTTTAATGTGCTGTGGGCCTCTGGTCAAGTTGTGGAATTAGGAAGGAGACAAAGGCCAACCTGTCACTTCAGTACATCATAATGTCTATTGCCATCCCCTTGGGGAGCAGTCGGAGCACAGTTTCCTGTAATTAGAAAAATGTTTCTTATCCTCAATATGGATCTTGATTGTGATGTTTCTGAAACTTAATGTCTCTTCTGAGACAAGAGTTACTTCTGAGATGACTCAGAAATAATAAGGCATATTTGCACATTATACTACCAGGGAAATCTCAAAGAGCACTGAACTTGTAGAGCCAACATTTATCCTGGACTGTCTTCAGGAAGCCCCCTACCTCCCAGTGAGAGTCTGGCTTAACTTGAGAAACGTTTTGCTGCAAGTGGTTGTCCTAGGAATTGAGCTGGTTGAGGTATAGAAATGAGTAGGAAGGGAATTCTAGGACGTAACTGCTACCAGTGAGTAGGGGACAGGTTTCTCCAAGGGGAGATGAAGATTCACATTCTATTGGTTTGAAGAAGGAAGCCCTCCTTGCAGAGAGGTAACACCTCAGAATCAGGAGCCAGGGCTGGGTACTCTGTGTATCTGTGAAGGGTTTAACTTTCTGAGTAATTTTTCTGTTGGGCTATTGGAATAGTTTTGTGAAGGGCACACTAATAATTTCTCCTCCTATATTCTTTTCAGCTTTTTGATAAAAGTTTTCTGTGATAGAATAAAAGCAGAACTTGCTACATAATTGCAGGGCAAGTGCAAAATGAAAATGCAGGAACCCTTGTTCAAAAATTATTAAGAAGTTCAACAGAATGTGATATACACTTATAATGGAATATTAGTCTTAAAAATGAAGGAAGTTCTGAGACATGGTCACTAGCAAGCAGCAGGATATTAAAGACAAAAGAAAATTTTTAAAACAGTCAGAATAAAAAGTAAACTACTTACAAAGGAACAATAATTAGACTAACAGCAAAATTCTCATTAGCATTACTAGAGGCCAGAAAACAAGAGTATTGGGAGAACATAGTTGTCAATCTGGAGGGTCCTATCTAGCTAAATTATTATTCAAGAGTAAAAGTGAAATAAAGACAATTTCACACAGGGGCTTTGCTGGTGGCACAGTGGTTGAGAATCCGCCTGCCAATGCAGGGGACAAGCGTTCGATCCCTGGTCCGGGAAGATCCCACATGCTGCAGAGCAACTAAGCTCGTGTGCCACAACTACTGAGCCTGCACTCTAGAGCCCGCATGCCACAACTACTGAAGCCTGCATGCCACAACTACTGAAGCCCGCGTGCCTAGAGCCCGTGCTCCACACAAGAGAAGCCACCGCAATGAGAAGCCCGCACACTGCAACGAAGAGTAGCCCCTGCTCACCGCAACTAGAGAAAGCCTGCGTGCAGCAACAAAGACCCAACGCAGCCAAAAACATGTAAATAAAATAAATAAATTTATTTAAAAGAAAAACTGTTTCAAACAAATTGAGCCTGAGAGAGTTTATAACTCACCGTCTTTCCATCATTGAAAAAAACTACAAAAGGATGTACATCAGTAGGAAGAAAACTAAACCCAGTAGGAAGGACTGGCACACAGAAGTATTTTGCAGTTTCTCATTCTATCCCTATGTCTCTTATAACTTTTCATATTTTCTATTTCTTTTTTTTCTCTGTGTTTCATTCTGAAGAATTTATTCAAATTTTTCTAGTTTACTATTTCTCTATTTATCAAGTTGCTAATAATTTTCTGTGATTGTTAGGATTAAGTTCTGGTAAAGGAATAGAAAAACCCAATATAGCCATGGCTTTAAAAAAAAAAAGGAGAAATTCAGTTTTCAGTCAAGATGGAGTAACAGGGCCTGGATTTCTCCTCCTATTTGAGGAAAAAAAAGAACAAATATAAGAAGCAACAGTTTTTAAGACACTGGACATCACGTAACAGAGGATAGTGATCCTAATGAGAAACAAATAAGTCCTATAATTGCTCCAACTTGCTGCCTTTCATTTGCAGGCTGTGTCACTAGGAGAGGGAACACAGGTGGAGCCTGCTGATCTCCTTGAGTTGAGGAGATGGAGCTGAGAGTCTCACAAGACCGAGACAGATAGAGTTCACAGGACACAATCCTGAAAAGAGGAGAGCTGCGTGGAGAGAAAAACATGGAGATCTGCAGCAGGGTCTCCATCAGGAATCAATTGAGTAATCATCAGTGTATGTGTATGAGGAAACTATCTGAAGCTAGAGAAAGAACCACCCAAAATGATTAGAGGAAACCGTACCTGAGCTCACACAGGAATAGCGCCCATTCATTTGTTGGTGGACACTTAGGTTGTTTTCATGTCTTGTCTATTGTAAACAATGCTACAATGAACATGGGGGTGCATATATCTTCTCAAATCAGTGTTTTCATTTTCTGTGGAGAAATACCCAGAAGTGGAATTGCTGGATCATACGGTAGTTCTATTTTTAATTTTTTGAGGAAACCCCATACTGTTTTCCTTAGTGGCTGTACCAGTTTACATTTCCTCCAACAGTGCACAAGAGTTCCCTTTTCTCTACGTCCTCACCAACCCTGTTATCTGTTGTCTTTTTGATAATAGCCATTCTGACAGGTGTGAGGTAATATCTCACGGTGGTTCTGATTTGCATTTACATAATGATTAGTGATGTTGATCACCTTTTCATGTACCTTTTGGCCATCTGTATATCTTCTCTGGAAAAATGTCTATTGTATCCTCTGCCCATTTTTTTAATTGGATTGTTTTTTGTTTGTTTGGACTTCTTTGCTATTGAGTTGTATGAGTTCTTTATATATTTTGGATATTAGCCCCTTATTAGATATATGAATTGCAAATATTTTCTCTCATTTAGCAGGTTACCTTTTCATTTTGTTGATGAAAAATCTTTTCATCAAGCTTCTTTTCTCTGCAGAAGCTTTTTAGTTTGATGTAGTCCCATTTGTGTATTTCTACTTTTATTTCCTTTGCTTTTCATGTCAAGTCTAAAAAATCATCACCAAGACTGATGTCAAGGAGCTTAGCTTATTGCTTGTGTTTTCTTCCAGGAATTCTGGTTTCAGGTTTTACATTCATGTCTTTAATCCATTGTGAGTTCACTTTGTGTATGGTATAAGATAGGGGTCCACTTTCATTCTTTTGCATGTGGCTGTCCAGTTTTCCCAGTACCATTTATGGAAGACCCAGCTACTTCTTTTTTATTTTTTTAATAAATTTATTTATATTTATTTTTGGCTGCGTTGGGTCTTCGTTGCTGAGCGTGGGCTTTTCTCTAGTTGTGGCGAGCGGGGGCTACTCTTCGTTGCGGTGCGCGGGCTTCTCATTGCCGTGGCTTCTCTTGTTGCAGAACACAGGCTCTAGGCGCACGGGCTTCAGTAGTTGCGGTGCACAGGCTTAGTTGCCCTGCAGCATGTGGGATCTTCCCGGACCAGGGATCGAACCCTCGTCCCCTGCATTGGCAGGCGGATTCTTAACCACTGCACCACCAGGGAAGCCCAAGACACAGCTACTTCTTTAAAAGACTTGAAGTAGCTACTAATTACCTAGGAAAATAGCCAAAGATTTACTACCTGACATATATATTTTATACCCTTGTGTACTTCCCCAGTTTTCCTTCAATTAGAGGGAGATTATTGAGTGACTTACACACTACAGTACTACATAATGGAGAAAGAAACCATAGATCTTATATATGGTTTCCACTGTCTAGACTTGCTTGTTTTAGATCCATCTAATGCATGAAGGATAATGGGACATTTTCCAAGACTAGGAAGAGCAACATGTAAGTGGAGCTGACGTCATAGTCCTTCTTGTGTTAGGAAATTTCCCATCATTGTTCCAAGAAAGCAAACACTTGGGAACCACACTGCAGGAAATGAATGGTTTCACATCAATGGTCATTTGCCACATAGTCTGCAATGTCATAAAATGTCTTATAATGATGGCATCTCCTACTCGATCTTCCCTTCCTGAGGAAGGTTTGATTCTTTCTAGAGAATAAATGGCTGACTGCGGATTTACATTTTCTCTTGGAGAGAAGTTTTTCTCCACGTTCATGAAAAATTATACTAACAATAAATGATGCTGAACGTTAGGCTTTAGGTTGATATTTCCAATGCACGTACTGCTTTTGATAGGAATCAGGAAAGTCTTATATGTGTGATGAAGATGCTATATGCTGAGGAGGGGGTTTTCTGAGTCCATGAGTCTTCAGTATGCTTCTTTGGGATAGTGAAGAGGACTTTCCATTTACATTTTTAAAAAAATTTTATGGGAGTTAGTTGATTTACAACGTTGTGTTAGGTTCAGGTGTACAGCAAAGTGAATCAGTTATACATACACATATATCCACTCTTTTTTTAGAGTCTTTTCCCATATAGGCCATTGCAGAGTACTGAGCAGAGGACCTACTGTATAACACAGGGAACTCCACTCATTTACATTTCTAAAATAATAATAAAGGAGACAAGCACTGTGCACTTTCATCCAAACAGGCAGGATAAACATCCTATTTTTTCCAGAGTCTGGGTTTTGGAAAATTACGTGCTGTCTGCATTTGAATTCTGTTCTCATTTTTATGCTGCCTGTAGTGACCTTTCTATATACAGACAACATTTCTTTTTGCTTCCCATTAACTATTGGTCAAACTCCCTTGTATGTTTCCCCAGAATCTTCATGATCTGGCCCTTGCTTACCTCTCCAGCTTCATTTTTCATCCTCCAGAAACACACACATATACACATGCTAACTTCCCTCCAAAACCTCTATCTTGTCCTCCATGACGGGGCACCACACTCACACACTGCAAAGTAGCCGTGTGAAAATGATCTCAGTTCCATATATGGCTACGTTCCCACCAGCCTCTGGGCCTTTGCCCATGCTTTTTTATTTGCTTAAAATACTGCTTTACACATAGTCTTTGATTCGGACTTTGCATGTTTGAACGCTCCCAAATTCATATGTTTAAACCCGAACCCCCAAATGGATGGTATTAGGAGACAGGGCCTCTGGAAGGTGATTAGGTTATGAGGGTAGAACTTCCATATGGAATTAGTGTCCTCATAAGATGTGGAAGAGAGTAGATCTCTCTCTCTCTCTCTGCTGTGTGAGGCTCCAAAGAGAAGGTCTGTAAACCGGAAAGAAGACCCTCATCAGAACGTGATCATGCTGGTGCCCTGACCTTAGACTTCCAGCCCTCAGTACTGTGAGAAATAAATGTTTATTGTTTAAGCCACCCAGCCTATGGTAATTTGTTTTAGCAGCCTGGACTAAGACAGTCTTTAGCTAACTTCCACTGAGCCTCCATTTCAGCTTAGTAGGCACTTCCTTTGAAAAATTACTGGTTAACGCTACCAGCCAAGATTAGGTCCCTTTATATGTTCTCCTGTCCTCCCTACCGTAGCGCTTATTTCACTGTATTTTGGGCATATTTATTTTCTAAAGATGGCCACAACTGTATCTGTTGTGGCCCACACAGTATTACCTTGTTCTCCTTCATCAAGAGGTTGGGGACAGAGGTTGGAGGAGTCTGATTCTCCTTCCGTGGGCTCTAGGCTGGCCTTAGTAACCAGTAGAAGGCGGTGGAAGTGATGGCCCATGATTTCTAAGGCTGGTTCAGAAAAGGCCCTGAAGCTTTAGTCTGATTTTGTTGAGACATTTGCTCTGGGGGAGGCTAGTTGCCATGTGAGAAGTCTCCCTTAAGACGGTCTCCCTTAATATAGTCATGGTGGAGATAACTCATGTAGGTGTACCAGACAGTAGCTCCCAGATGACAGCTCAGCAAGGACTGCCAGCCAAGTGAGTGAACACATCTTCAGATAATTCTAGCCCCCAGCCCTTAAGTCACCCTCAACCATGAGTCTTCTCAGCTGAGGCCCAGACATCATGGAATCCTGTACCCTATTCAAATTCCTAAGCTGCAGAGCCATGAACATAATAAAGTGGTTGGTTTAAGCTGCTAGATTTGGGGATGATTTGTTACAGAGCACTGGGAACTGAAACATTATTGTATAAATGAATGTTCACTTATCTAGGCTGTGAGATCCCACACCAGATTCTACAAGCATGAGGGGGGGGGGTCTATATCTGATCTGTTTGCTATTATAACCTTAGCTTTTAGCTCAGTGCCTGGCATATAATAGGCATTTGGTAAATAATCTTAACTAAATAAATAGATGACTGGATTGGTGCCTTCTTTCTCTGGCTTTGTGTTTATCCGCCTCTTTCTCACACCTTAAGTTTGGTCATCTAGTTACAGACAGCTGGTTTGCCCAAGACACTGTTTTTCTTGTCTGTCAAGTTCTACGTCGTTGATTCCTACTGTGTTCCTCTTGACTATTCCTTGTCCCGATGTTTGGGATAACGAAGGAGCCAAGTGAAAGGCCTTGTGCCTTGTGGGTCACTAACAAGTCAATAAAAAGCAATTCCTGTCTCACTTCCCCAGCTTCTCTCTGGCTTTCTTTTCTATCACCTGAATGCCTCATCACAGCCAGAAGAGAGCCTTTATGTTCCCCGTCTGTCTTCAGAGCAAACGAGGCTGGACACAGGAAGAAAGGGCTCTCAGGTCCCTGCCTGGACAGGTTGGCTCTGTGCGCTCATCCCTGGCTCCATTCCAGTTCAGTGGAATCTTGCTCTGGACTATTCGCCCCCGTCCTTTGCAGGCTATAGGACTGGCCCAGCGATGAGCAGCAGCGGCTGTGCAAACATGAAAGAGAGGCAGCACTCAAGCCTTTAGCAGCCCATATTCAGCTCAGGCCACGTGCACGCTGACATTTGATAATGTTTTGGTGAAAAAGCTTCTGAGTAGCCCTGCTTTCACCAAAAGGCGACTGGAGTGAAGGGAAGGGTGACTGGATGCCAGCAACCTTCTGAATCCCATCAACCTGGGAGTAGTCTTTGTGAGGGTGCAGAACCATCCATTAGAAAGATACCGCCTCTCTCTTTCCACACCCTCTAGGACATGGGGATTGGAGAGCCTGCAGAGTTAGCAGTCATATCAAAAGAGCACGTCATCCGCTCTGGCTCAAGGAGCCTAAGCCGCAAAGGAGGTGGGTGGGGAATTCAGGCACTGGGCTGTATGAGATAACACCCTTGCCTTAGAAAGTCTGTCACCTTCTCCCTCCACCCAAAACCCTTTCCCTGCTCTTACACATGCATGCGCGCGCGCACACACACACACACACACACACACACACACACACACACAAGGCCGGGAGGAAGCCCAGCATCCTGAATCACACCTGGTTCTATGCACGATGGTTGCAGCCTTCTGTGCTGAGTATTTGCTCCAGTTACAGAGACAGAATAAAAATAATAAGGAGAAAAATAGGAAGGATAAGAAGAGCAGGCAGAGAGGAAGAAGGGCTGTCTTTTATTTGGTATTTGCTGTATGCCATGAATTGTAGTAAGAACTTCTTTTGGTATAATCTCATTTAATCTGAAATAACAACTTACAATATAGGAATACTTTCTAATTTGTAGATGAGGAAACTAATGCTGCTCAAAGAGTTTAAGTAATTTACCCAAGATCACACAGTAAATGTTGGAGCCAGAAGTTTTAGCCACATTGGGCTGCCTCTAAATGCCATGTTCTTTCCATCCAACTAGGCTATAGGTGGTTCTATTATAGCCTAAATGTCTCCAAATAGCCTACAGGGATGAGTGTGCAAACAGGATCATGACGTGGGGATCACTTTGACAGAATTGGACACCCCAGTGTAACATCTGTTTGAATTCTACTAACTCTCACATGACTACCTGGACGCCTAAGCACTGCCAGGAATTCCTAACTGACCTGGAGTTCACTGTCCTGGCCATGCCTTGAGGATCAAGAATTCAAGCTATGGGGTTCCAACACAGTGCACTACACCACAGAGAAGATGGTTGAGAAATCCAGTTGATGGCCTTAAGCCATACATTGATTTATGCCCAAGAATGCATTTCTGTTTCTGGCGAAAGGAAAGCAACCCTCTAAGATTTATTCTGGTTGACCACATTAGCTGTTCTGATCACAGCAGCCACTGTGAATTGAGTTGGTTTTGTTAATTCCCCACTATACAGTGCATTTACAAGCTCTGTCTGCTAAGGCAACACAGAATCAGTAATTTCTTCAAAGTTTACAGTCAGTGATAAGAAAATGAAAGACTAGAATCAAGTGCTTAGGCTCTGAATCAAGTTACTCAAAGATTACAGGGATTCCCCAGAATTCAAGGGAAGAAGAGAAAAGCCTATTCCAACAGGCAGCTGCAGATTTGATTCTGATCAAGGGTTTACTCCTTTAGTTTGATTCACTTTGACCTTTGAAGCGTTACTGTGAGCTAGACGTTAAGCTACAGAGCAGAAATAAATGGTCCCACATCCTGAGTTTAACTAGCTCACTCTACCTAGTGATTATTATAGAAAAGAAGTTACATATTTTGACAGATTGCTTTGTCATTTACTGCTCTTTGGTGGGTCAGAAAAGAATTGCTCATAACACATGCATGCTGATTTTTGGTTCTCAAAGTCAGAATATATGGTCCAATATGTAATTATAACAGATGATAACTTACATATAAGTTACGGTGCCAATAAGTGGTATCTACATCCTTCAGTTTTAATATACTTCACATGACCACTTTCTCCTACATTGGAGGAAAAAAAAGAGCTTCTCTCTACCAATCCTACTTTTTCGAATATGATTAAGAAGTTGAATTTTACCTACTTGGCTGAGCAAGTAGGTAATTCGGACCTACTTTCCTGAGTGGCGTTTATCCTCAGGATGGAAAACTCTGGACTTCCCAGCGGTGATGGTTTACATTAACTCCAGAAGAAAAAAGGGAAAAGTTAGAGCAAGTGAGAAGGAAATAAACAAAAAGAAACAAAACTTTAGCTCCAGAAGAAAAGACAGAGGAAGTTCAGGAATTTAGAAAGAGGAAAGAAGGCAAAAGAAAAGATAGACCAAACACTGTTAGGAAAAACATTTTTTAAAATCTGAATAGCAGGCCAATTTACTATAATCCTTCATTTCTTTGCTTACATACCCAAAATAGGATTCAACTTAGCTTCAAGTAAATGACATCAAACACCAAAAGCACCAAACAAATGACTCATAACTTAGAAAATCGGTTGAATGAGCTGCAAAAATGGATCCAAGTTTATTTGTAGAATTTAATAGCGCGGTTTCGTTTTCCTCTAATAACATGTCAGAATATACAATGGCATTCTCTAGGGTCTAAAGAACATATTTAAAGACATTGTCAATTCTATTTTAACATGGTACTCTCCTCGTTTAATTTTTTTTTCTTTTCTTTTAGTTAAGTGAGTAGAACATTACAAAAGCACTCACAAAGCTATCTGACCATCAAGACAAAGGAGGAGGAATTACAGAACTGGAGCAGCAAAAATGGTATTAGAGACGGCGCTTCTCACCTTAGTACCTTAGCATTTTCCCAGTCTTCAAGAGTTCATTGCCAACACCCCCAATTGTGGTCCATTGTAATGGTGGTCACATGCTTTAATGGGCCCTATTTTACTGAGTCTGTGTTTTATTTCTCCACCAGTGCCTTTCTCACTTGACTTTTAGCTTGTAGTCATTCACCACATAAAAATAAGATGATTGGATGAAAATGCAGAATAATAACCATGTAATATGAAATATGCCATAAATGCGGTGTATACATATTATATATTATGGCAAAACCTTGGTAATTGCCTGTCTGGTTTAATTTTCAGCTGAGTAAAGGGAAAAAATTCTGAGGTTGTGCTATCTTTTGCTCTCTTATTATTATTATTACAAATGTCTGTATTGGTCAGGGAACCACATAAATCCATCACTCCAGCTTTATAGTTTTCAAAGTTTCTGGAATTGGAAGCTAACCTAAGGTAAAACATTTACTCAAGCACAGCTTTCCAGAGTTTTCTTACTTTTCTCATCAGAAATGAATTTCAAGTTAACCTTTAAATAATAAGAAACAAGGGTTTCCTATGCAATTGTGGGGTAGCTAAACCCCAGGGTAGGAATGGGGGCAGGACCCAGGGTGAGGACATCGTGTTCTCTGTCATCCTCGTTAGTGATGGCTCTAAACACAAACAGCCTTCTTGGATCTTGGAGTCCTGCTGGGGTCTCTGTATTGAGAAGGTGTCATGATTTGGGGGTGGAGGGTGGGTGGTGACAGTAAAAGCTTGGGCAAAATTCTGGTGTGTACAAATTCCAGCCTCTCATTTTTCTACCCTTTTTAGCCTCTTGTCCTCCAACTTAAAGTCTGAGGAAAGCTTGCCTTAGAGGCACTTCAAGACTCTGTCACGGTGAATTAAGCCTCAGATTTCTGCAAACATCGCGTGAATATGCCAGGTGCTAGAGATTCCAGGATAAATTACCCCAATTCAGAGTCTGGTGCAGAACTTTATACTAGTTTCCTAGGGCTGTCGTTAACAAAGTACCACAAACAGGGTGGCTTCAAAGACAGAAATTTATTTCCTCACAGTTCTGGAGGCTGGAACACTGAGATCAAGGTGTCTGCAGGGTTGGTTCCTCCTGAGGGCTGGGAGGGAGAATCTGTTCCATTATTTTCTCCTGCCTCTGGCAGCCCCAGGCATTCCTTTGGCTTACTGATAGCATTCTCCCATGTCTTCACATCATCTCCCTTCATGTGTTTCTGTCTCTGTGTCCAAATTTTCCCTTTTTATAAGGACACCATTCATACTGGATTAGGGCCCAACCTAGTGACCTCATCTTAACTTGATCATCTGCAAAGACCCTATTTCCAAATAAGGTCACATTCACAGGTACTAGGGGTTAGGACTTCAACATCTTTTGAGCAATTTAACCCATGACAGTTGTTCAAATGGGTAAAAATTCTAGAGTCTCTGACCCTCCATACTGAACTTCATCACTTCCTGAGATACTGCATTATGGGCTTCTACAACCGGTTCCATTACAGACTCCTCTGTTACTTCACTGCTTTTGTCTCAACAATTTCAGCAACATTTGAGGCCCCATTTTGACTTGAAAGTTCCTACCTAACCCCAGGAGGCTCCCTAGTCTTTGCCCAGCATATCTCCCCCATGTCCTTCCCTGCACACTGACCCTAATTTGTATCAACGATTTAACTCTCTGTTCCAAGGATTTCACTGAAAAACATCTTTCACTCAATAAGTATTTTCTATGCCTATTGCTCTAGGCTCTGCTCCTGGAACTCAGCACACACTCTTGCCTTCAATGAGAAACTCAGTCTAGAGAAGGACATTAAAGAGTAAAACACAGAGGAATAAAGGTTTTGGTAGGAGCCACCACGGTGTGCTATAGGAGTGCTGAATCCAGGCTGGGGTGAAGGAGAAGAGAGCAGGGAAGGCTTCATGGCAGAGGGGACACCTGAGATGAGTCTTGACATACATGCACTAGGATTTATCCAGGTAATTATGTAAAAGCAGAAAAGATAAGCAGTGAGATGCAAAAAGGATATTGGGACAGATAAAAAGATAAAGGAGAGTACATAAAAAGATGCTAATTAAATACTACAATTATTAGGTGAATAAAGAGAAAAGAGGGTAGTGTGCTTAAAAGAGTTGGGTGTGAGCAATTTTCTTTTCAACAAGTACAAACAGCTTGTCTTGGTCAGCTTGGGTTGCTATAACAAAATACCATAGACTGGGCAGCTTAGGCAATAGACATTTATTTCTCACAGTTCTGGAGGCTAGGAAGTTCAAGATCAAGTTGCTGGCATATTTGGTGTCTAGTGGGGCTCTCTTCCTGGCTTGCAGATGGCTGCCATCTTGCTGTGTCCTCATGTGATGGAGAAGTTGTCTCTTCTTGTAAGGGCACTAATCCCATCATGGGAGCTCCACCCTCAGGACCTCATCCAAACCACACTACCTTTTAAGACCCCACCTCCAAATACCATCTCTTTGGGGATCAGAGATTCAACGTATAAATTTGGAGGCACACATTTAGTTCATAGCATAGCTTTTGCTGATATTAAGAGGAGAAAGGAATGCACGGTGAAGAAGAACTGACTGACAAGTTCTTCTGGCCCACTCCCAACGCGCATGGACTTGATTGCTGAAAACCATAAGACTCCTCTTTAGTCAGTCAAAAGTATGATCGGGGCTTCCCTGGTGGCGCAGTGGTTGAGAGTCCGCCTGCCGATGCAGCGGACACGGGTTCATGCCCCGGTCTGGGAAGATTCCACATGCCGCGGAGCGGCTGGGCCCATGAGCCACGGCCGCTGAGCCTGCGCGTCTGGAGCCTGTGCTCCGCAACAGGAGAGGCCGCAACAGTGAGAGGCCCGCGTACAGCCAAAAAAAAAAAAAAGTATCATCAGTTAACAGGACTCTTATAATGGTTCATCACGCAGTATAAGCATAGGCCCATCTAAGACAGTCTTTTATTATTTAGCCATACAAACAGAGACTTCTCCAGAAACCCACAGGTTTGCCTAACTCAGGGCCACAGAAGGGTGACACAGCTCTTCCCCAGCCTGGGCGTTAACAATCTCAGCTAGACAGGGGAATTGTTCAGTTTCCTCCCCAGCCATCATGTGATTCCTGGACTCCTGTTGCTCCACCACTCTGGTCACCTGATGTCATGGGGTCCCCCGGAAGCCTATGACCTAATGGCTAATTTAAGACAGGAAGCCTACTGCATTTAGCCTCCTTCACCTCAGCATAGAACTCCTCATGCTCTGACACCTTAAAGTGCACAGCCAACCCTCAGGTAAGTGTGAAGTTTCACCAGATTGTCAAGTAAACCGCAAAGCTGAAGGAAGATGACATGAGGGCTGAACTTTTTAATTGAGTCTGTAATAAACAAAATATGGTGAGAATATAGATCTCATTGGTTATGTAATCACCAGTGTATTTTTATAAACTGGTGGAGTTATCAGGAAGGAAATAGCTGATGTCATTTGTTTTTCTTTTAAGGCATCAGGAGTCTTGACTGGGCCTTAAGCTTAGAAGAATGCCAGTATACGTGCCATTTGCCATCTTTTAGTATGTTGGTGTTGGTGGGAAGGAGGAACTGGTTAGGAAAAGACACAGTGTACACATGAGAATGTATGTATCAGAGAACAAGGTCAATAGTGAAGCAATGTGTCTAACCATAATGAGGCTTCTAGGATCCAGACTGTGGGTCACTGAGCAGCTGTGTTCCTTTCTGTCCCGTCTGTCTTTTTTCAACCCCTCTGCTAGTGGTCTGTGGGCTGAGCTAACTCCCAGCCCTGTGGTAGGCATCACCCAGAGAGGGCCTAAACACGCAAATACCCTCGGGGCTTAGCTTACATCCTGGGGAGGGAGAAGAGAACTGGTATTTCACAGGTCAGGCTCTGGAATTCCAGTCTCTGAGCAGGAAGGGGAGATGTTTACAACCGCTGTCTGTCTTGGGGGCTGGGGTGTTTCTCTGAGATATGTTTGATAAAACCGGAATTCTACATTTGATACAGAAAACAATCACACGCTGTTTTTAATAAGAGTGAAATGTATTCCTCTTCTTTCCACACTCAGCTTTGGTTATTCAGAAGGGTTATTTACAGTGTTGACTCAAACTCTGTATGGCATTGCACGAAAGAAAGAATGACTTCATTGGTTAATCAGTTCAGTAAATTCGACTGAATTCTTACTACCTTCTGGGAGGTACAAGGAAGTGTTGCACCCAGTCTTCCTGTACAAAAAACTACAAGCAGTCTGGGCACCAACAATAGGACAGAAAGCTTTGTGTTTCATCCATCGCTGTATCTCCCACAAGGAGCGTGATGTTTATTTAGTGCATACTAGCTGTTTAACAAATATTTGTCAAATAAATGAATGAGTTGAGCACAGAGAATCCTCTCCAAGTTGAGAGGTGGGCTGTCCTGGCTCAGTTGATTCCGGGCAGGCTTCATGAAGAAGGTGGAATTTCAGCAATGCTTTCAGGAAGGGGTAGGACTCAATGCAGGGGATGGAGAGATGACAGGAAGAGGTTACTCTTTCAGGTCAGGGGGCAAGGGTGAGTCAAGCCAGGAGACTGGGAGGCCCAAAGCATTTTCAGGAGGGGAAATGACTGAAGTGCAGAGGCCGGGCAGTGGGAGAACAGCCTGAGAAGGATGGGTTAAGCGTGTGGGTGAGGAGGGCATCTGAAATCACCTCCGAGTTGACTCCCCATGTAGTTGAGCAAGGTGAACCGTGGATAAAATGGGAAAGATACACAGACAACCCATCCCAGCCGAGCCCCGTGGAGTGATGCTCTGCTCCTTCCTGCCTTAACTTTACGCTTTTAGAAAAAGCAAATTAAAAAAAACACCTGACTTCCTATGTCCTTTCAAGCAAGTCATAAGGATTATTATGTTCCTAGTCAATTTTGACGTAAAGGTATGAATAGGAATAAGAACAAATCCCAGAAACTCCCAGGAGGCTGCTCTTAGCCATAAACTGTCTTAGGGGGAGAAAGACCTGCCCAGTGTCCCCTCTCCCCATGGCCATGTTATGCAATGGAAGACTGAAAGGCACCTGGTAAGCCCAGGTCACTGCATTTTAGGACATCCCAACACAAAGGGGGGTGTGTGTGTGTGTGGTGTATGTGGTATGTGGTGTGTATGTAGTGTGTGTGGTGTCTTGTGGTGTGTGTGTGTGGTGTGTATAGTGATGTGGGGGGCACTGAAAGGGTTTAAGGAAGAGTAAAAGTGACATGGGGTTCAGGCTAAGCCATGGCCCTGTGTATGGCAATCTCAGTGACAGTTACACACACACACACACACACACACGCACACGCACGCACACGCACACACACACACACCAGAAAAACAAATTAGTCAGGAAAGGGACAAAAAAAAAAAAAAACCCTCATGAGATTAGATTTCTACATAAAAGAATTACAGGAAATTGTTTCTACTCCAGGAGAGAGGAATTCTTTCTAGAATTCGCTTCACATCAGTGTTTAATCATCTTACTCATCTAAATTGGGCTATCAGCCTCCCCCTGCCACCGCTCTGTGTACCCTCCGCCTTTGTCTTCTCTGGCCTCCTGGCAGGCTGTGACCTCCCTGGGGGTGGGAACTGGTTCATTTACATAGAACATTACTTGGCACAGAGTAGGTGCTCAATGAATTTTTTGACTGCATGGGATCTGGGAGGGGCTTTGAAGTACAGTCTCCTTGGGGGTCTCCAGGGTGGGCCACTGAAGGAGGGCTTGCTGATTACACACACACCATGCACACTCACCACCTCCAAAAATAACCACTACTTTTTAACATCAGGGGATGTACTTCAATATCCAGGAACAAGCATGTTTTTTGAATACAGCATAACCCATTCCACACTAATACAGTGTAATTCTAGCCTGTGAAATTCATAGTTTATATCAATATACTGAAAAATGTCAAGTGTCGTCGCCCCCCCCCAACCCCCGGCTCTGCTCACCCTCAGAGGGACTCCAGGCTGCCCCTGGACCCCTGACCCCTGCTTAAGAAACCCCAGATAAGTCAGGACCCGCTAATCATAGATGGCTGCAGGAAGCCCTGCAGAAGCTCTGAAATGCTACTTTTCTGTCCGTTGGGTCACCTCCCTGTCCTAAGGAGGCCTCTGTCAGAGGAAGAGGGAGTGTGAAAGAAGCGCACCCCATCGCCCCTACCTTGTTCGAGGTGGTCGGCAGTGTGGGGAAGGGAGTGAAGGCATTGGTTTATTCCACTCTTCTAGTTACAAAAACAAATTTCCAATTACAGAAACGGGACAACACAGACATGTGACAGACATTTAGAGAAAGTAGAATGTGGATCACCTTGAAAGGCCTAGGGAAGAATTCTCCAGGCTCTGGGATTGGAGCCCGTGATTTTGGTGGATGGCATGGGGGGCAGGGAGGGGGAGGGAGGGCATTCCTAGCATTCCTGTGGGGAGTCAGCTGAGGTGGGAGCTGGGAGTGGGCACAGTGTCGGGGCTCCGCGTGACCACTCTCTGCCCAGAAGTCAGAGAGAATGAGTACCTTGCAAAGACAGTGTATGTGCACGTGTGTGCATGTGCATGTGTACCAGCACACCCATGCATGCACATACGTGTTTTAATAGAAATCTTTATTTGCACACTCTGTTTCTTAAATCCTTTTACCTCCCTTTTCTTCATCTGAAACATATACTCTGTGTATTAGTAATGGTAACAGTAGCTCACATGCGTCAAAGTGCCCACAACTCCAAAGTGGCTTTTCACGTCTCTGTCTCGCTTATTCCACTGTATTATTAGCTTGGTTGAAGTGAGCCTACATCTACCCACTCCTGGAGCTTCCAGGAATGCTTATCAGCTTAATATTGCATTTTTGCAATGCCACTTATTTCAAATGGTTGGTAAAGTATTCCTTCTGTGCTTTGAGAAGCAGATAAGATTATGCACTTAACACTCACTTGCTTTCAGAGGTATGCCTCCTCCAGGAGGGCCCAGGAAGAGAAGCAGGACCGCCCAGGTATCTCTCTTTCCAAAGATGAGGGTTTGGGCTGTGAGTCAGCTGTCGCCACACTGACGCTGCTGTTTCAGCACTAGCTACCAGCTAGGGCTGGTAATCAGGAGTCTAGGAGGGACCCCACCCCAGACTTTCTTGCCTCCCATCACCACTTCTCACCCCGTCCAAATAAGGACAAAGCACCCTTTAGCAAAGCCAGCTTGATAACCCCCAGCCAGAGGGGGCTGAACCAAATTTTTTCCCTTCTGTTTGTTGAAAGCTACGTGCTGTGGGGTATCACGAGCGCTGTCCCCACTGGGCTGGGGTGCAAAGCCGGCCGATGGCCCCAGTGCACAGAGCAGGGTATTCCTGAAGACTGTGTTGAAATTTGCTGGAAAACCCCTAAGCACATTCTGCTGCCTTAAAGACTCTGGGACCCGTGACAGGCCCAGGTCTTTGCCCAGATCCTTGAAGGAATGTGACTTAGCCCTGAGGTTTAAACCTCTGTGGTTGAAGTGAAGGTTCTGAATTCTAACAACTGGTTCTGAGTGCTAACAGCTTTCTGGGTGAGGAACCACTGGAGTAGTGATGCATTTTTCCCAGATAGCCGTCCTTTGTTGAGTGCTTACTGCAGGCCAGGTCCTGAGCTTGCCTGAGCATTTGACATCATCTAACCCTCCGTTGACCTATAAGGTACATCTTATTGCTCCATTTCATACCTGAGACACCTGAAAGCCAGAGAACTTGCTCGAGCTCTCACAGTTCACAAACCAGAGCGCTGGGATCTCAATCTAGGCTTCCCCAGCTCCACTTCGCTGTTTGAAAGAAGGCAGGATTCTTGCGCGTAAATTCATTCTTCCATTCAATAAAGCTTTACTGGGCTCCTACTAAGTGCCTGAGGCAGGAAACACACCTGTGAACAAAACAGACAAAGCTAGGGATTTCATGGAGGTTACATGCTAGTGGGTAGAGGCAGAAAATTAACAAGTATGTAACATGTTATGTGGTGATAAGTGCCATAGGGAACGATAAGCCATGGCAACTGAGATAGAAAGAGCTGGGGGTGCAGCAGTACTATTACTCCTTACATAGGAAATGACGCATTCCTGGTGCTCAGGCAGAAATAGGTTTCCCATCATGTCAAGAACCATTTCTGAGTTCCTGGAACCTGTCATATCCAGCTGTGATGACAGCATGATGGTTCCCCAGCCAGCATAAGAAGAGTCCCTGCCCAATAGGTGCATCTCAGCTCATTGGAACATTCAGTCAGGATGGAAGTGTTACAGCACAGATGGACTGAACAACATGGGTAACGACGCAGTTTTGTCCGGAGCCTCATCGCCACTACCTTGATTAGGAACTAATCCCCTCCCCTTCTTTCTTCACAAGGAGCTTTTGAAAACCAACGCCTCACCAATCTGGAAACCATTTAGAGATTCCAAAGAGAAAAGGGCTATGTACCAATGTGATTACTGGTATTGTTCTCATTAACTATAACATGATTGGGAATTACTGGGGAAAACCACTCCCCATGAAGGAAGGGGTTTCAAAATATGTGACAAATTAGCATGTCTAAAGATTGGCCATAAAATCAAGAGGTTGATCAACTATCAATGTTTCTAAGCTGTAGAAATAAACAGTTTTATAAAGGAGTGTGATTTCGAGATCTTGAGAGAAAGTAGTCCCATGGTTTAGAAAACAAGTGATTTAACAATGTAACCAAGTATTTTGAAAGGATTATTTCCCCGGAAGTAACAAGGTTTGTTAATACCGCACAGGGGCAAGGAGTTTTTGCACCCAACAGATCTACCTAGGTGTCTGAGATACCTGAGATGTTAGACTGTAAACAGCCTTTCAAAATCATTGTTAGAACACTCAGAAAAACCAAATATCCTATGTCTAGGGGGAAATGAAAATTAATCCTAACTGAAAGAAAATCCATATAAACTCATAAAACTCCATCATACTTTACACTTCTGACACCTTTCTAATTCTTACTAGCACCTTCAAATGCTTTTCGGTAGTAAATGGAGTTTAACTTCTTAATTAATTCATTAAGTCATTAACGTAATGACCATTTCAAACCCTATATATCTCATTTCCTGTCACTCAGAAAAAAAACAAAAACTTTGATTTTTCAGAAACCAGTTTTTCAAGATTGAAAGCCTAAATGGTCTTATTTCTGTCATAAATTTGTACACACAAGACTTTCACTATCTTTCCTGAGTTTAGAAAAAGCAACTAAGGAAAGTTCTCCAAATATACTAGCATTGTGATGACAAGTATAATATAGAGGACCATACAGCTTTTGCGACCGTCTAAATTTTGCTCTGTGTGTCTTAATTACTTAATGAAATTCTTGGAAAAAAAGAAGTTTAAAAAGTCCAAACTGGTGATGGTGGTGATTAGATTTACTATTATTTTATAAATACTATAAATTTGCACCATCCAATATGGAAGCCACGAGCCACATGTGGCTGTTGAGCAATAGAAACATGGCTCTTCTGAATTGAGATGTGCCGTTAGTACAAAATACATGCTAGATTGCATAGAATTAGTGTGAAAAGAAGAATAACGATATCTCATTAATAATTTCATATTGATTTTATTTTAAAATGATAATATGTTGGATATATTGGGTTAACTAAAATATATTATGAGAGTTCATTTCACCTGTTTTTTAAAAATATTTTTACTGTAGCTGCTAGAAAATGTAAAAGTATATATGTGGCTTGCATTTCATTGCTATTGGACAACACTGCTCTAAAGTTTAAGAAAGCATTAAGAAAGTGTTTATTTCAGTTGGGCTCAAATTATTTTTAAAGCAACTTGGAAATTGTATTTAAGCAAGAATCACCCTAAGCAGGTATTAAGATTATATTAGTAAGTATATGCTTTTTATACTCAATCCCCCCTTCAAATAAGTACAATGATAGGTGAAGTATAAATAAAAAAGTAAAATGACATAAGTAGGTTCAAAACACAATAAGCACCTACATGGACTAGGTATGCGTACCAGCAAAGCAAAGCAATCAGTAGCATATGGCACAAAGATCTGGTCCTGCTTCTGGGGCAGGAAGCAAGCAAAGATATCTGGGAGTTTTGTTCATCTGAGATTACAGTAATTAAAATTACTCAGTATAAAGTGGCAACAGGACTCAAGCTGGAGACTGGGATGGAATTTCCCCTTATTAAAAAAAAAAACAAAAAAAACCCCAGTAGTATTATTAGTAGTAATAATAAAGGTTGAGAAAAGCTCTGCTAATTGTTGCCTGGGAATATTGCCTCTTTAAATTGGTAAGACATAAAAACAGCCTCATTTCCAGGAACCAAAAGGAGCTAACTTCTGGCTCTATGACCAGATTGGACATAAACCTTAATCCTTGAGGCCATAATCCTTAAGGTATGTGAGCTCCAAACCTGTTAACATAAGACTTGTTTGGTCAGCAAGCCCCAAGAAGCCAAATGGAGGCAATTGTAAAAACTAGAGAGAGAGGGATAAACAGAGAAGGAAAACAACAAAAAGAAAACTTAATTCCTTCTCAAAATGAGCCTAGAAACCATGGTACCAAAAACAAACAAAAGAATGCTAAGACATAGCCAATATAAATCAATATAAAAAAGGGTGTACATTTAGCCCAACAAAATTAAAGTACAAGAATAGCCTGACAGAGACTTTCAGGATGATAAAGGAGATAAGCGAAAGAATAACATCCACTAAAAATAGAACACCTAATTGGCAAGCAAAATCTGGAAGAAATTAAACAAAATAGGTAGGTCTAAAAGAAACAATGTAAAAAATTTAGACATGAGAAAAGTATTTATTGAAAAAAATTTTGATAAACAACTAGACAGTACAGAACCAGGGAATTGGAAGATAGCCCTGAGGGTTTTACTAGACTGCATCTGGTAAAGAAAAATATGACAAAACAGTTAAAGGTCTTAGAGGATAAATGGAAATGTCTAATTTATTTAACAGAATTTCCCAGAAAGGTAGAAAAGCAATATTTGAAGAGAGATTTGCTAATGTTTTTACAGAACTGAAAAAAGACATGAGTCCTCAGATTCAAAATTAAATCTAAGGGCCCAGAGGGATAAATAAATATTAATTACTACAAGGTAACAAATGTAGTGAGACTACAAATCATTGAGAACAAAGGGAGGGGAAAAAAAATCTTTAAAATGACTAGAGTAAAAAGACAGATTACTTACAAAGGACTGACAAATTGACAGCAAGAGTAGATACAAGGCGATAAAAGAATAATATCCTCAAAATACTAAGTGAAATTATCTAAGTCTAGACTTTCATACCCAGACAAACTATCATTTAAAAAAAACAAAAAGAAGAGAAATAAAGGTGTTGTTAGATTCATAAAGAAAGACCAAGAGAGTTTACCACCAATTGATGCTCATGAGCACAAATATTAGAGAATATATTTAAGTTTAAAAAAAAAGTGGACCCAGAGGGAGGGCATGGGATACAAGAAATGGTGATAAACATAATATTAACAAAACATGTTGATTAATTTAATAAAGTATCAACAATTTTAAAAGCTATTTTAGCACATACCATAGAGTTCACTCACTCAGAGTGAACAATCCAGTGTTTTTAGTATATTCACATAGTTGTGCAACCATAACCACAAACTAATTTTAGAATATTTTCGTCACCCTCAAAAAAGAAACCCTCAGCCCCTCAGCAGTTACTAGGAAATCAACCACTACCAGGTGGTCATCAGAAAACCACTAATCTACTTTCTTTTCGTCTACAATGTAGTAATCAAAGAACTTTCCAGAAGGAAAAGCCCAGGTCCAATGGTATCACTGGTGCGTTCTATCAAATGTTTAAAGAAAAATACCAATCCTTCATAAGCTTTCCCAAAAAAGAGAAAAAAAGGGGACACTTTCCAACTCATTATACTAAAGCTAGTAGTATCCTGTTAGCAAAACCAGACAAAGACATCTCAAGAAAAGAAAACTGTACGTGCAAACTCTATGACTTGACAGGAAGTTTTTGCATCACTCCTTTTCGAGAGTCAAATCTGTAATCAGAAGCAAGAAAGTTAGTTAGCCATAAAGAATGTGTGATGGATATAAATGCCTAAGATTTCTGAAAAGAAGTCATTTTGATTTGCCCACATTGACATAGATGGTGATGCCCATGGATGGGGCCTCCAGAGATGGGAGCTGGCCTTAGATTCCATTCCTAGTTACAGAAAAGTTTGGAAGCTCCTCCTTTTAGAGGAATTGCGCTAGTTTCCTGACTGAGAGCAAGTTCATCTCGTGCACAACTGTTGAATTAAGCAAAGTCAGGATTGATTGATTTCCACCCTCAGCGAATCTTTCCTCATTATCACCCAATAGCACCCAGTAACCCCAGCTCTCCCCTCCACTCTAAGTCACAACTTCTCAGGGTCTTCATTTACATTAAAGTCGAAATGAATGATAACAATATAAAGAATGTTTCAATCAGACAATGTGCATTTTATCAGAGATTTGAGCTTACACATGAAGACTGGAAATTGATTGTTTCTGTCATCAGACAATTTTTTAGGGAATAATTTATAGGGCAAGATCATGTGAGTACAGAGGGCCTCTGGATTTTCCTAGCTCCTGAAAGCAATACATATACTAAGAATGTACTTTAATTGTGATGTCAAATTCTAGGCTGCTAGAAACATAAAGAAGGAAGCACTGTAAGTATGCCTGTTTGCATAGAGTTCATGAAGTTTGTCCAGGATATACACAGTAGAGGTTCTGTAAGCAAAGTAAACAGGACACACTAAGGAAACATATCTATATCCATGTCATGCTTTCTTGAAGAATTAAATTTGTCTTTCCTTCCAGTGATATATATGACCAAGATTATTGAATACCTCTGTAGATGCAGCTTCAGAAATATAATAAATGACTTTAAAACTCATTAATTTTAGTAACATGGGACCATCAAGCAGACCTTTCAATCCTTTAATGATTTAGAAGATGTGTCTAGTATCTGATAACCAGTCACTTTGAATCATGAGTATTTGGTACTATAATCACCGGGGAATGTGTGGCCAAGGCCTCAGAAAGCCCTGTTTCCCTCATTTACCTCTGAGATTAAGAGCATCCAAAAGACAGGCATTGTGTTTGCTCCGGGACCATACAGTCCCTTAATTCCCATTGGCACCATCTGGACTAATTCCATCTTAAGACCAAGTAGGTGAAGTCTTCTAATCATTGGCAGATCTCTTATCACTAAGCCAGATCTCTGTAACTACCAGTGGCTTAATCCTCCCCTTGCAATGCCATATAAAGTGTCAATCCTCCACTTGTTCATTAGGAAAAGGACAGAGGGCTGAAATGTAGGAAATCTGATGGATCATAAGAATGAGCTCATGGGTTAAAAATGGGGACAACTGAAATACTAAATGAATGGTGGAAAGAATTTAAATTTCTATCAATGTCTTTAGGTTACAAAAGTAGGGCATATGAACAAAAAAAAGAAAGGGGGCTCATAGGAAGGTAAACATGAAGATGGAAGCAGAAAAAAGACATTTCAGCTGAGGAATGCTTCTAAGAGGAGGCACTGGGAGACAGCTCATTTTATTTTATTATGTAATAAAAAGGGAAAAATGGAGATTTGTTTGAAAGGATCAGGCCAAAGGAGTTTTCAGCATGTGTTATGAACTCATTCACAGAGGCACCAACATATTTTAGGGCAAAATTGTCTAAAAATAACTTGCTTCATCAGTCTGGGACATTTTTTTCAGTCTTTTGCCAAGAATCCAATTAATGTGTGTTGTTTTTTTCTTTCAGGCAATTTTATGTGGCTTTTATACACCCAAGCTGATGTGAATCCTATGATATGTGAGTATCTGATATGCTAAGGCTCATAATGCGATTACTCGATTCCCGCTGACACAGGACATTTATAAAGATCAACTAACTCAGTTTACGCTACTCTTAAAGCTCCCTTCCTCTCCATCCCAGGTTCTACCATATTTCACTTGTGCAGAGAGCTGACACTCAGACTCTCTGCCTCTATGAAGCTGGTAGTGAGTGGGCAAGTGAGGAAAGACTAGGAAATAGAAGCCAGCCAGGGACGTTCAGCCTTGCTCAGAGCTTATGCGTATAACTATGTGGAAATACTTAAATCTAAAGGTGTAGCTGGCCTATCTTCCTGGGGCATCAGTGAGTAATAAAACCATTTAATAGTACTCATGTCAAATATATTAAGGAATAGGATGCACATGAACCTTTAAGGTAGAACACAGTAGACTTCAAAGATATTTCATGATTATTTTTTTTCTGAGGGGACCCCTTTAAGCTGAGCCTCCAACCTCCTGGAAGCCTCACAATATAAAGCATAATTTCAGAAAACAGCTGTGGTGGCATGTTCATTTGGGGGAGTATTGCTATCAGTCTAACAAAACATTCAAGACAGATCACCATTAGCTATGGATTTTAATATTGGTACAGACTTTAAAGATAATCTGGTCTAATGAATTATTTTAAAGATGAAATTGAGAACAAGTCTAAAAGGTAGAAAAAGTCTTGGATGGGTTTTCCTTTCTTCTAACAGGGTCCAGGACTAAAATTTTCCATGCTCTAAGCTGTTGACCATTCTTTAAATGCAGCATTGTGTGTTGGCTTACAATCTCCTTTTGCATGCAATGCCATCTTCCTCTGGAAAAGTTTTACTCTTTCTTCAAAACCCAGCTCACAGTTATCTCCTCAGGGAGACCTCCTTCTACTCACCCAAGCAGAGTTACCTGCTTTCTCTCTGTGCTCTAATAGATCTTTAAATATAATTTGGTTTTAGTACCTTTCATCTTTAAAAAAATAAATAAAATAAACAATATCCCTCTTTGATCTCCCTCTCCAGTGCCATCCTACCCATTCCTCCCCTTTACAGCTAGGATTCTCCAAAGAATTGTTTCCAAACTCAGGCTTTATTTACTTCTTCACCCCCATCTCCTCCTCAATCCACTCCACCTGGCTTCTGACCTCTCCACTAAATTTTTCTTGGTAAAGACACCAATGACATCTGTGCTGCCCAGTCCCATGGCTGCCTTTCAGTTCTTATCATATTTGCCCTCTCTGGAACATTCTATGTAGTCGATCACCACCTCTTTAAAACACCCTTAGTATCTGGGACACCACATTCTGCTGGTTTTCCTCCAATGACTTAGGACATTTCTCTCAACCTCCTTGGGAATTCATCCTCCTCTCCTGGATCTTTAGTGTTAGAGTTCATCAGAGCTTAGACCTCAGTACTCTGTCTCTTTCCTTTCTTTCTTGGTGACCTTGTCCACTCCCTGTCTCAAATGATATATCAACAAGCCTCAACAATATATCTACAGCCAAGGTCTCGCTGTATGAGTTCTAGCTAATAAATCCAACTGTATATATTGCTAGCATTGTCATGATTATAAGTGATAAAATCCCACCCAAAACTAGCTTAAGATAAAAAACAGACAAACATACAAAAAAAAAGGGAGGGGGAAGAGAGACAGAGAAACAGAAAGAGTCAGAGAGAGAGTGCAAGATTAATAGACACATACTGACTCTTAATTCATGTAACCGAACCAGGGGCAGAAGCAAGAGGACTCTGTTATTCTCAGGATCCTTTCTCTCCGACTCCTGTCTCTCTGCACATTATTTTTATTTTTCTAAGCCAATATAATCCCCATAATCATTAAGAGCTCTGAACATATATCCTCACAGCTCTGCAACCAGAGTGTAAAAATCTCTCTTCTGTCCACTCAGACTAAGAGAAGGAATTTGATTGGTCCATTGATGTTCACATGACTTCTCTATAAATCAATCCCTGTGGCCTGGGAGTCAAGATATTACAATAGCCTTAGATTGGGTCACATGCAGACCTCATAATTATACTAGAGGAAGAATGCTGGGCCAGGCAGTCACACCAAATGTATCCATTAGACTGTTTAAAATTTCCATTTGGATCTCTCACAGGTATCTCAAGGTGATAGTATCCAAAACCTAACTAGGTTAGGAACCTAATATTCCTCCAAAGCACGTGATTCTCCTCCAGTATTTTCAATCTCAGAAAATGACACCAACATTTATGGGATTGACGAGAGTTATGCTTGACAACCTCTCTCCTTTACTGTCACCACCACGCACCCACAATCCAATGATCATGTTGTATTGATCTTACAACCAAGACATACTTTGGATCCATCCACTTCTTTCTGTCTCCAATATCACCCTCCTAGTTCAAGTCAATGTCACCTCATACCTAGATTACTGCAATAGCCTCCTAATTGGTCTCCTACTGTCCATTCTTGATCTCTTCCCATTCTTTATCTTCAAAGCAGAATGATTTTCTAAAAATTAAAACCCATCATATCTTGCTCTTAAAATCTTAGAAAAGCTTCTCACTGCTCTCAAGATAAGCACTGAACCCTTAACTTGCCCTCACATCTGGGGATCTCGCCTTAACACCGTGGGGATCCAATCTCTGCTTTTCTTCCTAACCTTGCTCTTACCACTCTCTCCTTTCCTCCACTCAAAATGTTTCAACCATATTAATCTTTCAGTTTTTCAGAAGTAATCTGAACTTTATTGAGTTATAGGGCTTTCTCATGAGCCGGGTAAACATATCATGTTTTACGCTCTCTAGACCCTACACTTCTTCACATTACTTATCATAACTCCAATACTTATCTGTGCAATTTTTTAACTGTAAGGTTCATAAGGGCAAGGACAGCATCTGTCTTGTTTGACATATTATGTAACACTTAGAGATATTCAAGCAATATTTATTGAATGAATGGTCATCCTACCTTATTACAGTTCTTTATATATCTGTCTTTTCAGCCAAAATATGAATTCATTCTTTTGCTTCGCAGATATTTATTGAGTTCCCACCTTGCGCTAAGGAGTTAAATATTGGGGACAGGGTCATGAAGAAGATAGATGGGGGTCCTTTCCTTTGGAAATTTATATATTTTTTTACTATGCAGAAAATGTGTTTTTCCTTTCCATCCATATACCTCAATTCCTGGCAGATACCAGCTATGTAATGCTTGCTAAATGAATTAATTAATGGATACTCTGAAGATGACCATCAACTATTCCCTGTTCTTGACACTGTTCCTAATTTTGTGTGTTTAAAATGACAAAAAGACTCATTGCAGATCAAAATGGGTCACAAGCCATGGGTTTTCTGGCTGGCAGTGAGCGGACCAAATGGAATAATCACCCACTAGGCAAAAGTGAGATAGAAAAGTCCAAGATGGGATATTGGCACAAGGGTGGAAGGAAGGTTCTAGATACATGACATCTGGGAGCCTTGGGACAAAAGGATGGGAGAAAAATTATAATGTCAATGGAGTAAGAAAGGAAGAGGAAGGAAAAGGACCAATGGGAGATGAAATATGCCCATTTTTCATTGACGTTTCTTACTTAATGTCTGTCTCCTACTCTGCATTGTGAACTCTGTGGCAACAGGAACAATGTCTGGGTTATCAGAGCATCCCCGGTGCCATTCGAAGTGACCACGCTTCCTTGATGAATGAATGAATAAATGAATGCTCAGGCAGAGTAGGCTCAGTGTCTCAGAATCACAGGTCCCGGAGTTAATGAGGCCAGGACACCTGTTCCTATACCTCACATCACTCAGAGAACACACCTCCTGTGACTGGTTCTGGAGCTCACCCTCTCCAGATAAGCAGGAAACCCTTGAGAGGAAGTTCTTACACCTAGATATTCCAACCAGTCACCAGCCGAAGACATCCCCAGACCATAGTAGAGACGAACGGATCCTTTATCCCTGAGTTGATAGCTGAAAATTCTCAGGAAAAAAAAAAAAAACCCTCTTTATAGTTAGAGATAAAAAAATTTTAAATGCACTTATGCCTAGAAGGCATAGATAGCATCAGTGTGAATGAGTGAATTATACTAGGTAATTTTTTCAGAAAAGAGGTGGTACTGTAGTGAGGTATACAATATAGGAGGGCTGTAGGTACCTTAAGTGATGAGAGGATGCCTTTAGGGAGAAAAAGGAGACAAAAATTAAGGGACCTAAAGACCTCAAAGATAAACCTACGGGCAAGTCATACCCAGAGCAGGTATAATTTTATGACTTTACTGTCTCAGTGAAAGGTGATATCCCATAACAACTAAACATATGATCTTAAGAATCTGGTGGCGTGGGTTTGAATCACAGCACCGTTGATTTTGGATAAGTCACGTAGAATCTCTAGGGTTCAGTTATTTTATCTGGAAATGAATATATGAATGAGAAGCATCTCCTAAGATGTTGAGAGTACTAAATGAAGGAACACTGTAAAGCGCCTGGCGTGCATTATATGCTTGATAAATATGAGTTATTACTAACACTCATACAAATGACTTGGCAGGAAGTGTGTTCACCATTTGGGCTCATCTCTAATACTGGAGATTCCGAGGAGAACCAGAGGAAATGAGGAGGCCCTGAGAGAACCTTCGCAAGATGTGGCCAAGCAGATCCGGGCACACAGTTGGCACTCAGTAAGTGATGACTTTCCTTCCTTCCACTTTTGTCATCTCCCTGTTTCTGTGAAGTTGACTGTCAAGCGTGCAGTTCTCCCTGCCCTACCTTGGAGCTTCCCTGTGCCCACGAGACCTTTTCTGGTTTGGAGATGGCTGAACACAGCCCAGCAGCAACACCAAGGGAAAGTGGTCAAAATGCAGATCAGGGTTTTCTTTTTAAAGAAATGCATATTTTAAGGTAACCATCCAGATGCATGGTTCACATGAGAATCTAAACGAGCACAGCTAATGCAAAGTTATAAAACCAGATTATTTTTTCTTCTTCAGCAAACAATCTAAGAGCCCTTGGGCTCAGGAAGGAGATGGGTGGTTGTTTCCTGGCTCCACGCAAACGCGGGAAGGAAGTGAAGTTGAGTGCCCTGTGCCGCCTCCTTCCCCTTTCCCCTTCCCCATTCTACTCCCCAAGCCTTTCGCCCCCAACTCTGGGCACAGAACTGTCCATAGTTTCCCAGCCAAAATTTTCTCTCAAGAAGGATCTGAAACTCATTTACATTAAAATACAAATGAGGACTGCAACTGAGAGCATTACATCAAGGTTTTTCTTTTAAAACCCCAGCAAAGATTCACACCAACCCCAGCAAGGAGCAGAGACTTCTTTAGCAAGCTCCAGAAGCTTAATCGTTGGCATTTTCATTGTGGATTCATCCTGGAATCCTGAAATCTCACCACTTAGGTTGTAAGTTAATCAGCAGAGTTTAAAGAAAAGCAGGAAGGGTTAGAGAGAGCGATTGGTACTTACGAAATGGTAACCACCTTCATTCTTTTAGACAGAAGGAGGTGGAGATGCAGCAAATCAACCTCCCCTGAATTTAAAATCACCTGAAGCATTTATGTACTGACAACCAGATGCCCTTGGATCTCTTTTTCAATAGGTCTGGGTTAAAACCTCAGAAGCTGATTTTTGTAACCAACATTGTGGGGTTGTAGAGAGGATTAAACGAGGGAGTTAATGAGAAAGTCCTAGCTTAAGAGCGTTGAGTACTATTTGAATCTCTCATCTCGCTTCCTGTAGCCTCATTTGGAAGTGTGAGTCTGATTTCCCCAGTTTGTGCTGTCCTTAACTCTCAATTGTACACATTTCTGAAGAGCTTCTGTTCTCTGAGCTATTTTATAAGTTGTTGACAGATTCATCTTTCTAAAGTACAGTTCTGAGCACGTCCAAGGAATCCATGTTCCACCTAACAAACATACGGACAATACAATCTTCACAGAGTAGCAAAAATTATCTTTTAAAAATTGGATTATTTCATTCCCACATTAAAATGAAATGCAAACTCTTTAGCGCAGCTTTCAAAGCCCTCACATGACCTGGCCCCTGCTCATCTTCCCTACCCCATCTCATACCACTTCCCTTTGTTCGCTAGGCTCCAGTCACTCTGACTTGATTGATCCTCCTGCCTCAGTGCTCACTCCTGCCTCAAGGCCACCACCTCGCTGTTCCTTCTGCCCAGAATGCTTTTCCCCCAGATCCTTGCAGGACTGACTGGTTCCACTGTGTGGTTACCTCTTGGCTCAACAACTACTCCCACTAGAGCAGTCCCCCCAGGCTCAATCACATGAATCCTTTTTATTTTCTTTACAGCACTTCAGTCTAAAATGTCCTTGTTTATTTATTTGTTTGCTTACTATGAGCTCCCTAACCCCTCCAGGATGCAAGACCCCCGGTTTCCCTGTTCACAGCGTTATCACCGCTGTTGAAGTAGCAATTGACACATGGTTGACCTTCAATGAGCATTCTGCAATAGAACCATGTTATGCTCTGTTCAAATCCTTCCATGGTTCTCCATACTTCTCAGAACTGAGAACACATTCCTTGGCCTGCCAGTTAACAGTCTCCATGGTTTTGCCTAATTCTTATGCTGAACTATGTCCATGTAGTTCCCTTCTTATTATAACTCTGAACACATTAAATTGAAATGATCTGCATGGGTTTCTTTCTCCTAACCTTTACCCCTCAAAGTGAGGTTTATGAACCTGTATTGTTGGCATCATCTGGAAATTTCTTAGAACTACAGACTCTGAAGCTTAGCATTAAATCTACTGAATCACCGTCTGCATTTTAACAGGAGCCCCAGGTGAACTGTGGCCTTATTACTAAAGGAATAATCAGTCAGCCACCCAATGTGTGTCAGCTGAACTCCTCACCACTTCCAATTGGATCTCCCACTGATCTCTCGAGTCGATAATGTTTAAACTGAGCTAATAATGGTCCTTCCAAAACATGATTCTCTTCCAGTGTTCTCAACCTCAGAAAATAAGAAATATTTTCCTACACTAGTTTATGAGTTATTCAAAGGCTTTATTATTCTGCTTTGGAAACGGGGGGCAGGGGGCATGGGAGTGACAGTCACTGAAATAGAGAGCGTAGGAGGATTGGCTGGAGGTGGGCAGAGAGAGAATGGCTTTAATTTTCCCACGAGAAAGCCAGGGGACAAATACCAGTAGATAGCTGGATATATGAGTTTGGAGATCAGGAGCGATACCAGTGTTCAAAAATAGATATGGGAGCCAACACGCAGTAGCCAGTGTTGATTCAGTGACCCTACCACATTTCCCTAATTCATTCACTCTTCAAGATGACTATCTCACATCCTATCCTTTCTCCTTAAACCTCCATCACCTCCTCCCCAGACTTCAGTCCTGGCTGATAACCTTATTTTCTATTTCACAGGAAAAAATAGAAGGGTCGGCAGCGGTCATGCACCCACTCACACCCCCATACCTGTAGTCTGCCCTTCCTCTTCAGGAGAAGCTGTTAACAACTTTGTTAGCATTTGTTAAGGAAAGCACAGGGTGTGAGATGGTGAATGATGTTCAACAAAAGACCACAAGAAACATTGAAATGGGTTCATTACTCATTGGTTCTGGAGGAAGTACTGGGCAGGCCGCCAGGGGCCATGAGGGGAGGTCAAGACAGGGTACAGGCTGTGAGAGTGACAGGTCCTGGGACATGTGCCTTTATTAGGGTCATGGGGGGAGTGCCTTGGGTTTCCCAGGCTAAGGCCAGATTGGTCAATTCAAACCAAAATGAGTGTGGTTTTGGTAAGCTCCATGGGGTCTTATCTAAGGGGTGCACAAAGGGAAGGCCCTGGGAGACAGGGGAGCCTGTTTGATCACAAGGGCTGCTGGGGAAGTCATATCAGGAACTTACATTTGCTTGTGACTCTGTGGGCTATTCTTTAGGCCATTGGCTGGTATGAGGGGCTGGTGTCCATTTAAGGCCCCTGCAGGTCACTTGGCCAAACAACATGAGTGCTGAGGCAGAAATGCCACGGAGTAGTTTAACTAAACTCTTGACAGAAGCCAACCTCTCCACTATTTCCTATATCCCATCCTCTTACCCTTTTCAAGGACCTCACTCCAACAATTCACTCCTCTTTCCCCTGTGTCATAAAAATTTTCCTATTAGATTGTCTATGATTCAAGCATATGAAATCTCCTATCAATAAAACCAAACCAAAAAAAAAAAAAAAGCCTCCCTCGACCCTCTACCGTCTTTCCACTATCACTCATTCTTCTGCTTTACAGCAAAGCTCTTGGAGAAGTTGTCTACACTGCAGCCTCCAACTTCTCCCATTGCCTCCCACCCACAACTGAAACTGCTTTGTCAAGGTCATCGGTGGCCTCCACATCCCCAAATCCATCGGGCAGTTCTCAGCCCCCGTCGTACTTCCCTTTCAGTAGTTGACACACTTCATGTCCCCCTGGACACTCTTTGCTGACCTTTCAGGGCACCATGCACTGGCGGCAGTCCTTTGTCTCAGGCCACTTCTCAGTCTCCTCTCCTGGTGACTGTCCTCTCCCAGCCTCTCCATGTCGCATGCCCAACGCTCACTCGTCAGTTTGCTTCCCTTTTTCGAACACACACCCTTGGTGATGTCACCCAGTGTCACTGCTTCAAATGTCACCCTACATGCTGGTGACTCCCAAAGGTCTATCTCCAGACCTCTCCCCTGGTGTCCACATTCATATATCCTACTTCCTTCTCAACAGCTACACAGGGTCTAAGAACCACGTAGAACTTAGCCTGCCCCAAATCTAACTCTCCCCTCCCCACCAGGTCCCCCACAGCCTTCCTTATCCCTGAAAATGACCACGCCTCCTTCCACTTGCCAGAGCCCAAACCTTTGGGCTTAACCTTGGTTTCTTTCCTTCACTCCCACATCTAACAGAAAATCCTATTGATCTCACCTCAAATTAGAGCCAAAATTCATCCATTTCTCAACACTGCATTGCTACCACCCTGATCCAAGTCCTCATCGTCTCTTGCTTTGATTATTGCAGTTGTCTCCTAACAGAAATTCCTGCCTCTGCTCTGGCCTCCAGGGTCTCTTCTTAACAGAGACACCAGAGTGATCCTCTAAGGGTATAAGTCAGATCCTATCACTCTTCTTAAAATCCAGTGGCTCAGGCTTCCCTGGTGGTGCAGTGGTTAAGAATCTGCCTGCCAATGCAGGGGACACGGGTTCGAGCCCTGGTCTGGGAAGATCCCACATGCCGCGGAGCAACTAAGCCCGTGTGCCACAACTACTGAGCTTGCGTGCTACAACTACCGAAGCCTGTGTGCCCTAGAGCCCATGCTCCACAGCAAGAGAAGCCACCGCAATGAGAAGCCACGCACTGCAACGAGGAGTGGCCCCTGCTCGCCGCAACTAGAGAAAGCCCGAGCACAGCAACAATGACCCAACGCAGCCAGAAACAAATTTTAAAAATTAAAAAAAAACAAAAACAAAAACCCCTGGCTCTCCATTTCCCTCAAAGGCGAGGCCAAAGCCCTGACATTGCCTGTGAAACCCTCCCCACTGCCCCCTGATCTGTTTCCTTCCTCTTTCCCCTGGATCACTTCATTCTAGCCCCCTGAGGGTTTCTTGATGATGCCAAGTTCGATCCCACTGCAGGGCACTTGTGTTCTTTGTTTCCGCTGCCATGCCTCATGTCTTGGTCACTCACACCTTTCAGGTCTGTGTGTAAATGTCTTACCAAAGAAGCATTCCTAGGCACCCTGTAAAGGAGCTGTCTCTCCCTCCTGACCTTCCTTCCCCACGTACCCATCATGATATTTGCTACAGCACTTACTTCATCTCTAACAGGAAATGTTTGCTTATTCATTATCTGTCTCTTCATTAGTATGTAAGTTCGCAAGAGCAGGGTGTGGTCTGTTTTATTTATTGCTATATCTCTATCTATCTTACTGAAGAACAGTAATGGGCATATAGTACCAGGCCTTCAATAAATACTTGTTGAATACATGATTGACTAAAAATGGATGAAAGAAATGTGTATTGAATGTCTAATATGTGTCGTAAATATATAACTAGGAATTGAGGCTATAAGAAAGGATGAAATCTCACGTCGGGGATCGACAGGTGAGATTGCAGCAGGGTTGAAGAACACAGTTCTGGGGAGAGCCATAAAGAGGACCTTTTAAGGGAGCGTGGAAAGGAGATGCTAGAGAGGAAGGCGGTAAACCCAGATAAAATCATCACAGAACACAAGAGAAGATAGAGTTCCAAAGGAAAGGGGATTGACAAGAGTAGCAAGGCTGCAGAAAGATAAAGTAATAGGAAGAAATGGAAAGGACCCATTGGAGGTAGCAAAAGCATTTTGGGGACCTTACTGGTTCCTGGCAACTGTGATAGTAATACCTCCCCCGGGAAGCCTCTGTAAATCCTAATATCCCAGTGTTTATCAATCAGAATATAGGCTCATTGATTTGTCAGTTATCCAACCATTTACACTTGAGCAGCCTGAGGGCCTTGAAGAAGGAAATGGCATGTTTGGGGCAATTCCTATGGGCCAGGCACAGTGCTAGGTATTTTGCAAGTACTAATATATTTGATCCTCAGAGCAACCCAGTGAGATAGGTATGATTTCCCATTTTACATATTCAGAAATTGAGGTTCCAGGAGGCTAACCCAAGATCTTGTAACTACTAACGGATACTGGAACCTCTGTCTTTTGGACTCCTTATGAAAAATCTGTATGTTGGGGAGTGTTTGTCCCGTCCTTCCTATGTCATCTGGAAGTTCCACAGAGGTAGACGTGCTGGTTTCTTATCCAATAGCTAATCCTATCTTCCTGCTGACAGAACTGGATTTTCTTTGTGTATGGGGTAACCCTGTGCTTCAGCAAAGACTGAGCCCTTTCCTAATCCCAGAGCCAAAATTTGCCTAGTCTAAGCAAATTATGACCATTTCATTTGTCCTGCTGTTGATCAGCTCAGGGACAGGCTTGTGATGCCTCCTAGGACGTGAGGGCATTTCTGCTGGGGAGTGTCTTCATTTTGGCTTTATTTATTTATGTATTTATTTGCATTTGGATGTGGTTGAGAAGGTACTCCCTAAAGCTATTGCAGCCACTTTGCAACTGTGAGGGAACCAACCACCTGAGAATAAAACTGACATGAAGATATTCATTGATCTATCCCCAGACTTCTTGCTTGGTGAGGCAACAGGTATTTATTGTTCAAGCCACTTTAAGTTCTATTTTCACGTTATTTGTAGCCAAAGCATCCAATATACACAATATACTGTGTATATTTTTACCCACTGGTTTATTCCAAGCTCCTAACACAGTGGTAATTGCTCAAAAAAAAATATGTTTTGATTGCCAGCATGAAGAATGTTGTGTATTTCAGAGTAAAGATGAATGAATTCAATGAATTATTACAGGGTATAGAAAATTGAGGTGACAGCATGCCATTGGCGTTCTCTCTAAAAGCACAAGAGCAGGAGAGAAAAAGAGCACAACACCACCTGGAAAAAACCCTGGTTGTGTGTAACATGGCAGCATCTCAGTACTCTGTCACCAGGGAGAAATATTTGTGTTAAGACCTCTGTCTATCAGACGGCCATTTCCTCCCATGTAATTAGTTGAAATTTAAAATCAATTTGTGTCCCTGGTTACCGAGGTCCAGACTAAAGAACAGCCTAGATTGTGTTTTCAGTCAGGAGGTGGCTGTGTTCAAGATTTGTGTTGGCATCTTTGAGCTGCGACCACAGCTCACATTTTTGTGGGAAATATCAGATGAAAGTTTTATGGCAACATTCTTCCATCAGGAAGGACGGGGCGGGGGGGGGGGGCAGGGGGGACGGGCTTCAGCATGCCCAAGAGAGTTTTTCTCCTTCTGAAACATGTTTAGACTCATTCTTTCCAAATTAATGAGGCCACTTTCCCCTTTCAGAGCAAATGCAGATAGAGAAACAAATGGGTGAAAATTTAGAAACATCAGGGTCCCCTTTCCAAAGCCTCATTTCACAAGGCCCTATGTGGTTTGTGGAAGCAAGTTGAGGTCCTGGTGACTGATAAATACGATATAATTTTAGAACTTTCATAAGCCTGTGTGGCCTTTTTGTTGAAGATCAGCAATTAGGGCCTTAAAGTACTGAAAACAATTACCTAAATCGTTTTCAAAATGTCCATATTCAGTATTAGTTCTGGGCAATGTCTCTTCCTCTTGTTCAGCCCCTGCTTATACTCTTTCATTCAGCTAGATTATTCCAGTTGTGGTTCCCAGATATGGTTCAGCTGCAGTGTGTGCAGGGGTGCGTGGGGAAGACGTTCTGGCCGAGGCTTTGGAGAAGAGTCTCTTTGTGCCCACTTGCTCATGGCCCTATTCTGAGGGAAGGGACCCTAAATGATTTCCTACAAACAGATCATCACACTTGACCCCCTGATCCTGGCTGATGGAACCAGGAAGGGGCAGTTGTTTTTGAAGATGGCCATCCGTAAGCTGACCGGCAGCCAATGAGATAATCCAGTGGGAGCCCTCTGTAGGACAGGGGTGTCCAGTGGCCTGTAGTGGCCAATGGACTCTATCAGATCCTTTCTCTTAAGAAGTATGAAGGTGACACAGAGAGAAAAATATAAGTGACAGAAGGGTTCAAAAACCAAGAGACTCATGGAGAGGAGACGGTGGGCTAAAGCCATGAATCAGTAGAATTTAAGATTAAGAAGCTAAGCAGGACATTGGAGGGAGCTAAAAAGGGTATGAGAAGTATTGAGAAAGAGGCAGTGGCCTCGTGTGGTGCTGTGGGTGGCCGCTGCTGAGTCAGCAAGATCCTGGGGTCTGTGGACCGAGGATGAAGTGCCAGTTCCTGGGAGGCTCAGTCCTGCATTTATGCCAACTGCCTACCGTTGTCCCTTACGTGCCTTCATCATAAATCTCCATTTGCTGAGAATCTGATTGGGTCAAGCTCTTGCAATCTGAAAGAACTTAACTACTAGGTTCAATATTTACAAACTTTGTGATCTTGGGTAAGTCACTTAACCTCTGTGAACAGTAGATGTTCAATCTCTACCTGCGATAGGCAGAATAATGACCCCAGCATGTCCATGTCCAAATTCTAGGAATCTAAGAATATGTCACTTTACATGGCAAAAGGGATTTTGCAAGTGTGATGAAGTTAGAGACCTTGAATTGGGCTCCTATATTATCCATGAGAGTCCAAGCTAGTCACATGGGTCCTTAAAATCAAATAGGAGAACTTTTCCCAGCTGAGGTTGGGGGAGATATAACTATAGAGGAGCAGTCATAGAGGTTCAACATTACTGACTTTGAAGATGAAAGAAGAGGCCAGTAGCCAAGGAATATGGGCAACCTCTAGAAGAGAAGAAGGCAAGGAAACAGACTCTCCCCTAGCCCCTCCAAAAGAATGCAGCCACGCCTACACACTAACTAGCCCAGGAGACCGTGTGGGACTTCTAACCTACAGAACTGTAAGATGATAAATATCTTTTGTCTTAAGCCATTAATTCTGTGGTAACTTGTTACTGCAACAATAGTAAACTAATCCACTATAATATCGCTCTACATATATATGGGAAAACATTTAAACGAATACACACTCCAATGTAATATTGGTTATGTCATCTTTTTGAACTCCTTACTTTTTCTGGTTTCAACAATGAGTATATGTTACTTGTGTAATAAAGAAGTGCTTATGTGTACTTTTGGTAAGATTTATTTGGTAAATAATAAGTCCAACAAACATTTCTTGAAGGTACTTTGTGTAGTCCTGAGGTCATTTAGATACTGCACGTTTTTTAGTCTTTGTTAGGCCTGGTATGGTGCACTGTGACAGATCTCAAGGTCATGTTGATGGAGTTCAAAAGTGTACTGAAGAAATTTTAGAAGGACATTTTAGAGACCCTGTGGCTTCACAAGTCCATCAGCCTCACCCAAAGTCTAAAAACTCTTAGGCTCATTCACAGCTCACCCAATGTCAATAGGGGAGGACTATTAACTGATATTAGAGTTACCAATACTGGTGATAAGCACAGCAAATGAGACAGTGAGACTCCTTTGAAGGTACTTCTGAACCACTTAAGGTTAAGAACTTGGCTTTGGTGAGTTAAAATTGCAGAGCATGCCCGAAATACCAGTTCTCACTTGAGCAAGAATTTGTTAGCTCTTATCACGACCAACCATCTTCAGGGCTTTGAATGGCCCTAAACCTAATTTCGCATTTAGACAGGACAATAGGTGCTTTGCAGGACCTGATTAGAGAATAACGCAAAGCTGTTTCCCACTAGGTCACTTTGACCTGCGGCCGAGCCAAATTCCCTGGACCTGTCTCCAGCCAAGCTACACCCCAGAGGAATGAAGGAAATAGAGCAGATTTTCAGGAGTAGAGATCTTAGCACTTTTCATCATGTCTTTATTCATTAAATGTTTGTTGGATGTTGTAACTGTGTCCCCAAATGTTCATGTGCATAAGAATTAGCTGGGAGGGTTCCACTCCCCAGAGAAACTGATTCAGCAATTCAAGGGTGGGACCTGGGGATCTATATTTATCCACCTTGTGGGTGATTTTGATACAAGAACTCTACAGACCACTTTGTAAAATGTTTAGTTTGGTCTAAACAAAATGAATAAGCAACAGTTTCTTGCCATCTGGAGCCTTGAAGTCCAAGGAAACAGACACACTATTATACTATGTGATGAGCACAATAATAGAAGTTTTGGTGACAGTGAAAGGGGGAAAAGATTCTCTGTCCAGGCGAGTGCAGTCTTGAAGCATGTCGCCAGAAAGAGAAGAAGGAATGGCATTCTACGTAGGGGAACAGCCTTTACAATCCCCAAATCATGAGAAGACATGAAATACTAAGGAAGAGTGAGCAGTGCAGGGTGATGGGAAGATGAGAGGAACTCTAGGTGTGGATAAGCAGGAGAGAATCGAAGAAGAGAGCATGGATCTCGATTCACCATCTAAGTCATCTCACTTTGTTTTGTAGGCAACAGGGAGTTGGTGGAAGTTTTTAAGCAGACAGTGACATGAGAAGATTTGAAATTTTTCTATGAGAACATCTAGTATTGTGGAGATGCTCATTCAACTAATGTCTCCTGAGGACCCACCTTGTGCCCTGTCACAGTTAGAAATTGTTGTGACAGTCCAAGCAATGAAACTAAACTAAGGTATCAGCAGTGGGCATGTATGGAATTGGTCAACAAGATTTAAGATTTAATTTTTTAAATAACAGGATTTGGTGACAGGTTAGATTTAAGAAGCAAGGAGATGTTTGTAATGTTTTAAGGCAGAGAGACTGCTATGGACTAAATGTTTATGTCCCCCCCCCCCCCAGCTTCTTATGTTGAAGCCTAATCCCCAATGTGATGGCATTAGGAGATTGACGTTGGGGAGGTAAGTAGGTCATGAGGATGGAGCCTTCATGAATGGGATTAGTGTCCTTATAAGAAGAGACAAAGAAGGATCATCTCTCTCCCCCATGTGAGGATACAGCAAGAAGAGAGCCATTTACAAACCAGGAAGAGGACCCTCACCAAAACCCAACTGTGTTGGCACCCTTGGTTTCAGACTTCTAGCCTCCGGAACTGTGAAAAATAAATGTTTGGTTGTTTGAACCATCCAGCCCATGGAATTTCGTTAAAGCAGCTAGAACTGACTAAGACAGAGACTGAAGGGATGATAATGACATTAGTGGAGAGTCAGGAGGAAAAGACTTGCCCCAGACCTAAATGGGAGTAGAGGAGCCCATCCAGAGGGAGAAGTAGAGTGAAAATATGTGAGGTCCAGTGGTGGAACATGGGTAGCAATAAGCGGGGGGATGTAGTGAACTGTGAAGGAAGTGAACTGAGCTGAACGGGATCCCCCAGAGAAGGAAAGACGGGTCTGAGAGGAAAGAAGTGATTGGTCATTTTAAATGCAACAGAGGAAAGCCATTGTGATGTCTTTTGGTTTCACCATCTAGGATGCCATGGGTGACATTAACAGGGACTACTGCATGCAGAGCTGGGGGTGGGAGCTAGAGGTCAGGATGGAGGGAACGCAGTGAGGAAGAAGGGAATGGAAGGTGTGGCAGTGGGAGCACACAGTGTAGACGAAACAACTCTTTCAGGAAAGCTGAGCATGAAAGGAAGGAGGCAGAGTAAGAAGAAGAGTGGATAGAATTAAGGCACTAAGTATTAGGGTTTCCGTGAACCTGTGGGCAAAGGGCTTTTCGCATATACAATAGGAAAAGTTGTGGTGAAAATAGAGGAGGGATAAGTGGGATTTCTTTTTAGAATTTCTATTGTCTTAGAGTAAAATACTTATATAAAAACTAAAGGGAACAAGTGTGCTGGGGCTTTAAGTACCAGGAATCAGTAAAAAAATATTTCTAAGTCTTTAGAGTAGGAATCTGTCAGTATGGGCTTGTGAAATGGAGGCTGCTCTGAGAATCAGGAGGAGGATGTGCTCAAGGGAAAGGAAGGCTAAAGAACCAGCCATGGCAGAGCAAAAAGGGGCTGTAAATTATCATGATACTTGGCAGTCCCTCCCTGGGACTGGGTCACTGTCAGGGCAGCAAACCTACCTCGAGAGAGGCATGATTTGACTTGATTTTTTGCTTAAGTGATTGTGTAGGCATAAAGGAAAATCCAGAAAAATCACCTTATCAAATGACTAATCAACCTTTGGTATTTGATCTGGGAATCTCTACTCAGGGGCAAACCAGTTGGATGTAAATCCACATTTTTGTATATTTAGAAAACAAATGGTCAAAAGTCAGATAGATGGAGGAGTCTAATCTCTTCAACCATCGAGAACAACCGTGTAATTTTATTTTGTATATTCTTATGAATAAGATGTTGCTTTCAAGTTCCTATTTCATGTGAAACCAGAACATCAGTTTGTACAGTTCCCTCAGAAACCGAGCATAATGTGATGGTTTCAATCTTGTGTTCTGTTTGTGCACAAGAGCGCGCTCAAGGGCAAGGTTGCACACGTGCATGTTGCAAATTGACGGTGGTTACGTATATTCGTGTAAATGCCTAGCAGATGTCTTCGAAGAATACATACCAAACAGGTAGCAGGGGTTCCCTTTGGGCAAAGCAGAGGCGAGACCTGAAATTAGGGTTGATGGTTGGAAAGCACTTTAATTTTACCTTCAACATTAGTTTTTTTACCATATAAATTTATTAGTTGTATATTTTAAAAATTAATTTAAAAATTATGGTGAAATCAACACTGACAAGATTTTGCTAATTATTCTTTGGGAAGTCAAAGGTGGTTATCATTTAGTAGAGGGATAGGTGATCGAGATATAAGTAATGGAGAAATCAGTGCTTGGTGTTTGCCGGATGCTTAAATGCAATGAATGCCTCCAATAAATCAGAACCCTTTATGTTTGTCATCAGTTCTGTCTTGAAAAGAATTCAGTCTTCCTGCCTCTAGCTCTTCTTGGAACCCATGTTTCTTCAAACAGCTATTCTGTGAGCTAGAAGAATGGTTTCATCTATGAAAATGTCATTTTCCTCCTAATGATAAACATCAAAAATGGTAGCGGGCTTCCCTGGTGGCGCAGTGGTTGAGAGTCCGCCTGCTGATGCAGGGGACGCGGGTCTGTGCCCCGGTCCGGGAAGATCCCACGTGCCACGGAGCGGCTGGGCCCGTGAGCCATGGCCGCTGAGCCTGCGCGTCCGGAGCCTGTGCTCCGCAACGGGAGAGGCCACAACAGTGAGAGGCCCGCATACCGCAAAAAAAAAAAAAAAAAGGTAGCTATTTTTATTAATCCAATGATAATGATTGAAACTATAATTCAAAGGATTGAAGAATGAGCAGAGAGTGAGGATCTGGATGGATGAAAGAGTGAAATTCTGCAGAGATCATGAGGGACACTGAACGAGCTCACGTCGGCATCTTACCTCTGCATGGTGTGAGCTCAGGGCTGGGCTCAGGGCTTCTGGAGAGAGAGGAAAGTTTGGAAAGAAGACCTGACAGAGAGTAGGAAATGAGTGAGAAGATTCCTGAGCAGCAGAAGGGCCTCAGCTGAGGTTACTGAGAGAGAGATGCCAGGAAACAATTTGGCCTTTGTTAACTTTTCCCAGTGAGTCTGGGTTGCTCTGAAGCATGAGAGAAAGTAGACTGAACTTCCACTTAGGGCTGGGAATGGGTGAACACCCAGAAGAACAAGAACAAGGAAATCGACATTAACATGTCACTGGAATAGCTTTCCATGGGGCTCTGGCGATGTAAGGGTGCGACACTCTAGGACTTGGTTGATGGACGGGAGAACAGAAGAGATGGAAGGCAAAGACGTCCTGTTACAAGAGAGAGAACAGGAGGGTTGTAAGCAGCAAGAGAACAAAAGAGGAAGGTGAATAAGGTTCATTTTGTCATGCCTACTAGACTGTAATTTCTCTTAGGAGCTGATTTTCATTCATTTTTGATTTATCATAGCACTTGTTCAATAAATGCTTTTAATATCGTGAGTGAACCCGTTAAGGGGAATCATGATCTCACTAGATAATCTACCAACTAAGCTCTGAGCCTCTTGAGTGCAGGCCCTGAGTCTTGTGAACTGATATATCAAAACTGTGGGAAAGATCAGAGGAGTTTGCAGGTCCACTATAGTTATTGAATGGACAAATGAGCTGGAGCTTTTTGAACTCTGATTTCTTCATCCAAAAATGAAAACCACAAGACCAACTCACAGTCCCGAGAAGGGAGGAGGCATACAACACAACACTAGACAATTCTGCTCATGAAACGTGCCAGACCAACGCTCGAGCATATTCATTTAAATTCCTCCGTGGGCAGCTGATTCCCCAGGGCTAATACTGTCTTCAGTCATGGAGGGAAATGAGTCAAGCAAATGGAATCATAAATACACACACGCACACACATGGACACGACTTGGCCATAGACTTTTTAAACTTATCTTCTCAAATTCTCCTCACTTCTTTCTCCTTCACCCCTCAGTCTCCACTTCATACAGCTGGCCCTGCTTGGACCAAATATCCATGACATTCAAAACCACTGCCTGGAGGTTGGCTACTGCTTAACAGGTAGTTATAAACCATTCTGTGGTGCTGAGATTCCAGCAATCTGAGATGGCATGAAGAAACTAATTAAAGCAGTCAGGAAGACTGTGTAAATAAAGATGAAAATGTAAACACAGTCTTCATTGGATACAGTGATTACAAATTACACTTGTTTGTTTTTTGTCAGAACCATCTGTGGTTTGTCAGAATTTTGATATGTGGCATAACCTGCCACTAATCAAAAGAAGAAAACAAACCACACACACACAAAAAAGAAGGAAATCTAAGACTGTAAGTAGGAAAACAGACGTAGGAAACTTCCATCTTTCCAAGTGGGAAAAATATTTAACTTGTTTTTTGCAAACAAATCTGATCTGTCTTTGGACAAAGTCTGAGCTCCTTAGTTTGCCTTGACAGATGTGCCCTCTCTCCATCCTGAAGAGCCCAGCAGTGGGAGGTCCAGACATGAGGGGGAAAGTGGGGAAAGAAGCCATGAGGATGTAGATGAAATAACAGAGTTAAGGATAATCAAGTTGCCAAACTCAAGGACTTTATTTAAAAGAAGCCCAAGCTTAGTTTTTTTAGAATATCTAGGGTATCGGTGACTTATGGAAACAACTAGCTAGCATTAATCTTCAAGTTACACTATATAACTGTAAAATATTTTTTCTAAAATTTAGCATTTAAATTTATACTGCATAAACATCTAATGAAGCAGATAATATTTTACTGATATGGTATTTAACTGATATGGGAAATGCATAGAGGAGCATTTTGAAAAAATTATTTACTGTCTATACTTCTCCTCTACCTCTATTGATTTATCATGAATAAATACTCTGCACTATAAAATAAAAACTTAGAATAACTCTACCTCAAATCTGGACCAGTTCCTGATATATAGCATGTACTCAAGAATAGTTTTTTAAGGAGAGGGAAGAAAATGAAAAAAAATGGAGTACCTTAATGGTATTTGTACCATGAAGTTTGCTAATTATGTACATGTATAAAGATTAATGTAGATCTTCTTATTGTTGATGTATTTATAAAGTCCCAATTGCACAAGGCATTGAGCTGAGTTCTTGTTTCTTTGTTTAAAGGTAGCATCTGTTTACGGACAGCGTATTTCTTAGCATGATTCAGGCCAGCTCGACATTTAAAAATAAATAACGTGGATCTGAGTTTCAGAGAAGTATTACAGGAAATTAAAACTAAACAAAACAACAAGAAAACAGAAATCACAAGAGTGCAACAGACAACATGAACAGAGTGTAAAGATGAGGGGAAGGCCAAGGACAGCCCTGTCCTTGTCTCGGGGATGGAGCAGGCAGGAGCAGAAACATCAGTCACCACCACATCATTTCGGAATATCAGTCATTCAAACTATCTCCCTCTTCCCTCAATCCTCTATGCCCCCAAGTCATTTCCTAGGCACCAGCAAGGGGTGGGAAGTGGGGCAGAAAAGGAAAAAAAACCAAGGACTGAAGTTATGTATAATTTGCCACTAATAATAATGGTAAGCACGCATATGCTGTTTACTTATTTATTGTGCCAGGTGCTCTTTGGATACATATACTAACTCATTCAATTCTCACAGCAGCCCTTTTATTATTCCCATTTTACAGATGAGGAAGTTGAGGCACGAAAGGATCAAAAGTGTTTAAAGAGTAGAGCCATGATTCAAACCCAGGTGGTCAGTCTCAGAGTACATCCCCTTGTCTGCTACTCAAATGCCCAGCTGGAAGAAGACAGGGTTTGGGATGAAATACCTTCAATTTCCCTTTTGCATAATCAAATCTAGGCTTCTATATCACATTGTACATAGAAATGATCTGTTTGGGTACCTAGCCCCCAGCACACAGAGTACAGGCTCAATAAATACTTGTCAAATGAAAGGATGTTTCGTGCCAATTTATAGTAGAACTCTTTAGAACATATTGAGCTCATAAAACCACAAAATCCTAAATTGATTGGTCTTGAAAAACCTAATTTTTGCCTCAGTGCAGCCTAGAAAGGTGCTTGTGCCACTTAGAAAGTACATCCCACAGAATTTCATGGTGATCCTAATCTAAAGATCTCTTTCTCAAAACAGCAAACGGTGCCGATCAGAACTAGATGGCTCGCCTGTGCCTAAACAACCAGTGGTCCTCAGCATATCAGGAGGTCTGACAGAGGAAAAAAAAAAAAAAAGATGCACAGAGAGGAAATGAACTGAGACAACATCACTTCACAGCAACCGGAAGGAAAAACACCCACAAGGTCACCATTCACAGTCTGCATGTGCAGTTGCTCCGTGGGGAAATGCTCACAGCTGCCTTCAGAAGCAAGTCTAGTGGCTGCAGCAACACAGAAGCACGGCCATGAGGCAGGACTGAGCCACCACCTCCTGCCTGCCCGCCCAGAGGGAGGGCAAGGACCCAACCAGAGGATCCCGCAGCCGTTCGCCCGGGGTGAGTTCCCAGACACTTGCTGTGGCCTGAGGGGAAGGCGGGGGGTTCGCTCAGACTCTGACTTCCTGAGCTGGTGTCAGACAACCAGCTGTGTTCCCTGCTGGGGGCGCCCTTATCTGCAGCTGCTGGGAGGGACTCAACAGGCCTCAGGAGGAAAGAGTCTCCCCTTCAGGTTGACCTGGAGGCACTGCTTTAGTGCAACTTAAAACCTACGTGATTCTAGTTTCATATCTTCCTGGGTAGGTGCTTCCTGGTGTGTAAAATACATGGCTCCTCCCCCTTCCTACCGGCCTCGCTCCTCCCCCTTCCTACCGGCCCCGGAGAGCTTACCTGAAATGACCTTGAGCTTTTCCTTTTCCTAATTATTTCAGAACCTTTACGTGTGGGCTGTCACTTACAATTTATGGTGGATTAGAGTCCTTTATCATGTCGTTTTCAGCCTCTATGGGAATGACGGAGGGGCAAGAAGTGGTGATGAGAATCAGACTCTGTGTGTGTCCAGGCTCTGCAGAGAATGGGTCATTAGTATCCCCTCTAAGGGGTTGGGGACAAATTACACTGTTCTCTGTGTCCACACTGGGCCACCCGAACAGCTCCACCCTTACTTTTCTCTGTATTTATTAATCCATTTAATGTGTTCATTCATTCAATTGCCTTTCTTCCGCAAAAGACTTGAGGCAACTTTTTATCTTTCTGAAATTACTTCAAAATGAAGAATACATACAGCTTTAAAGAGGAAAGGCCCTTCTAGAAGGGTCAGATGCTATCTCAAGCTGCCAGGAGGTCGGTGAGCAGGCTAGTCCTGGAGCTAGTGACCAGAGGTGAGGGCGGGGGCTCTGGTCTTTTCAGCTCCTGCCTGGAGAGCCCCTGCCTTCCTCCCAGCAGCTGGTTTCCCACCCAGAAGTGGGTGTGAAGAACTATCCTCCAGACAGAACCCTGGGAACCAGCCAAGAGGTTTTCCTCCTTGTTTCTGTTTGCTCCCAAGTTTGCTTATTTTTAAGGACATTTCTGTTCTAAGAATGGAGCAAAGGGGAGCAGTGGAAAGGGCAGGGTGTGAACTCAGTTTCGTGTTAGAGCTCCACCGTTTCTCGTGAATTAGGTCACTAAATTATTGTACAAGTCTCTAGTGAGTATTCACGGTGTGGAAGCCACTTTTAAGTCAAAACTTAAGTAAGATGGAGCAAAACTGACATTGCCCTGCCCCCCAGAAGCTTGTAGTCTGTTGATTAATCATTACCCAAGTGCAATGAGGACCAGAGCACATCGCGGGGGAGCCTGATCTGTCTGGGCGTCAGCGAGGTTTCCATAGCACAGGGGCCACGACAACTGGAGGAGAACAGGCATGAATAAGGCAAAGGACTGGCTAGTGCCAGGTGTAGGTAGCAGCTTATGGCGCTCCCTGAGGCGGGAGACCCGAATTGTCCAGCTAAATTAAGGCCAGTGTGGCCAGAGGGAAGAGAAGAGTGGCTCAGGACGAGGCTAGAGAAAGAGGCAGCGGTGAAGATGCTGCTTATTCTAAAACTGGTGGAGAAGCTTGGGGTGTCGTGGTCTGATCTGCATTTTTAATAAATCCCTTTTGCTACCGTGTGGAGAGTGGATGGGACGGGCCACACCTGCTGACAGGGAGACTGGTTAGAAGGCTGATGAAGTCAGCCAAGCAAGGATATCAGTGGGAGTACAGACGAGACAAGGGTGGTAGCAGTAGAGGCGGAGCTAGACAGATAAAGAGCCATCAAGAAAGGAAAATCAACAGGACTTGGGGGTAAATAGGAGAGGAGATCCCAGGGGGAGTGTTGAGACGCTCCCCCGTTCTCTGGCTGGGGCGTCCTCGTGGATGTCGACGCTGCCTGCCGCTCACAGAGACTAGAGTAGCTGGTGAATGGCCAGGCCTGGCGTGAGTTCCGTTCTGCAATGGATGATTTTGGAGGGCCTTGAACACATCCAGAGGCAGATGTCAGCCAGGCAGTTGACATGCTGGTCTAAAACTCAGAGCAGTGTCCCAGGGATCCTGAACGTATAGATGCTGATGCCATGGGTATGGATGAAACATCCTTGAGAGAGAATATCAACTGAGAAATGAGGGGGGTGGCTTAGGAAGGAACCTCAAGAAATCCTAACATTTAAATAGAGGGAGAGGAGAATGAACTCTCTAAGAAGACTAGGTAGTTTCTTGAAAAGTTAAACACAGAATTACCACATGACCCAGGAATTCCACTCCTAGCTATATACCCCAAAGAATTGAAAACAGGGGCTCATGCTTTCATACCAGCATGATTTCACAATCGCGAAAAAGTAGAAACAGCTTAAATGTCCATCAGCAGATGAATGGATAAATTCTGGTATAACCATACGATAGAATATTATTCAGCCACAAAAAGGAATGAAGGTTCTGGGGCTTCCCTGGTGGCGCAGTGGTTGGGAATCCACCTGCCAACGCAGGGAACACAGGTTCGATGCCTGGTCCAGGAGGATCCCACATGTGGCGGAGCAACTAAGCCCATGCACCACAACTACTGAGACTGTGCTCTAGAGCCTGCGAGCCACAATTACTGAGCCTGCACGCCACAGCTCCTGAAGCCTGCACACCTAGAGCCCATGCTCTGCAACAGGAGAGGCCACCGCAGTGAGAAGCCCACATACCACTGCGAAGAGGAGCCCCTGCTCGCCAGAACTGGAGAAAGCCTGCACGCAGCAACGAAGACCCGAAGCAGCCAAAAATAAGTTAAAAAAAAAAAAAGAATGAAGGTCTGATACATGCTACAACATGTATGAACCTCAAAAAACCAGGCCCCCAAAGTGTATGATTCCATTTAAACGAAATGTCCGTAATAGGTAAATCAATAGAAACAGAATGTAGATTGGGGTCTGGGAGCAGGGAAATATGGGGGACAACTGCTTAATGGGTATGGGGCCTCTTTTGGGGGTGATACCAACGTTTTGGAACTAGATAGAGGGGGTGGTTGCACAGCACTGTGGATATATTGACTGTTACTGAATTTACAATATATTGACTGTTACTCCCCTTTACATTGGCTAATTTACATTATGTGAGTTTCACCTCAATATTTTTTTAAAAAAGAAAGGAAAAAGAAGACTAGAAAGGTATAACCAGAGGTGCAGGAGAACACAGACTGTATGACTTTGGTCAAATGATATAACTCCTGGTGCCTCTTCCTTTATATGTAAATAAGGGGAAATTAATCGCTGTGGGGAAGGGCTGTGGGTAAGGATTAAATGTGGTAACAATTTTTAAAGTATCTAGCAGGGAAGGGGTGTAGTAGAAGCAGTCAGAGTCCTGCCTACATCCTTCAGGCCTCAGCAGGACTGGGCTGACTTCTAACAGCCTGCACCTTTCTCTCATGACCTGAAGGCTTTCTCCAGGCCAGGTAGGGTCACTGTAATTGCCCAAAGACAAATGAAAATGTCCAGAAATTAACTCTCTAATGGGCTGTAAATATCCCAGCTCCTTGGGCCCGAGTGGAATAACTCTAAGACAGTCTTTCACCTTTTCTCAAAATTTCCACCTGGACTTGTACTTCAGTTGCCCACAGTGGTAGCTGGCTTGGTAATGTGCCCTTTATGGCTTTCCTCTCCTCTTTTCACCCTTCCCTCCCTGCAACACACCTCATGTCCACTCAAGGGCCCTGGGGTGGGGGGAGGGTCCTTCTCGTTCCCTTGTGAGGTCCCACTTGGAGAAAGGACCCAGGTACCAGCATGGGGAAGCTCCTTTAGACTTATCCTGTCCTGTACGAAACTACACCACGTGAAGACACATCCTACCGCAAACCTCCTCCACTTTCCCTCTGCTTCTCTGTCTCCCCATAAACTCATTTGATCAAAAGTTCCAAAGTGTGGGACACAATATGATAATTTGATATGGTACTTGGTACCCAGATATGGCATTTAATCACATTGAGTCACTAGACATTGTCATACAGAGAAATCTTTTCCATTTCTCTCTTTGATCCTCTGTTGTAGGCCTGATCTAAAGACCCCTCTAACCTGTGGCCATTTACCTTTGGCACAAAGAGAAAGTAGACCTCAGGCTATAAGCCATCAGCAGGCAATGGTAGCTAGCTAAAATTTAGTATCATGGTTTCGTCTTCCTGTATTTATTTTTTTAATGACTACCTTCTAGTAACAACAATGGCAATGTGTTTTTATTTGCAGGAGTGGCATGAAAGTAGGTTTTTATTTTTTAATTTACATGTCTTTAATTTTCAAAAAAGTGTCTATTTTTCTTTTTTTGTTTTCTTCCAGTTTTATTGAGATATGGTTGACATATAGCACTGAATAAGTTTAAGGTGTACAACATAATGGTTTGACTTACATACATCATGAAATGATTATTATAGTAGAACATTCATCATCTCATATAGATACAACATTAAAGACATTGAAAAAAAGTATATTTTCCTTGTGACAAAAATTCTTAGGATTTACTCTCTTAAAAACTTTGCTATATAACGTAGAGCAGTGTTCATTATATTTATCATGTTGCACATGACATCCCTAGTATTTATTTATCTTATAACTGGAAGTTTGTGCCTTTTGACCACCTTCCCCCAATTCACCATCCCCCACCACCCTAAAAGTGAGTCAGTTTAAAGAAAAGAATCATGTTACTCATTGTACTGGTGGCACACTTGATATGGAAACCCTGCAGGGCCAGGAATGGCCTGGACGTCCTCGGAAGGGAGTGTCCAAGCCACCCTGTGTGCTGCAGGCTTTTTGGTCATCAAAATAAGCAACTTCACTGTGACCACAATGGCTCCCAAATGTCCAGGCAGTGATGGGAAAGACTGCCTGAAATTGACACAGCCCCAGGCTCCAATGCAGGGTAGTTCTGCCCTAAGGACAAACCCTGGGGGTTCAGAGTAACTCGCAGAGGTGAAATAAGGTAACAGGCAGAGAGATGCCAATGCATCCACATTCCTTTTCACATTCACTTCAGATTAGAAGCTTTGGTTAAAGGAGGTCTATAACTCAACTCTATTAATTTCTATAGGCAGCTGTTCTCCCCCAAGGCCCTCCCTCCACTTTCCAAGGAAGGTGGTAAACGAGGGTTGGTAATCTAGATAAGTTTCATTTTAGAAAAATTGTTAAATAATGCGAAACATTTCATACTACAAAGAGGTACATGTAATGTGTACATACATTCCAAATAATAGGAAAAATAAGAAAACAAACACATGTGTACCCACTGCCCACCTTCCCAACCCTTGAAAGGAACTGCGGTCTTCAGTTTTGTGTTAATCACATTCCGTGACTTTTCAGATTGGCCTCATGTGCCTATATGTATACGTATATGTGTATGTGCAATTTATATATAAATTAATTTATATATAGTTTATGTGTATATGCAGTTGATTTCTGCCTGTTTGGGAACTTTAAACACATGTAATTGTACCATATGCATTCCTCCATAACTGGCTCTGTGGCTCAGCGTTGTTTTGGAGGGTTATCCATGTCAATGTAAATACTGACAACTCATTTTCAAGGCTATAGAGCATTCTGTTGTGTAAACAAGTGACAATGTCTCTATCAGTTGACAGTGCTAGGTCATTGCCAAAGATGAAGACTTGGAGTATGATTGCAGGAAGGCACAATGCTTCCCAAATTTCTCCGTCTCTCATGAACGTCTCTAAACATGTTAGAAACAGGTTTTAACTGGGGATAAAAGGTGAATGAATTAGGCACTTGAGAGCCAAAAGGAAAAAGACATCAAAGGAGGAAAGGGGCCTTAAATGGAGGAAAAGAAGAAATAAAAAGGACTCCTGGATGGAGAAATGTGCTGGTTGTGGGCACATTAAGGAAAGCTTTCACTCTCACTGGCCACTTCCCCTACCGCATAAACCCTTGGTGCAAGGATCTATGTGAAACTTCGTTTTCAAAAGCATCCTCTGCCCAATCAGCAAATGACCACCATGAGTATTAACCACATTGCTGGATCCTGAAGAGTCCACATTCCATACAAAACTCCCCTGGCGCCTTCCCACTGATGTCTTTTTATTTATTTTTTATTTTATTTTATTTTATTTTGCGGTACACGGGCCTCTCACTGCTGTGGCCTCTCCCGTTGCAGAGCACAGGCTCCGGACACACAGGCTCAGCGGCCATGGCTCACGGGCCCAGCCACTCCGTGGCATGTGGGATCTTCCCGGACCGGGGCACGAACCCGCATCCCCTGCATCGGCAGGCGGACTCTCAACCACTGCGCCACCAGGGAAGCCCCCACTGATGTATTTTTAGATTCATCTTTTCCTTAGAGTATATGGGACTAATGAGCACATAGTCATCATCAAATGGTACCGTGTCCGTGAACCTTTCATAACCTTTGGACTAGTTCCGTGACTCTGAAATTCCCCACCCACAGCTTCACTTGTAAAGAGTGGAAATATTTAGAGGAAGTGATACTATCAGTGGCTCAGCATAACCATGGCAAGTATTTTCCCCAAAAAACACAGTAGTAAGCCTGTGCCTTCTCACATAACAGCATCGCAGCATGGCTGTAGCAAGTTCTGTGTTCTCTTAGCACCTGTTTCTCTAGAGGGAAAATATGCAGGGCTTTACATCACAAGAGAGACAGAACATTGAGGAGGTAATGCCCTCTATCCCTCCACCAGAGTGGAGAAGTTGAGGTCAACTGCTAGTGTCAGGGGTTGTGTCACTGATCTGGCTTCGTTGACTGTAGGGTCTTGGTGGGTGAGGATACTTCCTGGTAAATTACATTTATATATTGACTAATTCACTGAGAGAGGAAAAGACTGAGGGATATTGCAGGGAAACAGAACCAGTAGGATGTGTGTATATATGTACATATAAAGAGAGATTTATTTTAAGGAAATGACTCATGCATTCATGGAAGCTGGCAAGTTCAAAATCTACAGAGTAGACTGGCAGGCTGGAGGCCCAGGGAAGATTTGATGTTGCAGTTGAGCACAGAGTCAGTCTGCTGGTAGAACTCTTACTCAAAGCGGAAGTTGGTCTTTTTTCTCTTAAGGCGTCATCTGATTAGATGAGGCCCGCCCAGAGTATGGGGGGTTATCACTTTGCTCTGAGTCTACAAATGTTAATCCTACTTAAAAAAATAACTTCACGGCAACATCTGAAATAATGTTTGACCAAATATCTGGGTATGTTTTTTTAACTTAATTTTTTTTATCCGAAGTATAGTTGATTTACAATGTTGTTCCAAATTCTGCTGTACAGCAAAGTGACCCAGTTATACACATACAGACATTCTTTTTTTTTAATTTCTTTTCCATTATGGTTTACCACAGGATATTGAATATAGTTCCCTGTGCTCTACAGTAGGACCTTGTTGTTTATCCATCCTATATATGATAGTTTACATCTGCTCATCCCAAACTCCCAGTCCTTCCCTCTCCCGCCCCTCTCCCCCTTGGCAACCACAAGTCTGTTGTTCTCTATGTCTGTGAGTCTGTTTCTGTTTTGTAGATAGGCTCATTTGTGCCATATTTTAGATTCCACATATAAGTGATACCATATGGTATTTGTCTTTCTCTTTCTGACTTACTTCACTTAGTATGGTAATCTCTAGTTGCATCCATGTTGCTTCAAATGGCATTCTTTCGTCCTTTTTTATGGCTGAGTAATATTCCACTGTATATACATACCACATCTTCTCTATCCATTCATCTGTTGATGGACATTTAGGTTGTTTCCATGTTTTGGCTATTGTGAATAGTGCCGCTTATCCGGGTATCTTGGGCTGACCAAGGTAACATGTGAAATTAACCATCACAGATAACATATCTCCTTTTAGAAAATAACTTAACAGTTATTTATTCAACAATTGTTAAGAGCCCCGTTTGGGCCAGGCACTGTGCATGGTGTTGAGGATCTTGCAGTGAAGCCAAGCAGATAAAGTCCCCATCCTCAAGGAGCTCATATGTGGGAAGTGGTCAAGGAATTAAAACCACTTACAGTAGGTTTCATGCCTTCAAGAAGCACGGCAAATATGCCTCGAGTCCATCAAATCCAGTTTTCCTTATAATACAGTATTGGATTTAGTGAGGTTGTGTCTTCATGGACCTTATGGCTGACAAGGGACCTGAGTTGTGAGTTATATGACGACCATAAACACATTTCAACAACGGTACACCACATGCTCTCCATTATACAGCTTTCAAAAGCACCTATGACTCAGTTATGAACGGCAGTGAGGATTAACAAATTGCATACAACTGTATTTAAAATAAAATAGCCAAGGTATTTAGTACATAGGTATTTCATTTTCTCAACATTTCTTCATTGTTATGGCAAGACAGATAAAAGAACCACTGAATGAAAGCGCTATGATTTTGGAAGGATTGATTTGGGAAGACTTAAGACCACTAGACGGCATTTGTTTGTTTCTTGGGTTGCTTTAAGTTGTTTTCTTTTTTCCTTGCATTTTTGTTTTTTTGCCTGAAGCAAAGATAGGCATTAAATAAGGCGTTACTTCATATTGTTTAGAACTGAGAATCCATTTTCTTAAAATGATGAGATTACCCGTGCTGGCTTGCTAAATGCTGTAGTGGCCACAGGCATAGAAGTCTCACACACCTGACCTCCACTCTAAGAACATCAGTATTTTATTGGGATATTTGAGCTGCCAAAAGCTAGGGGTAGTAATCCAATCAAAGTTTTAGGTAAGGGCTGGAGAGGGCCCAAGGATGTATACTGCAAAGTGGTGTACCTCAAAGAGTGGAATTTTACTGAAGAAAGCATGTCAAAATGTGTCACCTATTATCTCCAACATAAAGCCCCATTCTCAAGAATCTTACATTTGAGCTGAGGAGAGAGCATACATTTGTAAAACAAAAATCACGTTTAACAAGTAGCTAAATGGCCTCCTTGATGTTCCCCCAAAGGCCAAGCATGTGCCCAACTCAGGACTTTTGAACCAGAAGGACCTTCCAGGAGATATGTGCAAGGTTCCTCTCTTTTCTCATCAGGCCCCTCCCTTTCCTCATTCAGCTCTTGAGTCACATGTCACCTTATCATGCCACCCTCCCCTTCCATGCTTTATAAAATAGCCCCATCCCCATCTCACACACCCACTCCACTACCTGCACTCATTATCACCTAACATAGGAGTACCTGTGTATTTGCTTATTGTCTGTTTCCTCCCCTGGAATGCCAGCTTCGTGGGTGCAGGACTTGTTTTGTTCACTGTTATATCTCTAGCACTTGGTAGGTGCTCAATAAATATCTGTTGAATGAATGAATGAATGACCTAGTGAGTGTTAGGAATGAGCCTACTGTGTAGGGGAAGAAAAACCGTTCAAGCCAGGAAGCCTGCTCAGGAGAGGTAGACTCAGGATGGTCTTTGTAGAACAGGAAGGATATAGAAAAGCATGAGGAGATTGTGATGGGAAGAAAAAGTGGCCTGAGCAAAGAAGCAAGGCATCCGGGCACCAATGCACTTCTGGGGACCTGTGAGCTGCTCCTTTTGACCCAAGTGCAGGTCATGGGAGGGCAGAAGGGGAAGTCATCCCATCCCCTCCCAAGCCCCGGTGGGAGCTGCCACCAGACGAGTGGGCAGCAGGCCTGGCAATCCTTTGTGAAAGCAAGAAACCCACCCTCTTGGGCTGCACATATCGTAGGCAAAACAGACTTTCCGCAGGAAAGCAAATTTGAATCTGGTCTAGTATTTTAATCACAGCTTGATTGAAAAACAGAGTTCCACTTAATATAGCAGAGCAAAGAATACTTTTGCCCTGAGCATTTTGTCAGAGAAAGTATTGCTGGCTGTTTGCTTTAGCTATAGGAAAACTTCAGTCATGCTTTTGTGTAATATCTTACTCTAAGCAGGCCTCTGACGCAGGGATTGGCCCTCCTGGCTTCCTGCCAGGATGATTTAGCAGAGAGATATATCTATTTCATAGTTAAACAAAGTATTGCAGAGGGAAAAGATTGTTTCACATACACCAATTAGCATTGGTGTAATTGGTGTATTGTTTCACATACACCAATTAACAATAGCATTCCTTGAATACCCAGTTAGAGAAGTGTTGGTCTGTTTTGTGTCATATTTTCTTTCTGATGAATAACTTATTTCTTAATAGCATAGATGATCTTCTTGGCCTAACACTCTCAAGTTGAGGTTGAGCTCAACCTAGCACAGGTTTCTTTTCTTTTGAGGCTGAGATGAAATTGTGCATGTTACTCAAAATATGAACACAATCAGAATGTCCATCAGTGACGTCCTTATTATACTTTGGCAATCCGCACTTTGAAATACTATGTTACTGTTAAAAAAAGAATAAAGATGATCTACACACCAAGACATGAAAAGATGTGAACTAAATTCAAAACAACAAATACAATGGAATGTATAGTGTAAGCCCATTTTTAATGAAATAGTCATTATTATCTATATTGTAAGAAAAAAAAAAGTGATCATTGGAATTCAGAAAATGGGCAGATCCAGGAGGGCTGAAGTAACCGGTGGAGTCTTTAAGAGGGCAGCTCTGGAGCCAACCGCTTGGGTTAGAATCCCTCCTCTACTACCCAGCCGCTGTGTGCTCTTGAGCAATGTACTTTACCTTTCTGTTTCTCAGTGTCTCGTCTGCAGAAAGGAGGTAATAACAGTCCTACCTCACTGGTTGGTTTTGAAGGTTCTGAGTCAATATATGGCTTTGAGTGTTCAGTATACACCAAGTATCTAAAGCAGTATTTGACACATTAAATACTCGATACTTATTAGCCGGTAGGAGGAAGAGGAGAGAGAATAAGGTTTCAAAAATGAGAAGGAACCTAAAGAATAAGTAGGGTTTGACAAGAAAAGAGAATTCCAGAAGAGGCGAGTGTGGAAATATATATATAGAAAAGTCTTCTAGGATGAATGGAACAGTCCAATTTAATTCCATTCAACCTCCATAAAGAAAGTCAAAATGGTATATATCTCATTATCTAGGTGACAGACAGGATCACAGAGGTACCATTATTGAAAGGAAATACAAGAAGGATTTTTTAAAGTTAGCTTTCCTTCGTTATCATGTCGACCCACCTGTGTATCAGTCATCAGTCAGCGAATATTGATGGAGTCCCTACAGGGTGCTGGGCACTGAGGGGGACAAGACCAACAGTCCCTGCCAACATGAAACTTTTTTTCAAGCGAGTTTAAAGTCGGAAAACTACTGGGATCATTTGTTTCATTTGTGTCGATTTGTAAGGTGCCCAAGTGGTCGAGTAGTTACCTCAGAGTGAGTCATTAATAAATAGAAAAAAAAAAAAATCCTTGTATTACCTTTTTTTTTTTGGCCACACCACGTGGCTTGCAGGATCTTAGTTCCTTGACCAGGGATTGAACCCACACCCTCTGCAGTGAAAGCCTGGAGTTCTAATCACTGGACCACCAGGGAATTCCCTGTATTAACCTTTAAAGCATAGACAACTCTTGATTTTCTGTGCTAATGAGAAATCACAGGAATAAATATAGTTGATAGATTAAATTATGTTTATTTTATCTGTAAGTTAAATAAATCATCATTGTTTGCCTTTTAAGTTCAAAGCCTTCCTCCATCTGTTTGGATTTCTGATTATCCTCCATCCCCATCTCTCCTTCTCAACTTTGCAAATGGCCATGTGGGCCCAGGGGAGACGGGAAAAGCAGCTGTGGTTATCCACGGTAAGTTTTGAGCAGCCCCTAGGTCACTGAACGGGGTGACCTTGGCAAACACCTTATCACTTTCTCCCAGTAAATAAATGCAAGTGGGTCCCTGAAACACTGAGGCTTTTGCTTACTACCCCTGACCACACTGAAGAGGCTTTGTGAGAGCCAAGATCCTGTCTTGTAAATCTCTGATTGTTCAAACAGAAAAGCCAGACATTTCATAGTTCGGCAGGATTAATTTGCAAGGGTTACTGTGTGGAAGATGCCAAAACAGCTAGTAGCTAAATTTAAGAAATTACAGTAATTAGTTGGTCCCAAAGGGTATGGTATCATTCACTCTTAGAATCGCATTGCCAAGGACTGAGCTGGGGAGTTTGGTCTCCAGGGAAGAGTTAAAAAATCAGACAGGAACATTACAAAAATTTCCACTGAAAAATAAGTTCCTTGGGAGACAAGCTGAAAGCCTTGCTAATTGCAACTTACTCTGAGCCTAATGACGGTCAGCTGCATTCTGGGGGCAAGCACAGGATGTTACAATGATGGTGACAGGAGAGGGACCTCCAAGCAGATGGACCGGAATCCAACAGGGCAAAATGAGTCCTTTCGAACAATGATCCATTTTAGAGTGAACTGCACTGGGAGATGAGTCCAATTCGCTTTCTCCAAGATTCTTACCAACAGGAAAGATTGATAAAACACGTTTGTGCCGCTGTGTTTTTCAAAAGTTCAACCATATAATAACTTTAGCAGGCACGTCATACTACACTGCCTACATTTCAAACATTTCCTTGATGTAGGATGATCACACTAGAAAGGAATGTTATTCTTATCCAGCCATTGGTAAGATTTTTGTCTTCCTTAACCCCAGAAACTAAATCACTGGCTACTTCAGAGGCTCTGACCTAAATCTTAATTGATGCCATTGCCTGTTTAGACCACTGTGTGTGATTTCAACCAGACAGACCCAGGAGGAAGGATTAAGGTGGTTGCAATGGGGAAAGGCTAATATTTTGACCAGTCATGTAGTGAGTTTACTGCAGCACCCTTTCCATTTGTAATTTAGCTCTATAAGGCTCTCCTCCTGAGGTGACCCTCCTTTCCTGACGTCCGGTACAGTGAAAACTAGGTCATTATCTTATGTTTGGTTTTTTCCTCTTCCATCTTGATGCTGGTTCACATCATTGGATCAAAATGTTAATAGCTAACATTTAGGTACTAACTTACAATTCCGTCAGAACGTTGACCCACATCAACCAACTTATTTAGTGTTCACAGCAGTACTGGGGAGTATTATTATATCCTCCACTCTACAGATAATGAACCTGAGGAGACCGTGTGAAGTCAGGCAAGTGATCATATGACAACTGCTAGAACTGAAACCCCCGTCTTTTAACTAAGTCATTTGCTTAAAGACATTCATCTAATGACTAAGAAACTCCTTGTGGTGGATCCTTACAGCATAGATGCCTTTGGTGTGAAGACATTGATTTTTCTTAGATGAAAAATGCATTTACTTGAAACTAGGAGGCTTTTAATTTTATTTCCATCTCCCCTCTATTGCTTTTAAAGTGCTAACCACCAAAAGCCAAGATTTCCCATGGAAACATCTGCTGTATTCATGAAGTGATCCTTGGGTACCACCACCAGTTTTTCTTCCTAAATCCCATTTCCTTTTTCTGGCACTTGTTATGACAAAGTCCTCTTTTCAAACACCTGATATCCATGGTCTCCATCCAATTTTACTTTTATCAAAATGTGCTTGTAAGGAAGGACTTGATCTCATTGATTTCAGCTGGTGGAACGCCAAGCCATTACTTTCCTGCTAGTTACGTTTTAAGTCATATTCCTTACTATGAAATAAGAAGTTTGCTTCTCTAGTAAAGGGGATTTGGGGGAGTGGGTGGAGATGAGGTTTCAAAACAGGGGCATCTTCCTCTACCCTCCACATTCTACCATGTGGATATACTGTGCCTTAGCCAACTCCAGCGCTAACTAGGACATCTTGATTCACCAATTAAGCCATCATAGAAACTTGCCATTCATTTGCTGTGATGCAGAGAAAACAGGCATTTAGCAGAAAGTTGTTTCTCTTTGAAAGCAGAGCAAGAAGAGGTCTGTGGAGGGCTTCCCTGGTGGCGCAGTGGTTGAGGGTCCGCCTGCAGATGCAGGGGACACGGGTTCGTGCCCCGGTCCGGGAAGATCCCACATGCCGCAGAGCGGCTGGGCCCGGGAGCCATGGCCGCTGAGCCTGCGCGTTCGGAGCCTGTGCTCCGCAACGGGAGAGGCCACAGCAGTGAGAGGCCCGTGTACCACAAAAAAAATTTTTTTTAAAAAATAGTGGAATGAGTGCCATACCATTCCCCTCCCTTTTTCCTCCTCATAGATGTTTCAACTTCTTGAAGACATTCTACTTGTCATTGAGCTGTGGGAAATGTATGATAGATTTCCTGATTAGCAGGTGGAAGGGATAGATGGCTGTTGCATAACAAAATAATAGTAGTTTAATTGAGCATTTAGTATGTTCTAAGCAAACACTCCTCCTTTGACTCACAATCACCCAACGAAGGAGGTATTGCTACTATAATTCTAGAGTCTCCGTAGGGGTCAGAAGCAAGGGCTCTGGAACCAGACTGCCTGGGTTCAAATCCTGGTTGTGCCATGTGCCTGCTGTGTGACCTTAAGACAGGTACTTAACCTCTCCATGAATCAGCTTCCTCACCTTTCAAGTTGAGGTAATAACAATGTCACACATCTGTGTCAGGGTTCCTAAGCCCACCCCCGGGTTCAATGTCTCACTAGGATGAGTCACAGGATGAATCATCCTAGTGAGACATGATGTATGTACATGTACTTACATGTACATCATCCTAGTATGATGTCACAGCATACAATCATACCCACAGCTAAGATCTATTACATCAAATGGATACAAATTAAAATCAGCAAAAGTAATTATCGATATGTATGTTCCCATTACCATTTTCTTAATTGTTTTGGGTTTGTTTTTGTAGGTCTTTTCCTTCTCTTGTGTTTCCTGCCTAGAGAAGTTCCTTTAGCATTTTTTGTAAAGCTGGAGGGACCTAGAGTCTGTCATACAGAGTGAAGTAAGTCAGAAAGAGAAAAACAAACACCAAATGCTAACACATATATATGGAAGCTAAAAAAAAAAGGTTCTGAAGAACCTAGGGGCAGAACAGGACTAAAGACACAGACGTAGAGGATGGACTTGAGGATGTGGGGAGGGGGAAGGGGAAGCTGGGACGAAGTGAGAGAGTGGCATGGACATATATACACTACCAAATGTCAAATAGATAGCTAGTGGGAAGCAGCCGCATAGCACAGGGAGATCAGCTCGGTGCTTTGTGACCACCTAGAGGGGTGGGATAGGGAGGGTGGGAGGGAGACGCAAGAGGGAGGAGATATGGGGATATATGTATACGTATAGCTGACTCACTTTGTTATACAGCAGAAACTAACACACCATTGTAAAGCGATTATACTCCAGTAAAGAGGTGAAAAAAAAAAAATCAGCAGAAGGAAAAGTACACAGGGCAAAGTCCAGAGGAAACCAGGCGGAAGCTGCCAAGGCTCATCTCCCAGGGAGTCACACAAGACATGCTCGATTCCTCCCGCAACGAGTTATGACTGGTGTGAGGTACTGTCTACCAGGGAAGGTCACCGGAGACTCAGTGCTAGAGTTTTGACTGAGGGCCGGTCACTTGGGTGCCCTCTGTGTGGCACGTACCAAAATTCCGGACTCCCGGGAGGGAGCAGGTGTTCAGCATAAGCCCCCTTGTTTGTACAAATGGTTAGGTACAGTGAGTAATTCTCAGGGAATGGCGGGAGCACTCTTGAAACCCAAGTTCCCAGACGCCTGCTCAGGGCCGACCACGTAAGCAAGGCTTTTTAAGGATAGCAGCCTCAGGCCAGCTGTGTTAACTCTTTTTTGCACATCACCTCATTGGATTATTGTGAAATGAGATGAAGTAAAATATATCCACTGCTTACAACAGTGCTTTACACTTAGGAAGCCCTAAAAAAAATTTAGCCATTATTATTAAATGGAAAAATTTACTGAGGTTTAGAATGACTACACAGCTAAGAATCTAAATTCACATCTACCTGACTTAAAAACATCCATGCGTTTATTCACTCATGCAAGCAGAAACGAGAGTATTCTTCAGACCTCTGCTAGGCAGGGAGATCCCTCCCTTGTCAGACTTGTAGCTGATGGAGCCTTTAAGTGTAGCTGTTTTGAAGACATAGCTTCCTCCAGCTACAAGTAATATCACACTATGGTGCAGAATCCTCGTTGATTAAACCTACTTCTAGAGTGTAGACATGGTCTAGTACTTTAATGCCCTAAATGAGCATATCTTGGATTTGCCACTTTCCCTCCTACTCAGTTAGGCATGCTTTGTCGATGTCTCTCATTTTTCAGAATACGTATCTAAATGCCCTACGAATTTTATCTTATAAGATCTAGATAGTGAATCTTCACTTGATACTTGAAATCATCCAATTGTAAATCATTTTTAGGCTTCAAAAAATTCTGACAAAGGCATTTCTCCTGCCACCTCCTCCCAGTGCAAACCAGTTCATCAATCTCCTTAAATCACAGGATCCCCTCTACTTCATCTTTCGCCAGGTTTCTGTGTCTTTGGCTTTGTCAGTGGGATGGGTAGCAGATGTATCCAGCAGCTAGCTGGGAAGGTGCTGTCGACAACTGTGGCACAACTTTATTAGGCGGAACCGAGGGAATCTCTGTATTGAGTTGGAGTCCTTGACTGCAGCTGACTGAGAGGGATCTTTTGGTTAAAAAAAAAAAAAGATTTAGAAATGGAATAGGCCTAGCAGAATCCTTTGAATGTTGCATCAATAGTTTGATTCTAAAAGAGAAACTTTGCAAGGAAAGAAATTTAAGTTAAAAAATAGTGCATTATCCATGGCTATTGCAATATGGTCATACAGGATGATGAAAGGAAGAGTCTTGGAGCAATAATTTATTTCCACATTAGCTTAGTTCATTGTTATGCATCTGCCTCTTCTAATAAATGAAGCTTTTTGTAAACTTCTTAGTCATTTCTGTCCCCCATAGAGCCTCGTATGGAATCTACACATGGTAACTGGTCAGTAAAGGGCTGTTCCTTTAACATTCAATTCCTAATGTACTGCCATTTAAAACAAGAGATTCACCTGCGGGCTTGGCGGCTTATCACTTAGCCCACGTGTGTAGGTGGGTATTTCCTGCATGGCCATAGTCAACCCAGTGCCAGATTGTTGCACCTACTCAAATCTTTTCCTCCAGTGAGAAAAGCAAACTGAGAAGGGAATTAAATGAAAGAATAATGTGACTGGGGTTGTTTAATAGTATAATTTGAGGAATAAATAATGGAGTCTAGAAGAAAATAAGAAATGAAGCTCATAGAATATGGAGGTCAAAGTATTCGTTGTGGCTCTCGTTGCCAGTAGCTGGGCCCAAGGGTGCTACTGAAAGGCGTAAGACATGCAAGGGAGAAGCAAGAGGCAGAACACACAAAAGAGGGAGGGAGAAAAAGAGAAAGACGAAAAGGGAAGAAAGCTAGCATAACACCATTCATTAAGACTTTATTTTTTTCCTATGCAATTTCCCAAATATTCCTTGAGTATCTGTGCCTCTGCCATTGTTCAGACTAATTTCTCCTCCTGCCCATGTACCAGGGTCGCATTTAGATTTTATACACACACACACACACACACACACACACACACACACAAACACACACACACAAACATATATCTACAAGAGAAATACCCATTTTCCCCCTAGAGTAACTTAATTCTCCAAATAGAGAGTTAAAACTTAAAAAAATAAATCCTCAGTTTTATTTATTATCTAACATGATATTTTCCTGTCAGCCAGGGAGAGACGTTTCCTGAAACACAAATGTCATGAACACAACATCAAAAAGTTCTGGAACCTTCTAAACCTCCCAGACCAGTTTGCACTAGAGAACAGTTCTTCACTGGCTGGCAGTTCTGCCACGGATGGCATCAGACAGGCATTGCCCCTGTCATGCTGCTGACATTATGAAATAGCAGAGTGGTTGCTCCTTTAGTTGTTGACTAGTTAGCTCTGGAGGTGGGACCCACAGTGACTGGCTAATGAATGGCTTTTGCTCATTGCCACAGACTTGGCCATTCAGCTAGGCTGATGTGGAACTGATCTAGAAGAGATTATTTCTCCCATGTATCGACTCTGATCAGAACCAAACCCTCTTATCAGGGAGGAAAGTTAGGAAGGCCCTCTGTTTCCTGCCCGTTTGGACACTCATTTTCTCGAGGGTAACGAGACAGTATACCAACTAAGCAGCTGTTTGTAATATCATTATGGTAGCAGGAATCTGAAATAAATAGGGAATCTTTAAAGCCTATTATTAGTATTATTACTCTTTTTCTGGGTGCTGTTTCTTATTTCAAGCACTTACATAAAAGTTGCAAAGCCACTTAAACACCATCTGAATGTTCCTGCAGAACTTGGACAGGATGCTCCCCTATTTAGTGGCTAATAATGGTCAGTGGCTTTCTCTTCCTTTCTAACTTTGTTTGGGGCGTGTCTGGGTTGAGGTCTGGGTTGCAGCCATGCATAGATCTCTGTAGTCCAAGAAACATTCCTTTAACTAGTGAAGATGCGTGGGAAGACAGCACCAAGGTGCCCACAGCTGTGCCGGCACCAACAGAGAACAAACAGGCCAGAGGATGCAGGGATCGTTAGGGGTCCTGCACGGCCTGAGCAGAGATTGTAATAGCCATTCTTAGGCTTCCAGAGAGATAATGACAAGTTTACCCACAGGAATAAAATATCATTGTAACCAGAATATGCTTGGGTAATGTCCCAGCAAATCAATTTAAAACCGTAAATGTGATGACAAGCTAAAGAAAGCCAGAAAGGAGTGAGTGGGTGAAAAATAAACCTACCAGCCTTAGAAAGTGACAAACAAGCACAATGAAGTCTTTGAGAGAGTCCAGTGGGCGTGGCTGGAGGTCCAGGATAGAGGCAGCCCTCACTTTATTGTATGCAAAGCCCCTAAGGCTGAGAGCAGGAAATCCTGTCTTTCCCACTCATGTCCTCAGCTGAGGTCCTGTAATACTATCAATATTCCTTAGATAACCAGCAGACACCTTTCTGACATGCTAAGGGGTGCAGGACACAGTATTCTTCAGGAAGTTGGTGGAAAAGTCACTGTCATTGAGGCCCGTAAAACATTTATCCACGTGTTCATTTATCAACAATTTACAGACTACCATCCTAGGGGGAGATAAGAGAGTAATAATGATAACAAAGATTAAGGAGACCCGACTAGACCCTCAGCTGAGCTTACAGTCTGCAACGGTGCTACTCGAGGTAGTTGATGGCCTCCTGGGAGCGTCTTGGAAGGGCAAATTCCCTGTCACCCCAGCCCCACAGAAGCAGAAAGCCTGAGGGTGGGGACCAGTGAGCTGTGTTTTCACAAGCCCTCCCAGTGCCCGGAAAGTTTAAGCTGAACTGGAACATGGTGTCTCAAACAATGGTATGTCTTAGCCATTGGTGAGGTGTGTGGAAAGTGATTTATTACTAACGATTGTTAACATACCGACATTTGTGAATAATGTATATGTCACTTGCAAAGATTTTTAAAAATACAGACCTCTGGCTCCACCTGATTCCACCTGAGTCAGAACCTCCAGGTGTGGCAGCCAGGAACCTATATCGTTTTAAAGTTTCCCAGGTGACTTAGGATCAGCCGGGTGCGGGGACTACTGGTCTATAAGAGCCAATTTGTCCTGTAACAAAAATAAATAAATCATGGAATTCTAGAGGGAGGTTCCTCGGAGAGCAGGTTTCCCTCCCCCTGATGAAATCTCCGACTTTTAAAACATACAGAAGAGAAACCCCGATGACCAAAGCAGAAGAGGTCACTTGGCACCCCGCCCCCTTCTGCAGGGGCCCCTGTGACGCTTTATAAAAACCTGGAGCTCCCCAAAACATGGCATTACTCACCGTCCAGGGACTAATGGAGTCCAGAGAATGGGGGACTTGCAGTTTTCAAACAGGGAGAGTCCCACTGGACAAACCTGAATGGGTCGGTTGCCCTAGGTCGGAGCCTAGATAAAACCCACACTTCTTGCCTTTGGGATGAAATGATGAGGGTGGTGGTGGCGGTGGTGATGATGCCATATTACTGCAAGGATTCAGATTATCATGTTTTCTTGAACTTTGTCTTTATTCCCTAATTCCAGAAGGGTTTAAAGAAATAACACCATCATTTTGTGTTTTAAAATACTCTTGTAACCATTCCTGTGTTTATACCCTCTCTATTTTACAAGCCCTCAGGTCCAATATGCCCTGTGCATACAGGTTGAATCTTCTGTCTGGCTTCTATATACTTTTGTGGTATGTGCTGTGGTCCTATTGTGTCTTGCTGAGGTCTGCGTATTAGTCAGAACTCTTTAGGTTGCCGGTAAAAGAAACCTAACTGCTAATGGCTTAAGAAAATAAAAGGATGGAGCGTATTGGCTCATGTAACAGAAAAGAGCTTTGGGCACAGCTGGATACAGGGGCTCAGTCTCATCAGGACTGAGTCTCTCTCTCCATCCCTGCACTCACTCAAGCTGACTCTTCCAACAGTAACAAGATGCCCCCAGCAGCTCCGGGAGCACACTGTTCTCTCAGCCACCCATCTGACTGCATCTCATTCCCGATATAGTTTGTACAAAAGTCCCTAGATTGACTCTCTTTGGGCTGTCGTGTGCCCTGTGCCCATTCCTAAGCCAGTTCTGTGGCCAGGACAACGGAGAGTTCTGATTGGCCGGCGGTGGGCACATGCCTGTCCCCATCAGATCTGATCATGCCTTCAACAGTGTGTACCCCAGTTTCCTCCTCCGTCCCCACCCCTGAGCTCTAAGGACTATTTTTCCCTGAAACATGAGGCTGTGTGAGTCCAAGGCCATTACCATCCATTCTAACTTTTAAGACCTACACACATTTGGTTGAAGCTCGTAGCAGCCCCAGAACCAAGAGAGCTCCATTAGAATCATGACAAGCCTTTGCTGGGCTCCCAAATATGGAGCTCCTGGAAGCGGGATGCTGGTGACTCACACCCCTTCAGCCCCATCTGGCCCCATGTTTTCCTGCTGGGTCTGTGACATGAGACTCGATCTTTTCTTCAGCATGTCCCACAGAAAAGGAATAAATAGCCTTAGAGCTCAGTTTCTTCCTTCCTTTCTTCCTGTAATTCATATACAGGCCAACTCAGTTTTGTTCAAACCATGGCATCTCATGCTGGCCTGCAAGTTCTGACAAGCTGCTTGCTTTATTCTTTCAGTCTTCAGTTAAGCCAGGAGTAAAGTTGTACCTTGTGTCTAATTTTTAGTCTGTAAACCTCATCTCTTTTTTTTTTTTTTTTTTTTTTTTTGCGGTACATGGGCCCACTGCATCGGCAGGCGGACTCTCAACCACTGCGCCACCAGGGAACCCCTGTAAACCTCATCTCTTCATAAGCTGGAGTCTTAGATCAAATCAGCACAAAAATGCCAGCTACCCAGAGACATCTGAACCATGACCTATTATTCTTCCCGCCCTGACATTCACTGAGACCCTTCCAGCTCTTACAGAAAGTTGCTGTCTCTTATCCATCAGTAAGGTAGTGTTTTGAGTCTTCTTAAGCTGTTTTTTTCCCCTTCCTCATCAGCCTAAACCTACTCCATTTGATCTATTTTATGTTATACATAATTGCATAATACATCCCTAATTTGGATAAACAACTAGTTAATCCTAAAGGTGGGCTTACGAATGTTTGTTTCACAAATGAATAAACCTCTCAGTCATGTGAACTCAAACTAGTAATGGAGCCAGTGTGTTAGTCTCCTAGGGCTGCATAACAAAAGTACCACAAACTGATTGCCTCGAAATTACAAAAACGTATTCTCTCACAGTTCTGGAGACCAGAAGTCTGAAATCAAGGTGTTGGTGAGGCCGTGAGCTCTCTGAAGCATCTAGGGGAGGAGGCTTACTTGTCTCTTCCAGCGTCTGGCAGCCCCAGATGTTCCTTGCCTTGTGGTGACAAAACTCCAGTCTCCCTCCATCTTCACACTGCTGTCTCCTCGCTGTGTGCCTCTAGCTCCACGTGGCTTCTCTTATCTTCTTATCAGGACAACAGTCATATTGGATTAGAGCCCACCCTGATGACCTCATCTTATCTTGAGTAAATCTGCAGACCCTATTTCCAAATAAGGTCACATTCACAGGTACTGGGCCTTAGGAATGCAAGGTACCTTTTTTGGGGAGAGAGTGAGGGACACAATTCAACCTATAACAGGCAAGAGAGAACAAGAGAGAAACAAGGGACAGAAAAAATGACTCTTCCATCTTGGGCAATCCAAAAAGGAGAGTCTCATCTCAGAGGCCGTTTGTCTAGAAAGCTCTTGAGACCCCTGCCAGGAGCATCTCAAGATGGAGGGAAAGGGCCTAGTGATGGATGTGACAGCTAAAAGGGGAAGGATGCCCTGGAGGGCGAGGAGGCAGTGATATACCCATGCTCCAAGAGCCCACTGTGTGTTTGACACATTTTTATCACATTGGATCCCCAAATAACTCTACCAAATAATTGCTATTATCCTCACTTAATAGATGGGAAAACTGAAATTCTAAGTCAGTAGATCCAGGGCTGTGAGTAGAAGTACCAGATCATCATCATTAGTACTACTGTTGTTTTTATTATTAATAGCCATCCATACTCCCATGTCTACTATGTACCAAGGACATTACCTAGGTTAGCTAAGCTCTTCACAGCTCTAAAGAATAGATATTGTCAGCATTGCACAGATGAGGAAATTGAAGCTCAGACAGGTTAAGTCACTTGCCTGCAGTCACACAGTTAATAACTAGCTGAGCCAAGATTCAAACTCAGATCTTTCTGAGTCTGAAGACTCTTCTTACCATTGTGCCACGTTGCCTGGGGGAAGGGGGACGTTAAGACTCTCAAATTAACATTGACCTAGGTTCAGAGAATGAAGCCGCAGGAAGAAGCTGAGTAGTTATACTTGAGGCATAAGGAAACAAAGCAACATAAAAAGAGCATGTTCCTGGGGAACAGGTGAGAGTGAAGAGGAAGTGGTCGGTGGCAGAATTAGTTACTCCACGAAACAAATGCCAGACGTTGATTGTTATAAAGCACAGCAAACTGGGCTCAGTGCTGTGTAAACATCTATGCTGCCCAGCCGGAGAGGATTCATCTGCTCCATCTGTGCTTGGATGGCTGTGGTGTAGACCTGCAGTCCCCAACCTTTTTGGCACCAGGGACCAGGTTCGAGGAATACAGTTTTTCCTCAGATGGGGCCACTGGGGGAATGATTCAGGCGGTAATGCAAGCAATGGGGTTGACGGGCAGATGTAGCTTCGCTCGCTCGCCCACCACTCACCCCCTGCTGTGCGGCCTGGCTCCTAACAGGCCGCAGACTGATACCGGTCTGTGGTCTGGGGGTTGGGGACCCGTGGTGTAGACAACTCACTTCTCTAGATGAGAGGTAAGAGGAGGAAAGCTGGGGTTTTCAAGCCCCATACTTCTGGGGAGAAACCCTCCTGTGTCCTATGAGAAGTAGCAGAAGGGACTGGGCTTGTTAACGCTGCGGCAGAGAAAAGCCCTGACTACTCGCCTCATCTCCCTCCGCCCCTGACCTTGAACTGGCAGCTCCCCAGACATGCGAGAGCTCAGCAACATCCCCCGACCCTGGTCCTCCCTCACTCCTTCACTTCGCCCTCTCGGTCTCCCTTGCTCTCTGCCCACCTCTTTTCCTTTCTGGCCTCTGTGCCCTGCACAGGCTGTAAACTCCACTTAGAATGTCTTTCCATCCACCCCTTTGATCATCTTCGGGCTCACTCCTCTCCTTCCTTCAAGACTCCACCTCTCCCCCAAAACCTTCTCTCTCTTTTTTTTAATTAATTAATTTATTTTATTTATTTATTTTTGGCTGCGTTGGGTCTTCATTGCTGCACGTGGGCTTTCTCTAGTTGCGGTTAGTGAGGGCTACTCTTCATTGCGGTGCGCGGGCTTCTCATCGCGGTGGCTTGTCTTGTTGCGGAGCACAGGCTCTAGGTGCGCGGGCTTCAGTAGTTGTGGCACGTGGGCTCAGTAGTTGTGGCTCGCGGGCTCTAGAGCGCAGGCTCAGTAGTTGTGGTGCACGGGCTTAATTGCTCCGCGGCATGTGGGATCTTCCCGGACCAGGGCTTGAACCCATGTCCCCTGCATTGGCAGGCAGATTCTTAACCACCGCGCCACCAGGGAAGCCCCCCACAAAACCTTTTCTGATTCTCCCAAGCCTGGCTGACATCCCATCCCCTCCACGAGCCGCCGAGGGTACAACTACACTCTGTTTATCCGAGCATCCCAACTGCTTGTCTCCTTGCCTGCCACCCTCCCTCGGGGTTAGAAATTGGTCGTGTTCAGCATCTTGGTCGTATCCCCTCCAGCCCTCACTATAGCATCTGGCACAGAGTAGGTGCTCAATAAGCATGTTCACTTGCTGGTGACATTGAGGGCAGTCAGGCCTGCCAACATCCGAGTTCCCATCTACTCTGAGAGTCTGTGAGTCTCTATTTCTGCTCCCACGGTTTGTCACAGAGGACAGGAAGTTGCCAAAGCCAGATGATAAGACGTCTGTTTGGGGTTGCCCAGGTCTGTTTGGTCTTTGCAATTTGTAATCAGGATATTTAAAAGAGAAACTGAACCAAGAGAAAAAAACGTGGTTTTGATGAGGCAAGAGTTGCAAAGTAACTGGTTGTGTATTAGTGACGGTGGCACCTAAACCAGCTGTGGCCCTGTCCAAATTATATGAGGCTCTGTGGGGGTCGGCTTTGCGTATGAGCCAAAAGGACAGTCGTCAAAACTATGATCTGAGTGTTTCAAAGCCCCTTCTCTCTCAAGGCATTGCCTCTAGAGGTCAGCCTGAAACCTGACATCCTCACCTTAAATGATTTCTCCTTAAGTCTGGATAGATAGGAAGAGATTGGACAGAAATGAAAATATGTTACCCAAATGGTATAACCCTTGAAGCCACTTTTGGCCATTAAGGGCCACATGTAAATTAGTTTATTTTGTACTAGATCAAACTGTATTGCCCAGGCTAGCTCCTGAAAAACTGTGAACTGTGAACTTCTCAGTTCAGAAGGTTGGATAAGACTCTGTACACCATCCGTCATCTCTTTTGAACCTAAAGATACTCTGAGCCAGATGGATTGGGCATTTTTGTCACAGACTTACAAGGAAAGAAACTGAGTCTCGGAGTGAAGTGACTTGCCCAAAGTTGCAGCTGATAGAGTGGCCGGGCGCCCCAGTCTTCATGCCCCGGTGACCCCCTTCACGTGCACCTCCTGGCTCTGCTCCTTTGGCGGAGAGGTGGGCTGAGGGCTGGGCAAAGCAGGCTGGCTACGCTGTGGCCACAGCAGCCCCTTTGCCCAGATGGAGACCCGTGAAGGGCAAAGGAGAAGGGGCTGGGGGGTGGAAAGGCGGAGGTGAGAAGGGGCGACTGGGAAGACTGGCTGACCTTTCACAACTCAGCTTCAGGGCAGCCCTGACTCAGTAGCTCTGGGCCGAAGCTGGCTGTTTGGGCTCCCACAGACAGGAGAGGTTTTCACACCCTCTCTCGGGGGGCCCTGAGCACAGACTCAGGGCTGCAGCAGTTACTGGTTGAGCGATCAAAGCAAGTCAGGGTGAGCTGACTTGAAAAGCCGAGCGGGTGGCTGCCCCGTCAGCAGCCAGCCTGGATCCTCTCTGCGATGCCTGGGCTCCCCAGCCCTAGCCTCTTCCCCAGCAAGAGTCCACGCGGCGTCAGACAGGGCCACGCCCTCCCTGCCTGCGAGTTCTGGTGCGCGCCTCATAATCAGATTTATTCTACCCAGCGAACAGAGGGGACTTGGAACTCACCTGGGGGCCTCGGAGCCTCATGACCACATAACAAAAGTGAACTGCAGATAGTTGCCTCCTCAATAAAGAGCATTGCTCTTCGGGGTGAATCTGTAACACCTAACACTGGTCTCTTGTCTTTTAAGGACTGTCCTCATCGTTGTATGAAATGGTAGGGCTGGGAGAGGCTGCTGAATCAGTACCTAGTGCAGAAAAATGCCTTCTACGTAACATGAAAGATGCAAATACTATATCCACGGGCATGTTTACTCGTTCAGTGAGCACTTACTGAGTACTTCTGTGTGCCAGACGCTGTCCTCGGTGCAGGAGAGGATAGACGAAGTCCCTGTGCTCATGGAGCTTATATTCCAAAGGTGGGGACACAGATAAGCCAAGTAAATAAATAGAGACACCAGACTGTGCCAGAAAGAGCTACGTGCCACCACGAAGCAAAAGTGGGCGACGTGGCCTAGGAGACCCTTCAGACAGAGAGGTCTCAGGAGCTGTGACCCTGGAGGTCAGGGGTCAGAGCCTTCGGCAAAGAGAGCGGGGGCAGAGGTCGTATTTAAGGAGCGGCAAGAGGCCTGTGGGCTGGAGGGCCTGAGCTGGGGAAGGCCGCACGAGGTGGGCTTGGGAGCTGTTTACCCCCTTCTGTCACGCTGAGTCAGCCTTTTGAGCTCAGCCTAAAACACCTGTCACTGATGCTGCTATGCGGACTTCTACATATTGCTATTTACAACCAATGCATGATGTTGTATACTTTCAACTCGGAGATAAGTCCTCTACAGGTGCTTATGGGGTTGAAAAGAAGATCACCCGTCCTCCAGAAAGTCTCTTTGGAAACTTGGGGTAGGGGACAGGGGACTAAGGGCAGATTCAGTCTTGGGCAATCTGAGGTTCCCCTGGAAATGAAGCCATGACAGCAGGGGAGGAGGCAGGCTCCTGCTCCACATACTGAGCTAAAGTGTGGCACACACACACACTCTCACACACACACACTCAGACACTCACATGCTCTCACACACGCTCTCACACTCACACACTCACACACACACACTCACACCTGCTACTTTGGTGTTCACTTTTCCATCTCTTCCACTGCTGTCCAGCACACCAAGATAACCAAGATAACATCATAAGTAACTTGAAGCCCCCAGATTCCTTCACACTGCCCCAAACTGTTGAAATAAGTCATAAATGTCATGGTGTCTTGTTACTAAAGACAAGTTTCCTTGACTTGGTTCAAAGCACCAATCAGCACATCTTCTCCATCTCCCATCCTCCACTCCCAGCCACTCCCTGTTACGTGTTAGATATTCCCTTGGGTGGACTTCTTGTCCTTCTTTCTTCTCTCAGAACCTTTAAGTTTATTTCCTTCTCACTCCCATCCCCTCTCCATCCTGCCTCACCCTGGTCCCTCTTTCCAGTCACCTTATTCCAGACAAGAAGATCTTTTATGCAACGTCTTTCTTTTTTGATATCTTCTCTACTTTTACAGGAATGCTCCCAGATTCCTTTTCTTGCCATTGGAAGGGCTGACTCCTGGCATTTATAACTCTAACACTCAGAAGGTCATGGAATGGGAAGTATGAGTTCTCCCCTCCTCTCCCCCATCCTTGAGTCTCAGTCTCCAGTTTCTTTAAATACTACCTCTCTAATGGGGTTTGGGGACAGGAGTCTGGGAAAGGAGAGGGATGAAAAAGAAGAGAAGAAAGTTGTTGTTGTTTAATGATAAGAATACATGAAGGTATCTAGTTTCTGAACTTTGGAGCTGGAGAGGGTGATAGTCATGAGGGAGGGTGGGGAGCGGTCAAGCTGGCTGACAACCAGGGATGATACCCAGCAGAATGTGGTCCCTGGAATGTGTGCTATGTAATCTAAGCGCAGTAGACGTCAAAGTGAGGTTGCCGTCTGCCTTGGAGGAGGCGGCAATGAGGGCACGTACTTCAGAGCCATCCAGATGGCTCTGCAGGTACAAATCTTATTTTATCAACTATGACCTGGAAACAACATGCCCTTACCTGAAACTTGGAATCCAGTTTGCTCCTTTCATTGGAAGGGTGTGACACTTAGGACAGGAGCACAAATGATGCTGTTGGATATTTTGCACACACGCCCCTTCTAAACATTCTCCTACTTTGAATGACTTCCCTCTCTTCAAGGTAAATATCTTCAATAGGATGGACCTTCCCATAGGATTGACTAGGTGGATTTTTCTCAATTGTCTGGAATTTGATGCTAAGTGAGGGGCCTAACTCTTAGGAGTTGAGGCCACACATATTCTAGTATTATGTCCATCACAAGTGCTTATCAGTACCTTTTGTAACCAGAGGTGTGCCAGGCCTAGTTGTCACAATGTCTATACCTCTAAGAGAGTTTATTCTTTTTTTTTTTTTTCCTGGCTGCACCACGGGCATGCAGGATCTTAGTTCCCTGACCAGGGATCAAACCCATACCCCCTGCAGTGGAAGCGCAGAGTCCTAACCACTGGACCACCAGGGAATTCCCAAGAGAGTTTATTCTTACTAATTTTCTAAAAGAACCAAAAAGGGGCCTCCAGGTGCTATTTATCTTCCTTCTCAGGAAGATGAATAGCAGCCTACCCACCTCTATCTCTTGCCAACTACAACCCCACTTCCCTCGCCCTTATTATCCTAACTCCCAAGTTACACCTCTATTTTCTAGTGGGTGAAGTACAAAAAAAAAAAAAAAAAAAAAGCTGAGGTAATATTTATTGTAAACATCCTTAGTTCACCTGAGAGCCTGGGTGAAGTATCTCATATGACGTGCCAACGGTTTGTTTGTGTATTTAGTCCCTGTTACTTTTTTACTCAGGTTTCTTGCCTTTTAACTTTGAGTTAGACTAAAATACAGTGTCTCGAGTTTCATGATATTTCAGTGTATCTTTATTTTAGCCTCTCTACTCAATCTTACATTTGATAACAGTAAAGGATTCAGTAATTCATTCACTCATTTATTCATCCATTCATTCATTCATTCAACATTTATTAAGTATAATGGGCCAACTACTGTTCTTGGCACTGTTCACAGAAATGAAAGAAATGGGCAAAAGTCCTTGCCCACATGGAAGTTACATTCTAGAAGGGAAGATAAAACAAGATAAATAAAGTATACAGTGTGTTAGACAGTGATACGTACTAGGGAGAAAACTGAAAATAAGTAGTATCGGGGTGCAGCTTTAAATAGGAGGGAAAGCCTCCCTGAGACAGTAGCTTAAAAAAACTTTAACCCACCTTATTAATTTATCTGCTGTAAAGTTCACACATTTTAGTGCACAGATTGATGACTTTTGACCAATATATACACCCACTACCCTCATCAAGCTATGGAAAATGCCCATCTCCCCAGAAAGTTTCGCCTCACTCTTTTATAGTCATCCTCCTAGCCCCACCCCAAGATACCACGGATTTTATTTATATCACGATAGATTAGTTTTTCCTGTTTTACAATGTCATATAAATGGAACATATAGCACAAAGTCTTTTGTACACATACAAAAGACTTCTTTTTGTCAGCTTAATCCATGTTATTGCATTTATTAATAGTTACTGCTCTTTATTACTGAGTATTAATCCACTGGATGAATATACCACAATTTGTGTATTTGATTATTTATCATTTCTCCTCCTTTTCATCCCTTCTGTAATTTCCATCTGGTATTATTTCCCTTTGGACTGGAGGACATCCTTTGGCATGGTCTGCTGGTGATGAATTTTCTCAGATTTTGTTTATCTAAGAATGTCTTTATTTCACCTTCAATTTTGAAGAATATTTTTGTTTCATATAGAACTCTGGGTGGACAGGATTTTTCATGCAATACTCGAAAAATGTTGTTTCATTGTCTTCTAGCCTCTATTGTTTCTGATGAAAAATTAGCAATCATTTTTAACTTTGTTCCCCTGTATATAATTTGTCTTTTTTCTCTGGCTGCTTTCAAAATTTTGTCTTTATGTTCAGTGTTCAGTTGTTTGACTATGATGTTCCTGTGTAGGATTTTCTTTATCTTTATTCTTGAGCTTGGATTTGTAAGTCATTCTTGAGCTTGGATTTGTAAGTCATTTTTTAAAAAATCCGGAACTTCTTGACAACTCTTACTTCAGATATTTTTTTCTGTCCTCACTCTCTTCTCTTTCTGGGACACCAATCACACATGTGTTGAACTGTTTGATGCTGTTCTACGGGTCCCTGACCCTCTGTTGATTTTTCCTTAATATTTTTTCTCTCTTTGATAATTTCTACTGATGTGTTTCCAGCTTCACTGAGTCTTCTACCATCTTCACTCCAAGCCCCTCCAGTGAATGACTCACTTCAGGTATTGCACAATTCTAGAATTTCCATGTAATTCTTTTTATGGTATCCATTTCTCTACCGAGATCCTTACCTAGTCACTCATTAGGACCTTTTTGAAAAAATAATAAGTATAGTTCTAATTTTAATTCTTTGAATATATACTGTAAAATACGTATGTCTTAAAGTCTTTATCTTCTGAGTTCAACATTTGGTCCATCCTAGAATCAGGTTTTTTTTTTACTTCTTTTATTGTCTACTGTGAATTACACAATCCTGATTTTTGCTTATTTGTGTTTTGGGACATCTAGTGATTTCTGACTGACTGCTGGACATTGTGAATGGTGCACCATAGAGACTCGAGATCAGCACTGTTCAATAGAACTTCCTGCATTGAGGAAAATATGTCTGCACCATGCACTGTGGTAGCAGCTATTAAACCCTTGAACATGACTGAGGAACTGAATTTTAAATTTCATTAAATTTTTGTTAATTTAAATACTCACATATTTACCCCCAGAACTGCTCAACCTTTATTACATTTGTTTCAGTCTCAACCCCATAACAGCTGATATGTGGTAAGGCTTGGATGGCTCTGCCTGGCACGTGCACGGTCCAGCCCTCAGCCATGGGCTCATGAGGGGACCGCCCCACACATCTACATAGACTTTTAAGGCTTTCTTTCTGCACAGATCCCAGCCATTTCAGTTGCCTTGAACCCTGATCCCTGCCTTTTCAGCTCCACAGGACTACTGTGCTCTGCGCAAATTCAGATCTCCAGGCACAGAGCTGGACAACAGTGGGGGTCCCCTCAGGCTCCCCTCTCCCAAGCACTGAAGTCTCGTGCTGGTTATTTTCCATTGCCTGAAAAGTATCTTACCATGCTTATCTTGTCCAGTTTCCTATATTTACAGGGGATGAGCTAGTTTGGGACCAGTTACTCCATCACAGTCATCAGCCCAAGGAGTTTCCTTTTAAGTAACAATTCGAAGAAGATGAGGAATATTTGGGGGAAGAGAATTTCAGAGAGGAAACTTCAATGGAAAGGGCTGTGAGGCAGAAGCATGCCTGACTTCTTAGTAGAACAGCATAGAAGCCACACTGCTGGAGAATGTGAGCAAAGGAGCGAGAGGAGGAAATGAGGTCAGAGAGGCTGTGGGCAGGGGCGGAGCGGTGGTGGAAACAGCTATTGTGTAGCTTCATAGGCCATTATGAGGACTCTGCCTTTTACCCTAGGGAAATGGAAAGGCATTGGAAAGTTTGGGGGCCAAGAACTGATTCGAGTCATAACTGGATCACACTGTCTGTCGAGAAGAGACCTCTAGGACGAAAACAAGGAGCTGAATTAGAAGGCCATGAAGTAACTGGTTGACAGAACTTTCAAATTAATTAAACCTCTATATTATACAAATTTGATGGCTAGATTTTTATCAATTTTGTGGATTTTAGGGCTCGCTAAGAGACAGGCATCTTAGTGTCTAAGAATACATCATCTAAAGTCAAAAAGTAGCTGTGTGATTTTAGGCAAGGGGCTTAAAATGTCTCTCTTTATTTCTATAAAATGGAGATAATAATAATAATATCACATAAAGGATATTATGACAATTAAATGAGATAATTCGTGTAAAATTATTTAAATGATGCCTTATGTGTATACAGTGAGTGCTCTATAAATGTCCGCTATTGCTCTCTGATAGTCTGAATGTGTGATGGTCATCTCTTCACCAATGGATACTGACTGATCTTCTCTGTCTGAGGGGCACAGACAGCCAGCTTTTATCCTCCAGGCATGTGGGCAGCTTAGGAAAGGAAGCCAGCAGGGAAACAATATCTTAAGCAACACTGAAAGAAGCAAGAGCTAAGCAAGAGCTAAGTTTGCTCTTAGATAAGGAGGGAAAGCTATTCATTAAGACAGGGCAGGTTTTGGAAGACTCCTGGGGTGTAATCAGATACTGAAGGATGAATGAGATACAGATACTTTTTGAAAAAGAAGGAAATTTATATCCTGCACATGGGCTGCTTGGCCTGTTCAAAAATCACAGACCCACTAGGGATGATGTTCCGTGCACATACGGCTTGTGAAGATCATCTGAATTTGTGGCCACGGCTAATGTTTAAACAGCTTCTTAGATTCTAGGTGAAAATTAATGAGTTGCACGTAGCCATTAGTTCCTTAAGCTCACATCAGAATCAACCATATGAAGTAGCATGTAGTTATTTATATTACAGCTGAATGGCTTTATTAGCTTATTTTGGGAAATTAGATAACGAATGCAAGTACAATCTTGTTGAACCAGAAGCATTTACCGATTGTCTCTGTGAAAATGTAAGAAATATTCAAGAAATGCAAGCAGAGAGAAGTCAGGTGAGTCCTGAAATCCCAGTGCAGTAGCATTTGGGAAGTGAATGATGGCCCCATGAGCCACAGGAAGGTAATGGATACATTACTCAAAGGTTTTGATTAACGCATGTGGTCTCACATTTCATCTGGCCCAACATGTAACTAATTGGTCATTTCTAGCAGAGCCCATGGGAGAAGAAAAACTTGTTGAAACAAGATCTAGTGAGCCAAGATGGGCCAGTCGTACACCAGACATAAGCTGCTGTGCTTTGGAGATACCTGCATAAAACATGAGGAAAGCCAGCTTTCGTGGGGTTTAAAGCTTATCTAATCAACCTCTGGTGACAAAGAAAGTATCCATCTCTTTAACGGCATAAGAACCGTGGCAGGCTCAGCCCTGTCCAGACTGCAGAGAGAACTTTGGGAACGCTTTCTGTTTGTTTTAAGAAAAGCCAGCCGAGAAGTTATTAAGAACAGGCAGAACATATCTGTCAAAGAAAGACAATGCAGTCCTCAAAAAGGGTGAGGCATGTTTGTGTATTTTAATAGAGAATTATCTCCAACATTGGAAACTCAGTGATCAAATCAAGGTGCAGACAGAATGATGTTTAGAGCATATGATCATTAATGTAAAAAATGCAATATACATACGCACAGACATAAAAGATGTTGCCTCTGAGGAGGGGAGTTGAGTAGCTGAGAGTAAGCAGGGGACTTATTTATCCTTTTACCTCTTGAATTTATTTCTATATGTACTTAAATTCAGATACGTTGTTTTTCTCAGTTGAAAATATTTAAAAGTTTAGGAAAAAAAATAAATAACACCCATAATGAAATTTTCAAAAGAGGTAGAATAGGTCTTTCCCTTTCCCATTTGCGAAGTGAGCCATAATCATGCTGGACGCTGGGACCAAAACGAGCGTTCGTGGAGATTTAGGATAAAGTGCTCCTCTCTGATATTTCACTCAAGGGTCCCTGAGTGTATTTGTTTGCTAGGATTGCTGTTAAAAAAAGTACCGTAAACTGAGTGGCTTAAACAACAGAAATTTATGTCTCACAGTTCTGGAGGCTTAAAGTCTGACATCAAGGTGTCAGCAGTTTGGTTCTTACTGAGAGCTCTGAGGAAAATCTCTGCCTCTCCCCTGACTTCTGGTGGTCTTCTGAACATTCTTGGCATTTCTTGGCTTGTAGGAGCATCACCCCCATCTCTGCCTTCATTTTCATATGGTGTTCTCCTTCTGTGTGTGTCTGTCTGTCTGTCCAAATTTCCCCCTTCTATAAGGACAATAGTCATATCGGATTGGGGCCCACCCTAACGACCTCACTTTAACTCAACTAATTACATCTGCAACAACCTGATTTCCAAATAAGGTCACATTCTGAGGCACTAGGGGGTAGGACTTCAACATATGAATTTAAGGGGGACACAATGCAACCCATAAGACCAAGTAACATTCACTTATCCAGAGTTACCTTGCTACAAAGGGGAAGTATATTGAAGTGTGTTTATAAAGCACAGCTAATGGGTTGCACCTCATGTCCCAAGTGTATAAAGTCGATAAATGCTGGCATCGTTGAATATCTTAAAATTTTCAAGTGCATTACCATCCACTGAGGAAAGAGAGGCCCTGAACTTGGTCAACGAAGAATTAACAGTTTCTACAGTCACAGCAATAAATCAGTAGAGTTGATTCCCTCAGCCCCCTCCTCCCATCAACGCCAGCTCAGGGTATAGCCTTTCACTAATGTCTATTAAGCACCTCCCTAGTGCCTGACACTGCTCTGGGAGCTAAGCACAGAGTAGGACAGAGCATCCGCCTTCCCTTCAGGTGGAGAAAAGAGACACACAAAGTAGTAATTACGTGATGTTGTAAGTGCTCATACGGAGATATGAACAAGAAAAGAGTACCCCTAACTGCAGGCAAGGAAGGCTTCCTGTGAGAGGTGACGCTGGGGTTGACTTTTTTTTTTTAATTTATTTTTGGCTGCGTTGGGTCTTTGTTGCTGTGCGCAGGCTTTCTCTAGTTGCGGCGAGCGGGGGCTACTCTTCGTTGCGGTGTGCGGGCTTCTTATTGCAGTGGCTTCTCTTCTTGTGGAGCATGGGCTCTAGGCGTGCAGCCTTCAGTAGTTGTGGCTCGTGGGCTCTAGAGCGCAGGCTCAGTAGTTGTAGCACATGGGCTTAGTTGCTCCTCGGCATGTGGGATCTTCCCGGACCAGGGCTCAAACCTGTGTCGCCTGCATTGGCAGGCGGATTCTTAACCACTGCGCCACCAGGGAAGTCCCTGGGGTTGACTCTTGAGGGTGGAGTCGGTACACGAGGACAGGGAAAGGCAAGAAGGAGGAGAAGGGGGTCCCAGGGGATGCTGTGTTCAAAGAAAGAGAGACCCAGACAGCCTTCCAGTGACCTGGGATGGGCACATAAGAGTTGGCGTTGAACCTCAGGTGCTGACGAGCTTCTGAAGCATTTTAAGCTTCAGCTGGAGGGTTTTGGACTGCCTTATTCTATAGGAAACCCTGGAGGATTTAGGGGAGCTACTGGGTCAGATTTCCTTTACAGGAAGACCTTTCTGAGAGAGCGTGAATAAAGATGGGACAGATTAAAGAGAGGGTGACATACAAGGAGATTTTTGTAGGTGAGGGGAAACAATGAGCAATAAACTATGGTGGTGATGACAGCACTAGAGGAGATAGGAAATAATTGTTTTCTCTTAGTTGCATGCATTCATTTCATTTTCTTAAAATTCTGTATTACTTTTCAGATTGTAAAAAATTGGAAAAAAAGTTTTCAGTGTCTGTGGAATAAAACAAAATGATCTGGGCTTCCCTGGTGGCGCAGTGGTTGAGAGTCCGCCGGCCGATGCAGGGGACACGGGTTCGTGCCCCGGTCCGGGAAGATCCCACATGCCGTGGAGCGGCTGGGCCCGTGAGCCATGGCCGCTGGGCCTGCGCGTCCGGAGCCTGTGCTCCACAAAGGGAGAGGCCACAACAGTGAGAGGCCCGCGTACCGCAAAAAAACAAAAACAAAAAAAAGCAAAACAAAACGATCCTTAATTGCACTCCGGGAATGAGCGTCATTAGTTTTGTGTGGCTCCTATTTCTTTTCAGAGTCATATATATGAACATATGTAGTCATTTACTCAACAGCTACTTTTGTAAGCCGATCTCTCCACTGCATATATCACATTTCCCTATGCCGTTAAGCGACTTTGTACAACTTGATTTAAATTGATTTAGCCAATCTAGGGCACAGATTTGAAAACTGTTAAAGGATTATAAATAGTATGAAGCGGTGACTGATGAGCTGATGAGGTATGTGGAAAAGGGAGAAAACCAGGAAACCCCAACTTCCGAGCTGAAGCCTCTCGCCCTACAGTTGTCTTCCTGTTTAGGCCTGAACTGGAGGAATGGTCAGAGGAAAAAGACACCCAAAAGGATCCGTGAATACATGTTCTAGTCAATCTCAACAACAGTGAAAATAACCACTCCTCGGGGCATGCAGACACAGCCCCGTGTTCAGAAACGGCCAGAGCATTCATTAAAATAGATTAAATGGCCTGCCCTGAAATCCTCAAAGGATGTGGCAGATAAAACAAATGCACTCCTAAACACAGCTGCGGGCCGCCCAAAGCCCAGCTGCACCTGAGGAGCCGTCTCAGAGAGAAGCGAGCTGAGACGGCCTTCTCTGCCAGGAGGCCAAGCCTGTCCAGGCACTGCGGCCCTGCCCAGTCTCTGCACCTGTCACTCACCTGCCATCTTCCCCGCATCCTGGGAGGGCGCGCTTGTCCTGGCACTCCCTTTCCGCAGCGACAGGGAGAGGAGATGGAGCGGCTGTTTCCAAGAGGGGCCTCAACCCCTGAGGGGCACAATAAGTCCAGTGGAGGCGAATAATAAAGCTTATTCATTTCCAAAGAAATGAAAAGGGGAGGTACTGGCAAACAGACGAACGAATCAGGCGCTCAGGTTAAGTGCAGCTTGGTTTCCATTGTCTAACGCAACTCCTACACTTCTGAGCTTCTTTGGAAAAGGTTTACGGTTGGAATATAACTTGTGTCTTTTGACCAGTCAGGAACTGAAAGACATTCCTCTTTTAATCTTATGAAAGGAAAGTAATAAATTTCAGTGGCTTTCTTCTTTCTGTTCATGGACCAAGCCTCAGAACAAAATAGAAATAATCTCTTCTCTTGTGCCTGAGGTAGACTTTCAAAAGCTAAGGACTTTCCTTCCTCCTTCCCTCCCTCCCTCCCTTCCTTCCTTCTTACCTTCCTTTCTTCCCTCCTTCCTTTTTCTTTTTCTGAAGTGTATGAACTATTTCTGTTCTTGCTTTAAGGGAAACTGCGGGGTTTAGAGTATATCTTTATGTGGAGCTGATAGGAAGGTGCTCTCACATCAGCATTTATTGCTCTATTGCTCTTCTCTTAGCAGTTATTCTGCCAAAGAGAAAATATGGGATGCACCTTTGTCAAAAAGCTCTCCATCATTTGCAGTTCACTGAAACTCACTCATTCCCTCATTAAGCATTTATGGACCTGCTACTACTTCTGTGCCTGGCATCATGCTAGGCATTCAGGAAGTGGGGATGGCTGCAACATAGCAGCCAGTCCCAGCCTCAGGAATCTCACAGTTGAGTTAGGTAATTTCAATAGGACGTGATGGGGGCTAAAATGAAGTGAAGCACAGAGTGCAAAGGAGAAGCTATTGATAGTTCAAGGGTCGTTGAGCTTGGTTTTGCAGGGAAGATGCCTTTGACTGTGAGGGAAGAGCACGTGCAGGGGTGTGGGGTTACAAGAGAATGTGAAGCATTTGGAGAACTGGAAGTACTTCAGTGAGATGGGAGCAAATACGAGAGGTATAGGTACTTACCAGGAGACCCCTGGCCCCATCCTGCAGGTAATGGAGAGCCTCCAATAAGGATTTTAAGAAGAGGCATGATATGGTCAAATGTGCACTCAGTAAAGTGTTTCTTTGAACCTTTGTTCACTGCACCCCTATATATGAGTGTCATCGTCTTATTAAACTAAAAGCTGAAATTCCCATTGGAAACCCTACCCTGCAGTTCTTGTAATGGAAACATGAAGGTAACTCAGGACTTACAACCCTGGGTTGAAAAAAGATCAAGGACATTTCATAGATCTTATTGCTTTACTTTTTCTCTTAGGGCAAAGCACACATAAAAAAGACCCTCAAATGTTGCTCACTGCTACCAAGATTTTCTGTTTTAATCTTACATCTTTCATCCTAAATGCTCATGAAAGACATGTTGCTTTTTGTTCAAACTTGGGCCAGTGACAAAGCTTTTCAAGTTTGTTGACCCAATAATCAGCCATTGCACTCAAAGACTTAGAGTGGATCAGTTTAAAAACAGCTATCAGTGCATCTGAACTACAGCTCCCAACCCCATATGCCTGGGCTTGCTGCTGCCACAGGGAAGCTCCCACTTCTTCCCAGGGGGGTACTGTGTTTCTCAGCCTGTTTTAGCACTAACATGTAAAAGCTGCTTGTGTCAAACATGGGTAAATGGCAAACTCACTTAGGAGATTAGCTCACCTCTATTCCACAGCGGGAGTGGCCAAATGAGATAAACCCCAAAGACTTATGGCAAGACGGATCTAGTGTCCCGTTTTGGCACAGGGGTCCTTATGGGAAGGAGATGGAGCCCCTCTCTGTGCTTATCTCAAGAGATTAGCTTTAAACACCGTAGTTTTCTCCAGTCAAGAATTCATTATGGAACTGTCATTTTCTATTTAAACATCTTTGAGCTCTTTATTTCTGCAGCTCTTGGCATTGAGATAAAAGGCTCTTAAATCACTCCTCCCCCCCCCAACTACTACACTGTATTAATAATTACCATAGAATGAATGTTTGTCCCCCACCCCCCACTCATATATTGAAACCTAATCCTCAATGTGATGCTATTAGGAAGTGTGCCTTTGAGAGGTGATTAGGTCATGAGGGTAGAGCCCTCATGCATGGGATTAGTGCTCCTTTAAGAGACCCCAGGGAGCCCCCTTGTTCCTTATGCCACATGAGGACACAGCAAGAAAATGGCTGTCTAGGAAACAGGAAGCGGGCTCTCAGCAGAAAACAAATCTCCTGATGCCTTGATCTTGGAATTTCCAGCCTCCGGCGCTGTGAGAAATAAATGTCTGTTTAGAAGCCACGCAGTCTATGGTGGTTTTTTTATAGCAGCCTGAACAGACTAAGACAGAAACTGCTACTGAGAAGTGGGGTGGGGCTGTAACAAATACTGTAAAACATGGAGGCATTGGATAGTGAGGATAATGGGTAGGGGCTGGAAAAATTTTTAGTATGCTAGAAGAATCCTACATTGAGATAAATGGACCGTTAAGGGTGATTCTGGTAAGAGCTCAGAAAGCAAAGAGAACCGTATAGACAGCCTCAGTCTTCTTAGAGAATACCTAGGTAATCGTGAAAAGAATGTTGGTAGAAGTATGGACAGAAAAGCCATTCTGAGAGGTCTCAGAGGAAAATGAGGAACATGTTATTGGAAACTGGAGGAAGGGCCATCCTCGTAATAGACTGGCAAAGGACTTGGCTGAATTGTGAGTGAGGAAATTGGATGTGTAGCTGAAGCTATTTCTAAAAAAAGTGCAGAAGGTACAGCTTGGCTCTTCCCAACCGCTTGTAGCAAAATTTGAGGGGAGAGAAAAAACTTAAAGATGGAATTAAGCAAAAAGGAAGCAGAACTTCAAGATTTGGAAGATTCTCAGCCTGTCCATATGGCAAAAAATGAGAACGTGAAGAGTATGGCCAAGCGACTATTTTCTAAGGAGCTGAATATGACTCAGCCGTCTCAAGCCAAGTGTTGTTCTTCAAGACTACGGAAGAATGACCCTGAAGCCAATTCAGAGGCCATGACACACCACTCCTATCACAGGCCAGAGTGCAAGGGCCTAGGGAGCAGGGTGATTTCAAAGGGTGGGACCACCTTTCTGGGTCAGGCGAGGCAAGATGCCCCCTCAGTGCTTCAGGTGTGGGTCCCTGCAGGCAGGTCCCCCAGCTTGGGCTGCATCCGGTGGAACCATGGCATGGATAGGGTCCCCTGGGAGAGCCACAAGGCCCCAGAAGAGAACCACGGTGCGGCAGAGCCCTAGCAGAGAGCCGCTAATGGGCTGTCCCACTGACACATGGGGTGACATTGCCACCCCAGTGGGCCTGGAAGGGAGAACACTAAGCCAAAAAGGAGTGTTCTCAAGCCTTGAGTTTTAATGCTGTTTATCCTGTTAGGTTTTGGACTTACTTGGAACCTGACATCCCTTTCTTCGTTCCTATTTCTCCATAGGAATGGGAAGGTCTATCCTATGCCTGTCCTACCTTTGTATTTTAGAAGCACATAGCTTGTCTGGTTTCAGGGATTCACGGCTGGAGAGGAATGTGCCACAGGTTGACCTTGAATCTTGCCAATATCTGATTTAGATGGTATTTAGATGAGACCTTGGACTTTAGACTTTTGGACTGCTGCTGAAAGAAATTAAGACTTTGAGAGCTTTTGGGATGGAATCAAGGCATTTTGTATGCAAAAAGAATATGAATTTCAGGGGGACAGGGACAGAATGCTGTAGATTGAGTGTTTGTGTCCCCACAACATTCATATATTGAAACCTAATCCCCAATGTGATGGTGTTGGGAGGTAGGGCCTTTGGAAAGTTGTTAGGTCGTGAGAGCGGAGCCCTCATGCATGTGATTAACACCCTTGTAAAAGAGAGCCCAGAGAGCTCTCTTGTCCCTTCCTCCATGTGAGGACATGCGTATAGGATGTCTATAAACCAGGAAGTGAGCCCTCAGACACCAGATCTGCTGGAGCCTTGATCTTGGACTTCCCAGCATCTGGAACTATGAGAAATAAATTTCTGCTGCTTATAAACACCCAGTCCATGGTATTTTTTTATAGTAATCTGAATGGACTAAGACAGAAATACTTCCTTTTACTGTCCTAAATTTACCTACCTTCCCCTCTGCTCCCCTCTCACCCCTGCCACGTTCAGACAAACTAGCGATTTGTGAAAAAGTCAAAGTTCGCAATTCTGTCTTCTCTCATCATGTATCTCTCTCACCTTGTGTCTTTCTTGACAGAAGAATTCTCATCTTTTTAGCTCTCCTTATATCACAGTTTCCAGCCCCTGTCATAATTTTGGTGGACTTACTCTTTCTGTTCAATCTCCATTGTTCCCCTAGGGAATGACGAAAATCGATGCCACCAGGACCTCCGGTTTGAGCCCTATAGAACATTTAAGGAGAGAGGATTTGTGTTTGGTTTGGTTCAGTTATATTCTTTCCCCATCTCAAGAAACACAGGTAGATGTAGCTTACCAAGTGAGGTAGGTGATGTCCTTCTCTAGAAAATTTTATAGTTGAGTACACAATATTTCATTGAAGAAAATTTGTACAACAAGCTAGCTATTCAATGGATTACAAAGACTGTAAGCCCTACAACTAAGACCCTAAAGCAGAGCTAGATTAAGAAGGAGGCACTTACGTGCTTAGGGCACTAGCAGAAATCACAACCATACAGCTTTAACGAGGTTATCCAAAATTTCATAATCAGATCAAAGGGAAACACCATTTTGTGTTTTATTACTGCTTTTATTTGGGCTACATAAGGGAGGGAGCCCCATAATATCTTAGTGGTTGGAGACTTGGCCTAAAAGCCAAAGGCAGGCAGAGAAGGAGCTGGAAACAGGTTCTCCTTTGTGACACACTTGGTCTCTTCTGCCTCCCTTCGGCTCTAGTCTTCACAGAACGTATATCTGAGTGGGAATTGTGAGTACAGTGGTTCTGCTTCCATGGGTTCTGCTTCCGGTTTCTCTTCCACGGGTTCCCCCCATCCCCGCCAACCCTGTTCCAGTTTCCCCGGCATCCTCTTCCTCGGGTTCCACAGACCAACCCTATTACACTATTTTACATAAGGGACTTGAGCATCTGCGGATTTGAGTATTTGTGGAGGATCCTAGAACCCACGCCCAGCGGATACTAAGGGACGACTGTATTTGGCTTCTGTTCTCAGCAGAGTTTATGTGATGAAAGTAGGCACAGGTGGCCTTTGCTACCTCTAGCACATGTCACCACCATGCCGCCCCCAAGCCCCCCATCTCATGGTGTCCTCTCCTTCACTTCAGGGCCCCCCAAACATTTTTCAGATCCATGAGTCATATTAAATTAGCATTGGTTGTTGATAAATGAAAGGTCATCTCCCTCCCAGGGTAATATACCAATATGGGTCAAAGTCTTAGCTAAAGAAGGAGTGTCTAGCTGTGGAATTCTAATTATAAACTGGTGGAGTAGATAACCCCCCAGGGCAGGCTATTCCACTGCTTCTAAGCTCCCATTATATGGACCTGCATTGTCCGAAGCAGTAGTCACTAGCTGAATGGGATGATTAACATATAATTAATTAAAAGTAAATAAAATTAAAAATTTGGTTCCTTAGTCACACTGACCACATTTCAAGCGCTGAAGAGCCTCATGTGTCTCCCAGCTAATGTATTGGACAGCACAAATACTAAGCATTTCCATTATCACAGAAAGTTCCATCAGACAGTGCAAGTTTAGACAATTACTTTCTTGGCCTCTGCAGAGGTGGTCTACCCTTACCCCAGTGCAGGGTTTCTCAGTGTTGGCACTACTGACGTTTTGGACTGCATCCTTCTTTGTTGAGGGGGATTGTCTTGTGCATTGTAGGATGTTTGGAAGCGTATCTGGCATCCATCCCCTACGGGCTGGTAACACTTCCCACCCAGCTGTGATCATCAGAAATGTCTCTAGGGACCTCCCCGGCGGTCCAGTGGTTCAGAAATGTCTCTAGGGACCTCCCTGGCTGTACAGTGGTTAAGACTCCATGCTTCCATTGCAGGGGGCACGGGCCCGATCTCTGGTTGCAGAACTAAGATCCCACATGCCGCGTAGCGCGGACCCCCCCCCCCAAATATCTCTAGACATTACCAAACGTCCCCCACAGGACTAAACTGCTCCCAGTTGAGAACCACGGCAGTAAAGCTGGCTGACACTTTGGGGGTCATAGAGGACATCTGTAAGCACACTTGTGAGCAAGATAGGCCCAGGGAGCTGTGAGCGCTTAGAGGACAGGGACTCTGCAGGGGGCAGGCCGTGCACATTTCACATGCTCTTGAAACGTTACAGATGAGAAGAATTTCAGAGCGACATTTATAGCCCAGAAAGATATTCTTCCGCTGGTCTTGAGAATTCCCTTGATGCTAAATTGTCATGTATGTCAAAGCTCTACAGAGCTGCAGGGAGGGCCGTAAATCAAAGGAAGGCAGAGAAGAGGCCCAGGGGGCAGACTGTGCAGTGAGTAAACTTATCCCAGCACGGGTGAACGGGGCTGTCCCACTTCGGTCTGAGATTTCCAGCCTGGCGTCCTAAGCCCCCTGTTCCCAAAGTGGCCGTTCATGCGCTAACTGGCCATAACTGCGTCATCAGCAGCTTGTCAGCTGTAAATTCTCATCCCAGGCCGGGTCTCTCTTCCCAGGACCAAAGTCATGAAGATGTTTGCCCTCGCACAGGCCTTTGACATGTGCTGGGCCACATTTGTGTATTTGTCTGAGGGCCCTCTCCAGAGCTTAGTGCTTCCCTCTGGCCCTGGCGAGCCTTTATGTGCCGTGCATTCCTCCTGACCATGACGTCATGCTTGTACCTCGCCACTGGAGATTGAATCCAAAGACCGGAGGACTTAAAAGTCTTAAACAAGCAAATGTTTTCCATTATTTAAGATGTTAAGAAGGCAAATTCTGAAATATTTATGGTCACGGTCTCCTTTGTGGGTCGTCAATGACTTCTTCCCTTTCAGGAGGCATCTTATGGAGAGGAGCCCTGGCCTTCTCCCCCTGGGGCCACTAACTCACAGCAAAGCTGAGTCAACCATTCCATGGGAAGACTGGTGAAAAGTTGATTCGCCACACACTTCTAGCTGAAATGAATGAAACCAAACCCAGGAGAAGTCCAAGTTTACCATAGAAGGCAAAGCAGAGACCAAGGACCGCCCTGTTTCCTGCAGACATGCATTTTAGATTTACCTCGAGTTGTTTTTCTGTTTTCAGGGACGATGTCAATCATCTCATAAGTAAATGAAGGCAATGATTCAACAGTTATGTAAACATTGAGAGAAAAAAGAAACCGCCCCACAAAATGCTTGGTGTACTTCAGACTAGGGTGGGGTTGAGTTACACGGTGCCTTCTGGTGTCACCTCTGCTCTTTCCTTTTATTCAGGGCCTGTGAGAATTAAGTGGCTCCATCTGGAAGTTCTGCCCGATGCTCCGGCACCATAGCAAGCCGTCCAGTGTGATCTGAGCCTCTTCAGAGGGTCTAAATTATTCTCTACAGGTAAGACTGAAAAGCCCATTCTTTTATGCAGTGTTTCACGGTGGGGATGCTTTTAACAACTGGGGTGGGATGACTGTTCGCTATGCGAGTGTCTCTGGCTTATAGCAGGGCATTTAACATCCCCAACTTCTAGGCACAAAATGCTAGTGGTGTCTACCTTCCGTCATTGTCACAACCAGCCATCCCCTAACACTCATTTCCCAATAGCACTTGGTGGGCAGCACTGCCGCCACTGAGCACATTGCAAGTGTACTGCGGTAGAATCTAGAATGTTTGCACTACCCGTGGAGTATTTAGGTAGCCAACTTGCCCTTTATTTATTTTGCCAGTTGATTCTGCAGACCTCAGGTCTGAGACCCACTTTGCCCCATCTGCAGAGGGGTTTTGACCATTGCATTTCTTCCCCTAGAGTGAGATAGTATGGGGTGGGGGTGGGGAAGACAGGAGAAGAGAATGACCAGCTGCTCAGTTATTCCATTCCTGATCCCTGCTGATCACCTAAGGTTGTAAATACACTCTAGGAGAACTCTCCTAGGCGTGGAGCAAGAGGGCTTAGTTGGCAGGAAACATGAGGAAAACATGGAGATTGAAGTTAAAGAGGAGGTCCTTCATGGAAAAAGGCTGGGAAGATTGTAGGTTGTCTCTTTCGTGAAAAGAAGTTGAGGCTCAGAGATGCTAAGTGACTTGCTAAAGGTTAGACAGCTAGTTAGTGTCCTGGAACTATGGTGACCATGCCATACCAGGACAGTCCCCATTAGTCCTGTTGTCCCAGCAGAATTATCAGCAGTAATCTCTCTCAACCTCAAAGGAGTCCCAATTTGGATAATAAATTTTATGATCACCCTACCTAAAACTCAAGTCTCTCTAACCATCAGTTCATCACTTTTCTCACTATACAACCCTTCCTCTTTCTCTCTTTTTTGTGGTTCTCAAAACTCTTCCTCCTATTTGAGTCTATTTCTCATGTTTTCATAACTTCATCATCCTCAAAGTTTGGGGGGCTATAAATGACAACTCCAAGTCCAGATTGCCTGAACTATGGGGCCGTTGGTTCCTAAGTGGACGAGGAAGAAAGACACTCCAGAAACAGGATCACTTGGGCCTCAGGCAAGTCCTCAGCCTTGACCAAGCCTTAGAAAGCCACCCATGTGCCACATCCTCAGTGCCCAAGGCTGGAGGTGGGGGGTGGGGGCGAGGAATCTGGTGAACATCTGAGATTTTATTTTTAATGAATCCAAGATGAATTGAAAAGAAATGCAGTGTGAAACACCACCCATTAGGCTATGAAAGTCCAGTACGCCCAGATGATTCAAGCATGGTGTTCATATTCTTTGGTAATACTTTGAAATCCTTTGTGAACTATAAAATTTAAGTATAAGCAAGAAAGTGCTTCTCATAACAAAATAAAATCCCTTTTCCTTGTCTGCCCCATGGGGCAAAAAATACCAGTGTCGTTAATGGGTATATCAGTACCACCCTCAAGAATTTCTTTGTGTCATAAACACACAATGCAATTTTGGTAGAGTCCCCCAGCAAGCTATAATCACAAGCTGGGAGGAGGCTGGTTCTGCGCTGTGCTTGGTTTCTTTATTGCTGTTAATTTGCAACAGAACTAAATACCTGTGTAACAAGACCTTCTGATACCAAAGCTCAGTGGACTTGGGAGAAACTGGTTAAAATGAAAATTGGTTCCATATAGAGTTGGCAGAGTAAAATGGCTTCTTTTTAAAGTAAGGAATTTTGCTATTCTGATTTTTTTAACACCTTTATTGGAGTATAATTGCTTTACAATGGTGTGTTAGTTTCTGCTTTATAACAAAGTGAATCAGCTATACCTATACATATATCCCCAGATCTCCTCCCTCTTGAGTCTCCTTCCCCCGCTCCCTATCCCACCCCTCTAGGTGGTCACAAGGCACCGAGCCGATCTCCCTGTGCTATGTGGCTGCTTCCCACTAGCTATCTCTTTTACATTTGGTAGTGTATATAAGTCCATGCCACTCTGTCACTTCGTCCCAGCTTGCCCTTCCCCCTCCCCATGTCCTCAAGTCCATCCTCTACGTCTCCGTCTTTAGTCCTGTCCTGCCCGTAAGTCCTTCAGAACCTTTTTTTTTTTTTTAGATTCCTTATATATGTGTTAGCATACGGCATTTGTTTTTCTCTTTCTGACCTACTTCACTCTGTATGACAGTCTCTAGGTCCATCCATCTCACTACAAATAACTCAATTTCATTTCCTTTTATAGCTGAGTAATATTCCATTGTATATATGTGCCACATCTTTTTTATGCATTCATCTGTTGATGGACACTTAGGTTGCTTCCATGTCCTAGCTGTTGTAAATAGAGCTGCAATGAACATTTTGGTACATGACTCTTTTTGAATTATGGTTTTCTCAGGGTATACGCCCAGTAGTGGGATTGCTGGGTCATATGGTTGTTTTATTTTTAGGTTTTTAAGGAACCTCCATTCTGTTCTCCATTGTGGCTGTATCAATTTACATTCCCACCAACAGTGCAAGAGTGTTCCCTTTTCTCCACACCCTCTCCAGCATTTATTGTTTCTAGATTTTTTGATGATGGCCATTCTGACCAGTGTGACGTGATACCTCATTGTAGTTTTGATTTGAATTTCTCTAATTATTAATGATGTTGAGCATCCTTTCATGTGTTTGTGGGCAATCTGTACGTCTTCTTTGAAGAAATGTCTATTTAGGTCTTCAGCCCATTTTTGGATTGGGTTGTTTGTTTTTTTGATATTGAGCTGCATGAGCTGGTTGTAAATTTTGGAGATTAATCCTTTGCCAGTTGCTCCATCTGCAAATATTTTCTCCCATTCTGAAGGTTGTCTTTTTGGCTTGTTTATGGTTTCCTTCGCTGTGCAAAAGCTTTGAAGTTTCATTAGGTCCCATTTGTTTCTTTTTGTTTTTATTTCCAGTTCTCTAGGAGGTGGGTCAAAAAGGATCTTGCTGTGATTTATGTCATAGAGTGTTCTGCCTATGTTTTCCTCTAAGAGTTTGATAGTGTCCAGCCTTACATTTAGGTCTTTAATCCATTTTGAGCTTATTTTTGTGTATGGTGTTAGGGAGTGTTCTAGTTTCATTCCTTTACATGTAGCTGTCCAGTTTTCCCAGCACCACTTATTGAAGAGGCTGTCTTTTCTCCATTGTATATTCTTGCCTCCTTTATCAAAAATAAGGTGACCATATGTGTTTGGGTTTATCTCTGGGCTTTCTCTATCCTGTTCCATTGATCTATATTTCTGTTTTTGTGCCAGTACCATACTGTCTTGATTACTGTAGCTTTGTAGTATAGTCTGAAGTCAGGGAGCCTGATTCCTCCAGCTCCGTTTTTCTTTCTCAAGATTGCTTTGGCTTTTCAGGGTCTTTTGTGTTTCCATACAAATTGTGAAATTTTTTGTTCTAGTTCTGTGAAAAATGCCAGTGGTAGTTTGATAGGGATTGCACTGAATCTGTAGATTGCTTTGGGTAGTAGAGTCATTTTCACAATGTTGATTCTTCCAATCCAAGAACATGGTATATCTCTCCATCTGTTTGTATCATCTTTAATTTCTTTCATCAGTGTCTTATAGTTTTCTGCATACAGGCCTTTTGTTTCCTTAGGTAGGTTCATTCCTAGGTATTTTATTCTTTTTGTTGCAATGGTAAATGGGAGTGTTTCCTTAATTTCGCTTTCAGATTTCCATCCTTAGTGTATAGGAATGCCAGAGATTTCTGTGCATTAATTTTGTATCCTGCTACTTTACCAAATTCATTGATTAGCTCTAGTAGTTTTCTGGTAGCATCTTTAGGATTCTCTATGTATAGTATCGTGTCATCTGCAAACAGTGACAGCTTTACTTCTTCTTTTCCGATTTGGATTCCTTTTATTTCTTTTTCGTCCCTGATTGCTGTGGCTAAAACTTCCAAAACTATGTTGAATAACAGTGGTGAGAGTGGACAACCTTGTCTTGTTCCTGATCTTAGAGGAAATGGTTTCAGTTTTTCACCATTGAGAACGATGTTGGCTGTGTGTTTGTCATACATGGCCTTTATTATGTTGAGTTAAGTTCCCTCTGTGCCTACTTTCTGGAGGGTTTTTATCATAAATGGGTGTTGAATTTTATCAAAAGCTTTTTCTGCATCTACTGAGATGATCATATGGTTTTTCTCCTTCAATTTGTTAATATGGTTTATCACATTGATTGATTTCCATATATTGAAGAATCCTTGCATTCCTGGGAGAAACCCCACTTGATCATGGTGTATGATCCTTTTAATGTGCTTTTGGATTCTGTTTGCTAGTATTTTGTTGAGGATTTTTGCATCTATGTTCATCAGTGATACTGGTCTTAGTTTTCTTTCTTTGTGACCTCTTTGGCTGGTTTTGGTATCAGGGTGATGGTGGCCTCATAGAATGAGTTTGGGAGTGTTCCTCCCTCTGCTATATTTTGGAAGAGTTTGAGAAGGATGGGTGTTAGCTCTTCTCTAAATGTTTGATAGAATTCTCCTGTGAAGCCATCTGGTCCTGGGCTTTTGTTTGTAGGAAGATTTTTAGTCACAGTCTCAATTTCAGTGCTTGTGATTGGTCTGTTTATATTTTCTATTTCTTCCTGCTTCAGTCTTAGAAGGTTGTGCTATTCTGTTTAATTAAGAGGCCGTTGTACAGACAAGTCTGCCTTCTAATGAGCTCTCTTCCTGACCACCTTGGAAAAACCTATTCACCAACTTCATTTATTCCGTGGTGAACAACACAGGCTCTGGTGCTATTTGAGTCTTTCCTCTGGCTAGGGAGGCTGTGTGATCTTAGGCAAGATCTTACTTAACCTTCCTTGGCCTCAGTTTCCCCCACGGTAAAACAAGGGTACTAGTGCCCACCTTATAGATCCTAATCATGTTGCTGTGAGGAGGGAAGACAATAATGCGTGTGAAGTGCTCAGTGTAGGGCCTGGTTCATACAGCTGCCATTATGGTTATTTAATCACATGCTTCTGAGATCAGTTATATAACAAGTGGTGCACCAGGTTGTGGGGCTTCAAAAATGAGTAAGATATGGGGCTTCCCTGGTGGCGCCGTGGTTAAGTCTCTGCCTGCCAATGCAGGGGACACAGGTTCGAGCCCTGGTCCGGGAGGATCCCACATGCCGCGGAGCAACTAAGCCTGTGCACCACAACTACTGAGCCTGCACTCTAGAGCCCGCATGCCTAGAGCCCATGATCTTCAGCAAGAGAAGCCACCACAGCGCAGTGGTTGAGAGTCCGCCTGCCGATGCAGGGGACACGGGTTCATGCCCCGGGTCCGGGAAGATCCCACATGCCGCAGAGCGGCTGGGCCCGTGAGCCATGGCCGCTGAGCCTGTGCGTCCGCAGCCTGTGCTCTGCAACGGGAGGGGCCACAGCGGTGAGGGGCCGGTGTACCGCAAAAAAAAAAAAAAAAAAAAGAAGAAGAGAAGCCACCATAATGAGAAGCCCACGCACTGCAACAGAGAGTAGCCCCTTCTCGCCGCAACTAGAGACAGCCTGCTCACAGCAATGAAGACCCAACGCAACCAATAAATTAATTAATTAATTTGTTTATTTAAAAATAAATAAATTTTTTAAAAAGAATAAAGTAAAGGTTCTGACTTGAAGTCCTTACATTCTAAGGGGGCATAGCAACCGTATACACAAATACTTACGTGGGGCTCTGAGGTGGCAACGGGAAAGAGAGCCTATTGACATCGTGTTGAGTGTTGAAGCATGGATAAAAATTCTCTGGGCAAAGAAAGTGAAAGCGCTTCCCAAGACTGTTCAGGATAAGTAACAATGTATCTGGATGAGTGGAAAAAGATGATAAGACTTTTGTTTTGGTTCCAGACCAATTTTTACAGAAAAGATTATGACTCATTTAAACAGGTAAAACAAAGCCTGCTGTTGGCACATTTTATTCTCTTTTCCCCGAGCCAAGCAAACAGAGCTGGGGACACTGTGACGTCAGGAGGCTTGTTAGGTAAATAGAGCATGTTTCCGTGAGGTCAGAGCCGTCCGCGCTTCTCTCACTGGGCTCTTGGCCCAGACCTGCCCAGAACATTGCCTGCAGTAGAGTGACCCATGATGGAGCCCGCTCTCCACAGTACTCTCCAAATTCCCTCTGACCTGCACGGAAAGATGTTTGAATAAAACGTTTCACTGTAAACCTTCAAACTCAACGTTTCTAGAAGACTCCTTTGGGAATGTCCATGGCGTTGGGCTTCCTGCCATCTACCATTGACACCTCACAAAAAGTGGCCCTGGCAGAGACAGATCACAGAACTGAGGAGGACAGGTGAGTTCGTCCACAGACCCTTGAATGCTTCAGCTGGCTGGGGCCCAGATTTCCAGAGATATGGACATGGCATTTCAGGTCAAATGAAAGTGGTCGTTTCAGAACTCTCCCCAGGAAAAACCGGTAAGGAGTGAGGAAGTGGGACCATGGAAAGGCACACTGCCAAGAGCGAAGTTGGATAGAAGGTGACTTGGATCAAACCCACAGGGGAGCTTGGAGCTGGTCCAGGCCACATGACAAGGCTGTCCTGAAGGGGCAACACATGAGCTGGGGTTTTTGTACCTCCCATTGCATCGGACATTGGTTCAGTGCCGCTCCCAGGGGACTTCAGTTCCTGGGCACTCACTGCCTGTGCACACAGGCTAATAGATCCCTACAGCCTCACAGCAATCCACTGTGGCTGTAGGAAGAAGCGCATACAGGCAGGGCCCAGTGCAAAATGAAAATGTGGGAGCCCTTTTTTAAAAAGCAGGGGAAAGGTGCCAAATAAAAGGTACTAAACTAAAAGCTTTTCCTTTCTTCCACAGTCTCTCTCGGCTTGTCATCGTTTCTTTTGTTGTTGTTGTTCTTTTTAAATGCCGCTATTGAATGCCACTCTAAGTGAAGGAAAATTTAAATTTTAAATCATTAGCATATATTTTACCCCTTTCATTTCAATATTGTGTGATGCCTGTTTTAAATGCAAATATAAGAGCATTTAACGAGTATGCTAATCGCCAAAAATTACACAATTTGCATATTTCATTCTTAGCGTAACAGTGGAAAAGCTTCGCAAAAGTAACTCATCTGCTTTTATTTCATTTCTGGATGCATATGCACATGTTACTAACAGTCCCTACCTTCAGCTTACTGATGAGTAAAGAAGGATGGAAAGGGAAGGGACTATGGGTGGCCTAACCTTTCCCTTTCCTTCTCTGTCATCATTTTTAGCATCAGTCAGGTCCTTGGCTAGGGCAGGAAAGTAATGTGAGGAAGAAAGAACATGAGAGGGCTCTTTGCTCATCCATGTTTCTTAGAAACCACCGCCTTCTTTCTGGGTTAGAAGCAAGTCTTGGTTCAGATGGAAAGTGTGGCCTCTTGGTGCCGTCAGCATCCCTCCCGCTCCCCAGCTAACTCAGTTGGAGACAAAACACACTTTCCTTGTACTCGCCTTGAGTCTCTGTGAACTCCCACACATTGAGGGTCCACTGGAATTTGGTGCTCATGGGACCGTCTGTGAGAGTGGGGCAGGAAGAAGGGACAGACACACGGACCGTGTGTATCTCCTCTGTTCGTGTGCATGCTCTGTTGCCCCATCAGAATTCACTTACAAGATGCAAGTTCAAAGGAAAAACATTTAAGAATTTCAAAATGACAGTAGAGCATCAAACTCAGCATAGGGTCCTTCTGAACATGAAGTCCTGGTGACCACAGGGGTCACACACCCCCATGATGCTGGCCCTGCAGGCAGGAAGGCCAGATGCGTGAAAATGGTCAAGGGATCCCGGGGGATGTGGATGGAGTCCTGAGAAAGAAACCCAACCGGTAGGCCAGCCCTGCCCACGGGGAGTTTGTGCAGAAGGCGTCTAGGGCACACAAAGAGATTTGTTTCTGGAGCTATAGCCCCAGAACACAAGCCATGCCAGGAAAGAGGCGACAGCAAGAGACAGGGGACCAAGGAGAGGGAGAAAAGCCAGGGAGCTAGCTGATGAGCACCAACCTGAAAGAACCAGGGAAGGTCCGCGAAAGCAGCCGAGGATCATGGAGGGAAGCAAGATACTGGCAAAGCAGTGTCATAGAACAACTGCCATTTGGACCTGGTCCCACACCCGATGCCCTGCCGCGCATCCCTCTAGGCCTGTGAGCTATGCTGAACGAGCCTGGGCGTGGCTCCTTAGCGGGGCGAACCCCGGTGGATGGTCGGGCTTCCCAGTTCCTTCTTCTTGTTCTACCTTCGTGGTAAAAATAGAGACAATTGCTAGGAGTGAGGCAGCCTCCTCCCTCCCCTGCAGAGAACACTTCTGCTTTGCCAAAGCTCTAGGAACGCTTTCCCCGATTGTTGCATCGTGGAAACAAGCAGGAAACCGGCTACGCTGAACACGTGATATGGAAAGAGGTGAGCGGTGATCCTCCAGCTTGCAGGACACCGGGTCGCATGGTCCATCTGTGAGACTTTGCAATCCAGCAGTAGAATCCTGTGACTTGGGAGGTGCCCAAGCCACCTGGAGGCCTCCTTCCATCACCCGTACTCAGTCTTCTGCGTTAGCTTAGAGCAAGGCTTCTCAGCCTCGGCTCTGTTAGCATTTTGAGCCGGTTAATTCTCCACAATGGGGAACTGGCCTCTGCACTGAAGGATGTTCAGCAGCGTCGCTGGCCTCTGCCTGCTAGATGCCAGAGCATCCCCCGGCTACGACAATCAAAAATGTCTCCGGACTTTGCCCGCTGTCCCCTGGGGGACATAATTGCCCTTGGTGAGGATCAGTGGCTGAGAGCATGTGGGGGTTTTACCCTATGCTCTTAGCGAGGTGTATTAGTCCACTTTTTTTTTTTTTTTGCAGTACACAGGCCTCTCACTGTTGTGGCCTCTCCCGTTGCGGAGCACAGGCTCCGGACGCGCAGGCTCAGCGGCCATGGCTCACGGGCCCAGCCGCTCCGCGGCATGTGGGATCTTCCCGGACCGGGGCACGAACCCGCGTCCCCTGCATCGGCAGGCGGACTCTCAACCACTGCGCCACCAGGGAAGCCCTATTCCACTTTTATATTAGCCTGTGTCCGCTTGTCTGAAAGCATCTCTTTGTCACATTTTCTCCCTTGTAGCACCATATCCTCCACTCCTGGCTATGTTAGTAAGGCTTTAGTGGGTAGTCAAGCCACTTGGTGTTAAATCTCCGTGCTCTGTGTCCGTCCAGAAAAGGTTGAGCCTTTGAAGATTGCTGTAAACTATATGCACCCTGAGGCCTACAGAGGTTTTCATTAGCTCACCATCCCTTTTCTGTCTCTCCTGGGGTCCTGGCTGCTAAAATCTAGCAAGAGCTCAGCCTAGTCCTGTGTCTTATTGCATTGAATCCTCAAGGAGAAGAAAAGTCAGTCTCGTGAAATGGCACACCCATGTTTACAGGCGGGGAAATGAGGCTGGAAAGTAATAAACAACGTGCCCAAGACGCTCTAGGCAGTAAGTTGAACTTGGGTGTTTGGGCTGCTTGCTCGTTGGAGACCCTTTTACTTCTCATGATGCTTCTCAACTTTAGTGCCTGTAAGAATCACAGGGGAGTCTGTGAACAGTGCAGCTTCCCAGGCCTCCCCACAGAGACTCAGTAGGTAGGTCTAGAGCAGGCCCCAAGAATCCGGATTTTAAACCAGTGTCTCCACAGATTCTGATGCAGGTGGTCTGTGCATCTCACCTGAGAAACACTGAACTCCATCCTGCTCCATTAGGCCATGATTTCTGGTGAGCTGCTGGGGAGGGGAGAAGAAGAAAGGGGGACATACAGGAGAAGGGTTGGGAGCGATTAAAACTATCTGGGTCCCCTCCCACATGCCCGCAGGCTCGGCCAGGTGTCTGCCTGGCAATACTGTGTCCAAAAATCCAGTCCCCACTGGATGCCCCTTGGCTTCTCCTGCTTCTCTGCAGCCAAGGGGCGTTTGAACGGCAGGCGGGTTCCCCCAGCTCAGGCCCCAGGTGCCAGGGCCCAGGCCACAGTCAGTCTACCTGCCAATAATCCACAAAGCACTTTCATCAGTTTAGCTGAATTGTGGGAATTAGCCCAGTCATATTGCATCTGTTTGTCCACAGATACTTTCAGAAATCCTTGGCCTTCCCAGGAGACTTTTCCTGGAATCTTTGCCTGCCCTGGCTTGATCATGAAAAACCTGGATCAGCCCGGAAGTTGGATGTCTGCTCATTTGAGCTTTCAAATCGTCTGGTAAAGGAAGGGGTCCAAGACATCTTGGTATGATGTGTTTCCAGCAAAAAATATTAGCACCACATAATAAGAATACTATTTGGAGGGCTCAGTTCCCATTAGAATTGGGCACATAGAGCCAGAAGATCTCCCAGGTTCAGATCTAGTTTAAGGGAAAATAATGGCCGATGCAGGTTTGAGTTTCAGAATTGGGTTTCTTCCAGCTCCCTCGAGAGACCAAAGAGAAAACCTGCAGAGAAGCACAAAACGCTGCTCATTGTACCTGCTACTTGTTTGCAAGCAATTGTGTGTCTGCCCTAAAAACCCCACTGGGTTCACCACACTTTGAAATCAGTCTCCGTGATGTAACACACCCGACTGTTCGCCCACGCTTAGTGCCGGGTTCAGCGTCTCTGAATCATGACTGCAGTGGCTGCACTTCTCTGTTTGAACTGTGGCTGCTGGTGGCTTGGCCTTTACTCAGTGAGCTGCAGCTTCAGGAAAGAGCCAGTCTTTTCCTGTGGCACTGATCTAGCGCAGCTATTGTCTTTAATTGTCTTTCTGTGGGCCCACCTTTTCCAGAAAGCTAAATTGGAAGCTTAGCCTCCAATCCTATGGACTGTTCAGAAGACAGGTTGTCAGCTCACCAAGCTGGAACCTGGGGGGACCGAGGTTCAGAGAAGACAGGCCTACCACTTGTGGGGTTTACACATCTCCTCTGTCCCTGGGAGGAGGGCTGCTGGGACCTGGGTTCACTGTCATCGTGTGTGTTGTAATTGCAGAGCTGGCCGCACATGTAGACGGCGGGTAACCCAAGGTGTACATTCCAAGAGGTCTTCCCATGCAGGAGAGTTTTCTCTTTGATGGAGGAGGAAAGCTGAGCGGTGTTCCATGAGCACGATCTGTGCCTTGAACCAATGAAGGGCAGATAAAGAGCTGACATTCCTGAGGACAGGCTTGCTCCCCTTCTCTGATGGGGGGGTCACAGTCAAGACTTGAGCAGACCCCCTCATAACTGGAAAGATGGTCTCTGCTGTGGGAGTGATGTTCCACCAGAGCCACCCTCTTCCTCTCAGATGAAGCAGCTGAGATGATGGGCTACCACCTTCGAGGCTTGCCAGGTACCTTGGCACCTGGAAGGGGCTGCCTTGGACCATGTTCTGGTTGCTAGAAGGGGGTTTCTTGACAGAATACACAGTCATTCTGTCTTTTTAAGTCATGAGAGTGGGTGGGCCAGGTGAGAAAATTTGGGAAAGCAGCACAAATCCATATTTCCTATTAGAAACACAAAGTCCATCAAATGTGATGGTTGTGAGCTTCACCCGTCCGAGTGAAGGGGGTATTCGTGCTTTCTCTTTGGGACCTAGAGCAGTAGCAGAGGCCTGGATGGTGGCCATTTGCTGGGGCAGGAGGTGGCAGAGAAATTAGCAGCGGTTGTCATGCCCATCGGGGCATCTGGTTGGTTCTTAGATGAGTGGGTGTCTGGTTGTCATTTCCTTGGAATGATGGAGACCAATGGGCTTTCCCACTTGTGTCTCAAACCATGGAGGCTGGAGCTTCCACTCGGGCAGGCTAGTCCCTGGGGCCTGGGTTGACGGATTCAGCAAAATATAAATACAGGCCACCGGTTGAGTCTGAATTTCAGATAAACAACAAATAAATTTTAATATAGTTTTCAGCATATCACTTTAGTATGCAAAGCATTTGTTGTTTATCTGGAATTCACATTTAACTAGGAGGCCTGTTTCCTATCTGTCAGCACCACCTTGGGCAGTCCCAAGTAAACTCGGAAGTTGTTTCTTCAGACTTTATCATCCACAATGAAGGTGAGGAATCCTCATTTTCAAGGAAAAGAGCAGTTTCAGGTTACTTACCTTAGTGTGGGTTTTCAGTCACTGTTTTCTCTCTCTCTCAGACATGGTAAAATTTTAAGCATGGTTTCTATCGTGGACTATGAGAAATAGGAGATTTTGTCCCCAGGGGAGGAATTTCCAGTCTCATTCCTACAACGCTTCGTGGAGCTGTGGGTTCCTCTCATTCATGCACTCTGCTCTTTTCACTAGGCAATCTTTCCATACAGAAAGACCTTATTCATTCCTTTTTACGGCATCATAGTACTCCAATTGTGTGGATTTGTATAATTTATTTAACCAATTCTATATTAATAGAAATGTAGATTGTTTCTGATACTTTGCTCTTCCCAACGATGCTTTACCGAGTGACATTCTACTGTGTTTTTTTTGCACCTGTATGATTATATGTATATACTTCTTTTTTTCTGCACCCATACAATAAATTATCTGTAACATAAATTCCCACAAATGCTCTTGCTGGGTCCACAGGTGTATGCATGTGTAATCCTGATGGATTCAGACAAGGCACCTGTCATAGATATCGCACTGACCACACCTCCTCCAAGGGTGTAGCATTGCCTGTCGTGACTACTTCCTGAGGCTTTCTTGGGATGAGGAAGAGGCTAGAGAGTATGGGTAGTTGTTTAATTAGAACGTTGTGTTCCCCAACACACTGTTCCCAGAAGTTACTGTTGAAATTCTTATTTCAACTCAAGAAGGGAATATTTTTATTTTTTAAATTATAGCTAAATAAATTAGGACTCTTTTGGCTGCAAGTAATAAAATACAGTTCAACTCAGCTCGGTGGGGGATAGGATAGTGAGAAAGGAAGGGAGGTGGTCATCCTAAGGACAAGGATATAGCTCATGGTACCAGAGGCAGAAATGCAGCCACGCGCCCAACTTTGCACTTGGAGAGGGTCTGCGTGAGTGACTCAGTGTGTGTGTGAAGGACTTTGACTCTGAACTTCGGTCAGGCACCCACCCCAGGTCCAGGCAGCTGTGAACACTAAAGCATCATGTTGTCCAAACTGAAATCTGGAACTTACTACCCTGAGTGAGCAGAGAGGCTGGGCAGATATTCCAAATGGCATCGGCTACAGCCACAAATAAAATGATTTATCTTCGTCACTTTAATAGTATAACAAAGAGGATTACAAAAATAGAGCAGACATGAAATGAATTCTGAGTGCCCAATACATCTCTCATGTAAATCACTCCTGTCATTTCTGAGGTTATCATATGGCAGAAATGAGGCAGGTATGAAATGGACAAATTCTCACCTCTGCTACTGTTTCTATTCAGCACATAGTTTCCTAATAACTGGGTTATCAGAGAAGCTTTTTAGAGTAAAAAAAAATTATTTTAACATTTTTTAAAACAAAAATTTCTCTTTCATGGGTTTCTAAAAAACAAAACAAACAAACAAAAAAACCCCCCACAGATTTCAGGGCTGGCCTGTAGAGCATATTTCAAAGTGATGTGTGACGTCACTTTAGGAAAGTGAGCTGTTTCTTTTTTCAACCTAAAGACAAAATGGCCAGGGAGAAAGCAGCCAAGTCTCTGAGTAATCTTATTGAGGGTTCAATTTTCTAAGTATGACCTTATGCTAGCAACAGCTCCTAAGTAACAAGAAAACAAGCCAAGCTAGGAAGTCTTGCTTCTGCAAGCCAAGAGACTCCAAGGCAGCAAAGTCTGAAGGTTAATTCTAGTTACATAACAGGAATGAGTCCTCAATGCCATCAGAGATTGCAGACAGCTAAACGGTCACCCGCTCTCTCCCTACAGTTTTGAAGCTCGTAGGCTCTCACGGACTTCATCCACCCCACACCTTCCCTTTACTCTCCCTTCCTGCCTTATTTCCTTTTTTTTTCCCTTTTATTTTCCATTCTATGCTGTGTTAGTCAGAGTTCTCCATAGAAACAGAAGCAATAACCTGAAGACATGTATATATGATTTATTATAAGGAAGTGGCTCATGTAATTAGAGAGATGGGCAGGTCCTAATATCTGCAGGGTGGGTAGGCAAGCTGGAGACCCAGAAGAGCCAGTGATCTAGTTCCAACCCAAGTCTGATGGCCTGTGAATGAGGAAAACTGATGGTGGAGTCTGAAGCAGGTCCAAAAGCTGACAGGCCCAGGAAGAGCCAGTGCCTCGAGTCAAAAAGCAGAAAAACACCAATGACCCAGTTCAAAGACATTCAGGCAGGAGGAATTCTCTCAGACTCAGGGAGAGTCAGTCTTTTTGCTCTGTTTAGGCCTTCAAGTGATTGGATAGGGCTCACCACATTAGGCAGGGCAATCTGCTTTACTCAGTCTACTTACTTAAATCATTAAAATTATAATACTTACATGTTAATCTCATCCCAAACCATTCTCACAGGAGCACCCAGAATAGTGTTTGACCAAATATCTGGGCACCCTGTGGCCCAGCCAAGGTGACACATAAAATTAAGCATCACAGTTGCCTTTCTATTCTCTTGTGCACAGCCCACGGCTACATGCTCCTAAGACAGGGACCTTGCATGTCATCTGTTCTGTGTCCCATTTCTCCACTTGTTTTTATGGTAAAGTGTCTAGAAAGGGAAATCTAGACTCACTGTCTGAAACGTCTCACCTCTCACTATTCATCCCAATGGCATTTGTCGTCTGTCCCCAACTCTCCATTGAAATTGATTTTCTTAAGAACGTCCATAATCCAATTGTCAAATTCTTTCCTCTCTTGCTTTCTGTAACAGCACAGCATCCTGAATTTCCTCTTACCTCTCCAGCCCCTTCCCCTCTGTGGCGTTCCCTGGGGGCCCACTGGCTTCCTTTCCTACTTTATAAGCTCTGTCCACTAGTGTCATACTTTCCCTGGCTTTAACTACCAGCTATAAACACAGACTCAAAATCTGTGTCTTCAACATTAACCTCACTCTGAATCCCAGACTTGTATGTCACTGCTCATGGATTCTCTCTCCACTTGACATTCCCCACATGAAACTGGAACTTAACATGTCATTAAATTCATCATTTTCTCACAGATTTAATTCTTAATTGCCTCTTTCTCATAATAATACTATCATCCACCCAATCTCCTAAGCTTCTACCTGGGAGACATTTATAACAAACACTCCCTCTCCCTTGCCTTCTAATTCCAACCAGTTACTATGCTCTATCCATTCTACTTGCTTAATACCCACCTCCTCACCTCTCCATTGTCTCTGTCATGGGCTTAAACCGGACCCTCCTCATTTCTCATCTAGACCCTAGCAGAGCTTTGTAATGGATTTCTCTCCACCACCCTTCCAGACGCCTTTTCAATTCATCCACTAGATTCAGTGTGATTTTTGTGAGAAGGAAATGTGATCACGTTACTTCTCAGTTAAAACTCTTCAAGGTCTTCCCCATTGTTTTGAGGATGAAGTGTGGAGACAATTCAACAGTCCAGGAGAGAGGCAATGAGCTAAGACAGTGGCAACTGAGATGGAGAGATGGGGGGCAATGGAGGGGTATGGAGGTCCTAAGGAGCTAGAAAGGACAAGATCCCATTACTGATTAGATGTGGGGAGTGGGAATAACAGAGACACTAAGGAAAACTCTCCAATTCTGACTTGGAAAATTGAGTGATCATGGCCTTGTTCTCCGAGCCTGGGAATCAAGACCTTCCTTTCCTCATGGACAATAGCAAGTTGACTTACCTGGGTGGGGCACCACGTCTGGGGAAACAAGGCCTCAGGAAACCTGTCAGTCTGGGCAGAGATGAGTCAGAACCTAGTAAAGAAGAAGAAATGAAGATTAATACCAGATGGGAGAAGGAGGCAGTTGAAAGTCCCTATAAATAGCATCTAAGAACTCGACAGGAGTGGAAGGTGCAGAAAACAGTGCCTGAAACAAAGGCCTCTTCTGCCAGGAGGTTCCTAAAAGTTTGCTGACAAAGACCAAGAAAAGAACCAGGGCCATGTGCTCAGCAAGACATTACCTAAGTGCAAAGGGGTTTAAAGGACTTAGAACTCTGACTTCCATTCTCATTTATTTCATGAGCACTGCCATTCCCTTTTTTCTTGGTCAGGGTTTTGGCTGTAGTTTGGAATATGTTGCTGTTTGCAGAAAATTTTTAAACATGAATTATCTAGTTGCTATGCCTCCGGGGTGCACATTTAGATGTGCACGCGGATGAACTAATAGCTCTTTTCACCTCACTCTCTTTACTGAGTCTTACCAATTTAAAACAAAAGAAAGGCTTATTTTATAGATCTTTGAAACATACCTGAGCATTTCCAATTCACTTAAAAGCCAGTCCCCTCAGGGATCACTCCTAGAGAACCAAGGTCACTTGAAAATCTATACGCCAAGGATATTTAAACTGGTTAAATTGACCCAAATCACCCAATTTGACTGTTTAGTCAAATTCAAGTATGTCCAACGCATTAAGGTGTTAAATCCTCAACAAATTCTTCTTTGGCGTGGCCAGATGAGATAAGCGCTATTTATTTATTGTTTTTACACAAATGGAAAATATATATATACCATAATTCAGAAGTTTTCACAGGTAACCTGGTTAGAATTCTGAATGGAAATCAAGAGAAGGCTGATCTTTCTGCCAAAGAGAGGCAAAAAAATCTGACTTTCTGCTCTGCGAGCAGGTGGCTGATGGACTGTTTTATGAAGTGTTTGGTTAACTCTGTCTTTCTGTCTTAGTTACCTACCAAAATAAACTGCACGAATGCCAACATGATAGAAGGACTCTGTCACCAGCTGGCCGGCATCTAGTCAGGCTCCACAGCCTGGGGAACTGAAATTACTAAGGAAGACAAGTCAATAAGTATGCAGTTTCAAGAGGCCTGTGTTTCAGGTATTGTCAGTGGCCAGACAGTAACAGCCAGTATGCTCTGCTGGCTACACTAGTCCTGGGCCCAGAGCTGTCCTCGGAGCCATAAGGGGGACCCAGCTGGTTTCTGCCCCGGGGCCCTGCTCCCCCTCTACGGAACACCACCTGGTCCCCTGGTGAGGGTCTTTCGGCCCCCTTTACCCATAAATCTGACCCAGGGCAAGCCCCATTCCCTTAGGACATTGCCCAGGTGGTGAAAGGGGGACCAGATAAATACACTCAATTTATGATGTTCACTACTGATAAATGCTTAGCTTCTGTGCCTTTTAATTAAATAGCACTGCATTTTCACCATTGCCTTCAAGGCCTTATCTCAAAGGCACAGCAAGGTGGAAACATCACACAGTGTGACAAGGTCAGAGACAGTCAGAGATATAGAGAAAGAGAGATACTGTCTTTGGTTAATAATACCTTTCATCGTATCCTACCGATTATATATCCAAGCAATAACCTAAATAAGACACAGAATTTTTGTGTCTGAGTCCTTCATCTTATACATGAGGAAGCTGGGGCTTAGAAATGGCTGAGTTGCCCAAAGCCACACACCTGGGACTAGAGCCCAGGTCTCCTGATTTCAGGCCACTGGTCTTCCTGCATTGAACATCCTACCACATTGCCAGTTGTGTATGGCCAGATGGAAGATGAAGGTTGCCGAACCTGGCTTATCTTAGTAGCAACCCAGACCCCTTCCCATCAAGGACCTTAAACATAAGGATCAGATACCAGAATAGGGAAACACCCAGTGAGAAATGGGGAAAATGTAGACTCAGTGGTCCACTGGCCTCAGTGTGGGAAATAAAATAGGTTGCCAGGAAACCAGGAACTTAGACTGTCCTGAGGGAGCCATGAGAGCTGCCTTTCTCAACGGCGAACATCCCGTCCCACAGAAATAACCATCCTTCACTCAGAAGCCCTGCCACTTTTGCCCATGCCTGCCCCTCTTCTGGATTCCACTCCACCCTCCCCTTCCTTTAGAAAGAAGTTCTTTTTCCTTCTTACCACGAAGAATTCTCACCGAGCTCCAGGGAAAGAGTCTACTTCATCATATGTTCTCATTCAACAAACTTTTATTAAGCACCTACTGTGTACCAGACACTGAGCTGGGTCCTGGGGAAACAAAGATGGAACAGGCACAGTTATTCTTCTCAAGAGCTCATCATCTGAAGGTCCTATTTGTGTACAAGTGCTTGCTTGCACATGGGTCTAATAGCCCCATGTGGACAGCGGGCATATTTCTAAACCCCAAATCCCAACATATGGTCCAAAAACAGATTGCTTTTCTAATTTACGACTGTTCTATATGAAGGTCTTTAAAAGGCTTAAAAATTAAATTGCTTTCATAAGTTCTTTAACAAATTTCCTTTGCTGAAAAGAAATAAATTTTATTAAATCAGGCTTTTTTTGAGAAAAATCTGTGCTATGTGTTCATCAAACCCATATGTGTTAACTTGTAAAACCTTGTAATCATAGGCTATTGCAGTTGGAAAGGATCTGAGATATCACCTAAGCCAGTAGATTTGAATTTTTTAATTTTATTTTTTAAACAAACACTTTTTAAGCCAAATATTACCAAAAGTTCCCAAACATAAAACAGTTAAAACTGGACCTGCTTTGGTCAAAGGAGAGATGGAGAGCTCAGAGCCCTCTCTCCTAAACTCCCTCTCCCATCCCACCACCTCTGTTTCCACAGATTTTGGAACTGCACTCCACAAAAAGTACTATCCAACTACCCCTCATGTCCCAAATGGGGACACTGAGATCCAAAGAGAGTATGACCTCATTTTAATGAATTACATCTGCACCAATCCTGTTTCCCAACAGGGTCACATTCTGAGATTCTGGGCATGAGGACTTCAACGTATGAACTGGGGAGTTGAGGCAGGGGTGAGGGGACACAATTCAATCCATAGCACTGCTTCCTGCCCTATCTGGGTGAAGATCTTTGTCAAGCCAAGGAAGTCCCTGATACCAGGTCCTTAAGGGAGAGATGTGAGCGTATTTGACCACTGCTGGGAGGAAGTGAGGGGAGAGAGCGGGTGCATAGAGAGATGTCCCTGGGAAGATAAGAGAGGATGGCCCTGAGGCCAGGCAGAGGGATTAGCTTAAGTAGGAGAGGTGGGAGGTGGGAAGGAGAAAGGGATGAGTTTGGATGCAAAATGATATACAAATATGGAGGAGGGAATTCAAGGGAGTTGCTTCAAATGGCCCCGCTTTCTTCGTGAAGCAGGAGAGCCTGCCTATTGAGACTGACAGTGGAGTTTGGGGTTGGGGCTCAGTAGATGGACAGAAAATAGAACCAGAGACTTGAGGAGGGTGGGGAAAGTTTGAAATAGCCCTGTGTATAGTGGACAATAGCCAGCTTTGTCTTGAGTAGGCACCCAATACATCATTACAGAAGAGGATCTGTTATCGTTGTATCAGAAAAATGGGAGAATGGGAGGTGAGCTGACCAGGGGAACAGAGAAGGGCTGCCTGACAGTAACAAGGGTCCAGATGGCGTTGGTGACCAAAATTTATAGTAGCACCACCTGCAGGGTGTGAGGTTTTTCCAGCAATGCTCAACAGCTGGGAGGCTGACGTAGAGAAAGTAAACAGTTGAGTCGATCCAGAGCTGGGCTTTGCCCAGGAGGGTGCATTAAAAGGACAAAGGGGCAAGGAAGCTGAGGATGTTAGCAAGAGGAGGGTGAAGTGAGGAGGCTCAGGGGCCCAGGTAGATAGAGAAGGAAGTGAGCAGGCTGTGCCTGTTGCTGCAGATGAGCCTTGCACATGCCCCTTGCTTGCTGCTGACCAGAGCACACGGTCATGGCTGCCTCCTGGAGGGACAGATGCTGCCAGATGTGGCATGCTAGTGAGCTGTGGCCAGTGGGCTCCTCAGCTGATCTTCCTCCTCTAAGGTGGTCCTGACTGGCCCAAGCTGGGTAATTCAGCAATTTGTACCTAGCCACAAGGGTCAGAGCACACTCTGGGGACACACATATCCCTATGAAAGGATGAGATCGACACCAGCTGCATATCTGGATCTTATGACTGTGAATCTTCCAAGGCCACAGATCTTCTCTTAATATACATCTACTGACATTATTAGCAGTCAACTCAGAACTCCAAGTTACTAGAATCACTTTAGTATCTTCCAATACGAAATAACTGGGGTGGGGGGGAAAGAAACTTTTTAGTGGCATACTAAAAATACTCCTAGTACAGAATGATTAAAACTAAAAACCAGTACCAAACTTTGTCAGGAGCAATGGAAACTCTCATACCCTGCTGCTAAGACTATAAATTGGTGCAACCACTTTGGAAATTTTGGTATTTTCCATTAAAATTGAAGATATGCATATCCATCATCCAACAGTTCCATTCCTAGGTATATGAACAACAGAAATAGATAAAGATCTGCATAGCATGAATTGTTCATAATGGTCTAAGACTAGAGACAACTCAGTTGTCCATCAGCATTAAAATGGAAGGATATCCATACAATAGAACACTATACAGCAATGAAATTGACAAGCTACAGCTATAGGCAACAGCGTTGATGAATTTCACAAACGTAATGCCAAGTGGAAGAGGCCAACATAAATACATACTGTAGGATCTGTCTATTCAGAGTTCAAAAACAGGGAAGAGTGACTAATATATAGGAATGCAGACTTCAGTGGGTAAAGTATAAAGAAAAGCAAGGAGGGATTACCATCATAGTCAGGATAGTTGCCTCTAGACAGGCTTACCGCTGACATCTGTGGGGCTTATATGGAGAACTGCATACCATAGCCCTAAATATTTAAAAGTTGTAAATTAAACTAATAAGCTGTTAAATAACAGATGTTCTATCCTCCTACCTTGACAAATGTATCTTCACTGCAACCTGGAAGACCAGGTTGGACCTGAGAATTCTTGGATGGCTTAAAGCTTCTTGCTGGAACGCGTGACACAAGAAGAGCCGGCCCCCAGACCCTCGGGCCATCCGCCTTCTCCTCCCAGCCCTGCTCCATCCCATACCTCAAGGGCCTTGTGCTCAAGTATGTGTACTCCCTAACTTTCATCCACAGCATCCTACAAATATCTGCCCCTGGGCCCCCCATCAGGAAGGTGGAACTGAGGACGAGCCCCGGGAAGACCTGGGAGTGGGCCTGGAATCATTTGGACGGGGAATTCCAGCGCCCCCGTGCTTGGTGCCTTGTCCGGAAAGGGGGACATGGGTTCCAAGTGGACATGGCCTCTTGGCCTCACAGACGCCCCTGTCCCTTTGGAAAGGGGCACGGCTGGAGGAGCACTGAAGCCCCGAAGCACAGGCCCAGCAGAGAGCCCCTGTGTGTGGCTTAGGGCAGTACCACTTTTTTTTTTTAAAAAAAATTAATGTGTTTTTTTATTTTTGGCTGTGTTGGGTCTTCGTTGCTACATGTGGGCTTTCTCTAGTTGCGGTGAGCAGGGGCTACTCTTCTTTGCGGTGCGCGGGCTTCTCATTGTGGTGGCTTCTCTTGTTGCAGAGCACAGGCTCTAGGTGCACGGACTTCAGTAGTTGTGGCTTACGGGTTCTAGAGCGCCGGCTCAGTAGTTGCGGCGCATGGGCTTAGTTATTCCGCGGCATGTGGAATCTTCCCGGACCAGGGCTCGAACCCGTGTCCCCTGCAGTGGCAGACATATTCTTTTTTTTAACACACACACACACACTGTATTTTATTTTATTTTTTAAGTTTTATTTATTTATTTTTGGCTGTGTTGGGTCTTTGTTTCTGTGCGAGGGCTTTCTCTAGTTGCGGTGAGCAGGGGGCCACTCTTCATCGCGGTGTGCGGGCCTCTCACTGTCACGGCCTCTCTTGTTGCGGAGCGCGGGCTCCAGAAGCGCAGGCTCAGTAGTTGTGGCTCATAGGCCTAGTTGCTCCGCGGCACGTGGGATCTTCCCAGACCAGGGCTCCAACCCGTGTCCCCTGCATTAGCAGGCAGATTCTCAACCACTGCGCCACCAGGGAAGCCCCCTGTATTTTATTTCTACAAGAGATAAATAAACTGACACCAAGCATTGTAAATGGATGACCACAACAAAAGCAACAGTGATTGCAATTACCAAACACGAAACACACTCACACTATGTCATAATATTGACATTCAGTCCAGTAATCCTCCACTGTAACACCTCCTTTACTTTGCAGTGAAAATTGATTTATATATTTTTTGCCTTTGAGTCCTTGTGGGATTTTTTTTTTATTCAAACAGAAAGTCACAAAAATTATAATCATCCTCATCAGTTCACTCAGTCCCATGTAATTAATTTTTTTTTTCATCTTGATCTTTTGTTAGCACTTTTATGAATTCATCAGTTTTCCATTACAGTTCTGAAGGGCAGCACCACTTTTAAAGGAAACAGATGGCTGTATTAGGAAAGGCACTGGAAAACTTCTGGGGTCCAGGCAGTATTCTATAACTTGACCTAGGGGGGTTTACAGTTACAATAATTTATTAAGCTCTACATTTGTTTTATACAGCTTTCTGTATGTGTGTTATATTTCACAATAAAGAATTAATGAAATCTCTATATATTCTATTCCTGGTGCTGCAGTTTATGGGATCCCCACAGACAAATCAGCTCAGAGTGGTTGCACTTAAGCTCAGACACCTTGGGCCGTTAAAATGCCTCAAGGTGTGAAGACCTAAGGGGGAAATGGACAGATGCTGGAAACACAATAACTCTCATGGCTGGTTCTCTCCACTGTCCAGACTGAGATCCTTGAGTGGCATGGACAGATTTAGGCAGAACGATGAGTCATGGGCCTGTGTCCTCCTGCCTAGCCACTGCAAGTGCCTCAGAGGGAAATTCCTTTTCCTCCCTCTTAAATAAGATTACAGATACTGTGTTTATCAAACCGAAATTATAGGAGGCTGTTCCTATCCTAGCAGAAGTAAAAGAAGACCAACTCCCAATTATCCTCTGTTTGGAAAGCAGTTCTAGGAAGACTTCTCTCCATCAAGGCAGCTGGATGGGTTAATTACACAGTTTGCTGAGCTTCTACTGTGTCCTAGACGCAACCCTTATTTTTCAGCTCCACATTTTAAAACATTCATTTAGTTTTTATTTTTTTCATTCTTGATAGGAAAAACATTTTCCTTTTATAAAGATTCAGATTTCTGATTCTCAAAAAGATTTCCAAGTGCCCCACATGGTTTAAGTATCAGGGTTTTTCTAAGAATATATATTTCTTTTTTTTTTTTTCATTTTAACATCTTTATTGGAGTATAATTGCTTTACAATGGTATGTTACTTTCAGCTTCACAGCAAAATGAATCAGTTATATATATACATATGTTCCCATATCTCTTCCCTCTTGCGTCTCCCTCCCTCCCACCCTCCCTATCCCACCCCTCCAGGCGGTCACAAAGCACCGAGCTGATCTCCCTGTGCTATGCGGCTGCTTCCCACTAGCTATCTACCTTACGTTTGGTAGTGTATATATGTCCATGCCTCTCTCTCGCTTTGTCACAGCTTACCCTTCCCCCTCCCCATATCCTCAAGTCCATTCTCTAGTAAGTCTGTGTCTTTATTCCTGTTTCACCACTAGGTTTTTCATGACATTTCTTTTCTTAAATTCCAAATATATGTGTTAGCGTACGGTATTTGTCTCTCTCTTTCTGACTTACTTCACTTTGTATGACAGACTCTAGGACTGTCCACCTCATTACAAATAGCTCAATTTCGTTTCTTTTTATGGCTGAGTAATATTCCATTGTATATATGTGCCACATCTTTATCCATTCATCCGATGATGGACACTTAGGTTGTTTCCATCTCTGGGCTATTGTAAATAGAGCTGCAATGAACATTTTGGTACATGACTCTTTTTGAATTATGGTTTTCTCAGGGTATATGCCCAGTAGTGGGATTGCTGGGTCATATGGTAGTTCTATTTGTAGTTTTTTAAGGAACCTCCATACTGTTCTCCACAGTGGCTGTATCAATTTACATTCCCACCAACAGTGTAAGAGGGTTCCCTTTTCTCCACACCCTCTCCAGCATTTATTGTTTGTAGATTTTTTGATGATGGCCATTCTGACTGGTGTGAGATGATATCTCATTGTAGTTTTGATTTGCATTTCTCTAATGATTAGTGATGTTGAGTATTCTTTCATGTGTTTGTTGGCAGTCTGTATATCTTCTTTGGAGAAATGTCTATGTAGGTCTTCTGCCCATTTTTGGATTGGGTTGTTTGTTTTTTTGTTATTAAGCTGCATGAGCTGCTTATAAATTTTGAAGATTAATCCTTTGTCAGTTGCTTCATTTGCAAATATTTTCTCCCATTCTGAGGGTTGTCTTTTTGGCTTGTTTCTGGTTTCCTTTGCTGTGCAAAAGCTTTGAAGTTTCATTAGGCCCCATTTGTTTATTTTTGTTTTTATTTCCATTTCTCTAGGAGGTGGGTCAAAAAGGACCTTGCTGTGATTTATGTCATAGAGTGTCCTGCCTATGTTTTCCTCTAAGACTTTGATAGTTTCTGGCCTTACATTTAGGTCTTTAATCCATTTTGAGCTTCTTTTTGTGTATGGTGTTAGGGAGTGATCTAATCTCATACTTTTAAATGTAGCTGTCCAGTTTTCCCAGCACCACTTATTGAAGAGGCTGTCCTTTCTCCACTGTACATTCCTGCCTCCTTTATCAAAGATAAGGTGACCATATGTGCGTGGGTTTATCTCTGGGCTTTAAATCCTGTTCCATTGATCTATATTTCTGTATTTGTGCCAGTACCATACTGTCTTGATTATTGTAGCTTTGTAGTATAGTCTGAAGTCAGGAAGCCTGATTTCTCCAGCTCCGTTTTTCGTTCTCAAGATTGCTATGGCTATTTGGGGTCTTTTGTGTTTCCATACAAATTGTGAAATTTTTGTTGTAGTTCTCTGAAAAATGCCAGTGGTAGTTTGATAGGGATTGCATTGAATCTATAGATTGCTTTGGGTAGTATAGTCATTTTCACAATGTTGATTCTTCCAATCCAAGAACATGGTATATCTCTCCATCTATTTGTATCATATTTAATTTCTTTCATCAGTGTCTTATAATTTTCTGTATACAGGTCTTTTGTCTCCTTAGGTAGGTTTATTCCTAGATATTTTATTCTTTTTGTTGCAATGGTAAATGGGAGTGCTTTCTTGATTTCACTTTCAGATTTTTCATCATTAGTGTATAGGAATGCCAGAGATTTCTGTGCATTAATTTTGTATCCTGCTACTTTACCAAATTCATTGATTAGCTCTAGTAGTTTTCTGGTAGCATCTTTAGGATTCTCTATGTATAGTATCATGTCATCTGCAAAGAGTGACAGCTTTACTTCTTCTTTTATGATTTGGATTCCTTTTATTTCCTTTTCTTCTCTGATTGCTGTGGCTAAAACTTCCAAAACTATGTTGAATAAGAGTGGTGAGAGTGGGCAACCTTGTCTTGTTCCTGATCTTAGTGGAAGTGCTTTCAGTTTTTCACCATTGAGGATGATGTTGGCTGTGGGTTTGTCATATATGGCCTTTATTATGTTGAGGAAAGTTCCCTCTATGCCTACTTTCTGCAGCCTTTTTATCATAAATGGGTGTTGAATTTTGTCAAAAGCTTTCTCTGTATCTATTGAGATGATCATATGGTTTTTTTCCTTCAATTTGTTAATATGGTGTATCACGTTGATTGATTTGCGTATATTGAAGAATCCTTGCATTCCTGGAATAAACCCCACTTGATCATGGTGTATGATCCGTTTAATGTGCTGTTGGATTCTGTTTGCTAGTATTTTGTTGAGGATTTTTGCATCTATGTTCATCAGTGATATTGGCCTGTAGTTTTCTTTCTTTGTGACATCCTTGTCTGGTTTTGGTATCAGGGTGATGGTGGACTCGTAGAATGAATTTGGGAGTGTTCCTTCCTCTGCTATATTTTGGAAGAGTTTGAGAAGGATAGGTGATAGCTCTTCCCTAAATGTTTGATAGAATTCGCCTGTGAAGCCATCTGGTCCTGGGCTTTTGCTTGTTGGAAGATTTTTAATCACAGTTTCAATTTCAGTGCTTATGACTGGTCTGTTCATATTTTCTATTTCTTCCTGATTCAGTCTTGGCAGGTTGTGCCTTTCTAAGAATTTGTCCATTTCTTCCAGGTTGTCCATTTTATTGGCATAGAGTTGCTTGTAGTAATCTCTCATGATCTTTTGTATTTCTGCAGTGTCAGTTGTTACTTCTCCTTTTTCATTTCTAATTCTATTGATTTCAGTCTTCTCCCTTTTTTTCTTGATGAGTATGGCTAATGGTTTATCAATTTTGTTTATCCTTTCAAAGAACCAGCTTTTAGTTTTATTGATCTTTGCTATCGTTTCCTTCATTTCTTTTTCATTTATTTCTGATCTGATTTTTATGATTTCTTTCCTTCTGCTAACTTTGGGGTTTTTTTGTTCTTCTTTCTCTAATTGCTTTAGGTGCAAGGTTAGGTTGTTTATTCGAGATGTTTCCTGTTTCTTAAGGTAGGATTGTATTTCTATAAACTTCCCTCTTAGAACTGCTTTTGCTGCATCCCATAGATTTTGAGTTGTCGTGTCTCCATTGTCATTTGTTTCTAGGTATTTTTTGATTTCCTCTTTGATTTCTTCAGTGATCACTTCGTTATTAAGTAGTGTATTGTTTAGCCTCCATGTGTTTGTATTTTTTACAGATCTTTTCCTGTAATTGATATCTAGTCTCATAGCATTGTGGTCGGAAAAGATACTTGATACAGTTTCAATTTTCTTAAATTTACCAAGGCTTGATTTGTGACCCAAGATATGATCTCTCCTGGAGAATGTTCACTGAGCACTTGAGAAAAATGTGTATTCTGTTGTTTTTGGATGGAATGTCCTAAAAATATCAATGAAGTCCATCTTGTTTAATGTATCATTTAAAGCTTGTGTTTCCTTATTTATTTTCATTTTGGATGATCTGTCCATTGGTGAAAGTGGGGTGTTCAAGTCCCCTACTATGAATTTGTTACTGTCGATTTCCCCTTTTATGGCTGTTAGTATTTGCCTTATGTATTGAGGTGCTCCTATGTTGGGCGCATAAATATTTACAATTGTTATATCTTCTTCTTGGATTGATCCCTTGATCATTATGTAGTGTCCTTCTTTGTCTCTTCTAATAGTCTTTATTTTAAAGTCTATTTTGTCTGATATGAGAATTGCTACTCCAGCTTTCTTTTGGTTTCCATTTGCATGAAATCCCTTTTTCCATCCCCTTACTTTCAGTCTGTATGTGTCTCTAGGTCTGAAGTGGGTCTCTTGTAGACAGCAAATATATGCATCTTGTTTTTGTATCCATTCAGCCAATCTGTGTCTTTTGGTGGGAGCATTTAGTCCATTTACATTTAAGGTAATTATCGATATGTATGTTCCCATTACCATTTTCTTAATTGTTTTGGGTTCGTTATTGTAGGTCTTTTCCTTCTTTTGTGTTTCTTGCCTAGAGAAGTTCCTTTAGCAGTTGTTGTAGAGCTGGTTTGGTGGTGCTGAACTCTCTCAGCTTTTGCTTGTCTGTAAAGGTTTTAATTTCTCCATCAAATCTGAATGAGATCCCTGCTGGGTAGAGTAATCTTGGTTGCAGGTTTTTCTCCTTCATCACTTTCAATATGTCCTGCCAGTCCCTTCTGGCTTGCAGAGTTTCTGCTGAAAGATCAGCTGTTAACCTTATGGGGATTCCCTTGTGTGTTATTTGTTGTTTTTCCCTTGCTGCTTTTAATATGCTTTCTTTGTATTTAATTTTTGACAGTTTGATTAATATGTGTCTTGGCGTATTTCTCCTTCGATTTATCCTGTATGGGACTCTCTGTGCTTCCTGGACTTGATTAACTATTTCCTTTCCAATATTAGGGAAGTTTTCAACTATAATCTCTTCAAATAATTTCTCAGTCCCTTTCTTTTTCTCTTCTTCTTCTGGAACCCCTATAATTTGAATGTTGGTGCGTTTAATGTTGTCCCAGAGGTCTCTGAGACTGTCCTCAGTTCTTTTCATTCTTTTTTCTTTATTCTGCTCTGCAGTAGTTATTTCCACTATTTTATCTTCCAGGTCACTTATCTGTTCTTCTGCCTCAGTTATTCTGCTATTGATCCCATCTAGAGTATTTTTCATTTCATTTATTGTGTTGTTCATCATTGTTCGTTTCATCTTTAGTTCTTCTAGGTCCTTGTTAACTGTTTCTTGCATTTTGTCTATTCTATTTCCAAGATTTTGGATCATCTTTACTATCATTATTCTGAATTCTTTTTCAGGTAGACTGCCTATTTTCTCTTCATTTGTTAGGTCTGGTGGATTTTTATCTTGCTCCTTCGTCTGCTGTGTGTTTTTCTGTCTTCTCATTTTGCTTATCTTACTGTGTGGGGTCTCCTTTTTGCAGGCTGCAGGTTCGTAGTTCCTGTTGCTTTTAGTGTCTGTCCCCAGTGGCTAAGGTTGGTTCAGTGGGTTGTGTAGGCTTCCTGGTGGAGGGGACTAATGCCTGTGTTCTGGTGTATGAGGCTGGATCTTGTCTTTCTGGTGGGCAGGTCCACGTCTGGTGGTGTGTTTTGGGGTGTCTGTAGACTTATTATGATTTTGGGCAGCCTCTCTGCTAATGGGTGGGGTTGTGTTCCTGTCTTGCTCGTTGTTTGGCATAGGATGTCCAGCACTGTAGCTTGCTGGTCGTTGGGTGAAGCTGGGTGCTGGCGTTGAGATGGAGATCTCTGGGAGATTTTCGCCGTTTGATATTATGTGCAGCTGGGAGGCCTCTTGTGGACCAGTGTCCTGAAGTTGGCTCTCCCACCTCAGAGGCACAGCACTAACTCCTGGCTGCAGCACCAAGAGCCTTTCATCCACACGGCTCCTTAATTTGGGATGATTCGTTGTCTATTCATGTATTCCACAGATGCAGGTACATCAAGTTGCTTGTAGAGCTTTAATCCGCTGCTCCTGAGGCTGCTGGGAGAGATTTCCCTTTCTCTTCTTTGTTCTCACAGGTCCCAGGGGCTCAGCTTTGGATTTGGCCCCGCCTGTGCGTGTAGGTCGCCGGAGGGCGTCCGTTCTTCGCTCAGACAGGACGGGGTTAAAGGAGCCGCTGATTTGGAGACTCTGGTTCACTCAGGCCGGGAGTGGGAGGGGCACGGAGTGCGGGGCGGGCCTGCGGCGGCAGAGGCCGGCGTGACGTTGCACCAGCCTGAGGCGCGCCGTGCGTTCTCCCGGGGTAGTTGTCCCTGGATCCCGGGACCCTGGCAATGGCGGGCTGCACAGGCTCCCCGGATGGGGGTTGTGGATAGTGACCTGTGTTCGCACACAGGCTTCTTGGTGGCGGCAGCAGCAGCCCTAGCGTCTCATGCCCGTCTCTGGGTTCCGCACTTTTAGCCGCCGTTCGCGCCCGTCTCTGGAGCTCCTTTAAGCAGCGCTCTCAATCCCCTCTCCTCGTGCACCAGGAAATAAAGAGGGAAGAAAAAGTCTCTTGCCTCTTCGGCAGCTCCAGACTTTTCCCCGGACTCCCTCCCGGCCAGCCGTGGCGTACTAGCCCCCTGCAGGCTGTGTTCACGCCGCCAGTCCTCTCCCTGCGCTCCGACCGAAGCCCGAGCCTCAGCTCGCAGCCCCGCCCGCCCCGGCGGGTGAGCAGACAAGCCTCTGGGGCAGGTGAGTGCCGGTCGGCCCTGATCCTCTGTGCGGGAATCTCCCCGCTTTGCCCTCCGCACCCCTGTTGCTGCGCTCTCCTCCGCGGCACCGAAGCTCCCCAACTCCGCCACCCGCAGTCTCCGCCCGCGAAGGGGCTTCCTAGTGTGTGGACACTTTTCCTCCTTCACAGCTCCCTCCCGCTGGTGCAGGTCCCGTCCCTATCCTTTTGTCTCTGTTTTTTCTTTTTTCTTTTGCCCTAACCAGTTACTTGGGGGGTTTCTTGCCTTTTGGGAGGTCTGAGGTCTTCTGCCAGCGTTCAGTAGGTGTTCTGTAGGAGTTGTTCCACGTGTAGATGTATTTCTGGTGTATCTGTGGGGAGGAAGGTGACCTCCGCGTCTTACTCTTCCGCCATCTTCCCGGAAGTCCTCTAAGAATATATATTTCAACTACGGTCCATAAAGATACACACCTCATCCCAAAACTGAACCTTATGGCTGAGAGATGATGAAGGGGAAGTGAAAAACTGGCCAGTACTAACCAACCAAAAGCCCAGGCAATATTTTTTCCCAAAAAATCTAATTTCTGAGCTTTGCATCTAAGCTGTTTAAAGGCCACATTGCCAAAGTGCCAGTTTTCCTCATTTTTGGGAAACAAGAAAAGCGTATGGCTCCAGGGACCTTCACAAACTGCTGCTGAGAAGTGGAGCCAGGCACGTTTGGTAGCTTCAAGATTATCAAAGTAGCAACATATTAGATGAGTTTAAAGGAGGATGATGAGGCAGTGGGGTAGAGGGGTAGGAAAACTAGTTAAATCAATAGGAGGACTAACGTTGTAGATTATAGACAGTGAAAGATCACTCATTTCTACCATTTTGCCCCAGTAAGAAACACCTGACAGACATCTACCCATCACTTAAGACTCCACCCAAAGTTTACCTTCTCCCTTCTTCGAGCCTTCACCAGACCCACTTAGTATTCTGCCAGAGTTGCTGTAACGTTTTACAGGACTGTACTGTTTGGTTTGCCTTCCTAGACTGTGGGCTCCTTGAGGACGGGACCATACTTTATGCATCTTCAAAGTTCCAGCTAATGCATAGTATGAGCTCCACAAATGTTATCCTTGACTGCGTGAATAACTGATGGCTTCCATTAATATAGATTTGGCTTCTCCAGCTGCTATGATGCCACCCTTAAGTGGTGGAAAGCATCTCAGCCTCTGCCAGAGTTTACCCACTGTTGTTTGTTTGTTTGTTTGTTTTGTTTACAGGCTGCGTTGGGTCTTCATTGCTGCGCGTGGGCTTTCTCTAGTTGTGGCGAGCGGAGGCTGCTCTGTGGTGCGCGGGCTTCTCACTGCGGTGGCTTCTCTTGTTGGGGAGCACGGGTTCTAGGCGCACGGACTTCAGTAGTTGTGGCTCGCGGGCTCTAGAGCGCAGGCTCTGTAGTTGTGGCTCACGGGCTTAGTTGCTCTGCGACATGTGGGCTCTCCCTGGACTAGGGTTCAAACTCATGTCCCCTGCATTGGCAGGCGGATTCTTAACCACTACACCACCAGGGAAGTCCCTACCCACTGTTTTTAACTTCTCTTTTCAGGCTCAGGAAGCTGTGAATTCCTTAATGTCATACACTGGCCTGAGAACATCGTGTATTCCTTAAGCAGAGTTATGAGAAAGAAGAACCTGGTCAGCCGACTCAAACACTGGAATTGTCCTTTTCAAGACCCAGAGCTCCAACATTCCTTGGCGTAACAGACAGAAGCACCTGGGAAAATGTGGGCAAGGGTGAGTAGTGATGAAAACACCAGGCATTTCGTGTGCGTCTCTTTCGTCCAACTCAACTCAGACAAATTCCTTTGAAACAGTAATACAAGTGGCATTCTTTTCCCACCCAGGACTGCAACTAACACTTGAAATTGAAAGGTTGATTTTAGGCCACCAGATTTTGCTCTGTTAGGTGAATCTTTTTACATGGGTATGCTGATGCCCACGGGAAATCCTCTTCCATTCAGAAATCTCAGGGTAAGCAGTCTTGTGGGATAGAGGTAGAATATTCCAGCTAGTGTAACTAGTGCCCAGGTCTGGAGGTTACAGTTCTTAACTTCCAAAAGCTGATCACCTAGGTTACCGATTAGCCAGTTCTCTGGTGCCTCCTTTCTCTGTCTGCCAGTCATCTCTGAACCATTCCTTTTCCGCTCAGCCATTCCCCAAGAAAACCACCTTGGCCTGGGGTGGAGGTTAGGGTTAATTTAAAAGAGTCAACTCTCCTATCGGACCAAGGTTTCCTAAAGGTTTCGTGGAAGCTAAGTAGGAGAAGTGATGTGTAATTGCGCCTATTAATTGCCTTCTATTGGAGACGGGCGGTGGGGCCTCGCGCGGTGACCTTGGGAGCAGAACTGGCTTTAGCCCCACTCCTATGTGAGTGTGAGCCACTTCCTGGAAGCTTTTGAATCTCTGTTTTCAAATTTATAAAATGGTGATAGAAGGATTGTCTTGAGGATGAAATGAGAAAGTGCACATAAAGTAACTTGTGCTCGACAGAAAGAAAGTTAATTCCCTTATGTGTTGAGATCAGTAATCCGTTGTGTGTGTCACGTGGAGAACTAACCACCAACATAAGTCAGAAAGCACCAGGCAGCCCCGTCAATCCAAACAGGGCCCTATTTCATTTACAGAGAAAGGCTGTAAGTTACGCAAAATGACAAATGTTTTCTTAAAACATTTTGGTAAGTAATAAAAGGATTTTCCTGGAAGCCTTTAAAAACCAGTAAGACTGTCATATCACTGTAGTGTTTTAAAGTAATGATCCCTTAAAAATTCCTCCTAGTCTTAGGATTCTATGACAAAAATCTGTCACAGAATTGGCCATTTTGAGGCTTCAACCAAACCAAAGTATGAATTCAAACTGGAGCAGATTACATTTATTTGTGATTCCTCAAGTCATTCAGTGTGAATATTAACTTCTTTTTTTTTTAACATCTCTATTGGAGTATAATTGCTTTACAATGGTTTGTTAGTTTCCACTTGATAACAAAGTGAATCAGTTATACATATACATATGTTCCCATATCTCTTCCCTCTTGCGTCTCCCTCCCTCCCACCCTCCCTATCCCACCCCTCTAGGTGGTCACTGAGCACCGAGCTGATCTCCCTGTGCTATGCTCTCCCTGTGCTATGCGGCTGCTTCCCACTAGCTATCTGCCTTAGGTTTGGTAGTGTATATATGTCCATGCCTCTCTCTCGCTTTGTCACAGCTTACCCTTCCCCCTCCCCATATCATCAAGTCCATTCTCTAGTAGGTCTGTGTCTTTATTCCTGTCTTACCCCTAGGTTCTTCATGTCTTTTTTTTTTCTTAAATTCCATATATATGTGTTAGCATACGGTATTTGTCTTTCTCTTTCTGACTTACTTCACTCTGTATAACAGACTCTAGGTCCATCCACCTCACTACAAATAACTCAGTTTCGTTTCTTTTTATGGCTGAGTAATATTCCATTGTATATATGTGCCACATCTTCTTTATCCATTCATCTGTTGATGGACACTTAGGTTGCTTCCATGTCCTGGCTATTGTAAATAGAGCTGCAGTGAACATTATGGTACGTGACTCTTTTTGAATTATGGTTTTCTCAGGGTATATGCCCAGTAGTGGGATTGCTGGGTCATATGGTAGTTCTATTTTTAGTTTTTTAAGGAACCTCCATACTGTTCTCCACAGTGGCTGTACCAATTCACATTCCCACCAGCAGTGCAAGAGTGTTCCCTTTTCTCCACACCCTCTCCAGCATTTATTGTTTGTAGATTTTTTGATGATGGCCATTCTGACTGGTGTGAGATGATACCTCATTGTAGTTTTGATTTGCATTTCTCTAATGATTAGTGATGTTGAGCATTCTTTCATGTGTTTGTTGGCAGTCTGTATATCTTCTTTGGAGAAACAAGTATCACCTCTTCTCATTTTTTTATACCTACTCAGCCAGTTTTACTAAACTCAGAAAAAAACAGAGGAAGGAAAGAAGGAAGGAAGGAAGGAAGGAAGGAAGAGGGAGAGAGAGAGGGAGAGCGAGGGAGGGGAGATAGCATTCTCTAAAGCAAGCCAGTATTTCATTTCATTTGAGTCCCTGCAGTGAATATTAGCTCCGTGGTATTTCAAATACATGTTGCTTCTCAACTTTTGGTGCCCTAGACCTGAAAACCGGACAGTCCTACCTCCTGGAATCCTCAATTTGCTTTGGAATTATCTATGTTCAGAGTCCAAGGGTCCTTTAAGATCATTAATTCCGTCCCTTCTGGGTAGTGTTTCCCTCTAGTCCATACACACGCACACGTACATGTAACTGTATACTAGACTACGTAGAATGTAACTATTGGACAATTGCTAGTATCTCCTATTAAAAAGGAGTATTTATTCCCAGTTGTCAGCGCTTCCTAAGGCTATATTCCTACTGCTGTTTGTGGGGCAGTGTGCTGGTTAAACATATGGCCGTGAAGCCATACTGCCAGATTTGAATCCCAGCCCTGCCACTGACAGTAGTAGGACAGGTTACTTAACCTCTCTGTGCCTCAGTTTCTTCATCTATAAAGTGGGGGTGAGTATAGCACCTACCTTGAGGGGATGTTTTGGTGATGAAGTATGTAAATAGCTTAAGAGTTGTGTTTGGCACAAACCAAGCCCTCCAATGAGACCTGGAGCTCCAGAGCACAGAAGAAAACAAAGGCTCTGCAGCTAAAGGAAACCACTAGAGGGGGAAGATGGGAGAAGCAGAGAGTAAGGAAAGGCCTGGAGAGAGAATGGGCCTTTAAGAGTCGAACTTAGGCTGACGTGGCTGTTCTCCTAGACCCCTCGGGCTGCGGTTTTCTGGTTCTAGGAGAAGCAATGGAGGCACCGTGAGTCCATGGCCAGAAACATCGTTTGGGGAAACCTGTGCTGCATTCATAGATACTCTTAAAAGAAAGCCCCTTACAAAAAAAGCTCCGCAAATAACAGCAAGCCCTGAGGTAACCATGAAAATGTCAAGCCCTGAGGAGAAAGTGGAGAACACAGGCCCCACCTGGAGGACCACCTGGAGGGCCAGCTGAGGGTCGCCAGCGGACGACCTTCTTCCGCCGTACAGCGGGAATCGGCACATGTGAAGGCAGCTGGTCCGGCCCGCAGACCCACGGTGCACTCCCACCTCGGTAGCCTGATGCCAGCCATAATGGGGGTGTTTACACCACAGGAATCTGCAGCTTCTTTTTGTTTCATTTTTAGAAAGCTGGTAGTTAAACGTTCCCTGACGCACTGCTGGGGAAGATACAAAGGCTGGCTCGGAAAAACTGAAAGAAAAATGTCTTAAACTGCAAAGCTTTTTCTTTGGCATTCCTTACTCTTCCCCTCTGTACGAAGGCAGGAAGCTGGCAGTGGACATGGTCTGTTAGGGAGTACCTAAAGAAGAAAAGCCACGCTGACCCCTTGCTTCACAGAGGGCCAGAAAAGTGCTGACTGACGGAACTTGAAAATGACGTCCTTTTCCCACGAAATATAAGTTCACTCCAGGCCCGACACAGGTGTCACACGGAGGACTTACAGGCTTCTGATGACTGTCCTAAAAGGGAAATGCAACGAAATGCGGTCGTTCACATACTCCTCTTACACCGCTTTAAAAATATGATTATTTCGGGCTTCCCTGGTGGCGCAGTGGTTGAGAGTCCGCCTGCCGATGCAGGGGACACGGGTTCGTGCCCCGGTCCGGGAAGATCCCACATGCCGCAGAGCGGCTGGGCCCATGAGCCATGGCCGCTGAGCCTGCGCGTCCGGAGCCTGTGCTCTGCAACGGGGGAGGCCACAGCAGTGAGAGGCCTAAGTACCGAAAAAAAAAAAAAAAAGATTATTTCGACATATTTTAGAGAATATGAAAACTATCTACTGAGACTTATTACCTTACCTCCTTGCATCTAAAAGACCGTTTAACCTGTTCAGATTTCTGGGTGTTCCTTGAGCGTAAAGATGGAAGAATAGGGACGGAAACGAAGAAGCGCCTCGAAATCTGCCTTTATGAGTCTGCTGGGGCCGCCATTACAGAGCTCTGCAGCCCAGGGGATGCGACAGGACTGTATGTTCTCACCGTTCTGAAGGCAGAAAGTCCAGGGTCAGCTGTCAGCAGGTGTGGTTTCTTCTCAGGCCTCGCTCCTTGGCTGGTAGTTGGCTGTCTTCTCCCCGTGTCCTCACACGGTCTCCCCTCTGTGTGTGCCTGTGTCCTGATCTCTTCTTATAAGGACACCAGTCTTATTGGAGTAGCATCCACTCTAACGACCTCATTTAACCTGAATCACCTCTTTAAAGACCTTATCTCCAGAAACAGTCACATTCTGAGATATGGGGAGTTGGGACTTCAACCTATGAATTTGGAGGGGGACATGAGCCCATTAATTGACTAAACATAAGCATTAGTTATCCACAGGGCAAATTTGATTTCACAACCTCACAGGTCGAGTTCCCAGAGAAGCAAACTCTGGAAAGATGGAGACTGGTGTGCAGGGGGTTACAGGGAGTGCTCTCAGGAACACATAGGAGCAGCAAAGGAAGCAGGATTAAGCAGAGGGAGGGCTGGACCGCAGTGCCGTCACAATAGAGGCCCCAGCTCACCACAAAGACCCTCTGGGGTGGCCCTTCAGAGTTGTCCGGAACCAAGGCAAAGGGGTCGACTAGTCACAGGACGTGGGCTGCCCCAGGGAGGAGGCATGACCTGCCTGAGAGGCTGTCTTCGGTTGAGGACGATCTCAGGAGGGCTTGGTTGAGAGCTGCCAGTGGCCGAGTCTTCAGACGTTGACAGAATGATGGCTCGGTCTCAAGTGGGGCTTCTGGTCAGTGCACTGCAGTGTCCACAGCCATACACGTGAACAGAAGTTCCCTAAGTGCATGGAAGAATTTACCATCATCTTCTTAAGAAATTTCTCATTATGTCTCCAAGTAGGTTAAAAGGTGACCTATTCTGAACCCTAAAACATTGAGCCCAATTCTGGACACGTAGAGAAAGCCGAGCAGGATGGTGAGCGAGTGAGTGGCTTAGTGGGAAAAGGATGGATGCTCTTTGGAGCCAGAAAGATCTGGGTTCAAATCTCTGCCCCACTATTGACTAACATTTCTTACCCTCTCTCAACCTCCGATTTCTCCTCTGCAAAATGAGGATAATAATGCCAACTTTGTTAGACTGTTGAAAGATTTAAATAAAAAATGTATACTTAGAGCATGTAGCATAATGTTTCATACAAAGAAGTCATCCAAAAAGCATTTGCCCCCTTCCCTTTCTTTCAGCAGATAGTTAGTCGGTGGCAACTGGTTACAAGCCAGAAAGAGAGGTTTGGTCTCCTAACTTGAAGGAGGATGTTTCTCAAATTTTGGTGTGATCTAAAGGTGCCTGAGGATACTTCTTTCCGCTGTCCTGACTGTCACCAGTTCTGTCAATGTGGAAATACACATCACATCACAAAGACCTCTCCCCCTTGCATAAATACCAAATCTATTCCAAAACTAAAACATGCATAAATTATGTCAGTTATACAATCAAACCAATTCTCCTTTTCAAGATGTAGTTTTATTGAGGTATAAATCACTACTATAAGGCAGTTTGGTGCAGACAGGAATTTTATTGGGGGACGCGGATCCCCTGAGCTTGTCTGGAAAATGGGAAGCATATTCCACGATGAAGTGTCCTGCAGGTTTAAGAGTCGCTGTGCCTGCAAAGAAACATGCCTGGACAGAGATTTAACTTTCTCATCTAAATCAAGTCAAATTGAGCTCCCCTGGATGGGATTGCTGAAGGTTTACTGCATTTGATTATGGATCACAGAGCCCAGAGGCACTGCAGAAATTACACTGTCAAAGAAACACCTGACTTAGGTCCAGAAAGTAAACAGGAGCCGGAACACAGAAAGTGACCCCTGAGCTTGGACCAGGTTTCTTATCCCTACCAGACGTTTCCCCTGATTTAACACGGGGCCACGTGGTTTCCCACTGTCTTCTGTGGCTTTCTTTTCCCATAGAGAGGTTCCATTTATTCGAAAATATGAAGCTTTGGGGGTTTCTTGAAAATGGTACTTTCGCTCAGTAAAAATAAGTCAAGATGAAAGCGCTATCTGTGGGAATCCATTCTGAAAAGAGATTAAACTAAGAACATGGGAAGAACAGTCTGTTTTCCCCAAATGATCAGTAGCCACCCAGACCTAATCACTTTCCATAGGACAAAAAAAAAGAAAGTTCTAGAAGAACACAACAAAAATATCACAATCACTAAGAAGTCTGAGGTGACTCTATATTCACCATCTCCACACAAACATCACGAGTGTGGGAATCAGTGAGCTTTTTGTCCTTAGACCTATTCTGAGTTCTCTTATTGATGAAGGAGGTTTCTGTCGTCATTTTCCCACAATCGTCCTTTATTCTTTTTTTAAAAATATTTCTCCGGGTTTGACCAGGGCCTTGTAACACACAGAGTCACCATTACACCATAAAGAACGATGCATCCCCTATGCTTTAAGTATTATCCACAGCCCTCTCTGTCTTTTCACTGGCTCTTTGAGAGAAGCATCCTTGAGAATGACATCCAAGCAAACAGTAGGTTTACATCTAGTGCTTCCCTCCCATGTTCACATCTCTTTCTGCCTCTGTCCTATACTTGCCATTCCTCAGACACAACAGAGCTGGAAGAACACACTAGTCAGCGTAGCGTTGCAGTGAGCTGCTGTAACAAGTAAACCCTGTAATTTTGGTGGTTTAGCACAATACAGTTCAGCCCTCACTCCTGTGATAGTCCGTGGCTTTCTTAGGCAGCTCTCTTCAGGAATCTGGGTTTTCTACCATGTGGCCCTAACATCTCAGGGTCTCTCCCTTCCAGCAGCTTAGATAAGAAGAGAGATGGTGTGGGAGCAGGCCAGGAAAGTGGAGTAAATTGCTTCTACCAGCATGCTACTGGCCCAAAGAAGGCTGAGAACTAAGAAGTGCAAAGATGATAGTAGTGTTTGCCTCAGAGAGTCCTTAAATGCCCCTTGCTTTCAATCCTTTCAAGTTTTTTGTTACTTGAGGCAACGAAGACCCAGAGAACATAAGCTACACACAGCTAATCAGTGACAGCTCAGTTCAGTGCTGGCCAAGAGGCCTCCTACCCATTCCTCTTGCTTCCAATTAATGTGAAAAAGGACTCATAAAATCTCAAGATAAAGCTGGAGCATTGTTTCTAGAACCTTCTATCCAGGACTCCAGCGTGAGGAAGACTATGACCACCCTGCTCTGAACCCACAATTCCAGCACAGTCCCCTCAGTCTGAGAGCTGGACAGACGACTGTTTCAGGGAGCAAGTGCCGGTCTCAACCCTAATTACAGGAAATGCCTCTTGGCTCCTTAGGGATATAAAATTACTTTGCGGAAAGTCAAGAAAAATAGAAGCAGAATACCATGTAATGCTTTATTCGGAGGCCAAAGTCACCTATTAGGGCTTGTGCTTTGTACTTGGTTCTGTCAAGAGAACTTAAAGGGTGGAGACACGGAGTTTATAGGGAGAGAAATTCTGGATGGTGCCAGCCTGGTTTACAACCATCACATTGTCTTGCGGAAAAGACGCCTTGATGTCCTCCTCACGGTTGAAATCGAACATGAGAAGACACAGAGCCTTCCAAAAAACACCTGGAGAAGAATGAGAAAGTGGGCCCAGGGAAGGTTGGTCTCCTTGTCACGTTCTGAAAGTTGTCTGGAGAGCAGTGCTTCACTCGTGGAAAGAACTCCCGTGTGGAAATCTGGGTAAACCTTGGCCACACCTCTGACCATCTGCATGTCTATGGAACACTCAGTTAGTTATACAACTGTTTTTTAAAATTCTGACTTTACCTTCACACAGGTTCTATATCTGGATTCTTTTGCCTGAATTTTAACATTCTCATCTGGAAATCTGACACTGAGGAGTTAAAGGCTGCACATTAGTTCTCTTAGTTTCTCTAAGAAACTTAGTCAAACTATTTAACATTCTGAAGTCTCCCCTCCACCACCATAATAGCAAGAGAGGGAAAAGAAATAAAAATAATAGCAGCCACTTGGCTGGAAATTATGGTGCTGATTTACTCTAAACATTATCACATAAAATCAAGTAACAATAATAATAGGAATTAGATTTATGGCAGTGCCAATTATATTACTTTAGCCAAAATACAATCACATTTCCAGGTTTACAGATCAGATACTAAAAATAGTACAAAATTTAATTACATGTGCCTTTATTTTACAATCTTTCTACCTCATTCTCTATTTTTTTTTTTTTGGCTGCATTGGGTCTCCTTTGCTGTGCGCGGGCTTTCTCTAGTTGTGGCGAGCGGGGGCTACTCTTCGTTGCAGTGGGCAGGCTTCTCATTGCAGTGGCTTCTCTTGCTGCGGAGCACAGCCTCTAGGCATATGGGCTTCAATAGTTGCAAAACATGGGCACACGGGGTTAGTTTCTCTGCAGCATGTGGGATGTTCCCAGACCAGGGCTCGAACCCATGTCCCCTGCATTGGCAGGTGGATTCTTAACCACTGAGACACCAGGGAAGTCCCTCATTCTCTATTTTCCATGCTCACTGCTCCCCTTCTTTAAAAAAAAATTATTCTTGCGAGTTGGGGAAATATCATGGCCATCTTATTAAGACAGTGAGGGGATTAGGTTTGTTGGCAAAGCTTGAACTCAAATCAGTGTTCAGTGTGGGGAGCAGGAAAGGTGGAGGCAGGCTAGTTAGGTGTCTTTAAGGAACTTGGAAATAAGGTCGCTTTCAGAGTGAAACTAGTAAAATGCACGGATAAAATGCATACAAACTGGCAACAACAGGAAGGATACAATTAGCCAGCTGTGCAAGTGCGCCAAGAAACTATGCAACTGCGTATAAAATAGAAGGTGTATGGGAGCATCTCAGACTTCAGCCCCACAGATCCTGGGGTTGTTAGTGAGTAGAAAACCAATTGGCTGCATCTTGCCTGTTTGGATGAAGGCTATGTAAACAGGAGTTGGTTAGCCAAGGAAGCAGTGAAAAGAATCAGGGTGTCACAGAAGCCCTCTGGGTGGCAGAGCCCATCAACGTGAAGCATCTAGGGAAGACACAGTCTTGGCGGTGTTGACCAAAGCATTATGGTTCTCTTGATGAAACCATCCCTACTGTGGGCAGAAGTGCCTCAAACCATTGACGGTAACATCCTAAGACCAATTAAGAGCCTTTTTTTTTTTTTTATGGTTCTGTGGACACCAAGCAACCTTGTCATAATTTGGCCCCTCATGTAGTGAGCCTCCTGACAGAGCTGCCTCAAAACTTTCTGGTCTACTTGCCAGTTGTATTTATTATTTTAAATCACTCTAACTACGTCTGATGCTGTGAGCCAGTTCCACCTTGAGCATGCCAACAACATCAGTTTTATGAACCTAACTGACCTTAGACCATGGTATATACGTCAAAGTAAACATCACCTTATGGGGTGCACCTGGGCAGGCAGTAATGTTACCCAGCAACAGCTCAGGCTCACTCTACACTCCTCTGGAACTGGAGCTGAGCCAGCCTCGTGCCATTTTGACTGAAACGTAGATAAAGTCAAGATCAAGATGTTCTAATAATATGAGTGTCTTTAGTGATCTGACAAAACAATTGCTGAGTTTTTAGGGTTTCTTATCAATTCTAGATGTAATTATTTGGTCAGATATCTGTATTGTGAACATTTTCTTCCAGGCTTTGGCTTGTCTTTTCATTCTGTTAACATTGTCTTTGGAAGAGCAGACATTTTAAATTTTGATGACGTCTTATTTAGTAATTTGTTCTTTTATGGATTGTGCCTTTGGCGTGGTGTCTAAGAAATCTTTACCTAACCCAAGGTCACAAACATTTTCTCCTACATCTTCTTCCAGAAGTTTTATAGTTTTCGGCTTTACATGTCTCTCTGGTCCATTTTGAGTTAATATTTATATGATGGAAGGTATAGATTGAAGTTCGTTTTTTTATGTGGATATCTAATTGTACCAACACCATTTGTTGGGAAGACCACGTCTCCCCACTAAAGTTTCTTTGCACCTTTATCAAAAATCAGTTGCCTATATATGTATTTGTTCCATTGATCTATTGGTCTATCTTGAAGCTTGAATAGTGTACCTTATAAGCCTTGAGGTCAAGCAGCATTAGTCCTCCAACTTTGTTCCTCTTTTATCTTCTTGTTTGTTTGTTTTTAAAATTTTGTTTGTTTTATTTCGTTTTTGCTATTCTAGGTCCTTTGTATTTCCATTATGAGATTTAGAATCAGTTTGTCAATTTCTACCAAAAAAACCCCACTGAGCTTTTGATTGAGATGGTGCTGAGTCTATAAATCAATTTAGGGAGAGCTCACATCTTACCAATAATGAATGTTTTGATCCATGAAGACCTCATATCTCTCCACTTCTTTAGGTCTTCCTTAATGTTCTCAGCAATGTTTTGTAGTTTTCAGTGTACAGAGAACTGTGAACATTTCTCAATCACAAACCATAAGGAAGGATGACCAGTTTCTTCAAGACTAACAACTTAAAAGCACCAGACGCTTAAGCCCGGTATCGGTTTATGGCAATTCAATGCAGGGACTCTAAAGAGGGGATGATAGTACCTATTTCCTAGAATTGTGGCCATTAAATGAGGGGGCACAAGCATGCCGTTTAATATAGCGCAGGCTATGGGTCCAACTGCCTGGGTTCAGACCCCTCACTTACAGCTGAACGATCTTAGGAAATTCATGATCCAGCTAGAACTCAGTTTTCTGATCAGCAAAATGCAGAAAATACTAGCACCTTCCTTATAAGTGTTCTCATGAGGGTCAAATGAGCTTGTTAAACACTTAAAATTATGTATTCTTGTCATGTAGTAAGCCACAAATAAATGTGAGCAATGGGTGTTGATGTTATCATTATAGCACTCAAACAGCATCTGAAACAGAGTAAGCACCCAATAAAGGGTAGATTTTATTATTAGCTTATACAGCTAAACTAGGCTACTTGGTTAGCACCTTCAGGTATGCCTCCCTTCTGACTTGAATATCGCAGACTGAACTGAATTTTCTGGAAGGAGGTTTGTTCTTAAAAGACCTGACCCTGATACTGAACACAGACACCCCATTCTACAATCTGGATGTTGCATTTCTTTTTCTCTTATTGCTTTTAAAATCCTTAGAAAGCTAACTCCTTCATGAAGACGCATCTACTTGCTATAGGGTAAAGAAGGGTCCAGGTTACATAGTAGACTGGTTTTGTGGTGTGATATGATATCCAAGTCCAGGAAGACTCTTTGCACCTCTTGTCACCCAGCACTCCTACCCTCCACCACTGCACGCGCGTGCACGGACACACACACATGCACACATAATCTCCCTCCTGGCTTGCTGACACAAACTGCCCAACTGGAAACCCATTTCTGTGCTTGATGACTTTGTTCCCTATACAATCACAAATTACCTTTGAAGGAAAAATAATCATTAACTTATTCAGGTATGTGACAGTATAAAGTAATAGAAAGAGCCCTGGACCAGAAGAGTAAAGGTTTGGGTCCTATTCCTAGCTGCCTTTTTCCCTCTCTCTGTAACCTAAGATTCCACTTAAGCTCTCTGCTACACAATAAAGGGATAATGGATTTGAGCCATTCATTCATTCAGCAAATCTTACACAGCCAGGTGTTGTTTAAAGTGGAGATGTAGCAGTGAACAAAACAAAATTCCTGCTCCCACAGAGCTTATATTCAAGTCAGAGAGACAGGTAATAAGCAAACACATATGTAATTGACTGTCAAGGAGTGGGACATTATACGAATAAAAATAAAGCGGGGTAAAGAGATGGAGAATGAAAAGAAATGCTAGTTTGGCAGAGGGTTGAAGAATGTTAACGTTCTGGCAGAGTGTTAAAGTTAAGTTCTAAAGTTTTAAAGTGTTAAGTTTTGGTCGAGTGTTAAAGTTCTTTCTGAGACGGTGGCAGTTCAGTGAAGACCTGAAGAAAGTGAGTGGTGTCAGTTGTAGAGAAAAAACTAGTGGTTACAAATGGGAAGAGGGAAGGGGGGAGGGGCAAGATAGGAGTAGGGGCTTCAGAGGCACAAGTGACTATGTATAAAATAAATAAGCTACAGGGATATCTTGTACAGCACGGGGAACAGAGCCAATATTTCATAATAACTTTAAACGAGTATAATCTATAAAAATTTTGAATCACTATGTTGTACACCTGAAACTAATACAATATTGTAAATCAACTATACTTTAATAAAAAAAAATTAGTGAGTTATGTGACATGAGGCTAGCTGGTAGAAGAACATCCCAGACATGGGGAGTGGTCAACACAAAGGTCATAAGGTAGACATGGGCCCGAGGAAAAGAAAACATGTTCAAGGAAAATAAAAGAGGCCCATATGGTTGCAGTAAAGAGATAGTTGAAGTGGGGTCTGGGGGCCAAATCATATGGGGCATCGTAGGCCAGCATAGTGACTTTTGAGTGTATTTAGAGTGAGATGGGAAATCACAGGGGGGTTAAGCAGGGGAATAACAAGATCTGACTTATTCTAGAAAAATCATTGGGGCTGATGTGCCGAGTGCAGACTGTAGGGTGGCCAGAGAAGCCACAGGAGCCAGAAGGAGCTGTTGCTATGGTGCAGGACAGAGAGCTCTGTGGCTTAGACTAGCAGTGGTGAAAAGAGGTAATGAAATGAATGGGACATTTGTTAAACAGTTAGGTGTAGGGTGTGGGTTGCATGTTGTGGAATAAGAAAGGAGTAAAGTATGATTTCGATACTTTGGCCTGTGCAAAAAGAGGATGCCATTTACTGAGACGTAGAAGCCTGGAGAAGAAGAAGTGTTGAGGGGGCACCCCAAGGCTTTGTTTCGGACGCGTGAAGTTGTGGTTGCCCATTAGATGGCCAAGGGGCCGGTCAAGTAGGCGGCTGGATGTACAAGGCTGGGCAGCAGGGGAGCAATCAGGGCTAGAGATTTACTTGTGGGGCATCAGCGTCTGCCTGGTAATGACATTTACGGCAACGGGTGAGGGCACCCACGTGGTGACTTTGCTGGAAAAGAGAAGAGTCCCAACGAGAAGAGGAGAATCTAAGAAAAGAGTGAAATGGGACAGCCAGTGGGGCAGAGGAAAAAGCTGGAGAGCGCAGTAACACGGAAGCCCAATTCTAAAAGATTTTCAAGGAGGGAGTGAGCAAAAGCTGCTGTGAGGCTTAAGAGGACGTTTTTAATCTCTACGGTTCATTACTGGATTAACTGAGATGAACAGCTGGAACAGTGTATTAGGGTACTTTGGGCTGCTGGCCGAGTACCAGAAATCTCACGTAAAAGTAGCTTAAACAATCAGAACATTTATTATGTCACATGATATAACTCTGGAAGGAGAGTAGTTCTAAGTTTGGTCAATTCATTGACTCAAAGATGGCATCAAGGCCCAAGATCCCTTCATCTTTGGGCTCCACTTCCCTTATGGTAGCAAGAGGATTGCTGCAGCTCTGGATGTCACAGCCCTCACAGTGTCCAGAGGTGGGGTAAAGGGAAGAGCCTTTTATTGTGTCTCTTTTTTTATGAGTGAGGAAATTTTACTAGCAGCCCCTCTGATGAACTCCCTTTCCAGCTAATGCAGAACGCGTCACACACTCATGCCTAAGCTCATCTTAGCAGGAAGAATGAAATAAATCAATATTCACATTTTGGGGCTGAGGAACAGCCCAGAGTCTCTTGAAGGACATGGCTACTCTGAGGGTGAAAACAGTCAGAATTCTGTGCGAAAGAAGGGCTTGTAAGAGGGGTTCTTCGTCCGATGACTGATACCGTCTGCAGCGCAAGTGCTTGGCATTCCCAACATGCCCGTCTTTCCTCCACAGCGACGGCACAAATATTTATGAATAAATATGCATTATCCCTCAGCCAAGCTGAAGAGACTTTTCTCCTCGGAGTGCTGTTCAAGCAACTATTGAAACATTCACCTTTGCCTACCATAGCATCATAGATCTGGGGATCAGAAGAGGCCTTGAAGGTCTGTGTATCCTCAATATAAAGTCGCCATGACTTTGCCTATTAGACAAGGTCCCAGCTAGAAATATATGATATACCCAAATTATCCTAATTTAACAGGAACTCAGAGGATTTGATGCCAGGACCAGCTACGAGTGAGGGCTGGGCAGAGCAAACCCACAGGGTGGTGTGGCCGCCACGGCTGGTCCCTGAGGCCTCCCTGGCAGGAGGCCAAACGCGCTGAAGGGCGGCCACCCAACTGGAGCTGAGCCTTTGTCGGGGGCCCAGCCAGCCCGTAGCAACCTTGCAGGATGAGGGAACACAGGGAATCAACACCCTGACCTCACCTCCTCCCTCCTTCCAACTAGAAGCCGGAGGGCAAGGAAGCCCATCCACGGAGTCCCTACAGGTGAGAGTCTGGGCCACATAGAAGGGAAGAGAAGGCTGGAGATGGTTCTGGAAGGGTGAATAGAGGATATCCGGCCTACCCTGTAAGGGAAGACCAGCCACTCCGAAGCCACTCATTTCACCTTGGGACAACTCTGACTGCTCGAAAGTTCCCCGTCAACCTGGGGGTCCATACAAAACAGGTCTAACTCCTCGTCTCCATGACGATGCTTTAGTTAGAGGACAGCAGCCCACGCATCTCACAGCCAAGCGCTGGCACGAAAGTCACTGAGGCTTTAGCTTAGTCCTTGACCCCAGCATCCAGCGGAAGTTGAACGTCAGGGTCTACATCTGTGGTTCTCAACCAGGGGTGATATTGCCCCCCAGGCAATGTCCGGAGACATTTTTCATTGTCATGACCTGGGGGAAGGGATGCTACTGGCACCTAGTGGGTAGAGGCCAGGGATACTGCGAAACATCCTACAACACACGGGACAGTCCCCCACGAGATGATGCGACCCCAAATGTCACCAGTGCCGAGGACGAGACACTCAGCAGGAACTGTCTGTGCAAGGCTGTCACTGTAAGACGGTCCCCCGGAGCCACACCCTGAAGTTCCCCCAGTGTACCTGGGCTGAAGCTTTATTTTCATGGTGAGCTAATAAAGAAAGAGCACTAGGGCCCTTTGAGAGCAGGGAGAGGGGAGAGGCGTTAGTGGGAGTAGAGGAGCAGGGGTGAGACGGGTGAGAGGAGAAGAGGGGCCCTTGCTTGCATTGGAATGGCCACTGTTGAGTTTCCCCTCGGTCAGTACCCCTGCTTCTGAGCTCCTGGTGGGTGGGGCGGGGGTGCGGTGAGTGGACCAGCGCCAGCTGCCGGGCAGCGTGCAAACCATCATCACATCGCACATTAGCTTTGTGCGGCAAGCATGTAAACAAGAAGACCAGCCACAAGAAACATAAGAAAGGAATAAAAGTTGTTTGGTCTGCCGTCAGGAACAGATTGTTGGAATATTCCAACCCCAGTCCAAAAGGAACAAGCAACAATAACAGCTAGGAGACCGCATCCGACATTCAGTTACACGAAGCTTGCATCTTCCTTGTGCCGACCGTTTCCAAGAGGACCAGCCGCTGGCAGCACCCTCTGTTTTTACGAAGGCCTAGCACCCTTGTTAGGACTGAAAGATATAAAAATGTCCACTGTGACCATGAATCAAGAGCAGGTGAGCTTAGCTTCCGCTAAAGGTCAGCAAGTGTGTTTTGATAAACATTTGGTGTCAAACAGCAATTCCTCCTTTATCTGGCATCCGTAGATCAATCAGAAATAGTGTATTGTAACTGTATCTTCCAGGTACCTGACTCTACCTTATTTAAGAATAACCTTACTGATGTAATCTTTGGGGGTAAAAAGTTTTCTAAAAGGTATACATGTCCTTTGCTCCAAGAAACAAAGTATAGTGACAATAATTCTACCTTTTAAAGTGACTCGGGACAATTACTATAATGTAGTAATAAGAAAAAAATAAAATGTCTTCAGACTTAGGAGCAGTTTTCCCAGGCACTAAATGAACCCAGATCGCGCTTTATTTTTTATTTATTTTTTTGGTTCTTGGGCAAACTCTCCATGGCTCCCCTTCATCCTCCATTCGGATAGCTGCCAGCTGTTACCCTTTACTTATATCACCAGGCCTGTCCACTCATCAGCCCTGCCTTCCAGGAACTGCTGCTGTGGGTTGGGACAGTTCTCAGATGCTCAGACTTGGGCAGCATTCTGAAATCCCCTGGGAGCTTAAGAAATTATCCAGCCTGGGTTCCATCTCCAGAGTTGTGAAAGCATTAGTCTAGGGCATGGCCTGGGCATAGGGATAGATGAAAACTCCCCAGATGATTCTGTTGTACAACCAAGGCTAAGAACCACTGCGATGGGAAATTTGATAGCCTATCCTGTCATAATTAGGCATAAAATGAGAGTGAGTTGTGATCTGAGACATTTGCCTATGAATAAGCTTTAGTAAATGAACTTTTGGGGCATGTATTTTAGAGGTCTTTGGGTCTCACTTTCTCGTTTTTAGCTGTGCTCCAGGGAAGTGACTCAAGCTAGAGAAAGGTAGGATGAATCAGTGGTTAAGTACTGAGTCTAGAGTTCAAATACCTGGGTTCAAAGTTGACTCTGCCACTTATTGTGTGACCTTGGGCAAATGTCTTAACCTTTCTGTGCCTTGGCCTCATCAATAAAGTTTGGAAGGATTAAGTGGGTCAGTGCACACAGAGGACTGAGAATAGAGCTTGGCACATAATAACACTCAACAAAGTTAGTGTTATCAGTTCAGGGTTTGGCAGGAGACAAATTTTAAACACTTTGGATGGTCAAGGTGTTGAGATGGAGTTGTGGGCAGGGTTAAGGGAGCAAACCAGGAGTGTCGTGGCATCCACAGACTGGCCGCGGTGGGAAGTTGTAATTAGCCTAGTCTGGAAGGGGAAGGGCAGCAGTAGCGTTACCAGAATCCAGTGGAAGCTGAGGCTGTAGAGAGACATGGCAGCTGCCAAAGAGGAGACACAGAAGCAGGGACGGAGCAGGGAAGAAATGCCACGACCTCTCTCTCCTTCCAACCTCTGAATCCAGGGAGAAGCCAGGGGGCAGAGGGGAAGCAGCCCTCAGGGGTCAGCCTCCCAGGGCACAGAGCTGAGCAGAAAAGGGGGGAGAATGAATCTGAGTGGGTAGGGAGGCAAACGGAGAAAAACCAGCACACGTATCTGTTATTATTATTACCTGAGCTGCGAACTCACCAGAGAAAGTCCCTGTTGCCCTACCTGGATGAACTTGACATGGCATCAGCTGTAGAATCAGAAAGAGAATTGCTCCTCAAACCACACTCATTCTGGGAGAAAGGTACCATCACCACAGACCTTTCCTGCCAAACTGAGGTGGCTACACACGGCTGTGGGCAAAAGTCCAATTTCTAAAAAGTATCCTAAGCTCTTTGGGTGTTTCAGGGCTCAGGGCAAAGCCCCTCCCCCCTATGGACTAGTTCCTGCTCCTGTCTGAGTCCTTTTCTCACTTTCTCACCCTGGTCTGTTTCCCATCCCCTGCACCTGTGCTTCAGAAAACAGGGCTCCTGGCTCTGTCCCTTTGCTAATTGAAACACATTCCTGAGCCTGACTGGCAGCATACTTTGGAATGTCTTCATCTCTTCCCCAGCCCCAAACACCACCTCTTTCTTCTCACTCATGAGTGTTGACTTTTTGTCCAATAAAGACTCCAGTCTTCCAACTGCCCACTTTCTACTTAAGTAGCCATTCTCCGATGTGTTTACATTTGACCTACAAAACAGCCCTTGGAGTCTCACTACCTATGAGTACTGAGCTGCTTAAACAGAAGCAGAAGCCCCTAGCTGCCAGCGGCTTCTAGGCAGAGCGCTCAGGGTGACTTTCCCCATACACATCTACACAGTGTGACAGATTCCTCTCCGTGTTTTGCCACTGCCCCATATTGCAAATGAAAATGATTAACTTGTAGATGCACGCCTGGGTGCATCTGGAAAATTCTGATTCTGTGCTGATACACTGGCTCGGTTGCACTGGAGACCCTGCCATGACCCTGTCCTCATTTCCATCATCATGTTTTCTCCAGATCCTATAACTAGATATTCCTTGACCAGATTTAATTGAACTATTCATCCTCATTACTCCATTATGTTCATTCCAAATTCCTTTGGACTCATGCTTTCCATCACATACACACTGTGCTATCATAATAGCCACTGTTCGGCTCTGTTCCCCCTCGGAAGCCTGGCAAATGTTACTATTGGGCTCTTCTGAATAAAGAGAGAAGATGAAATCCCTCCTGTGCTTCTCCCAGGACATAGGTGCCCGTAAGCAAAAGCATCACAGGGGTGGTGCCAGTGCCCCAAGAAAGAGCTGGATTGAAGTTAAGAGAGGCCTGGTGAGATGTGAGTTGGCAGGATTTTGACCACTGATTCGGGGTCAGAGTGGGCCAGAAACAGTAATAGCAGAAGTAGCAGCACTCACAGACACATAGGCCCTAGGTATTCAATAGATCCTGACCCTTAAGGAGCTTACATTTTAGATAAGGAGGGAGGACACAGCACGCGCACACACACACACACACACACACATACACACACACTAATAATAATGCAGGCTAGCATAGGATGAATGCCAATTAAATAGTATATAAATGATAATGATTGAATTGCATTTTAAAAATCTGTAATGTAAGCATTTCCCTTAATCAAGGTTGGTTTTCTACCCAGGTAATTTCCATTTCAAATGGTATAGGTGGGATTTTTACTATACTTCTTAATCCATCTCTGTTTACTTTTTTTTTTAAATCTTTATTGAAGTATAATTGCTTTACAGTGGTGTGTTAGTTTCTGCTTTACAACAAAATGAATCAGTTATAATATATACATATGTTCCCATATCTCTTCCCTCTTGCGTCTCCCCCATCTCTGTTTTTATATGCATAATTTCAGTGGCTGAAAGATGTCTCCCATTTCCAAATCTAGTTTATTGATTGAAATTTTGAATTCATGTCACATCCACAAATTTACTCAAGATCAGCATCCATCAGTATCTGAAGACTTGTCTTAAGATGATGTCAAGACAAGAATACTTTAAAGTAGAAATTATCCGAAGATAACTCCCTGTTTAAGTTGAAGTATGCGTTTTATATCTTCAGTTCTCATTTTTTTTCAAGGTGGGCTCTATTTTAGCAAAGCCAATATCTCCAAGAGCACTACCCCTCATTTGTCCACTTGTGTCGCTAGAAAAGACAAGGTCCAACACTGAGCAATACGAGTGATTTTGAAGAATGTCTCAGCTTTCGGGTCATAGTGATGAACGTTATTGCAAGTAAATGACGAACTTGTCATGGTGACGTCTGCTCCGTGTGTTTTGATGCTCTGTCTGCACTTTTATCACAGCACCTCTCGCAAGATGCTGTGCGTGATCGCCATGCACAGGGTGGCCTTCTCCCTGGACCGTGAGCTCTTGGGGAACATGCAGTGGGTCTTATTCAGCTTGGCCTTCCCAACATGGAACACTTTGTGTGCTCTGTGTCCAGCAGGCCAGGGAGGGGTGGATGAATGAATTGATCAAATAACTGACGAATGGAAAATGGGAAAACATAGGCATTCAAGCTCCTGGAGAGCAGGAATAGGTTTAGGAGTAATTGTGGGAAAGGGAAGAGGTGTCCATAACCTTCCCTGGCAAAGAGGCCCAGAGTGTGGCAACAGCCGTAGCCCCATTTGCACCGAGGGGTTAACTGAGCCAGTGACTGGGGACTGGGGAATCTCTTCCTGGGCTGGGAAAAGCTCTTAGGGGCAAGGCCTTCATCCCCCTTCAGACACATGGCAAAGACGCTCCATGATGATTGGGCAGCCTAGACAAGGACCAGATTACTTAGTCCCTGATACCACAATTATCATGATTATCATTCTATCATTACTCCCATAAAACTTGAAGACCAGATTATGTGTAAAACTAAGGTACATTCGAAAGGCTCCTAACAAGTAATAATTCAAATTCTAACCTAGTTCTCAGGTTTGACATAGAAAGAGTTGAAGAATGTGGTCTCAAAAGGACATTTAGATGTGGTTTGAAAACATTTCAAGAAAATCATTAAGGACCATAAGCCCCGTAGCGTTCAATGATTTAACTGGAGCGTGTGGCTGAACGCCATCATTACACAGGGAGGAAGTGTCATTAACCACTAATGCAGGCAGCCTCTTCTCTTGGCTCAAGTTGGGGAAATGCTACTGAGGAAGGAACAGATGCAGCACAAGTGGTCAGAGCCCTTGAGTGCAGGAATCACATCCATGGAGGTCAGCTGGTCCAGACAGACAGAGTCATTTTCCAGGGAACAGCCACACATTGAACATGCTGAGAACTGCTAACAGATGCTCTACAGGTTACGGGGTGTCAATCCTGCCTCCAGCTGTGGGATCAATTCCTTGATAACAATGACTGACTCATACTGAGTCACTGGCAGAATGGAATTTGCCAGCAGGAAAGGAGCAGTGAGTTGATGGCTGACGGGGACCACGTCAAAGGCAGTCCAAGTGGGCAGACAGAGATGAGTATGCACGCCTCAGCCTCGGTGGCTCTGTGTGACACGTGGCATGATGCCGCTTGCCCTCACTTTAAGCAAATTCAAACTTTGATGTACTCTTTTTTATGGAAACTAAATTAGAGAAGGATTATTCATTTATTGAGTACTTTTTCATTTCACCAGAGTCTTAAATAATACCTCTGCACTAGTAGTTGTAATAATTTTTTAAAATTTCAACATCAATACCCATTTTCAAGAACATAGCTATTGAGACTTCCCTGGTGATGCAGTGGTTAAGAATCCGCCGACCAGTGCAGGGGACACAGGTTCGATCCCTGGTCCGGGAAGATCCCACATGCCGCGGAGCAACTAAGCCCATGTGCCACAACTACTGAGCCTGTGCTCTAGAGCCCGCAAGCCACAACTACTGACCCCGCGTACTACTGAAGCCTGCGTGCCTAGAGCCCATGCTCCGTAACAAAGAGAAGCCACCGCAATGAGAAGCCCACGCACTGTAACGAAGAGTAGCCCCAGCTCGCCGCAACTAGAGAAAGCCTGTGTGCAGCAACAAAGACCCAATGCAGCCAAAAATAAATAAATTTATAATAAAAAAAAAACGAACTTAGCTATTATAAAATATACACTTCTGGGGCTTCCCTGGTGGCGCAGTGGTTGAGAGTCCGCCTGCCGATGCAGGGGACACGGGTTCGTGACCCAGTCTGGGAAGATCCCACGTGCCGCGGAGCAGCTAGGCCTGTGAGCCATGGCCTCTGAGCCTGTGCGTCCAGAGCCTGTGCTCCGCAACGGGAGCGGCCACAACAGTGAGAAGCCCGCGTACTGCAAAAAAAAAAAAAAAAATATATATATATATATATATATACACACACACACTTCTGTAAGGAAAGGTAAATAGGTAATCATATGGCTGTTTAATTCACAACACCATAATCTCACCCCTTTCAACAAGCCTTCACCTTGCCTACCCTGAAGAAACCACTTCCTTGACTGGGTTAAATTAGGCAACAATTAAGCAACAGGGATATCGTTCACACACCAGCACAAAGCTGTGTGGCAGATCCATTTACTCTGGACAGACCAAAGGTTTCAGCGTCAAGAGAGAAGTGATTAATCAAACCGGGAGGGAAGAGAAATGAAAGTCAAGCAGACAGTTATGAAGACCAGGTGAGAAGCCCAACAATCCAACATCTGTGTGGATCAGCAATGCTCTCCGCTGCACAGTGCAGAACGTGCAACGAAGTGGGAATAGGATAAGGCCGGAAAGAAAGAAATGGTACTTTGAACTGCAGTTCCCAAGCATGGCTTTTCTTTCCTTAACTTGGAGAACCCCCCGAGGCCTCATTCCTAGAGCTCTGCACCTAGATCACATACCTCCAGGGTCTGTGGAAGCCAAGGCCTGTGCAAGGGGGAGGCAAGGATCCAGCCTGAGGTTAGGGAAAGAGGAAGGAAACATACCTTCTGCCGTTGGTGGAACATGGAATATTCCCAGTTGATGATCTCGAAGAAAATTCATCTGACAGTGGTATTCTCCATTTTTTTACCTGGTGCTCACACATCCTACCTTAATTTAACACATTGCAAGCCAAGAAGACACATCTAGGTCAACCTGCTGTCAATTGTACTTGTAGCAAGAAACCTGGAAAGTAGGAGGTGATCGCTTTGTTTCCTTTTATTGAAAAAACAATCATAGCTTTTGGGAAGTGCTGAATGTTAAGAGGATGTCTCGCATCAGTCCCTCCTTCCTTCCTGGGCCTTGGGTAGGTGGGCGGAGCCACAGATTGTGACCAGTGAAGAAAGACGTGAGAATGGAAGGAGTGACTAGATTTCTTATCTTCGCATAAGGAGCGATCCAGGAGACATGGGGATGCCATGTCTTCAGCTTCGGGAGAGAAGGGTAAACTGAGTCCCCAGGCTCAGGGCCATTGGAGGAAGCAGAGGGGGAGCGTGTCCTGCTCTGGTTTGCCAGGTCTTCACTGGGCTGTCCTTTGATACGACAGCTATCTTCTGCAGTGGGACCACCTAAGATGAGCTTGGGGAAATGTCTCAATACAAGAGCCAGACAGAAATATGCTTTAAGGGAAGGGATGCGTCTTGTTGCTCATTGTGGTTTTACGATACGCGAGCCTGGTTTACACAGCAGTGGTACAGATGCAGCTCTGTATAGTATTGTCATACTTAAACTATGTGCATGTTTACTATTTCCTTACCAACGACAGCTGGAGAAAACGGCTCAGTGAGGTTGGGGAGGAGGGAAGGAAGATGGAGAGAAAATTAAAACATCGGAACAGATGACCTACAACTTCCCTGATGAATGAAGCTGCAGATTCAGTTGTAATGTAATTGGTGTCAAAGTGTCATGGCTCTGTGTTTTTCCTTCCATACACAGAAGGAGTAAGGGTGGACCTAAAACAGGACTAAAAATAAAGCAGATGATGTTCTACCTTCACTTCTTACAATTCCAGGGTGTATTTACCCCCTCTCTACACTGGGCCCCTTTTTTTGCAGGTGCAATATTTTAACTGCTTAGAATGCACCTATCGGCCCTTCTCTTGGGGCGCTGGTGTCTCCCAAGAGCTCAGATTGCAACTGCTAACTGCAACGCTGCAACCCGGGACAAGCCCACACTGCACGCAGGGCTTTCTGCCCTGCCGAAGACTCCAAAGCAGGGAAAACACATCAGCAAAGGATTCTGAAGTCTTAGGAATATGTCAACTGCGAGCACTAATCAATTGCTGTTTCTCAACAGCTTCTCTTGGCTTTTCCCATCACCTTGGCTTGGAACTCTCTCCCACACCCCACCCACCTTCAATTCCCTGCTGTCAGCTAATTCCTCTTTTCTTCCCCAATACTCAGCTAAGGTGTTACCTTCTCCTAGAAGCCTTCCCTGAAATCCTCAAGCAATTCTCTTTCATTGATTCCCCCCCTTTGGATTCCTAACTATCTCTTTGGGTTTGTCTGTCCAGCTAGACTGAAAACCCTTCGGAGGCAGGAGCAATGTTCTTTTCATCTTTGTGTTCCTAAAACCAAGCACCATGGTAGGCACCCAGCTGGTGAATAAATGAGTAACACTGATATATATCTGTAGCCACGTAACCTCCTGGAGTTTCAGCTCGTGAATGCAGATGTGACATTGCTAGGGATGCCGCTGTTCAGGGTAAAGTTAAGTGCTCAAGACTTTCTTGGCTTTGCAGCTGCGTCACTGGAGGCTGATAAGCTGTGGCAGAGACTGTTCAAGGTCTCCGGCTGTCCTGAAAGTGTCTGCTCGTTTATTTTAGGTAGATAAGTGTTGCTATTATTCCTGGGAGGGTAGGAAATGCCGGGGGCGGGGGGGGGGGGTGCTGGAGATCACTAGAGACTTTTTAAATTAGAACCGTGTGAAGATATGTTGGCATCCCTGGCACATTAAAAGTTGGGGGGCGGGAAGACAGCACATACCCTGCATTTGATGATGCTGTAATTATAGCTTCCCTTAAGAGCAGCTAATAACTACCTACTGTGTTGTAACCTCGGGGTAATGAACACTGTAGCTTTGCTTGTTAATTGAAGTTGACAGAAGGCTAGAAGGAGCCTTATGGCACACCTCTGGTATCAGGGGAGTATTTTCTCTTTGTTTATCAATAGGGAGTGTTTGTTTACTTTTTATGGCTTACTCTAGGCTTGCACCGGAGGAAGTAAAGAGATTATTCTCAGGAAGATCCTTGAGGGAAGAGTCCAGTTATTTGTCGTGAGCACCACCTCAGTATTTAGCCCAGCACAAACCAATAAGTGATCCATTTTGGCATTGTAATATATGTATCCCTGGGAATAAAAACAAAACAAAACAAGTGGGACAGCTACGATTCTCTCAATCTTCTTCCCAAAGTTCCCACCAGCTTACTTAATAGCCTAAGACATGAGAGAACGTCAGAAACTAATTGTTCAAGTAGTTCCCAGCAGCGAGAATGCCCCATGACCTAATCAAACAGAGAGCAGGACAGAACCACGAGGGCAGAGGTTCCAGAGGCCTATCCTGCTGTCACCAACCCTCCCCCAGCCCAAAACCTTCACCAGATACCCAGTTTGTAGTGAACGGGTTAAGAGTCACTGACTACAGTTAAATTCAGACGCTTGGGCTTGCATTAGATAATCTAAAACTAGAAGAGAACAGCACTTTTGCAGGATAAGGAATCTCGGGAATTTGGGCTTTTAAGTTCACAAATTCTAATTTCAACTTTCAACTTCGCTGAACTTTCTTATAAACAAGTAAAATTTCTCTTCCTAATTTCAAGCAGATTTAAATATCTCTGAAACTAGGTTAAGGAACTAAGATGAAATGAAAATAAAAATAAATTTAGTCCCTTTTATCCAAACACTGGAAAATTCTTTATTATCATGAAAAGCCAACAACTTTAACGTAGTCTTATTTTATTTCCTGTATCTGCTCTTTTGTTCCTCCTGTGTTAGAAAGTGAATGCCTTTTCCAAGTATAGTGGTTTTATTGCTTACCGTGATTGATAGGCGTCCAATATGAAAATCGCTACCTTATAGTTTATAAATCAGAGAATAACTCGATGTAAATTAATTGAAGATCTATTTTCATTTTCTACCATGTTACAGCAAACAAAATAGCAACATTTCTTTTGTTATGAATTTCCCAGCAAATACGTCCTTTTGTTTTTTTCCATTTGCTGCGTTTCAGTTAGAGGTCAAGGATATAGAGCTGCTAAAAAGGAGAGAACAGCCAGGCAACTAAGCCACTTGCCTCCTGTTTCCAGATAACGCCTCATTCCAGGATTTGCTCCTAGAAGCCAAAATAGATAAATAAGTAAATAAACACACAGACAAATAAATAAATATTCTCTTTGTCCCGGAACTAATCAGACTCTTGGGAACTTACAGATTAGTCAACTGGGTAAGAAATTGATGTATAACCTATAGAAATCAGATGAGAAAGAATAGGTGGGAAAGTCAGGTGGAGCCCAGGCTAGGCAGCACCCCACAGGTTGGTACTTCTAGAAGCTACTGGGTCGGCCAAAGTTCGTTTGGGTTTTTCCATAAGATGGTACGGAAAACCCCGAGCGAACTTTTTGGCCAACCCAAATAGTTATATTCTAGAAGCTTCGTGCTCTGCTTTGGAATCCCAGAAACTTGCTCTTATCTGTGTCCTGGGGTGACATCAACCAAAATGCAGATGTGCTTAGGGAATCCTCTAGAATGCCTACTCTATTCAAAATACCATGGACCAGACCAAGCCATCGTGTGGGCGTGATTCCTTCCCAGTTCTCAGGTTGTACGGGAAGCTCTGTCCTAACCTGGAGCCACTCGGTTGGTTCATGTTTTGAAATTATTCTCATAAGAAACAGAATGCTGGCATTTCGTGTGATCCCTACCTGAAAACTTACAGAGAAAGCCAAGTAATAACCAGAAGGGGATATTGGACGTGGATATATTGTCAGCTCAGGAGTTTTTCATCAAATTTTTCAAAGGTTTAGGCCAAGTATCTCTCCAAACCTCAATTCATTTTCCCTAATTCTGTACATTTTCCTGATACCTGATCCTGCCGCCCACATGGCCTGCTCTGTAAAGGGGGTGTCCCAAACAGTAGACAAGTCACTGAGAAGGACATCGTACATTAGTAAATTGACATATTGGCTCGTGTCTTCAGTATGTGGGAGCTCCTGAAAGGTGCCCTAGAATAACTGGAAAATTGAAAAAATAAGATTTCCACTTGAGAGTAAAATTGTACGCTCAATGTGTAGAATACTTCAAAGTATGCTTATTTCTGTATTCTCCCGAGACTCACAAGAATTGTTCGAAGATGCCATGTAAGATTGCCTTTCTCCCCAGCTGCCAGGGAAAGGAGCTAGAATGCGGGTGAGGGTGTGGCTGGCTGATCCCAGGGCAGGTGCGTTTGCCTGGTACACACACCAGGGCTGATGGAGGGAATGAGAGGATTGTTCTCCCTCCTCCCCTGATTTCCTTGTACCTGTTACAAAATCAGATAACAAAATGGCCTGCCTGTGGAAATGATTCAGAAACAACACAGTGCTATTTAAATGTAATATGTTAATGGTAACAGAAGTCTTTATTGTTGCTAATACAAAACGCCTAAGGTTCCAAATATTACAAATGCTTTAAACCTTTAATGTTAAAATAACATTTCTTTGAGAGCTAGTCAAGGCCATAGAGGACGATGATAAATTAATCCAAATGAAGGATAAAATCAGGAACGTTGATCCCTTAGAAAATCTAGTGAAAATCAGCACAAAATGCCCAGATTTATCCATGACCAGGAATAGTCATCTTTGAGGTGCTTTGTAAATGTGTGCTAAGGGAGATTTAGGAAATACATAAGTCCCTGTCAAGGAAGTATCATTTTGCAATAATTTTCAATTACATTGCAAAGTGCGTGGGGAAAGGCTTGTTTGCAAAAAGGCTGGTAGACCACATGGGGTCTAGAGAAAGGAAGCCGAAGAATGTGTCCAGGGACTTCCCTGGTGGTCCAGTGGTTAAGACTCTGCACTTCCTCTACAGGGAGCATGGGGTTCCATCCCTGGTTGGGAAACTAAGATCCCACAAGCCAAAAAAAGAACGTGTCCAAGTCCATGTATGGGCAAGGGGCATACACTGAGCCCTAAGGATTTGTCTTAAGCTTCTTCTCTGAAATATGACTGGAGAACACCATCCTCGTGGTTTTAAAACTTTCCAAGTAAGGGGGAAACTTGCAGGGAGGTAGGGCTTTATTTTAGATCCAAGAAAGCTCTAAGATTCTCCCACATGTAATATAACTTTTTCCTAAAAATTGTATGCAAAATTCCCAACCTTAGACTTGCTAAGGCCCGACTGCTGTGGACAGAGGCACTGTCGGGAGAGGCCTCCGAGGTCAGTTGCTTCCCTTTTTACGTTTCTCTACTTAAATTCAATCTATTTTTATGGAATATGCTTAGAAATAAACCTTATTATAAGCCTTAGATATAATATTCAAATATAACGAGTTTACGGAAAAGTGAAGTCGACTCTTCTCCCCCAGATAAGATCCTTATCTCAATAGACATGATAATAGCTTTGTTTTTTCTTTTCATACTAGCTCAGTAGTGCTACATCTACACCCCCCCTTCCCCCTAGGATCTCTGTTATAAATTAATAATATATGCAGCAATCAGCATATTTAGCTGAAAACCAAAGCCTCTAACAGCCCTGGATGCCTAGCTCGCTCTCCAGAACCAAAAGATTCTCTACTACCATAAAGCCAATTCTACATCTCTTAAGATATATACATTAGAGCCAAGTCAAAGTACAAGTCTTAAGGCATTATAAAAAGATATTTGGAAACTACACGCCTGCAACCAGGAAGTGGTAGCTCTTTATTGTGCAGAGCCGTCTGACCTCGTCAAAACTTCAGACCAAGAGTTCAGCTCATCAGTTCATCGGGCATCTAATAAGCCCAAGAGTCATTTGTTCTTGGCATGATAAAGTCGGATGGTGTGTCACAAGCCACTTCCAGGTTGAGTTTTCTTGAAAAGACACATTTTCAGGAAGTGCTGCCAGAGAAATGACTGTGCCTGAAATAAAATAACTGACATCAAGGAGTACTGACTTCAGAAAGAGCTGCTGAAAGCAGCAGCCGGAGATGCGGACGTTTCCATATGAGGGCCGTTTATAACCATAAGCCAGACAGGTAACTCCAGCACATGCAGATTCTCTTTGGCACATGCGTGCTGTAAAAGCTGTTGGGCTGACAGCAAAATCTCTACTCCGCTGAAGCCATCTCCGCTCCCATCTGTTGATGCTTTGCTCCTGATTCAAAGTGATGGATGGTCCTTCTGGTGAGTGAGGGGAGGGGAGTTTGTTCCCTACATGCTTATACACCAAGACGGGTCCAATCTTCCTGCATTAACTTCCTGCTTAATGCGGCTCTTCCGGACCGTCACCCGGTTTCACAGAGACTTCAGGTAGCCTGGCTGGGCTTGAAGCACTGAGACCGGAGACCAGCTCAGTCAAAGCACTACTGGAAACTACATCTGCCCGTGGTTAGACTTAGACCACTGATTCCAATGGCAATTTTTCATCTGTCAGTGACAAACGAATCAATACTGTAGTCGAAGACTAATTAGAGACCAACACAAAACCGAAATCTTGTTTTTAGTAAACGTGTTTGGCTAAAAACCCACGTGTCCAGAAAGAATAAACTCAGCTTCTTAGGGAGCTTTCGTCTCCAAAATAGGCGCCTCTGCCTCCGGTGAGTGAATTAATTGTCTCTACAATGGTTTATTTTCCAAGACTTTAGGGCAGGGTTTCTCAACACTGGCACTATTAACATTTCGGGCCAGGTAGTTCTTTGGTGTGGGTGCTGTCCTATGCATTTCATATGTTTAGCAGCATGCTTAGACCCTACCCACTAGACGCCAGTAGCACTCCCCCACCCCAATTGTGAAAGTCAAAAATGTCCCCAGACATGGCCAAATGTCCCCTGAGGGCGGGGGAGGGAGCATGGGGGGCAGGGGTTGTAAAATCACCCCCAGTTGAGAACCACTGGTTTAGGCCATTATTTAATAAACACATTCCCTCTGTACCCATGACAGCTCTCCCCCAACTCCTCACTCCCAAGCCCTATAAAAGAATTGCCTCTTGTTCTGTAGAAAGATGACCAGCTTTCGTTTATACAACTTTCCTACCAATATTTCTGGGTCACAAGGACAATACATGAATCGATTCAATTGTTTTCCCAGATTGGAGCTCTTAGAGAAACGTGTTTCCATCCACACATCCTGGAGAACTAAAATTGAAAACTCTAAGTGCAGATTTGTTGAACGAATAAAATAAGTTAAACCCCAGCAAATACGCCCGAAAAATTCAAGTGATAGAGAAAATTTTGAAAAACAACATTTAAAAATCACCTAAAACGTCACCATGCAGAAATAACCGTTACTGATGTTTTGTGAATGTTCTCAGAATACTCTCCATGAACACAGACAGGTATAAAGCCTAATTCTATGCGGAAGTTCTTCTCCAAAATAGTCCAGGGTTAATTATCCCAGGATTCCATATTGAAATTTACAAAAATGAGTTTATATTCGTGCAGTTTTAAATTAAAAGAATTATATTTAATTTTCAGATGAGAAAGAAACTGAAAACTGAAGAAACTGACGATTTTCAAATAAATGTTTCTTCAACTGCTAGAGAGACGGGTTCTTAAAAGGTCTCCCTAAATTAAGAAAATGTTTATGCAAAATTTTAAGAGCTGAAGTAATTGTTATTTTTAAACTTCTCTTTCAACATTAAATGGTATGTACTGACTCTCTAACAGGAAAGATGAGGAAGTTAGCTAACTTGTATTGTTCTCCTACCCCTGTTCCTCCTATCCCCAATTTGATTGGTTATATTTACATGTGACCTTTAAGTTCTCTTCCTCAGCCATACTTCCTACAGTTGTTTGGTCTCAGTTCCATTTTAAATGAATCCACAGCCTCTCAGTTCCTGAATTCTTTATTTTGACTCATTTTTTTTAATTGGCTGGATTGTTTTCTTTATTGAAGTATAGTTGATTTATAATGTTGTGTTAATTTCTGCTGTACAGCAAAATGATTCCGTTATTCATAGATATATTATTTTTCATATTCTTTTTTTTTTTTTTTTTTTTTGCGGTACGCGGGCCTCTCACTGCTGCGGCCTCTCCCGTTGCGGAGCACAGGCTCCGGACGCGCAAGCTCAGCGGCCATGGCTCACGGGCCCAGCCGCTCCGCGGCACGTGGGATCTTCCCGGACCGGGTCACGAACCCGTGTCGCCTGCATCGGCAGGCGGACTCTCAACCACCACGCCACCAGGGAAGCCCTATTTTTCATATTCTTTTCCATTACAGTTTATCACAGGATATTGAACATAGTTCCCTGTGCTCTACAGTAGGACCTGTTGTTTATCCATATTATATGCATAATGGTTTGCATCTGCTTGTCCCAAACTCGCAATCCTCCCCTCCCCCAGGGCCCCTCCTCCTTGGCAACCATAAGTCTGTTCTCTACAATGGCGATAATCTCTAGGTCCATCCATATTGTTGAAAACGGCATTATTTCATTCTTTTTTATGGCTGAGTAATATTCCATTGTATGTATATGTATATATATATATATCACATCTTCTTTATGGCTGGGTTGGTTTTCAAGACAGTTCTTATTTGTAAAAAGGACCCATCGAGGCTGTATTTCTTGAGCTTTTGAATACTTGATGACAGCTGTCTGCCACTTTCATACTCCAAAGACAACTTGGCTGGAGATTCAATTCTTGAGTGACCATTTCTTGCCCTCAAGCTTCACAGATGCCACTCCAGGATCGTTGCTGCAGTCGATGGCCAGTTCCCACTGCGGTAACCTCTGAGCCCACTGGATACTGGACGCTGTGGCTCCACAGGGCTCCCTGGTTCCTCCTCTCCAGGACGTCACTTACTGAGGCCACAACTTGGCCTGCTTCAATCACCTGAAGGCCATTGCTGCCCTTCAGAAAGTAGAGGTGGTGGACTACTAGCTCTGGGCAAGTCTCTTCTGGCCTCCCTACCCTGTGCTGTGCTCAGAGCCACTGCTTCCTCCTTCACAAGGACAGGAGCAGACCCTCCTTCCTCTCCCACTGCCCGCCTTCCACATGAAGGGAGCTCTGGTGGCTCCTCTTTCCCTTCTTCCCTCTCTCTTCCCATTGGATCTAGAATGCACGGAGCCATCGCTCCCTCCCCTTTCCCTGAATAAGCCACCGTTTCTCTCTCCTCCAGTCTTCTTTCTGCTTAATTTTCCCACTTAAGATCTGCAGTTGAGTTTTGCCCTTTGGGCACACCTTGTTATTTTAGTTCTTCTAGTACCCTAGTGGGTACCAAAGAGGTCTTCTTATATACTCTTAATATTCCCATTCATTCCAAAATGGTACATATGAAATAACCAAAGACTAATCATCCCATGATTCCATGGCGACATTCTGGTATTAAGTACTTATCTATCTTTCAAGGCAGGTAAACCTCCAGCTTCTTCAAGTGTCACTCAGCTCACTATCACCTACTCTCTCCCTGCTGCATTTGGACTGCATTTTTAATCTCAGCACGTGGAAGGTCCAGACCGTATGAATAGTTATCTTTTTAGATTGTGTCAAAAAGCCTCTTAAAACAGAACACCCTACCCACAGAGGTATTCAGTAAACATTTGCTGATAAAGGGGATGTCAAGATTTCTATTAACATGCTCCAGGGCTCAGGAAAAAAGGATGCATGAGGGAATAGCAAAGTAAGTGAGACATCAGGATATAGAATTTAACCATAATGATAGTTAACGGAGTGCTTCCCATGTACCCGGCACTGCTTTAAGTTGTCTACAGAGGTCATCTCGCTCCATCTTTACAACGACCCTAGGAGAAAGGTACGATTAGTGTCCCTGTTTTAAAAACAAGGAAACTGAGACATAGAGGAGGTAAGGAATTTGCACACATCATGGGAAGTCTGAACCTGAACCCAGGAGGGCTAAGAGATGCTCTACAGGGATTATTGTGAGGGAAATAGACTGTCCTCCATCTTCACTTTGGTTTGCAAAGATATAGGCTTATTGAACCATGAATTAAAATTTTGGTTAGGACTAATGAACTTCCTTTCTGTGAAAACAACGGGGCTCCATCCCCAAGAGGTTACAAGCTCCCTGTGTAAGTGTCCCAGACAAAAATGACACATTTCCGGGCTTCCCTGGTGGCGCAGTGGTTGAGAGTCCGCCTGCCAATGCAGGGGACGCGGGTTCGTGCCCCGGTCCGGGAGGATCCCACATGCCGCGGAGCGGCTGGGCCCGTGAGCCATGGCCGCTGAGCCTGCGCGTCCGGAGCCTGTGCTCCGCAACGGGAGAGGCCGCAACGGTGAGAGACCCGCGTACCGCAAAAAAAAAAAAAAAAAAAAAAATGACACCTTTCCATGTGTGACCTTAACACACACTCTTCCATTCCAACCAAACGATGACCTCATGCTGTCGAAGGCCAGGAATGCGAGTTGAGGAGAAAAATAACAGCTTGCTTTCACTTTCCAAGCGCAAGCACTGCCAGTCCAAGACGGCTCTCCCTGCCGTGCACTCTCTACAGCTCAAGAGGGCCTTCCATGTGCCAGACAGATTAAACACGTGGGGAATTTGATACAGTTACTCCTGGGAGGGGGTTTTTCCACTGCTCTCTAATCCAATGAAGCCTGGGCTGGCAAAGGCAGATGAATTGAGAGAGTGACTAAATAAGCAGCGTCCTTGGAGGTTGGAATACAGTCTGTCTACAAGGGGAAGGCATTTTGCCTTTAGTCTGTCTGGATTTCTAATATCTACTGCAGACTATTAATCATGCCGACCAGACTCTTGAACTTCTTTGAACTGTTTTACATTTAATCAGAATCACACCCCACCCCCCCCAACCCCTGCTTCCCACAAAAAAGCTACAAAATTCTGCCTGGTTATTTGATTTAAATGATTTTAAACATTTAAACAATGGTTTACCTGGAATACATACCCAACATGGAACATAGCTTAATAGCTTTGAAATGGACTCAAACAAAACCAGAAATGCAATTGCCATGCATATCATGAAATCATGAGAATTAAAAAGTAGCCACACACTCATTGTTCATTTCCTTTAGATTTTCTGTTAAAACATTGGCTATCCTAGATTTCATAGGAATGCTATGGACAAAAATGGAATAACTTATTTCAATCTAATTTTCTTAGGTGAGGATGTGGCCCAGAGTTTACACTTTAATGTAGGATTCTGTATGTTGCAATGTCACCTGATTTTTATCTGTGACCTTTACATAAAGCAGGTGCCGTGATTTACAAAACCACACCTATCTGAAATCCAGGAACATCCCTCCTCCCCGCGCCTCCACAAACATATTTTCCATGTATTTGCTGGGCTTTCACTTATTTTAGTCTTTTAGCAAATCTATATTATGTTTAACTCAGAGTTTTCTATTTCAGTTTTCTGGGCTCTGTGGATGGAAATGCTTTTCTCTAAGAACCCTATCCTGGGATAACAATTGAAGCCAAATTGGAAATGTGGAGTGGTATGCAGGTTCCAGAATCATCAAATCCCCATTCCAACCACACATAAATTCCTAAACTTGCTTCAAGCAGTGAATCCGGGAAGTGAACAAAGTCTATGTGTTCCTTCTACACTCAGGTCGGTGGCATGTTTCCACCTCAGGGCAGGGAGGGACTCAAGACCCATATGCTCTTGACTGCACAGTCTGGGAGGGAAAAAAAAGAGCAAACATTTGCCTAGGCCAGAAGAATGTTGCCACAGACCTGTCACCAAGATAGCTGCCAGAATTTTTCAAAGTGCAGAAAAAAGTAAATCTTTAAAGCAAAGCTCCTTTGGTGCTTTCTTTTTGAAACTTACTTGCTAATTTCCTCTTCTGGCCATCTGAAAGCCGGAGCTTCTGCACTAGCAACTCACAGCAAATAGAACCTGGTCCAGGGGGCTGCAAGACAAAAGCCTTCAGTAAAACCACAGCCCTTTGCAAATCTAGTCTGGACACATGCTCAGCACCAAACTTCCACATTGGGGAATATTCCAGAACACTTGAGGCTTTTGATTTGTCTATTTCTTTAAAAAGATAATGCTTCAAAGTCAGATGAAGTTGAGGAATTTGGGAGGTGGTTAAGACGAAGGTTTCTTCCAAGAAGATCAGTTCCAAAGTTGACATCCTCAGGGGAAGATGAGAATCTAACAGATTCCAACAATGACTATGTGGTGGTCTGCAAGCTTCACCACTGGGCCGGTGTGACATTTCACTGCCCAGATTTCACCCATTTGGGGTTTTGGTGGAGCAAGAATAAGGGGAAGCAGAGAAAATGAGGTAAAAACATGGCGGAAGTTATCAACAACCACCATATATCCTGGATTTTCCATCACCTGTGTTTATATCATCTCTCCGGTTGTTCCCATAAAAGTAGTCATACTTGCCAGGTAGTATGTCTCCGTTTCTAATTAGGAAAATTAAAATTATAAACTAGGTACAGTTTGTAAACGACAGGATACAGTTTAACTGCTCCCCGAGGGCAATGACTGTGACATATTTATCTATAGATTCCTAATACCTTATATGACACATGGCAAATAAAAAGGGCTCTGTATATGTTGAATGAATGAATTGAAAAGCAACTAAGCTGATGAAAATTAAGATAAATATGATTTTTGTGTGTGTGTGTGTGTGTGTGTGTGTGTGTGTGTGTGTGTGTTTGCTTGAAAAGGCAACCACTGAACTCCTGTCGCTGTACCATTCAGCCAGCCATCTGATCTGATCTCTCATAGTTCTGATCTTATTGGTGTGGCTCTAAATGTCTTTATCCTAGATGTAAAAGTGGCTATTACTGACATTAGTATTTGGTCAGTCTATCTTAAAACAATATCCTGAAGATCTGACTTGTTTTTCTAACTCCAGGGATGGAGAAGGAGTACGTTTCAGACCACTTATGTCTGTGTATTATTTTTGCAGGGTGTCACTTTTTGGCTTAGAATAAGAGCATACAAACAGAATTCCATTGTATAAGCAGTCAATTTTGCTAATAATAACACATGCCGAGAGCCCTAAGATTGGATGTTTATACATAAAACTCATAAAATTGTTCGCAGAGGCACCCCTTTTTAAGGCTGGTTTGGGGGGAGAGGACTAATACTCATCTTCAAAATCTGCCTTTTACATCAAGTTTTCTTAGGGCCCTGCTCTTTCCAAGGATATGATCACATGCTTAATTTATAGAAATCTAAACAATGATTTGCCTTTTAAAAAACTTGGGATTCACCATTTCTGCCCCTCTTTCAAGTTGGCCTTTGGAGGTGGAAGGTTAAGCTTAGGTTAACTGGAAAATGCTCTGAATAACCAGGTTCCAGGTGGGGAGTGCTTTCCAGGAATACCTTCACTGGCAGAAACAGCCCGCCCTGCAAGGCTCTCAGAGTAAAGGCGATGGGAGGAGTCCTCATCCCTCCAGAGGGTCTTATTTCATAAGCCTTCTCAGCTGGCCGGGGGTCACCGGGTGAGGAGAGGCAGGGACACCCATTTCGTGTAGCACAAAGGCCAAGCATGTTTCCCTCCGGACCTGGAAGCCACGTCCGGGTCCATCACGTGAACTGCCCAGAGCTGGGTCATGTTTCCAAGTCCCCCGCAATCCTGCACAAAGAGACTCCCTGGACCCCCAGGAAAAACAGCAGCACCAAGCGCCAACAGAGAGACATGATGTGTGTGTTTTCTGGTTTCACACTGCAGCTCCTCTTACCACAGAATAACATCTGCAATGCCAGAGACCTATGAAGTAACAAGTAGCCTTTCCCCCAGCCGCTTACCAGCTTTACTGTGCTCAGAGACACCATCAGCCCTGAACAGTTTATGATTCTGTGCCCTTCCACCTGGAGCGACATCACCCCTTCGGAGGGTGTAATGACCTCACTCAGCTTCACGCTCACTCTAGGAGGGAAGTGTGGGCACGGTCACCCATGGGCTGTCACCACTTGCATGGCTTCAGATGGTTCAGAACCTGCAACCTCCAGTCCAGATTCCAGGCGAAGGGCACAGATGGCAAACTGGCTTTCAAAGCAGGTCCTGTAGCAAAAACGCAGCTTCAGACCAATAAGTGAGTGACCCAGAAGTTAAATGAAAAAAATGCATTAAAACCCACAAAACCACTTCCTTTCAAATTCTTGATAGCAAACATGTCAGATCATTAAGTAAGCAAAGTTCAGAGAGGAGCATTCACACCTTTTAGTACAGAACGCATCTGGGTGCTGGGGCCCAGCTCCCACACTGCTCTCCTGCGAGGAAAATGCTGATATGCAAGCAGTGGGGGCCGGACTAAGCCCCTGAGCCTCCCTGGTGGGCACATACAAGCCTCAGAGCATTCCATAGGTGAAAGGTCCAAGTCTTATAAACATGTACTTATGCCAGGAAATTGTTGTGTATGCTACAAGATGCTGGGATGAAATCTGAGTTCGTCTGCACTCACTTTGGACTTTGGTTTTAGATGATTCATTTAGAAAGAGGTCCATACTTAGGTGCTACAGAAGTACCACCAGTTACATAGTTGCAACAGAGCCTCTTGCGTCTGCACTTTGCCTCCTTCAGATTAAGCCAACTCTGCAGAAACTTATCATTTGTGGTTATTATCAGTTATTCATATCTTGGTGTGAATGAAGGCTGTAAGATTCCGTTTTTAAAGCAGCAGATGGACATAGGACACTTGTCTATGAGCAAGAGACTAATCACTGGAACAGGAGACAAGGAATAAAAAAGATAACCTTTATGCTCCTCAATTAAAACACACACACACACACACACACACACACACACACACACACACACACACACAAAGCATCTGTGTTGTGCCTGGAGCCCTGCGGGCTGGGGGAAGGCAGAAATGAAAAGCCTCAGTTCTCATCCTGTTTAGAGTTTTGCCTGAGCCCAGCTAGTCTGTTGGCTTGGAACTTGACTTTGCAAATCTCCTAGTGCTTCTAGGCAGACCTCAGGAGCAAGAGGACCCAAAAACGGAGAAATTAGAACAGAAGAGAAGGGGAAGGAGCAGTGTCTAGAGTGGGGACAGCAACAGAAAAATAGCAAAGTTCAGAAAAATGGTCTGTTTGGGAGACAGACCCAGTCTAGGAGTCCAGAGACCCAAGGGCTAGTTCCACGTTGTCCCCATGGAATCGTGGGCCCTCAGGAGGCATCCTTCCTTCTCCAGGTCCTAGTTTTCCCATTAGATAAATGAGGAAGGTAGACTCCACCAGGGGTTCTCAACTAAGGGCTATTCTGCCCCCTTGGGGGTATTTGCCAATGTCTAGAGACATTTTTGGTTGTCAAAACTGGAGAGAGAGGGCCTCTGCTTAGGACCTGCGTGCGGAAGGGGAGAGGCAGCACGTCCAAATGAGGGCCTCTGGAGTGTGGAGTTCCAGAGTTTGGAGTATATATAAACCAAAATTGGGACTGACAGCAAGATAAACTGAACATATGAGGAATTCAGGCTCCCAACTTGGTTGTCATTGAACAGTATAATAAATCTGCAAAACAGAGACCTTCTAGATGGCGGAGGAGTAAGATGTGGAGATCACCTTCCTCCCCACAAATACATCAGAAATACATCTACACGTGGAACAACTCGTACAGAACACCTACTGGATGCTGGCAGAAGACCTCAGACTTCCCAAAAGTGATTATCTACTGGGAAAGTTAACGACAATCAATGAAAAATCATTAGACTAAGAAAAAGAGTTCTTCCGGGTATAGCCAGTTATAAAATAAATGCTCTACGGTGGTAATAAGAGACTTAATTTTCTTCTTCCCTGAAAATTACCTCCAGACAACAAAGAGAATAAGAAATAAGAATGTAAGTATCATCCATAATCCTAAATTATAAGTATTCTCCAATGCAGTTTACATCATCTCGATGTGGGAAGACCAAACACTGGATTCTTGAACTCAAAGAGCACTGGCAGGTCACTTTTCCAAAAGAGGGGATGCAGACTGAGAGGTGATGCAGACTGAGGGGTGATGCAGACTGAGAGGTGATGCAGACTGAGGGGTGATGCAGACTGAGAGGTGATGCAGACTGAGGGGTGATGCAGACTGAGACGTGATGCAGACTGAGAGATCAATCCAACTATTTCTTGTTGGTATAAGAGGGACAGCAGTTCCAGTTGGTAATGAGACTTTCCTGAACCTCACTTGGCATCATGGAGTAGTATACTAAAGGAGCGAAGGTGAAAGGATCAGGAAAAAGTGAGTCAGATGAAGAATGCTCAACCCCTGCCGCCCCAAAAGAGTTGCAACTAAGCTAAGTAAATAAAAAGTGTAACTACACTTATCACTCTGCGTTAAGTAACTCGGTAAAGGAACACGCGTTTCAGTACTGAGAAAAAGAGCACAAGGCAACATAAAAAAGGTGAAACAAGAGATGGCAGTGTTTGGGAAAAGATTAGAGAGAAAGGTAAATTATCACGGAAGTGTTCCATACTGGAAGCAGCTTAACGAGAATAAGAAATGCTAAAAACAATGACAAAGGTGGAGAAGTGGATTTTATCAAATGGGCAAAATGCTCTGGGAAGGATTGTACTGTTACAAAGGCTTATAGAGAAAATAATCGCTGTTAAATGTGATGTTTGAGCATCAATATTTCTTAATTAGTGTTTCCAGTGAAGAGAATGAGAAAATGGAAAAAGAAAACTATACAAACATAATTTTTTAAACCTTCCAGAAAAAAAAGTGCTTCAAAATACTGAAAAGTTGTATGATGTCTATGGATAAGTTGACAGAATTATTATCAACAGCAAGCTCTATCCTAATTAAAATCCTGGAGGACAAAGGAAAAGAAATAATCCTTTGTCATCTAAACAATCAGGCTGACCATGGGCTTCTGCACAACATACGCTTCTCTAAGTGACATTAAAATCATGCCTGTAATGTCTTCAGGGGAAGAAAAATATGATCCAGGAAATAATTAAACTGCAAATATGACACTGGAATGTAAAGACAATATTTTCAAATTAACAAACATTCTTCTAAAAATGGTTTCCAGACAAGGAAGAAATGAATAAGAAAAAATAATATATAAGAATAAAAAGGGGGCTTCCCTGGTGGTGCAGTGGTTGAGAGTCCACCTGCCGATGCAGGGGACACGGGTTCGTGCCCTGGTCTGGGAAGATCCCACATGCCGCGGAGCGGCTGGGCCCGTGAGCCATGGCCGCTGAGCCCGTGCGTCGGGAGCCTGTGCTCCGCAACGGGAGAGGCCACAACAGTGAGAGGCCCGTATACAGCAAAAAAAATAAAAATAATAAACAAAAAGGAAAAATAAGCAAGAGTATGTGTGGTGACCAACAAAGCTATTTAATAAATAAGGGATTCCATGTTAAGCTTTTGTAAAACTTTAAAACAAAATGTAAATTTTATACACCATGGCAAATAAAAATTCTACAACCAAAGAAGATGGAAGGAAAAGAATAAAAGCGTTCGGAATAAAAAAAAAAAAAACTGGAGCGAGAGGGTGCTTCTGGCATCCCGTGTATAGAGGCCACGGACACTGCCCAACATTCTGCAGTACACAGAGCAGCCTCACAACAGAGGCCTGTCCCACCCAGAATGTCGACCATGGCAATGGTGAAACACTCTGGGCTGCCTCATTTGAAGGGTCTACTGAGATCCATGTGGCTTATGGCCCCTCAGAAGAGGATTGGTCGAGAACCAGGAGTCCAGTGGCCATCCTTTGCATTTTCCCAGGGCCTGAGAACCAACATGACCCATTATACTTAGAAATTTTGCCTTGTTTCCTGGCATTCATGAGCATGTGTCCAGCGTACTCAGAGGTTGACGACTGCTACTCAAAGGGAGGTTCGGCCTGCAGAAAATTTGGAAGGTGCACGAACGTGGACCAGTCAGCAAACGTGCCATCCACGTGGAGGCTGCTCTGAGTGTGCACAACATACAGCTTTGCCTGAATCAGTCCATACTTGCTGATCCTAAAAGGCTCCTGCAAAGGTCCTTTTGAATCCACAGAGTTTGTAACAAGTATATATATAATATAGAAATTAAACATAAGAGAATACTTTGAAAGAGATGCCACCAACCCTTCTTGGCAATTGTTTGGTGAGTACAGCCAACTCTTAAGAGCAGAGGTGCCCCTGTGGTTTTAAAGTGGGCTGGAAAGGGTCTAGAGTTTGCCAAGAGTTATAGAACATTTCTGCCCTCCTGCCCCCGGTACACCTGGCAGGAAAGGAACCAAGGGAAGGAGAAAAATGTTAGTTCCCTGAAGATGCCACAGGAAGACCCCTGCTCAAGCAGTTGGGGCTCTGCCTTGTCAGGTACTTGGCACAGCAAAGGAGGTTCCAAACTGCCATGGCCAGTAGGCTTGTCAGTCTGCCTGCATTCCACTACCCACCTGAGGCCTAAAATATCCCCTTAGCACTCTGTTGAACAGGTATGAGACCACACGCCTTGCTACACTTTAGCAATAACCACACGTAGTGGCATGTGAAATTCTTCTCACTTTGCTGGGCCATCAGGACCCAGATGCTCTGTGATATGCTGAGTAGAGGCCTAGTGGTGCTCTTCCCCAATCCCTCTGGAAATGTAGCAAAAAAATCATCAGGAAAGATGGAGAATACAGGTGTCCCTCAATTCCTGCCCAAATTACTGAAGTCGCCTCCTAACTGGTCTCCTCACAGCTATCCGGTTCCCCTCCAATCTCTTCTCACCAGCGTAGTCAGACTGATTCTTTCAAACTCAAAGCAAATTATGTTATACTCCTACTTAAACAGATAGAATGGCTCTATAGTGCTCTGGAAATTAAGATGGAATTCCTTAACGGATCCCAAAAGGCCTGGCATGGATCCAACTGCATCCTGCCTCTCAAACATAATATCCCACCATGTTCTCTGTGTTCCAAACACACTGGCTTTCTTTCAGTTCTTTAAAGGCTTCCTGTTTACTTCTGCCACAGGGCCTTTGCACATACTGTTTCATCTGCCTTATGTCCCCCTCCTCCCAGGCCCTCACCACCTCTTGTCACCTGGTTAATTCTATTCTCCCTTGAGGGCTTAACTCAATCACTGCCTCCATCACAAAGGCCTTGTCCCACCTCCCTCACTAGGTCACGGCACCATGTGCCTCATCTTCATAGCTCTTTACACAATTGCCGTTATCCATTGATGTGTGCAGAGATGTTCAACAAGCACCTACTGAACAAGCAAGCTAAAGAATCGTTCCCTCCTGGATAGAATACTCTCTCTGACCACACATTCTTATTTCTGTCTCTTTAGTGTTTTCATCCTCTTAGCATGGGAAGCTGTTGGCTTGACTCCCCCCACTGAGAGTTTTCCTTTCCTGCCAAGCCCAGTTCACCCACCCTTTCCTCTGTGAAATCCTCTCATCTCCCAGTGCTCACAAAATTTATTTGTCCCTCTCTGTGATCCTGTAGCTCTTTATTTGTATCTTTCAGTTTATTTCTTATTAAATTAAATATGTAAAATATATTTTTAATTATCAAATATACGGTTTAATTAACATCCATTGTAGACATGTTAGTATCCTCCTTTGAATTCTGAACTCCTGGAGAAAAGAGATTCAGCCTACATTACTCTTCTGCAAAGTTGTATGTGCTTAATAAGTATTTGTTGAACTGAAATGCCACTCGTTAAAGCTCCAGGATAGGGATAATCTCAAGTAGCCACTCTCAGATAACACTAATATCAGTGACATTCTACCCACTTGAGCTTCTAAGAGATGATACAGAATGCAGATGGGAAGAGGTGCTTTCTTCGCAGAGGGTGAGAAACTAGGTATATTGTGAACATCTTCTAATTAACAGTAAGTTACTGTCATCTTTGGGAATTCTCCTCTTGTTCCAGATGGCTGTCAGGGCAGTAACACTATTTCTCTGCATGTAAGATTATCAGGTTTAGCAAATAAAAATACAGGACTCCCAGCTTAATTTGAATTTCAGAGAAACAAATATTTTCTTGCGGAAATATGTCCCCAATATTTCATGGGATATACTTATACTAAAAAAGCTATTCATTGTTTATCTGAAATTCAGATGGAACTTATCCTGTATTTTCTCTAACAATCTTAACCACATGCTTTTACCATATGGTTGGAGATGCTGTGATATTAACTGGTAGTTCCAAATAACAATATGCATGTGTGCACACACAAGAATGCCAATACAAAATGATCACATGAATGTAATTCCTTCTCAGTGTTTACTGGTTTGTCTCTAAGGCTGTCATATCACTGACTGAATCATCACTGTCTTAAAGGGCGGGTGCTGGATCTATTTTATCATTTGGGTACAGTCCTTAGGGAGATATTGCAGTCATACGTGCCATTAATGCATACTTGTCTTGCTGCCTATTATGTTCGGGAAGAAGGAATGGACTTTGTTGATAGTTTTTTATAACATTCTCACAGACTTAGAGTTAAATTCCAAAATAATACCATAGTTTCCCATACAAAAAATTATACGTTAAAAAAAATAGAAAAGCAGCAATCAATTTTGAACATTTTAAATAAGTTAACCTGAAAGTTCAGGATTTAACTCACAATCAAATGTGAGTTTGTCCCAGGGCATAGGGTTGTACAGGGAGAAGAAGAAGCGTATATTTCCTGCAATTTTCCTGGAGACATATGACTTCAAGGAGGAGGAAATAAAAGTGAAGAATCAGACCGAGACTCTGATCAAATTTTCCCTTCAGAAATACACTGCCACAGTACCCTTGCTCCGTGCAACCTCGATGGAGGTGGCCAGATGCCCACAACCGGGGACACTTTGTTTGATTTCATTATATCTTTTCCTCCCTTACAATCCTTCAAGGCGAGACTTTTTTATTATTATTAACAAGAATTAAAACTCATTTTGATTTGACAAGTTTTTTTGAGTTAAGGGACCACGTGCACATGTGAATGTTGCAAAACCAACATAGGACTTTACCTTGAGAACCTATTAGGACTAAAGTCTATGCATTTTCTTTTGACCATAATCTAATCCTTGTCTAAAGGTTTTTGCAAGAATATGTCGTGACCTCCTTGGGACTCAGCTGTGTGCAAGAATCTTAGATTATTAAGACAAACAGTCTTGTGTCCCTACAATTTCCTCAAAAGATAATGTTTTATTCCTAGGCAACCGTCAGGAAGCGTCAAAAACATCTAGCTCAAGCCCAGTTTTCCAAAAGAATGATTTCTGTGTTGAAATGGAGCAGGGGGAATGCATTCCTCTCATCTCTCTCTGTTCTAACTTTTATTTCTTTTTTTCAAAAATGATATGTTGACCATACGATACAAAATCAATTTACACACCAAAACAAACCAGGTATTTGAGAGACAGCACTTTTTCTGGGAAAATAGAACTACACCAGGCTAAGAATGAGTTTCTCTCCAATAGTCACCATTTCTGACTTTGCATATTAAGATAGTGATGCTTTGCCTGTGCAGAAGGCTCTATATAATCAAACAGTGGAAGTGACATGGAACAAAGATGTCGATTTCCTAGCGGCTCCTTTCTGATCTCTGCAGTGTTTCTTTGACCATGGAAGGGGATGCTTTCAGGAAGCCTGGGAAAAGGTCAACCATAACTTCCAGGGTCTTTAACGCCAGTCTCCATGAATCATGTTTTAGTGTTTATCTGTGTGTGTGTGTGTGTGTCTGTGTGTGTGTTCATACGGAGGGTTTGGGGAGTGGGGGGTGTCTGTGTGCATGTGTTAATTTGTTTTGCTCTCTTTAAAGGAAAGGAAGGGCCCCCTCGGACCCACAGAGAGTTATATTAGCACAGGTTTGCGGAGGCACTCAAAGCAGGCAGAGATAAATGAGTTAGCACAAGGTAGGGACACGAGAGCTGGTTTGGATATTTCAGTGGGAACCTACTGCTCCTTCACTTGATTGGCACCTTCTTAGAGCCTCCAAAACCCTTTTTTGATTTTTGCATTCATCTGTGTTTTCAGCTGCCAGTGGGCCAAAAAGTTCATGACACGCTCAGGCTGGTAGAAAATGAGAATACCAGTTGTTTCTGGAGAGCCTTCCACTGCCACAGCTGAGAGTCCAGGGACAGACTTGAAATGAAGATCTAGCAGGGGTAGAGCTACAACACCCAGCACTGAAGATTAGGCTCTAATTCACACGGTTCACGTGCGGAGAGCAAAATACAGCCTGTGGCTGACACGAGTCAAATAACATAGCCTCAAACCGTGGGGCAGAGCAGAAGCACACGAGTTTGTGGGGAGGTATTGGTGTGAAGTCAAAGCAGGAGGTAAGGGGAGAATTCTGCCCTTCATCCCCCAACACACACACACAGACTCACACACACACACACACACAAACTCAGCCTGAGGTGCGAAGCAGCAGAGCCCATGGCAAACACCCTGGAATTGATCCACAGAGAAAAGAACTGTATCCTTCAGTTAAACCTTGCCTATGCCCAGTTTTGCTTTGTTTTCCCCTTGTAACTGTTCCTAAATCCCCAAAGTGGTTGAGTGTCTGTCATCGAGACTTTCATGGGTCACTGGAAACAAACCTGTCAGTGGGAGGGACCTGGATTCGAACCAGGAAGCCTGGAGTCAGGCGGAATTGGCTCGGCTGCCTGGGCAAATCACTTCCACAGAAAATGAGCAGACCTCAGCCTTTTCCCTCCAACATGGGGTCCTAACATGGGTCCTGCCCACCTTAGAGGGGAGAGAGAGAACCATGAGAGTCGATGATACTCCTGGACATAAGTTCTCCACAAGGAAGGCTGTTATTTTCCTCTACAGTATGGATTGAGCTTCTTACTTAACTGCCCGAGACTCCAATATCCCCACCTGGTTAATACCAAACCCTCTGAGACGTCCCTATCATAGGTGCCCTGTTAATAAAGGACAAGAGACCCAGAAAGGTGACTTAAACAAAACCACAGCCACCACAGCAAAACATCTTTGTTGTTCCCCAAAACCTTTATCTTACCTGAAATGTTAGAATGGGGCTAACTATATTAGTGAAATCTGAATTAATGTTTCCATGTTGAGATACTTAAGATCAAGAGAAAGAAATAATAGGCAACCAGTTTTTATAGGGCTTTATTTTTTATAGGATTGCATGTATGCTTTCCATTGTAGGTTATATTTCTTGAAAACCCAAATTAAAAGGCCACTTATCCCATACTCCATCGTTTCCGTATGTCTCCTCATAGGAGTGAAATTCTGGAGACATCTCCACAGGTGGAAAATCCAGGCCCAGTACCTAGAGAAATTAAAATATGGTACACTGACCCACAGTTAAAGATTACAGTTAAAAGTAGTAAGGAATTTGCAGGTGTGTGGTTTATTCCCACTCCCCCCGCAGCCCCCCACTCCCCCACCCCCACCCCCCCCCACCTCCCCCCCTCTAGTCAGAAGAACCATGTTAATGGTGTTAAGGGCGGGGGGGGGGGGGGGGGTTCCACCTGGGGCCTTGTTAAATTGATTTGCAAATGAGAACTTTGAAACTGGGCAGGAGGGTGAAGTTTAAAGGAACCTCAGTGCTCAGAGGCATGGGACGGGGTTGCTGTGCCCAGTTCTGGAATCTCAGAGCTGAAGTCACAGTACATTCCCCAAATCCTTTATCCCAAGGAAACAATGGTAGTCAAGCTGAAAGACCGGCACTGGACTCAGCTAACAGGTCTCTCTGGGATCTGGGGAGGAAGGACCCCTCTGCTGGGTGAGGCACTTGGGGAGGGTCACAGGACTGTCAGCTAAAACCTCCTCAGTAGATTCGGAATGTGATTCTGGGCACCAAGCAGCCTCTCTCCTCTACGGTGGTTAAGGACACCAAGGGATGCTTTCCCTCCCCGTCTGTGATGCTGAGGAAAGGGAGAGATGCTGGAAGCCACCCTGAGGAGGAAACCCATGGAGGGTGACATGTGGGGATTCCAGCATGGTTAGCGTACAATGGTCTCATTTTCATGGTGTGTCAGATTGAATTTACGCTTTGGCTGCTATGCTTGTCATGGGGCTCTAACTCATCCAGAGCCAGCATTTCACAAATTTTATGACTTTACACCGTCTTTGACCTCTAGGGACAATGGCCAGTTGGGAGAAAGAGCAGAGGGGGCTCTTTCCCCTCCTGGCCCCAGTTTTCCCTCCCTCCTGTTCTCTCTGAAATACAAGCTGGGCGGATGTCTGTCTCTGCTTTGGCCATACCCATCCATTTGCACACCTCTTCCCGTGGAGTGTCGGGAAGAGTGGGGGCTCGTGACCCAGACATCTCTGTGGTTGGGGAAGGCTGGGAAAGACCTGGTCCTGGCAGGAGCCTCTCGGAGCCCCTGCACCAGGACCTCTACCCTTACCTCATCGTGCCCCAGGAGGGCAGACCAGCAGTAGAGGCTGGGAGGAAGCCCACGCCAGCAGACAGAGCATAACCTCTGTGCAGGGGGAGGGAAATGCAGTGTATAACCTGATGACCCAGTCTGAGTATCTGCCGTGAGCAAAGGGCTATCCTGACAGGCAGACAAAGCCTGAGGTGTATACATTCAGCAGTTTCGAGCACTTACTATACACAGTTACACTGTTTACCTAGTAGGTACTCATGGCTGACACTGTCATTCTCTAATGCCATTCTCCCCTTCCCTAGTCATGGAATGACCACCCAGAATAAAGACTACATTTCCCTTGCAGCTAACTGTGGCCATGTGACCAAGTCTGAGTAATGGAATGTGAAAAGAGGGTCCATGGGCACCTTGCAGGGAGAAGGCACATTTTTTTCATCCCCCTCTTCCTGCTGGCTGGAATGAGCAGCCTTGGACCTTGTACTGAAGATAGCAAAGCACAAGACAGAAGAAACTTGAATCTCTGCAGACTTTATGAAGCCCTCAAGTAGCCCTGCAGCCTAACAGAGCAGCCTAGACCCTTTCCTGTCCAGACTGGGAGAGTGTTTGTAATACCTGTCTCTGTGTTCTGGCTGTGTTCCATAGAACAGCAATTTCTTCATCGGGGTACTTTTCTGACACCAGTTTGAGGATCTATATAAGCACGATGTTGAAAGCGAATAACAAAGTTACTAGGAGCATGAGATGTGAAGCCTGATGAGCCTTGGTTAAACCCTTGCTGTGTGACCCTGGGCAAGCCGTTCACCTCTCTGAGCATGCCGTTCACCTCTCTGAGCATAGGATTCCTAACCCCTACCTGATTGGTTGTTACGGTATCTGGCATGTGATAAGACCTCTTTGTGGTAAATTACAAAGAGAATAATCTCTATGTCTCAGGGAGAACTTATTTCTCCTCTCTCTCTAAAGACTTCACTCTCCAACTCTCTCCAACACTCCCTAACTTCTGCTTTTCCTTTCTATATTGAAATACCATTGTTTGGTTGTTATCACTCTCCATTCTCTCACACGTACTAAATGTATCCTTGTGTTCATACAACTGATGCCATCCTTTTAGATGCATACAAAAAATGTCATAGCCAATCTCATGTTTGTGTTAGCCTTTGGAATTTCACTAGAAAGACATGCATGAAGTCAGTTATAAATTGTTATTGCTAGACGGAAATTAGAATGGTGGTTATAGTTGCCAGGGATTGAGGGGGAGGGGTGGGGGAGGAGGGGTGGAAAATGACTGCTCATGGGCGTGGGGTTTCTTTTCGGGGTGACGGAAATGTTCTGGAGTGAGCTAGTGATGATGGTGGTACAATTCTGTGACTATACTAAAAACCACTGAATAGCACACACTAAAATGGTGCATTGCATGTATGTGAATTGCATCTCGATAAATTGCCTGAGTCAGATAGGGGATGCCTACTTCCGAGATCAACTGTTATGCAAACGAGAGGCACCTGCCACCACCCTTAGAGATTCCCAAGTCAGACACAATGGCGCCAGGACGCCAGTGTTAGATGAGGTGGCACAGACAGTGAGCATAGCGCGCATTCAGGGAAAGGACTCATCCATAGAGACTGGAGTACGTTTCAAGAAGGTGAGACTTAAGCTGAGGATGAGGGAGGAATGGATGAACTTGAAGAGGTGAAATAAGAGACATTCTGAAGAAGAACCCAGAAGGAGTAAGAGCTCGTGGTGTCGTCTTGACTTGTTGTTGCTGTCTTTTTAATTTCATTTCTTATTACGGTATTTTCAAGGGGAGATAGGAAGGCTGGTCTCCAGGGCAGAGGAGTTGGGAGAGCAAATCCTGGCAGGACAGGGCGGAGTAGACGGGTCTACTCTGATACTAATTCAGCCTTGTCTTGATGTGGGAGGACCCAGCATGTAGGCATCTGGGGCCCTGGAGCCAGGCAGTCACTTATCACTCTTTCAGATGCCTTTGAACACCTGCATCTGAGGTCCTCTAACCTGACGTGAAGATGGCCTGTTGGGATGAAAACATCTTGACTGGCCTGGCATTTGCAATTGTTCATTGCAAGAGTTGTCTCAAGTCTGAGGGAAATGAGGGTTCTTTGTCTGAAGGAAGCACAGTGCTGCCGGGCACAGGGGGAATTCCTAGACAGCCATCTTATTTTATGTGGGTGTGTAGTGAAAAACCTCTCATGCTTTGTAAGCCGAGCAAAACCGGGGTAAGGCAGGAGCAAAATGAGTATGCACGGGCTTAAATGCCACTTTGAAAATTCAGGGCAGACTTCGTTGGCTAAACCACAGCACGTCTGGGAGGTTTCAGTGAAGAGGTTGGTTCGAGACCTTGATTTTTTCTGTAAAATGCCATGGGGTAGTCGCCAAACTACCATGCCAGGTAAGCTGGTCGAGCTCAGGGCCTGGAAAGCCATATAGAGGCACAGATGGCCATATTCTTATATTCCATTTCACAGGAATATTTTGCAAGTTCCCTCTTTGGGGTGATGGAAGTCTGCGTCTCTGGCATCCTTTTATCCTTTGGTATTAACGTTATTATTATTTTGTTAGCAGTGTAGTATGACTGCTCTTTAAATATCTCTCCCCCGTCCCGTCCCCAAGTACTTGTCTGCCGTGGAGAGAAGTGGTTTGGCATAAAGTGAAAGTTTTTAAAAATCCATTTTCCAGATGGACCTCTCTGTTAAATTTATATATATATACCAAAAAAACTAAACCATGTGGAATGCTCCTAAGTGAATATTATTGTTTACTAGACTTCTTATTCCATCTTATGGCATTTTATAATAAAATATCTGCAAGCTCGTAAGGAGGGCTTTTTTTTAAGGTCCATAATCTTTCTAACAATAACAAAAGAGCGGTAAATATATTGTACAAGAGTGCAATAGAAAATGTGCTAAAGTATTTCCATAAATCAAACGTAGCACTTTGGCATTGACGCTAAAGTATTAAATTTAGTAAATTAGAACCAGATGATTTTAAAATAGAAACTTACGTAACTTTACGGCATGCTTTTTTTTCCCTACACAAGTTTATCTTCATGAAGTCCCTTTGGCTGCTACCGTAATAGGTATTTAAGAAGTAAGAGCAGCATCTGGGTGTTATACATCTTTGTAATTCCCATGGTGCCTGGCATTCTGTTGGGCAATTAGTTAAGTACTGGTGGACAGATGAATGAGATCTCAGCAGTGATTAACGAGTACAAGTTAATTGGCAAAGGAAATGTAATATAAATATTTATACGGATCTCCAGGTAGACAAAACACTGCTACCCTGCACTTAGCAGTAAAACTATGCCTTGCTTTTCCTTTCACTGTTAAATCTGTGTATCTAAATCAACAAATTTGAAGTAAGAGGGTAGATCTGCTTCTCATTTGGGTCACCAAATTCCCAACTGGAATTTTCCTAATACATAAGTCTCCATTTTATTTCTGCCTTCATAGGAGCTAAGGAATAATGCTCCTTCCTGTCATTTCTCTCTCTCCTCTCATTCACACACAATTTCACAAGGTAGCTGGTAGCTTAAGGACAAGTTGGGAATTCAGCACAACACAGAGACTGAGAAGATCCTAAATGCGGTGCCACAGGGGAAACAAATGAATAAGGTATAGTCCATGCCCTTTAGGAGAGTACTTTTTTGGGAGAGGCTTAGTCAGGACACTGTAGTTGCAAGTGAAAGAAGCTCATCCCCAACTAGGTTAAGCAGAAAAGTGCGCTTACTGCTTTAGAAATTGGGTTAAGATCAGAATTCAGGCATGGCTGGATCCAGAGGCACACACGCCAGGATCAGAGTTCTCGCCATTCCTCTGCTCCAAATATCTTTGCTTCTTTTGTGTGTGGACTCATTCTCTCTTGCTGTGGACACTCTCTACAATGAGGAAGAGATGTGTGCTGTCATGCAGACATTTGCATTTATTACCCAAGGAAAGAAGTGTCCTCTCTTTCCTAAGCTTCATTTATAAAATCTCAAAGAAGATTCCGCACTAGGAACTCTGGTCGGAAGAGCCATGTGCGAAGCCTCTGCACATAGCCCCCTGGGAGCGAGTGAAACCCGACTAAGCACAAAAGAAAAAAAGAAGCCATTTCAGAGCTGTGACTATTTTCAAGGCTACTGTTTTTCTCTGTGGAACACTGCCTTTGGGGCAAAACAAGGAAGAAGTAGGTGATTCTAATGTGCAGAGAAGGACAGCCACTGCAGGCCAGCTTCTCCAACTCTGAAGGCACTCCAGCCGTGTGGCTGACAGGGTCTTGGTGCTGTGGCCGGGTGTCAGACCTAAGCCTCTGAGGTGGGAGAGCCAAGTTCAGGACATTGGTCCACCAGAGACCTCCCGGCCCCACATAATATCAGTCAGTGAGAGCTCTTCCAGAGATCTAAGTCTCAACGCTAAGACCCAGGTCCACTGAACAACCAGCAAGCTACAGTGCTGGACACCCTATGCCAAACAACTAGCAAGACAGGAACACAACCCCACCCATTAGCAGAGAGGCTGCCTAAAACCATACTAAGTTCACAGACACCCCAAAACACACCACCGGACGTGGTCCTGCCCACCAGAAAGGAAAGATCCAGCCTCATCCACGAGAACACAGGCACAAGTCCCCTCCACCAGGAAGCCTACACAACCCACTGAACCAACCTTACCCACTGGGGGCAAACACCAAAAACAATGGGAAGTATGAACCTGCAGCCTACGAAAAGGACACCCCAAACAGTAAGTTAAGCAAAATGAGAAGACAGAGAAATATGCAGCAGATGAAGGAGCAAGGTAAAAACCAACCAGACCAAACAAATGAAGAGGAAATAGGCAGTCTACCTGAAAAAGAATTCAGAGTAATGATAGTAAAGATGATCCAAAATCATGGAAATAGACTGGAGAACATACAGGAAACGTGTAACAAGGACCTAGAAGAACTAAAGAGCAAACAAACAATGATGAACAACACAATAAATGAAATTAAAAATTCTCTAGAAGGAATCAATAGCAGGATAACTGAGGCAGAAGAACGGATAAGTGACCTGGAAGATAAAATAGCGCAAATAACTACCTCAGAGCAGAATAAACAAAAAAGAATGAAAAGAACTGAGGACAGTCTCAGAGACCTCTGGGACAACATTAAATGCACCAACATTCGAATTATAGGGGTCCCAGAAGAAGAAGAGAAAAAGAAAGGGACTGAGAAAATATTTGAAGAGATTATAGTTAAAAACTCCCCTAATATGGGAAAGGAAATAGTCAATCAAGTCCAGGAAGTGCAGAGAGTCCCGTACAGGATAAATTCAAGGAGAAACATGCCAAGACACATATTATTCAAACTATCAGAAATTAAATACAGGGACTTCCCTGGTGGCAGTGTTGTTAAGAATCCACCTGCCAATACAGGGAACATGGATACAAGCCCTGGTCCAGGAGGATCCCACATGCCACGGAGCAACTGAGCCCATGCACCACAACTACTGAGCCTGCGCTCTAGAGCTCATGGGCCACAACTACTGAGCCCACGTGCCACAGCTACTGAAGCCCGCATGCCTAGAGTCCAGGCTCCACAACAAGAGAAGCCACTGCAATGAGAAGCCTGCATACCGCAAGGAAGAGTAGCCCCTGCTCACCGCAACTAGAGAAAGCCCATGCACAGCAGCAAAGACCCAACACAGCCAAAAATAAATAAATATATTTTTAAGAAATTAAATACAAAGAAAAAATATTAAAAGCAGCAAAGGAAAAGCAACAAATAACATACAAGGGAATCCCCATAAAGTTAACAGCTGATCTTTCAGCAGAAACTCTGCCAGCCAGAAGTGAGTGGCAGGACATATTTAAAGTGATGAAAGGGAAAAACCTACATCCAAGATTACTCTACCCAGCAAGGATCTCATTCAGATTCAACAGAGAAATTAAAACTTTTACAGACAAGCAAAAGCTAAGAGCATTCAACACCACCAAACCAGCTTTCCAACAAATGCTAAAGGAACTTCTCTAGGCAGGAAGCACAAGAGAAGGGAAAGACCTACAAACACAAATCCAGAACAATTAAGAAAATGGTAACAGGAACATACATATCGATAATTACCTTAAACGTAAATGGATTAAATACTCCAACCAAAAGACACAGACTGGCTGAATGGATACAAAAACAAGACCCATATATATGCTGTCTACAAGAGACCCACTTCAGACCTAGGGACACATACAGACTGAAAGTGAGGGGATGGAAAAACATATTCCATGCAAATGGAAATCGAAAGAAAGCTGGAGTATGAATTCTCATATCAGACAAAATAGACTTTGAAATAAAGACTATTACAAGAGACAAATAAGGACACTACATAATGATCAAAGGATCAATCCAAAAAGAAAATTTAACAGTTGTAAATATTTATGCACCCTACATAGGAGCACCTCAATACATAAGGCAAATACTAACAGCCATAAAAGGGGAAATCGACAGTAACACAATAATAGTAAGGGACTTTAACACCCCACTTTCACCAATGGACAGATCAACCAAAATGAAAATAAATAAGGAAACACAAGCTTTAAATGATACATTAAACAAGACAGACTTAATTGATATTTATAGGACATTCCATCCAAAAACAACAGAATACACATTTTTCTCAAGTGCTCATGGAACATTCTCCAGGATAGATCATATCTTGGGTCACAAATCAAGCCTTGGTAAATTTAAGAAAATTGAAATCATATCAAATATCTTTTCTGACCACAACACTATGAGACTAGATATCAATTACAGGAAAAAGTCTGTAAAAAATACAAACACATGGGGCTTCCCTGGTGGCACAGTGCTTGACAGTCCACCTGCCAATGCAGGGGACACGGGTTCATGCCCCGGTCTGGGAAGATTCCACATGCCGCGGAGCAGCTGGGCCCGTGAGCCATGGCCGCTGAGCCTGTGCTCCCGGAGCCTGTGCTCCGCAACAGGAGAGGCCACAACAGTGACAGGCCTCCGTACCGCAAAAAAAAAAAAAAAATCTTCCAACAAACAAAAGCCCAGGACTTTTGATGGCTTCACAGGCAAATTCTATCAAATATTTAGAGAAGAGCTAACACTTATCCTTCTTAAACTCTTCTAAAATATAGCAGAGGGAGGAACACTCCCAAACTCATTCTATGAGGCCACCATCACCCTGATACCAAAACCAGCCAAAGAGGTCACAAAGAAAGAAAACTAAGACCAGTATCACTGATGAACATAGATGCAAAAATCCTCAACAAAATACTAGCAAACAGAATCCAACAGCACATTAAAAGGATCATACACCATGATCAAGTGGGGTTTCTCCCAGGAATGCAAGGATTCTTCAATATGTGGAAATCAATCAATGTGATAAACCATATTAACAAATTGAAGGAAGAAAACCCTATGATCATCTCAATAGATGCAGAAAAAGCTTTTGACAAAATTCAACACCTATTTATGATAAAAACTCTCCAGAAAGTAGGCATAGAGGTCACCTACCTCAACATAATAAAGGCCATATATGACAAACCCACAGCCAACATTGTTCTCAATGGTGAAAAACTGAAACCATTTCCTCTAAGATCAGGAACAAGACAAGGTTGTCCACTCCACCACTATTATTCAACATAGTTTTGAACCGTCACAATATGTGAATATGAGGAGGTGATGAGAAGCCTCTGGAATATTTGGGTGCAGGAGGAAATGAGGGTTTGGAACGCAGAGCACAGGTCGGGGGATGTGATTGTCATCAACACAGAAACGAGAGTAGAAGTCATTGGAGAGGATAAGATAGATAAAGGAGAAAATGCAGAAGAAAAAGGGCTAAGGATGCAACCCTAGGGAAAGCCAGCCTGAAAAGAAGACTAAAATGCAGTGGTCCCTCGGGATCCTCGGCAGGACCCTCCCACGAATACCAAAACCTGAGGAGGCTCCATCCACGGGCTCTGCGTCTGTGGATTCAACCAGCACTGGACAGGAAATGCTACACCATCTGCGGCTGGCTGAATCATGGGTTTGGAACCCGCAAATACGGAGGGCAAGGGTGCCAAAGTGCACCTATCGGTGAGAGAGGCAAGAGTAAGAAGAGCCCACCGCTGTGGAAGCCGAAGGAGGAGGACGTTTCAGGACAGGTCGGGTCGGGGTGGGGGCTGAGAATGTCGCGAGCAAGGGGATGCAAAGGACCGAGGAAAGCCCCCAGCTTGGGCAAAGGAAGACCAGGATCTCAAGCCGTGCTCCTCAAAATGCCATCTGCAGACCCGCCCAGGCCCACAGAGGGAGTGAAACTGAGAGTGGGCGCTTTGCAATCTGATGGCATTTAGGGGTCATTTTATACCAGTTGAATTCAACAATAATAACAACAAACAAGGCTTGTATTCCCTAAGTCTTTTTCATTGCATTTTCCTAGTAATGTATTTTTTAAGTGGTGCGTGATGGCTTGGGAATGGAAAACGCTGGTCCTTTACAGTGGAGAGCTTGGGCTGCACTGCCCGGGATGGAGGTGGCTGGCGAGGATGGCAGAGGCAGAGGAGGGGGCGGCCAGGACTGGGCGGCTGGCTGGCAGATGGTGGCAAGGAAAAGAGAGAGCAGAGCGCTTGGTGTGGTGCTGGGGGAAGGAGAGTTGTCAGAGGGGAGTCCTGAGGAACTGGAGAGTGTGGTAGTGGTCCAGGCTCGTCCACCCACGATTACAAAGCATAAAAATCTAGAGTTCTTTCGTGACTCATTTGGCAGCAAAACCTGACTGGATTGGCCCAAGGTGGTGCACAGTGTTCATTTACCCACCGTGGTATGAATATGCACACATCTGCTGAAATCTGAATGAGTCTGCGTGCGGGATGCTGGCCCAGGTCCCACTGGGAGTTTTGTAGCATGCTGTATAGACACGAAATCTGTTTCTAAAAGCTGAAATATTCTGAATTCCACAACTCGTCTGGCCTCCAGGTTTTTGAACAAAGAACCGTGGATCTGTATTTAGGACGAGGAAGGCCGAAACGTTCTTTTAGAGAGCAGAATGCCAAGGATCAGGGGTGGGAATGGGAGAAGAGAGAGGTGGAGAGCTAAGTCCGGGGGTGGGTTTGAGAGGGGACGATAAAAAGCACAGAGCTGTGGGGTAAGGAGGGAAGATTTTTTTTTTCCCTGGTGAGCTGACTGCACAGGGGTTGGCTTTAGAAGACAGCGAGTCTGAGATGGGAAAATCTAAAGGTGAGAAGCACGTAGCCTCCACCTTCTAGGGACAGGAGGGCCGTGGCCTTGCTGCTTCTCCCAACCCTCGACCCTTCCTCTGACCAGAAGCTCCACAGGCTGGTTAGAGCATGAGTCAGGAGAACCGCAGGCATCAAAGTTCAAGAAAACCCTCGCAAACCTCCCCGCCCTTGTCTACATCCTCTGGTCTGAATCACAGGGTGCCAGGACTTAAGCAAATTAAGGGAACTCATACATAACATCTGTAAACCTCAGCGCTGTGAGTGAGTGCGCCTTTAAGTCCTGTGCTTGCCCATTAGCCGAGCTCCTCTCCTTACAGAGAAGAGAGCTCCTCTGTATTTCCCAGCTCCAGTGGGCAGGAAGGAATGCGCCGTCCACAGGCGCTCGGCAAGTCAAGGGTGGACGCTGGTGTCTCCACAGCCGCCCAGTCTCCGGCCCACGCTGGAAAGGCATTCCTCCGGCAGACGAAATAAAAGAGTGCTGAGAGCTGAAGTGCTTTGTTTGCTTTCTAAAATGAATCAAACTCTTCAAAAGCTTGGATTCAGCAGTGCCGGGTGTGCTGCGTTCCCACATCACATTCCTACCGTCTTGCCCTCCCCACTCCGACCCCAGGCCCTGCATTACTCAGATTCCTTCGACTCCCTCATCAGCGCCAGCTGGCGGCCGCCTGGGCTGCTCAGAAGGGCCGGATGCCCTGGGACAGGGCCTGCTGGACATTCACTGGCCTCAGCTGATGAGGGCGGTGGGGACAGAAAGCAGGGGCCCTTGAAGGACTGGGTCAGCGGGCTCTCGTTGGGCCCCAGGCGGGAAAATGCGTCTCCAAACCCTAAAGAAATGGTTTACCCTGTGCCTCCAGTTAAGTGGCTATTGGGGGTTTGAAACACCGCCCCCCCCCCTTTTCTTCCACACCCACCTCCACCCTGGAGTCACGCTGGATGCCAGATGGGGAGGGTGACTTTTAGCGGCCCATGTGTCTGGAGCATGGTAAAGCTCAGGAGTGGATTGGAAACAGAACATCCAGCCCCATCCGGGAATTTAGGGCACGCAGTCCATAAATCTCTCCGCTCATTCCACCTAGGTGGTAGCAAAGAGTGGAGAGTGGGAAGGGGATGGCAAAGCTCTAGCATAAAGCACCGTGATCTCACGTCCTACCATCTAGAGGGTGATGCTACGTACACGACGAGGGCTCAGGAAGGCTTTTCAGATTTAAGAACACACAAGGGAAGAAGAAAAAGTTACCAAGAAGGAAACCATGGCGCCTTTGTCACTGCTTATTTAATACATGTTATGTAGCAATCTCACTGTGCTGGGCCCTGCCTTCAGAAAAGTAGAGGCTGTCTTCCATCCAGTCACGCCACTCCTGTTTATTTGGTCTTGGCAAATCACCTTGACCTTTGTAAAAACCCACAGTCCAAGTTTCTACCCGCAGAAGAGATTTCCATGACAGTTTCATATAACAAATTGTTTATTTGGACAAACTAAAGCGTGCAATAATAGAACACCTCAGGGCTGGAGAAAACAGGAGGGAGTTTGCCAGCAGCCTGCACAACTTTACTGTTAAAAACTCCTTCTCTTCTTCTGAACTTCATTCCTTTGTCCAGCTGGATACGTATGAATAGTAGCAGTCTAAGCCTTTGCACATTTACGATGATGAATAAATCTAAATCTTTATTACGTGTTTCTAACTTTTCTTATTATTTCACCCCTAAGTTAACTTTCCCAAATCCTTCATATAAAGAAAACACTAAATGGCGCCTCACAAATGCTTGTCATGTTTCACTAGAACTGAGTGGGTTTACTCGACATATAATTTAATCTGTTACGTTTTTTAAGTCCTTTGTTGGGGGGGAAAGGTAGTAATTAAGTATTCTAAAGTTATAATATCAGTAGTATGTAGGTGTGTATATATATCATCAGAAACTTTACAGCTGCACGAGTTTTTCAAAAATCAAGTCAAGGTATTGCCAACAATCGCCCCATTTACAGGAGTCTTTGTAGCATGTTAGTGACACGGTATTACATGTATTCTTGCAGGGTGTACCAAGGACTCAGAGGGCCCTAAGACACTCAACGTTAGCACTTCACCCTTGATAAAATTAAAAGCCACCTCGTAGAGTCTGGGATGGATGGCAGAGGGAAGGGGGAAGGGGGAAGAGGGTGGTGGACTTTTAAAAGGATGGTGACAGAGGGCAGTGGGAAGGGGGAAGAGGGTGGTGGACTTTTAAAAGGATGGTGACAGTGACACACTTATAAACTTGACTGAGTGAAAAGGGGCAGTCAGACCTTGTAAAGGCTTCATAGTGTGGGAATCCACATGTCATGCGTGAAGGTGAAGAGAGACCTGGAGGAACCACTGCTAATCTCTTTAGAGCCCCACCTCACCCCAGGTGGCTCGTCATTGAGCGAAAACAAGAAATAAGTCAGGGAGGAACCAAGGCAGAAGTAATTCGACAATCGTGAGTCAACAGCCTTTATAGTAAACACCACCCTCCATCTGCAGAAACTTACGTTAAAACAGTGCTTTGAACACCTTTCAGAAAACGGATATTCTTCCTAGGACACTGCTGTGAAAAGGGGGGGAAGATGGGCGGGCTCTGGGTGGCCTTCATGAGGTCTCTTGTGCCAAAATAGGAGTGGAGGGAAAGTGAATGAAAGCTCCACCCCACACACGTAAAGAAGCCTGGAGACTGTTCCGAGTGTCTCTCCAATAACAGACTTCCGTTCATTCCAAGAGTTTGACCCGCTCAACAGATACACGAGGGCGGTTGCCTAGAGTGAGAGGTCCTGGCTGCTGAAAAGTGGCTTATTTTTTTCATATTGACATCGATGAAGGCTGGGCGCGTGGACAAGGCCTAGGGCTTTGAGAAGACATAGATGCGATGCAGTTACCTACACAGGTGCAGAAGGGGATACGACAGAAGGAAAGACAGGATCCTCTTCTACAAGTTGCTTAAAATCTCACTCTGGGGGAGGCACCCTCACGGGTGAAACAATACAAGGCAATAACTAAGCACTAAATGATATACCACACACAAAATGCTGTATACAGGATCCTATGAAGATCTTTTCTCACGTGTAGATTCCAAGGCCTACGGAATCCAACTGAAAGGGGAGAAGCCGAAGCATCCACAACTGGTTTTTAAAGGAGCTCAGATTTGGGAAGCCCTGACCTAAGCCATAGGTGATGAAAGACACAGGGGGTGCGGGGGTGGGCAATGGGGTAATCAACAATGGAGAGATTTTCTAGAAAAGGATCCATGCAGGAGATGGGGTGCAAACTAGGGGGAAAACGGGATTTAGGTAAGCAGATGATGAAAGGAAGGCAGTCTAGGCAAGAGGGACCCCCCGCCACACACACACACACACACACAGGCTTGAAAGTATGAGTGAGTAAGGTGTGTGTGTGTGTGTGTGTGTGTGTGTGTGTGTGTGTGCACGCACTATTAGCCTTAGTCACAACTCCAGAGCCATACATGTTCCTCAGGTAGGCTAAGTCCCACTAGGGTAGAGATGCTAATTTATCAAACTGACAAATGGGGGCTCAGATAATGAAGGCACCCAGAGGAAGCCTGGCAGCCATGTAGCATACAGACCCGGGAGCCAGAAAGCCTGGGTTCACATGCCAGACCTGCCACTCCCTGGCCTGGACCTTTGTGCAAGTTGTGGAAACCTCTCTGAGTCTCAGTTTGGTTACGTGTAAAACTAGAACGTTACGACCCACCTCGTTAGGGTTGTTAGATGAATATTGAGAGAAATGATGTTTGTGACGGCCCAGCACAGGGCCTGGTCCCTGAATGAGCCAGTGGACTGAAGGAGAAAACTCTCAATGGCTCATCTTTGTTTGGGGACGTTTCTGGAGACCTGTAGAATTGAAAAGTTGCTGCCTCGGATTATTTTTTTGAAATAACTTTGTTATAATGAAGATTTTTTTTTTGAAATTGGTATCAAACTAAAAATGCTAAAACATGGCTCTAGAGTGGGTATTTCTATGTTGTTTCTCTGTGGCTGTGGCAGAATCTATACTTATCTGAACTCAGGGATGGATACATCTTGCACTCCTCTAGAGCATGCGTCAGCAAACTTGGTCCAGGGAGGGCCAGATAATACATTTTTTCGCCTTTTCAGTTTTTAACCGCCTCTGTCGCAGCTGCTCAAGTCTGCTGTTACAGCTCACAGGCAACGTGGAGATGAACGTGTGCGCCTGTTCCAATAAAACTTTATTTAGAGACATCTCATGAAATATTATCCTGCTTTAGATTTTGTTCCAACCACTTAAAAATGTAAAAGCTATTCTTAGCTCGTAGGTCATATAAAAACAGGCGGCCCACACGCCGTAGTTATCTGACTGACCTGTGCGCAAGAGCCAGGACTGGCAACAGGCCTGACCTGGTTGTGAAGAGGTGCTTCCTAGCTCAGGGCTAATAAATGTAAACGGCACTCCCGCCCTCAACCTCGAGTTTCCCCACTGCCTTCCTAAGCAACAGGCAGAACCTCAGGATTACACAAGTCCTTTGAAGATGCACCGGTTCTCTTGCTCATTCATTCAGAAGGCATTCCAGCTTCTATAAGGTATAAGCCCGCAGGGCACACAGAGTTGAACAAGATACCAGCTCACCTGGAAGCTGGGGAAACAGACATCAACAACTCATGATACAGTGTGTCAGAACCTTATGCTAGGGCCCTGGTCCAAGTCCAATAGGGGCATAGCACAGGGAGGGAGGGATTCGTTCTGAAAAGGCGGGGTGGGCAGGGTTGGGGGTGTAGACAAGGAAGCACAAAAGAGCAAGTGTTGGCACTGGGCTTGATAGCAGAAGAGTGAAGGGAGGACATTCTGGGCAGAAGGACCCGTCCGTGCAAAGTCAGGACTGTACAAGCGTCTTGGATTCAGTGAGTTCGCCCCTCCACCCTGCCCCAATGTGTGGCTACAGTGTGGGATGTGGGTTGCGAGGGGAGGTGAGATGAGGCCAGAGAGTGAGGGTGGGCTCCGATTATAGTCCAGCCCAAAGTGTGTGGATCCTGTTTTGAAGGCATTGGAGCGTTCCTGGAGGTTTTTAAACATAGTAGTAACGTGATCAGCTCTGTATTCCAGAAACTAAGCAGGTAGCAATGTGGAACATAGAGCAGAACAAGGAGCCATTTCAAGCAGGGTAACTAAAAGGAGTGGCTGGAATAAATTAGACAGGAGATACAGAGGACGGACCGAAAGCACTGTCTGTGGTTAGGATGCAAGCTGGTGGCCCCCGGGCAGGGCACCCCCAGAGCAGCAGCTCCGTCCTCTCTACCAGGGGCTGGACTGGATGATTCCCAAGGTTGCTTTCTGCCCTCGCAGGCTCTGACTTGCCCCTTCACTCTCAGCGAGCAGCCTTATGGGCTCCTCCTAAGTTGTGGACGGAAGAATCTCTTCCCTCTAGCATCCTCTCTGAGTTTTTGCTGTATCTGCACCAGTGCCCAGCGGCAGCTGGAAAATCGTTTGGATGGCATCTGTGCCATCTTCCTTGCTCCGGCCTGCACGGGCGTCTGGGGAGGCCGAGACAGTGCTGGTGAGCACATGTTAGTGTCCAAGCCCTGGGGTCCTGACCCATTTTATGAGGCTACCCATGGGAGCATTAGGGTGGCTGCATAAACCAATCGACGGTGTTTTTATAGCACAATTTAAACAGTATCTTTTCATCCAGAAGGTCAGGTGATATAGATGGAGATACAGATGGAGAGGGGGCTGCTTCTGTATTCACTGAGAGCATTTGTGTTTCCCCAAAGGGTTCTGAAGGAAACAGAGCAGATGACACTAATAAAGTAACAGCTATCAGCATTATGTAAGCTGCATTAAGAAAGAGTTCAATATTTTTTAACTAATAGTCTACTGTCCCTGAGTGTTTAAACAAACCAAGGGTAAAAACAGAGAAATAGATCATATCATTCCCTGCTCAAAACGTTCCCGTGACTTCCTGTCACACTCAGGAGAAAATCCAAATGGCTGTCACCTCCCTCTCTCCCTCCATCCCCTGGGTACCCCTCTCTGAGCAACCTGGACTGCTCACTGGTCTTAAATACACCAAGCTCACTTGTATCTCGGGCCCTTCCCATGGGTCACTTCCTCTGTCTGGAACATTCTTTCCCCAGATCTTTGAGTGGATCCCTCATGTTGTTCAGATGCCTCCTTCAATATTACCTCCTCAGAGGGCCTTACATGACCACTCGCTCTAAAATGAGACTCTCCTCACCCACCTTGGTCTGTTTTCCTCTCGCAATTTTTCCTGTGTCATTTTTCTTCATGGCATCTACCACACCAAAACTGTACTATATATTTCTTTAATTTTTGTCCTCCACTCCTACTAGACCGTAAGCTTTGTGAGGGTAAGACCTTTAACTGGGCTGTTGTTGTATTCTCCCTACCTAGAACAGCCGTGGCACGTGGTTGGTTCTGAATTGATATTTGTTAAATTAGAAAGCTGCCCGGTGGTAGGATGGCACAGAGATGGAGGGATTCCTCCATCATTTTCTGAATGCCCACCACACGTATAATATCGATAATAGTCTAATAGTGATAATAGTTATAATTAACATGATCATTTAAAATTAATTTATATCATATAACAATAATATTATAATGATATATGATGTTAATGTTATATGATATAGTAATAAAATAATGTATAATAAATTTAATATTAAAATAATAATAATGTAATAATACTAATAAGCCATCATTTACTAAGGTCTTACGTCTGCCAAATACTATTAACTTCTATCTACATTAGTTCATTCAGTCCTCATTATAACGCTAGCAGGTTGATATTATTGTCTATTTTACACTTCAGGACACCAAAATTAGGAAGTTAGAAATTTGTTGAGATTCTAACACACGTTTAACTGACTCCAACACCCTCATGCTTTTCTCTATATAACTAACAATACAACAACCCAAACCACCTTGAAATAAACTTCAGGTAGGTTTTCAGGTATATTCTGTACAGGACAGAAACAGGAGAGCAGGAGAGCCACTTGGTGTGAGTTAAGCTTTTACCTAGAGAAAGAAAGAGCCCTGGCATATGCTTTGGGAAACTCTTTAAAAGCATTAAAAAGGGGTGAGATAGTGTTCACTATTCAGTGGTGCTCATCAAACAAAACAGAAGGCGGATTCAGCTTTACTGCTTAGGAAGCCAAAGGAATGTTATCTAGATCTCCTGGAGGCCACAAGACTCATCTTACAGATGAGAAGGCCTTTGACTTATCCAGGCAGACACCAAAAACAATTTCCTGCCAGCTAGACTCTCACATAAGTCTGTGGGACCCTTAGGAAGATCCTTGCAGTGTAATATGTCTCATGCTTAATGTGTATTCAGAAGGACCTTGCAAAATCACTCAGGCTCATTTTCACTCTAAGGCTAAATGAGGGAAAGAGGTTCAGTGGAGGTCCCAAACCTGTGTGTCAACCTCACTATGACCACCTTGGTGGTGGGGGGGGGGGGTCCTGTTCAGGGAATAAGTGCCACATTAAACAGTGATCTAAACTCTGAGCCCTGTACCCTGTATCCGGAAACCACTTTTGTAGGACAGCTGCTCTCCTGTTCTTTTTGCTTAGATCATAAAAGTAGAATTTTTAAAAATAAATTTATTTATTTATTGTTTTGTTCTGTTTTTTTATTTTTGGCTGCATTGGGTCTTCGTTGCTGTGCACAGGCTTTCTCTAGTTGTGGCGAGCAGGGGCTACTCTTCATTGCGGTGCGCGGGCTTCTCATTGCAGTGGCTTCTCGTTGCGGAGCACGGGCCCTAGGTGCACGGGCTTCAGTAGTTGTGGCTCACGGGCTCTAGAGCGCAGGCTCAGTAGTTGTGGCGCACGGGCTTAGCTGCTCGGCAGCATGTGGGATCTTCCCGGACCAGGGCTCGAACCCATGTCCCCTGCATTAGCAGGTGGATTCTTAACCACTGCACCACCAGGGAAGCCCCATAAAAGTAGAATTTTAATCCATTGGGAATTGGGAAGGAAAAAAAATCAAACTGATTCTGATCCAACTCAGTCAGGAGAAAAATAAAGGCTGATTTTTCCATCCAAGTCGTGTAGTCTAGTTGGAGTCCTTCGCATTCAGGGACAGCTATTGTCTGCACTCATCGAGTCTCAATCCTGAGGTCCCATGAAAAGGAATTTTCCCCTCACTGCTCCATTCCTCAGAAGAGTTGCTGAAGATGACCATTTCTGTTCTCTCCTGGGTGATCCTCTCTCTCTATAGAAAGCATGAAGTTGAACCAAATGCTCTGTGCTTCACTGGGAAAAGACTGAGTTTTTTTAACTAGGCTCGTCAAACAGTGGGCATGTTTTGTTCCCTGGATAATAAGTGTTGGTGGGTTAATGGGTCATCTTCAAGAGAGAGGTCAGAAGGAAAAACTACAGTGTTCAAAGCTGGAACTAGAAATGCCAGCCATCAAAGAACACAGTACTTGGTGAACAGTGATGATGTATAGGGCGTGCACTGGCCAGCCCCATCTAAGAGGTCACAGCTAACCTTTATCCTCAGCAAAACCAGAGAAGGTCTACTGAATGTGGCTGACACTCAACTCTGTGAGGCCCTCGTGAGAAGCCGGCCAGGGAATCCCTGGTGCCTGAGCTACCAAGTTCCTTTTCACTGAGGGAGAATTGTATTCTGGCTCCTTGCAGACTGACATTGCAAGTACTTTGAACATTGAAAAGAACAAAAAAAGCAAACAGCCGCAAGAAAGGGGAGGGGAGGGAGGAGAGAAAGAGAGAGAGAGATATCAGCAGGGGTAGTTAGTAAAAAGGGGCCCGGAGACAGAAAACCTTTTGTTCCCCGAGTTTGTTTCATGTAGAGATTGTGAGGTGAACGGCTTTGAAATGAAATGGGTTTATGAAGGAGTTGCTAGGTCACAGGAAGCGCGACTGTCAGCCCGCTTTCTGAATTCCATTTCTTTAAAATTTGGGTTAAGCTTAAAAAGAATTTATCTCCTTTTCCAGGGGTTTTGGGGGTGGGGATGGAGTAAGGTTCGGGAAGGTTCCTGACTTTATTTTCCACCCTTTCTGACAATGTAAAAAGAAATGATCACATTACAAGTTCTTTGTCAGTTTTCAGGAGTTAAGGGTGGGCGGAGCGTCCGCATTACCTTGGCCCACTAGCCAATGGCGGGGCGGTATGCAAATTAGCTCCGTGCTCGGCCGGCCTCAATCAAAATAGTGAGCTCAGAGGCTTGGCGGGCGTAGCGGTGCCGGAGTTCCGCGCTGCGCTGACAACTGGCTGCAGCTGGGCCGTTCTCACTTTCATTTAGCCCAGCGCTCGATGGAGGGGCGGACACGCCAGTGCTTAATGCAGTCTAACTAGTGTAGGAAAACGCCTCAATTCACCGCTGCCGAGATGAAGTATAAGGTAAGAGAGTGCCTTTTACAGAAGGTTTTCGTGTGTGTGTGTGTGTGTGTGTGTGTGTCCGTCTGTCTGTCCTCTGCAGGACAGCTCCTCTGCAGGGACCCCTACTGTGCCCGATTGTGTTCTGTTTTGAGATGGGTCTCAGTCACTGGGGTTGGCATACAAGCAGGCAGGCAGAGCTCCAGCCTCTAAGACCCACGCCGGGAGCTCACAGCACACCCGGTCCACCTCCCCTGAAAGTCTGGCGGAGCTGCAGTGGCCACTGTAGAACAGAGGGTGTCTAACTCCATGCGGAGCGCCCCTTAGCTCAGCACTCCGCGCCCGGGCCTGGCCGCCACTGTCCCGGGAGACGTAGTAAGAAAGGAATCAGAACTGCTGAGCCTCTCAGCCTGGCTCTTAAAGCAGTTTTCAGCCTTTGCTTTAAAGCGTTTGCTTCGGGAAGCAGTTTGCCATACGTACTTTTAGTGGAAGAAGTTCAAAGCCCCAGGTACCCTTATACAGCTGATGATGGAGAATTTTGACATCCATAAATGACATTGGATTCAGAACCAATGAGTACTTGCCATTTCTTGAAAACACTTTCATTGGCGTTTGAATGGACTGAGGGTCTGAAGGCTCCAGCGAGCTTATTGTCCCTGAAACTCATAGTAGTGTCAGAACACTCAGCAGCGTATTTTCCCAAGCATTTCGCACCTTTGTGTGTTTATTCTCGGCAAAAGGATTATAACTTATTTAGAATATCCCCTTTTGTCTAAGTTGCCCCCATCTAACCAGGCAAGCAGCTTCCAGAGACCCCCTATTCAGAGCAGATTGCAAGGGATTGGATATGAATTTTGCTTGGAGGATGACTACGTGTGTTTTAGAATAGATACAGTCCCAGTGCGTTTAAACAAACATGCTGTTATTGAAAGGCGTTTAGGCCAGGTGGTTATGCTTTGGGATTGGCAATTTGAGTTACCTGTCTGACCTTCAGGATTGTGCTCGCTGAGAGCTACTTGGCTTTCTTTCTGAATTACCTAGGTTCTGGCTCATCCTTTTTTAATGTGAGGTTGTAAATACTCAGTTCTGGCTAATAGCCGCTGGCTAACCTCAGTGATAAACCTGTTATTCAAAAGCTATAAATCTTGTTCAGTAGCTCTAAATCTAACTGTTGAAAGTCTCTATTGTGATGCATGAGTTATAGCTCTCCTTGGAAAGGTTAGAACTCTCTGAAAGCAGAGGTATCAGTTAGCACTGTGCTATCAGCTTTCCATTTTCTACCTCAATAGGAGAGATCAGGGGAATGGATAATCCTGAAGATTCTTAATATTTTTGACTTCAGGATGCAACCAGAAACAAATCCTTCCACCTGGCAGGAAAGCTCTTTTTCTTGAAATGGCTCACCCGTATTTCCACAGTTCCCTTATTTAGAACAGTGGTAGGATATCATAATGTCCTATCTCCAGATATTACTTAGCCTTCAGTGAATCTTTGCCCCTCTTCTGCCTACTGTGAATGCCTTTAGTTTCATAAAAACCAGCTTGAAGGGGGGAAAAAGAGAAAAGACGTTCCTACATTTATTATTGGAAAGTATAAATGGCTGTTTTTAACGTTGAGTGCCGCAACCCGGAGAGTGACAGAAAAGTCTAAAGTCACTTTTATTCAGCGACCTCATCATGTTTAGTTTTACTTTTGTGGAAAGAAAACATCACAGCAGCTGACGCTGTGAACTGTGATTGCCGTTCATGGGGGAAACCTGCCTCTCTGCCGGGTCTTACCAGTGCCGAGCACCCTGCCAAGTGTTGTAAATGTATGATTTTTATTAGCTTGCGCACGTCTTCACCAGCAAAACTACTGACTTCCCCAACTAACCAAATGACAGATTGACACCTTGTGGTGACTATAAAAGGAACCCATAGCTGAAGCAATCTACTTTCCCTTTCTTATAAAGCCTATTTTCTCTCAAGTTAATGATGGACTTTGTTTCAGGAGAGGATTTTGTAATTTTAAGTAGAGGAGGTGGCACAAAGGTAGACGAGTGATAAATAACAATTCTTAAGACTCACCAGGCCAATACAGAATTCCATATTTAAATCTCCAATTAACTCCATGAGGTGGTGTTAATACTTTATACTCATTTTCAAATGTGGAAATTGTGGCAAAGAGAGGCTAAGTAATTTATCCAAAGCCACACAGCTAAAAAGTGGAGGAGCTGGGATTTGAACCAAGATGATCTGGCTCCAGAACTTGTGACTTTAAACTACTATTAAAGAAAGAACTCTCTGTGACCTCCCTAAAACGTGCTGTGTGACTGGTGTTTTCTTCTCCCAGGAAGTTTAAGACTCTATGTCATCTAGAGTATTCCTGCACATCAAGGTAACAATTATATAAAAGACCTTTCGTGCTTATTGAATAAATCATAAGAACTCAAGAAAAAGTATTCCTGCAGAATAGATTTTTTTTTTTTTTAAGACAGTAACTCTACAAAGCAAAGTGAAATGCATGTTTGGTAGTATTGTTTAATTCGAGCCACTTAGGTAGTAAAACCAGATAATTATTAGATTGTAAAATCCTGGAGTCAGGAATTACCTTTTAGACACGATATTTCTCTAAACACTATAAATTTAGCACAGTCAGACTTAAAAATACTCACTGAGAGATTTATAATCCGACCACTCTTAAGATATTTTTTATATACATTTATTTATTTATTATTTTTGGCTGTGTTGGGTCATTGTTGCTGTGCTCGGGCTTTCTCTAGTTGCGGTGAGCGGGGGCTACTCTTCATTGCGGTGCACGGGCTTCTCATTGCGGTGGCTTCTCTTGTTGCGGAGCATGGGCTCTAGGCACACAGGCTTCAGTACTTGTGGCACACGGGCTTAGTTGCTCCATGGACATGTGGGATCTTCCCAGACCAGGGCTCAAACCCGTGTCCCCTGCGTTGGCAGGCAGATTCTTAACCACTGAGCCATCAGGGAAGTCCCTAAGGCTTTTTTTTTTTAACCAGATTATCTGGTTTGGCTACTTCAGGGATCATAACTAGAGAACAACCAAGCCTCCACTCATTCTGAACTTACACACAGCTCCAGCTCAGCCAGCTTATATTTATGGTAATCCTGAGCACTGTGGAATGCAAGCTATTGCTCTGGTGAATTTTTTTGGTTAGCCTATATCTAGTCTATTTTAATTGCATTGTATGTATTTTTATTTGTTCACAGGAAGGGTGCAGTCACTCTCATATGCACATAAAGTTCCATTTCTTTTTAAAGGATTCCGTCTGAGGTTCGCTGCTGACAGTAAATTGCGGGGGACTTCATTTATCAAGAATTTTCCCCAAGCTCCTTGGAACAGACACAGCACGTTCTGGATACTGGGGTTGAGGGCTGTGCCTCGGTGGCCGTGGCTTGCTCAGGGAAAGCTTCCCTCCTGAGGGTCTGGGGGTGGGTTATCGCTGCTGTCTGCCAGGAGGGTAATTGGAGGGTGGGTGCACAGCTGTGTTTGAGCAGAGGCCCGAGGCCCCACCCACGTTGTGCAGGCCCAGGCCTGGTCAGTGCCCCACGGGCCCGGCCTGTTTGATCTCTAATAGCTGAGCAGCTTCTGTGGCCAAATTTCTGTACCCTGTGTGCCTACATTAAAATGCTAAATTACTTCTCTAGTCTGCCATTCAGCAAACTCATATATGAACGTTCCGACTGAACGTTAGAACAGGTAGAGCTTAGAACACAAGTAAGAAAACTACATTCTGAAATTCAGATTCCTGCGTCGTGGATGAACATGGTAAAGTAGGTTAGGGAAACCAGAAAGTGTGTACAATGAAAAGCTTTCTAGGGGACTTTGAAAATATTTTTATTTTCTCAAGGTGGCTTGAGAACATTTGATCAAGTGTCTTTGATTTAGTCAGCATGGTCATTTATAATCCATATAATTTCTGATTCTTTCCTGGCTTCAACATTTTGGTTTTAAATTTTTTATTCTCTTCTAAATGATGTGTTGCACACCCTCCAAATGAGGGACTCCTGCCCCCTGCCTCCTTTTTAAAACTTATGTGAGATCTATGCATTTAAAAGCACCAAAAGATGCTTTGAAAAAATTATTTGGTTACATATTTATTTCTTAACTGAGCAAACCCATTTTCAGAGCTAAACGATTTACGTATACAGAAATCAGAGTCTTTGTAGAACTGAAGGTGTTCTGAGAACACCGATCTAGCAGGTTGCACAGTAACGAAGATTCCTTCAACATCCTTTTCTTGCTGGAATATACATCAGTCCTCTTCTGAGAATTCATCAGTGGCTTCCACTCTGCGCCCCCCCACTTCTAAAGAAACTTCCTCTCCACTTTTCAAGCCTCTTTGCCAATTCCATCCCCTTTCGTGCCCTTATGACCTCATCGTCTCTCTTTTTTTTTTTTTATTTTTTGCCTCTCACCGCTGCGGCCTCTCCCGTTGCGGAGCACAGGCTCCGGACGCGCAGGCTCAGCGGCCATGGCTCACGGGCCCAGCCGCTCCACGGCATGTGGGATCTTCCCGGACCGGGGCACGAACCCGCCTCCCCTGCATCGGCAGGCGGACTCCCAACCACTGCGCCACCAGGGAAGCCCGTCTCTCAGTTTTTTCATTCAAGCATTCTTTATGCTTCTGCAATACCGACTTCTGTAGGGCTTGCCTCCCCACCTACACAGACGTGGGGAGCATTTAAAGCACGCTCTGTGCCCCCTGCCGCCCTCCTCTCTTTGGACTCTGCTATGGGGATCTTGGCCCCTGTTGCTCCCATTCATTTGCCCCTGTCTCTTTGTGCCTACGTGACTTGGTTCGTGTGTCACTTGCCGTGAGTCAAACCCCCCTCATCCATCCACTCTATAAGAGAATCAGAAGACTAAACCTTTGTCTCCCTGACTGTCCTATAATCCCTACAATAGGCTTTCTGTTTCTCACCGCTGCCCTACTCTGTTAGCACTACCTTACTCATTAACCTCTTTCGATCAAATCACTATCTAAATGATACCTGGAACTCACACAGGCTGCCCACTGGGGCTTTCCAGTTTTAGGTAAGCCCCACTGAATACGAGAGACTCACCCTTTATTTGTATGTAGAGGCAGATTGACAGACAAGTCCCTTGAATAAAAAGTATGATCCAGGATCTGTTGTGGCCTTGGGGGTGGGAGGCAGAGGTAGGGACTTGGTCTCTTCTGTGTTCTTGCAGTAGAGACAAGATAGAGTATGAGGTTTGGGGAAAGGCATTTCTGTTTCCTGTGACGTGATACTCTGTAACCTTGGGCAAGTTAAGCTCTCTGGGCCTCAGTGTTCTTATCTGTAAAGTAGGGATAATAACTGCCTCATAGGATTGTTCTAAAGCCTAAGCAAGACATTTTCCATGGTAAGGTATTTACCATGGCTCCTGCATAATGGAAGCAGACAATGCTAGTCGGCCCCAGCTCTCCTTATATAAGTAGGTGCCCAATAGATGTTGAAAGGATAGTGTGGACTCAAGACTTGGTGACAGGATTATGTCAAAACCCCAGTCACTAGGTTAAGATAATCGAGTATTATTGAATATTCCATGGGCCTGGAGATGTCTTGCAGAAATGCAGATGCCAGACAGGGATTTACCAGTACACCTGTGTCCCCACTTGCTAATATTTTAATGACTTGGTATCTTCATTGTTATTAATAAGATTTGATATTCCTGAAATTGTAGGACCTTGCTCACAGTAGGTACTCAACAAACATTGAATTGAATGTTGAATTACATATAATACTTACACAAATAGCCGTTAAAAGAGCCTCGCTGTATGGCAAAGTGGATTTTGTTTCCAATCCCACTTTTGTTACTTCCTAACAGTATAATTTTAGGCAAGCTACTTCAGGTCTCCATTTCCTCATTTATAAAATGGGAGTAATAGTACCTGTCTCATCAGATAGTTGTAAGGATATAATATATGAAAATCATCTGTTTCTAGTACATAATAAGCATTTTAAAATGGCAGTATTATATGATGCATTATAAGATACATATAATATATATACTCAGATATATAGGTGCAGAAGCATTATATGTATAAAAATGTAAGAGGAAACCTTTGCTACAATTGTTTATCCACAACAAAACTGGTACCGAGGGAAGGAGAAAGTCATGACTGTAAAAAATCAAAGGTGAAGTGCACAGGAGGTGAGTGGGGCTCAGGGAAACCATATCTCTAGCCTACTGCCGTCAGTTAGAGTGATGGAGACTTAAAGTAAGAGGCGTTGGTGACCTATTTTTAGATCATTTTAGGGTTAGAAAGAAACTTAAACAAATTGGTTTGAAATCCCAGCCCCTGGGACCATGGAATTACTCTGTAGTAACATATAGACTTAATTACCAAGGCTCCTTGCCAAGATAAACAAAATGGTGCCACTGGGAAGAAATCCTCTATTTCCAACTTAAAATGAAGAGAATAGCTACCAGTTACCTAGGCAATGGATGACTGCAAAGAGCATGGGCATGGAAAAGGGACCAAAAAAATAAAACAAGAAAACCCTGTTTATACTTTGTCAGCAACACCCCCTCTGTCTTATTTACTTTGAACATTCCAGTCATCCCCCTGCGGGAATTCTTACTAGTTAATGAGGACTCCACAGGCCTGGGGAACATTACAGCTTAGCTGCAAAAGACTGTCTTCCTGAGGAATCTTCATTTTAAGATAAATGCCTTATTGGTGACCTTTTCCACCCTCCACTGGAAAGAGTGATTCAGAAGGTAGACCATGTGATCTAGGTGAATTGAGGCCTATGCTTTGAGGAAGATGCAACAGGCACTCCAGAAAATAGAAGTAGTGATGGTGTGTGACCGTGAGTTTTCATGGTTGAGATGGAGGGTGGGACAGCTGATCATGGAGATAATGAAATTGCCAGTGCAGTGTTTTCAAATACATATACTTGGGCCTCACCATGGATTACTAAATACAGGTTTATTCTTTAAAAAAAAAAAAAAGCTAGTCCCTTACCCTCAACCTCTTCCCCAATTAATTTAGCAATTAATTGTGCTAAATGGTATTTAGGTAGGTGGTTCATGAGCCTTATTCAAAGGCTGGGTTCACTCACATGGAGGCATCTTATTTCTTTGCAGATCTTGGTGTGTATGTTGCAAATGAGAATTCCTCCTGATAGTTCTAATATGTCAAGGTAATAGTTATGTTACCAAAAATGTTCCTTATGTGAAACGTTGATGTTTATGATTACCAGAAATAAAGACTGATCAACCATGAATATGTAAAAGTGCAAGCACTGCACCAAAACGTTTGATAGCTCATTTTGAATTTAATTCCTTTCTTTGCTCTTTGTGTGTGTGGGCGGGGTGTGTGTGTGTGTGTGTGTGTGTGTGTGTGTGTGTGTGTGTGTGTGTGTGGGAGGGTGTTATTTGTGAAACTCAGTAGAAAGTTGCAACCACCAAAAGGCATAAATGGTTAGGATTTGAACCAGATCTTTCTATTTAATTAAAGCAATATTTATTTAGACAGTATGATGTCATTAATATTTTTCCTAATTTATTTTAGTTATGCTGTCTCTTGTATGAATTAGCCTTAATCTCATTGATTTGTGGTAGTCAGTTTGTTGCCCTTAATTTAGCACCTCACTCCCACAGAAGATGGGGCTGACTCAGGACTCAGGCTTCTCTGTCCCCAGGCTCTGTGCTCTACTGAGAGACTGAGCTGGGATTCCGTCCCCCAGCCCCCAAAAACCATAACAAGTAATGCCAGCCACTGGGAAGTCAGGAAAGTGGACTTCTAGACCCTCCAGGCTTCTAACAGGACATGTCAGTGATCTGTCCATGAGTTCGTTGTTACTGTTTTTTGTTTGTTGTTATTAATCATCCGTGGTATGACTTAGAGTTAGCAGGAAATGGCTTGAGTGGACCAGCAGTGCTGCAGAACCATCACAACAGCATTGGTAGAGCAAAATTTTGACGTCTTTTTTTCCCTTGAGTGCTCCTCTGGGTTAGAACTCGCATGTTATTCTCTGATTCTCCAATCTTTTCCACTCAGAGCTAAGTTAGATGAGCATCCCCTTAAATGGTGGGGAGGGTAAAGGAAGGGGGTGATAGGAACACAGTTAGCCCAGTGGCATTCACTGTGAAGCTGGACTGCTTGACAGTCTCACAGAGGCCAGGATGCCCTTGGAATAGATCTCGTTCCCTTATAAAGATCATCTTGTCAATGAGAGAACAGTCCATTGACTAAACCTAAGATTCTTATCAGTACTTATCTTCTTTCCTCCCAAATCCTAAATTCAGCGAAGGCAGATCCATTAGCAAGATATATACTTGGATGCCTGTCTTTTATTTTTAGTTTAAAATATATATCATTTCTGTAGGTATGTATCCATGTTTCACAGACCCCAAAGTGGGACAGATGGTCTGACAATGGGAAGGATATTTGAAACGGGGACCGTCTTGGAAAGTTTAGGAACACATGGTCGTTCTAGCTGCTTCAGGGATCAATCAGCCATCGAAAGCATTATCCCTTTTGCCTTATGCCAGCCTTTTATCTAACTTGTTTTCAGCTTCTTATCAGGAAATTATCTAAGAGGCTTTTTTAAAGTGGATTCCGGCAAATTTTTTATATTTACCTGTAAATAATATTTACCACGTGACATTTGCTGGTAAATAATGAGGCAGTCCTTTTCTTTCTCCTTGTAGGAGGAGGAATCTTTAGCGACGAAGGAAAGCCCGTTTTGAAATATGGTCTGTGCAGAGAACACCTGAGAGCACTAGGCAGCGAGGGGGATTGTGTTTCAGTTGCTCTTGTTGAAACCTGGCAGGATAGCTCTGTGCCTCACAGCCTGCAGCGTCTGTATCCAGCCTCCTACCTCCCTTATTAAGATCTTAATTACAGATGCAGCCTACTTCATTGCTGGAGGGAAAGAATTTAGTTTCTCTGAACTGTGTCTGTTTTTTGGTGTGACAGGTGTCATCATCATGAGATCATTTCTGGTTTGTTTTCTTTCCCCGGAGGAATTTTTTTTGCCGGGGGAGGAGTACAGTTCTTAAGACAGAACTTCATGAGCTCATCATAGTGCAGTAATCATAACTGTGCTTTGATTTTACAGAGACCCTTTCTTCTGAAGATATCAGAGTGTTTTGCATGTATAGTTTCATGACTCCTCGTGATATTATTATAAAGAACGTGTTCATTATCCCCATTTTGCAAATGGGGAAACAGAGGCATAAAAGGCAGTGCTTTCATTGTCATTAGTCTTACAAGATGAGGACCAAGATTAGACTCTGTTAATTTAACAGTGTCATGTCCATCCCTCTATCCGGGGTTTCTCCGCCCCAGCACTATTGACATTTAGGACTGGCTGATTCTTGGTAGTGGGGACTGTCCCTTGCATTGCAGGATGTTTAGCAGCGTCCCTGGCCTCTACCCACTAGATGCCAGTAACACACACACACACAGTGTGACAACCAAAAATGTCTCTGAACCTTGCCAAATATCACCTGGGGGGACAAAATCCCCCCCCCCAGTGAAAAATCACTGGCATAATCTCCCCTATTTCCTTCTGCTTAAAAATAATTACCTTACTGGTTTTATGTAATAGAAGCCCAAAAATGCAGTCATAAAGCCGCTGGCCATAATCTTATCATGACCGAGGTTGGGCTTAATGTTAACGGTTCCTAACCAAAAGGAAGCTTCCTCTTCTGTGCTTAGTGCGAATTTGTTCAAGTGAATACCACAAAATACCAAGAAGCATAGGGTCTCACTAGGTCACGTGTAAACCATCAGACCATCGCGAAGGCAACCTGAATCCTCTGAAGTCTTCCTTTGGCTTCATTTTCCTAATAGTCCACCTGTTATATATAAAATATATAAATAAATAAAATAGCTTTCTTCAGGGCCCAGTTCCAAATGCATGTTCCATTAATAATGGGCCTCGAAGAAAACTGTTTTATTCTCATAAACTGCTGTGGCATATGTACATGTAGGAGCTTGTCTATATCCCCAGCCACTAAACAATTTCATTAGTTTCATTCTGAGGTTTTCTTCTCCTCCATTTGCTTCTGCCATCTTTCCTCTCTCTTCTAGCTGAGAAGCTGCAGCTTCTAAAAATGCTTTCTTGGGACTTCCCTGGTGGTGCAGTGGATAGGACTCCACGCTCCCAATGCAGGGGGCCCGGGTTCGATCCCTGGTCAGGGAACTAGATCCCACATGCATGCCACAACTAAGGAGCCTGCCTGCAGCAACTAAGACCCGGCACAACCAAATAAATACATAAATATTAAAAATTCTTTCTTGAGGCAACTCTGCAACTGCAGTGCTGACAGTATACGATTGTACACACCCTCTCGGCCAAGTGTGCGAATCCATTTTTTAAAACTCTTTGAGGACCTCACAAGTTAAGTAGGATAATAGCAGTCAGGCACCAAACCTAGTTCAGGGGTCATCTAAAAGAGTTCCAGTGAGGGGTGATGTCCAAGTTACATCACTTGGGTTCTGGCTGGGAGGCAGATGAGGGTTGCTAGTATGTGTACATATTGGCACTCGTGGGTTTAGATATAACTTCATACCTTGGGGGTTGCATACCTTGATGTAGGAAGATAAGATATATGGGAATGTAAAAATAGGAAGATCTTTCCCTTCTTTCAGATACTTTATTAGATGTTAGAACTTGTGTGTTTTGACTATTGAGAAATGATATAGTTTTTGGAATATACTGTAATATTTGTGGGCTAGAGTCTCCTACTCCTTTATAACTTAATTCTCGTTTCACTTCCCCAAGTACCTGGATGTTAGAGGGATTTGTCTAGACAGGCAAATAGAAGTGATTTGATGCTAATACTGTAATGTTGGCTGAAATCCAGATGGTTGTTTTACCATTAATAAACCTATCTTTTGGGTGAGTGGGTGTCAGACCTTCATCATTATATGGCGCCTGTCAGATTTATCTAGGGACAGACCCTGAAAAGCGTTTGTGCCTGCCCCGTGTTTTTGATCCTTTGCCAATACACTATGCTTAAATCTATCAAAACCAGGCAACCTGGGACAAACGCTTATAAATTCTGAGGCTTAATAGCAGCATTACTAAATTCTAAGATGGAGAAGGTTCTCAGGAAGCATACCCTAGTCCAGTGGAAAACATTCCTAGATTAAGAAGGGAACCAGATGCTAGTTCTGGCTCTGCTGCCGATATAATAAGAGACCCTCTGGGCGGTAGAACAAGAAGACTGGGCGAGAGTGATCTCTGGGATCCCTTCGTAGTCTAATATTCTAGCCTAGTCGGTCTGGTCAAGCCATGGGTAACTTCTGGTTCTAAGTACCCACAGAAACCTAGGTGTTCTCCCACCTTCTTTCAGACCCTCAGGAGTTACTCAAGAAAACCCCAAAGACCACAGAAGAGTGGAGAATTGAGTTCTTCAAGACATATGTATTATTTATGATCATCAGAGTTGGGAGGAAAAGCTAATTTATTTTTCTCACATACTGTTAGCAATCAAATCCATCCTCCGCAAACGGCCAAGAAGTAACAGAAGTTGGCCGTGAAGTCACACATACCTGTGTACACGCACATGAAGAGGATGCTATGGCTAACCATCTTAGAGGATGTGAGGACTTGGGGCAAAGTAAATGACATAAATATTTAGAGAGAGTCCAAGATACTCATGTAAGCTTTATAACTACCATAGGGGTTTAGAAGCACTTTCCAGAAAATGAAAATCATCGGCTGAAATGCAGTCCAGGTGCTAAAGGGCTCTTTGGTGGCATGTGTTGGACACACCTCCCCAGGGGTCAGGAAGTATGAGCATCATATCTTCTAACTCCTAAACCTAAAAGCCTAGTGTCTACTACTTAACAGTCTCCAGAGGATTCAACTCTTAAAAAAATTCAACATTCCAGATATCCAGTGTAAACCAATATTCCAAGAATCAAAATCCAGACACTTGTAGATATCCATGTTTTCTGACTATGGCTGTGTCCTTCTCTGGGGAAATCCCGCATCCCCCTGTATCCTAAAGATGAGGGTAGGAGGAAGCCAAAGGAGTTGGATGGCCCTCAGACTGAGTTTTTTTTTTTTTAATTGAAGTAGAGTTGATTTGCAATATTGTGTTAGTTTCAGATGTACAGCAGAGTGATTCGGTCATACATATATATATATGTATATATCTATATTCTTTTTTGCCATTCTTTTCCATTATAGTTTATTATAAGACACTATATTCGAAATCTTGTAATAAACTATAATGGAAAAGACCTAAGCTGGTTTTCGTCGGCAGACAAACATAAAAACACAGGATCCTTTCTTTCTCTTCTCCAGTGTGTCCTGAGACTGACCTTTCTGATGCTCATCCCTCAGCCACTTCCTTTGGGACCGATTTTCTTGACAATGGCCATTTCCTTCTTTACTGTGTGTGTGCGCGTGTGTGTCCCTGCCAGAGTCCAGGGCTAAGGTTTGGGGGGTTGGGTACAGGAAAGCCACATTGTTGAGAATGTGGCAGCCCTGAGGCTTGGCAGGAGCTCCTGCATGATAAATATAGAATGAAGTAAAATAATAAGAGGAAGCTGGGCCATTGATGATGCTATCAGTCCGGGGGGGGGGGGGGACACACCAGGCATTGTGTCTCATTTTTCTTCAAACAGCAGCATGAATGGTCATGGAAATTATGTCACACACCTCTCTGTATTTGGAATAGCAGATAGTTTCCCTGGCAATAGGAGTAATAAGCTTTCTTGACATTTTGATAGTAGTGGGGGAACAAAGAAAAGGGCAGGGAAGAGCAGGGTGGTGTGGAAATGATCATGTGACCTGGAGCTCTCTTTACTTGCTGTAATACTGCACGGCATTTTCTGCCCAGTCCTTGGGCATAGCCTGGGAACCAGGAACCACAGGACGCAAACATTCTGGCAAAGCATGAACGGTGCTCGGTCATCTGCCGCCAGATGCAGGTTGCCACACTAAAGGGAGAAAAGGCCTCTTACGGAGACCATTGTATTTAATCAGACGGGGATGGCCGGCTCCTCCTGGCCTTCCTGTTTGCTCAGTGGTTGTGGCACTAGATGCAGCCTCCCCATCTACGTCATCATCCTGTTTTAACAGGGAGGGATGGGCTCTTTCCTGCTCGCCGTCTCCCACGTTCTCTGGCCGCGAGGCTTAGGTGACTTGGACGTGCTATTTATCTTTCTGGTTCTGTTAGTTCATCTTCCCATGTCCATTGGAAAATTTCAACCGAATATCTTGCTGACATCTCTAGAAAACCATTTCACCCTCTCTGTAGAGAACCAGGAAATCAGAGTCCAGAATCCATTTCAATTTAGCAAACACTTAGTGTGTATTTTGTTTCACACACTGGTTCTGAAAATGCCAAAGAAAGAACAGATTCCCTGAACTTAAGGAGTTCCCAGTCTTGAAAGGGACAGTACAAGTCGTACTATAAGAAATACTGTTACAGAGAACTAGAAAGGAAAACAATGAGATAGATTTTGGGAAGAGAACTCTTCCGGTGATGTGGAAGATGAGTTTGGAGGTGGGAAGAGGTTGAACGCAGGAAAACCAGTTGGGTAGCAATTGTCATACCTTCCCCCCGCCCCCTCCCCCCCCCCAAAAAAAAAGTTGCTGAGGACCTGAGCGAGGAGTGGCAGTGAGGAAGAAAAGCCAGGTCCCAGCTGACTGAGGTTCAGATTGTGAAGTGACTCAGCAAACCTCAGGCTCTGATCTTGGGCGGCCTTATGCCTGCTGTTAACTGAGAGAGATCAGGAGAAAGGGGTTTTGCACTTGTTGAGTGAGAGGTGAAGATACTCATTAGACAACTGGAAATATGGGACTGGAGAGCAGAGGAAATATCGAGGCTGGAGCTGTGGATCTGAGTGTTACCTGTGTGTTTAGATGCCATCGGCATGGATGAGACGTCCTGTAGAGAGCAAACTCATAGAGACGAGAGATCCCTTTGGAACATGATCACTAAAGGGACAGGAAAAGAGATTAGTCTGTGAAGGAGGAGAAAGAACAGTGGTCATGAGAACAAGGGAAGAGGGAGGACCGGGACGTGGAATCATGGGAACCAAGGACAGTTTCTTCTCAGAGATCGGGGTGGGGTCAATGCTAGAGGCTGCTACAATTAGGATCCCTCAAATAGGGTCTGTGACTCTAAATGCGGATTTCCCATCCTAATTAGAACCACAGCTTTTGTAGCACATGCCTCTGACTTTATCCAACACCGTCCTAATTCTGGAGCTGGAGACAAGAGGCCCGTGTTCTTAGCTCTGTGACCTTCTAGCCAGCTGACTTGGCAAATCATTAACTTCTTGGGCCTCATTTTTCTCATTTGTAAAGTGAACGAGTTGAACTGTAATTGTTTGAAGTGCCTCTGGCTTTCAAGTTCTATGACCCAACTGTTTGGGTGCTTTGCCAAGCTCTAGCTGCATTTCTAACTGCCAGCCTCTGGAGCCTAACCATCCAGCTGGATATAGGATTACAGAGCTCTCTTATCTTTCCTTGCTGTGTTTCTGTGTTGACCTTTCCTGCCCTGGAGATAAATATCCCAGGGAGGGTGGGAGAAGGAGTAGGTCTTGAATAGACAGACTGCCTCTCCTCGGTTTTTGTAAGATATTCAGATAATCACCTTCTGACTTTGTGGCCTTAAGGAATCACATCTCTGCCCTGAAGGAAAGGGTCCCTCCACCGTGTCCTAGCCAGAGAAATTAACTCTTGATCTGCCTGTGCACTTTTAAATGAGAGGGTTTGTGTCCTGGCTGAAGTTAACTTTGCTGTTATCTCCTTACTAAACTCTTGCCTCAACGCACCAAGTATTTTCAAAAGCCAAGCTCTTTACCCCGTGTTATTCCGTACTTTCTGATGGATTGTACTCTTCTGGAATCTAATGAGATGTATCCATAATTTGTCCAGTAATGATAATAATAATATAATATCAATAATGTTATAATGATATAATATTAATAATATTGTGGTAATATTAGTATAATGATATATCATTATAATTAATATAATTAATTATATAATAATTCGAATAGTGTTGTATATTATATTAATATAATTGATTAATTATATTAATATAATATATAATAATATTATTAATTAGATTAGTAATATATTATTATTTTGTCTCTTGAATGCAACCAATAGTTTCATTATTGTTGTTTAGAGGCAAATACTCAACAAGAGGTTACGGTGAGCAGAACTCATTATTAATTCAGAGAAGTACTGCTTCAAGATACAGTTCTCCTGAAGCGTAATTGTGAGCAAGAGAAATATCAGATGTGTATAAAAATATATATAATAACAACATTAGAATAGAACGAACCTTTGACGGAGAACTGTGGAGGTGATCCGCTAGGAAGCTGAAGATCAAAGCTCCATCAGCACATTAAATAAATAGTCATATCTTCCCAAGTCTCCCACGACGTTAAAGCACTTGACTGGAATTAACTCACTGAATGCTCACTGCAAACCCATGGCATAGGGATGTTACCCTCATTCTCATTTTACAGATGAGGAAGTTAAGGTGCCAAGGGGAAGAGTAACCTGCCCAGGTCCCACAGCCAGGACCCCAAACCCCAGGAACTGATTTATTCCGTAGACATGACAAAAGGAATTGTCACCTTCAGAGCTTTACTGTAAAATGGGATGGAGCCCAGTTAGGAGGACATTGTGTAGTAGGGCTAAGGTGGCTTAGAGCTCTGGAAAGAGAACTGAGCCAAGAGACCACAGTTCTCTTCCCATCTCTGACTCCACCGGTGTGGCCTTGGGCAGATGATAAACCGCCCCCCACCCCAGATCTGTTTCCTCATCTGTAAAACAGGGAGGGTCAGGTCCAGGTGTTCTCTGAAGGTCTCAGGAGCCGTAACCTCCTGTGTGGGAGAGTGGCTGGCTGTAGACACTGGCTCCCTGTAGACACTGGCTCCCTGTAGCTGGCACAGATATTAAATAACTTACTCCCATTCACCCGAGGCTGAGAATAACTCTCAGCATGTGAGGTGTCAAGCTGGCACCGGGTGCTTCCACTCGCGGCTGCCAAGCTCTCTGAATCCCAATCTCTGGGAGTGGTGGTGGGGGGGCGGAGGACAGCTAGTCAGAAATCACCTTGTGATCATCTTGTGCATCCGCAAGAGGCTCTCCAGGTTTTCCTGGAGAAACAGCTCTGGAGGCCTGTCTGGAAACAGGTTGCTGCTTAGCTGGTGGTGGGAAGGTCACTGGAACAGGAGACGAAGACCATGCAGAGCAGCCTTCGTACAGGGATTTCTATCTGCCCCGAGTCGGGTGTGGTCTGGGGCTCTACTTCATTGCTTGATGGAGCTCCGTGGACGTGACCCAACTCCGAATGCCTGGAGTTCATGTACGCTGACGAGGTCTGCGGTCCTTCACCTTCTACTGTTTTCTGTTTCTTTTCTTTCCCTTCTTGGTAGCCAGTGTAATCGCACAGCTCTCCACCCTCGGCTCCCATAGGACTGGTCCCACCCCTATCACTTCTGACTTCACCACAGGGCCTCCTTGCCAGCCATTCCCAGTTGTTGAATGGGCCCCAGAGAAAGGGGTGGAGACCAGAGCCGTCAGCTCACCTCCTGCTCTATCATCACAGTACAACTTGGGTAGAGTAATTTCCTTCTGATCATTTAGGTACAAAGGACCAGCATCTTGTCTTCTTCAACTCGATGACTTTTCTTTCAATAACGGGACACCCAAACCATGGAAGAAGAGAAACAAGAGATTTTAGGATTAGGACACATCCTTAAATGGTTCCTCAAACCAGGATACGGTGCTGTATGGTTTTATCTTTCAGTATGTGGACTTTTAATTGTTAGAAGGAACACAGAGCTTCCTAGAATATAGATACTAAGTAAAACGTTCACCTGGAACTCAAAGCCCTCAGTATCCCTTTAGCTTCCCTTACTGCTCACCTGTCCACATCATAGACTTCCTGGATCAGAAAACTGTCAAGAACAAGGACTTCAACCTTATTCTTAAAGAGCATCACCAGCCTTCCTGGGCACTGAGCTCTAGGGCTTCGTCTCTTTTCCTCACTGCCTAAGGGGACTGTGGTTAACAGTAAAAGTAGGAGCCCCTCAGCTGCTGACTGGGGGCAGACCCTCCCACGGCACAGCGCCTCCACAGCAGAGAACCAGCCCACAGTGCAAGACCCGCGGTTACGGGGCGGATTACAGGGGGAGATGATTAACGGATGTCAGTGGTAAAGGAATGAAAAGCATGAAGCTGAAAGATCGAATCCACATTTTTAGAGAAGAAAACAGGGGGCAGAAGTCCAAACAACAACAGCCCCAAGTGCCCCGAATGTGTAGTCACAACACACTCCGGCCAATCAGCGGTCTTTTCCCCCCGAGTGATCATCATCACAGGGACACCTAGTGCGTCCCAACTTTCTAGCGAAGCCCTAGAGAGATCGCTTGGCGTTTCCTGACGGCTCGCTATGAATTTACGACATTCCCCGGCTCCTCTGTGTGCTGGGAAGGAGCAGGCATGGGGTGACGGCTGCCATCGTGCTGCGAAATGTGACTGATGCCAAGAAAGGAGATCTTTGGAGCCTTTGAAAGGCTTCCAGGAATGTCAGCATGTGCTGCCTGCCCGCTCTCCGCTGAATGCCTACTTTGGCTGTCTCCTTAGTACTGAGAGTGCCAGACAGGCCTTCACACAAAGAAAGAAAGTGTTTGGGGCCCATGAAAGGGGAAAGCAGAGCCTTTCCGATGTGAATGGTGAGATTCAAGGAGTAGGAAATAAAGTGGCAGGGTGAGGAGGGGCCCTCAGGAAAGGTAGGAATAAAAGACCAGAGAGGAAGCGATGGTATCTATCTACCTACGCGGGGTGACTTCTTTGTAGCTCCGCGATCGAATCTGGAGATGTAGACTTACCATCGCACTACACTCCATGCTTGCTTCGCATGGAAAGATCGCTTGCTTGTAGATTCTCCACGTATCCAAGGACCTCTTGATCAACTGAGAATAAGAATTTTTACGCCCTGCCAAGTCAGAGATCAGTGTACCTCTGTTTCCATTTTAACACTGAATTTCAATGCCATTTGTGCTGCTTGTTGTTGGGGATTTTCTTTGACTCGTTTTACCTCCAATATATTAACAAAATAAGAGATGTCTGTTGTAGTACATCTGAATATCTTGGAATATTTTATTCCTTCGACTGGGTTTAAGAAAGGAAGAGAAATGTTTTGTAGAATGAACCGTTCTCTAACCCTTAGCCATGCTACTCGTTACTCCCTGGGCACAGCATGTACTGCTGGAAGAAAGCACTCTGTGGCGTTCTGAGCTTTTCCAAGGAGGCGGTCTGATGTCATTGGTGGCAGACACAGTATGTATGGATCTGTCTTCTGTCTGCACCATCTGTTTTTCTCCTTACAGGCTATTGTTCAGATTCTTCTCTTCTCTCCAGGAAGTGTGCCTCTCCATAAGAGCACGGGCTTTAGGTGTTAAAGGGACTGAGCTACTATTCTAATGTGGATTCCCTCTGTTCTTTCCTTCCTAGAATCTTATGGCAAGGGCCTTGTATGACAACGTCCCAGAGTGTGCTGAGGAGCTGGCCTTTCGCAAGGGAGACATCCTGACTGTCATAGAGCAGAACACAGGAGGACTGGAAGGATGGTGGCTCTGCTCCTTACACGGTCGGCAAGGCATTGTCCCGGGCAACCGGGTGAAGCTTCTGATTGGCCCCGTGCAGGAGACCTCCTCCAGTCAGGACCCGCCTACTTCTGGACTGATGCACCAGCCCTTTGGCCAACAGAAGTTCTATCAAATGCCAAACCTCCAGGGCGCCCCTCGAGACACCATCTACCAAGTGCCACCTTCCTACCAAAATCAGGGAATTTACCAAGTACCCACTGGCCATGGTACCCAGGAACAAGATGTGTATCAAGTCCCACCATCAGTGCAGAGAGGCATTGCAGGGGCTAATGGTCCCCACTTAAGTAAAAAGGTGAGTGAACAACAGACTGGATTTTTGTTCTTAATTTTTTCCACTGTACTCAAAGCGTGTGTGTGTGTGTGTTTGCGCTCCTAAAATAAGAACTTGAAGCTTCCAAGAAGTACATCAAAGTAGTAAGTATATCTTCCAAGAAGTAAGAATATCTGAATACCTTAGCCTGAGTATTATTTTTCCATTCATTGGTCAGCAAAACCTTCTTGAACGCCCACCCTGTGCCAGGTACTGTTGATCCTTCACCATTATGAGTTCCCGAGCCGTGCCAGGTCACAGTGCATCATCAAGTGTTTCTCTCCAAATTTCTGATAGACCTGCTTTTAGACCTGGACTCTGCACTCAGTTTCCAGTCTTTTCTCTTTCTCCCTTGAGTGGTACAAGGCACCACATTTTGCACTGCCCTAACAATTTGAGATAAGTAGAAAATCGATCTAATTTCAAGCATCTAGTATATTTTCAATGCTTGTGATACAGTGATGAATTCAAGAGTGAATCTGGCCTCCATGATACTTACGCTGTAGTAAGGAGACATAAGCAGACACTGAATGTCAGGTGGGGAATTGTGCTGTGAAGAAAATAATACCAGTGAACTTGTGGAGGAGCATTGCAGGGGAAGGCTTTTCTCTTCAGTTTGCTGGCAAATTCCAAGGGCCTACAATGGGTCCAGTGAGGTTTGGTATTAAGAAGGGACTAATTTAACAGAATAAGAAAAGATCCCTGAATCACAAGAGGAAAGATGCAGTTGGACGCCAGAAAGAGCTGTTGATGCTTATATACATGTGCCCTGCCTTGCGAAAACCTAATACAGCATTTGAATTTACAGTCCCAAGTAGATTATGGAATATCTATTTGCGTGATAATGGAATCCTCTGTTGGAAAAAATAAAGGAGGGGGTGATTTACTGTTGGATTCCTTAAATAACAAAGCCACGAATGTATTTTCAAATCACCTTTTATACAAAACGTGTGTTTTACAAAACACTGCTCAAGAGCACAGGTGTTACATAAGCTGAGTGCATAAACGTTAGGAGGAATTCCTCAAGAAGTTAACAGTTTTCCGACTTGTATTGCCTGGGACAATGATCCCTGTCTGGGGGTCATAGACTGTGCCCGTGACCTTTCAAAGTCCTTCTCACCCCAGGGATTTTAGATTCAAAGGGAGAGTCAAACCAGGCCTCTATCTCCAGAGGGAAAAAGAACAGTTGAAAGGTGTGACTATAAATAAATAACTTCTCTCATTCGTAGCCCTGCTTGTGTGCATCTTAAAAATAGCCCTCCCTCATCGGAGCTGGTGTGAGGCAGACGGGGAGGCCAGCACGGGAAATGCTTGGCCGAAAGGTGGTGGGGTCTGAGCTTTCATCACAGTTTATTTTGGCAGGAAGGTGACATGTTTTTCTCTTTAGACTCTACCTTTTTAGTTCCAAGTCTGAAAAGTCTAAAACTTCGGACTTCCAGCCATGTCATTTGCTATAACTGTACTTCAGGTTTGTTCCTGGACCCTTGATCCATTTAGAGGAGAGAGAGTTTGACACACCTTCCCTTCGACGGAGGTTGGAGTGCCGGGGTTACCATCGGGCACTTGAACTCAGTGTTTTTGTTTTTGTTTTTAATTCTAAAATCAGTGGAAGGTTTTGTGTTTAGCAAGAGGTAGGTGGTTCCTGTAGCGGGAAGCCAAATTCCGGAAGGGCACTCTGCCAGCCCTCCCAGGGGATGCCACAGACCTGGGGGAGGCTTGACCAGAGCTCAGGGGTAGGCAGTGCCCCGAGTGCTGCGCTTCGAGCAGTCGGGGTCTGAGGTGGTAACGTGGTGAGGCAGGAGGGGACGGTCCTGGCTCTTCCCTGACAAACACCGTGTTCTCTAGGACACCTGACCTCGCCCTGAGTCACCTTAGTGCCACTGGTCCTCAGGCTGCCGCCTCCATCCTGTCCACTGGACCATTGGCTCACGCCCCATGGGAGTGGGTGTGCCCTTTCCTTTCCTCTCCCTCTCTTCCTTCTTTCCTTCTTTTCTCTCTCTCTCCCACCCCCTGTTTTTGCTTTCTTTCTCTCTCCCCCTTTCTTTCTTCCCTCCTTCCCTCTTTCCTTCCTTTGTAGTGGAGATGGCTTGGCTGCTAACAGGTGATTTTAACCTTCTGAGTAAAAACAGCTGCTTTAAAAACTTCCATCAACATCTCCCTCGGTGACGTTTCTGACTCAAGACCTTCTCAATGGGTGAGAATCATACTAATGACTTAAGCCACGGCTCCAAGAGTTCATCTCAGTACGGGGGGATCCGGCAGGGTTTGCTTTGAGTTCTCATTGTAGTAGTTTTGCTGACTTACTAAATAGCCCCGTACCCGTTTTTCTCTTTTAATTTCCCATCTGTAAAATGATGGTGAACCCAGAACTGGACATTCCTGGTGGCTTACGTCATAGTCCTTAAAAGCTATTAAAGGAGAGAAAGAGGAGGCAGTAGAATCTTGTTCTGAACCACTAAAGTGTGGTTCTAAAATCTTAGGGAACGTAAGAATCACCCAGAGAGCTAGAGAAGGTGAGTTGAGATGCAGATTCCCAGGCCTCCCCCAGAGTCTAGCCCCAGGGCCGGGGAATCTGCATTTTAGTAAGCTGCTGGGATAGTTCTGGGGGAGGTGGTCCAGGACTGCACTTTGAGAAGCATTGTTACAGGGCCATGAAGGGGGTTGGATATGTTCCAATCTGTGATTCGGGACTTTCCACAGTTAAAGATTCCCTTGATGTTGCTACAGACTGCAGGCTTCAGAAGTTTTATCCACCACAGTTTTTTCTACTAATGAATCACATAGGAAAAAAAAAGACAGTGAATTCTGCCTTGTATCACTCCAACTTTGCTGTCTGGGAAACTCCAGCCCCCACCCACCTTCTTGCATTCTAGCCACGTAAAATGAGATTCATCACTTATTAAATCAGTGGTTAGAGAGAGAAAGAAAATCATATCATCTCCACCCTTTCCTGAAACAAGGAGACAGCATGAGGATTGTGAAAAGAGCCTGGGCTCTGGGGTGAGGGCGACTCCTGGTTCTGTTTCTTTGGTAGCCGTTAATCCCTTGGCAAGTTACTGAACTTCTTTAGACTTCAGTTTCCTCATCTGTCAAATGGGAATAATCATAACTATCTCCTAGGGTTGCTGTGAGAACTCAGTGAAACACTGTATGGAAAGGACCTGGCACAGAGTTGCGCAAAGCAGGGGCTTAAAAGAAATTAGTGCCCCTTGCTTTGATTTTCTTTCCTTTCTCAGAGTTTATTTTGAACTGATCAGCCCTGTTTGTGTTTCATACTCTGCACGGAATATGCAACTACTCTATTGCTAACATATATGCTGTTCTCTTTGAGTGTGTGGCTCCCTCTTTGGTTCTCCAGAAATTTTGTACAGGGTGGAAAGAACTCTCAAAGTTTATACACTGACACCTTGACTTAATTTCATTGGTCTTTTTCACTCTGGGTTTTGTGTGCAGGGCGGTTTTATCCATTAGGCATTGTGGGCAGAATGCCGGAGGTCTACGAGAACGTTGGAGCACTGAATAAAAAGTCTTGGCTCCGAAATATGAAACACAAAAACTTCAAAATAGAAATTAATAAACGTTTAGACAAACGTGCAGGAAACAACACAACGTCAACCTCATTAACTGTCACATTTCGATGTCATAACTGTTTCATTACATGTGAAAACAATTTGTAGGTTAGATTTTTCTCTCTTTGCAAAGACTTCTAAATATGCCTGTGATTGCCAAGAACTCACAGGCATTTCTAAATTAAATGAATTACTCATAGTCCAATAATTTTAAAAGCTGAATTATATTTTTAAGAAGTGTCCTTGATTTTTTAAAGGCAAAATTGTAGTTAATATGGGACTGTGGTTTGGAGGGGACGATTTAGACCCAAACATCAAAAGCATAAGGTCTACAAAAGTCTAAAAGAGCTTAATTTCTCTCCTTCAAAGATCAAAACCTGCCACCTGACTTGATCCACTTTGTGCCTGACCTTCACAGGGAATTACGTGTGTTTCTCTGATTATTCTTTGGACATGTCGCTTTTATTCTAACTGGTGGAATTAGATTTGCTTTGCATCCTTCTGAAGATCAGTTTGGGGCTAAATTATGAATTCCATTAAGGCAGGCAGAGGCCATGGCTGTCTCTTTCCTGCTATAGGCCAAGCTCACAGTAAACCATCAGCACACAGATAACGAGTGAATGCACAGGCAGAAGTGAGAAACAAAGCATTTAATTTGAGTTGACCTTTAAATAAGCTGAAAAGTGGTTCTGATCTTATCACCCCTTCACCATCACACACGAGTCAAATCCCGTGTCCAGCTCATTAGTCTGTTACGACATATGTCAGATTTTACATGGTCATTTTCCCCCAGAAGGCTCTTGGAGAGTGTCACCATCTGTTTTCTGAAATGTTAACTCTCCGTTCACAACAAATGAGCATCCAAAGCATGATGTCACGTTCAACTTTTCTGAGGGCCTAACTTTTATGCATTTTGCCAAATTTAGACAACAAGATTAGTTAACACGTCTGTAGTCGTCTAAAAAGGAGAACCACACTTTTCCCACTGAGGAACAGTGCTTCCTTTACCTATGCTATTATGTATCTACTGCCTTTCCTCATCTGTGCTACCTGTGAACTCCTATTCATACTTTAAAACCCATTTCAATGTTCATCTCCTCTGTGAAGCTTTCTCTGCACCCCAACAGTTTCTCCTGCCTCTGTGGTCCCAAAATATGTTGTAATTTCACTTAATCTCAAGGGAGCACACAGGCTTATTAAAACTTTAATGGCCCACATTTATAGTGTGTATGATGCAAGTACTGCTTGCATCATACTGAGTGCAAGTACTGCTTTGGGGGTGGCACTCAGTAAACTCAAGTAACAGTAGGATTTATCCAAACCCCATGACATCATCTTTAAAGACCATTTCCTACCTTCCAAGGTGAGACATAGCCCAATATTGGCAGGAAATGATTCAAAGATTTTAACCAGGTCTTCCAGGCCCATTCCTTGAAAGGTAATATAAGAACCATAAATAGTTTATGCTACAATGTTTGTGCCTTCTTAGACACTGAGTCATCATAAATTACACACACATGCGGGCACACACACACCCAAAGCCATTGGTTAGGGAACTGAGGACTTCCCTTATTGGGATGTGAAGCATTGCGAAATCTGGTTGCCCAGAACACCACTCATATACCAGCAAACCAACTGCTATATATTAGCCATATGATTTGTCTACCAACAAGTAAAAATAGATTAAGAGGAGATGAAAGCTCCCAGAGAAGATAAACTCTGACTTCACCTCACATTCCTTTGTTCCCTTCCTACACACACACACACACACACACACACACACACACACACACACAAAATCATACACACCCTCAAAAATACTGGGGAGAATCAGTTTGACAGGGCACAGGGTACCTCCAGTTTCTTCGCTTATAAACTCAATAAAATATGACCCTGTTCCAGAATTATGCAATCCTATATAAAGATAATCCTGATTTAAATGAATTTTTTTCCTCAGTACCATGGCTTTTTAGTGTATGCAAACAAGTGATTGTTCACCTAAAATCTCCACCCTCAAGAGTCAAGATAAAGTTTAAATCTTACACAAAATTCAAGGTCCTTGAGCATTTCAAGAGCTCTATGACCTCACTTCAAAAAGGAAAAGTATCTCTTCCCAGTTAAGTCACCCACGCCAATGGAATGAGCAAACTGTGATACCTCCTTAGAAATGAACAACGGTCTTTTTTGTTTGGTCAATGCCAAGGCCTTTATAAAACTCATAGATAATGCATATTTCTAGGAAGGATTTAGTAACTTCTTACAAACTCACGACGAAGCGAACAGAGGTAATCTTCCTTCCTTCCCGAATGATTTCATGCTAAGTGACTGTGCTTATCGGAGAGACTAGGTCAGCATCATACGTAGTATGTTGGCTGGCTCAGTAGGTAATGCTCTATTTGTGAGGGAGAGAAAAGAATACGGAATTTTGGTGATTTGACAGTAAAACTGAGACTTACTGTTGGTTGAACGCGTTTTTAAAAGCAGACTTGTCTGAGTCCCTCGTGCAAAATGCAGAGCTGGGCGCCTTCTTAAATAGCTGTGCCGTGAGCCTTGCTGTCCAGGTCCCCGTCCAGAGAGGCACCCTGCTCCTGTCTAAGGGGCGCAGGTGCGACTCACTCGGGACGTGTATGTCTCCCTTCAAAGCTGTGATTCCAGCAACGTATGAAGGGCACCAAGCAGTCCCATCTTTAAAGGGACCCCACAGTCGATCAATTTTCGAAGCCAAAACAAATCCCTTAGCAAGGCCATCATCACATCGCATTCATCTGCATAATTTTTATAATACTTGCTTTTCTTAAAGCATCGTGTGTTTAAACCAGTTATTCCTCAGAGTAGTCGCGCGTTTTCACGTTTCAGCATGTTATTAAGCTACTCACTTCTTCTAAGGATCGTTTTAGATCTAAAGGGGGGTGACGTGCAGGTGCCTTTGAGCTTGGTCATACGTTAGGGGCGTTACGTGCATAACCTCATCTAACCCCCCCAACAGTCTCACTAGGTGTTCGTCACAGCCTCCACTTTACAGGGGAGGAATCTGAGGTCTGAGAAGTGAACTTGCTGAGGGACATGCCTCTAGGAAGAGGCAGGATTGATATTTGAGCCCACATCTGTCTGACTCTGAAGCTAATGACTTTTACGTCCCAGCTAATGGTTGATGTTGCCAAGCCCTAAAATAAGAGGGCATATTTAAACACCAGAACCCTGTGTGCTAAAAAGCATCCTGTTGGTCAGAAAGAATGAAAGGCACTGCCAAAGGCTCCCACCTCAGATCCAGAGCATAGCCTCAATGCTGAAGGAGTCTGAGTTAACGACCAAGGAGATGCCCGCCACCCGGCTGCAGTCACTTGCTTCAGGGCAGGCCGACCCTCAGAAGGCCTGAGCGGGTCATCAAGGTGCTGTAAAGACCGTGGTACCAACGTACTGCTACACTGGCTTTCTCTGCCATTGGAAACACCGTCTTTTCAAATGACTTCACATTGTTCCAAGTGAATAACTTCATTTAACCAGATACAGTCAAATCTCCCAGAACTGGCTTGCCAGTGTGAAAGGGACACCCCCAAAATATAAGATACCCAGATTTCAAGTTTTGCTTCTCAAATAAGGAAGTGACTTTCTTTAGGAGTATTTATTTGTGAAGTTAATCTGTCTCACCGTGTAGCCTATAAACACTGTGTAGCCAACGTGGCACTGGAAGGGGGGGCGCTGATGGGCTGCTGGACCCCATTAACCGAGGTGCTCCTTCACACCCCTGTGGCCATCGAGCTGAATAACCTCTGAACTTTAGTCCCCTCAACTGTGAAATGGAAAGTAGGGTTGGATTATCGCTTAATGGTCTTGGCTAAAATTTTATGACCCAGACATCCTTATCTGATTCTTTCCCAGAGTCACTTGAAAAGTTTAGTAAGATGACTTGGCCTCAAGATTCTTAAGAAAGAAGAAAAGACACTCAGGCGCTGCTGTAAATTTCAGTTGACCCCTACGTTTTGGCATATCCTTCTTTTACCTTCCTTTAGGATCCTGTCCACCTTTTATCTGGAAACCGCGGTCTCCTTCAGAGGATAGAACCATGTCTTAGAAAGCAAGGAGCAGGCAGGAACACGGGAGAGGGGGGTCGGGGGTGCTGAGCGGGGGGGCCGCAGAGTTCGCAGACTTGGTCCCATACATGAGAACGCTTCCGGGGAGCGTCCCGTTAAGAACTCTCCTCCCTGCTTTGTTACCAAGAGCTAAGAAAGTGTGTCATCCTGGAACTCGTTTTCTGCCCATTTTCCTCTGTTTCACCCTCTCGCCTTGGGTGAGACCCTTGATGAGTCTGATGCCTCTTGAAGCGACAGCCCTGCCGCAGCCTTGGGTCAGCGCCGTTCAGAGCTGGCAACAAGTTCTGCCATGTGAGCTGTTTGCTCCATCCTCCATCATGTCGGGTCTCCCAGTTAAGTCACAGCGTCTTTCCTGTCCCTATTTAGGAGGAGACGATACCCATAGGCACCTGGGTGCAGAAATTCCCATCCCTTTCCTCTTTCCATAATCGCATCCCTTGAGGGCTGTCTGTGAGCACCTCTCTAAAACCCAATTCAAAATCTAGATTTAGTGCTTCGTGGTTTATTGAATTTATTTGGACAAAAAAAGAACCAAAATGCTCGTGCCTTTTATAGTTTTCACTCAAAGAACATTTCAGTCCATGAGATATAAAAAAAAATGGCTGTGCTGTGCCCATCTCTGTCCCAGACTGTATTCAGCTTCGTCCAGAGAAACACCTCAAACACTTGCAGAACCCAGGAGTCATTTCCCGTCATGTTCTTTCATGTTTAAACGCTTCTAGCTGCTCTTTGGCGCTTGGTCACTCCATAACTAAATATTGCTTTAGCACTTGCTACACAAAGAGCTTCCTGAAAGCAGCAGGGGAGACATGCTGGAGGCCTGACAATCGGGGCACTGTTTATATGCAGTGGTTTGCCGCCCGAACGCTGTGTCAAAGGAAAGGGACCCAAGAGCGCCATTCCACCTCTGAGCTTTCAGTTGTGACTCATTTGAAAAAAAGAGCCTGGCCGTGATTTAGACGTGGCTAGCAAAAGGCTACATTCTAGCATAAAATCAGACATCAAAATGTCTTTGAGGGAAAGTAAATCACCTCCCAAAATACAGGGGGAGAAATCTTGATGAGCACGAGAGAAGCAGTAGGAAGGGTTAACGGTGCACGGGGCCCATGAGGGTGTATTTTAAAGGCCGGACTCAGTTTTCATTATATTGTTGCTATAACAAGTAAATAAATGAGCTCACTGCTACACCCAAGTGGGGCAGAAAGAATTTATAGAGAATTAATAAATCCAGTCAGAGAAAAGCAACAAGTAATCTTGGATTTTAAACAGACAAACCTCCATAACTTTGCAGTTTCTGAAAATGGGATCCAAGTTCTAATGAGCACACTGATAATTCTGATGTTTCTTTTCCTGGGTTTTCTTTAAAGGGAAAGGGTCACACAGTTCATGGGCTTTAAGACAAAGAAGTTATTATAAGATCAAATAAATACTGTGGTGGCTCTGTTAATGCTTTTTAAGGGCATTTAAGTGAAATAAGTCCTTTCCAACAGGCAGTTTTAGAAATCAAAATACTCTTGTTAATGTACAGGTCCCAGAGATAGTATAAATAAAACTGGGTGTCAAGGAATTAAAGACAGGAAGCAATGTAATTTTACTTTCCACATATGTCTAGAAAAATGCAAAAGATGGCTGCTAATCAGGGAGGCCTGCTTTTGCGTTCAGATGATCTTAGGTGCTGTTAATGGCGAGGTTATAAATCTGTACTGTAATCATCATGGACCACCTGGGCTGCCCAGTTCTTGGCTAGGCCTTAGGGCAGAACACCAGGAGCTGGTTACACACCTTCCTGCTCTGCCAGATCCGTGGGTGAAACCCCACTGGGCCATTATCGAGGCATTATCTAGATATCAGAAGCAAAGCATGGTGTAATTCACACCATTCCTAATGTTGCTTTGGATTGTAGAGACTTAGACACAATTAAATCATGGGATACAGAAACTTAAAAGAGTGACAAAAGACTCCTCCCTATACCCCTCCAAGTGGGATTTCATATTACTTTTTAAAATTTTGTTAAAGTTATAAAAAATTCTATTTTTATGATTTTGAATTTCTTTTTTGATACGTACATACATCCAATGTAGAACTATGAAGAATAATAGTAATACACTAGAACAGGACCAAGGCCGCCCAAGTTCCCTGTGCTTCTCGCCATCCCATCTTGGTCTCATCCACTCTACCCAATTCTTTCAGTCAAACAGGAGGGTTTTTCTGCATCCTTTTTACTGTTTTGTTCTTTCGGGTTGCTGATAGCATGGAAGGAGGGAAAGAGTCAAAACAGGGGCGAGCGTTGGAGGAGAGAAATGAGAGTTTGTGATAAGTATGTGAGCAGTAGGGCTTGTGCAAGGGAGCACAGAACGTGGCGGGACCTGAGACCCTATTAATCGGCTTTCACAGGGTCGGTGGGTGGGCAAGGAGGATCTGCCTTCATGAATGGTACAGCCTGCTCCCTTCTCACTTCCCCTAGTGCACCCCTGAATGGGCAGCATCTTGCTGAAGCTCTCCTAACCACAGGGCCTCTGTTTCTGCTATGCCCCATCCCAGGCTCCCACCAGCTCAGCTTTAAGGAGGCAAACTAGATGCCCAAGTAGACTTGCTGAGACCTTGGTACAAGTGATACCATGTGAACAGAAGTTGTCTTTATAGAAAGTGTTTTGCTTCTAGACACTCCTCACGGGTGTGCGTCCTACTTCTCGGTGAGATCCTCTTGACACACCCAGCATGTGCTCTTCCACCGGAAAGAAATGCAGAGGAGAAATTCAATAAAGCCTCTTGGGTTTGGGACTTTGCTGTCTTTCTCTTGGATAAATATCTTTATCTCTCAGATTATAAAGCACGTTTTCTCCTGGGGTTTTCCACTGGTGTGTCTTGTGCTGTTATGGTGATAACTGTGACAATGGCAACACTGATATGACCAGAGTAAAATAGTAACCCAAGTAAATACACTGATGATCACCAAGGGCAAAAGTCTCTTGTCATCTATCACTTTAATTTGAAATTCCCATTGCCTCGTAGACCTCACTGGGAACACTGTATACATTTGTGAAGATTAGTCTCTTTTTCCATGACTTAAATCTAGGAATGATTCAATTTTGTATTCTCCTACGGTTTAATCATGAAACATTTTGAAAGCAAACAGCCTTGAGATCTGTGATCACCAAGACAGAAACATCCTCATCCTATTTGGAAGGAAGCAGGAATGGGCTGTTTTGTTCTTGTTTCTGCTGCCTTGTCTCCCGAATTCCTAGTTATCTTTGATTGTGTGTTGGACATCTGTGGTTTTTAGAAAATATTTGCAGAAATAATACAAGGCCTGTAACGCTGTTCAGAGAGAGTAAAAATCCAGAGAGGATTTAACCTGCTCTGCCAGCCTCACAGACACACATAAATCTGATTTCAGGCTTTGAGATGTCCTCGCCAAGCCTGATGACGTAAAACCTAGCTTTAGCCTGTACAAGGGTGGGTTCACTTCCAGCTACTCCTTACTTTCGCATGCGGCCCTTAGGGTCCCAACCCAAACTGCGGGTTGGTTATCAGGGGCCCTACCTTGGTGAGCCCTAGAGTCCAATGTTTCCCTTCCCCCATAGAAGCTGAACAAACACAATGTAGCCCCTCAGACCTGTCTTAGATCAGCAAATGCCGCCAGAGAAAAAGCAGCCTCAAAATTTGGGCTCCCCTCTATGAATTCCTTCTCCACTTTTCAGTTTTGACCTGGTAATCCTTTACTATCTTTTAACTTTTGATGTTATCAAGAAGATTTTTCCTATATTCTCCTCACTTTTTTAAAGCTGTCTTCATTAGGGTGATTGATCTGAATTACCTAGTCCACAGTTTAAGCCCAAAAGTAAAATCTGCTTAACCTAGGTAACAATTATGATAAAAATAGCCGAGGCCTACGGGTTTATGCTTTGCCAGGTACTTTATGTACTTGGTCTCATTTAATACTCCTAATAGCCTCTAAGTATTATTACTTCTGTTTTACTAATGAGGAAACAGGTCAGGAAATACCTTGGTCATGTCGTCACAGCTACTAAGTGGTAGAGCAAGGATCTAGATCCAGCTCTGCCTGGGCCCAGCTTACGCTCTCAGTCACTCCCCTCATCAGACCTAATCCTTTCAATGAGCCAAAGACCCAATGTGGCCTTGGCCTTTGGTAGAAGACTTCATGCAACACGGGCCTGTCGCATATTTTCAGAACTAGAGAAAGTATGACTCCTCTTCCTTTCTATTGTATTTTTTTTTTCTGATGTTAAGGTAAAAAGCAGAGTTAGTTTGCATTTCTTTTTGTAAAACTCCCCCATATATTTCTGGCTTGTGGCCGAGAAGAATGCAGGTGTTTGGGTCACATGCAAGCTCTAGATTGGGGAAAAGGAAACCATCTAGTGGCCCTTCTTTGCCGCCATCCAACCGTGGTTTGCACCAGATAGTAGTGCAGGTGATTATTCTTCCATGGTGTCTGATTTCTCAACTTTACCTAACATTCAGCCTGCTTTCTTGGCCACGCCACTTGCCCAGCACTACCATGCATGGCTGATAAAGACATGTCCCTTATCCCATGGGCCCCGCTCATCCTAGAGCTGACTTACCTGGAAACCAACCTCATCCTCTACAGGCAGACCTGTTTAGTGTCCTCTCCAGATCCACACCAGTTTGCTTAAGAAAAGCCTTGAGTTTTCCTTTAGTTCATTAATATATTCAATCAATACGTTTATCTCAGATCTACTATATTCAAGGCACTGTGCTAGGCCCTGCTGTTTATATACAAATGGAGGAGAAATGGTCTCTGTCTCCACAATGCGAAGAGAAGAGATGGTCTGAAACAGTGAAACCTCAAGGGTTAAGCAGTGTTACAGATGTATATGCACACGTGGAAGTTTCCAAGGACGGAGATATTGTATCTGTCAGAGAAAGGCTTTGTGGGAGAGAGGCACTCAGGTTGGCCCTGAAAATTGAATGAAGTTTGCACATGAGGAAAGAAAGATGAGCGTCTTGGACAAAGACACAGTGTGAGTGAAGACGCAGAGGTGTGGCACGCAGGGCACCTATGAAAAATGGAGTGGTTCAGTCTTGCCAAAGCACAGAACTGGTGAAGAGCTTTCAGGTCCTGCCCTCGGACTGAGGAGGAAGGAAGAAATACACAGATGAAAGCAAAGACTGGGCACCCTGGGGGCCAGAGACGTGTCGTTTGGCCAAGATGCTGTTTGAAATATTTGAGCCAATTTCCAAAATCAGATATCACATAAAAATCCAGATTTCTTTTTTCTTTAATCATTTAAATTTTATTTATTTTTTACACAGCAGGTTCTTATTAGCTATCTATTTTATACATATTAGTGTATACATGTCAATGCCAATCTCCCAATTCATCTCACTACCACCCCCCACCTCCAGTTTCCCCCCTTGGTGTCCATACGTTTCTTCTCTACATCTGTGTCTCTATTTCTGCCCTGCAAACCAGTTCATCTGTACCATTTTTCTAGCTTCCACATATATGCATTAATATATGATATTTGTTTTTCTCTTGCTGACTTACTTCACTGTGTATGACAGTCTCTAGATCCATCCACCTCTCTACAAATGACCCAATTTCGTTCCTTTTTATGGCTGAGTAATATTCCATTGTATATATGTGCCACATTTTCTTTATCCATTTGTCTGTCGATGGGCATTTCGGTTGCTTCCATGACCTGGCTATTGTGAATAGTGCTGCAATGAACATTGGGGTGCATGTGTCTTTGCATGTGTTTTCTCTGAGTATATGCCCAGCAGTGGGATTGCTGGGTCATATGGTAAATCTATTTTTAGTTTTTTAAGGAACCTCCCTCTGACGTCTCATGAAAATTGGAAAGATCTGGCAACACAGGGAGTATTTTTTCAGGATAGTGGTCGGCTGGAGCTGAGGACTGGCTGCCACCTTTCAAAGAGTACGAATTCTGTGCCCCCAACACAGGGTCCCGGCTTATCTCTCCCTTCACCCAGCCTGCTCAGCCCACAGGCATCTAAGCGTAAGGCCCTGGCTCTGCTACAGGTGCAAACTCAAGCCAACTGAATGTGGAGACACGAATGACAGACCTCAGGGCTCTGTCCCAGCCCACTGACTCTCACACCTGACGGTTTTCAGGGTTCCCTAGCCCTCGCTGCTACCCCAGACACAGACTCCCTTTTCAAATTTCAGTATGCACGGCTCTCAAAATTATGAGACTCAGAAGTCTTAACAGCATCTCTGAAACGCTCGTGCTGCCCAGAATCTGAGGCTCAAAATGGTGTGAATCAAAGTGTGTGTGTGTGGGGGGGGGGGTAAGTCATGTTTGTTTGTGTTTTTTTCTACAAGCGGAACTGGTAGAGAGCTAACGTGACCCCAGTCTCCAGGCTTTAGATCCTCCCCTGCCGGGGTCCGGCCTCCGAGGTTTAGTCCGTGGACTCTTCCCTTTCTAAACGTCTATAGTCTGCCCTTCTCTGCTTCATAGCTCTTCTCAAAGTGTCCACCTTCAGACTCTTCCATTAGTTGACAAGAACAGTATACTAACGTCCAAGGAAGGTTGGATCCCTCATCTGGACAGAAAATCCATATTTGGACAATGCACATCCTCTGCAGGGCAACCAGGAAAGTAGGCGGTCATAGAGCCCTGGGGAGCCCACGGTTCAGCCCCCTTTGTGGCAACACTAAAGAGCTAAGAGGTCAGTTTGGTAATTCCTAAGGCTAAGCCCTTATAACTATAAATAAATACGCAGAATGAAAGGAATGCAGGAAAGAAAAACAAATGGAGGAAAAAAGGAAATGAAAAACCTGACTTGATTTCATTGAGAAAATTAGTTTTTAAGATGCCCTTTGTGTAGCAATTACATCAGTGCCTTGCCGTGCAAATGCCCAGGAGATTTCTTCCCAAATGTACATCCCCTTAGCTAGACCTTGGTGTTCCTCATAGGCTGAGGTTCAGTAATCCTGGGAAAGGAGAAAGGTTTTTGTGGACTGTGTCAAGCAGGAAGAAAAGGCCTTATGAACCACAAAACTGGATACTTTGTAAGGTACAGAACAGTCAGCACTTTCCTCTGAGGAGAGAACACACAATTGGCATGAAAGTGACCCAAGCAATGGGGTGAGTTGGAGAAGGTCCAAAAGTAGAGGAGGTCCAGCTCCTTTTGTTCTCTGGGGCGTCACAAAGGGGCTCACTCTGTGCCCTGCCTGTGTCTGACCAGATGCACAGCCCCGGTCCCATTTCCACGCCATTTGTGGACCGATGTGAATTGGATAGTAACATCAGGATGCTGGCATCGGGGAAGGTTGTACTTTGTTGGCTTTTTCCCCCTGTGGTTTTTCACCATCTGTTTCTTTTAATGCATAAACAAGGAAAATGACTGGTTTGGAATGCAAAGTTTTTAAAAAACCAGATGACCACAGGCATCCTCTAAATGAGAAAGAGAGAGCACGCGGGGGGTTCTGTGACATTTGTCAGGAAGTGAGACCTTAAATACCGGGAAGCATTAATGCTCCCTGCCAGGGACGATCTGCAAAGGCAGGGCAGAGCCTCGCTGGCGACCCGCCTTCCTGAGGTTGTGCCTTATGTTTACATGTCACCAAGCGCTATTTTCAGATACTAGCACCACCCCATCTATCTCCCAGCCCCGCTCCCTTTTTTAAACTAAAGATGAAACCCGTCTGCTGGCCTTCAGCATAACCAGCCTTGGTTTTCCATTAGCGTTATTACTAACTTGGCAACCTTGGATAGAAGCCACTCTTAGAAACTTGTAGACTGAACAAAAGCTGCGCTGTGAGCAGGTTTTATTAAACAGCCAAAACAGAGAGCTATAAATAGAGGAGCTGATGAGACAGACCAAGAGAAGATGCTTCATTTCTCTCCTGGACAATAGCGAGTGAAGAAAAAAATTATATAAGGGCATTGGGAACACAGTGTATCTTTCTTGAGCAAAGAGCAGCCTGCTTTAAAAAGGAAGATTTGCTCTGCACAGCACAGTAGCCACTTTGTAAACTGGTTCTGTATGTTGCATGCCAACAAACCTTAAAGCAAGAGATTCCTTTTTCAAACCCGAGGCAGTGGCGAGATTGGATGGGATGGTGGCTGCATACTAATCTCGTTTACCTTCATTGCAAGCCATAATCAGCTACAAGCACCAGGGATTTAAAAGCAAATTGAACCCGGGCATTTAGAGCCCCCAGGGAGAAGGGCACTGGTGCATTTGGCTGAGTTCCACCCATTTCGGGGTAAGATGGATATGAGCATTTTTTGCATAGTTTTGCAGGCAGCCTGACGCCAGAGTTTTCACATTAGAGAAAGGATAAAAGATGATGGTTTCTTAGGGAACAACATACTCTTCCTAATTTGCAGTGTCTGTTCTCACAAATGTCATGAGCAATACTTAGGTGGGTGCTGTTAGCACTCGGGGGACAGGGGTTAGGCAGAAACAAGACCCTAGTCATTTAGAAGCTTTGGGGGGATTAAATATATTTTCGGAGGAGTTTAAGTTCCAGTCGTTTCTCTACCTGTGCTTAGGACACAATGAAGTGTGTAGATATGAAAATGCGAGCCTGTCGGGTGAGATTTGTTTCATTGACATTGGTTCCAGATGCTCGAGCTGCGATGAGTGTACTTGACTTTTGACATCACTTGGACGTAGGTAGCGTCTGGATGTTTGCTTCCCCGGTGGAAATGGGAAAATGATTAGACCTCAACTCTCTTCCTGGTCGGCTCCCAGACTCAGTATTTCATGTGTTTCGTTCGTTGAAATGAAAGCTCCTGGAGGCTTCCAAGGGCAGCGCTGTGTGAACCTTCATAAAAGTACTCTAGTGGCCTATGGAATTTTAGTTATAATCATACTAACGTCAGATGAAGAGGCTTCCTGGGGAAGGTATGAGAGGAATTTTAAGTGGCCGAACTCTATTTACAAATAGTTTCAGAACCTTTTTTTTTTTTTTTTAAATGCTGTGCTTTTGATGCTCCAAAGGGTTGATCTAGGACTTTCCTAATTCAAACATGATTCTCCTTTCAAGTACCTTTGGGAATTCAGACTTTATCTGACTAACTTTGAGGTGATTTTGTTACCATGAGGAATGGGGACAGAGGTATTTCAGGGAATGGTTCTTCACTGGGATTCAAGAGGGATTTAAAAGTTTACCGTTGTCTCCTTCCTTTTGTCTCTTCCCTCTTTCTTTGTGTGTGTGTGTGTGTGTGTGTGTTGTGGGTTTTTTTTCTTTCTTTCTTTTTAGTTGGGTGAAAGATGAGGGTGGAGTGTCTGATTAGGAGGAGGCTAGGAGATGCCCTCAGGACTCGGCTTGGAATTTTACCCCCGTGTCTTCCTGTCCACAGGTGATCACGCCGATGAGGACAGGCCACGGCTATGTGTACGAGTACCCATCCAGATACCAAAAGGACGTCTATGATGTCCCTCCTTCCCAGACCGCTCACGGGGTGCGTACCAGAAATGTGGTCACTGGGGAAGAGGGCGGCTTTGCTTCAGGGCTACAGAGGAAAGGGCAGTTCACAAAATATGTACAGGTCATGTGACGCTTTATTTAGGTTGTCTATCCAGGGGCCATTTTAGCCAATGTTTTAAGGTATGTTTTCTGGCTTTGCTTTAGTAGGGAATCGAGGCTTTGATCTAACAAAGCTCTTATTGCTTATCAATTTATCAGGCAGCATAAAATTTAAGCTACAATTTAAAATACAGACAGTGCAGGCAGTTTACCTAAGATCATTTTTATATTCAGTCTAAGTCAAAGAATACAAAATTGAAAAAGAAAAATTCCATCAATCCTTTATTACATAGAATTCAGCCGAAGAGCAAGGGAACACATAACCTGGTAAATAAATCCGTCATTAAAAGCTTAGTACGTAAAAAATGACACGTATAAGCCATTTCCGTGCTGGGTAACTCTGGTGGGGTGTTTCTCTTCAGGTGTACGACATTCCACCGTCGTCTGTGAAAGGCCCCGTGTTCTCAGTTCCAGTGGGAGAGATAAAACCTCAAGGGGTCTATGACATCCCTCCTACCAAAGGGGTAAGTGAGCTACTACAGAGCAGCAAAAAACGTGTGTGTGTGTGTGTGTGTGTGTGTGTGTGTGTGTGTGTGCGCGTGTGTGCGTGTGTGTACTGGGATAAACAAACCAAAGAGGAGAAGCTAGCCTTTGTAAGAGAGTACAGAGAGGGAAGAGAAGGGGGGAGGGAGGAAGAACCGGCAATAAAGATAATTCTAGGAATTCCATATTTAGGGGCCCACACTAAAAAAACGGGGAGTCGGTAAGGAGAGCCGATAAGAAGGTAAAGTAATCAATTCCGTTTGGCAAGCGACTGCTGTATCTCATGTAGCTCACGTTTATATAGGGTGTCACAGCTTACTCAGGCCGTACATATGTGGGTTAACGCATTGGACTCATTCTGCCCAGGAAGTACAGTCATCCTGATTCTGCAGATGAGGGAACCGTGTCTCAGAACACTGAAGCGGCTTAGTGGGCAGCACACGGCTGACAGGTCCGGGAGAGACCCTAGGCCTCCTGACGCCTGGCCGGGGCTGCTGATGCATCACCTGCCCTCCCAGCCTGCAGCAGCTGAGGAAGGAGCCCCAGGAGGTGCTCAGCGATGCAGGCCCAGGAGAGCAGCGCAGGCAGGAGGGGTCCACGCAGGGCAGCGTGGAGGCCAGGGAAGGATGCACTTGTCAAAGGGCGGGGGAGGTGAGGGCAGGGAGACGCTTAGGGGTGGAGGGCGAGCGAGAGGGAGGCAGCGCCTGGCCCTCATCCTGACGTACCGCTCAGTTTCCGCACCGTCACATGAGCCAACTGAGCGAATAACAGCTTCGCTCTCCACTTGTTTTTCAGGGATACGCCATTCCACCTCCTGCCTGCAGAGATGAGGCCGGGCTTAGGGAGAAAGAATACGACTTCCCCCCTCCGATGAGACACGCCGGCCGGCCCGACGGCAAACCCGAGGGCGTTTATGACATCCCCCCAGCCGGCACCAAGCCCCTGGGGAAGGACCTTCACGCTAAATATAATGGCGACGCTGCAGCGGAGCTGGCGCCACGGAGACACCAAAGCATTTCCCTGAGCCACCCGGCCCCGCAGCTGCGCCAGCCCGGGGGCTCCCAGAACGACGCCTACGATGTCCCCCGGGGGGTCCAGTTTCTGGCACCGCCAGCAGAAACCGGCGGGAAAGCAAACCTCGAAGAGAGAGACGGGGTTTACGACGTGCCGCTGCGCAACCCGCCGGACGCCAAAGGCTCCCAGGATGTGGTGGACGGCATCAACCGGCTGTCCTTCTCCAGCACCGGCAGCACCATGTCCACGTCCTCCACCACCTCGAAGGAATCTTCGCTGTCTGCCTCCCCATCCCAGGACAGAAGGCTCTTCCTGGATCCAGACACGGCCATCGAGAGGCTCCACCGGCTGCAGCAGGCCCTGGAGATGGGCGTCTCGGGCCTGATGGCGCTGGTCACCACCGACTGGCGGGGCTACGGGTACATGGAGCGACACGTCAACGAGGTCCGCGCCGCTGTGGACAGGGTGGAGCTGGCCCTGAGGGACTACCTGCACTTCGCCAAGGGGGCCACGGCCAACGCCTCCTGCCTGCCGGAGCCCCCCCTCCACAACAAGATGAAGCGGGAGCTCCAGAGGCTGGAGGACTCCCATCAGATCCTGAGCCAGACCAGCCATGACTTAAACGAGTGCAGCTGGTCCCTGAATGTTCTGGCTGTCAACAAGCCCCAAAACAAATGGGATGACCTGGACCGGTTCGTGATGGTGGCAAAGACAGTGCCAGACGATGCCAAGCAGCTGACCACGACCATCAACACCAACGCGGAGGCCCTCTTCAAGCCGGGCCCTGGCAGCTCGCATGGGAAGAGCGGGCCTGAGAGCATCACGAACTCCGCGGAGTGCCCACACGCCAGCTCCCAGGTACAGCGGCTGCATCCCGGGGACCACAAGGCTCCAGCCCTCAACAAGCCACTGCCCCCAAGCCTGGGCAAGGACCAGCCCCCTGACTGTAGCAGCAGTGACGGCTCGGAACGGAGCTGGATGGATGATTACGACTATGTCCACCTCCAGGTAAAGAACCAGACTCCTACGGCACCTACACTCACATGCAGGGGCCTGGGGCTAATGCCTATAAGGCTGGTAGCTAGACTACCAGAGCCGAGACCAAGATTAATGTTCAGAAACACGATGAACGGTTCACAGATTGGAGGCAGTGTTGTCCAGTAGGAAGAATACTGGCCTGAGAGTCCTGAGTCCTCTAGACTTTTCCGTGACACTGTGTCACCAGCTTCTGTAACCTCATCTCACTGCCTCATTTGCAGAATGAACGAAGTGCAGGGGTGGATTAGATCTGATGGATACGCTTCAGGCGAGCAGGAGGAGACTCCCCAAGTAGGTTAGCGGGCCCGCAAATAGACATACCAGCTCCACTTCTGTTTGCATTTCATGATACGGTTCTGCACGATACCTTATTTGGAAAAAAGAAGTAGGGCGAGGGGTGTTTCACGGTTAAGGAAAAAGATTTGAAAACCTCTGAATTTCTAAGGTCCCTTCAGCTCTATACTGTGTATGTGTATGTGTGTAGCATTACTCACAGAGAAACTTAACCCCACCATAGGCTGACCTTGTAGAGCACTGGGCATTTGCCAATTGACCTAGAACTTAACGGCATAGGGAAATCGGGCCGTCACAGTCTGCGTCCTCCAGGTGGAAATTCCACCAGGTTGACTCAGGATCCTGACAGCTTTCCCTTCGGGGGATTCAAACATTCTACAAGATCCATTATTTAGAATTTGCTTCACTATCTTATTCTGCCATTCTTTTCATTTGACTGACAGCCATGAAGTCTCCTGAGGATTATGACACACAGTTCCTTTGCCTACAACTGGGGAGGGGAGAGCAGAGCCACACCTTGTGTTGAAAAGAAGTATGGGGAGGGAGTAGACCGAGGCATTAAACACTGACCTGGCTGGTTGTCCAACTCTGCCTCTTGGGAAATGCTAATTTGGTGTAGAGCTGTAGATGACTGAAAGAAACTAGAAATACAATGTGGACCATGTTTAGACCCCCGTTAGGGGGTTTATGGGTTTGCATATAATCTATTAGAAAAGAGCGCTGAGAAAAAGTACCGCTTACGGAGGTTTGAAGGGGGCCATGGTTAACCTCCAAAAACGGTAAAGTGGAGCGGACAGCGTGACACCCCACATGCTAATGGGTTTTAGTTTTCGGTTCTCATCCGCACAGTGACTCTGGAAGTCTGGCCGAGAAGCCCTGCCTGGGGTTCACAGGGCCTAACTGGGCATGCGGGAAATTGCCAAGGCAGCGGAAAATGGAAGAGTATTCACGTGTCTGTCAATGAAATTGTTAGCATAAGCGAATCCTAGTGGTGACGTCATGTTTTCTTTATGTTGGAAAATAATAGGGTAAGGAGGAGTTTGAGAGGCAACAGAAGGAGCTCTTGGAAAAAGAAAACATCATCAAACAGAACAAGATGCAGCTGGAACATCATCAGGTACGTTCGATCAGAACAAAAACTACTTGGTATTGAAAAGATTTCCCACTTAATAAGGAAACTATAACTTCAAAAGATCATGGTTTTGATCCTCCCAGTACACTTTGGCATAAACAAGCTCCAAGGCACATAATAGGGTATAAGAACAAAGAGAAGGTCTATGGCCTTAGTAATCTAGCTGGGTGTACCTGGACCATGTCCAAATACAGTTTTTCCAGGCTAAGCCTGTACATCTAACATATTAAGACTATTGGGCTAAGGCGGTTGGTCTCAAGGAGTAAGACGCACTCAAGCTGGCCCAAGCAAACAGGTTTTGTAGTAAAGCCACAATAGGGGAATCTGAGAACAGAAAATGAGGATATAGCCATGTCTTAAGGCACTAGGACTGTCAGTGTCCTCTCCTTCCTGGACTAACTTGGTGTCTCTCTAAGTTGACTTCCTTGGCCTCTATTTTCTGGTAGTTTCCTCTGATTATCTACTCATTTGGTTCCCCTGTAACTTCACAGAACCCACAGCTGGACACTCAAAGCCTTTCCTATATATAGTTTTTCATCTCAGCTTCCTCACTAATAGTCAGCCCCTTCTGTGGTTTATCAAATTCCTTAAAAAAGAGTCTGGGCCATTATCTATCTCCCTCTGTCTCTCTGTCTCTATCATCTCTATCTCTGTCTCTCCCCAAGCCTGTGGCTTGGCTGTTCTTGGTCCAATCTAAGGGGAGGAGGGCAGGATCCAGTGTTTTCAAAATATATCCAAGTCCATTTACTAAGGGCTTTGGGCAAGGCAGTTTCATTCAAAAGTTGGGCATGAGTGGGGCAAATAATAATGGGTATTGCTAATACAAGGGCACAAAAATAACGAGAAATGGATGGAGGATTTATAGGCCTTTTAGGATGAACTGAAATGGCATGTAGGGACATGAAATGGCGCACTGAACTCAGGAAACCAGAGTTCTAATCTGTGCTTTCTGGCCAACCAATCATATGACCTCAGGCAAGTCACTTAACCTCCCTGAACTTCCATTATTTCTCTATAAAATGAGAAAGTCCCTCTCCCCTCCGACCTAATGAGATGATATATTTATGAACATACTTGCAAAAGCATAAGCTGACTGTCTTGAAGCATCGCCCTGTATCTGTTTATGTTTGCTTTGGCATTTGCCCAAGTAAGACTGCAGGGCTTTGGGGAACTTGTTGAAATCATAGTAATTCCTAAGAAGAAAACAGAGTCTACAGAAAAGGAAAGCTCGCTGTGCACTTCTCAGGGGAGAAGCTGCGTGAGGTTAACCCTGCTCAGACGCAACCCTATTTCAGGGCAGAAGACTGAGTCCTAAACTCCAGTCACAGATAGATAGTCCTTGCCTGTAAAAGAGAGCCTCTCCTGACACTTGTTGCAATAGCTGGAAATTATTATCATTGCAGTTTAAATAATCCACCAGCTGGGGGCAGTGAGGAGAGAAGGGAGAAAGCTAACACTGAGTCTGACCTTGTGTGAGGCCCCTTCCTTTCGACCGCTCTGGGGGGCTAAGCGTTATGATGCACAGCCTGCGTTCAGATTCCCTTAGAGAAGTTCTCTTCCACAGTGCACGTGTATTTATATGCAGTAGTCTACCCTGTAGTGCTGGATAATAACATTTATAAATCTGGACAGAAAGAGTAGGAGAAATAGAAAAGGGTCATGGATTGTCATTTATCTAAGTGCCTTGAAGGGACAAAAGGCTTTCCCCCAGAAGGAGCAAACTGTCAGTGACTGACTTGACAAAGAGATCCCCACGTTTGCTTTTCCCTGGCCACCTCTCAACATGTAATAAACATTTACCTAGAGTCTCCATTATACCAAGCACTATTCTAAGCACTTTGCAAATATTAACTCATTTAACCTTCGTAAAGGTGTAGGTAACAAAACCCTATGCTGCCTTCCAGCCTGAGGAGAGAAGAGACCAATCGTGTCCAATCACAGAAGTCAGAGCTGGAGGACTCCTTAGGGATCCTCTTTGTCAGCCTGTACAGTTCACAACTTAGGAAAGCCAGGCGACTGGACAAGTGTTGGCATCTAATAAGCACCTCACACTGGGATGAAGATCCCTGCGTTTTAACTGCGAGCCCTGGTTAATTTCCATGTCGGCACATCGCCTCATCCTTAACAAACTCGGCTTTTTCCTTCCCTGCAGCTGAGTCAGTTCCAGTTGTTGGAACAAGAAATCACAAAGCCCGTGGAGAACGACATCTCCAAGTGGAAGCCCTCCCAGAGCCTCCCAAGCACCGGCAGTGGCGTGGGCGCGCAGGACAGGCAGCTGCTGTGCTTCTACTACGACCAGTGTGAGACCCATTACATCTCCCTCCTCAACGCCATTGACGCGCTCTTCAGCTGCCTCAGCTCGGCACAGCCCCCGCGGATCTTCGTGGCGCACAGCAAGTTCGTCATCCTCAGCGCCCACAAACTGGTGTTCATCGGAGACACGCTGACGAGGCAGGTGGCCGCCCAGGACGTTCGCAACAAAGTGATGAACTCCAGCAACCAGCTCTGCGAGCAGCTCAAGACTATAGTTTTGGCCACCAAGACGGCCGCGCTCCATTACCCCAGCACCTCCGCCCTGCAGGAGATGGTCCACCAGGTGACCGACCTGTCCAGGAACGCGCAGCTCTTCAAGCGCTCTTTGCTGGAGATGGCGACATTCTGAGCAGCAAAAGAGAGACTGACTTGGATTACTGAGGAAAACTGGAAATACTCTCTGGTTTTTGTAAAGCTTATCTATTTTTGTAGATATTTTATATGAAAATGAAATATTTTAACACTTGATGGGTTAGACTACATTCAGGGAACTCTAGGGGAACTTTTTTTTTTTCCTGCGTGGTTCTTGTGTACACATCTAAGCATCTAAGACGTAAACTGTACAGAATCCTGTCCGTGTGTGTGTATGACTGTGTGTTCATGTTCGTTCATAGACGTTTGTCTGATACATTCCATTGAAAACCATGAATTAAGAAGCACCTTAGTAAGCACCTCCTAATGCTGCATTTTTTTTTTTTTAAGAAAACATACCAGCTGGTTGTAATATTGCTCTACATATACTAGCGATTATTCTGAGCCTGTCACGCCCAAGTCTGGGAAGCACAGTATATTTGCAGGTGTGCACCTTCCAGTAAGGAGGCATGCTATGCCTTGTTTTTGTTTTTGAAACCCCTTCCAAAACTGGCTGTCTTGGGCGCGTTATTGCAAGATGCCTCATTTCTGGTTGAAAAAGCCCTCTTAGAGAGAAAGTTTCAGAAAGTATACGTTAATCTAAACTCTGACGTGTTAGGTGCTGGAGGAGTGACACGTGTACTTAGGGGCCACGTCCCCACTTAGGGTTGTTTCAGCATGGAGAGGACGTGTTTCCGCAGGGCTTTTTACTCATTGGCATTTATGAGTGACTTGGCCATGCGATTTTCCAAAGGATGTTTTTAGATTTGCAAAAAAATATATTATTTGCAACAGGAATTCATAAAGACACATCAGACTATGACCATCCACAAAAGGAAGGATGGGCCCATCTGCCAGTTGTAAGTAGGGGCCTTTCTGACTCTCAACATTCCCTTAGGTGCTACTACCCCATTACCTGAGGGAAACTGGCCAGTTCCTTGATCACCGAAACATTAGAGCCACAGGCCACATCCCACTCTAAGAGAGTCCGGTGCTTGATCCTGTACCCTCCCTAAAACATGCAAATGCAGGCCCAGCACTCAGAGCAGCTGTATGGAGCCCATCTAGGCGTCACAGCTCTGTCTGGCCAATGACCCTGTGCACACGGCTCACCACCGTCTCCCAGCTCGGCACAGCATCCGTCCGTTCCACAGTCTGTCCTCTCGTACCTGCTGGGGTTGGCACAGCACAAACACACCACAAGCCGTCAGATTCATCACGCTTCTTACCCCAGGGGGTGAATGTAGTCACATATTACCAAGTCAAGGAGCAAATTACGGTTTATCAGTCCAGTTTTTATTTAATAATGCTATTCCAGCCGACTGGAAAACATTTTGGTTTGCGACATATGCCTTGACTTAATTGAGCTTGCTTGTTTGAAACAACCAAATCATTGGAACAGGAAAGGATTTAGGCGAGAAGGATGCATGATCTAAGTGGGATACGAAATAATCAGTGAAACTTACCCTAGAAGTGCTTTGATTCAGAACCACCGCTCTTGTAGTTCTTGACGTTCTGCTGTGCCAGAAGAAGCTGTATTGTTACAAGAAAGAAAGTGTGCACGAAGGAAGAAGCAGGTTGCTGAAAATCAACGAAGAGGAGGTTGAAAAGTGTCCTTGTAGATTTCATTGTCTAATGTGCATCTCTTAGGAGATGACAGACTTGAGCAAAGTGGTGGCATTTCACGTGTTCCGAACCAAAATGTTCAATCTGTATCTCTCTCTCCCACATTGTATATACAGGCTGTTTTCAAATCATTAAAATTTTAGATGTCTGTTTTCATAGGCATTGGGTTTTCTTTTTCTATATTTCTTTCCTTGTCTCAAAATTAAATATTAGCTTATTTCGGCACTCCTAATATAGAAAGTTAAATTATGGAGATTTTATCGATATTATAGATCTGGATTTTTGAGTAAAATTGAGTGCTATTTTTTCATTTTGCATCATTTAAGGAAAATTCTGGAATTTGTGAACATTACCAAACCCAGACATCTGGAACAAAGCTGCTCTTCACCAGAAAGCCTCTGTATTTAAATGACGGGTGGAATGATTTCTGCTACCGTAATATGGATGTTACTATTCACATGGTTTTAGAATCAAAGGGAATTGCTTGATTCATTCTGGAACGGACATCAAGAAATATTTAAAACTATATTTGATGAAAATAAGAGATTCGTAACCACATAAATTATTTTTAATGCTTGGCCCACTCTTTCACTCTGGTATCCTACTGCGAGTTACAGATAAAGTATCTGAATATACCTTGCATGTACCTTTTTCCCACATCTATAAACATTTTCAAAGAAACTGACAAGGCACTTCTTGGGAAATGGTAAGTCCTTTGAAAAAAAACGGCACTAGAACAACTAGATCTCTCCATGGAAAAAGAATGACTATTTACCTTACATCTTACAGAAAAATTAACTCACATGGATCATAGCCCTAAACGTGAAACTAAAAACTCTCCTACTTCTAGAAGAAAACACAGCGGAAAAATCTTTGTGATCTTAGGAAGACAAGCGTTCCTTAGGTAGAACAAAAAAGCATAAATAGTAAAAAAAAATGGATAAATTGGACTTTATCAAAATTTAAAACTTTCTAAGAAGACCATTAAGAAAACAAAAAGTTAACCAACAAACCAGGAGAAAATATTTGTACCACATACCTCAGCTAAGGACATGTATCAGAATAAGGAAACAAGTAATTTTTTTTTAATTAATTTATTTTTCACTGTGTTGGGTCTTCGTTGCTGCGTGGGCTTCTCATTGCAGAGGCTTCTCTTGTTGCGGAGCACGGGCTCTAGGCGCGCAGGCTCAGTAGTTGTGGCACATGGGCTCAGTAGTTGTGGTGCACGGGCTCTAGAGCGCAGGCTCAGTAGTTGTGGTGCACGGGCTTAGTTGGTCTGCAGCATGTGGGATCTTCCCAGACCAGGGCTTGAACCCATGTCCGCTGCGTTGGTAGACGGATTCTTAACCACTGTGCCACCAGGGAAGCCCCAATAACTAAATTTTTTTAACCGGGCAAAAATTTTGAACAGAAACCTCACAAAAGAAGACATGTGAGGGGACTTCTCTGGTGGTGCAGTGGATAAGAGTCCACCTGCTAATGCAGGGATCACGGGTTCAATCCCTGGTCCGGGAAGATCCCACATGCCATGGAGCAACTAAGCCCGTGCACCACAACTACTCAGCCTGCGCTCTAGAGCCCACGAGACACAACTACTAAGCCCATGAGCCACAACTACTGAGCCCACGCGCCGCAGCTACTGAAGCCCACGCGCCTAGAGCCAGTGCCCCGCAAGAAGAGAAGCCACCACAATGAGAAGCCCGCACACCGCAACAAAGAGTAGCCCATGCTCACTGCAACTAGAGAAAGCCCACGTGTAGCAATGAAGAACCAACGCAGGCAAAAAATACATAAAATTTAAAAAAAAATAAAAAGGAACCGGTAAAATTTAAAAAAAAAAAGTGAATAGACAATAAGTAAATGAAATACAAACCCACCAAATAGAATCATTAAAGTTAAAAAGATAAGCCATACCAACTGTTGATGAGACAGGGGAGCAAACAGAGCTCTCACACACTGCAGGGGAGAATGCAAAACAGTACAAACACTTTGGAAAATAGGTTGGCAGTTTAAAAAACAAAATTAAATGTATGCCTACCATAGGACCTAGGAATTCATCTCCTAGGTATTTACCCAAGAGAGATAAAGCATGTGTCCATATAACACTTGTATAAGAATGTTTATAGCAGCTCTATTTGTAAAGCCAAAAGCTAGAAACAACCCAAATGTCTATGTGAATGAATAACCATTATTACATATCCACACAATGGAATACTATACAGAAACAGAAAGGGGAAAAAAAGTGAAACAAAAAACAACATGAATGAACCTCCAAATCCTTATGATGTATACAAGAAGCTAGACGAAAAAGAGGACATAAAGTATGTTCCATTTATACCGAATTCTAGAAAATGCAAACCACAGTGACAGACAGCAGATCAGCGGTTGCCAGGGAAGAGGAGTGGGGGGAGGAGTACATTACCAAGGAGCTCAGGAAGCCTTTGGGGAAGATGATGAAAATGCCCCTTTTCTTTTTTTTTTTTTTTTTTAAAATCGTGACCTCTCTTGTTGCGGAGCACAGGCTCCGGACGCGCAGGCTCAGTAGCTGTGGCTCACGGGCCCAGCTGTTCGGCGCCTTGTGGGATCCTCCCAGACCAGGGCTCGAACCTGTGTCCCCTGAATTAGCAGGCAGATTCTCAACCACTGCGCCACCAGGGAAGCCCGCCCATTTTCTTGATGGGCTTGATGGTGATGGCTTCACTGGTATATGCATGTCAAAACTCATCAAATTGTACACTTGAAATGCATACAGTTTATTCTTTGTCAATTATTATTTTTTTATGTAAATGGTCTAAACAGAACAATTAAAAGTCAGAGATTCTCAGACTGGAGTTTTTTTAAAAGCAAGACTAAATTATATGCTATTTAAAAGATGCCCAATTTAAGTAAAAATAGATAAGTTAAAAGCAAAGAGAGAGAAATATACCATGCACATTCTAATTTTTAAAAAGAAAAGCTGGAGTGACTATCAGCTGACAAAGTAGAATTCAGAACTTGGACAAAAAGGGGCATGTCATCGTGAAAGGGCCAGTTCATAAAGAAGACAAAACATTCTTAAATTCGAATGTACACAGCCATAACGTTCAAAATATTATGAAGCAAAAACTGATAGAACTGAAAGGAGAAACGGAAAATCTGTAATTACAGGTGGAGATTTAGATACTATCTCTCAGTACTTAATAGAACAAGTAAACAAAAAATGGTAGTAATTGGTAACAATTGGAGTCCTCTGGACCTCCCCTACATTGCTGGTAGGAATGTAAAATGGTACAACCATTTTGGAAGACAGTTTCGCAATTTCTTATAAAGTTAAGTATACACTTAGCATATAACCCAGCAATTCCAAAGGTATTTAGGCAAGAGAAATGAAAATGTATGTCCATTAACAACAAGGACCTACTGCATAGCACAGGGAGCTATAGTCAATATCTTGTAATAACCTGAAAAGAATCTGAAAAAGAATATATATAGATATAACTGAATCGCTTTGCTGTACACCCGAAACTAACACAACATTGTAAATCAACTGTACTTCAATTTAAAAAAAATTTTTTAATAAAATATATGTCTACAAAACTCACTGCTTTATTTAGCATAGTCCCAAATGGCATCAGCAGGTGAGTGGATAAATAGTGGTCTCTTCATACAATGCAATACTGTTCAGCACTAAAAAGGAGGGAACTAGTTACATATGTAACAGCATGAATGGATCAACCTTACAAACATTACGCTGAGAAAATGCCAGGTAAATGAAGAGTATGTATATATGAAGCTCTAGAATACACAAATCTAATGTGTAGTAACAAATCAAATCAGTGATTTCCTGAAATCAGGATTGGGAATTAGGAATTATCTGGAAAAGAACACAAAGGAACTTTTGGGTGTGATGAATATGTTTTATCTCAGTGCTATATGTATGTTTTATATCAGTGCCGTGTGTGTGTGTGTCGGTGTGTATTTGTAAATTTCACTGTCTGATACAGTAGACAATAATCACATGTGGCTATTAAGCTTATGAAATGTGATGAGTACAACTGAGGAACTGTTTTTAATTTTAGTTAATTTTCATTTAAATAGCCACATGTGCTAAGTGGCCACTGTTCTGGAACTGTATCTATATCTAGATTCCTAAGGTAATTATGTGAATGCAAACTATTTGCATAATATACACATAAAGTGGGCGCATTGTATTGTATGTGAGTCATACCTCAATAAAGTTGATTTTTTGGGGGGGGCGGGTACGCGGGCCTCTCACTGTTGTGGCCTCTCCCGTTGCGGAGCACAGGCTCCGGAAGCGCAGGCTCAGTGGCCATGGCTCACGGGCCCAGCCGCTCCGCGGCATGTGGGATCCTCCCGGACCGGGGCACGAACCCGTGTCCCCTGCATCGGCAGGCGGACTCTCAACCACTGCACCACCAGGGAAGCCCTAAAGTTGATTTTTAAAAGACGTAAAAATATTTCCCAACTAACTCTAATGTTCCATTGTTTTCAAATCAATATTAATATTGATATTAATAATATTGACATTTTTTCAAATCAATTATTATCATCCACCAACTCACAGAAACCCTGGAGGGCCCACAGGAAGAGGTCCAATCAGAAAGTTCAGCTTTCTAAAGAGTCCATCCTGGGCTAGGTCATGACCCACCCGAGAGACAAACACGGTTTTCTCCTCGCCTAGTCAGTAAAAGTTGATCTGGGCTTCAGATGTTTCCCCATAAACCACATCTACATTCTTCATAGTGTTTGAGGAATTATGACAAAAGAAATGTTGCTATTCACCAGAGGACATGAAAAACAAGGATTCGTTTATTCATTGAAAGTTTCCTGCCTGGCTGAACAGAGTTGGCAAATCCGCCCTGTCCGTCACTAAGCGGCAGCTGTCCTGGCCCGAGGAGCCACCCAGCCTCACAACCTGTGCCTCTGCACCAAAGGGCAGGAAAGAAGGGGGAGCCCTGCTCTCTGCTTTTCTTCATTTGGGACCAAAAGTAAACATGCCTCTTAAACAACTCAAGTCAGGTGATGGACACATGCCCAACTGAAAGCTTCAGGAAAAGACTTAGGAGTACAGCGAGAGAGAAAAATTAAAGTGATCTAGGCTGGGTAGAAAGCACACACCAAGGGCAGGGAGCCTGGCTGAGGCTGGCCGTCGGGAAGGAGCAGGACAGAGGCGGGCGGGGGCCTGCAGGGCCGGCTGGGGCTCCAGCGCACAGGGACGCGGGCTTTGCGCGGGGCACCTCCAGAGAACTGCTGAGCTCAGAATAGGCAGACACCACATCCTTTCACGCAAGAGAAAGGAGAAGTAGCAGGAGAAGGGGTCAAGAGGAGACAAAAGAGATGAGAAAGACAGTGAAGATTATGGACGTATGGAGGGAGGAGAACGGAGACAGGAGGGGAGACTGGGGGCGGCAGGAGGGGAGGCTGGGGGCGGCAGGAGGGGCGGGGAGAGGCGCAGAGTCGAGAAAGGCTCTACTCAGTACTCTGTGATGACCCACACGGGAAAAGAATCGGAAAGAGTGGATATATGTGTATGCATAACTGAATCACTTTGCTGCACACCCAAAACGAACATAACATTGTAAATCAACTGTACTCCAATATAAAAAAAAAATGCAATTTAAAAAAAAGTGTCGTGCTTCCCTGGTGGCACAGTGGTTGAGAGTCCGCCTGCCGATGCAGGGGACGCGGGTTCGTGCCCCGGTCCGGGAAGATCCCACATGCCGCGGAGCAGCTGGGCCCGTGAGCCATGGCCGCTGAGCCTGCGCGTCCGGAGCCTGTGCTCCGCAACGGGAGAGGCCACAGCAGTGAGAGGCCCGCGTACCGCAAAGAAAAAAAAAAAGTGTCAGTGGAACAAATATGAGCTTCAAGAGATGCATATTCTAAAGCAATATTTTAGGCTCTTTGATATTCCAGGTTCTCAAGATATTTTGAGAAATAAATTGTTGGTGGATATGCTGTCATCATTTTGGAAAATACCACACAGTACGTGGTGCTACACGGGAGCAGAGTAAAGGCTGGATGGAATCTTGCAACAGAGAATAGAGTCTTGTCTACTGTTTCCCCAAACTTTTTTGACCCTAAGATCTGCTGTCTCTCTACACACTTATGAAAACCTGGTCGAGGATATTCAGATAGTTCGTCTTCATTTTCCTCCCCTCTCAAAAGGCCGAGGCCTGCTAACAAGGCTCGCAGAGTCAGTGTCGGTCTCACCCCTACGTGTCAAAGTCCAGACCTCTCCCGATGATAGCGCTTTAGAACCAGCAGGCTAAGAGGCAGCATCTTGACCTCTGCCACCCATACCCCTGAATTTACACAAGGCACCTAGAGAAACACACAAACACACTTCATTGTTTCCTCAATCCGTTTCTCATCATCTGAATGTCCCAGAATAAAAAAAGAGAAAGTAAACCCATGATTCATTTGGATGAGCTTCCCCCAGATAATCAACTCCTTTGGATGAGGTTTTTTTGGTTTTTTTGTAGAAATGCTTTGTGAAGGTCAATCTTATATAAGGAGTTTAAAAATACTGTAGAAGTACTTTTCAGATGGAAAACAAGAAAGTGAAAGAAAAATAAAATACATACAGATGGGAAGAGAAATCCAGTCAGAGACAGATTAAGAGGTGCTTAATACGTGGGAAAGCTTCCTGAAAAGGGGCCAATAATGATAGACAAGCACATACTTTGCTCTGAAAGCAGCGCTCTGAAGTGTGGGAAGTGAGAGGAGGAGCCCTGTAGACCCTAACAGCTCAGTCTGGAAACTCTTGTCAGTCCCGGGAGAAAGGGCAAAGGCAGCCTGAATTCAAGAGGAGGAATGGAGGCTAAAGTGGATGGATTCCAGGTACGTAGGAGGGGAGTCAACATGATCGGTAAAGAATTGGACGTGGGCTTCCCTGGTGGCGCAGTGATTGAGAGTCCGCCAGCCGATGCAGGGGACACGGGTTCGAGCCCTGGTCCGGGAAGATCCCACATGCCGCGGAGCAACTAAGCCCGTGTGCCACAACTACTGAGCCCACGTGCCATAGCTACTGAAGCCCACGCACCTACAGCCCAAGCTCCGCAATAAGAGAAGCCGCCACAATGAGAAGCCCGCGCACTGCAAAGCAGCCTCCGCTCGCAGCAACTAGAGAAAGCCCGCGCGCAGCAATGAAGACCCAATGCAGCCAAAAATAAATAAATTAAAAAAAAAAAAAGAACTGGACGTGGTGTCTGATGGAGAGGGGCCCAGGCTGCAGGTTCCTGCTGTGGGCATCTCGATGGATGTGGATCCATTGGGACACCAAGGAAGCACCAAGGTCTCAACATCCCCAACCAGCCTGTGTGAACTCCACGCTTACGGCACCGTCCCCGCCGGGCACTGGATGCTGGCTTCATAAAGAACAAGGGCAAAGGAGCGATGCCAGCCATGAAACCCCAAAGCGTACCAGGAGGAGGAGGAGCCTACGTTAAGCTCACCTCACTTCTTCCCAGGTCCCGAACAAGTAGGCACAGATTTATTTTGCAGCTGAAAAAAAAAGAAAGAAAAACAACCTTGAAAGTGTTTTAATGAGTAGAGGCCAACGCGCAGGGAAGAAACCTCTAACAAGGGGCAACTGAAAACACTGAGAACTGACTTTTATCTCAGTGTTGACTATTACCCCGGCCTCTAAAACAAATTCCTCTGCAGCGGGGGCAGAGGGGCGGGGGAGAGCTGCAGAGCCAGAACCCGTAGCTCTCACAACATGATCTAAGGCATCTCCCAACAACTATAATTAAGAACACTGAGTTAACAGAAAGGGCACCTTATTTTTTCTCCTCACAGACAATTTTCCAGGGAGACAAGAGTCAGCAAGAAATGATGTTAAATGAAAACATACCCATAATTTTCTCTGGCCAGCCCATCGGTCAGGACACCATCAGACACCAGCCACTACCCAGCCCTCCCCAGCATTTCATCCAAAAGCCATTTATGAGTCTCCTTTATGACCCAGAGAGCATAACGGGGGTTTTCAGAACTGCCTGGGCCCTTTGTGACCTAAATCCCTATTAAAGAAGTTGAATTCTCTAAGGAGGATGGTTGTGAAGGGGACACTTTAGACATCTGTAGGAGAAGCTGCATATTCCTGGGTCTTGCCCGAGGTCGAAACACCAAGACAAAGGAGTATGCAGGTTTATTTTTAGGAGGATGTAAAAATGTAAATGACAAGTAGCTAAGGTTGCCCTTGCCCTTGGGCAATTATTCCTACCTATCTGTCTAGACATCCAGTCAACACTAGAAAAGGCCTAAGATTTGACAAAAGAAGGTTATCGTTGAATAATGGGTACCCCTGTCTTGTTTGCAAAAGGAAAATCAATAAACAAGAAAACAAAAGGAGTGCAAGGAACATTAAGAAAAGGGCGGAGGAAAGTTTTCTAGAGAAAAGTTACCCAAAAGGAGTGGACTCGTGCGGGTCCCAGGCCGCTGCCCTTGTTGGAAGGGGCCTCCAAGAGTCTTTATTTCCCCGCAGGGGCAAATGGCCAGCCCCCCCGTCACTCCAGGTAACAACATCTTAATCTGGGCACCACCTAGGATGGTTTTGAAGCTTTTACGTGTCCAGCATTTTGCGGATCTAAAGCAGAATTCACTTGGGACCCCTCGGATGGCCTCACACATCACCCCCTTGTGGGCCAGTAGGGAAACAAAAGCCCTAGGAGGACAATTTGGTTTTTCTGCCAGATTCCGCCACCAACCTGCCTGTGAAATGGGGATACTAAGCTGACGTTGCTCAATGTTGTGAACGTAAGCTTTTAAAGTAATTCCTAAGTGCTCTACAAACACGCAGCAGTACTATGACTTCTTTGTCTGCACGTCTCCCCGTTCTATTGTACGTTTCAGACCTTAGGGCCCCTTGAGTTCATCTTCTCCATCTAATGGCCTGGTTCACACAAGGAGCTCAATTCATGTTTGTTGACTAACTGACCAAATGAATGAATCTAACTCCCTAGATACCCCCCACTAATCCCACATTGGAGGAGCCCTTTGCAAACACTGAAATCTCTCCAAAGGGCAGGATTGCAAGTGTCCATAAGTTACTGTTGTATTGTTTCACATTATATAAGTACTTTCCCATCACTTACTTTAGTGCCTTTTTTTGTTGCCGTTGGATGTCTGTGATTTCTCTGTTGCAAGTTCCTGAGGTTGGAGACTGTGTTTCAGAGCTCCCTGTGGGCCAAGCTCCAGTGCACTCCCTTGCAAAGTTGGTGTCACCAGACCTAACCAAACCCTCAGTCCCTGGATTGCAAACCCATGGTTTTGGCTAACTGCGATGTTACCTCACCCCATGTGCTCTCTCAGAACGGCTCAACACTTTTGTTACTTCCCCATCCCGATATTCAGACCTTTAGCACATCCCAGCATTTATGGACCTTTCAACTATGGCACCTACAAGTAAAAATCAATTGCAGGGCTTCCCTGGTGGCGCAGTGGTTGAGAGTCTGCCTGCCGATGCAGGGGACATGGGTTCGTGCCCCGGTCCAGGAAGATCCCACAGGCCGTGGAGCGGCTGGGCCCGTGAGCCTATAGCCACTGAGCCTGCGCGTCCGGAGCCTGTGCTCCGCAACGGGAGAGGCCACAACAGTGAGAGGCCCGTGTACCACAAAAAAAACAAAAACAAAAACAAAACAAAAAAATTCAATTACAGAGAAAATCGACAAAAGGCTAAATGGAAGAAAAGCTTTACTACCAGTAAGCAAATTACAGGCAGATGTATTCACATTTAAGCATTGGGGAGTGTTTTGTTTCTCCTGAGGAACAGACAAGCTTTTTCTCATGGAAATGAGATTTTTTGTAACTAACTGATGTTCTCCTTTTTGCCTTTTACTACCAAGAAGGTCAAAGACAAACGCAGTAGCCAGTAACCTAAGGCTTGACTATCTGGGTTCTAAATTTTCTCTTCATCTAATCCTTTCTACTTAAATTATTCCCTGTCCTCTCTCTTTAGCCACTGTCTCTAATATTACGCGGGTTCATGTGAAATATTTTGAGCATGTAAGAGCCTGGATGCTTACGGGGTGTGTACCAAAGCATAGATTCTGCTTCTCCTTCTGTGAGGTCAAGATGTTCCCCAGTAAGATGGACAGGGCCAGTCCTATTGGGCTTGTAGCCAGTTCTCTCCTATAGAAGCCCACTGCCGGGGGGCTGGCTGGGCAGGTTCTTCTATTGGCTATTTCTCACACCCCAAATCTATCTTTCTCATTGCAACTTCTCCCAGGCTTGGGTATGAGCCCTGACTGGATGTCCATTTCTCCTACTGTCAGTCTCCCCTCAGGGAACTAAAGCCCTTTCCTGAAATCTGGTCTCAGACAGTTATTAATATATTTGACCCTTAAATGTAGCATTAAGGGTTAGAACCCATTCCTGTTTCTTTCAGGAGGCACGCCGGCCACTTCATCATTTCACAGATGCAAGTTGAGTCATCAGTGCCTGGAAACATCCAAGCCCCTGTACTCTACCTGAGAGCCTCAGCCCTAACAGATCACCCTGTGATACCTGCAAGGCTCACAGTCAGAGGCGGGCAGAGTTTCCAGTTACAGGCGGACGGAGCGCAAATCCCACGCCCCTCCCATTCCCATGGGAGGGAAGAACTGCCTTCCGCCTTGTGACTGGGGCTTCCTAGTGGCAGAGAAACATCCCTGAGTCTCCTCACAGACTGCACATTAGCTGCAAGGGAAAAATAGTAGCTATGCGGTGGAGAAATCAGACAGCCCCTTGATGGAGCGGGGTGATCACAGGCAACACCACCAGTGAGGGGCAGATGGATGGGGTGCCTCCTCCAGGAGGGAGACCCTGAGCCGGTTGTCACATCACAGAGGTAACATTGAGCTTCCTCACCTGACCACGACGAGATGGCAGCGTGCACAAAATAGAGACAGCCTCTCCTAGTTTATAAAGGCGGAGGAAACCTATTCTGCAAAACTGTCAGCGTTACACAAGACAGAGGAAGGCTGTGAAAGATCTTCAGATTAAGGGAGGCAAGAAAGAACCAATAACTGGTGGAATACATGGCACCACTGGCCTGGACCCCATCGTGGAGGAAAGAATCGAGGACATTATTGTTGGGTTAATTGTCGACACTGAAACACAGACAGTACCTTAAATAGAAGTACTAAATCCATGCTAAACTGACCAAGGTTGATCAGTACTCTGGTTCTGTAAGAGAATATTCTCATTCCTAGCAGAGAGGCACTGATGTATTCTAGGGTAAAGGGCCACAATGTAGGCACTGTGTTTCACAAAAAGAATTTTAAACGTCTCAATAGCAAGTGATTCTCAGTAAAATGTGCTATCCTCCTTCTTAGAACTTTTCTGTAAATTTGGAATTATTTTCAAATAAAAAGTTTTTAAAAACAACAACAATAACACTTCAATCTTACCTATAAAAGCTTGGCCTCAGTTATTATTGAGGTAACCTGGGTTTAAATCTCATCTCTGCCTCAGCTGTGTGGTCTTGAGCTATTACTCTCTGCAAGCCTTGATTTCCCCATCAATAAAATGGGCCTAATGAGAGCAGCTGTGTCATAGGCTCTTCACATGGCTTAATATCACCAATGAATGTTTGTAAAGCACTTAGAACACGTCCTGGCACAAAGTCGGCACCACACGACTCTTTGGTAAATAAACTAATACAATTCTGAAATTAAAAACACAACAAACACAGAAAACAACTTTCTCCAAGCCTAAAAATTCTCTCTTGGGATCCACGCACTGACTCAATTAATATGTCAATGTTTTCATAGATTTAGCATGAACTATGTGTTCACTGTTGGGTTACCAACCAGCAAGTATGCTTCATCGAGCAGGGTTAGAAATGTGGGAAGGCTTAAGTAACTCGTGTAACTGCTTTTGTCAACGCCGCGGAATATACTACAAATCAGATGTTGACTTAAACACAGAGGAAATAAGTACTCGTTACTCGTCTGAACATACCTTTGAATATTATATTGAGTTTCCAAGAAATAAGGGGGGAACGTATGATAATATCCCGATGGCCCAGTCTTGTTTTAGGATGCTATGTAATTAGAAAATCAGAAACTGCCTTCTCACAGCCATCACTCGTTCAGCCTTCATAGGAAAATGTCTTATTCCACCCCAAAACCCCGAAGAAGGAAAGGGAAAATTCTCCCATTTAGGGCCTCTGCTATAATTTTTCCTGGAAGACAACAGGGTTGGGGCAACTCAGAGACTTATTTGCAAGGATCCTGAAGACTCTTGCCAGGAAAGCCCTCCTGTCTGCAGGGCCCGAGGGAGCGCCGTCTCCAACCATCCCAGGGCCGCAGGCTTCTCAGGAGGCCACCTGGTTGGTCCCAGAGGTTCCAGGAGAATGACCATCTATAGCATCCAGGGGGTGGCAGTGCCTCTGACCCAGCAGGTCAGGTGACAGCAGCCTGGGGGCAGTAATGAATACTTACTTTGGTGAAGTAATGCATATTCACCTTGGGTTACCCCCGCAATACCTCCAGCTGTGCTAAATTGTATCCCCATCAAGTCATTTCACGTGCTCCTAGAACACACAGGCCCCTCATATCTCACAGAAGTACTATTAGCCTCTGACTCGATAACGCACAGCCCTGCCCCAATGGCCACGCTATAAGAAACAGCCTCACTGCTCTGTTGAAGCAGTGATGGACTTTTTTATATTATTCTTTTAAACAAGAAGTTCATTTAAATAACAAGACATTGACTTGAAAGGAAATCTATTTCGGATTCATTTCCTTTAGAGAAATTTATTCCAACTTAAAAACACACTGCCCTACATGTAATGATGATTGTACAAAAAATCATAAAATTGTGCTTTGTTTTAAATGATAAATAAAATATGTTGAAATTCTCCAATCAAATAAAGTAGGCAGGGACTTCCCTGGTGGTGCAGTGGTTAAGAATCCATCCTCCAATGCAGGGGACATGGATTCAATCCCTGGTCCAGGAGGATCCCACATGCCACGGAGCAACTAAGCCGGTGCGCCACAACTGCTGAGCCCGCGTGCCACAACTACTGAAGCCCACACACCTAGAGCCCATGCTCTGTAACAAGAGAGGCCACCGCAATGAGAAGCCTGCGTACCGCAACAGAGTGGCCCCCACTCGCCACAACTACAGAAAGCCTGCACGCAGCAACAAAGACCCAACGCAGCCAAAAATAATAATAATAAAAAATAAATAAAGTAGGCAAAGGATTTTGTTGTTGTTATTGTTTGTCAGGCAATGAGAGCAAAATAACTTAATGACATAGAAAAATAAAAGTTGAATGAGTATACTGCTAGTGGGTCTTCTTACAGAAAGTCTTTTTTCCACTCTATTTCCTTTTGATGTCAACAGAATATATCACTGACCATTTAGTAAAAAGTAATAATAATAGTATAATAGATAACATTTAACATATGCCAGTTACTTTATGTGCAACAAAAGAAAGGGAGAGGGGAATGACAGAGCAGAGAAAAACGGTAAATACAAGTCAGGATGCGCAGAATCAAACTGCACTTTTCTTGGCACATTTTCTTGCCTATGAGTTCCGAAGTGAAGTAGCACATCGTCTGTATTTTCATCCTTCATTTCAAACAGTGCAAGTGCATCTATTTCATTGATTATCTGCCCATCAAACTGGAATCTAATCTGCCTCCGTGACAAGCCCTGTCATTCACACCAGGTTTTCATTCGTCCACGAGCGCTGGATTCTTCATCTTCAACAGAATTACCACCTGACCTCCTTCAACTTAATTTGCCCACTGTCCCTGTCTTGACACTTCCTGGGGGTTTGCATCAGCCACACGAGTGCTTGAGACCCCTCAGCTGCTGCATCACTTAAGAGGGGCCGGGTCTGCACCCAACACACCAGCTGCACAGGAGGGTAGGAGGAGATGGGACAGTAGTGATGCTCTCAGGGGGTATTCTATGCTCCACGAGTGTCCCTGCATGAGGCCACCCTGAGACTGTCTCTTTTGTCTCAGATCTAGAAAAGCTGAGCTTCCCTGCACGGCTATTCTGGCTGTTGGAGGACCCGGGGCTTGGTCCCTGTCCCCTTCTCTTCTCACCACGGGGTCTCACCGGGTCCCATCAACCTCATCCAAGCTACAGTCGTCTCTCTGGACTGGCTCCCGGTTTCCACACTGGCTTATCTACTGTGCAGCGACCACACAGAAGACAACCTTTTAAAAACATGAATCACAGGGCGGAAGGGAAGATGGCGGAAAAGTAAGACGCGGAGATCACCTTCCTCCCCACAGATACACCAGAAATACATCTACACGTGGAGCAACTCCTACAGAGCACCTACTGAACGCTGGCAGAAGACCTCAGACCTCCCCAAAGGCAAGGAACCCCCCACGTAACTGGTTAGGGCAAAAGAAAAAAGAAAAAACAGAGACAAAAGGATAGGGACGGGACCTGCACCAGCGGGAGGGAGCTGTGAAGGAGGAAAGGTCTCCACACACTAGAAGCCCCTTCGCGGGCGGAGACTGCGGGAGGCGGAGGGGGAAAGCTTCGGGGCCGCGGAAGAGAGCGCAGCAACAGGGGTGCGGAGGGCAAAGCGGGGAGATTCCCGCACAGAGGCTCAGGGCCGACCGGCACTCACCAGCCCGAGAGGCTTGTCTGCTCACCCGCCGCGGCGGGCGGGGCTGCGAGCTGAGGCTCGGGCTTCGGTCGGAGCGCAGGGAGAGGACTGGGGTTGGCGGCTTGAACACAGCCTGAAGGGGGTTAGTGCGCCACGGCTGGCCGGGAGGGAGTCCGGGGAAAAGTCTGGAGCTGCCGAAGAGGCAAGAGACTTTTTCTTACCTCTTTGTTTCCTGGTGCGCGAGGAGAGGGGATTGAGAGCGCTGCTTAAAGGGGCTCCAGAGACGGGCGCGAGCCGCGGCTAAAAGTGCGGACCCCAGAGACGGGCGGGAGACGCTAAGGCTGCTGCTGCCGCCACCAGAAAGCCTGTGTGCGAGCACAGGTCACTCTCCACACCCCCCTCCCGGGAGCCTGTGCAGCCCGCCACCGCCAGGGTCCCGGGATCCAGGGACAACTACCCCGGGAGAACGCACGGCGCGCCTGGTGCAACATCACGCCGGCCTCTGCAACGTCACGCCGGCCTCTGCCGCCGCAGGCCCGCCCCGCACTCCGTGCCCCTCCCTCCCCACCGAGCTGAGTGAGCCAGAGCCCCCGAATCAGTGGCTCCTTTAACCCCGTCCTGTCTGACCAAAAAGCAAACGCCCTCCAGCGACCTACACGCAGAGGCGGGGCCAAATCCAAAGCTGAGCCCCGGGAGCTGTGAGAACAAAGACAAGAAAGGGAAATCTCTCCCAGCAGCCTCAGGAGCAGCGGATTAAAGCGCCACAATCAACTTGATGTACCTGCATCTGTGGAATACATGAATAGACAACGAGTCATCCCAAATTAAGGAGGTGGACTTTGAGAGCAAGATTTATTATTTTTTCCCCTTTTCCTCTTTTTGTGAGTGTGTATGTGTATGCTTCTGTGTGAGATTTTGTCTGTATAGCTTTGCTTCCACCATTTGTCCTAGGGTTCTATCCGTCCGTTTTTTTGTTTTGTTTTGTTTTTTGGGTTTTTAAAAAAAATTTTTTTCTTAATAATTATTTTTTATGTTAATAACTTTATTATATTTTATCTTACTTTATTTTACTTTATCTTCTTTCTTTCTTTCTTTTTTCCTTCCTTCCCTCCTTCCTTCCTTCCTCCCACCATCCCTCCCTCCCTCCCTCCTTTCTTTCTTTCTTTCCTTCTTTCCTTTTCTTCTTCCTTCCTTCCTTTCTTTCTTTCTTTCTTTCTTTCTACTTCTACTAATTCTTTCTCTCTACTTTTTCTCCCTTTTATTCTGAGCCATGTGGATGAAAGGCTCTTGGTGCTACAGCCAGGAGTCAGTGCTGTGCCTCTGAGCTGGGAGAGCGAACTTCACAACACTAGTCCACAAGAGACCTCCCAGCTCCACATAATATCAAACGGCGAAAATCTCCCAGAGATCTCCATCTCAACACCAGCACCCAGCTTCACTCAATGACCAGCAAGCTACAGTGCTGGACACCCTAGGCCAAACAACTAGCAAAACAGAAACATAACCCCACCCATTAGCAGAGAGGCTGCCCAAAATCATAGTAAGTCCACAGACACCCCAAAACACACCACCCGACGTGGACCTGCCCACTAGAAAGACAAGATCCAGCCTCATCCACCATAACACAGGCACTAGTCCCCTCCACCAGGAAGCCTACACAACCCACTGAACCAACCTTAGCCACTGGGGACAGACATCAAAAACAACGGGAACTACGAACCTGCAGCCTGCAAAAAGGAGACCCAAAACACAGTAAGATAAGCAAAATGAGAAGACAGAAAAACACACAGCAGATGAAGGAGCAAGATAAAAACGCACCAGACCTAACAAATAAAGAGGAAATAGGCAGTCTACCTGAAAAAGAATTCAGAATAATGATAGTAAAGATGATCCAAAATCTTGGAAATAGAATAGACAAAATGCAAGAAACATTTAACAAGGACCTAGAAGAACTAAAGATGAAACAAACAATGATGAACAACACAATACATGCAATGAAAAATACTCTAGATGGGATCAATAGCAGAATAACTGAGGCAGAAGAACGGATAAGTGACCTGGAAGATAAAATAGTGGAAATAACTACTGCAGAGCAGAATAAAGAAAAAAGAATGAAAAGAACTGAGGACAGTCTCAGAGACCTCTGGGACAACATTAAACGCACCAACATTCGAATTATAGGGGTTCCAGAAGAAGAAGAGAAAAAGAAAGGGACTGAGAAAATATTTGAAGAGATTATAGTTGAAAACTTCCCTAAATGGGAAAGGAAATAGTTAATCAAGTCCAGGAAGCACAGAGAGTCCCATACAGGATAAATCGAAGGAGAAATACGCCAAAACACATATTAATCAAACTGTCAAAAATTAAATACAAAGAAAGCATATTAAAAGCAGCAAGGGAAAAACAACAAATAACACACAAGGGAATCCCCATAAGGTTAACAGCTGATCTTTCAGCAGAAACTCTGCAAGCCAGAAGGGACTGGCAGGACATACTGAAAGTGATGAAGGAGAAAAACCTGCAACTAAGATTACTCTACCCAGCAAGGATCTCATTCAGATTTGATGGAGAAATTAAAACCTTTACAGACAAGCAAAAGCTGAGAGAGTTCAGCACCACCAAACCAGCTCTACAACAACTGCTAAAGGAACTTCTCTAGGCAAGAAACACAAGAGAAGGAAAAGACCTATAATGACAAACCCAAAACAATTTAGAAAATGGGTATAGGAACATACATATCAATAATTACCTTAAATGTAAATGGACTAAATGCTCCCACCAAAAGACACAGATTGGCTGAATGGACACAAAAACAAGACCCATATATATGCTGTCTACAAGAGACCCACTTCAGACCTAGAGACACATACAGACTGAAAGTAACGGGATGTAAAAAGATATTCCATGCAAATGGAAACCAAAAGAAAGCTGGAGTAGCAATTCTCATATCAGACAAAATAGACTTTAAAATAAAGACTATTAGAAGAGACAAAGAAGGCCACTACATAATGATCAAGGGATTGATCCAATTAGAAGATATAACAATTGTAAATATTTATGCATCCAACATAGGAGCACCTCAATACATAAGGCAAATACTAACAGCCATAAAAGGGGAAATCGACAGTAACACATTCATAGTAGGGGACTTGAACACCCCATTTTCACCAATGGACAGATCATCCAAAATGAAAATAAATAAGGAAACACAAGCTTTAAATGATACATTAAACAAGACAGACTTAATTGATATTTATAGGACACTCCATCCAAAAATAACAGAATACACATTTTTCTCAAGTGCTCAGTGAACATTCTCCAGGAGAGATCATATCTTGGGTCACAAATCAAGCCTCGGTAAATTTAAGAAAATTGAAATGGTATCAAGTATCTTTTCCAACCACAACGCCACGAGACTAGATATCAATTACAGGAAAAGATCTGTAAAAACTACAAACACATGGAGGCTAAACAATACACTACTTAATAATAAAATGATCACTGAAGAAATCAAAGAGGAAGTAAAAGAATACCTAGAAACAAATGACAATGGAGACACGACGACCCAAAACCTATGGGATGCAGCAAAAGCAGTTCTAAGAGGGAAGTTGATACCAATACAATCCTACCTTAAGAAACAGGAAACAACTCGAATAAACAACATAACCTTGCACCCAAAGCAATTAGAGAAAGAAGAACAAAAAAATCCCAAAGTTAGAAGAAGGAAAGAAATCATAAAAATCAGATCAGAAATAAATGAAAAGAAATGAAGGAAACGATAGCAAAGATCAATAAAACTAAAAGCTGGTTCTTTGAGAAGATAAAATAAATAGATAAACCATTAGCCAGACTCATCAAGAAAAAAAGGGAGAGGACTCAAATCAATAGAATTAGAAATGAAAAAGGAGAAGTAACAACTGACACTGCAGAAATACAAAAGATCATGAGAGATTACTACAAGCAACTCTATGCCAATAAAATGGACAACCTGGAAGAAATGGACAAATTCTTAGAAAGGCACAACCTGCCAAGACTGAATCAGGAAGAAATAGAAAATATGAACAGACCAATCACAAGCACTGAAATTGAAACTGTGATTAAAAATCTTCCAACAAACAAAAGCCCAGGACCAGATGGCTTCACAGGCGAATTCTATCAAACATTTAGAGAAGAGCTAACACCTATCCTTCTCAAACTCTTCCAAAATATAGCAGAGGGAGGAACACTCCCAAATTCATTCTACGAGGCCACCATCACCTTGATACCAAAACCAGACAAGGATGTCACAAAGAAAGAAAACTACAGGCCAATATCACTGATGAACATAGATGCAAAAATCCTCAACAAAATACTAGCAAACAGAATCCAACAGCACATTAAAAGGATCATACACCATGATCAAGTGGGGTTTATTCCAGGAATGCAAGGATTCTTCAATATACGCAAATCTATCAATGTGATAAACCATATTAACAAATTGAAGGAAAAAAACTATATGATCATCTCAATAGATGCAGAGAAAGCTTTTGACAAAATTCAACACCCATGTATGATAAAAACCCTGCAGAAAGTAGGCATAGAGGGAACTTTCCTCAACATAATAAAGGCCATATATGACAAACCCACAGCCAACATCATTCTCAATGGTGAAAAACTGAAAGCATTTCCACTAAGATCAGGAACAAGACAAGTTTGCCCACTCTCACCACTCTTATTCAACATAGTTTTGGAAGTTTTAGCCACAGCAATCAGAGAAGAAAAGGAAATAAAAGGAATCCAAATCAGAAAAGAAGAAGCAAAGCTGTCGCTGTTTGCAGATGACATGGTACTATACATAGAGAATCCTAAAGATGCTACCAGAAAACTACTAGAGCTAATCAATGAATTTGGTAAAGTTGCAGGATACAAAATTAATGCACAGAAATCTCTTGCATTCCTATACACTAATGATGAAAAATCTGAAAGTGAAATCAAGAAAACACTCCCATTTACCATTGCAACAAAAAGAATAAAATATCTAGGAATAAACCTACCTAAGGAGGCAAAAGACGTGCATGCAGAAAATTATAAGACACTGATGAAAGAAATTAAATATGATACAAATAGATGGAGAGATATACCATGTTCTTGGATTGGCAGAATCAACATTGTGAAAATGACTCTACTACCCAAAGCAATCTACAGATTCAATGCAATCCCTATCAAACTACCACTGGCATTTTTCACAGAACTAGAACAAAAAATTTTGCAATTTGTATGGAAACACAAAAGACCCCGAATAGCCAAAGCAATCTTGAGAACGAAAAACTGAGCTGGAGGAATCAGGCTCGCTGACTTCAGACTATACTACAAATCTACAGTAATCAAGGCAGTATGGTACTGGCACAAAAACAGAAAGATAGATCAATGGAACAGGATAGAAAGCCCAGAGATAAACCCACGCACATATGGTCACCTTATCTTTGATAAAGGAGGCAGGAATGTACAGTGGAGAAAGGACAGCCTCTTCAATAAGTGGTGCTGGGAAAACTGGACAGCTACATGAAAAAGTATGAGATTAGATCACTCCCTAACACCATACACAAAAATAAGCCAAAATGGATTAAAGACCTAAATATAAGGCCAGAAACTATCAAACTCTTAGAGGAAAACATAGGAAGAACACTCTATGACATAAATCACAGCAAGATCCTTTTTGACCCACCTCCTAGAGAAATGGAAATAAAAACAAAAATAAACAAATGGGACCTAATGAAACTTCAAAGCTTTTGCACAGCAAAGGAAACCATAAACAAGACCAAAAGACAACCCTCAGAATGGGAGAAAATGTTTGCAAATGAAGCAACTGACAAAGGATTAATTTCCAAAATTTACAAGCAACTCACACAGCTCAATATCAGAAAAGCAAACAACCCAATCCAAAAATGTGAAGAAGACCTAAATAGACATCTCTCCAAAGAAGATATACAGATTGTCAACAAACACATGAAAGGATGCTCAACATCATTAATCATTAGAGAAATGCAAATCAAAACTACAATGAGATATCATCTCATACCAGTCAGAATGGCCATCATCAAAAAATCTAGAAACAATAAATGCTGGAGAGGGTGTGGAGAAAAGGGGACACTCTTGCATTGCTGGTGGGAATGTGAATTGGTACAGCCACTATGGAGAACAGTATGGAGGTTCCTTAAAAAACTACAAATAGAACTACCATATGACCCAGCAATCCCACTACTGGGCATATACCCTGAGAAAACCATAATTCAAAAAGAGTCATGTACCAAAATGTTCATTGCAGCTCTATTTACAATAGCCCAGAGATGGAAATAACGTAAGTGCCCATCATCAGATGAATGGATAAAGAAGATGTGGCACATATATACAATGGAATATTACTCAGCCATAAAAGGAAACGAAATTGAGCTATTTGTAATGAGGTGGATGGACCTAGAGTCTGTCATACAGAGTGAAGTAAGTCAGAAAGAGAAAGACAAATACCGTATGCTAACACATATATATGGAATTTAAGGGAAAAAAATGTGAAGAACCTAGGGGTAGGACAGGAATAAAGACACAGACCTACTGGAGAATGGACTTGAGGATATGGGGAGGGGGAAGGGTGAGCTGTGACAAAGCAAGAGAGAGGCATGGACATATATACACTACCAAACGTAAGGTAGATAGCTAGTGGGAAGCAGCCGCATAGCACAGGGAGATCAGCTTGGTGCTTTGTGACTGCCTGGAGGGGTGGGATAGGGAGGGTGGGAGGGAGGGAGACGCAAGAGATATGGGAACATATGTATATGTATAACTGATTCACTTTGTTATAAAGCAGAAACTAACACACCATTGTAAAGCAATTATACCCCAATAAAGATGTTAAAAAAAATAAAAAATAAAACCATTAATCACATCCTGGTACCCGCCTGCCCAGCGCCCTCCAGCTCTCCTCTCTGCTCTTTGACTCCAACCTGGACTTGGCAAGCCCGTCGTGATCACTGCTGACCTCTGACCTCCGCTCAGACCGTGCTCGCCCTGACCCTCATGTTCCAACCACAGAGGCCTCCCTTCTGTTTCTCAAAGAAGCCCAAGTCATTCCTTTGCACCAGCTGCCGAGCTGCCCCTCTGCCCCGAGGCTCCCCTCCCAGATGGTCAGCATCAGTTCTCCATTGTCACCCAGACCTCAGCCGCTTTAACCTCCCAGTCTAAGGTCACCTCCCGGCCATCTCCTAGTGCATTCCCTTCTCTTAATCCTCGCAGAATCCTGATTAATATTTTTTTACTTTCCGCTTTTTTTATTCTGCTACTTCCCCCTAAACTGTGATCCTGGGCGAAAAGAAATCCTTTCTGTCTCTCATCCACTGTTGAGATCTCAGAGGCAAAAGTAGTGCCTGGAATAGCCATAAGCCACCAAGCGGGTACTGAATGGGTCTTAAGGATCTCATAGACTTTGCAACCACCAGTGTTTCTGTCACTGCTATGATCCCAGGACTTTCAGGGTCAAAGGCAAGACTCACTTCTACTCCCATCAGACCTCACAACATGCATTTCAGGGCAGCATGCTTTACTCTGGGCTTCCTTATGTTTCGCACCTAATTTTCCTCTTACCCTGATTTGCTCATCTTAAAAAGTGGTTATAAAGGGCCCAGTGGACCGCTAAGCTTTCCTCAACCCTTAATAACATGTGGTGGTGTGTAAATAAATCCTACAGGTGGCCTTCTGCTAAATATTATGAGCTCAAGGAATCAGCCCCCTGCGTGATTTACCAACCAGAGGTGGGTGAGAGCAAAACCCGAAGCCTCCCCATGAGTCAGTGCTGGGGAGGGCGGGCAACAGGAAAAATCAAATCCTCACATCACGGCCAACATCAGTTACTGGGCGTCAGGACAGCAGACACCAGGCTGAGGGCCCCAGGACCAGCGAAAGTGGGCAGGGCCAGAGGAAATTGTGGGAGGAGCCTGCGCAGCTCGTCCCTTCAGCAGAAGGGACATCTTTGTTTTAAAATTGGGAATCAAGACGCAACAGGGAAGACATATGGGAACATATGTTTATGTATGACTGATTCACTTTGTTATAAAGCAGAAACTAACACACCACTGTAAAGCAATTATACCCCAATAAAGATGTTAAAAAAAAAATAAAATTGGGAATCAAACTAAACATCTTATTGCTTATAGTACGTCTTTCTTTTTAATTGTGGCTTTAAAAAAACACGTAACATGAAATTTACCGTCTCAACCATTTCTAAGTGTTCAGTTCAGTAGCGTTAAACATGTTCGCACTGTTGTGTCACAGCTCTCCAGAACCTTCTGGCCTCCCCTTACTGAGATTCGACACCCATTAAACAATGGCTCCCCATTTCCCCCACCTCACAGCCCCTGGCCACCTCCATTCTACTTCCTGTTTCTATTCGTTTGACCACGTTAGATAACTCACATAAGTGGAATCACACAGTACTAGTCCTTTTTTGTTTTTTTTTTCACTTAGCATAATGTCCCCAAGGTTCATCCATGTTGTCACACATGACAGGCTATGTTTCTTTTTAAAGGCTGAATAATACTCCGTTGTATGCATATACCATGTTTTGTTTATCCAGTCCTCCATCGGTGGACAGTCCGGACAGCCTCCTGGCTATCGGCGGATGGAACACTTCTGCTACAAGGTATCAACAGTCATTCTATTCCTCCAGGCCCCATGTCCAACAAGTGACTGAGAGAGTAATCGAATTTCACCTCTAATATCACAAATCTGTCCACTTTTCATTACTCTCATGGCTAGTTCCTTAATGCCCGTTACCATAGTATCAGCGAGATCACTGCAAGGGCCTTCTAACTGCTCACCTGACTCTTTCCCACCCATTCTCCATCCAATTCCAGTGTGATTATGCCACCCTAGGGGGCGCTCCAATGCCCTCCTTGGTGGCATTCAAGGCCGTCCTTGACGGGAGCCTAACCCCTTACATCCTGCCCACACTTGCTTCCGCCACTCGTGAAGCCCCTCTGCACACACCGGCCACCTCGCACCTTCCCAACTTTCTCATGCTGCCTCTCCTGGCTGGCACACAATCACCACGTTTCTTCACTAGCCTAATTCTTCTTCGTCACCCAGGAATTACCTCGGGCCTCTCTCCAATCCCTAAACCCAGGCTCTGTCCTCCTGTGCAGCCTCCCAGCACTGGAGCTTCTGCTTCACAGTCTCCATTCAGCGTTTCGAGGAATCGTTTCTTCCCCCAGATTCTCACGGGCATTCTGGGTTCCTCGGTCATGTTCTCAGGGCATAAGGTCATATTCTCCATCCCCTCACCACCTTCTCTTCCATGCTAAGTAGACATTTCACAGCAAAACACTACGTAGGAACTTCTCAAAGCTCCAGTGTTAAGCGCAAGTAACATATAAACAAATTCACTTAGAGGGATGTTTAAATTGTGAATTATAGGTACAAAGAAACTATAAACAATTTAAACTGGTGAAGAATTGCCCTGCTGTGTGCCTCTGTTTTATACAAGTCTTCATGCATGAGGGCTGAGTCACAGAACAAAGAATGGCCGTTCAGTTCCATGGCAGGAACCACAAACGCTAAGGTCACAGACATCCATTCTGTATCCCGTTTTCAGTAGTGTATGAAAAATTACCCTTTCTGTCTGAGGCTTTCTTTGTGTAAGCTCAAATTTCATTTCGGAAATTCTGAACAGACTCTCTTCAATTAAAATTAATCACTTTTCCACATTATAAAAAATTTTAAATGTTTCTAAACAAAGTTGGTTGAACTTGGAGAACTGGGTGGTCAAAAAGGAATGAGACCTGTCAAATAATATTAATAATAAAGATTTTGGGTAAGTAGGGTGACATTTTTAAAGGAAAGATGTTCCTTGTTCAAAAAAGAAACAAAAATAGTATTCCTTTTTTGAATACCAGCTTTAGGAAATGGGAATTTGGATTATCCTTGGTTCAAGTAGGAATAAAAGAAGAGAAACACGGTCATTCACATTTCTTAATGTCTTCATAGAGAGATATCTTCTTAATTTCCAAGACTAACTACAATCTTCTTTTCTCGCTTGTATATCTAACTTCATATCTTCATGTGAAATCTCTCAGATTGATTCCTTAAATAAGAGATCACAATTCATACAGTACCATAGTTGGAATTTGGAAATAATGCTTTCAATTCTCTTGAGAAGGCATCTATCTACAAATTCACATTTAAATAAAGAACATCAAAAAAATATTGGAAACTAAGGAACTAAACTAAACTAATTTTCACTCAAAATTTTAAAATAAATAAATAAATAAATCAAAATGAAGTGGAAAAAAAGCCTCAGTAGAGATAAAAGCAAAAAGTAATAAATTAGAAAACAAACAAAAAGTAGAATTAATCAGTAAAATCAAGATTTTTGCTTTTAAAAGTCCAACAAAAAAGATAAATCCCTGGCAACTGTGTGCAGGAAAGAAAAGAAAAAAAAAACAAACACATGAATCTGTAACATAAGAAATGAAAAGAAAAATGATTACAGAATAGAGGAAAGACTACTATATACAATTCTATTAATGTGTTTGAAAACCTGGATGAAGAGGACAGTTCCTAGAAAAGTTAAATCATCACAGTAAAATCAGGAAGATGTAGAAACCTGCATGGGAAATAATCCTTATGGGAAAGACTGAAAAAGTTACAAAGAACTACCCCCAAAATATGACATGAGATTCAGATGGATTTTAAAGAGTCCTATCAAGGAAGGTATAAATAATCCTTACGTGAGTTAAACTATTCCAGAATACAGAGAAAGATGAAGAGTTTCTTTTTTTTCAATTTTTAATTTAATTTAATTTTTTTTATACAGCAGGTTCTTATTAGTCATCAATTTTATACACATGAATGTATACATGTCAATCCCAATCGCCCAATTCATCACACCACCATCCCCACCCCCCTGCCACTTTCCCCCTTGGTGTCCATACGTTTGTTCTCTACATGTGTGTCTCTATTTCTGCCCTGCAAACCTGTTCATCTGTACCATTTTTCTAGGTTCTACATATATGCATTAATATATGATACTTGTTTTTCTCTTTCTGACTTACTTCACTCTGTATGACCGTCTCTAGATCCATCCACGTCTCAACAAATGACCCAATTTCATTCCTTTTTATGGCTGAGTAATATTCCATTGTATATATGTACCACATCTTCTTTATCCATTCGTCTGTAGATGGACATTTAGGTTGCTTCCATGACCTGGCTATTGTAAATACTACTACAATGAACATTGTGATACATGACTCTTTTTGAATTATGGTTTTCTCAGGGTATATGCCCAGTAGTGGGATTGCTGGGTCGTATGGTAGTGCTATTTTTAGTTTTTTAAGGAACTTCCATACTGTTCTCCACAGTGGCTCTATCAATTTACATTCCCACCAACAGTGCAAGAGGGTTCCCTTTTCTCCACACCCTCTCCAGCACTTGTTGTTTGTAGATTTTCTGATGATGCCCATTCTAACTGGTGTGAGGTCATACCTCATTGTAGTTTTAATTTGCATTTCTCAAATAATTAGTGATGTTGAGTGGCTTTTCATGTGCTTCTTGGCCATCTGTATGTCTTCTTTAGAGAAATGTCTATTTAGGTCTTCTGCTCATTTTTGGATTGGGTTGTTTGTTTTTTTAATATTGAGCGGCAGGAGCTGTTTATATATTTTGGAGATTAATCCTTTGTCTGTTGATTCGTTTGCAAATATTTTCTCCCATTCTGAGGGTTGTCTTTTCATCTTGTTTATGGTTTCCTTTGCTGTGCAAAAGCTTTGAAGTTTCATTAGGTCCCATTTATTTTTGTTTTTATTTCCATTTCTCTAGGAGGTGGGTCAAAAAGGATCTTGCTGTGATTTATGTCATAGAGTGTTCTTCTTATGTTCTCCTCTAAGAGTTTGATAGTTTCTGGCCTTACATTTAGGTCTTTAATCCATTTTGAGCTTATTTTTGTGTATGGCATTAGGGAGTGTTCTAATTTCATTCTTTTATATGTAGCTGTCCAGTTTTCCCAGCACCACTTATTGAAGAGACTGTCTTTTCTCCATTGTATATCCTTGCCTCCTTTGTCATAGATTAGTTAACCATAGGTGTGTGGGTTTATCCCTGGGCTTCTATCTTGTTCCATTGATCTATGTTTCTGTTTTTGTGCCAGTACCATATTGTCTTGATTAATGTAGCTTTATAGTATAGTCTGAAGTCAGGGAGTCTGATTCCTCCAGCTCTACTTTTTTCCCTCAAGACTGCTTTGGCTATTTGGGGTCTTTTGTGTCTCCATATAAATTTTAAGATTTTTTGTTCTAGTTCTGTAAAAAATGCCATTGGTAATTTGATACGGATTGCATTGAATCTGAAGATTGCTTTGGGTAGTATAGTCATTTTCACAATATTGATTCTTCCAATCCAAGAACATGGCATATCTCTCCATCTGTTGGTATCATCTTTAATTTCTTTCATCAGTGTCTTATAGTTTTCTGCATACAGGTCTTTTGTCTCCCTAGGTAGGTTTATTCCTAGGTATTTTATTCTTTTTGTTACAATGGTAAATGGGTGTGTTTCCTTAATTTCTCTTTCATATTTTTCATCATTAGTGTATAGGAATGCAAGGGATTTCTGTGCATTAATTTTGTATCCTGCAACTTTATCAGACTCATTGATTAGCTCTAGTAGTTTTCTGGTGGCATCTTACTCTATGTATAGTATCATGTCATCTGCAAACAGTGACAGGTTTACTTCTTCTTTTCCAATTTGGATTCCTTTTATTTCTTTTTCTTCTCTGATTGCCGTGGCTAGGACTTCCAAATCTATGTTGAATAATAATGGTGAGAGTGGATATCCTTGTCTTGTTCCTGATCTTAGAGGAAATGCTTTCAGTTTTTCACCATTGAGAATGATGTTTGCTGTGGGTTTGTCCTATATAGCCTTTATTATGTTGAGGTAGGTTCCCTCTATGGCCACTTTATGGAGAGTTTTATCATAAATGGGTGTTGAATTTTGTCAAAAGCTTTTTCTGCATCTATTGAGATGATCATATGGTTTTTATTCTTCAATTTGTTAATATGGTGTACCACATTGATTGATTTGCATATATTGAACAATCCTTGCATTCCTGGGATAAATCCCACTTGATCATGGTGTATGATCCTTTCAATGTGTTGTTGGATTCTGTTTGCTAGTATTTTGTTGAGGATTTTTGCATCTATATTCATGAGTGATATTGGTCTGTAATTTTCCTTGTTTGTAGTATCTTTGTCTGGTTTTGGTATCAGGGTGATGGTGGCCTCATAGAATGAGTTTGGGAGTGTTCCTTCCTCTGCAATCTTTTGGAAGTTTGAGAAGGATGGGTGTTAGCTCTTCTCTAAATATTTGATAGAATTCACCTGTGAAGCCATCTGGTCCTGGACTTTTGTTTGTTGGAAGATTTTTAATCACAGTTTCAATTTCATTACTTGTGATTGGTCTGTGCATATTTTCTATTACTTCCTGGTTCAGTCTTGGAAGGTTATACCTTTCTAAGAATTTGTCCATTTCTTCCAGGTTGTCCATTTTGTTGGCACAGAGTTGCTTGTAGTAGTGTCTTGGGATGCTTTGTATTTCTGCGGTGTCTGTTGTAACATCTCCTTTTTCATTTCTAATTTTATTGATTTGAGTCCTCTCCCTCTTTTTCTTGATGAGTCTGGCTAATGGTTTATCAATTTTGTTTATCTTCTCAAAAAACCAGCTGTTAGTTTTATTGATCTTTGCCATTGTTTTCTTTGTTTCTATTTCATTATATCTGCTCTGATCTTTATGATTTCTTTCCTTCTGCTAACTTTGGGTTTTGTTTGTTCTTCTTTCTCTAGTTCCTTTAGGTGTCAGGTTAGACTGTTTATTTGAGATTTTCCTTGTTTCTTGAAGTAGGCTTGTATTGCTTGTATTGTATAAACTTCCCTTTTAGAACTGCTTTTGCTGCATCCCATAGGTTTTGGATCGTCGTGTTTTTGTTGTTATTTGTCTCCAGGTATTTTTTGATTTTCTCTTTGAGTTTGTCAGTGATCTCTTGGTTACTTAGTAACGTATAGTTTAGCCTCCATGTGTTTGTGTTTTTTACGTTTTTTTCCCTGTAATTGATTGCTAATCTCATAGCGTTGTGGTCAGAAAAGATGCTTGATATGATTTCAGTCTTCTTAAATTTACTGAGGCTTGATTTGTGACCCAAGATGTGATCTATCCTGGAGAATGTTCCGTGTGCACTCGAGAAGAAAGTGTAATCTGCTGTTTGGGGATGGAATGTCCTATAAGTATCAATTGAATCTATCTGGTCTAAAGCTTGTGTTTCCTTATTAATTTTCTGTTTGGATGATCTGTCCATTGGTGTAAGTGAGGTGTTAGAGTCCCCCACTATTATTGTGTTACTGTCGATTTCCTCATTTATAGCTTTTAGCAGTTGCCTTATGTATTGAGGTGCTCCTGTGTTGGGTGCATATATATTTATAATTGTTATATCTTCTTGGATTGATCCCTTGATCATTATGTAGTGTCCTTCCTTGTCTCTTGTAACATTCTTTATTTTAAAATATTTTATCTGATATGAGTATTGCTACTCCAGCTTTCTTTTAATTTCCATTTGCATGGAATATCTTTTTCCATCCCCTCACTTTCAGTCTATATGTGTCCCTAGGTCTGAAGTGGGTCTCTTGTAGACAGCGTATATATGTCTTGTTTTTGTATCCATTCAGCAAGCCTGTGTCTTTTGTTTGGAGCATTTAATCCATTCACATTTAAGTAATTATCAATATGTATGTTCCTGTTACCATTTTCTTAATTGTTTTGGGTTTGTTTTTGTACATCCTTTTCTTCTCTTGTGTTTCCCACTTAGAGAAGTTCCTTTAGCATTTGTTTTAGAGCTGGTTTGGTGGTGCTGAATTCTCTTAGCTTTTCCTTGTCTGTAAAGCTTTTGATTTCTCCATCAAATATGAATGAGATCCTTGCCGGGTAGAGTAATCTTGGTTGTAGGTTCTTCCCTTTCATCACTCTAAGTATATCATGCCACTCCCTTCTGGCTTGTAGAGTTTCTGCTGAGAAATCAGCTGTTAACCTTATGGGAGTTCCCTTGTATGTTATTTTTCATTTATCCCTTGCTGCTTTCAATGATTTTTCTTTGTCTTTAATTTTTGCCAGTTTGATTACTATGTGCCTCGGCATGTTTCTCCTTGGGTTTATCCTGTATGGGACTCGCTGCGCTTGCTGGACTTGGGTGGCTATTTCCTTTCCCATGTTAGGAAGTTTTCAACTATAATCTCTTCAAATATTTTCTCGGGTCCTTTCTCTCTCGTCTCCTTCTGGGATCCCTATAATGCGAACGTTGTTGCATTTAATGTTGTCCCAGAGGTCTCTTAGGCTGTCTTCATTTCTTTTCATTCTTTTTTCTTTATTCTGTTCCACAGCAGTGAATTCCACCATTCTGTCTTCCAGGTCACTTATCTGTTCTTCTGCCTCAGTTATTCTGCTATTGATTCCTTCCAGTGTAGTTTTCATTTCAGTTATTGTATTGTTCATCTCTGTTTGTTTGTTCTTTAATTCTTCTAGGTCTTTGTTAAACATTTCTTGCATCTTCTCGATCTTTGCCTCCATTCTTTTTCTGAGGTCCTGGATCATCTTCACTATCATTATTCTGAATTCTTTTCTGGAAGGTTGCCTATCTCCACTTCATTTAGTTGTTTTTCTGGGGTTTTATCTTGTTCCTTCATCTGGCACATAGCTCTCTGCCTTTTCATCTTGTCTGTTTTTCTGTGAATGTGGTTTTTTTCAGATGAAAAGTTTCTAATTTATCTTACAAGGATTGCGTAATCTTGATACCAAAACAGAAGAAAACAGAAATATAGTCTAAACTAATTAAACAGATGCAAAGATTCTAAACAGGATATTAGTAGATTAAAAGAATAACATACCTCAGTGCATTAAGAGAATCTACCACAATCATGATGCAAAACATGATAACACCATTTAATATTTCTCCTAATAGAAGTTTACTTGCAACATATGTGATCTATAACCTCTGGGGTTTTTCTCTGGAAATATCTTTATTTTGCCTCCACTTTAGAAGGATATTTTCACTGGGTATAGAATTCTAAACGTGTGTTATCTCCTTTCAGCCTTTAAAGCTGTCATTTCATCGCTTGGTTTCCATCATTTCTGCTGAGAAGGTAGCTTTTAGTATTATTGTTGCTCCTTTGAAAGTAATGCATCTTTTTTCTCTACTTGCTGTTATGATTTTTCTCTCTTGATTTGCTGATGATGAACCAAAGTGTAGTATTTTTGTCTTTATCCTGCTTGGGGTTCTTAGTAATTTTTGATTCTGTGATTTGGATTTTTTTAGCCCTTTTGGAAAATTCTGGGTTATTATCTCTTCAAATATTGCTTCTGCTATATCCTCTCTTCTTCTCTTCTTGAACCCCAATTACGTTTGCTAGAATGTCTCATGATAGAGCATGTCACACGTCTCTGACACTCTTCTGTATTTTCCATCTTTTTTGTTCTTTGTGCTTCTGTCAGGATATTTTCTACTGCCCCCTCTCCAGCTCACCAGTCCTCTCTTCAGCTGTGTCCAATCTGCTGTTAAACCCCATTTTTGAGTTCAAATTTTGATTACTATATCTTCTTCAGTTCTAGAATCTCTATTTGCTTTTTGACAATATTGATTCCAGTTCTCTACTAAATTTTTTTTTTTTTTTTTTTTTTTTGCGGTACGTGGGCCTCCCACTGCCGTGGCCTCTCCCATTGCAGAGCACAGGCTCTGGACGCGCAGGCTCAGCGGCCATGGCTCACGGGCCCAGCCGCTTCGTGGCATGTGGGATCCTCCCAGACCGGGGCACAAACCCGTGTCCCCTGCATCGGCAGGTGGACTCTCAACCACTGCGTCACCAGGGAAGCCCCATTTATTTTCTTGATCACATTAATTACAATTATTTTTAAATCTGTGTCTGATAACTGCAATAATCTGGGACACCTGTGAGTATATTTCTATTATGCTTTTCTCCCTTGGCTCTCTTTCTTGGATCCTAGTAATTTTGGATGGGATGCTTATCCCTGTGCTGAAAGAGGGATCTGGATGAAGTTATTTTCCTCCAGAGAGGATTCACTCTATGGTCCAGCAGGCAGCTAGAGTAGGGGCAGTTTGTCTTAATCCAATCAAGGACTCAGGTGATTCAAGTTTGAGCTGTAGTGAGGCTTGATCGACCCTAATGCACCCGCTCTTAAAGATCCCAACTGAAAGCCTACAGCATTTACAGAGGGCAGCCTCCTGGTCAGTTCCTGATTTCCAGTTTTCATCTCCACAGCAACGTAAGACTGCCAAAAATTCCACTCTATTTTCCAGCTGCTTTTCTTGGCTTCTTATCCTTTCATTTTATATGACTAAGATTCACCAAGTACTTCAAAGAGAAAACCATCAACTATCAGGCTCACTTCTCTGTACCTCCCTTTTCTTCTGGAACCTTGACTTCTGGAATCCTGGCTGATCTCGGAGCCCCACAGTCCAAATTTTATTTCCTCAGAACTACAAGACTGCCGAGAGCTGTGATATTTTTCTGCTTCTATGAGTGTCTCAGCCTCTTTGTCAATGCCAAGAGTCACCAGATGCAAAGAGGAGAAAAGCAGCTTTCAGAATGTTGGGCTCACTTCAGTGAGCTTCTCTTCTCTGGCTGCACTGTGCGGCACGAGGGATCTTAGTTCCCCCACCAGGGATCGAACCCACGCCCCCTGCAGTGGAATCGCAGAGCCCTAACCACTGGACTGCCAGGAAAGTTCTCTCTCTGGTATCTTGACCCTTCAACTCAGGCTGTTGCAGTGGCTCTCTGAAAACTTCAAACAGATCAATTTTAATTGTATCCATCTTTTTCAGTTGTTCTCAGTGGAAGCAGCAGTTTTCTACTAAATACTCCATCACAGGAAGTAGGAGCTGTCTCATTTCTTTTTACAACTTCATAGTACTTCACTTCATGGATGTACTATAGCTTATTTAACTGACTCTCTACTAAGAGACATTGGGTTGTTCCAGCCTTTTGCTATAAAAAAATAAGGTCATGGTGAATAGCCTTCTGCATATGTCTTCATATATTTGCAGTTGAATAGTTGAGATAGAATCCTAGAAGTACAATTGCTGGATCAGAGAGTGAATGCATATGCAATTTTGCTAGATATTGCCAATTTCACTTCATAGAAATCGTACCATTTTGGGGTCCCACCTGCAGTGTATAAAAGTGCCTATTTTCACGTAGTCTTGCCAAAATTGACATTGTCAAACTTGGGAGTTTCTTTTTTCAATCTGGTTGATGAGAGATGGAATCTCAGTAGTTTTGACATGCATTGCTCTTATTGTGAGTGAGAGCTATCAGTATACCTTTTCTGTGAACTGTCTATTCATACCTTTGCTTATTTTTTAAAAAATCAGTTTGTGGATATTTTCTTTTTCAATTTTTAGGAAATCCTTATTACATTAAGTATGTGAGTACTTTGTCATACAAGTCGCAAAATTCTTCCCAATTTGTAATTATCTTGTGACTTTACTTATTTTGTTGTTGGTAATGTTGTCAAATTTCTTTGTCTAGATTTTTTTAATTAGTTAGAAATTCCCACTTTGGGGTTATAAATATAAGATTTACCCATGTTTTCTTCTAATATTGTATGTTTTTCTGTTTGTGTTTAATTTTCATTTAGATCTCGAATACATTTATAATTTCTCCTGGAATACATTGTGAGAAAAAGATCCAATTTCTTCCTTTTTCTTCATAGCTATCCATTGGGCACAACACTGTTTAAAGTTAATTTTCCCCTCTGATTTCAGTGCCTCTTCTGTCATATACTAAATTTTCCTGGACATTCTATTCTGATCCATTTGTTTATAAGTCTTTTCCTGAGCCAATACCTCACTGCTTTAATTTAGAGGATGTTAACTGTTTTACTAACTCTAATAGGATTAGCCATGCATTAAGTATTCTTTCCAAATATTTCCTGGCTATTCTCAGTTGTTTATTCTTCCATATAAACTTTATAATCAACTTGTCTACTTCCAGAAAAAAACCTGAGGAAATTTTTATTGAGATTGCATTAAATTTATAAAACTAATTTAGAGAGAAATAACATCTTTACGATGTTAAGTTTTCCTATTCAGTATTAGGGTGGGGTTTTTTTTCAGTTTGCTCAAAGCTATTTTTATCTCTTTCTTGAGTGTTTCACAGTTTCCCTATTATTTTTGCACATACTAGGTTTCTGTCTATGTATTTAAAATTTTGTTATTGTATACAGGGTCTTCCCTCCCCTTATACCTTCAAATGGCTTATAATTTATAGTTACAAAGGCTAGTAATTTTACTATGCTAATTTTATGTCCTGCTACTTTATTATCTTATGGTTTGTAGTACTTTTCCATTGATTCTTCTGGTTTTTCCAGATATGCAATTATAAACAAAGAGTTTGCCTCTTCCTTTCCAGTTCTTACAAGTCTAATTGTTTTCTTTTGCTTAATTGCATTAGCTAACATTCCAGTGCAATGTTAAATCATTGTAGAGGTAGCAGGCATCCTTGTCTTCCTCCTGACTTGACTCCCTAAAGGTGTTTGACATCTGACAGTCATATAAAAACCTAGCTTTTGGACAGATACACACACACACACACACACACACACACACACACACACACACACACACACACATTTTATTAGGTTTTAAAAAAAAAGTGTTTCGGGCTTCCCTGGTGGTGCAGTGGTTGAGGGTCCGCCTGCCGATGCAGGGGACACAGGTTCATGCCCCGGTCCGGGAAGATCCCATATGCCACGGAGCGGCTGGGCCCATGAACCATGGCCGCTGAGCCTGCGCATCCGGAGCCTGTGCTCTGCAATGGGAGAGGCCACAACAGTCAGAGGCCCACGTACCGCAAAAAAAAAAAAAAGTGTTTCCATGCTAATTTTTCTGTGTATGCTAAACTTTTTTTTTTTTTTTTTTACTTTTTCAGCTGCACTGCATGGCTTGCGGGATCCTAGTTTCCCGACCAGGGATCGAACCCGGGTCTGCTACAGTGGAGGCACGGAGTCCTAACCACTGGACCACTAGGGAATTCCCTAGACTTTTGTATTTGAAAAATTATTTGTAGAAATAGTTTGATGACATATTTTGCTCTAGGCCAAGAGTAGCCCCCAATACTAGGCTCACTTTCTTGAATTCTGTCTTCTTCCAGATGTTGGTTGATAATTTCTTCTACCTTGTTAATTCTTTGATGATTTTAAAACTGCATTTTATGTTCTCTCTAGCTTTACTTTAGCTTTATCTTTAGCAAGAGGGTTGGTCTGAATCCCCTCATCTTCTGTTACCAAAAGCAGCACTCCTACTTGATGCCAACAAATTAAAAATAAGTTTTAAAAGCAATAAAGAGGAAAAAGAGAGGAGACAGATTTTTGAAGTCACATTTTTCAGTGTGTGAAAGATTTCCAGATGTGTGTGAACTACCATTTAGAAACAGGTACTTCTCCACCAAGAAATAAGAACATAAACTTTTTTTATATAAATTTATTTATTATTTTATTTATTTATCTTTGGCTGTGTTGGGTCTTCATTGCTGCGCACAGGCTTTCTCTAGTTGTAGCGAGTGGTGGCTACTGTTCGTTGTGGTGTGTGGGCTTCTCATTGTGGTGACTTCCTTAGTTGCAGAGCACGGGCTCTAGGCGCGTGAGCTTCAGTTGCTGTGGCACATGGGCTCAGTAGTTGTGGCTCGCGGGCTCTAGAGTGCAGGCTCAGTAGTTGTGGTGCACGGGCTTAGTTGTTCTGCAGCATGTGGGATCTTCCTGGACCAGGGCTTGAACCCATGTCCCCTGCATTGGCAGGCAGATTCTTAACCACTGCGCCACCAGGGAAGCCCAAGGACATACACCTTTTGTGACTAAAAAGTAATAAAAATAATAAAATTTCCATAACATGGCCCCCCAAGGAGCATAACTTTATAGTCACGCCTTACATTTTACCCAATTTATGTATCATCTAAGCTCTCCTGGCCTTACCTATGGCACAGCAGATGTTATTCTCTTCTGAGAAAACACTAAGCTATTCCTTGATACTTATCTGCTGCTTATGCACATTTTTCCAGGGTAGTCACTCTCCTCTCATACATAACAAGCAAAAAATAAACAAAAGAAATAACCAAAAAAAAAAGCAAAAGGCGCTTCTACCTTTCTGACTTACAGGAAATGCTTGGTACTCCTTTATCATCCCACCAAACAAAACATGATGTGAGATCTCTTCACTGAACCACACACTTCTTTGGGACTCTGTCCCCAGCTTTCTCAATCCAATTTCTTGCATGGCCATTCAAAAGCATGCCTCATGGGTTTAACAACAGTACTTAAGAATTCAAACCAACTACTTTTGTTAGAGCTTAAAAAGCAACTACCCAGATTTTGAGTACCTGGGCAGGAGGTTAGCTAATATATTTGGAACAGGATCTGACATTTAATGGGAATTGGCAGGGCTAAAACAGCACCTGAAGGTGACAACTGTAGGGGATCTCGGGAGCGATAGAGAGGTGGACCCATTTCATGCTGGGCCCAAGGTGCTGTATTTGTGGTTTCCAATATTCAAAAATACATATCGATTATGAGAAGTCTCTTCCGGAAACACAACAGACTAAGGTGGTGCACACAGGCCTTCCTATCTACTGCAAACATACGGAAGAGTTGGATGTAATCGTTTTTTTTCAATGCAGTATTTCATAATCCAACTGAAAAAGAAAGAATGGGAGATGACCAGGGGCCAAGAACAAAGATAGAAATCAAAGCTAGAGCAGGGCCTGGATTTGGAAAGTCTCACCCGCACGGGAGACGCAGCCTCCCAGCTCCAGGGGGCAGAGGAACTGGAACCAAGCCCAGGCAAGAATCTTTGAGTCTTGTTTATGAAACGGGGACTAGAAATTTCTGCACACAGGCACAAGAAGGAAACAAGGAATTTGGTCCTCTATGCATCCACTGGACTGCTAAAAAAAAAAATGTACGTATGTGCACTATAACAGGAAAATTATTTGAATAGGAAGTATAACTTCTTGCAGAGAAAAAGGAGGAAATAAAAATAACTTAAGACAATAGAAGGTAGAAAAAAGGGGATGGGGGTTATTTGTTTCCTCGGGCTGCAGGAACAAGGTTCCACACACGCAGAGGCTGAAAACAGCAGAAACGTAGCTGTTCTCTCATGGCCTGGAGGCTGCAAGACGCAGATCCCTTTTTGGAGGCTCTGAGGGAGAATCGGCCTCTCTCCTGGCCTCTGGCGGCGGCCGACGATCCTTGGCGCTCCTCGGCTTGTACGCGCATCCCTCCAACCCCTGCCTCAACCGTCACCGGCCTGCCTCTGTGTCTCCGTGTGTCTGAATCTCCCCTTCTCACAAGGACACCAGTCATTGGATTAGGGCCCAACCTAATCCAGAACGACCTCGCTTTAACCTGCAAGGAGCCTATTTCCAAAGAAGGCTGTATTTACAGGTTCCAGGTGGACACGGATTTTGGAGCGACACTATTCAACCCGGTACTGGGGGGTTAAACAAAAAGGATCATAAGCACCTGGGGGAACAGGTTAAAAACACAGATTCTTAGTTCTGACCTGCCTGAGATTCTGAGTCAAGTCGACGGAAATAAGGAAGGGCCCCAAGTTTGCACTTAGCACCCCAGTGACTCTGCGCACTGAGCTAGCAGGACAGATCACCAGATAACCCGAAGTGCTCTGCTGGGGGCCAGTAGGGTGGGGCGGGTGGGGGAGGGGAGTGGCCGGGAGACACGTGGCTCTTGAGGGGGAATTAAAGGCAAGAGGAGGGCTTCCCTGGTGGCGCAGTGGTTGAGAGCCCGCCTGCCGATGCAGGGGACACGGGTTCGTGCCCCGGTCCGGGAAGATCCCACATGCCGCGGAGCGGCTGGGCCCGTGAACCATGGCCGCTGAGCCTGTGCGTCCAGAGCCTGTGCTCTGCAACTGGAGAGGCCGCAGCAGTGAGAGGCCCGCGTGCCGCAAAAAATAAATAAGTAAATAAAGGCAAGAGGAGGTGACCAGGCAAGGTGATCCGCATTTGCAGCAGCACAGAACCCGGAGCTCTGCTCCCCCAGTGGACCCAAGATACGAGATGGGGAGGGAGAGGGTGAGAAAGGCCAAGGCCTTGGGTTTCTTCCTGTGTTTCTGTTTTGGGTCTGGGGAGGAGTTCTAAGAGCTTGTTTTTAGATGTAATCATTAGTGAGTGTGGAATAATTTGACAACACTTAGTGCAAGACTTGTTACGTGGTTTGCTTTGCATTGTTTTGTCCAAACCGAATGAGCAGTGACCCTGAGCCTCTCCACCACGGTTGGCGAGACATTCCGTCTTAGTCATTGCAGGACAACCCATCCCCCTCTCTCTCTCCCGAAGGGTCCTACACAACCCAGGAACCTCAGGGAAAGCCTTAGCTCTTCAGTCCATCAGGGCTGCCTTTGAGATGCTCACCATTCAGCCCCGTGAGATCCACTCCCAGCATCACTCCCTGGGCCCACCATGCTCACAGAAAACCTGGCTGCACTTTGCAAAGCCAGAGCTTAGCCTTCAGATCCCCAGTACCGCAGGTCACCCCCATCAGGGGCCTGCCACCTCCCAGGGCTGTGTAAGAACAGGATGAGGGCTCTGCTTTCAGTCCTTGGGAATCCAGCTGCATGCCCCGCGGGTCACTGGCTCACTTTCCCCAAATGTCCCTTCCCTCCCAACCTCTTGCAAGTCCTTCTCCCTATTGGACAATCAGAACCCCAGTGAGCCCAACTTGCTGAGCCCCTCCTGGGGTGAGGCAGGGCCAGCGCTACAGGACACAGAGGCCCGGCTAACCCTTTCTCCATTAGTTTATCCCACAACATATGCTCATATAAGTCAGGGCTGCACCTTGTGTTTGTATTTGAACATGTACTTATTTCCCTTTGCGCTAAATGACGTAAGGTGATTTGGATGCTTTAAGCAAAAAAGAAATTGTTTCCCTTCTCTAAGCAACAAGGCGGGGGGGTCCAGGATTTGGCACTATCATGTCCATGGCCAAGCTGCTTTACCTCCTTAAACCTCAATTTCTTTACCTGTAAAGCAAGGATAACGTTTTCCTTGTCCTTCTCATATTCACAAAGCTTAGGAAGGCAATATATGAAAAAGGACTTTGCAAATCAAAGGCACTTTCTAGCAACACAGAGCCTTCCGGTTCCACGGCATCTCACCCAAGGTGTGGGTCCTGCTCCCACAAGTAAACACGCGGGCCTCTGGACCAACCATCTTCCCATCTGCCTCTCATGAGACTGACCAGCTTCTAGAGTCATACGCCGGGAGGTGGAGTTCAGATGCCGTTTGTGAGCGCTCCTGTTTCTCTGACTACAAGTCCTCATCAGAGGGACCGTAAATATTGTCGCCTGGCCCGCCTCAGCTTTAGATGGAGTGGAAAGAAGTCCTGGGTGGCCCAGAACAATCCTGGTTTATATCTGTCCTGGCCCAGCGATGAATAATCCCCCATCCCCTTCCAGTTTAATCAACGATTTATACGCGCTCACTTAACTGCTTTAAGCAAAGAGGATTGGGTTAAATACATATGGTGCAAAACAGGGTGCCGTATAATTACCAAACCCGTCAACATCCTTTTAACGGAACACACCCCTGAGAGGAAGCGCAACTAGACTCACTGGCTAATTCTTGAAATCTGTCGCCATCTTGTGGTTAAAAGTTGCTGTGTGACAGGCTATTTGGACCTTTTCAGAAGGGATGGAAGAGTAATGGACACAGAAGACACAGAAAGAATCGGGGGCTTGCAAAATAAGCATCTCATTAACATACACTTTTGTGTTTGTTGATTAAAGAAAACGGTAAGCATCGTCAGGAGATGCTGATAAGGCAGAATTAAGCCTCTCCGATTAGACTCAGATTCTGACTCAAAGATTGAATATATTGCAGCTTGCGGGTTACAATGTCATTTTGATTTAAGTTCTACCTTATACTGATATATTGATTAGTTCAACATAGGGGATGATAGCACTTCATCAAATAAACGCACCAAGAAGTGTTTAACTCTTGTCTGGAGGAGAAGAGGACCAGTCTATGTAACAAAGGAACTGCCTGGAAAGGGGTCGGGTAGTGTTCAAAGACGCTCCCCTGAGAAAGTGACTTTGAGCTGAAATCTGACGAATGACTAGGAGAAGGGGTGCGGGGGGAGGAGCCAGTGCAGGGTCCCAGGGACAGGGGTGCCGGTGATCTCCGAGTATGTGTGTAGCTGAGAGGAGGCTCACCTGCTGTAAGTGTAGGTGGTGGGGAGGCCAGTGGTGGGAGAAGGTGCCTGACAAGCTAGTGAATGAAACCCAGCAGCGTGTCCTGGGCGTGTTGAGGATTTTCCACCTTTTCTCTAGGACAGTGGGAAGCCATTCCCACGATATAAGCAAGGAGCCGACACGGCCATATTTGAGTTTCAAAAAGATCACTCTGGTGACAAGGAGGAGAGAAGGCTGGAGAGGGGCTGTCGTGGATTTGAGACAGCCACTATCACAGGATCCAGGTGGGCATCAGAGCAGTGGGGTCTGGGCGCTATTCTACATGTTTGTGTGTGTTCACTTATTCAATCCTTACAGAAGCCCTATGAGATAGGTACTACGATCATACCCATTTTACAGATGAAAAATGAGGCAAGCAGAGGTCGCAACTCCAGAGGCCACCCTCATGCCTGCTACACTTCATTGCCTACAGAGGGTAATAGGAAAATGGACGAAAGTAGAGAAGGCTCCAAGAGCTATTTCAGAAGTAAAGTCAACCAGACTTGATGTGTTGAATAAGGGACCCGAAAGACCGGTCAAGAGGGACTTCCCTGGTGGTCCAGTGGCTAAGACTCCACGCTTCCAATGCAGGGGGCGAGGGCTCAATCCCTGGTGGGGGAACTAAGATCCACATGCCACAGGGCACAGCCAAAAAGTGAAAGAAACAAACAAACAAAAAAGAAAGGTCAACAGTGACACCTAGTTTGTCAACTTTACAACGGTCAACAGGCAGGCTGGTATGACCCCAGTATCAGAAGCGGTTGCAGATGCTGGGTGAGACCAGTGTTTAAGACAACCAAGAGGGGATACTGAGAAGATCACTGGCTCAAGAGACAGGAATGTGGCTCCACTGGTCAAGAGGTGGCAGCTGAGGACACAAACAGGGCTGCCCGAGGAGACAGGAAGGAAAGGGGGTGAGAACCTAACCCCGAGGAACTCTGACATTTCACTGCAGGATACGCCTGAAATGAGAGGAAGGATTAAAACCAGTAAAGTCAGAATTTAGTATCATTAAAGCCAAAGGAGAAGAAGGTTTCAAGGAGCGAGGAAGAGATGAGCAACCACACGAATGCTGTTGGGAAGTCAGGCAAAGCTGAGGGCTGGAAAATGTCCTTCAGATTTTGCGCCAGGGTCATGGAGACACCTACTCAGAGAAGTCTGGTGTGACGTGGCAAGGCAGGGGCCACTGGCAGCTGAGGGGACAGAGTAGGCAGGACCTTTCCTTCTTTCAAGATAGAATATATTTACTGAATATGTTTAGATGTTGGAGAGAGCGATCCAGATGACAGAGAGCAATTGCGTGTACAGAAGAAATAACTGACAGTGTTAACTTGCTGAAAAGGTAGAACGGGATCCAAAGCACAGGAGAAATTCGTTTCAGAGAGCAGAGGGGTCTGTCCTCTAATGAAGGAGGGAAGGAGAGGGTCGGAAGAGATATAGACAGATATATGAAGGCTCCGTGGAAGGGTAAGGAGATTCCAGGCTGAGGCTTCAATTTGCTCTGTGACATGAGATGCACAGTCCCCGCCTGGGTGGGGTACCTAATCAAGAACAGAGGATTAGTATCTTGTATGCTCACATATTTTTCTCACCAGATGACTTCTGTCTAACCCAAATGGTTCCCAAACCTGCTTACTTCAGTTGTCTCTAATATCGCAATTACATAATGAAATGTCACAACTAAATATGAGTGTGAGTAAAGGGTTGCTGTTTCTATGAAAACTTAATTGAATGTTTCGGAAAAATTTGATAAAGACAAGATGCAAAAAATCCTGTCCATCTAGGAACAAGCAAGGTAACTGTCAAAGACAGAAAAACACTACAGTAAAAATCTTTGCTCTGCAAGACTCTGTTCTCGTTCCGGTTTTAAGAGAACAAAACTGGAGATCGCCAAATTATAAGTCTGGGTTTTGCAAAGAAAATGAGATTGAACTCAATGGATCTATATTCAGTGATAAAAAGCCTAGGCCTTACCTCAAAAGACTGTCGGATGAACGTATGTCTTTTTGTGATTCTCGCCATTTCAACTCTTCTCAGTGAACCGAAACCAACCCCTGGACCAAGTCGTCATTAGGAGGCTGCCTCGGTTACAAAGGTAAGAAGTAAGGAAAGGTGGGTGGGAGTGAAGCTATGGGTTGCTTACTATATATTAAGAAGTGTGGGGACTTCCCTGGTGGCACAGTGGTTAAGAGTCTGCCTGCCAATGCAGGGGACACGGGTTCGAGCCCTGGTCCAGGAAGATCCCACATGCCGCGGAGCAACTAAGCTCATGCGCCACAACTACTGAGCCTGTGCTCTAGAGCCCGCAAGCCACAACTACTGAGCCCTTGAGCCACAACTACTGAAGTCCGCACGCCTAGAGCCCGTGCTCCGCAACAAGAGAAGCCACCGCAATGAGAAGCCCGCACACCGCAATGAAGAGTAGCCCCTGCTCGCCGCAACTAGAGAAAGCCCACGCGCAGCAACGAAGACCCAACGCAGCCAAAAATAAATAAATAAATAAATTTATTTAAAAAAAATTTTTTTTTAAAAGAAGTGTGCTCAACAGGTGTTTTTAAAAATTTACTCCTTACAACAGCCCTACACGTTCTCATTCTCACTCAGCAGACCAGGCAACAGAGAGGTTAAATAAATTGCCAACTATCAAGTTATAGCATCTGGGTAGGAACTCAGTTCTGACCTGTATCCTCAGGGTGGCCATTTCCATTGGTCTTCCATGCACCTGGACATATCCCCTCTAACACGCTCCACCCATGCCCTCCATCAGCCCTCCACCAATGATTCATCCTTGCCCTTCACCTTCCATAGCTAATCAACCACCAAACCCTGTCCAACTGACTCCCGTCAATATCTATTCCATTTGCCCCCACTGTCACCTTGCAGAAATTTCACATCTTCTTTTGCACAGACTTCTGCCAGAACTAGGTTACCCCAATTTCTTAATAATCAGATCTGAGCGGCATCATTCTTTAATATATATCAGTTTAACACTTGCTCTTTCTGCAAGCTCTTTCTTCATTGGCCTCAAGCACACTGCCTCCCAGGTATATTCCTGGTTCTCCGCAGTCCTTCTCAATGTCCTTGGTGGCCTCTTTTTCTTTTACCAGCCTCTGAAATATTGATGCTCCTTAGGGGCCATTCCTTGGGTCTCTCCTTATTCTGGCTTATTCCCTGGCAGATCCTATTTTTGCCAACAGCTTCAACTGCATTCACACGCTGATGATCACTGATGGCCCTCCTACCATTTTCACAACTGTTTAGTATTTCTGTCCACCCAGTGGTCTGTAAGCACCTCAAATACAAATATGTATGCCCCAAACTGGACTCTCATCTTCCATGTCCCTTCAACCAGCCTCAAGCCTACTTCTTCCATACACTTCCCTCAGCGTTGTCCATCTCAAATGTTGAAATCATCCTTCACTTCTCCGTCACTTGCCTTCACAACCCAGTCTCAAGCCCTGTGGATTCTTCATGTCCTCAAACTTCCCATGGCTGTCACTCCTTTCAAGCCTGCCGCTAGCTTTCTATCACCCTGTTTCCATTGTGTCTCCAAAGGAGACCTCCTCGGGGCAGTCAGCATGAGCTTCCTAAGCCATTTGTACTTTGTCCAGGTGCCTGCAAGAACAGCCAGCACTTAGTACGTTAAACAAAGCCGTTGACATTGCATACAAGATCTTTGATGACCTAGATCTTTCCTACTTCTCCAGTTTCAAAATGTTGCACCCCATAATCACTCTCCATTCCAGGAATAATCAACTATCTACGGTTCTCCAAACAAGGCATCTTCCCTCAACTCTGACTTGGCACCTGCCCTTTCTCCTGTCCAGAACCCTGGAGAACTCCTACTCCACCCTAAGATTCTTAAAGAAGCTTTTGTTGTCCTCAACTCCTTTCTCCTCCCCCATCCCCAGCAAAGTTCTCCATAAACAGCATCATTTTTATAACCAAAGTACTTAATTGTGTAACAATCATGTGCTGGCTTGGAGAGGTGCCGGGGGACAGGATGAAGAGCAAGCATTCTCACAGCTCCTCTTTCATTTTCAGGAAACTCCTTCCTCCTTTTAAGGGCCACCTGACATCCCCGACCTTAAGGTCAGTCCTCCAAGTCCCCGACCTGGTCCCCCAGGTCATGGTCGTCTTCTCCATCCCAACTCCAGCCACGATGCAGAACTATTAGTGGCCATGACAATGCACATGACACCCTAGAACGTGCCACAGTTCTGATTCTGCTTTGCTGTGGTTGCTTCACCTCTAAAGTCCTAATCTCCACCCCAAACTTCCTATTCTATCCACTATATACATTACGGCACATGCATTTTATTATCTTCAGTCTCTATCCCTTTCCATTCGCCCCATTTATCAGTGCCTTACTGATCCGACTTCTCTCGCAACCCAGCCCAAACCCCACGGCCAGTCTCCGGCAATCTCAAGTGACCGTGCCCTTTGGACACTCCTACCTGACAAAGCCTGACCCTGACACGGTCCACTTTTTCCATTCTACATTCTTGGCAGCCGAGCACTGCAGAAGAAAAATCAGTACTTGGCACTCAGCCACTGCAATTCATGGTTTCCTATTGCAAATGGGTTCCAAGGCATCCCTCCATCTTTTCACTTGGCTTTGGTCCATTCCCTCACTCAGTCTTCCTGGTGGTTAATACTAACAAAATGTGAGACATGATCTATGGTAAACAGATTTGCAAAACAATCTTGAAGGTACTGGATAAAGCGTGAGAAGAAAAAAGGCTAAACTTGAAGTGTAAATGAGCTCTGATGCTATGTGCCCTTAGGTTCCAAGTCAGTTACTTTCATGGCACTCGGAATACTACTGAGATGTTGTCTTAATTCTTATAGATGTTTAGAGTTTGACAAAGGAGGTGAAGGGTGAACCACTGGTAAAAGTGGCTGGTTTCCAATCCCTCATGTCCAAGGTACCCTTCATGCTTCTTATTCTTTATCAATGAAACAAACACAACTTTTGTTTTCATTTTATTTTATTCTGTGTAAAGTGAAGCATCATACAAACCACAGAAGCTTTAGATATAGTGTTGACCAGTTCTAAAACAGTGAATAATCGTTTACACAGACTCATCTCTAATTTTACATCTCGTTATACAAAGGTACTATTAACACACACAGTTCTAATTCCTTATAAACCTATTTGTCAAGCAGCAAGATGACAATACATCATAGCGTAGCACAGAATGTTTCCTCTAAGAAACCAGAGCAGCAGCATTTGGTGAATGGTTATGCATAGAACTGACTTAGAGGGGTAAACACTGGTCATAAAACAGGCGACACATGTATAGTAACAAATGCAAAATGCAACTTTTTAAATTAATATAAGATAAAATGTTACTCTTTATGCTTTAAGTTAAAAACTATAGAATACTTTAAAGGCAGACAATAATCCTAGACTCCATAACAAAATACTATTCCATTAATTGCTTAAGGATCCATAACCTCTGAGTACTGCTCATTGGCTTTTTAAAGTCAACCTGAAATATAAAAGCACTTGAAGTTTACCAGTCAAAAGCTAAAGTTACATTGGTTACATGTCACATTAAAACATACCTTTTAAGAAAAACTGACTTTAAAAAATACTGCATTGTTGACTTAAAATAATTTCAAAACCTGTTGCTCTTAAAAGTAAAAATGCACTACTTTCAAACCTTTCAACACAGTTTGGTTTAAAATGCCCTATTTTGTGAATCCGTTACTTAACATATTCCCAACTTTCAGCAAAATAACAGTTCGAAGTTGTTTTTAAATCTGATAACACCTGAAGAAATGGGTCAGCATGTCTATAAATTGGCTACCACCACAAAATGACGTATTTATGTTTCCACCATGAAAACATCACTACAAAAATCCACTGGATGAATTCTATTTTAGCTTTATGTAAATATTAAAAACCTTATTTAACAATGTCACACAAATACTTAGCGTTTTTTGGCCTTGAAATCAGAGCAATGCTACCAATAAATTTGATACAGGCAATCTTCACAAAAGTTTCAGAAGAAAAAGAAGAAAAAGATTTGGAAATGGTTGGTTGGGAAGGAAAAGCACCCACCAGAATCCTCATTTTAGAATTAATCCTCAAACGATGACATCCTTGTTCGCCATCACTGTTTGTGAGGATTCAAACAAGACTAATACTTGTGTCTTTAATGCTCAGGACCCTCTAAACTTTAAAACTGACCACAGGCTACTCCTGTCTCCTACTAAGAAACTGAAAATGCACTTACGATGAGTTCTGTAAGTTCAGCTACAAAAGCACTAAAACAGGAAAAAGAACAAAAACACTATATCACACAAATAATTCTGTGTTAACAACTATTTCTCCTGCCTCTCTCAGTGGCCTTAGAAATATGTACTATGGCGAGTGTACTGGGGGGAAAAAAACGTTTTAAACAAAGGAATTCGTTTGTAGAATTCTCATATTGGCAGCAGTGATTTCACTTTCCTAAGAGTTAAAACACGGTAGAGTGTGAGCTATTAATATGCTTTGGTTATATTTCCCAAGCAAGTTAAGCAGAACATTTCACACAATTCTATTTTCAAAAGACATCCATAAAAGCATAAATATTAATAAATAATACCAACATGTACATCTTTCAGGGATTAATTTGTGGATGACCCTTGCAGATTTTAGGGGTTATATCGGCCATCATTCTTAATACTGACACAAGAGGAAGTTTACCAGCTACTTAAAGTGTGTCAGCAACCATTACCTAAACCTAAGGTACCCACTACAAAGCAGAATCCACAGCTCCAAATATCAGACTGCAAAAGATCTAATTCAAATATCCTCCCAGCACCAAGAAGCATTAACGTTCTTTCTAACTGATGAGCATTTTAATGTGATATTTAGCTAGTATGAAGCATTCAAATTAATGCTTGAAACTTGTGTCACTGTTTTGTTAATCAATATAGTCACATAAAGACAGAAAACTGCATCCACTAAGGAAATAAAGACAAAGACTGTGCCCCACTCTCAGCTGCTAGGGACCTCTCCTTAGCAAATACTTAAAAGTAAAGTTATACTCTGTAAATTCCCTTTTAGTACATCCAAAGGGCTACAATGACAGCAGAGGTGTTCACCACCTTAGGGCAGAGCAGATGAACTGTTAATAAACAAACAAAACTATCAGCATGAAGTATGAGGTATCAAACAAAATTACACACCATCATAAAATAGAGGTGATATTCTGTAATGACTAGTTCTTGAGAAACAAAGGTTTAAAACGTAAAAAGAACTTGGATTAATAAAATAACTTGGCTTCGCATTTCATGCTTGTATAAAGCAGGCAGCACTAAACAGGAAGGTTCTTTAATCCACATCTCCCTTCCCCAGGCAACAGGCAGTCCAAAGTTCAGTGAAGACAAATGTGGGAACCTGGCAAGAATCATTTTACAGTAAAGCAGGCATTTTCACCCACTCTCTATTTTTTCCTCAATACCCAGTACCTCTGAGGTCTTGTCACTGAATTGCTGTTTGTGAAGAAGTATTTTCTCCACAACACATGCCTTGAGCATGAAGTCCTCCCATACAAAAGGAGTAACTAATCCTACTCTTACTAAAGTAGAGGATAGGGCCTAGATTCCCAAGTTACTAGTCTAAAATCTTGAATAGGGTGCTCCAAAATGTATCTCACAGAGGATAACTATTTTAACAACATTCTAAGAGTCAGAATTAAGGTCCCCAATAAATAATTGCTAACCTAGAAAGAAAAATAAATTTACAGACTACTTTTTTTCCTAACCTAAGATGCCATCAATTGTTAAGACGCACCACATGTATCACTAAGAAAACACATAGGCAATTAAACTATGACACAATGCTTGTGTATCCTGTAGAACGTCTACTTTTTAAATTTACTCAAACAGCTTTTAGAGTTAAAACAGATCTTTATCGCGTCAATCTTGTGCATACGTAAAGAAAGTGTATGATGAAATAAGTTGGCTAAGTTATGACTATAACTTCATAGTCTTGAGTCTAACTCCTCGCAATCACTCAAATCACAGCCATCGGTGTCTGCATTCTCCCAGACCACAGCACCCTTGGCATCATCAAGAGTGCCGGCAATGCAGCATCTCTTAATACAGCACTCCAGCACTGCCTGCGGTTTAATATCAGCAGGAAGCGCTGGACAAAATGATGTTTGACGCCTTAATGACAGTCCTGCGCGATGCATGAATCGATCACACCAGCCTCTTGTTGCTTTGAATTTTGTTTCATCTATTCCAAAGGTTTTGGCAATTTCTCCTGCCTTCAGCTGCATCGCCTGGCGTGTGACAGGCAGTCCTTTTGCACGTGTCTCACTGACAAAATGTAGCACAGCTTCGTCTACTTGTGGGTATCTTCCTTTCTTAGGTCCCGTAAAGCATTTTGTTGTTGCTTTACAAGAAAATATGGAATTTCGGTCATTCCTCCAGCGACGGATATTTGCTTCACTAATATCGAACGTACGCCCTGCTGCTCTGTTTCCATGCTTTTCTGCATACACGATAACTTTTCGTTTCAATGCCGAATCATAGTGTAATCTTTTTGAAGACATTTTTAAAAGCCAATTAAACCTGACACATTTGATACCAACAACAGGACAAACCTTAAGTCCACACAGGCACAGGCGAGGATAATTGCACCATGACTACTGCCTGGTTGACAGTAATCATAAAATGCATCCCGATTTCAGACAAGGTATAATGTGGGGGAAAAAAAAGTACAACATAGAACTAATATTAATAAAATATGGTTTTTCAAGCCTGTAATATTTACCAGATTAACACCAGTGCAAGAAGATAAGCCCAAGAGTCAAAGAATAAGTATATATGTAGAAGTATATAAGCAAAAATTATCTTTACGATGAAATCTGCAATGGTCCAATTTGGTTGTAATTCCCTTTATTTTCATATGGCTTACATGTAAATCTTGTTTTGAATTGGACTTAAGATCCAAGAATGAACGTTCTTCAATCTTTTAGCAGATTGCAAAGCCAAGTCATTACAGAGAGAGACTCCCAGTGTCCTTTGTCATTCACTATCAGAAGACCACAGCTCAGGTCAGTGGCCTTCATCAACAGGTACCCTCCTTTGGCGAGCAGATCTGATCCTGTGTGGAGATGATGAAGCATCTTCTTCTGTTTCAGACCCTGAAGGTTCATGATCTCCCTCCTGAGATCCTGTGTCTCCCACCAGTTCCCGAAGAAACTTGAATTTTGATAAAAAAAGATGCCAAACAAAATACCAACCTAAAGAGAGATAAAAACATTAAGAGAAATTATGACACACAGTATTATCAGTTGGGAACATTTCAGTTAATTGTGTGTGGGGTGTGTGTGTTACGAAATAGTATGTGTAATTTAAACGTATATGTGATTACAATTTATATAACAAACATTTATCAAGCATTTACTATGGACACGGCATAAAGATAAACTCTGGGATTCTACAGAATGGCAAAAACAGTTTCTGCCTTTATGGAATTGAGAATTCAAGCTTGGTCCATCTACATCAAATTTATAATGAGATTATGATATCTAAGTAGAGTGTTTATTGTATTAAACTCAACTTTTTGAGAGCATTTTTCTGGGGAAGAAAGAATACACCTCGCTATTTACCTGGACATTCACACCCCAATGCCAGTATTTACTAAAAACAAGTGTGCTTCAATCAGAAAGCAAGACAGTAAATGGCAGGATTTACTAAATCACCTGCACTTTGGTAAAAACTTCTCAGGACCAAACTATTCAGGAAGTTTCTAGAAATAATAAACTTTCACAGAAAATTAATAAATTTTCTTTAATTACACAATGCAAGATGAAGAGCCAGAGCACCAGTATCTTAAATTCAAGATTTTAAAAAATACAGTGTTTTCATGTCAAAGCCATTAAAAAGTCTGAATAACTCCCTTAAAAAAAAAATTACTAACCAAGTTTTGCTTGTTTTTGCAAGGAGTTTTAAGTTTTAGACGTCCACTAATATAGAACTAACAGTCAATAAAGGCGAACACAGGAGATAAAACTCCTGAAGCCATGACTGGTTGCTCTGAAATGTTAAAGAGTACTTCATAAACAAAACTAACCACTGCTAACAGTTTTCCATGCTAGCGTGTATTCTCGATGCCTTCTACTTTAAAACTCTCTAGTTTCATAGAAAAGCAATGGACCATAGCATATTCTGATGACTAGCATTTTATGGAAACAAAATCCAACCAGCTTTTCTACCCCAGCATTACAAAGGCCGAGATGAATGGCCACTTAAGGAAGTTTCTAATTTTATTTGTTTCTTTCTTATAATCTCTGGGGGGAAAGATGAACATAAAATCCTTGGTACTAAAAACCTAACTTCAGAGATTTAATCCTTTTCTCAAGTTTTTGACTTCCTTTAAGCTTGAGTGCTGAGTGCTAACTGAAGCACACCACAAATATATTCTAGTCAACTGTGTGAGTAAAGCACCTAACTCTGTAAGACAGTATTTTAACGATACTCCAAATCAGCAAGCTCTCTCTTCACTCAAAATTCTTTGTAAAAATAGGCACAGCGAGGTAGGGGGAAGAGCACTGGAGGGGTTAGGGGGCCCAGGCCTGACAGAAGACTGATAAAGCCACTGTGAGGAATAAATAAATAAAGGGCTTAGGTGCCTAGGTCCACATTTGGTAAACTGCTCAATCGACAGGAGCTGTGGCTGTCCCTGGGCAGTGGGATCTGGGGTGACTTCTCCTTTGCTGTTGATTATCTTTTTTAATGAGATACAGTTCACCTATCATAAAATTCACCATTTTAAAATGTACAAGTCAATGGTTTTTAGCATATTAACAAGGTTGTGCCGCCATCACCATTATCAAACTCTAAAACATTTTCATTGACCCCCAGAAAAACCCCATACCCATTAGCAGTCCCCTCCCCAGCCCCTGGGAACCATTAATGTACTCTCCTGTCTCTGGATTTGTGTATTCTGAGCGTGGCATACAGACGGAATCACAGTACGTGGTCTCGTGTGCCTGGCTTCTTACACTTAGCATATATTTTCAAGGTTCATCAAACACGTTGTCCCAGGTATCACATTATTCCTTTTTATTGTTGAATAATATTCCATTGTAAAGATACATCACATTTAGTTTTAACCATTTACCAATTAACAGACCCGGGCAGTTTCCACTTTTTGGCTGCAATGACCAACTGCACAAGTTTTTGCACTGACGTGTTTTCATTTCTCTTGGGTATACAACAGACCTTCGAACAAGACAGAGGTTAGACCCTCCCCACAGCTGAAAATCCACCTGAAACTTTACAATCCACCCTCCATATCCACAGTTCCACATCCAAGGATTCAACCTCAGATCATGTAGTGGACTGCAGTGTGTCTTTAGTGAAAGAAATCCGCATGTTAAGTGGACCCACACAGTTCAAACCCATGTTGTTCAATGGTCCACTATACCTAGGGGTAGAATTGCTGCGTCATATGGTAACTTATGCGTAACCATTTGTGAAATTGCTAGTCTTGTCCAAAGCAGCTGTGCCATTTTACACTCCCATCAGCATGGTAAGAGGTTCTCAACTTCTCTACATCCTCACCAAGACTTTTCATTGCCCGTCTTTTTTATTATAGTCATCCTAGTGGGTGTGAAGTGGTTTATCATTGTGGCTTTTATTATGGCATTTCCCTAATGACTAAATATGTTAAACATCATTTTCTTGTGTTTATTGGCAATCTGTAAATCTTCTTTGGAGAAATGTCTATTAAATTCCTCTGCCTACTTTTTAATCAGGTTGTTTGTCTCTTTAAGTTGTAAGTTCTTTATATATTCTTGATACCAGACGCTTATCAGATATATGATCTGCAAAACATTTTTTTCCCATTCTGTGGGCTGTCTTTTCACTGTCTTGATAATATTCTTTGAAGTACAATAGTTTTTAATTATGATGGAGCCTAATTTATCATTTATTCTTTGAGGAAATCCAATTTATCCTGTTTTCTCTTGTTGCTTGTGCTTTTGGTGTCATATCTAGGGAACCGCTGACTAACCCAAAATTATGAAGATGTATGCCTATGCATGCTTCTAAGAGTTTTAGTTTTAGCTGTTACACTAGGTCTTTGATCGATTTTGGTTAACTTTGGTGAGAGAGAGAGATCCAAATTAATCCTCTTGCATGTGGATACCAAGCTATTCCAGAACTATTTGTTGAAAAGATTGTTCTTCCCTCCATTAAATTGTCTTGGTACCTTTGTCAAAAATCAAATGATCGGGCTTCCCTGGTGGCGCAGTGGTTGAGAGTCCGCCTGTCGATGCAGGGGACACGGGTTCGTGCCCCGGTCCGGGAAGATCCCACATGCCGCGGAGCGGCTGGGCCCGTGGGCCTGTGCTCCACAACGTGAGAGGCCACAACAGTGAGAGGCCCACCGTACCGGAAAAAAAAAAAAAGTACAGCTCCTACAATTCCTCCCACCCAAACCTGATATGCAGACACGAGCAACTCCTTACCTACTCTTATTCTGTGGGGCGTGGGTCTTATACCTTATCCTGAGATTGTAAGAGAAAAATGGGAGGGAGGGACAGAGGAATAGCAGAAAGGAGGGGGTGGAGGGGGCAGGGAGAAGGACTGTCCACAATTATATGTACTTAGTCAAAAATTTACACTAATTGTTAAAGCAAGTATTGCAGTTTTTCATAGTTTAAAAGGCAAGTCTGTGAGTCAGAAAAACTGGCTGGCAACAAAGGGTGTGTGTCCTGGGATAAGCAAATAAGCACTCAACTTGTGTGTGCCAGTAACTAAGCATTAGTTCACAAGACGGATCTCATGAAACATACCGTATATTGTTTTTCTATGCAAGATAAATGTGCTGGCAGCAGAAGGGTAGCAATGGCAGATGAACTTGAACGACGGACCATCACTGTCAACACACCACAAACCCAGGGGACAGTAGTAATCACAGAGTTCTCAGTTCATGAAATGCTTTACATTCGACATCTCATTTAATCCTCTCATTAGCCCTCTGAATTAGTGAGACTAGGAATCATTATCCCCATTTTCTAGATAAGAAATCAAAGGCTCCAAGTGAGTCATAACCATTGAAAAGGGCTAGCTCGGCAAAACAGCAATGAATTCAATAAGTGTATCAAATTTCTCATATTTTCATAGTGAAAGTATGGCTAAAACACAAAACACTAATTAGGGAATGAGAATACGATTTCCTACCCAAGATCTTTTTAGTTCAAAAAGCCCAGGTGCAGTAGAACAAAAAATTCTTATCTTTGTGGAATCATTCCTCCCATGGAGTTAATCCCACCTTCATGATGATATCTAAGTGGTTAACTGACGGGCTCAATACCGATCTTGATTTGTATAAAGCTCTTTTCCACCTTCAATCCTATAACCTTATTTTCCGTTTACACAGAAGGCAGCTAAGGTTCACCGCTAAGTAATATGTCCAAGGCCAAGACACAGGCAAAGTGAAAACAGAATCATGCTCTCTAACCCTTCCCACCAAGCTCCCTCTACTGCACATCCTTCTGTAAAGACACACTGGGCGGCCCCAGCAGACAAGCCCCCCGAGAAACCATCACTGACCCAACACAACGTGGAACCGAAATACCTCCACACCCAAAACCCTGTTACCCAGTAAATGGAAGACAGATTTAAAGTTCCCTTTAAAACCTCTCCTCTTTTTATTTTCCTCTCCTTCCAGTGATCACAACACTCCCATAGATCCAAATATTACCCCTATTATAGAGGATGACCAAATTTTTCATCCACACTTTCTACCTTTCTTAAACCCCAGGAAGGAATCTCTGCCTCTGGCTTGAAGACATCTTTAAAAAGTATACTCGTCCAACAGCCCCTTCTCCGGGTGCTCACATTGCTGGGATGGGAGTTGCATCCTTTCCCCATCTCTCAGGTGGGAAAGAGCACATTTCAGCCCTACCCTGCTTTACTTCAGTGCTATAGATTCTACCTCAATAAACCCTCTCCCATCTGTTTCCTTCGTTATATTCCTAGTGCCATTCTCTATCCTACATCAAATCCTTATTATCTGTCAACTGGATTACCACCACAACTTCTTATAACTCAGAGGCACACTGGAGCCACACTGCTTGGCCATGAATCCTAACTCAACAGCTCACTCGTAATTTGGGCAAGTTAACCTCTACGTGCCTCAGTTTCCTCATCTATAAAATAGAGACAACAGCACCCACTTTCAGAGTCAATGTGGTAATAAAAAGAATTAATGTGTGGAACCTAAAAAGAATGCCCGCACATAATAAACACTCATCAAATGTTATCCATTGTTACCGTCTCTTAGGCTCCAATCTCTTCCCCTCCAGGGCAAACTCCACAGACAAGAGGTTACTACCACTGCCACTGAGCTTTTTAAGCATCATGAACACATAATTTTTACATCTTTCTACTATACTATCTCTTCAGTAGAGTACTCTCTTGGGTGGCTGCTTTAGCATTTCATGCTCACTTCCATCCTTCATTGTCTTAATAACTAACTGTCATCCCCCCAAGACATGAGTTTCTTAAGGAAAGAAAATTTATGGTTTATCTATGGTTTCCACTATGTCCTCTATGTCTTAGAAGAGTATCTGGCACAGAGTAGGTAGTCCAAACAAACCATTCAACTTCCATCCCCCAACCCCAACCCCCAACACACACCAAAAGTACCATAAATTTAAGTGGTTAATGACTTTCACCAATTGATCCATTTCAGAGCTCTTAAGATTTCTACTATGTAACAGAGTAGCTGATAAAAAGACCTGCTGAACGATGTTATTGACAACATTGATATTGAACAATGTTATCAACCAAGTTGACCTGACATGTACAGAACATTCTACTCAGTAACAGCAGAATAAACATTCTTTTCAAGTATAGGCAGAACATCCACCAAAACAGACCATTAATTCGTCTCATTAAGTGTAAACCTTCCTAAACTTGATACACTTTTCTCACCATAACAAAATTAAACTAGAAAATGATATATGGGGGGAAAATGTCCTAAATAAGTCATGGTTCAAAAGAGAAATCACAAGTGAAACTAAAAAATATTTTGAACCAAATAAAGTTTTTTTTAAAAAAATCAAAAGTAATACCTGGAAAGAAATTTATATCATCAAATAGCTATTTTTTTTTAATAAGAAGGGTCTAAAATCAATAATCTAAGCTTCCACCATAAGAAACTAGAAGAAGTGCAAACTAAAATCAAAATAAGTAGAAGAAACTAAAGATATAAGCATAAGTCAATGAAATAAAATATGGACAAGTAAAGAAATTAAAAAATCAATAAAACCAAAAACCAGATTCTTTGAGATCAATAAAATTTATAAACCTCTAGCCAGAGTGATAAACAAGAGAAAAGAACACAAACAATATCAAGAATGAAAGAGAAGACATCACCACAGATCCTACAGATATTAAACGATAATGAGAGAACATTAATTCAGATTAAATAGACATAGTGCTTGAAAGACACAAACTACTACAAAAGCTCACTCAAGAAGAAACAAGTAACTGGAATAGCCTAATATTAGCCCAAGTGAAAGATACTGAATTGCAGTTAAAAGGTTTCCCCAAAGTCCTGGCCTAAATTAATTCTACCAAACATTTAAGAAAGTATACTAGGGATTACGCTTTATTAATTTTTGGACACTCATGACCTCCATCACAGCACCTGAACATAACAGTTCATTAAGTGTATTTTATTGAGTAATACAAGGGTTATCCACCTTGAGATAGCCTTGGTTTGTACCACATTTAAGACTGTATTTGTAATAGACATTTAATAATTTATATTGAGGAATCTGTCTTCATTTCTTCTTCAAATATATGAGGGCCTTCTACATGCTTCTACTCTCTGGGATCCAGAAACAGAGCAGTGAACAAGCCAAAGAAGGCCCCTGTCTTCACTGCGCTGACGCCCTAACTGGGAGAAACAAACACACAAAATACAGTCAGCCCTCTGTACCCATGTGTTCCACATCTGCAGATTCAAACCACCACAGACAAAACTGACATAGACTGAGGAGATGGAAAAAGGTATTCCGTGCAAATGGAAATGGATAAAGACGATGAAGTATATGTATACAATGGAATATTACTCAGCCATAAAAGAGAATGAAATCTTGCCATTTGCGACAACCTGGATGGATCTAGAGGGTATTGTGCTAGTGCAGTAAGTCAGAAAGAGAAAGAAAAATACTCCATGATTGCACTTACACATGGAATTTAAAAAACAAAACAACTGAACAAACATAACTGAACAGAAACAGAGTCATAGATACAGAGAACAAACAGGTGGTTGCCATAGGGGAGGAGGTGGGGGAAAGGGTAGGGAAGATTAAGAGGTACAAACTTCAGTTGCAAAATAAATGAGTCACAGGTATGAAATGTACAGAGTGGGGAATAACATCAAGATTTATGTAATAGGGCTTCCCTGGTGGCACAGTGGTTAAGAATCCGCCTGCCAATGCAGGGGACACAGGTTCGAGCCCTGGTCTGGGAAGATACCACATGCCGCAGAGCAACTAAGCCCATGCGTCACAACTACTGAGCCTGTGCTCTAAAGCCCATGAGCCACAACTACTGAGCCCACATGCCACAACTACTGAAGCCCGCGCACCTAGAGCCCGTGCTCCGCAACAAGAGAAGCCACTGTGATAATAAGCCCGTGCACCACAACGAAGAGTAGCCCCCGCTCACCGCAACTAGAGAAAGCCCGTGTGCAATGAAGACCCAACACAGCCAAAAATAATAAATAAATAAATAAAAATAAATCTATAAAAAAACTATAAACAAAAATAAATCTATTAAAAAATATTTACATAATATCTTTGTACGGTGACAGACGTAACTAGACTTTCACGGTAATCACTTTGAAATGTATAGAAATATCAAACCACTATGTCCCGTAACAGGAACTAACAGTGTGGTAGATCAATTATACTTAAAAACAAACTCAAGAAAATGAGGTCAGATTTGTGGTTGATGGAGGAGGGGTGGGATTGGATGACGGTACAAACGTCCAGTTATAAGGAAAGTAAGTACTAGGGATGTAATGTACAACAAGATAAATAAAAGTAACACTGCTGTATGTTCTATATGAAAGTTGTTAAGAAAGTAAGTCCTGAGAGTTCTCATCACCAGAAGAAAAAACTTTTTTTCTATTTCTTTAATCTTGTATCTATATGAAATGATGGATGTTCACTAAACTTACTATGATAATCATTTCATGATGTATGTAAATCAAATTATAATGTTATACACCTTAAATTTATACAGAGCTGTATGTCAATTACATCTCAATAAAACTAGAAGAAAAAAAGACAAAACTGACGCGACTTCCAGATGGAGTTGATATTTATAAGGAAAGGAAAGGGCAAAACCAAGGATGACACCCAAGTCCTTGGCTGCTGACAACATGTGAGGAGGGAGGGAGAAACAGATGGTAGAAATCAAAAGTTCTGTTTTAGATGTGTTTAGTTTGAGATGGTTATTAGATCCTCAAGTGGAGATATTGAGAATAAAAGTTTGATGCACGAACCTGGGGTGCAGGAGAAGAATAAGAGCTGTAGATTTAATTTTAGTCATCAGTTACAGTTACTATTTAAATCTTTAGAACTGGGTAAGATGAGTAAGAGAACAGAAGGAAGGCGAAAATAGAAATACTATATATTTGTATTATAACGTAATGTAACATAAAAATACAATAGAAAATAGCATGCATCTCATGGAGTAATGGCAAGTACTAGTCTGTAAAATTTTTATTTCAGAGACAAGAGAGATAATGGGTAGATAGATGTGGATATAACTAATTGATATACGTAATTTATCTATATATACTTACAAATGTACTGGGAGCAATGAAAATTTATTTCCTATCATAGACTGTGATCAAAAAAAGTTAAATTCTAGTGGATGAGAAGCCAGGAAAAGATAAACAATTAACCACTATGGTAGGAAGAACACCATGAAAGTATAGTGTACAAAAGCCAAGAGAAACGCTTCATGGAAGGAATGCTCACCTGTATAGAATGAGTATGAGAGGTTACATATCAATACAATTACAACTCATAAGGGACCATGGACTTGGTAATATGGAAGCCATTTGTTATGAACCTTGACAAGGGCAGTTTCAGTGAACAGTGGGAGTGGAAAATATTTTTAGAATGAATGAAAAGCAAGAAAGTACAATCAACAGAGACAGGAGAAGGTAGACCTCCCTAAGGAACCTGAAATTTGAAAATCATAATTCACTATGTGAAAGAATTGGTCAGAGTTCTAAAATAAACTAGGTTATGAGTTTCTTGGGGCAGACCCGTGTCATCAATTTTTAATCCCCAATGTAACTATATTTGGAGACAAGGCCTTTAAAAGGTTATTTAAGGGTAAATGAATTTATAAGGGTGGGGCCCTAATCCAATATGACTGGTGTCCTTATTACATAAGATTAGGACATGGACACACACAGATGAAAGTCCCGGAGAAGTCCGCCATCTACAAGCCAAGGAGAGAAGCCTCAGAGGAAATCAACCCTGCTGACACAACGATCTTCAACTTCTAGCCTCCAGGCTACAAGGAAATAAATTTCTGCTGTTACACGTCTGTCGTACATCGTTACGACAGGCCTAGCACACTAATACAACACCCTAGTTTCTCTCTCAAATTTGGTGGGATCCTTCCCGCCTCTTCCTAAGCCCCAGGCCCCTCCTAGTCAAAACATGAAGCTATCACATCATTCACTCTCCCAACAAAAAAGTGCTTGGATTACTTCTTAGAGCTATTAGTCTTGACCATCTCAATCAAAATAAGGCATTCTTTTACTTACCATAGGTCACCTCTCATTCTATAATGTTTTCTGAAACCAAAGGCAGGGTACTTTTAGAAAAATGAGTAAAATTTAAGTCAAATAGCCATTGGGAGCGGAGAGAGCAAGTCTAATGTATGCAGCAATTCGGAATTTTGAGGCCCCAAAGGCAAATTTGGCAAATATTCTATCTAAGGTGTTGTTACATGGTTTACATGTTACATTCCTATCTCCAGGTAGCTTGCTTCTTCAAGTTAGAAAAGAAAGCATATGTTTACCTCCTTCCTCACATCCAAACAAATCACATAGATCTGGTTTTCCTTACTTCAAGGATCTTAAACACCTACAATTAGCCCAAAATTCTGACATCACAAGCAGGAAACTGAGAAAGGCTTTCCAATTGTTTTATCATCAGAAAAGAAAGGCTGTAAGTTAGAAGCTTTAACTCTAGTACCTTAGTAAAAGCAAGAAAATTAAAAATATACATACAGGTATATAAATACAAATATATATACATGTCTATGCACGTATAAAAGCAAGAAAATTAAAAATATACATACTAGTGTATAAATACAAATATATGTCTATACATGTATATGCACGAGTGTCTCCAAACATGGCTGATACTGAGCATTTAGTACATTAATCATGCAATGAATAAGCCCTATAGTATTTTGAATACTGACCAAATTACTGCATCAACCTGAACCCCTACTTCAATAGTGTAATTATCAAAAAATACTCACTGACATCTGGTTCTAAACACTTACCAAATTTTCACAACTGCTCAGCCACTTGGCTAAGAGAGCTGTGGTTATCAGTTACTGTGCGTTAAAAAAAAAACTACAATTGCGCTAATATTACCTTGAGAAAAAAGTTTCACGTCCTCTCGTTCCATGAAGGAAAAAAAAAAATCACACCAAACAAAACAGCACCATTATTACAGAACTAAGAGTTAGGTTACCTGACCCTGGAAGTTTAATATAGCCGGTGTTTCTAAGTCCTGCCGCGTCTCAACATTTCTGCTTGGAATTTAGTTTAAGCCTGAACTCCAAGGAAACAAAAAATGTCACGCGTGCTTCAAACCCAACTCTGTCCCTGCCCCTGGTTAAACGAAGGTACTGAAACCTCGCTTTATCATCAGAGTCAGAACGTGTCAAAAAAGAAAAAGGAGTAATCAAATCACTTCACCTTCGGATACAGGCCAAGATTAAAATCTAAGCAGACTGCGGTAAGAATGGCCATCCTGCCGGTGAAGCAGGACCTGCTTTAAGCCCGAGTCAAGATGCCCAGCCCTGGATGCTGTTCTTCCCTCTCCTGGCTGACAGCGGGCCTGTCGTGGATCAGGGCTCACTCCCGAGAGATAAGTGAAAAACAGATGATTTGAAGACACTTGCCCACCCAGGCCTTCTTTTTTTCTTTTAAACCAGACAAAACAAGCCAGTCGACCAGACGCAAGCCGGCGTGTGTACCGCGGAGTGTAACTGCCCCGCGCGACTCCTCACTCACCGCACACCATCAGCAGCAGCACGATCAGCAGCGTGGCCACGAACACTAGCAGGGTCAGCCCGACGCTGTGCCACATCTTGGGGGCAGGAGGGCGGCCGGCTCCGGGCGGCTGGGCGGTGGGCGCGGGCGGGCCGGCGGACGGGCGGGCGGCGCGGCCGGGGCTTCAGCGGCCGGCGCCGGGCGCGGCAGGGCGCCGGGGCGGCATGAGCGGAGGACGCCCGGCAGCGCCCCCAGGAGGCGAGGCGGGGAGGGGCGGCGCGGGGGCGGCACCGCGGCCGGCCGGCCGGCAGACCCACGGTCCTTCTCGGTCCGGCCGACTGAGCGCGGGCGGGAGGAGGAACGTGGGGCGCCCCTACCTCCTCATCGCTCCGGGGAACCGGGGACGCGGCGCCCGGAGACCCCGGTGGCAGCCGGATGTGCTTCCATGGCGGACGCCGCGCGCCCGTGGAGGGGACAGAGGGCGCGCACTGGAACGTGCGGCGGCCACCCAGCCCTCGCCGCCGCCCGCCCGAGGGTGCCTCGACCCCCACTGCCCGCAGATAACGTCTCCCTGCGACGTCTGCGGCGCTTACCCGCCCCAGGCCCTCTCCCCCAGCGGCAGCTCATCACCCAGCGCCCCCACCGCTCGCCGCCTCTGCGTCGCGGGGGCTGCTGGGAGTTGAAGTGCAGAGCCCGGTGGAACCTTGAGGAGGGCACACCCAAGGGGACTACAACTCCCAGAATGCACCTCCCACTCAGCTGCTTTGCTTCTCCCTCCCTCTCCCCCCGTTCCTTTGGTTTTCCTCAAGCCAGAATCTCTGTCTACCGACTGCTGTTCTCGGAACCCGTGCCCTTGGCTGCCCCTCCTGCGCTGTGCCAAAGCGCCAGAGTGATTTCAAACGCACAGTCGTTTTGTTTAAAGCCGTGACCGACGAAGCACGAAGAAGGAAGAAAGGGCAGGCAGCTGACTGAAAAACTGGTTGCCTGTGAACCTAGCCCTATTGCTGGGGGCGGAGGTTGGATACTTGGGACTTTTGAGGAAATACCAACGTCCCGGCCAAAGAAAGGGGCCAGAGGCACGGAATCTCCCTATTTCCCGTGTAATAGATGTTGTTCTATGTTTTTATAGCTAATGTATTTCGGAAATGGCCCGCGAGGGACTTAAGGACATAGATTTGCCCTTAATTCGCCTGAGTTACGAATTTCATTCAGCTGCTTCCTTGAGACCAAGTGACAGATGACCGACCCACAAGTGAAGATTTTGCCGCACTGGCTTGAACAAACCCCTGCGAAACAGGACGATGTCATAATCTCAAGCACTCTGAAATTAAAACTCCTCAATTCCGCCAGATTACACTCATTCGTTAAAGAGGTGCCCCCCGAAGAAAAGAGGATAACCGTGTATCCCACTTTTAGAAGGAGCCAGCTATAGCCTTCATGTTTTCCTGTGAGTCTGTTGCTCCCTGCCATACCTTTCCATTCTTCTACTGATTCCTTTCCCCTGTCCTCTTGTAAGCAGGTAAGGTAAAGCGTCCTCAGAGAAAGAGACGGTAAGAAGCCATTTTTGGCCTAAGCCATTTTGTGATGTAAGCCTGGCCGCAATGCTTGCCTGCCCTAGAACAGTCATAATCTTAAGGGAACAAAAGAACAAAAGGCTTACCAGGCGAGAGAAGTAACAACAGCAAAGATAATAAATCAGTTGTAAACTCCCAGTTCGGTTACAGTGGTAAAGATTAGCCTGAAGCACTTTCTTGAGCTGTTTTGAAAAATTTAAACGCCCTCGGGTGCTCAACCATCAGATCAACTGGAGCTTAAGGGAGGATGAGGTTGACCTCTTCTGACCTTTGTGCCTTCAACCAACTAAAGCTTGGACTCTGTTGACCTCCCAAGCCCCTTCATGAATATGCATGTACCCTTAGCTAAAAACTTCCCCAGTTTTGCTGTTCAGGAAGACACTGCTTTGGGAAAGACCCCCAGTGTTCTCCTTCCTTGCTGCAAGTAATAAATGCTTCCTACTCCCGCTCTTTGGCTTGGTTGTGTCTTCTGGCTCAACACCCACCAAGAGGCCAACCCAGTGTGAAATAAAATTCATATTTTATTGGGACTTCCCTGGCGGTCCAGTGGTAGGACTGCGTGCCCCCGCTGCAGGGGGCACGGGTTCGATCCCTGATCGGGGAACTAGGATCCCGCGTGCCACTAGATGTGGCAAAAAAAAAAAAAGAAATGTTTTAAGGCAAGACCGGAAAAGTTTAAACAAAAGTTTTTCTCTGCTCTCTGGCCTCCTCTCTCCCCACTACTGTGCGCTGTGTATCTGCATTATGCCCAACCTTCCCCATCGGCAGAAATGCCTACTTAACCATGAAGAGCAACATTCTCCTTGCATCAAGACAACTCCTTCTTGATCTTGTAAGGGGTCACATGACCCACCACGATGCTGCTCAGATCTGGATTGTGTAGACTGTCAATAATACGTCATTTAATGTACAGCCCTCTGTCTCAAAAAACTTATATAATTGTGCGGAGATGCTCTTCCTTTTGAGGGTTATAATCCTCAAATTTGGCTCATATAAAATTTTGGGGTAACACTCTGTCTCCAAAAACAAGCAAACAAAATCTGAGCAGCAATGCCTTGATTTAATAAATAGACCCTGGCCATACCCAGCTGCTCCATTCTGTGAGCTGTATTCCCTAAGCAGCAGTATTATGAACAAATACTGTATATCAAAATATATTAAGGGATGATGACTTTGCAGAAGATTTAATTCAGGGCTCCTATGAAGAGAGAATGAATCTCGTGCTATTACGATACATTTACAAAAAAAGCCGTTGACACTTTTTTCAGAGATAGTTCAATTCTATTGCATAATAAAGCACATTTTATTAAAATCCAGTTAAACAGTTGAAAATAACAGAGAACTGGAAGAATTTATCTTAAACCTTTGTATCTTCTCTTTCATTCACAAACATTGAATACCTAATAGATGCCATGCACTGTTCTAAGTGCTGAGGATACAGCAGTGAATAACACAAATGTGTTTACACTCAAGGTGTTTATGTTAGAGTTGGAAGACACAGACAATAAGCTTAAATAGGGAAACCTCATGAACTGCTAATTTCTATAATGAAAACAAGCAGGGCAATGTGCTATAGATAGGGGTGTTATTTTGTTTATTTATTTATTTTGGCTGTGTTGGGTCTTCGTTGCTGCACTGGCTTTCTCTAGTTGTGGCGAGCGGGCGCTACTCTTCATTGCGGTGCGCGGACTTCTCATTGCAGTGGCTTCTCTTGTTGCGGAGCACGGACTCTAGGCGTGCGGGCTTCAGTAGTTGTGGCACGTGGGCTCAGTAGTTGTGGCTCGCAGGCTATAGAGCACAGGCTCAGTAGTTGTGGCACACGGGCTTAGTTGCTCCACGGCATGTGGGATCTTCCAGGACCAGTGCTCGAACCTGTGTCCTCTGCATTGGCAAGCTGATTCTTAACCACTGTGCCACCAGGGAAGTCCGATAGAGGTGTTAGTTTAGGTTGGGGGTGGGAGTATCAGGAAAAGCCTACCTGAGAAAGTGACATTTAGTCTGAGACCTGAATAATGACAAGAAGGATCCAGCCATGGAAAGATCTAGAGGAAGAGTGTACCAGGTAACGGGAGCAGCTAGTGCAGAAGCTGTTACCCGAAAACTGGATCCACCTCGTGGCGGGTGTTGAGCCAAAAGACACAACTAGGCCAACGAGCGGGAGAAGGAAGGATTTATTACTTGCAGCAAGAAAGGAGAACACTGGGGGTCTTTCCCAAAGCAGTGTCTTCCTGAACAGCAAAATTGGGGAAGTTTTAAACTAAGGTCACATGCATATTCACGAAGGGCTTGGAAGGTCAACAGAGTACAAGCTTTAGTTGACTTAAGTCACAAGGGTCAGAAAAGGTCAACCTCATCCTCCCTTGAGCTCCAGTTGATCTTCTGGTTGAGCACCAGAGGGGCTTTAAATTCATCAAAACAGCTCAAGAAAGTGCTTTAGGCTAATCTTTACCATTGTAACAGAACTGGGAGTTTACAACTGATTTATTATCTTTGCTATTGTTACTTTTCTTGCCTGATAACAGTCCTATGTTTCTGCATTCTTTTGTTCTTACAAAAGCCACCGGGAGCAGACAAATTTTGCTGTTCCTTTAAGCCTTGGTAGTGTTTCTCAACCCTAGCTGCACATCTTGAATCACCTAGTGTAAGTCCCTAGAGAAAGAAAACCAGGCATAGCTTTCTTGACATAAGAGAAGCCATTTTTGGTCTAAGCCATTTAGTGATCTAAGCCTGGCTGCAATGCTTGCCCTTGAATAGGTTTCAGTAGTTAATGATCTTAAGGGAACAATGCAGTAAGTGAGAAGTGGAGAGATTTGGGATATGTTTTGGAAGAAAAATCATCAGGGTGAGCCAGTGGATTAGCCATGGGGACAGGTAAGGGAAAGAAATCAAAACATGACTCCCAGGTTTGTAACCTGAGCTTCTAGGTGAATGGCCGTGCTATTTCCTGAAATGGGGAAGACTGTGTAACCACCTTCCCAGAATGCTTTAAGAACTCCAGTCTTTATGTTCGGGAACCGTTGACCAAAACCGCCCACCTTGGCCAGGCATGATGTTAACCGCCTGCCTGAGTTGTCTCAGGACAGGAGGTCCTGATAAAGAATGACTGTGCTGCTGCTGAAACTAACTCGGGAGGGGCCGAAAGGCGGGAGGACATGCCAGCCCATAGTAGGTCTTGTAAAACTCCCCTGGAAGAATTCAGGAGGTGCCAAAGGAGGCGGGGGGAGAAGATATGTTCTGCCAACCTCCCAGAAACCCCTCACGCTGGAACCCATTTTGGCTGAGAGATGCTCAGGCCACCAGGAAGGACCCTGAGTCTGAATGACGGGCCAGAGACAACCTGGAAACTACCCCTTTACCATAAAACCCAAGACCGTGAGCCACGTGGCAGAGCAGTTCTCCTGGGCTCCCTTACCCTGCTGCTCTCCACCCGGGCACCCCTTCCCAATAAAGTCTTTTGCTTTGTCAGTACATGTGTCTCCTCAGACAGTTCTTTTCCAAGTGTCAGGCAAGAGCCCACTCTCGGGCCCTGGAAGGGGTCTCCCTTCCTGCAACATTTTCAAACAAGGCTTAAATATCTGGGTGAAGGATGTCATGACTGGGCCAAAGTCACACAGCCAGGAACCAACGTCTCCTAACTCAAAAGTCCAAGATCTTTTCCTCTAAGCCATGCTGTGATGTCTTGTCGTTTGCTGTATTAGCATAGATCATTCTCCAGGGATAAATTTTATAAGGGTTTTCAAGAACAAGGTCTTGAGTTTACCCTTGAGCCACAGTTATTTCTGGAGTCCTCTGCTTACTGTTCTCTGCCCCGTACAGAGTGCTCTGCTATCTTTCTACCTCAATCGTACTTGTCCTGCAGTGTCTGTCCAATTTCCTCCTCAGTAAGACCTCCCAGACTCCCAATCCCTTGTCTAACTCCTGTAAGTCAATGGTTCTCAGCCACACCTGCATACTGAAATCGCCCAGGAAGCTTTAAGATCAGATTCCTGGTTTCATGCCAAGCATATTGAAGGGAGGGAGGGGTTAGAGAGGGTCTGTAATTACTTAACATCCTTCAGGTTTTGATAAAAACTCAGACTCAAGAAACACTAGGGTAAACTATATATTTAGCAAATAATTAGGTACCTACTTTGTGATCGTCCTTGGATTGTTTTATCATTTAGTATTTTATATACACAAATACATACTATATTTATGTACTCAGTTGGTAATATGTCTGGTCTCTCCATACCCTTTTATCCCTTCTGTCCCTGGTCAGGGGGAGAAGTGACTTATCTAATTGGTACAGTTAGGAAAAACAAACTGGGTTTGCTGAGCTCAGCTCCTCCCACATTCCTCTTGGGTCTGAGCTGCCTTCTGCATAGGGAGGGCACCCTAGTTCAGCATTGTCTCAACTTAGGGTTTAGTTAACAGGCCAGACTGGCTCTCCTGTTATTATATGTTCTCTGACCTAGTCTTTATTATTAATAAGGGTGATATTTGGGCCTCCTTATGTCTTATTACTTTTTTAAATTAATTTTTTTAGAGTATAGTTGATTTACAATGTGTTAGTTTTGAAACCGAGTGAGGCCCCGTGGGGCTCCCGGTCACGGAGGCGTTTTTGTCCCCCCCACCCCCGTTTCTTGTAGGCCAGACTCCAGCCTCCATGACCTTCCCTGAGTTCCAAAGGGCAGATTCCAACAGTTGCCAATCAAGGGAGGAGTGGCCAAGAAACCACCTGAGGGGAGATTAAAGGGACCAGAGAAGCTCATCAAGGTGAGGAGACGACCACCTGAGACTATAGGGGTACAGGCCCTGCACACCGCAATCTTGGAGATCCCAGCCTCGAACCACTGCTGTAAAACCCTCCATCACATCCTCCTGGGTTGGGACACATAGTTTTCGAGGGCAGGAGCCCAGTGTGTCCCCCTCTGCCTGGCAAAGCAACAAAGCTGTTCTTTTCTACTTCACCCAAAACTCTGTCTCTGAGATTCGATTTGGCACCGGTGTACAGGGCTGAGCTTTCGGCACCAGTATGAATTCTGACTTGGCTGAATTACTTCATCCGTCTAAGAGTTTAAGCCGCTGTTACATTTGTAAGGGTTGTAATATTTGTAAACATTTGTAAAAGAGGCATAATAATAACCCTTTTTCATAGGGTTGTTTTGAGAGTTTTTTTAATATATACAATTTTTATTGGTCAATTATATCTCAATAAAGATGAGGGGGAAATGTTTGAAAATTGGAATTCATTCATTCATCCAATAGCACTGAATGCCCACTCGAGTTTAGCTACCACATAATGGAGCTGAAGTGTGAGGCTGAGGCAGGAATACAGTAGGAGAAGAGGCAAAGGAAAATTTGGGAGCACAGTCTGAAGGACCAAGAGTTCATAGGAAATATTTAATTATATTTTGTTTCATATTGTTTCCATAAACAGGGTTATACCGAGCCTATTTTTCTGTCACTTGATTTTCTTTCCCCCTCAATATGTCTTGGAGGTACTTCCATGTCCATATCCGTAAGACTGTCTCATTCTTTTTTTTTTAATTTATTCATTTTTGGCTGCGTTGGGTCTTCGTTGCTGCCCGCGGGCCTTCTCTAGTTGCAGTGAGTGGTGGCTTCTCTTGTTGTGGAGCACGGGCTCTAGGCACATGGGCTTCAGTAGTTGTGGCACACAGGCTTCAGTAGTTGTGGCACACGGGCTTCAGTAGTTGTGGCTCATGGGCTCTAGAGCGCAGGCTCAGTAGTTGTGGCGCACAGGCTTAGTTGCTCCACGGCATGTGGCATCTTCCCAGACCAGGGCTCGAACCCATGTCCCCTGCATCGGCAGGCGGATTCTTAACCACTATGCCACCAGGGAAGTCCCTGTCTCATTCTTTTTTAATTTCTGTATCATGTATAGAAATGGGCTATAACTTGTTTAAGCACTTTCTTATTGGTGAATATTTAGGTTGGGGTGTTTTGAGAATTTAATAAAATGCTGTAAAGAGCTTACTTAGCATTGTGCCCTGCACTTAGGAGGTCTTCAATAAATGTTAGTTAATAATCTTAATAACCTAATATATTCTAATATAATGGAAGGAACTGGGTAGCAGGACTGGTTTCATTCAATTCATTTTTACTTAATTTGGAAGAGCAGACTAGGACCTACAAAGACAACTGTTGCCTAGAAAGACTAACTGGAGCCCACGTTTGCCTCTCCCCACCTCCAGCCTTGATGCTGTATTTGATGTGTAGGAGAAGCGGGTGCCCTTCACTAGGGAGCCACACACGCACTCAGTCCAGGATTTGGAGAAAATGGAGGAGGAGATCTGCCAGGAGGTGGAGTGGATTCATTTCCTGGGGCTGCCATGACCACAAATTGAGTGGCTCAGAACAACAGAAATGTCCTTGCTCACAGGTATGGAGGTCACGCGTCTGAAATCAAGGTGCTGGCAGGGACATCCTCCCCCCGGAGGCTCTAGGGGAGACTCCTTTCTCACTTCTGGTGGTGGCCGGCAATCTTTATAGCTGCTTCACTCCAATCCCTGCCTCTGTTTTCACATGGCATTCTTCCTTATGTGTCTGTATTTCTGTGTCTTCACATGGTCTTCTTATAAGGACATCAGTCATTGGATTTAGGGCCCCGCCCTGTCCTAGTAGGACCTCATCTTAATGTAACTAATTACATTTGCAAAGACCCTATTTCCAAATAAGGTTACATTCTGAGAGTCTAGATGGATGTGAATTGGGGGAGAGGGGAGGGGACAACACCCACCAGTTCAACCCCCTACACGGAGGAACTGTGGCTGAGCCCTTCCCATGACAATAGGTGGGATCTACCTGCAGGTCAGAGGCAATGAGCCTGGCACCTCCCACCAGACATAAAAAAATTAAAAAAAAAAATATGGGCAGCTGCTTTATTTCTACCTCCCAAATAGCATCCAAAGTGTCTCTGCTGGCCAACGCTGATCCAGAACCATTTAGGAAAGGAAATTCTGTGAAATTCCAGTCTAGCTAAGTTGACGTAGTACAGAGCTATCACACAGGGCATGAGTGAGGATTTTTTTTTTTTTTAAAGCAGAGAAATGACTTGATGGAACTGTTGTTTAAAAAATATTGATCTGGCGGCAGAGAGGAGAGATTGGGGAGGAAGAAAGATTGGAGATGTTAAGAGATCATTGGCACGGTCTAGGATAGTGGCCCCTAAACTTTCTTTGATTGTGCTTTTGGTAATGATAGACTAGGTAAATGGGGCTGACCCTCTGGCTGAACACAACTGCAAATCTGCATTAAAAAAAAAAAATCTAAGTGTCAAAAAACTAAGAAGATAATGAGGAATAATTGCTCCAATATAGGGAAGCCGTTGGAAATGGAAATCCAGAAATGCGATCCGGCATGTAGGGCTCTTTTACGGTGTGTGTGGCGGCGGGGAGCAGGGACTGGAAGGTCTGAAGAGCAGGCTGAGAAGTGCCTCCCAAGCTCTGGGGGCTTCGGGCTCAGGACCCTGGGAGACAACCAGCCACATGGGGCTGACACACCAAAAGTTTGCATCACAGGAGAGGGAGGGAATGAAAAATAAACCTGCAGGCTAGGTCAGCTTTGTCTGATCTTGCTGACCCAGAAAAGCACAAATCCTGAAATTGGATTAGGGGAATCCTGGATTACTACAGCCCTGAGGCCTGGCAGAAACAAATTAAGAAACTCAACATCCAAGGCCTCAAATTATTTCTACAAATAACTTTTCAAACACAATTTCCAGCACATACGCAAACATTTTTTTTTATTGCTTGGCATTCTTAGTTTTAAAAATAAAATTGAGCACACACCTTTAATACATATTTATTCGCTTACAAAAATGAGATAGAGATGAAATAAAATATTTGAGTTTTTAAAATTTTATTTTTAACAGTAGGAAAAGGTTTTAACAACACTTTAGTTTTCTACAGCTGCTATAATGAAGTACCACAAACTGGGTAGCTTGAAATGACTGAAATGCATTCTCAGACAGTCGTGGCGGTCAGAAATGCAAAGTCAAAATGTTGGCAGGGCCATGGCTCCTCTGAAGCTTCAAGGAGAGGATTCTCTTCCAGCTTTTATTTATGTGGCAGCATAAATCCTATCTCTGCCTTCTCTTGTCATAAGGATACCAGTCATTAATTTAACTAATTATATCTACAACGACCCTATTTCCAGATAACTTCGTGTTGAGGTACTGGAGATGAGGATTTCAACTTTTCCTGGGACATAATTCAACCCATAGTAATTACCATACAGTCTTCATTATTTAAAAAAAAAAATCTTTTGAAAATGATGAACATTTTGAGAGTCAGCAGCCCCACAGCCTGTTTGGTTTATCTCAATAATTAATTTTACTTTATTTATTTTTCGGGGCCGGGCCTCATGGCATGCAGGATCTTGGTTCCCTGACCAGGGATTGAACCCATGCCCCCTGCAGTGGAAGCACGGAGTCTTAACCACTAGACCACTAGGGAGGTCCTATAATTAATTTTAATGTTTGTCATAATTGCAAAAGATCCTTCAAAAAAATCTGAGATCCAAATGAAAGCAGAGCATCTCCAACTGACTTTCTGAGTTGTGATACACATTTTTTAATCCCATCCACTTACTATCCAAAGATTGGTGTTGATCTTCATCTAGTAAATTGTTAATACCATCTTTTTGATGTTAGTTTTCTTGGACACTCATTGGAAGATGTTGCATTTTTGTTATTTTTATGAATAGGTTAAAAATCCATGGGAACTCTTTGTGTGGGAAATTTTTAAACAAGTGAAATAATTCTGGTTCCAAGTTTGTGTGCAGATAGGAGACAGAATTGTGTAGTTTTGGACAATTTAGTTGTATAACAGTGGACATGTTTTCAAAATATTCTCTCTATAAGATGTTTCTTTTAAAAGCAACAACTTTCTTGTTTATTGTTAAGACATTTATTTTGACAAAACAGATTAAATGTGGCTATTTTTCCAAACTGTCTGCTACGTACTACGTGACAGTCATTCCATCATTTTGCTGCAGAAAAGTCCAGCAAACTTTGTATAGTCGTCCTCTAGGTGGACACTGTGATCCACCACCCATAAGCATCCTCCCCAGATGTTGGACAGTGGCTTCGGCTGTAGGGAGTGCTGGTGGCACTTCAGGGATTGCCTGGGGCGACCCCCATCCAAGGGAATGACCCACACAGGAATATAAAGATCTGGCTGTCTGAGCCCAACTCAGGACAACTCAGAAGGAGTATTCCAGCCGAGGGGTCTTCTGCCTGCAATGCAGCTCAGCTTCGCCCTCTGCTCAGTCCTGCTTCCTTCTTCCCCTTCCTTCTACTCTTGTGGAAACCAGAGGCTTGCACTCCTACGTGTCCTGCAGGCTGTGTCTCAGAATTTTCTTCCCAGGGACCCAAACTGTGACATCATCATTTAAGAGAAAAAGAAAAAATGCATAACGTGTCTTTACAATCTTTGCCAAGAGAAAACCAGAAAACTTATGTGCGGTACAAAAGGTTTGCCTGGCCATTGTAATGATGGCCTATTATTTTAAAGTCTTGCTTTTACAAAATGAAGCCCATCAAAAACAAGTCATAGCAAGGAAAGCGCAATGCATAGAGATACTCGGAAAGTGGGGCTCCGACTATGCTCTCAGGATATTTCCTATTATTCTATTTGATATGTGACCGTATAACATAAGAACCAAATGAGGATCCTAGTGAATATTACGAAAGTTTACATTTTTTTTTTTTTCTTGCGGTACGCAGGCCTCTCACTGTTGTGGCCTCTCCCGTTGCGGAGCACAGACTCCGGACGCGCAAGCTCAGCGGCCATGGCTCACGGGCCCAGCCGCTCCGCGGCATGTGGGATCTTCCCGGACCGGGGCACGAACCCGTGTCCCCTGCATCGGCAGGCGGACTCTCAACCACTGCGCCACCAGGGAAGCCCGAAAGTTTACATTTTTACCTTTTCAAATAAACATATATGCTTTCTCATATTGTCTTTTTATGTTCTCAGTGTATCAGATTGCACATTCCACTCATCTGGGCCAAAAGCCACAAGAACGGAACCTAGGGTGTGACAAAGGAAGGGCAGGAGGGAGAGCACGATGCACACAGACACACAAGTTGTCTGTGCTGAGGAGGACGTGGAAAGAACCAATGACAACGTCCAAATCATTAGCCTAAATTGACTGAATGAAAGTCAGGGCCCTGGACAGAAATTTTTGACCTGGGGAATAAGGTAACGTCTGCCTTGCTGGATTTGGATGACGGTGGTTGGACACCTGGATAAAGATGTTCAGCAGTGATCTCACTGGGTAGCTGGAAGTTGTTCAAGAGAGCAGTCAGGGCTCAAGGAGCCGTCTGCAAATTTGGGAAGGTGAAAGCTGAAGGATTGAGGAATGTCTAAGAAGAGAGGATGACGAGATCAGAAAAGTATTTTTAAAAGATTGGGCTTGATCTTGAAATAATGACTCTGTATCTCTTTTTTTCTCATTTTGAGTGTGATGCACATTTGTTGAAAAATTGTCTTCCTGACAAACTCATTATTTAAAACTCCTTGAATGTATTGCTTCTGTGAAATCTTTATTGCACAGGGGTGATTGATCAAGCTTTCTATTATGGTACACCTAGATCACGTATTCACGTTGATTATGTATTCATCATTCAGTAGTCTCTCAATTTTTTTTGTCTCTCCCACTAAATTGTTTTTTTTCAAGGCAAAGGCCTTGACATTTGTGTTCCCTGCGTGCAGATACTTACATGTTAGTCTCTCAGTAATTGCTTCCAAATGCATAAATTAATGGGAAAAAAAGAGAGACTGGGCTTGAAAAAAAGAAGAAACTTTGAAAAAAAAAAAAGTTAGGCCTAGCAGTGGAGTTGAAGATCTGTTGGAAAAACCTTAGGTCTTATAGGGGTTCCGAGTGCATCACCCCAAAATTTGCCACATTGGCATATTGATATTTTGAGTTAAAGGCACTTGAGAAACAGCACATGTAAAAAGGTCACTTTGACCTTCCTTCTTCTTCCTGAAAGCAGGAAATAAAATTCTCCTGTGATAGGTGCCCTCCCTGTACCAGAGGAAAAAAGCCTTCTCATCACTGGAGACAGGAAGTCATGGCCGAGAGAAATCCGTGCAAAAGAACTTGGTCAAAATAACCCCCATCTTCCCAGCCACTTCTCTCCGATTAACTGCCCTAGTTCAAACCCCTTAGTCTCGTCTCGTGTTCACAATTCACTACTGTTTGTCCAACCTAGTGTATAAGCTTGGACCGTAACTGCTTCTTTGGGTCTCTGTTACTCTTGTGAAGACTCCCATGTACATGTAAAAATTACTATATAAGGTTTGTATGCTTTTTCTCCTGTTCATCTGTCTTATGTCCATTTAATTCTTAGGCCCAGCCAGAGACCTAAGAGAGTAGAGGAGAAGTTTTGCTTCACTTACGAGTCTCAAGGCCACCTAGAGGAGGCTTCGGGGATACAGACGTGGGCAAATGAAGTCCATAGGCAAGGGCATGGGGAGGACAGAGGGATGGATAGGAGAGGAGGGGTTCAAGAGACATCACTAAGAAGGGCAAGTTTTGTGACTAACCAGCTCTTTGTGAGAAGCCAGGGAAAAGAAAGAATTCAACAGTTCCTTTTGGACCTTATTTGGAAAAATATCTTTTTTTTGGCCATGCCCGGCAGCTCGCAGGGTCTCAGTTCCCCAACCAAGGATCAAACCCGCAACCCCTGCAGTGGAAGCGTGGAGCCTTAAGCACTGCATAGCCAGCGAAGGCCCTGGAAAAATATCTGTGTTCCAAATACACTGTCCTCTGTTCTCATCCTTACCTCATGCAAACCCACATAAATATGGTATAGGTCTTAGAAGTGGTTTAGTTCAATTACAGTTAGGCACTGAATACACGCCAGTTTCCCTATGGCAAATTAAACAGCTAACTATAGCAATAGATTTTTATCTACCCAGACAGCAGCAGCTTGTCATGAGCAGGAAGGCACACATGGCTGATACTCATTTCCTTTCTTGGTCTAATTATTCCCATGACAGATAGAATATTTGCTTTTAGACCATATGTATAAAAGTTTATGCTGTAGCTGTTTAGGCTAATTAGCTAGTTTTTGTTTTTAAAGAAAGGCTAAACAATTTAGAACTGTAAAAGATAGCTATACTATTATTTTCACAGTTTAATAGGTTGAACATTTATAATGGATGTGGTCTTAGTTTGTTTGGGCTGTTATAACAAAAACACAGGAGACTGAGTGGCTTAAACAGCAAACATTTATTTCCCACAGTCTGGAGGCAGGGAAGTCCAAGATCAAGGCAGCAAGAGATTCAGTGTCTGGTGAAAAAACACTTCCTGGTTCACCCCCTTGTTTTGTCCTCACATAGCAGAAAAAGAAAGAGATCCCTCTGGGGTCCCTTTTACAAGGCCACTAATCCCACTGATGAGGGCTCTACCCTCATGACCTAATTACCTTCCAAAGGACCCATCTCCTAATACCATGATACTGGGAGTTAGGGTTTCAACATATGAAACACAATCATTTAGCCCATAACAGATATCATGTTTCTTTCCTTTAACAGCCCAACCTAGCTTATTTCTTCTGCCTGCCAAAAAACTGGGTAATATCACAGAGGGGGAGAAAAGTTCTCTAAGAGAAAAGAAATTCCTAAATCATGTCATGCTTTCCTTGATGATACAAAGAATGAAGTCTACATCCTTCAGTTTGAACAATAAAGCCCTGATTCTTACATTTCTAGGGAAATGTGGTATTTTGCTGGATCTTTGTATTCTAGTATAAAATTTTAATTTCTGTTAGAATTTTTCCCCCTGGTATAGTTGTAGTATGTTAATCAGTTGAATCAGTTATTGCAGGTCTATCTGAATCAGGACTAGGGCAAAATGCCTTTGGGGACTATTAAAAACACTTTTATTGGACTTAATATTGTAGCTCAAGCCACTACTTTAAAGCCATTCTTTTAAAAGTACTTATCAATACAGTACTTTTCTACATCATCACGAAAATGTAAAGTTAGGCTCGAATGTTACATTGTCACTTAGTTGAAGTCTGGCTAACAGCAGCTAGTAACACTCCTGTTGTGCTTATCTACTGTATTAACTCATTTAATCTTCACCTCAATGCTATTAGGTAGGAACTATTATTATTCCCATTTTATAGATGAGGAAGCTGAGGCACAAGAGGTTAAGTAACCAGACCAAAGTTACATAACTAGTAATGGGAGAACCAGATGCAGACCCAGTCAGTCAGCCCCAAGTCCACGCTCTTAACCACTGTGCTTCTTCTGGCTGTTTAAGTGAGAGTTAAGTGCTTACAGGGGAAAAAAATACTTCCACTTGCCTCCGTAAAATTCTAAGAATCAATCATGCAGTTATGTAGTAGATTGGGAGAAAAATAAAGTAACTTAGGGGGACAGAGTCAAGATGGCGTACTAGGAGTATGCGGAATTCACCTCTCCTCACAGTGGGGCAGCTACCAGTCACCAGTGGGGGACCACGGACACCTAAGGGGACGGGAGGACACGCAGCGACCGGGTAGGACGTGGGACGTGGGGGAAGTGAGGAGGGAGGAGAAGTGGAGGCGGGACAGGACCGGAGCCCCTGAGGGGCGGCTGGGGGAGGGGAAGGGATCCCCAAGGGGGAAATTGGGGAATCACTGGGAGGGCAGAGGATCAAAAGGGAGCGTGGCCAGGTTTCCCCTGCCCACTTGGGCCCCCGGGAACCTGCTGAGATCCCGGCCCTGATCCTCTACCCACCGAGGCCCCCTCCAGAGGCGGGGGTCCTGAGGGAGTGGGAGGGAGGGAAGGGGGAGCAAAAGTAAAGGCCGGACTTCCGGAACCGGCACCCCTGAGAGGCGACTGGGGGAGGGGAGGAGTTCCTACAGCAGCAGGACCCAACCCGGTTAGGGGTCCAGCAGCGACAGGGGGAGAACTTTTGGGGGCAGAGGAACAGGAAGGAGCGTGGCCAGTGCTCTCCCTGGCCACTTGGGCACCGGGGAGCCTCTTGGGCTCCCGGGCCTAGTCCTCTGCCCTCGGAGCCTCCGTCCTGCCGCGCAGAGCCCCACCCCTAGCCCCCACCCAGGGCCCCACCTCTACCCTCGGAGACCCCCTCTGAGACCCCCCTCCAACTGGGCCTAAGCCCCACCCACACACCCTCACTGTGGGCCTTACCTCCAAACTCCAGAACTCCACACTCCAGGCCCTCCTTTCCACCTGCTGCCTCTCCCGCTCCACAAAGGTCCTAAGCCTAAGCTCTGCCCGACGCTTGAACGTCTCTTGACATTTTGTTGATGAATAGCGATGAAAAATTAAAAGACAGAAAAAAAGCTGAAAGGGTCCTCGAGTTCAGATTTTTCTAGCTTCAGGTCACCATGCATTCATGAATTGTGAAAAGCATTTTTTTCTAGATGGATTGCAATAGAAAAAAAATATTAGAGTACATTTCACAGAGTAAAGGTATTGTCTTATTTATGAAAATTTTATTTATGGACAGGATCATAACCTAAAATATATTTCTTACTGTGAATTTCAAACAGAAACTTTGATATCTATGGATCTAGTCTAAACCTCCCTTCCTGTTAGACTGGGTCCAAGAGATCCAAACAAGATCAACCCAAAGAGGACCGCCCCAAGACACACTGTAATTTAAGTGACAAAAATTAAATATTACAAATTTCTGATTTTCACAAAGCGTATTTTTACTTTGTGAATGTGTAAATTATATACACATTAATGACTCCATGTACATTTCTATTTTTCCCCCTATGGGATTTGCAGGAGACAAATACCACTGGCAGCCGGTTAGTTTGTCAGAGGCATTTGTTTAAAGGAGAAACTTCTTTTAGTACAGACTATAAATAATACATCCTCCAGAACCTATATTTGAAAAGCACAAGTCAAAAAGATCACATTGGCCGGAATCACCTGTATTTATCAGAAATGCACGCAATTTCTCCAGCAGAGGGCGCTAAAATATAAATTCGGCACTTCTGCTAAGTGAAGCTTAGCAAAAGTTTGTTCAGTTGAATAATAGATTTGCCTATTCAGTCTTGGTTGTCAGGTTCCTATAGAAAATATACGTAAAAAGGGCTAGTCTTGTGGAATATGGGCATAGGAGGTCTTAAGAACCAAAGTTTTTAAAATGTGAAATTTTTAATATTAAATCAAATACAAGGGTAATTTCCTCCATGTTGCCTTGTCAAAATAGAAATGAAAAATTTGGTGCTCAGCAATCCCTTTTTGCTTAACCTCGTCAAGCCAGAGAAACAGATTTCTCTAATAAAGATGTAAAATGAAGTAGTCCTTCCAAGTCCTGGAAAGAAGAGCTCCCTTTCTTAATGGAACAGACCTAGAAGGAATCTCAGGTGGATCTGCCACTAAGCGCCGGGTCTGACCGCCTCTGGCAGTGATAGCTGTCATACCTCACCAAGAACAATCCAGGGTTGTAATCAGGTTGTAATCAGAGAGGCACAAAGCTGGTTATCTCGGGCACTGAGGCTCTCCTGCCAACGTTGAGCTGGCAAGTTGCCTGACCTCAACAAAGCCCAAGGATGCTTTAGGTCAGAAGCAGGCTGATGAGGTAAGTGGCAGCAAGGGTCACAGGGACCATGGCCACTAGTAATCCAAAGACAATCTGGGCTTTTTTAAAGGGACCAGCAAAGAGATTGTCGGCAGCTAATACGGATGGTCAATACACCCCTACTATTGCCACCTCAACCTGGATCCTGCCTGGAGTTAGTTCCCATCCACCTGTAGTGCAAGGTGCTGAGTTGTAGAGAAGCTGGAGGGACGCTTTGTGTATTTCCATAAAATCAACAGGGGGAAACAGCAGCCCCAAACAAATGTCATCGGGATGTGGTATTACACCGTAATGCTCGTCATCTTCACTCCCCGTGCACCTAAACTTTATCTTAAACCTAGTATCCTATTCTCCATTCAAAAGCCTTGCAGCTCCCATGCTCTCCAAAAGCTTTTTCAATTTAGAATTCTTCTTCTCCGTTCTGCATTACTTTTCATCGGTAGCTCTTTGAGAGCACACACCACGGTCCCCTTTGCGTTGCATCTGCCTGTGTTATCTGTCTCCCTCCCTTCACACCAGCCTCTGGATTGGGAGCATTTGGAAGGCAGGGATCAAATGTTGTTTATCTGTTGATTCCACCCAGCTCCTACCCAGTTCTGTGTACACGGAAGGTACTCAGTACATGTCTGTTGGTTTAGATCAACTACATGGACATTTTATGATGGTCAATTTCCTTTGTCAACCTAAGAAATATAAGAATAATAAAGCCCACACTCAGAGTGGCATTGGTTTCTCCTAATGCTTTAAAACCCCAGGCAGTATAGCCTAGAGGTTAAGAACATGGACTTTGGAATCAGAATAATGTCGTTTGGGATCTCAGCTGTTTCTTATTAACTGGGCGTCCCCAGGCAAATTACTTCATCTCTCTAACCCTCAGCTTTCCCTCTGTAAATTGGAGCTGATAATACCTAACTTGCCAGATTGCTTTAAGGATTAAATGAAATAATACATGCAAAGCACTTGCCACAGCGCCTGGCTCATAAAAAGGCCGTAAAAGGCAGCCATTGTTAGTATCATAAGCGTGACCACAAGCTCTTGTGACTCCAAGCATGGTAATCCTAAACGTCAAAAAGTATACTGTTTAAAAACTGATGAGGGGGCTTCCCTGGTGGCGCAGTGGTTAAGAATCCGCCTGCCAGTGCAGGGGACACGGGTTTGAGCCCTGGTCCGGGAAGATGCCATATGTCGCAGAGCAACTAAGCCTGTGCACCACAATTTCTAAGCTTGCGCTCTAGTTTTGCGAGCCAAAACTACTGAGCCCGCATGCCGCAACTACTGAAGCCCTCACGCCTAGAGCCCGTGCTCCGCAGCAAGAGAAGCCACCGCAATGAGAAGCCCTTGCACCGGAACGAAGAGTAGCCCCCTCTCGCCACAACTAGAGAAAGCCCGCACACGGCAACAAAGACCCAACGCAGCCAAAAATAATAAATAAATAAATTTTTAAATATATATTAAAAAAACTGATGAGGGCTAGAAAGAGAACCTATAGACCAAAAGAAAATTCAAAGATGTATCAATCAGTTACAATTTAGGGTACCTTATATAGATACTGATGGACACTAACTGAACACTGGCTTTGTTGGTATTAAGGAATTACTGTTAATTTTTTAAGATGTGACAATGGTATTGCAGTTACAGTTTTTAAAAAGAAGAGTCATCTTTTAGAGATACATTCACAGATTATAATTTACTATTTCTGGGCTTTGCTTCAAAATAAGCTAGGGTGGGACTGGAGGAAGCAAATGAGGGTTTAGGTAAAATGAAATTGGCTGTTAGTTGATAACTGAAGCTGGGTAGTGGGTGCATGGAAATTCCACTCATTTGAAATTAGTTTTCCATAAATATTCAGCTACCTGAATATATTTGTCATGGGTCAGTTTCCCCTTGGGAAGCAGAAGATGGAGAAAATTTCCTGGGAGAGCTCTTGGGATCGACATCTGTGAGGGAGGGAAGGAAGCAGGATGAGGCCATAGGGAAAGGACTCATTGGGTCCTACAGGGGCTCTGGGGGTGGGATAGCCCTTCAGCATCATCCTGAATTAGGTCGAGGGAACTGGGCCTTTCTGGTCACACGTGACCACTCACTGGACGTGGGCACAACCTGGGCAAAAGAGGGCGTGTGACTCTCAGCAAGTCAGCAAGGCTCTCCAGGCTAGAGTGAGTCCTGAAACATACTCGGCTACCTGAAGCCAGGGCTCACAGCAACTGGGGGTGTAGGTGGATGTGAATAATGATAAACAGTGGTCAGTAGCAAGACAAACAAGCGTCCAAAAATCAAAACCCTTATTTATTCCATCCGAAGTACAATGACTGGATCTTTCGTAGCCTTAGTCAAGACTGCCTGATAGTGGGTATTTCATTTTTGTACATATTTCAGGAAGTCATCTTTCTCTCTGTTACTCTATCTACCAGCTATAGCCTAAGGAAGACATTTCCGTTACTCGGTAGAAAGGATGCAGGTGGGTGAGGCATGTATGCTTATGTGCTTCTTCACACTGATAATGGGGAGCTTTCTCTTGAAACCTTGAGAGGAAGCTAAAGAAAATAAATAGAAACAGTGAAAATTCCTAGACAGTCACATTCAAGGACACATTATCGCAGCCAGTTTTGTTTTCTCCTGAGGCTGAAGGGCGGGCTTCTGATTCCATCTCAGGAGAGAGTCTCCGCTCACCGAGTCCAGACACAATGCTCTGGCCTCCGTGTACACAAAGGCTTGTGGCCGAAGAGCAATGACTCGATTTCAACAAAGGCTAGAACAATCTTTTCTCTCTTCTGCCACAACGCATTTTAACATTTGAATGAAGGAAAAAGTGCAAGATTTTTTTTCCCAACTGAAGAGTAGATCCTGAATATCTGAAGTCTTGGCAAGTGTAATTGCAGAGGAGGTGTAAACTATATTTAATGAAACTGATAGTTGAATGTACATAGAAAAATTACTGTTGCTGGTCCAAGCAATCAGCTAGTGGACACCTAATTATCTGGAATTACTAGAAAGTAGGCGAACTAGAGCTATGCAATTTCAAGTTTTTTCACTCTTATTCAGTGGCATATCAGTGGAGGGGGAAGAGTTCTATCTGGGTGCGAACAACAAGGGGGTGTATCTTCTGTGGGGAAAGTAAAAACATCTTTAAAATGGACTAAACCTCTCACTTGTTCTCACCATGTGGTAGGGTTTGGAATCTGGGCAGGGATAAGGGAATTTGCTCTGTGTCGGTCGAATCAGCTGAGGTCCCTCTCTCAACATCATTTAGCAGGTAGCTGGGCTGGGACGGAATGTCCAGGAGGGCTTCACTTACACATCTGGTGCTTGGTGTTCCCCCATGTGGCTTTTTTCTCTTCACATGGGGTCTCATAATTCAGTAGTACGCTGGAGCTTCTGTATACCCAGGTGACTGACTTCTTAAAGCAAATGCAGAAGCTGCCAATCCTCTTATAGGCTGGCTGGACTCAGAATGGGCACATGATTACTTCTGATTACTTCATTCTGAGAGTCATAAGACGAGCCCAGGTTTAAGGGGAGGGGAATAGATTTCACTCCTTGATGTGCTTACAGGAAAAAAAAGGAATCGATGGCATTCATGTTTAGACACATATTTACCTCAGGTAAAGTATTTAAAATCTCACATAAACATGAAGCAAACAAAAACAGAGAATTTATTACCAGAACATCTATACCACAAGAAAAGGTCAAGGAAACTCTACAGGCAGAGGAATATGCTGGTAGACAGAAAGTAGGCTCCACAAAAAGAAATGAAGATCTCCAGAAATGGTTCAACTGAAAGTAAGATATAAAAGACATTTTTAAATTGAAATATAGTTGATGTACAATATCACATAAGCTACAGGTGTACAATATAGTGATTCACAATTTTATTTTTTATTTTATTTATTTATTTATTTATTTTTATTTTAACATCTTTATTGGAGTATAATTGCTTTACAATGGTATGTTAGTTTCAGCTTCACAACAAAATGAATCAGTTGTATATATACATATGTTCCCATATCTCTTCCCGCTTGCATCTCCCTCCCTCCCACCCTCCCTATCTCACCCGTCAAGGCGGTCACAAAGCACCCAGCTGATCTCCCTGTGCTATGCGGCTGCTTCCCACTAGCTATCTGCCTTACGTTTGGTAGTGTATATATGTCCATGCCTCTCTCTCGCTTTGTCACAGCTTACCCTTCCCCCTCCCCATATCCTCAAGTCCATTCTCTAGTAAGTCTGTGTCTTTATTCCTGTTTCACCCCTAGGTTTTTCATGACATTTTTTTTCTTAAATTCCATATATATATGTTAGCATACGGTATTTGTCTCTCTCTTTCTGACTTCACTCTGTATGACAGACTCGAGGTCTATCCACCTCATTACAAATAGCTCAATTTCGTTTCTTTTTATGGCTGAGTAATATTCCATTGTATATATGTGCCACATCTTCTTTATGCATTCATCCGATGATGGACACTTAGGTTGTTTCCATCTCTGGGCTATTGTAAATAGAGCTGCAATGAACATTTTGGTACATGACTCTTTTTGAATTATGGTTTTCTCAGGGTATATGCCCAGTAGTGGGATTGCTGGGTCATATGGTAGTTCTATTTGTAATTTTTTAAGGAACCTCCATATTGTTCTCCACAGTGGCTGTATCAATTTACATTCCCACCAACAGTGTAAGAGGGTTCCCTTTTCTCCACACCCTCTCCAGCATTTATTGTTTCTAGATTTTTTGATGATGGCCATTCTGACTGGTGTGAGATGATATCTCATTGTAGTTTTGATTTGCATTTCTCTAATGATTAGTGATGTTGAGCATTCTTTCATGTGTTTGTTGGCAATCTGTATATCTTCTTTGGAGAAATGTCTGTGTAGGTCTTCTGCCCATTTTTGGATTGGGTTGTTTGTTTTTTTGTTATTAAGCTGCATGAGCTGCTTATAAATTTTGGAGATTAATCCTTTGTCAGTTGCTTCATTTGCAAATATTTTCTCGCATTCTGAGGGTTGTCTTTTGGTCTTGTTTATGGTTTCCTTTGCTGAGCAAAAGCTTTTAAGTTTCATTAGGTCCCATTTGTTTATTTTTGTTTTTATTTCCATTTCTCTAGGAGGTGGGTCAAAAAGGACCTTGCTGTGATTTATGTCATAGAGTGTCCTGCCTATGTTTTCCTCTAAGACTTTGATAGTTTCTGGCCTTATGTTTAGGTCTTTAATCCATTTTGAGCTTATTTTTGTGTATGGTGTTAGGGAGTGATCTAATTTCATACTTTTATATGTTCCTGTCCAGTTTTCCCAGCACCACTTACTGAAGAGGCTGTCCTTTCTCCACTGTACATTCCTGCCTCCTTTATCAAAGATAAGGTGACCATATGTGTGTGGGTTTATCTCTGGGCTTTCTTTCCTGTTCCATTGATCTATATTTCTGTTTTTGTGATTCACAATTTTAAAGGCTACACTCCATTTATAGTTATTATAAAATATTGACTCTATTCCCCATGTTGTACAATTTATCCTTGTAGCTTATTTTATACATAATCGTTTATACCTCTTAATCCTCTCCCCCTATATTGCCCCTCCCCTTCCCTCTCTCTACTGGTAACCACTAGTTTGTTCTCCATATCTGTGAGTGAGCTTCTTTGTTATATTCACTAGTTTGTTGTATTTTTTAGATTCCACATATAAGTGATATCATACAGTATTTCTCTTTCTCTGTCTGACTGACTTAGCATAATGCCCTCCAAGTCTATTCATGTTGCTGCAAATGGCAAAATTTTGTTCTTTTTTTATGACTGAGTAGAATACTACATATCACATATTCTCTATCCATTCATCTGTTGATGGACACTTAGGTTACTTCCATATCTTGGCAACTGTAAGTAATGCTGCTATGAACATTGGGATGCATGTATCTTTTTGAATTAGTGTTTTTGTTTTTTCAGATAGATACCCAGGAGTGGAATTGCTGGGTCATATGGTAGTCCTATTTTTAGTTTTTTAAGAAACCTCCGTACTGTTTTCTACAGTGGCTGCACCAGTTTACATTCCCACAATGGTGCAGGAGGGTTCCCTTTTCTCCACACCCTCACCAACATTTGTTATTTGTGTTCTTTTTGATGATGGCCATTCTGACCAGTTTGAGGTGATATCTCATTGTGGTTTTAATTTGCCTTTCTCTGATGATTAATGATATCAAGCATCATTTCATGTGCCTATTGACCATCTGTATGTCTTCTTTGGAAAAATGTCTATTGAGTTCTTCCACCCATTTTTGAATTGTGTTTTTTTTTTGATGTTGAGTTGTATAAACTGTTTATATATGTTCGATATTAACTCCTTATCAGTCACATAATTTGCAAATATTTTCTTCCATTCAGTTGGTTGTCTTTTTGTTTTGTCGATGGTTTCCTTCGCTGTGCAAAAGCTTTTAAGTTTAATTAGGTCCCATTTGTTTATTTTTGCTTTTATTTCCTTTCCTTTAGGAGACAAATCCAAAAAATTATTGCTATAGTTTATGTCAAAGAGTGTTCTGCTTATGTTTTCCTCTAGGAGTTTTATGATTTCCGATTTTACGTTTAGATCTTTAATCCATTTTGAGTTTATTTTTGTGCATGGTATTAGAGAATGTTCTAATTTCATTTTTTTATGCATAGCCGTCCAGTTTTCCCAACAGCACTTATTGAAGAGACCGTCTTTTCTTCATTGTATAGTCTTGCTTCCTTTGAAAAGATATTTGTTTTTAATTGCTCTAAAAGATAACTATCTAAAGCAAAAATAGTAGCAATGAATTGTAGAATTTTAGTATTATGGTATATATAAAGAAAAAATATATGCCAACAACAGCACAAAAGGTAGAAGCAGGGAATTGGAAATATACTCTCATAACATTCTTGTATTATATGAGAAGCAGTATATTATTTGAAGATAGCCTGTGATTAACTAAAGATTAGAGCAACCTGAAGTAAGTCAGACAAAGACAAGTACTATATGATATCACTTATATGTGGAATCTAAAAAATAACACAAATGAATCTATATACAAAATAGAAGCAGACTCATAGGCATAGAGAACAAACTTATGGTTACCAAAGGGGAGAGGGAGGGAGGGAGGGACAAATTAGGAGTATGGGATTAACAGATGCAAACTAGTATACATAAAACAGATAAGTAACAAGGATTTACTATATAGCACAGGGACTTATATTCAATATCTTGTAATAACCTATAATGGAATATAATTTTTTTCAAGATAACTGGATATCATTATGCTGTACACCTGAAACTAACACAGTACTGAAAATCAACTATACTTCAACAACAACAACAAAAAAATTAGGGAAACCTAAGTATATAAAAGATCTAACTTGCCTTAGCTGACACTGAGTGAAACCAACATTCTACCCAACAACAGAATGCACATCCCTTTTAAGCACACATGGAAATTTACCAAGATAGGACATAATCTGGGCTCAATGAATAGATTCATATTATGAAATGCTTCCACAAATTTAAATGAATTGAAACCATACAAAGCGTGTTTTCAAACTTTAACAGAATTAAACTATAAATCCATAACAACGGGATATCTGGAAAAACCCCAAATCTTTGGAAATAAAAAATTACTAAATAACACATGGGTAAAAGAGGAAATCATGGGGAGAGTAGAAAATATTTTGAATTGAATAAAAGTGAAATCACAACATATCAAGTTATGTGGGATGTAGTTAAAGCAATGCTTAGAGGAAAAATTACAGCATTATATGTTTACATGAGAGAAGAAGAAAATCTTAAGTCAATAATCTAAGTTTGGGACTTCCCTGGTGGTGCAGTGGTTAAGAATCTGCCTGCCAAGGCAGGGGACATGGGTTCGATCCCTGGTCCAGGAAGATCCCACATGCCATGGAGCAACTAAGCCCGTGCGCCACAACTACTGAGCCTGCACTCTAGAGCCCGCAAGCCACAACTACTGAGCCGATGAGTCACAACTAACAAAGCCTGCGCACCTAGAGCCCGTGCTGCACAACAAGAGAAGCCACCACAATGATAAGCCCACGCACTGCAACGAAGAGTAGCCCCCACTCACTGCAACTAGAGAAAGCCCGTGCACAGCAACGAAGACCCAACGCAGCCAAAAATAAATAAATAAAATAAATAAATTAAAAAAAAATAATCTAAGTTTCTACCTTAAGAAATTGGAGAAAGGAAAGTAAACTGACCCAAAACAAGTGAAGAAGAGAGATAACAAAGGAAGAGCAGGAATCAATGGAACTGAAAACCGAAAAACAAACAATGAAACCAAAGCTGATTCTTTGAAAAGGGCAGTAAAACTGATAAACCTCCATCCAGGCTGACCATGGATATAAGAGAGGACTCAAATTACCAATATTAGGAATGAAAGAGGGAACATCACTATAGATCCTGCAGGCGTTTAAAGTACAATAAGGAAATAGGACGTACAAGGTTATGCCACAGATTTGACAATTTACACAAAATGGACCAGTTCTTTGAAAGAAAAAAATTACCAAAGCTCACTCAAGATGAAATTTATAACCTGAATGATCTTACATCTATTAAAGAAATTGAATTCATATTTTAAATTTTTCTAAGAAAGAAAGCTTCTGGTTCAGAAGAGTTCAATGGTATGTACTACAAAACATTTTAAAGAATAAATGGTACCAGCTCTACACAAACTTCTCCATTATACAGAAGAGGAGGGAGGACTTCCTAACTGATGTATTGAGGCCTGCTTTGTCCTGATGCCAAAAGCAGACAAAGACATTATAAGAAAACAGAACAATAACTCTTAAGATCACAGAAGCAAAAAAAAAAAAAAAAAAGAATGATAATATATCATGACCAAGTGAGCTTTATACAGGAAATGAAATGTTAATTCAACATTCAAAGCTAAGTCAATGAAATTTACCATATCAATGGACTAAAGAAGAAAAAACATATGATTAGCTCAGTAAATATGGCAAAAACATCTTACCAAATTTAACATTTTATTTATTTATTAAAAATAAAAACTCACAGCAAATTAGGAAAAGAGAAAATTTGCTCAACCTGATAAAGGACATCTACCAAAAAACTCTACAACAATCATCGTACTTAATAGTGAAAGACTGAAAGTTTTACCCCTGATTTCAGGAACAAGGAACAGATGTCTGCTCTCATACCCCTATTCAATAACATATTGGAGATCCTGGTCAGTATAATGAATACAAAAAAGAAAATAAAAGGCACACCGATGCGAAAGGAAGAAATACAACTGTCCCTATTCACAGATGACATGATAATATACATAGAAAATCTCAAAGAATGTACAAAAGAAGCTTCTAGAATGAATAAATAAGTTTGGGAAGGTCACAAGATATAATGTCAATGTACACAAATCAATGATAATTCTATATACTAGCAACAAACAACCATAAATTGAAATTTTAAAAAAATCATTTACAATCACACCAAAAACATTAAATGCTTAGGTATAAATCTAATGAAATCTATACCAGATGTACTTAAGACTACAAAACAGTGATGAAAGAAGTCAAAGAAGATCTAAACACATGGAAAGGAATAGTAGTTTATGGATTGGAAAACTCAATATCATTAAGATGTCAATTCTCAAATTTTTTTTTTGGCTGTGTTGGGTCTTCGTTGCTGCACGCGAGCTTTCTCTAGTTGTGGTGAGTGGCGGCTACTCTTTGTTGCGGTGCGCGGGCTTCTCCTTGCGGTGGCTTCTCTTGTTGCGGAGCACGGGCTTCAGTTGTTGCAGCACGCAGTCTCAGTAGTTGTAGCTCGTGGGCTCTAGAGCACAGGCTCAGTAGTTGTGGCGCATGGGCTTAGTTGCTCTGAGGCATGTGGGATCTTCCCAGGCCAGGGATCGAACCGGTGTCCATTGCATTGGCAGGAGGATTCTCAACCACTGCACCACCAGGGAAGCCCCTCCCAAAATTGATCTATAGATTCAACACAATCCCAATCAAACTTTCTGCAAGAATTTTTTTTGTGGAACGTTGATAAGCTAATCCTAAAATTTATATGGGAAAGCAAAGGAGCTGGAATAGTGAAAACAATTTTGAAAAAGAGAATGGAAAACTTATAAAACTTGGTTTCAAGACTTACTCTAAAGAAACGGTATTCAAGACAGCCTGGTATTGCTGAAAAGATAGGCACATACATCAATGGAACAGAATAGAAAGTCCAGAAATAGATCCACACATATATGGTCAGTTGATTTTTGACAAAGGTGCAAAGGCAATTCAAAAGAAAAGAGTATTTTCAACAAATGGTGCTGGAACAATTGGACATCTATATGCCAAAAAAAAAAAAAAAAGGAATTTTGACTCATCCCTTACACCAAATACAAAAACTAACTGAAAATCACATAGACATAAATGCAAAACATAACACTACAAAATTTCTAGAAGAAAACATATGGAGAAATCTTTGTGACCTTAGAAAGACAACGTTTCTTAGATACAACACCAAAAGCACAATTCATTAAAAAAAAAAAAAGGAAAAGGAAAACTTGGACTTCATTAAAATTAAGACCTCTTTGAAAGGCATTGTTAAAAAAAAAAAAAGCCATAGACTACAAGAAAATATTTGCACCACGCACATCTGATAAAGGACTTACAACATATCCAGAATATATGAAGAACTCTCAAAACTTGATAATAAGAAAACAAACAACCCAATAAAAGAAAATGGGTAGACTCTTTACCCAAGAAGGCATACTGGTGGCAAATGCACACATGAGAAGTGCTCAGAAAAACCTGTTGAATGGATGAATGAATGAGTGAACGAGGTTTGGCCTTCCCAAAGTTATCTGCTACTTGATTAACTCTTTCGAATTTATTATGATGATTATTCTAGCAACTAGAACCCTTGAAAGTTATTCTAGTACAAACATACATACTAAAGCCAGAGAAAAATAAGCTTTAAGTATCTCTATCTCAGGTCCCTTCTAGCAGGGAGAATAATATATTTAAAAGTTAGCTACGTTGAGATAAACACAAAATATTTCATAGGGCTGCTTCTCACAGTATTTAATAAAATGATGGTATCGTGCAGAGTTCATTTGAGTCAAACAATTTAGTGGGGGCCAATTGGATTCAGTCCATGTCCTCAGCTTTCTAAAGATCTAGCTTAATGCAGGGGTGGATTTAGACTATTCCGATAACACTACAAAAATGAAAAATTCCCGTAAAAATTTCCTCTCTTGGTTAGGCTTTGGATAGATACTCAGTGTCAGTAAATTCAAGATATACCACTAGATAAAAAGAGTGCAGATAGACATCCACCAATGATGCTAACAAGGCCACGTGTCTGAGAAGACCGCCCCCCCCCCACCACAGCTGGGCTGCAGCAAGAGTTTCTGCTTTGTTTCAAAGCTAACAGTTTATTTCCTCAGCTCTCCTCATTTGCAGACAGTAGAATTCAAAGTTGCTATTGCCTTCTTTTCTTGAAGACTTTATTAGATGGTTAAGAGGCCTCTGAGATTATGTCTTCTCCCTTGGTCTCTATTTCACACTTAAAATTTTGATTCACAACCTATCTTCTGGCAGAGTAAAGTATCTTAGTCTCGTGAAAACATGTGTTTGTGTGTATGTGTGTGTTTTCTATTTGTTTTTTCTCTGTTCCAGAAATGGAGTAAAGGTTATTGACCTATTCCCCAGACATCAGTTTGTTTTAAATTGTTTAAGGGGTTCAAAAGGTGGTCAGGCCTTTGTACTTATTAGTATGCTCTGAGGACTGTCACAAGACAGCATGCTAAGGTTCCAAGAGACAGTCTGGCTGCTGGATGCAGCTGAGTCTGGATGATAAAATTGTGTACAGTCAACAGCAGCAATTTATTTAGCAAGGTCCAAACTATGCACTATTTGCTAGAGAGTTTGGAGGTGAGGCAAGGATTGGGGCAGCAGGGTGAGTCCAAAGTTGCACGATGAAAGAGGCCATCCACCATGACCACTATGTATTAAAGTGCTGGCACAGTGTAGGCTTTGAAATGGTAATGGCCACATCTTTTCACAATATTGTTTCTATAAATGATATCATTAAATTAGTGTTTGTTCAGGGACTACACTTCCATTAGCCAATGATAATATACTTTCCAAAGACCTTTGAATCTAATGAGATACTCATTGGAATGTCACAGAGGGCTTCCCTGGTGGCGCAGTGGTTGAGAGTCCGCCTGCCGATGCAGGGGACGCGGGTTCGTGCCCCAGTCCGGGAAGATCCCACATGCCGCAGAGCGGCTGGGCCCGTGAGTCATGGCCGCTGAGCCTGCGCGTCCAGAGCCTGTGCTCCGCAACGGGAAAGACCACAACAGTGAGAGGCCCGCGTACTGCAAAAAAAAAAAAAAGAATGTCACAGAAACCTTAGGTGGCATGGGGTTAAAAAAAAGATGGGGGGCAAGTCTGCCTTAAATATTGATTGAATGTCTACTATGTGACACAAGCTGTAAAGATAGTCTGAACTAACATTTTTAAAATAAATTTATTTGTTTTATTTATTTATTTTTGGCTGCATTGGGTCTTCATTGCTGTGCACGGGCTTTCTCTAGTTGTGGTGAGCGGGGGCTACTCTGTTCTGGTGCGTGGGCTTCTCATTGCAGCGGCTTCTCTTGTTGTGGAGCATGGGCTCTAGGCATGTGGGCTTCAGTAGTTGTGGCACACAGGCTCAGTAGTTGTGGCACATGGGTTTAGTTGCTCCATGGCATGTGGGATCTTCCCGGACCAGGGCTCGAACCCATGTCCCCTGCATTGGCAGGCGGATTCTTAACCACTGTACCACCAGGGAAGTCCATGAATTAACATGTTAAGTCAAATTCTGACATAAGCTGAAGTAGTTGTAGAACTAAATTAATTACAAATTACCTTTAATGGAACTAGTAATGGAGTGGTGGACAGACTATAACAAGATTACTGTCATGTACTATTCTATCTAGTTTAGTGAAAGAACCAAAATATTTCATTCAAAAAATTCTTCATGATCCATTCACCTTCTGAGTTCTGACCTATTTCCTTGAAAAGGACCAATCACATTAAAGCCTTCTGTTAATTTTTTTTTCCTTTTCAGTGCTTAGATAAATACAGTCAAATGGCTATAAGAGTACAAAGTAATGACCCCAGTAGGGTTTCTTGAACTGACCAGTACACATCACTTGAGACCATCCTGCCAGGGCCAGGATCCCTAGGGACCTAGGTCCTCAAAGGTAGGGCCCAAGTTTTCCTGTCTCAGAGCATTTTCATTTGCTGTTTTCTTCATCTAGAAGGATTTCCCCTAGATTTTCTCACGGCTTCATAACTGGCTTGTTCTGCCACTGAGATCTCAACTCAGACATCATTGGCTTAGAGGGACCTTTCCTACCATCCAATCTAAAGTGTCTCCTCCTCCACGTCACACTCTCATAATAGTGTTTCTTCACAGCACTTCTCTAAAATTATTTTATTGTCTTCTTCCTTCCCATTAAAATAGAAGCTTCATGAAAGAAAAGGACCTATCATGTTCAAGGCCTTATTTATAACATCTAGAGTCAACAGGAATTGGCACACTTTTTTTTGTTAAGGGCCACATAGTAGATACTTGAGGATTTGTAGGCCATGGTCTTTCTGTAACAACTACTCAACTCTGCCATTGTAGCGTGAAAGCCACCACAGACAATATGTACATGTATGGACATAAATGTGTTCTAATAAAACTTTATTTACAAAGAACAGTCAGCTGGCCAGATTTGGCCGTGGCTGTAGTTTGCCAACCCTTGCTCTAGAATATTGTACTGGAACACAGTACTCAGTAAATATTTTTAAATGAATGAACATAAATCTCTTTTTACCTGGATTGATATGAAGAAATGACTGTCCACTTGTTACTCTACAACAACCAAACGAGCAGTATATACATATATCATTGTCATAAATCCTTAGCCCTGATAATACTGAGTAAAAGATGTCCTAAATTTGTTGGAGGTAATTGAATTGCACCAGTGTGGCTTCGTCTGGCGTTACTCTTCTTATTTTTCATTTCTAAATTGGTAGTGTTGGGCTGCACCCCGCAGGCCTGCATGCCTCGTAGTTGCCCAGCCTGGAGACCAAAGAAGGAGCCCAGAAACAGCAACAGAGACATCAAGGTCTTAACAGATAGGGGATCTTACAAATCTGAAACAAAAGGTCCTGGAGAAACTGTACCCTACCATGTACAGCAGATGGCAGGCAGGACGCAGCAACAACCTTCACTACCCAGGGGAGAAAGAGGCTACCATTTATAGGGGGAATTGATACCAGGTTGCCTCATCAGTTACCAGGGAAATGGGCAGCTGGGGCAAGGGGCAAGCATGTAGGCAGTTACTGATTAAGTTTTATAATTAAGAGGACTGGTTAGTCATGTGAGTGAAGCTGGACTGGTGGAGCAGGGGATGTACAGAGAGCAAGGGAACAGCCATCTTGAATGGCCTGACCATACACATAGGTACAGAGCTTTCTTTACACAAAGGCAGAGTATATGGCCAGGGAAAGAATGTGATTTCCAGAGGCTGTTTCTATCATTAGTCTAAAAATACAAATCCTCTGAAGAAAAGCATTGATTTAAAGTCACAATAAATTATAAGTGAGTAATCCACAGAAGAGAATAATAAAAGGAAGAAAAATCTTGTAAAAGCATCTTGAAGGCACATTAAGATATTTTTATTGATAAATAAGTGGGAATTAATTTTATTTCTGGTCATAATATTAAGGTATGATCCCAGTTCTGTGTTTATAGAGGTAGAACCACTTCGTTTTTCTATTTAATGAATTAATTGGTGGGAAAAAATACCCTCTGGTATTTGCATCTCCTATGTTCCTTTATTGTAGTGACAAGAAAAGCCATAAAATAATATTTTAAGTAATAGATAATATATTGGTGACTTTTTAGACCTCCTTCTGGACCTGTGGGTTGATATGTGTTTTTAAATAAGAAACGTAAAATAATGATTATCAAGCTAAATGGTAGTGGGAAGTACAGGAATAATTCAAAATTTAAGGGTTCCTTCCATATGTGAACCTGGTGTTCTTTGCCAGGTATAGATGGCATCAATAGTATAATTCCTCTTGATGTTGTTAGAAAAATAGACTAAAGCCTTTCCTAGATGATGGACTTGTGTTCTCAAAACGTGGTCCATGGCCTACCTGCCTGCATCAGCATCATTTGTGATGCTTGTTAAAAATTTGTATTCCTGGTCTTCACCTGAGACCACCTTAATGCTTCCAGGTCTCTGTAGTTGATTAAGTCCTCAGGTGCAATTTATACACAATAATGTCTGAGGGTACTTTGAGAATTCACATTCTACTACATCAAATTAATCACACAGTGAAATTGAGATCCAGTATTTTTCTAGTTCAGTATCCAAAGAATGTGGAAGCTACTTTTGTGGATTTAAAAATATAAAATAATGCATGTAAAAGACCTGGTAAATGAGGAAAAAAATATAAAGAAAAATCATTTCATAATATGGCTATGGGGGGGGTGGGAAACACTTAATATCAATATTTGATACCTGGGTGAATTTCCTTCCAGCACACATTCTTAATGCTTAAAATAGGAAAGTCTACCTTTTCACATCTTCCACTTGGGCGAGAAAATTTTTTTTTTTAATTAAAAGCCTAGTATCTAAGATAAGATCCCTTACTTTCTGTTCACAATTAAGTGTTGAGTTAACCATTAGTGGCCTCAGCTGAGAAGCCCATAGACTAAGATCATCCTCTGTAGGTAGATTCACGTGAGACAAGGAATCTCCTGCTGAGACTGACCCGCCACTGACCTCATCCCAAAAGGAACCCGATTGACCCCTACATCTGAAACACCACATCATGCAAACCTACGTGAGTAGCAGCTAGTCTCTCTTTAACCTATGCTTGAAAACCACGGAGCCAGCTAAGAGAAGGGCGATGCCCTGGCCCTCTGCAGCCCCACTCCCCCAGCTCCGCGGCCGTCGCAGCCTCCGGGGGCGGGGGACAGTGGCGGGTGACGAATGGGTCCTTGCCCAGGCTCCGCGAACGTTCAGCGGCCGAGCGCCGCGGGCGCCAGCTGGGCCTGCAAATCGCCGCCCGGCCGGCAGAGGGCGCGCGAAGCGGCGCTGGAGAGCACGGGCTCCCGGGGGCCGCGTGCGAAGCCGTTCGGGGCCGCCGTCTCATCTGCCCGCCCCTCTCCCGTCGCCCTGCTAGCGCAGCGGCTAGCGGAGCCCGTGCGAGGGGAGGGGGCGGGGAGCGGCGGGCTCCCAAAACGGCCCTGCGGCTCGGAGCGCCGAGCGGGAGCGGCGCGAGCCCGAGGGGGCGGGGAAGCGCGGGGTGGCGTGCGCGCGCCGGGCGTGGGTTGGGGTAAGAAGAGCGGGCGCGGCGGCAGCGCGAGGCAGAGGGACGCCGGCTACCCTGGACAGCGCATCGCCGGACGCTGGGGTCGCCGCGCCGCGGATCATGGTGAGTGGGGGCAGTGCGCCGCCGCCTGCCTCTTTCTTTCTTTCTTTCTTTCCGCGACCGGGCGGGAAGGGGCCGAGGAAGCGGCGGTGCGGGAGCTGCGGGTTCGACCGCTGGAACCCGTCGCTGTCTGCGGGCCGGGCCGGGCCGCGCGGGCCTGTGGAGGGGGCGGTGAACGTTTGGGTGCGGTGGGGGGAAGGGGGACCGCGGGTCTCGGGCGCTTGGTCCGGGTCCGCGGCCCCGACCGGCCCCTCAGGCGCACGCCGCGTCCAGCCCCCTGTTGCATGCACGCGGCCGGCCGGAGCTGGGATGCCCGCCAAACCGCCCCCTCCTTCCGCGGCGGCTGTTCTCGCGCGGCCCCCGCCGCCCCCCGCTCCCGGCGCGGGGAACGGCGCCCGCCTCGCGTGGGACCGATCCCTCCGCGGGAAGTTCAGGCTTTGGGGCGCTAACGGTTGAATTCCTGCCCGCGCGGTGCCTACAGTCCCTGGGGTGTGTCTGTGCGCCGGCCCGTACCTCCCCGGGTTTGTACGGTGGGGTCGGGGGATGGGTTTCCACGTGTGAACCGGGATGGAGGGACCGCTACTGTGTTCTTTCCGACAGTTCGTCTATCCCCCAGCTTGCCAGGCTCCGACTCCACCCCGAATTCATAACGCTTTCTGATGGGCATTAAGCTCTGTTCCTGGAGAGAGGGGGTGGGGTGTCCCCGCGTGCCCGTGCCCCAGGAACTGCCCGAGAGTGTTGGCGGCAGAGCCTGGTTGTGCGACTGCAAAAAAGGAAAGTGTGTGCCAGGCTCTAAGTCCGAGCAAAATGTGAAGCCTCGTTTGTCCTCAGTGGTCCCTATTCTATCTTTGCTTCTCTCCTCCTTCCCATATGGTCTCCTCTCCACTTCAGGGCTTGTTCGTATGCGAATCTCCTCCCCCCCACCCCCCGCTTCAGCGGACACCAATCAACCCTAGATTTTGTCTTTTCTGCGGTTTCAGGTACACGCTATCTTCCCTGATTACGGGAGAAGCGTTCTCTGACTACTCTTCTTAAAATATCGGTCTTTCCCATCCAACCCACCACAGTTCATATTACCCTGGTCTGCTTCGTTTTTTTTTTCTTTAGCAACTATTATTTAACATACTATCTATTTAGTTTGTGGGGTTTATTGAACACGTTCCCCACCAGAATGTGAGTTTCAGTAGGGCAGAGATTTTTGGGTCATGTTGTTCACGGCTCTGTTACTAGTACCTACAACAGTGCCTGACACATAGCAGGTGTTCAGTAAATTAAAAGAATTAGCCCAGTAAAGCAGCATGCTGAGGCTAACGTTATAATGTACAAATGAGAAATAGTAGTGCCACTACGGGATTATCTATCCAGTGAACAGTTGTAATGATGAGAATCACAGGTGAAGTTGAGAGGAGGGATGCTCTTGGAGAAGACGGACTCAGTTTGGTGGCCCTCAGTGATAAGAGTATAGCTGACCATGCTCTTGACACCTTGGCATCTGGGTGGACAAAGCATTTTTAGGGCTAACTGGCTGTCTCCTTCAGGTCCTGCACCTTTGTTCCAAATTATTATGAATTGTAACGAGTGAGGGAACAAGTCGAAGCATATCTCCTTAACTGTATGGAAGAGTCATGGGAATTAACCTAAAAGCCAAAATAAAGGGCAAGCTCTTATAAACTGCTCTATACAGTCATGATACTATCCAAAAGGCATTTTTCAGAAACTTTGGGTCTTCAGAGGAGATTTTTTTTTAATGTCCAAATCCAAGGCTTCTCACTTTAAAAAAAAAAAAAAAAGACGGAGAGAGTGTGATGTAGGGGTTATAATCCATAAATAAAGTAGTGGTTCAGTTCAGAGCCACCCCTCAGGGTCCTAGTGCAACGTGAACAGCCTCTCACGATGTTTCTGCTAGTCCTATTCCAAAACATATTTTTCAAATTCCCTTTTGTTTTTCCACTTCCAGAGTGTGAATTTATGGCAATCCTTTGTTTTAAGCCTGGGGAAGTGTGCTTTTATAATCTGAGCCAAACTGCTTAATAAAATCTACCTGGGAAAGTTTCTGAAAATGATGTAATTATAGCCATCGCTGTACAAGTTCTGCGGTTCTATGATTACTGTCTTGTCCAGATAGGTAGTGAAATTAAAGGTAAAAAGGAAAGAAAAGTAAGTTTGTCTTGGAAACTAAAACCAACCAACCACACACAAATGAAAGACACCTCATTCTTAACCAAGTTTATATTTGTAGGAGATTTTGCTGTGTTATGACTCCAGTCAAAATATCAAGCCGTTTTTTTTCTTCAAAAAGCAAAGCATTATCAAGGAGTACAAATTCCATTTTTAACGTACCCAGCTGGGTAAGCTTACCTTTTGGTTCTTCAACAAAAGGCTGCAGTTTAATCTAGCTGCCTTCAAGACATGTTTTTTTAGTTGAGGTATAATTGATTCCTTCAAAACATTTCAATCACAGTTGGGGAGGTCCAGGTGCTTTCATAGTCTGAGAGTGTTGACAATTAGTTAACTGGATAAACGATGTGATCCACTTATCTTCAGGAGGCGGGGCCCTGCTGGTCAGGGTTGCACCCAGGATCACCTCGCTTCGGCAATCGGATGTGTACCGTCCAACTTGTCGGGTTTGGGTATTAGGAGTAGATGGTGACGGAAGGCAAGAGGTTGCCCTGGAAGCTCTTACTTAGGGTCAACATGGCCAAAGTATGTCAACATCAGTAGTTCATGATAATTCTGAAGTTACAAATTTGCTCAGTTGTGTTTTTTCTTAATCGAATTAGGACATGGCTAGTGTTTCACTGACTCTGACAATGAACCATTATAATAAATTGCTAGTTTAAATGTAGCCATTTAAAATTTAACAATTTCATAATTGCAGAGTGTAAATTGTTCTGGGGTTGATGTGGCAATTTGGAGTTTGGAGTTCCAGGTGTGGAGTCAACCCTGGGTTTGAATCCCAGCACCAGCACTTAACTATGACCTTGGGCAGCTTAACTTGTTTAGGCCTCAGTTTTTTCTTCTGTGAAAGGAATCAGTATTGTTATTTCATAAGATGGTTTGAGGAACAAATAAGATACTGCACTTAATGTGGCTAGTTTAGTGCTGCGAGTGTTCAGTAAATATTAACTATTGTAATGACATGTGTTGTTCTGTCTCGTATCTGTTTGCAGTCGAGACACCTCTAAATGATGTCTGTGATTCTGCTCAGAATTCTGTTCCCCACATGTGATACTAACACATACCTAGTATTGCTCTGTATCAGCACTTATCCAGGATAAATATAATGCGAGCCACATAATGTAGTTTAAAATTTTCTAGTACTTACATGAAAAAGGACAGAGACAGGTGAAATTAATTTTAACATTTTTAACCCAATTCATGCAAATATTATTTCAACATGTAATAAATGTTAAAAAAAATTAGGTATTTTATATATTTTTTTCCGTATGAAATCTTCAAACTCTGGTGTGTGTTATGCTTACGGCATGTTCAATTCAGGCTAGCCACAGTTTCTCAACAGCCACTTGATTTGAGGCTACTGTATTGAGACAAAACAGCTCTAGATGGTACACGTCTTCCAAATGTACCTCTTATCTGCTAGACCCTTTCCACTCGTGACAACCTCACTGCCACCTTAAACCTAGCACGACTGAAAGAAAGCTACTCACCTTTCAGACTCGCCCCTGTTCCCTCTTGCTGTTAGTAATTCCACCAGCTCTGGAGGCTACTGTGTCAGAAATCTGATTCTTACTCTCTTTTTTCTTTATATTGTTTATTGTCTAATATTCTTATATTTTTACTTGAAAATATCTTTCAATCTCTTCTCTCCAGCCCCTTTTCCATGATTGCTTTTTCTACAGGTTTCCTCTTTTGCGGTCTGTTTGTTTTTTTACTTGAAGCTTGTTATTTCATCATCATTTTCACTTAGTAGCTTATTGCTGGGACTCTGGTCCTCTGGTGTTCAGAAGTCTCACCCCTCCCTTTGCTCCTGCCCGCTTCTCTCCTCCGGGTCACCGGCCTCCACATTCTCTCCATTCTTTCATCAGCTCTTTTTCATGTTAAGTCACAAAAGCTTTCTATTTTATCGCTTATTTCCATGTTGAACACCTTTCCTTTATCAAACGTCCAAAGAAATAACACTTACTTTCACTGATACTCTGCTATTAAGATGACTCACCCAAGGGGTGGGGGATGACCCTCCCTTTACCTGAAAAGCTTAGGTAAATGGAGGAGAAAAATAAACCCTAGGAAGGGAAGATGAAATTATTTTTGAGCTTTATCTACCTTTCAAGAAATATCTACGGACCTGATTAATGAGATTAACAGCAACCTCCTAAACAGTGATGACACCCTACGTTACTCAGTGCCTTAGAGGAACAGGGTGCTTTCCTTTGTGCCTGGTGAGCAAAGCTACAAAACAGAAGAAGGGCACTGGACCAAGGGCAAGAAACCTGGCTTCCTGTCCTGGCTTTATTGTGGACCAGCTCTGTGCCCTTGATCAAGCCACTCTGGGGCACTGTTTACTCATCAGCAAAATGCATTACTCTCTGTTTCAAAAGACTGTTTTGTCAGTATCAAATTCTGGGGCCTTTACACTGGCTGTTCCCTCAGGCTGAGTCTTTCTCCTGAGAGCTGTGTGGCTTCTTCCCGCTACGTTTTTAATTAGACTTACCCTAACCTCTCTACTTAAAACTGGAAACTGCCGGGTTGTGTTCACGCCCTTGTCTTTACGCTGCCCTCTTTTTTTCATAACACTGTGAGCTTAGAATTTCCTCGTTTACATAATGCTCAGAACTTCCTAATAATTTACTTATTACGTTGTGTGATTTGTCGTCCTTCCTACCTCAATCCAAGCTTCACGAGGGCAGATATTTGTTTGCGTTGCTCAGTGATGTATCTCAGGCACCGAGACTAATCCCTGTGATGTACAGTAAATGCTAAATGATTGTGGATAGAGTGAAGGCCAGCTCTGCTGATTCCCAGGGCGGTGCTCCTTTCTCTTCACATCCTGTTTCCCACATGCCAAGGATGAATTGGGAAATGAACATTTGCTTTGCAGACATATCCACAGCACAGTCCCTTCAAAGAACAATCTCTCTTAATGCATTTAAAGTCATTTATCACAATTCAGTTTAGGTGTGTTTCAGTAATACAGATGTTTCACCAATGCATATACGCCCAAGTAACCTCTTAGTAGATGATAATGTGTGTGTATTCCTACAACTATATTTACACTGCACAATCGTTATGTTTGTGGAAGGGGCCAGGTTAGGTCATTATTTCTAAATAATGAAATGTATGGTTTCGTAAGTTCTTAGTGAAATCAAAATATGTATGCATTTCTATTTTGTAGACATGTGTATGCATTTCTATTTGCATTTCATAATTTGTAGACTGGGCCAGGTTATATTGTTTTTACATAATGAAATCTATAATTATAGCATTAAGTTCTTACTGAAATTAAAAATGAATATTTCTTTTAATAGTAATATAAACAAAGCTATGATTCATGAATTTACTGAATAATTATTTTTACTTTACATATGGTGCATTCTTTGGCTTTGAGTTACCACTTCAGTACAGGGATAGTAGTATTTGACATTAATCAGTAAAATGTTTTTTAATGCATTTTTACACACATTATCTCTTGAAGCCTCACAAAAGACTTGGGAGAGACTAAGTCCTGTGTCACTATACTAGTTCACAGGTGAGAAAATTGAGTTTCAAAGAAGATAAATGATTTTACCCGAGGTCACATACTAGAGGTAACAAAACCAGGTATAAACCTTCTGACTCCAAAAATATCACCTCTTCCGCTAATCCATATAGCCTTATCCTAGAACCAGTGCAAATGTGTCTTATACAAATATGATGAAAGAAGAGCACTTTCTCATTCCTATAGATAAGAATGGAAAAATCAGAATGATTTCCCCATGTAATTTTTTTCTCATGAATTATAAGAATAGGGATAGAGGTATATACACACAGATACATTCAAAAGTATTAAATATATATAAAACCTAAAGATCTGTTTCATATACATGGAAAATGGAGCATATGAGGGAAAGTGTTATTTTTTTTTAGATATTTATTTGGTTGTGCCGGGTCTTACTTGCAGTACGAGAGCTCCTTAGTCTTGGCATGCAAACTCTTAGTTGCAGCCTGCATGTGGGATCTAGTTCCCTGAACAGGGATGGAACCCGGCCCCCATGCATTGGGAGTGTGGAGTCTTCTTAACCCTAACCCTAACCACTGCGCCACCAGGGAAGTCCCAGGAAAGTGTTATTTTTAAATGGCGGTGATATGAACAACATGTGTACATATCAAACTTTATCTACTTACCAGTATAATGAGTAGGGGAACACCCATACAGTAGACAATTAAGTAATTTACAAAGGAAGTAAAGTTAGTCTGTTTTTTGAGTAGAATGACTGCAGTATTAAGACATTGATCAGAGAGACCAGTGTTAGCTTTGCACATAAATTTTTGTTTCATAATGAGTTCATCATTTGGGTTTATTTCCAATACTTTAAAAATTTAAAGTATTGATTTTTCTGTAAGGCTAAGTAGGATTTGGTTTACTAGAAACTGAGTTTAACAGGTACTGTGGCAACTTGGGAGACGCTTTTTTTTTTTTTGGAAGAGTCGAAAAGTTTATTGACCATCACACTGAACAGTTGGATTAAAAATTAACTCAAGCCTTTAAAGAAATCGGAAGGTATCCATAATGCAAAAATCAATTAGGCCGTTTTCAGTTTCCTAGGGATCAGACCTGATCAGCTGACTTTCTTCTTGGCCTCTGGGAAGTCTCTGCAGAGTTCTCCAAGGCACAGTGGGAAGAAAGGACGGCTATTCTTTGACCTTCTCTGCTCCCAGGCCAGAGGCTTTCCTTAAATTCTTACAGGGAAGAGCAGCTTCCTTGGCTTTTGGAAATGCAGATTTCATGACTGTTTTAATGTCTGTGGTGAAGTTATTCCTAAGAGGAAGGGTGTTTTGGGTTGTCAGAAAAATATTCAGTTGTCAGAAATGCACTTGGAGGCTGTTTCACATCCCTTTTCTCCATAGGCTGGGGAGTCGTTAGTTCTTTGTATTTTTAAGGAAAGCATTACCTTTCCTTTGGCCTCTTATCTATTCAGATTCCTAAAAAGAAAAGGCACGTGTCACAAGTTGTTTTGGGATTTACTACCTGAAGTCTGCTACAAACTCAAAGCACACTAGCTTCACTGTTATGTAAGCCGTGTTTCTTCACTCAACAATAATGTGATTATTACATTGACCCCTTAAAGGTCCTGTCGCTACTACTAAGATGCTGCCGTGTTTTCTTTCATTTTTTTGTAAATTAGGTTTACTATACTGTAAATCTTTTTCTTTTTACAATTTAAAAAGTAAGTGGAAACACCCCTGTTGTAACAGATTTCTGAAAAGAACATTACTCTTTTTTTTGGGGGGGGGGGAGTATGGAATTACAAAAGCGTGACATGAATGCAACTTTTCACAAATGCATAACTTATAAAACAGGGTGCATGATGTTTTCCTCTGTGTCGTGGGGCTTTTAGAGGAAAGGTTTCTAAGGACCAGAGTGGTGGTTGGAGGGTGGACCCGGAGAGGGTTGGTTAGAATCAATTTAGGAGCTGGAAGGGATGGGGGATGATAAAGATTTCCTTGTTCAAATCTGTCCTCAACCCATGAAGGGACTGACATGAAGAAAGTAGGATGCACTGGGGTGGGGAATGGAGGGCAGGCTCCAGCTCCTGACCCCACCCTGAGGGGAGGAAGCACAGTCACAAATGCTCCCGTTTTAGAAGTAAGAAAACTGAGGCAGGGACTTGTCCAAGGTCACACAGCTGAGCAGTGGCCAACTAATCTGAGTTCACACAGCTGCTTGTTGGTAGAACTTCAGTCATTTCCTTTTCTTGGGAAAAATGAGCTATTTCCTTTGGAATCTGGGTTCCCATTCCTCTCTCTGTCACTCATAGTAGTATATTTATTAAACGTGGTAATAACATCTTGCATTTGTGAGGTGCTTATGATTTTCAAAGCACTTTGGTATCAGTGATCACATTCTATCTCACAGCCACTCCTCAGCATAGATGTGACAGGGGGATGGAAACCTCAACAGCAGCAGTGCCAGGAGTTACAGTTGAACCAGGGGCCCATAATAGCACATCAAACTACACCTGCGCACAGAATTTTCCAAAAGAGACTGCCTTGTCCCCAGCCCTGGCAGAAGAGTCAGACCTTGGGCAGCCATATTTCATACCATGTGACCTCCCTCCCTGACGCCTGATTTGTCTAAGGATGGACACTGGATCCCAGGGCAACCAGCCACAGGCAGGCCTGTAGCCAATCACAGCAGGTAGAGTGCTGCCTGAGGGGCAGTGCTCATGAGCTGGGCCACAAGATCCTGAAGAACGCTAACCTTGGCGGTGTTTGCTTTATATAAGACAGAACAAGTGTCTGTAATGGTCTTAAGTCCTTGGTGTAAACTGTGGAATTGCTAGTTTACATTAATTCTTTTTTTGAAGGAAAGAGAAACGTTCTCTACGTTGAGTACCGTGTTGTTTAAAAGCCGATACCAAGGGGACATGGAAATTCATTGCCTTAGTAAACGTTTGATTAAGTATACCCATTGGTTCCTTCATTCAGCCACATGATCAGTAATAGGCAGTGTGCTCGGCACTGTCAACCTAAATGGAAAAGCCAGTTACTGCTTCAAGAAGTCAGCAGTGCGGGGGGAGAACCTTGTGTCCTCTAGTGTGAGCATATGAACAGGTCAGTAGCTGAGGTTTCGAGTCACTCAGGCCAGTAAATGTGCTTTATGCCTGTGTTACATTTTTATCCATTAAGAAGATTTAGTATAATAAGGTGACTAGTTGTGTTATTACTTAAAAAAAAAAAAGAGAGAAATCTAAACCCTGCATCATGGGTAGCTTTTGCCTCTTCATCAGGCCAAAAATGTGGCCAAGACCAGGAGGTGTGACTGGTCATTGAAGAGGCAAAATCGCCAGGATTGATAAAGCTGAGATCGAGATTGAGTCTGTGACACCAGAGTACTCAGAGGACGAGGCAATTCCGTGAGAGGAGAAAACATCAAACCAGCTGTCTGAGAGCGAGGGTGGGTAGAAGGAGCATGAACTTAGGAATCAGACGTGTATTTAAATGTACATTCCCAGACTCAGCGAAGCCACATGTACTGACTCAGAATCTGAGTGAGGGGCTTTGGAATCTGTACGCCAGGAATCGGGTGCACACGAATTTGGAATCTAGTGCTCTAGGGGCTCAAAGGAATGAGTGACCACTTTCTAGCAAAAATGTTTAGTGTGTGATCATGAAGGAGTTGGGATCAATGCTGGATCTTGAACAGGTTGGATTTTGATGTGTAGGAAAAAGGAGAAAGGTAGAATCGAGCAGAACATTCCATTTAGGGAAATAGGTTGGTAAGGAACCAGAAAGCAATGACATATTTGAGAAGAAGCTGTACTATGAGCAGCTTATGGACAAGGCCACGTCTGCAGAGGCTAGCACAGAATAAAGAGGTGCTCAGTAAAGAGTTGAGTTTGAAGCTTAGGGACAGATGAGATTATGGGACAGATCAAGTCAGATTTTGAAGAGTCTTGAATCTGAGGCTGGGAAGTTTCTTCTAGATTTTGTGAACCAGGTTTTGAAATGGAGAGTCAAATGATGAAAGCATTATTTAGGAAGATTTAATCTGGTTTCCCTAATATCTGGGGCTGGGAGAGCCTGGATAAGGAGGTTATAAAGGGGCTGAACTAATATGTTAATTCTCTTATTTTCATGTTGTCAACTTTTGAAAACTTATCTCTGGGTTTTCGCCACACATTCCTGGGTTCAATTTATCTCATCTATAAAATATGTATAATAACACATGGTGAAGATTGGGTCAAATAAGATAGTATGTAAAGCCCCTCATGATATACAAGCTAGCTGAGAGTAGATGCTCAAAACTGGTGGCTGTTACCCATAGAAACGTAATCATATTATCTTCACAAACCTAACTTCTCTCTCTATGCCTGGAATAGAGATCTTTAAAAATCTAACTTGATTAATCTACCTATATTTACATTAAAAGGTTTTTCATATTCCTGAGATTTTAGGGGGTTTTTTTGTTTGTTTGTTTTTGCGGTACGCGGGCCTCTCACTGTTGTGGCCTCTCCCGTTGCGGAGCACAGGCTCCGGACGCGCAGGCTCAGCGGCCATGGCTCACGGGCCCAGCCGCTCCGCGGCACGTGGGATCTTCCCGGACCGGGGCACGAACCCGTGTCCCCCGCATCGGCAGGCAGAATCTCAACCACTGTACCACCAGGGAAGCCCCTGAGATTTTAGTTTTAACATTCAGGACTTTTTCTGGAGAGAATGAAAACGTGATAAAAACTTAATTCTCTGATTTTTGGGTCCTTTTCTTTAGGCTGCATGAGTTCTGTTAATGAATGAAAAATGAAAAGCTAAACTGTGTGCTCATTTCAGAACAGGTTTTCTTTTTGAAAAGTTCTCACCTATAGATGCAATCACAAAACAGTGTATTTTGAAAATTGTTTCATGGATTTGAATCACAACTTTAGAAAATCCTAAGAGCTCCACATAATCAGATTAAACTTTAGCTGTTTGCCCAACCGCCCACATCAAATTGCCTATGTCTTGAGCTTCTTAATTGTGCTTAATCGAATGCTTTAACCCCGAAAAATGTACAAGAAAACAGATCTTCCAGGCTCTGCCTTTGCCACTGGATCATCATTACTTCAGGTACTAAAACCCTAAAAATAGCAGATTTTTGGATTTGTGTGTTGTATTGGAAATAATGAGGAAAGAGAATATATATGTCCACTGCTTCTTTTCCGAGTTTTTCCCTGTCAGTTTGGAAGTAGTGGAAATTGATTAGAAATTTAAGCGTTATGTGTAAAACCGGAATAGGTGGACAATATGGGGCTTACTTTTCATGACCTAGGAGAAGACAGTGTTAGAAGAGGCAAAGATTAGGTGGGCAAAGTGGAAGACTCGTTGGACGTGTTGCGGGCAGTGAATAGACCCGCCTGGCTGGCGTGAAGCTGTTGCTAAGAGGACTGGTCCAGTCAAGGGTGGAGGAGGGCTTTGAACCAGAAGGAACGAAGTCCCCAGGTTTCTGGTTAAAGTCCATGATGCCCTCCAGTGTAAAACCCTTTCCTCCCTGGTGGAGTTATTTTGTATGGCTTGATTCCCTATCAGCTCATTTTCCCCCCAAAATAGGATAATTACACCTTCAGTTTGCTACCAACTTTAGAAGAACTTTCCACAATGTTCCTCATGGTAATGACGATTATACCATATGTTTGTATAATGCTTTTCAATTTATAGAACACTTTCACAGCATCTCTTTTTTTTTTTTTTTTTTTTTTTTTTGTGGTACGCGGGCCTCTCACTGTTGTGGTCTCTCCCATTGCGGAGCACAGGCTCCGGACGCGTGGGCCCAGTGGCCATGGCTCACGGGCCCAGCCGCTCTGCGGCATGTGGGATCTTCCCGGACTGGGGCACAAACCCTTGTCCCCTGCATCAGCAGGCGGCAGGTGGACTCTCAGCCACTGCGCCACCAGGGAAGCCCAGTTGTATGTTTCTTAGTTAATTATTTAGTTCATTATCTATCTCGCCCACTGCAGTATAAGGCTGTAAGGGCAAGAACTTGGTATGTCTTGTTTACCACTGCAATTTCCACACTAGAATGGTGGCAGCGTGTAATAGACACCCAAAGAACACTTGTTGGATAAATGGACAGATGTGTAAATTAAGAAGAAACGGAGGGCTTCCCTGGTGGCACAGTGGTTAAGAATCTGCCTGCCAAATGCAAGGGACATGGGTTTGAGCCCTGGCCCGGGAAGATCCTACATGCTGCAGAGCAACAAAGCCCGTGCACCACAACTACTGAGCCTGAGCTCTAGAGCCTGTGAGCCACAACTACTGAGCCCACATGCCACAACTACTGAAGCCTGCGCACCTAGAGCCTGTGCTCCGCAACAAGAGAAGCCATGACAATGAGAAGCTCGCGCACCTCAACGAAGAGTAGCCCCTGCTCGCCGCAATTAAAAGCCCGTGCGCAGCAACAAAGACCCAACACAGCCAAAAATAAACAAATTAATTAAAAAAAGAAGAAGAAACGGAGACTCAGATTGTTCAGGGTCCAATAGCTAGTAAATGGTGGATTGGGGATTCAAACCCACTTTATACCTGTGTCTCATATTTTCTACCCCACTGCTTGTTTCATTATAGTAATTGACTTTCCTGATACCCATGTTAATTTCAGCAAGACTGAGAAAACACAAACCATAAAAAGTGACAGGTTTGACTGTATCAAAATGTTAAATTTTGAGATGACAGAAGACACCATAGGCAGAGATTAAAAAAACAAGCAACAGACTAGAAGGTATTTGCCATCTATATAACAATATAGATTGTTATATATTCAAATGACTTTTTATAAGTCAATAAACAGACAAGCAACCCATTAGAAACATGGATGAGGGTTATTAAATGGCAGCTCACTGCAGAGGAAACCACAGTCAATAAACATTGAGAGACATGCACAACCTCAGTAGTAATAAGGAAATGCAAATTAAAACCATGCTACATCCATGAACTTGGCAAAAACTTAAAATGCTGACAGTAGCAAGTCCTATAACTTCTTAGAGCATATGGTAGTTTTTACTAAAATTATAAATGTTAATAAGCAACATAGCAATTTCACAACTAGATTTATTCCCAGAGAAATTCTTAGTTATTAACACAAGGAAATTTGTATAAAGCATCATTGTTTGTAAAAGCAGAACACTGGAAACAACCTAAACTATCCATTAGTAAAGAAATGGATAAATAACACTATAGAATATTCATATGATGGGATACTATACAGCAGTTACAGTGAATGAACTAGATCTTCATGTATCAACATGAATAGATCAAGCTGCCGAAATCAAGTATGATATAATTTATATACATCCTTAAAGTCGTTACATTTTTGTTTGAATATCTGTATATAAATGTATAAAAACGTGAACAAGGCTTGACCTCAAATTTATTGCAGTAGTTATATCTGAGGAAGGAACAAGGGACACAGGATTAGAGAGAGATACAAGGGAAGGACAGCTTTAACAATTTTATTTCTCAGTTCCCAGCACCTGCTAGGTATATTCAGTAAATATTTATCAAATTAATTAATTTTAAAAGATTTGAAACAAATGATAGTTTTAACATGTGATATATTTATTTTACTGTTCTTTACATTTTTATGCTTTTTCCTAAGTTAAAAGTGGATTTGGATTTGAGATCTGTGTTAGAGATCTGGTATGAATAGCACATGTGGGACAGATTAGCCATAAGGCAGGAGGACGGGCTGTTGTTTTCTTAGACCCTAGTCCGTCCTTCTTGGCTGACTGAACCAACTCTGAAAGACCATTCAAGGTCAGGCTCGGCAGCCATGCACTTTTAGAGAACTAAAGGACAAATTGTAGAAGGGCATGTTTGTCATTCTCAATGTTAATTAAAGGAATAAGTATATCTTCCCATGTGTGAAAGAGAGGAATAGCCAAATACAACAATAGCAACTGATCACATTTACTGAGTTCTTGATAGTAAGACAGAGTTCCAGGTACTGTTACAGGAACCTTTCCTGTATTTCCTCATCCTCACAGCAAGCCTGGGAGTTGGTGCTGTCACTTCCCTTTTGCAGATAGGGAAACAGTCTGGGGAAAGAAGCGTAAAGAGAGCATTTTTACTCAAATTGTACTGTGTACTTGTGTGTCCTAATAGGAAGGCAGTTGTGGAGGGCTTTGAACCACCGACATAGCATCCTTTCACTTTCCCTTCTCTAACAGCTGACTTACCCAGTGTTGTCTTTGAGAGTATTTATCTTGAATATCCCTCGGGTCTTCCAGTGTTAAAACTCAAACTGGGGTTTTGTTACTCTCCTTTTTACACTACTGCATTTCTTCGAACTTTTAAAAAAGATATTAAGAAATTTTTGTAAAGATATCACTGTTTAGACAAGCCCTAATTAAAGAAGGTACATTTCTCCTATGTGATGCCACTCCCTCTAGATTATCCAAGGGTGATGGCAGTAGGAGATAGAAGGATGTGACAGTGTGCAGCTCAGTCGGGATCTGAAAGTGCAGGACAATGAATGAATGTCTATTAAGCAACTACATAGTGTACAGGCCCATCCCAGATGCTTTTACAAATATGAAGTCGTCTAAGCTTCACTGTGAAGTTAGAATGACTTTTCTCATTTTATAAATAACGAAGATGATACTCAGACAATATTTTGCCCAAGGTTATACAGCTACTTAGTGTCAGAACCAAGACTAGACTTGTAAGACTCCCATTCTTTGCAAGGAACCACCCTGACTGCCATGCTACCTCTTGTAACCCTAACCCCACACACACCAGACCCAGGATTGGCTACAAATGATCACCACGTGAGTTGAGTGGCAAGAAGACACAGCATTCCTCTAAACGGTGGTGGGTCATCGCTCACTAGCTCTAGTTAGGCAAGTTGCTGTACTTCTCTAAGCCTCACTTTCCTGATCTGTCAAGGGAGGTGAAAAAACCTATTTTATAGACTAGCTGAGAGAATTAAGATAATAATATGTAATATGCCTAATAAATACAATGGCTGATACCTAATAAACACATTCTATTTTCATTTATTATTGCTATTATTATCACCTGTAATTTCTATAATGAAGAAATAAGTGACATTGGGGGTAATTCTAAAATTAGGAATTCCTTGACATATTGTTTTAAAATGGAAAAAAAATTAAAAGCATGCTTCATGACAGCTGTAGGTAACTAATGAAGGGAGAATGTAATGCTTTTCTTTATGAACCAATCAGTAAGTAAAAAAGAAAGGAAAAGGGAGCCTACAACCATTATTACAATTTGTAGGCATCCTCTGCTGGTGGAAATAGTTACTCTGGACTGAAGCCATCCAGTCACAGATCAGCCTGTTTGTCCCTACCTGCTTCTAGCCAAGAATAAAATCTCTTTATGAAAGGTGGCCAAACTGAAGAGTCAGATAAGCTACTGCTTGATTTAACTTTATATTTATCAGGGCAGCCACAACAAGGGAGGCATACAGTGTTCTAGGACAAGGACCTGTTTTAAGCTATTATGGAGTTTAAATGCCACATCCAAATTTAAAGCAGAACCAAATCCCCAAAGAGAAAAAGACATGCTATCAACAAAGCAACTTATACATTGCCATAAAGAAGCTCTGTAAGCTGTCATTTGGTTGATAGAGAAATCTATGTGTCTGCAGATTCCCCACAACAAAAGTCCAAATTAGGCCCGTTTGGAGGAATGGTATTGGAGACACTTCTAAACTAGGCACAGGCAGAAGGAACCGGTTATATCAATGGAAATATGGCTTTCACAGTAAGAGAGGTAATAAGTTCTACCACATTCTGACATTGTTCACATCTGAAGGCTCTGTTTGTTTTTTTTTAAAATATTGACTAACTAGAATAAATGCAGAAGAGAATGCTGAAGAAGGTGAGGGTCTAGAGTGCATGTCACGTATGTGGACATGTGTGTAATGGTATATTCAATTAACACTTGTGGAAGGAGGAAGGGAGGGAAGCAGGAAAGGCCAGATGACAAAGTTGGGGAGGGAGAGGAGAGTGGGAGGAGGTGAATTTACTGAGGCTGTTTAGGAAAAGTGAAGGCTTGGTGTGAAATGTCAAATATCTAAAGGGCTCTCAGGACTTCCCTGGTGGCAGAGTGGTTAAGAATCCGCCTGCCAATGCAGGGGACACCGGCTCCACCCCTGGTCCGGGAAAATCCCACATGCCGCAGAGCAACTAAGCCCATGTGCCACAACTGCTGAGCCTCTGTGCTCCACAACTACTGAGCCCGTGCACCACAACAAGAGAAGCCACTGCAATGAAAAGCCTGTGCACCGCAACAAAGAGTAACCCCTGCTCGCCCCAACTAGAGAAAGCCTGCACACAGCAATGAAGACCCAACACAGCCAAAAATAAATAAATTTATTTTTTAAAATGTTAATTTCTATAAAAGGCCCTCATGCAAAAAAAAAAAAAATGGTACTACTTGTATGTGATTTTAGAGGAAAGAACTAGGATTGATGGGTAACCACTGAATGGAGAAAGATTTTTAGCCCCAAATAAGGACTGGTTTCCTAAAAATGAGAAACATTTAAAAAATAGACTGTGCTACCTTGCAAATAGTGAGAAGTCTTTCTCTAGAGTTTTTCCAGTAAGGTGTGTGGATTTCTATCAGAATTATTGTGGGAAGCAATTATTTCCAGCTTTGGGTGGGAAGCTGAATTAGATGTCTATGACTCTCTGATACTATGAGAGCCAATAAAGTGCTCCTTGATTCATCTGAGATTTAAAAAAATCATTCTGTGTGTTTCCTTTCTGTGTTTCTGTTCATAAAGTCTGGACCATGCAGAGCTAATTCTTAGGCCTTTATAGTGCTATGTGGTAGGAAAGGAATCCTTACAAAGAAACGTGTTAACCTTTAATACGTTTTTAAAGTTATTTTTCATAAAACATAGAAGGCTAAGCTTAAGAAATGGAGAAGTACTTACATCAAAACTTTTCAAATATTATTTAACCTAAAGATATTGCATCTCTGTATAAGGAAAGATGGTTACTCCGTAGAGTCAGATAGTTACTCTGTTAGATATAATGATACTAATATTCCATATAGTTATGTTAGAGTTCCTATGAAGAAATCAGGCTACAGTTTATGAACTGGCAGTAAATCCTGTTATTTCTGGGTTGCGTGTAGCCAAAGACAAAATTTCATATCATTCACCCAGTGATCATATTGGACGTACTGCAAAGGTATACTTACTTTACTGATTCTGAAATGTAATTGGACGTTTTAGGCTTATTCATGTTCCATGACTCCTTGTCTTATAAAATCTTTGTTTCCAGGTGAATGATACTCAACAGCAGCTAATTCAGTCATCATAAGAAGGGATTTTTTCCCGTGTTATGTAAATGAGGTTCAAGGCCGCAACACCTGTTGGTGCCAGAGTCAAAGCAAGAGCCTGGGTCTCTTAATTCGTCTTTAGTGTTTTCTGCCTCATTATGACAATTACTGACTTTATAGTGAAGCAATAATGTTTACTACGTGAGTAAATGTACGGGCATCTCCTTTAGGAGATTCCATGGAATAGGGAAAGCCCATTTTTGTTAAATAGGACCTTTAATTAATACAAATATAACATTGGGTTCATCCTGCATTCTGGCGTCCTGCTAAGTGCATGCAAGTTACCCACATGGGTTTAACATGAATATGTTTTATTCTAAAAGATTTTATCCTAAGCTAAAATAACCGTTGCTGTCATGGAGTTAAATAGCTTTCTCTGTGAACATATTTAGGTGACTCCTCTATTAGGAAATTCTAGAGATTGAAGGAATAGCAAACTAGAATGAACAATTAGGTGAAAATCAGACTACTCGCTTGAGTCCTTCAAAGGGAAGAGAGAAAGTGGCGAATGAATGTGTGTGTGTGTGTGTGTTGTAAGGTTTTCCCTTCGATTATTACCAACTACTTCATGATAGTGTCTTGGTGGACTTGGGTTCTATAGCAATGAGACAGTGGACATGAAGAAAATAAACGGCTTCCATTTCCCCGCCATTTCTAGTTTGTCTGGTGAAACCAAGGAGGCTCGTTATTTAAGAATCAGCTTCTTGGACTTCCTTGGTGGTCCAGTGGTACAACTCCATGCTCCCAATGCAGGGGGCTGGGGTTCGATCCCTGGTCAGGGGACTAGATCCCACATGCATGCCACAACTAAGACCCGGCACAGCCTAAATAAATAAATAAATATTTTTAAAAAAATCAGCTTCTTGGTGGCTGTCCCAGAGATCTGTAATATAACACTTAACCCAAGTCCAGGATTAATGTAGAAGAGTTGGCTGGTCCCTCCAGTCACAGCTGAGAAGGATCACAAAAGATTTCCTACCACGTGCTGCCCAGCCGAGCCGGCATTATCCGACCTCTTTGCCCTGCTTGCTACTGGCTACATTTTCAGTCCTTGGGCTTTTTAAAAGTACGCAAGTTAGTTGGCCAGACTTTTTTTTTTTTAAAAAAAAAACAAACAAAACTCATAGTCTAACATCTCCTTCTTTAACTTTTCTAATTTATCTAAATCCAACACACATTTTCACACAATCAGACCTAACGGTCTCTAGAGACTAACTTGGGCCACAACTTGAGAAACAACTAGAACTACTAATCAAGTGAGGTCACTAGTGAAGTGCAAGTGCTCACATAATCTTCCTGAAAACAGCGTTGCATCAAATACCTTCCTAAATAAAACTCTGGAATGTTTCTGACCCACCCCTTCCACTGCCCAGAGGTACTACCCATTGGTGTTACTGAATTTATCTTTTCTCTCTTAGAGACTGGGAGGGAAAAACACTGTAAACCTTCTACAGCTGCATTAGCTGTAGTAGTTAACGTTCTCTATAATGATACAAGCCTAGCTGTATCTAAAAAGAAAAATCAAATAACCTTTGAGTGCTGAAAGGCAAAAACTAGGTGAAGACTTCTGCCAAGAAAATACTTTTAAAATCATAAGATCATGAAGATAACCATTAGTATGCTTTGTGTGTGTTGCTTTATCTTGTAGAAGTCAACCAGTTTCTAATAGACAAAGGAATAGATAGATGCACGCACTTTTAAAAGGAAATTTGGTAACATTCTCATTATTCCTATGACTTAAATGGTTGTGCTTCTTTGACTCATTTTCATGATACATTTATAATTGTTTCAAATAGGCATTTATTCACTTTAAAACATTTCTTCTACCCTATTAAAAGTTACACTGCAGATAAGCATTCGAAAGACCTTGCTTGCGTGAAGTTAAACTAAAAAATTGTTGAATGAAAATGAGTGAAGTAACTCAACTTACCAAACTATTCAGTGTTAATATGAAAGGCTGCAAATTTCACTTTCACTGATTTCCGTCCCATCTGTCCAGTTCATTCCCAAATTACCCATTGGACCGACATACTTCAGACATTGGCACCATATATGAAGCTAAAAATATATTAATTTAGTTATATAATAAAGTAAATTAGTATGTTTTATGTTTATCTCCAGTAGTAGCTTCAAAATTCTTATATAGGCAAAGAATGGGATGGGATGACTGTGTGGTTGGGAGCAGATGGAGGGTAGGGACCTCGGGGGAGGGCTTGAAGCATCTGTCATTTAGAAAATTGAGAAAACACGCTACATAATGCTCTCTATTCTCTGTCGAATAGAAATTGATTCATCAGTAAGATTAAGGATAGTAATATATCATAAAAGTGCTCATCTAGCAGTATTCAAGACAGTAGCTCAGGAAGAACCAGGTGAGAAGACGTGTGATGCAATGCTAATTTTCCAAAAATGGGGGTCAGAGGCTTAGATATACATAATTTTCTTTATTTTGACACAGTATCTTGGCAAAAGCAATGGGCTTTGCCACACACGGGGTATAATTGTAACCAATCATTTTGTCTTCTGCTTTATATCACCTGTCAAATAGCTAATACTTATCACAGCTCTCTTTTTTCCACACACCCCCCCCCATAGAGTTGTCTGTCTTTATCATCAGCCCAGTGTTTTGGGAGACCGTGTTGGGCTGATGACTGAATGTTGATTAATTAATTGAGGTGAGACCCCAGAAGGTGCTCAAAATAACATGAGATATCTAAAATTATTTGTAAAACTCCCTAACCGTCATAGATGTCAGGTAGCCATTAAAAAGGCCATTTTTTTTTCACACAGTGCTCAGGCTGCATTTTGCCTTCCTGTGACTTGTTTTCCTCTTAGAGCCTCTGCTAATGATGCTCAGTTTGATTTGACATCTGGATTAAAATGTTAAGGAAAAGGCATGATTTTCCTTTACTTCTTAGAAAAGGCTTTATACAGTGAAGTGTGTAGCAACTAACTGTCACGATAATATACTTCGACCAAAGAAGGATGTGATAAGGATTTCATTCAGCAGGGAAAGAGTCTGGATGGCTCAGCAACTCCCAGTATCGGCTGGTTCCATAGCTTGAAAGAAGGAAAATATAACACAGTCTATCCGTGTGACACAGATTGTCTCTTAGCATTAGCAGTAAAAGAACACATCTTTTGACATTACCATGAATATCCGGAAATACTGTAGATATTTTTAGAACATATAGAAATAGATTAGAATATAGATATATAAATAGGTAGAATAGGTAGGTATGATTATTGCTTAAAATTTAGAAATAAAATCTGGCCCATGTCTTTTCCAAGAAACCATTAAAAGCTTTCCTTTGTTTTCACATTCAAAAGGATAGCACTTGTACATGCAGAAAAGCCAACCTGCTTCCCCTCTGCTCAGTACTTGATAACCAGAGCACATACAAACAAAATCTCCTTTCACTGCTGCTGGTAATTGTGAAAGAGCTGTATTCTTCCCCGTGTCCCCAACTTCAGAAGCTGGTACAGTTCCAAGGTGTCCTGAATGCAACTGTCTGGCCTGGGGTTAAATCTCCAAGGAGTTTGGTATTCACTCACAACTTCACGGGGAAATAGAAGTTGTAATAATCACTACAAATATCTTGCGTCGCCACCGTAGCAGATTTTTTGGTTCCTCACATACCCAGTATTGAACCACCGAATGACTTTATTTTCTAACTGTGAAATTGCCTCTTTGTTCTTCTGTATGGCAGATCTCATTTTATTCCCTTGAAATTAAGGCAAGTTATTTAATATCTTTTAATGAGGCCAGAATATTATAAAAGAAATAATGTGTTTGGATTTTGTGTCCATTTTCTTGGAGAGAAGGCCATAACTTGCAAAATGACTGGCAGCAGGGTAACTAATACAATTATATTCATGATTAAAAATTTGTATTTGTTTAGTCAGATTTCAGTTTCCTTAAACTTGGTGAACTTCTGTGTAACCAACAAATTAATTCACAAATTAAGCTTTGTGAATTTATTTTTAAAGTGTTTAAAATCTATTTTCGTGACTTAACAAATCCGGTATGCTTACGTCATGTCTTTGTTAACCAGGAACTGTTCTGCGCTCGCGAGATACATCTCTGAGCGGTAGCTCACAGTACTTTGTGTTTACACACTTACGTCTCACCCGTTCTTTCCCCAACTCCCCGCAGTTCCCCGCACTTCGTCTGCCCTCGCCATACGCCCATAACCAAGTGTTGTTTTCTGTCTCTTCTTTTCTGTTCCTTTGGGAGAGATCACAAAGCGTTCCTCTCTTGCGACCCCAGTACTGTATGTAGATTTAAGTACATCCTGTACCTTTTTCATCACTGCATTCTCTCTCCCTGGGTCCCACAGGGAACTGAGCCATGAAGAATCCCAAGTAACAGATTCTTTACTCAGCATTACTCCTCATGCCCAGAGCTTTGTTATTGAGATGCCTTGTCTGTATCTGACCATTTCCCGATGCACCTCATAGGGGTGAGTGCCCTCCCACAATACGCTGCCCAGGCTCTTGTGCAAAGAGGACTGACTGCCCCACCAGTCCGCAGAGAGTTCTGAGCCAAGAGGTGAGCCGGCAGCACCGCCTTACAGTGTATCAACACAGCAGGTGACTAAACGCGTATACGCCCTAGAGATACTAGAAGACTATTTAAAATGCGTTACAGGCAGACCTCGATTTCTTGTACTTCACAGATCCCGCATTTTTACTTATTGAGGGTTTGTAGCAATGCTGCATCGAGCAAGTCTATCCGCACCATTTTTTCCAACAGTATTTGCTCATTTCGTGTCTCTGTGTCACATTTTGGCAATTCTCACAGTATTTCAGACTTTTTCATTATGGTGATGTGTGATCGGTGATCTTTGATATTACTACTATGACTTGCTGAAGGCTCAGATGATGGTTAACAATTTTTACCATAAAATATTTTATAATTAAGGAATGTACATTATTTAGGCATAGTGCTGTTGCACACTTAATATACTACAGTATAGCATAAACACCTTTTTTTTTTTTTTTTTTTTTTTTTTTTTTTTTTTTTGCGGTACGCGGGCCTCTCACTGTTGTGGCCTCTCCCGTCGCGGAGCACAGGCTCCAGACGCGCAGGCTCAGCGACCATGGCTCACGGGCCCAGCTGCTCCGCGGCATGTGGGATCTTCCCGGACCGGGGCACGAACCCGTGTCCCCTGCATCGGCAGGCGGACTCTCAACCACTGCGCCACCAGGGAGGCCTCAGCATAAACAACTTTTATGTGCACTGGGAAACCAAAAAATTCACGTGACTTGCTTTGTTGTGATACTCCCTTTATTGCGGTGGTCTGGAGCTGAACCCACAATGTCTCCAAGGTATGCCTGCATTGAAATTAGTAATTTTTAAACATTGGTATTTATCTCTTAAAAATCTAGAACGAAGAAGATATTTAAGAGTCCTTCTAGGTGGTTTTCACTGAGTCATGGGTCTCTACAATTTTGGAGTTACTGCTGTCTCAGTATCCCTCTGCTTTAAAATACAGGGATACGTTGTCAAATGTCTTTCAGTCTCTCTTCTCTCTTCCTAATCCCCAAAGCTCTTTTTTTTTTTTAAACGTAGATTTTATTTATTTTTGGCTGTATTGGGTCTTTGTTGCTGTGCGCGGGGGCTGCTCTTCGTTGCCGTGCGCGGGCTTCTCATTGTGGTGGCTTCTCTTGTTGCAGAGCACGGGCTCTAGGCACGCGGGCTTCCGTAGTTGTGGCTTGAGGGCTTCAGTAGTTGTGGCTCGTGGGCTCTAGAGCGCAGGCTCAGTAGTTGTGGCACACGGGCTTAGTTGCTCCATGGCATGTGGGATCTTCCTGGACCAGGGCTCGAACCCACATCCCCTTCATTGGCAGGTGGATTCTTAACCACTGCGCCACCAGGGAAGTCCAACACTGTTTTTTTAATTATTATTTATTTTTTGGCTGCGTTGGGTCTTCTTGCTGCACGTGGGCTTTCTGTTTAGTTGCAGTGAGCGGGGGCTACTCTTCATTGCGGCGTGCGGGCATCTCATTGCGGTGGCTTCTCTTTTTGCAGAGCACAGGCTCTAGGCACGCAGGCTTCAGTAGTTGTGGCACGTGGGCTCTAGAGTGCAGGCTCAGTAGTTGCGGCGCACAGGCTTAGTTGCTCTGCGGCCTGTGGGATCTTCCCGGACCAGGGATCGAACCCATGTCCCCTGCAGTGGCAGGCGGATTCTTAACCACTGCACCACCAGGGAAGTCCAGTCCCCAACACTCTTTACTTGCCATGTACATATTCACACATAATAATCCAGATAACTCTCTAAACCTGTCAAAGAAGAATGTTGCCAAAGGAAAAAGAGGTCAGAAGTGGACCCCTGAAGTTTGCAAGCCCATTTCTGGTGTGATACTGGCAAACTCATTCATATATATATACACATATACATACATATATATATATATGATAAATACATTCCACAAATGCTTATTGAGTGCCTAGTGTATGCCAGACATAGGATCTTGACCAGTTTGGGAGAAGGTGAGTGGTCAGGAAAAGCCAAAAGACAATTAGGCGTCATCCAGGCAAAAGGAAGAACACCTACATGCAGGGAGGTGAGGACGGGGAAGGATGGATAGAGAGATACTCATTGGGGGAACTTCAGATAATTAAATGTGCCTGGGGCGGAGAGTGCACATAGGCATCTGGAAGGAGAGGAAGCTTAGAAAGGTGAATTTTGGCCAAGTTGGCTAAAGAACTTAACAGTTATTTGATTTTTTAAAAAATTCCTCAGATTTTGCCCCTATGCAGAACAGTATGGAGGTTCCTTAAAAAACTGAAAATAGAATTACCATATGACCCAGCAATCCCACTACTGGGCATATACCCAGAGAAAACCATAATTCAAAAAGGCACATGCACCCCAATGTTCACTGCAGCACTATTTACAATAGCCAGGTCATGGAAGCAACCTAAATGCCCATCAACAGACGAATGGATAAAGAAGATGTGGTGCATATATACAATGGAATATTACTCAGCAATAAAAAGGAATGAAATTGGGTCATTTGTTGAGACGTGGATGGATCTAGAGACTGTCATACAGAGTGAAGTTAAGTCAGAAAAAGAAAAACAAATATCGTATATTAACGCATATATGTGGAACCTAGAAAAGTGGTACAGATGAACCGGTTTGCAAGGCAGAAATAGAGACACAGATGTAGAGAAGAAACGTATGGACACCAAGGTGGGGAAGTGGCGGGGGGTGGTGGTGGGGAGGGTGGTGGTGGTGTGATGAACTGGGCAATTGGGATTGACATGTATACACTGATGTGTATAAAATGGATGACTAATAAGAACCTGCTGTATAAAAAAAGATTAAATTTAAAAAAAAATCCTCAGATTTTATGGCAAACAATGCAGATTCTTCCTGTAACATCCAATTGGATGTCAAGGAATCAGGGTTAAAATGCAGGTGTATATGTCTGGGCTATCTTAGTGCAGATCACTAATAGAGTGGACTTTCCTTCCTGAGTTCTGTACTGTGTTATTTGCACTGTATTAAAATAATAATAACACTGGTAATGATAAAAAATGAGGTTAGGGCTTCCCTGGTGGAGCAGTGGTTGAGAGTCCGCCTGCCAATGCAGGGGACACGGGTTCGTGCCCCAGTCCGGGAAGATCCCACATGCCGCGGAGCGGCTGGGCCCGTGAGCCATGGCCGCTGAGCCTGTGCGTCCGGAGCCTGTGCTCCGCAACGGGAGGGGCCACAGCGGTGAGGGGCCCGCATACCGCAAAAAAAAAAAAAAAAAGAGGTTGTCACTGGACTTCGCTTGGTTTGGGGCTTTGATTTTTTTTGTATAATTTTAACCTACTAGGGAAAAAGAAATTCTGTTTTTACTTCTAACAAAATGGTAATCCAACCGGTGTTTTGAGAACAGACGGCTACAAACTCATTAAAGAAAGCCCTAAATGGGTTTCTTTTGATCAAAGAAAAATCCTTCTCTTAGCGTGGGAATCGGCCACTCTTCACGCAGACACCTCTTGCTGTGGTGTATGTTAGTGGATGAAGCGGAGGGGAGTAACTGAAGAGTTGAAGGACCCTCTGGTACCCTTCTCTGAAGGCATCTCTGAAAGACCTATAGCAAAATACTGAACAGCTACCGATCTTTTGAAGATAGTTGAATTTTGTTAGCTTAGAGTATGTAATATAAGACTCAAGATTTAACCAAACACTGCCAATTACTCTTTTTTTTTTTGTTTTTGTTTTTGCGGTACTCGGGCCTCTCACCGCTGTGGCTTCTCCCGTTGCGGAGCACAGGCTCCGGATGCGCAGGCTCAGCGGCCATGGCTCACGGGCCCAGCCGCTCCGCGGCATGTGGGATCTTCCCGGACCGGGGCACGAACCCGTGTCCCCTGCATCGGCAGGCGGACTCTCAACCACTGCGCCACCAGGGGAGCCCTGCCAATTACTCTTGAGAGTTGTGCTGATTACTATTTTTTCCAGCTTTATTGAGATATAACTGACATATAACATTGTGTAAGTTTAAGGTGTATAATATGATTTGACACATTTTTTGCAAAAACAAATTATCACTGTAGCATTAGCTAACACTATCTCATCACCTAATTACCATTTCTTTTTTGTGGTGAAAACATTTAAGATCCACACTCTTAGCAACTTTCAGGGACTATAAAATACAGTATTGTTAACAGTATTCACGATGCTGTGTATTAGATCCTCAGAACTTAATAATCTTATAACCGGAAGTTTGTACCCTTTAATCAGTGTCTCCCAATTTCCCCCACCTCCCAGCCCCTGGTGGCTACCACTCTGCTCTGTTTCTATGATTCAGCTTTTTTATATTCAATGTATTTGTCTTTCTCTGCCTATTTCACTTAGCTTAACATCCTCAAGGTTCATCTGAGTTGCTGTAACAGTAGGATTTTCTTTTTTCTCATGGCTGATATTCATGTGTGTGTGTGCGTGTGTGTGTGTGTGTGTTCTTACATCTTTTATCTGTTCACCCATTGATGAATGCTTAGATTGTTTCCATATATTGGCCTTTGTAAATAATGCTGCAGTGAACATGGGGGCACAGATTTCTTTGAGATCTTGTTTTCATTTCCTTTGGATATATATCTAGAAGTAGGATTCCGGGATCATATGGTAGTTCTATTTTGAATATTTTGAGGACCCTCCATACTCTTTTCCACAGTGGCTGCACCAATTTACATTCCCACCAACAGTGAATAAGGGTTTCCTTTCTTCATATCTTTGTCAACACTTTTTTTTAACTCTTGTCTTGTTGACAACAGCCATTCTAACAGGTGTGAGATGATAGTTCATTATGGTTTCACATTTCTGATTAGCGATGTTGATCATCTTTTCATATACATGTTGGCCATGTGTATGTCGTCTTTGGAAAAATGTCTGTTCAGTTCCTCTGCCCATTTTTTAATCAGGTTGTTGTTTCTTGGGGTTTTTTTTTGGTTTTTTTTTTTTTTTTACTATTGAGTTGTATGAGTTCTTTTTAATATTTGTTTGTTTGTTTATGGCTGCATCCAGTCTTAGTTGTGGCATGTAGGATCTTTCATTGCAGTGCGCGGGTTTCTCTCTAGTTGCGGTGCATGGGCTCTGTAGTTGCTGTGGTGCATGGGCTTAGCTGCCCGGTGGCATGTAGGATCTTCGTTCCCCGACCAGGGATCAAACCCACGTCCCCTGCATTGGAAGGCGCATTCTTAACCTCTGGACCACCAGGGAAGTCCCTGAGTTGTATGAGTTCTTTATATATTTTGGATATTAACCCCTTACCAGATACATGATTTGCAAATATTTTCTTCCTTTCTGTAAGTTGCCTTTTTATTTTGTTGATTGTTTCTTTTGAGGTGCAGAAGCTTTTTAGTTTGATGTAGTCCCACTTATTTTTGCTTTTCTTGCTTGTGCTTTTGGCATCATATCCAAAAAAATCACTGCTAAGACAAATGTCAAGGAGCTTTTTCCCTGTGTTTTCTTTCAGGAATTTTGTGGTTTTGGGTCTTATATTTAAATCTTTATTCCATTTTGAGTTAATTTTTGTGATTTGTGTAAGAAAGGGGTCCAATTTCACTCTCCTGCATGTGGTTATTCAGTTTTTCCAACACCATTTATTGAAGAGACTGTATTTTCCCCATTGAGTATTCTTGGCTCCCTTGTCAGATGTTGGTTGACCACATATCTGAAAGTTTATTTCTGGGTTCTCAGTTCTGCTCCATTGGTCTATGTGTCTGTTTCTGTGCTGGTATCTTACTGTTTTGATTACTAGAGCTTTGTAGCTATATTTTTGTTTGAAATCAGGACATGTGATGCCTCTAGTTTTCATCTTCTTTCTCAGGATTGCTGTAGCCATTGAGGATCTTTTGTCATTCTATACAAATTGTAGGCTTTTTTTCTACTTCTGTGAAAAAAATGTCATTGGAATTTTGATATGGATTGCATTGGATCTGTAAATGGCTTTGGGGGAAGCATGGACATTTTAACAATATTCTTATCCATGAACGTGGGGTATCTTTATTTGTGTCTTCAGTTTCTCTCATCAGAGTCTTGTGGTTTTCAGTGTACAGATCTTTCATCTCTTTGGTTAAATTTATTCATAAGTATGTTATTGTTTTTGATGCTAAAATGAATGGAATTATTTTATTTCTTTTTCAGATGTGTAGATGTTAATGTAGAGAAAGGCAGCTGTTTTCCATATGTTGATTTTTCTGTTCTGCAACTTTACTGAATTCATCAGTTCTAGAGTTTTTTGGTGGGTCTTTAGGATTTTCTAGATATAAGATCAGATCATCTGAAAACAAAGACTTCTTCCTTTTCAATGTGGATGCCTTTTTATTTCATTTTTCTTGCCTTACTGCTCTTATGCTCAATAAGAGTGGTGAGTGTGGGCACCCTTGTCGTGTTCCTGATTTTAGAGGAAAAGCTTTCAGCCCTTCACCATTGAGTATGATGTTGGCTGTGGGTTTGTCATATATAGCCTTTAAATTATGTTGAGGTATGTTTCTCCTATACCCAATTTGTTGAGTGTTTTTATTATAAAAGTATGTTGTATTTTGTCAAATGCTTTTTGTGCATCTATTGGGATGGTTATATGATTTTTTTTTTTTTTTTTGCTGTATGCGGACCTCTCACTATTGTGGCCTCTCCCGTTACGGAGCACAGGCTCCGGACGCGCAGGCTCAGCAGCCATGGCTCACAGGCCTAGCCGCTCCGCGGCATGTGGGATCTTCCCAGACTGGGGCACGAACCCGCGTCCCCTGCATTGGCAGGCAGACTCTCAACCACTGCGCCACTAGGGAAGCCCCTGGTTATATGATTTTTATCTTTCATTCTAATATTAATGTGGTGTACCACATTTATTGACTTGCATATGTTGAATCATCCTTGCATCTCAGGGACAATTCCCACTTGATCGTGATGTATGATTATTTTAATGTGCTGTTGTGTTCAGTTTGCTAACATTTTATAGAGAATTTTTACATCTATATTCATCATGGGTATTGGTCTGTGATCTTCTTTTAGTGTCTTTATCTGGCTTTGGTATCAGGACAATGCTGGCCTCATAAAATGAGCTTGGAAGTATTCTCTCCATTTTTTTGGAAAAGTTTGAGAGCAATTGGCATTAATTATTCTCTAAATGTTTGGCAGTATTCACTGGTGAAACCATCTGGTCCTGGGCTTCTCTGTATTTTGGGGGTTTTGATTGCTGATTCAAGCTCTTCACTCATAACTAGTCTGTTCAGATTTCTGTTATTCAGTATTGGTTGTTTCTAGGAATGTGTCCATTTCTTTTAGGTTATTCAGTTTCTTGGTGTAAATTGTTCATAGTAGTCTTGCATGATTCTTTGTTATTTCTGTGATAGCAGTTGTAATGTCTGTCTTTCATTTCTGATTTTGAGTTCTCTTTTTTTTTTTTCCTGAGTTAGCCTAGCTAAAGGTTTGTCAATTTTTTCTTTTCAAAAACTGGCCTTGAGCTGATTACAGTAATGACTAATCTGTTTGTATCAATACAAAATAATAAAATACATATTTGATGAAAATTTAAGTTACTTGTCATGTACTTAAACAAGAATTTCACAGAGTAACATTTCTAGTCATTTAATGTCATGATATCCTCTATTTCATCTTTTATTTCAGATGAATAGGAAGAGAACGACCTATTAAGAATTGTGATTGTTTTTTTGTTAGTTTGTTTAGACTTACGGAGGAACTTATACAACTTTCCTCTGTAATCATTCCGTTAACGTTTCCCTTAGTTTTTAATTGTAATATTTTAATTACACAACTAATATACTGTTAATGATTCCTTATTAAAAACTAAGACATAAGACATATACAGGGTAAAGACAGTCTGTCCTGGCCTTCTCCCACTACCCTTGTCATTCTCCTTTCCTCCCCAGGGATAATCATTCTTAAGTTTGTGTGCCCTTCCAAAATTTTTCCTATATTTACATTATATATACTTGTACCTATACATGCATAGGCAGATTGCTGTCTGTTAAAGTATTTATTTATCTAAACCAAATCAGCTGATGTGAAGCTCTCATACTTTACATTAGATGATTTCAAGCCATGATTTTTTTTCTTGTAAAAAGTCATTCTTTAAGGCTTATAGAAAGGCATTCTTCAAGGCTATTAGACTGGGTGGCTTCGACAGTAGAAATTTATTTTCTCAGTTCTGTCACCTGAAGTTGGAAGTCAGGTGCCAGTGTGGCTGGTTTCTGGTGAAGGCCCTCTTCCTGGCTTGCAGACAGCCACCTTCTCCTTGTGCCCTCACAGGGCTGGGGGAGAGAAAGAAGAAATTCTCTGGGGTCCCTTTCTCATAAGGGCACTAATCCTATCATAAAGACCCACCTTCATGAGGTCTTCAAAATCTAATTATCTCTCAAAGGCCCTATCGACAAATACCATCACATTGGGGGTAAAGGCTTTAACATATAAATATGAGAGACACAAACATTCAGTCCATAACACCCAGACTATGACACTTCTTTTAATTAGTAATGTGAATAAAGGTGCCGACTCTTTTTTTTTAAACATCTTTATTGGTAGGTGCCGACATTTTAAAAATGACTAAACCAAAGGGAAAATAAATATTGAGGAGTTTAGATAATCTTATCAGTACAAAGGTGGGGATGAAAATGAAGATAAATTCAAAAGGGATAAAGGTCTAAAATTCCATTAAGTAAAAAAAAAAAAAAAATTCAGTTGTATGAATATAGGATGGGTAAAGCTTGAATTTGACAGCAATTAACATGAGAAGTATCTGGTGATGTTGACAGTGACTAACTGATGTGATGTGTGAATGCAGTTTTCTGATACTTTATTAGAAATATAATATCCTGATCAAGAGAGGTCATCATATCCTGATCAAGAGAGGTCATCAGTCTCTCTGCATTCTTCCCTTAGTAGGCTACTTTCAGAATACTGTATTCAGATATAGCAGATATAAGGAAGAATACAACCAAACCAGTGATTGTTTCTGTTTGTGCAATGTGGATACTGTCTAATGGGTTTGTGGAGACAGTTAATTACTAAAGTGCCTGTGAAATGCGTGGTGACATAACTAGTATACAGCAAGTTTGAATTTCATAGAGTAGAATATGCAATAAAATACTTGGTACCTTTGTAGAAAATAAGCAAGAACTTGGTTTTTTTATGATAAGGTATTTTTTTATGTGCCTTTGATTATAATTGAAACAAATTTCGAGAGACAGTGGTCTAGATCATTCCAATCCAAGCGTGGTCGCATGCACACCTGGGAGCTTAGTAGGAATGCAGACTCTCAGGCCCCATCCTGGGCCAGCTGAATGAAAACCAGCACTTTCACAAGATCCCCAGGTGATCCACGTGATCATTAGAGCTTAAGAGCATGAAAACTTTCAGTTTTGTTCTATGAAAGCTTTAAAAAGCTGTGAAAATGTCCCAAACTTCTTTTTATACCCTCTTAAAGAGTGATGCAATACTTTAGGTAGAGTGAAAATGAAGGATGATGTAATAGTGATGGCTTCTGTGGCTGTTGCATTGTCCTTCTAGGCAATTCTATCATTCTTACATTTTCATATTTTTTTTAGCACAGATTGAAATGGTTGCGTATTTGTGAGATAATTCCTAGGATGATTAAATAGCAGATGTTTTAAGATACAGAAAAAATAAGATCACTGAGATCTCACAGTGTACCTTAGATTTATAGGAGTCCATTGAACTCGTATTTTAATTGCAAAATAGAATGAGTTTTATTCTACTTTAAAAATATACAAATTTTTTGGTTTGTATAAAAAAAAAACCTCAGAGAATAAAATTCAGTCCAGTAGACCCTGATGATATACCAAGTGTTAAGAATCTTTCAAAATATACTGGAAACCAGATTGTATATACAAAAATGTAGCTAAGAATGCGAAGTGATATGAAATAAGTATCAGGTGAGTACTGTGACGGTTTAGAAGAATGAGAGTTTTGTCAACACATTCATTAAGCATTAAGTGCCCATGAGGTGCCAGACATTGTTCTTGGAATTGGGATAAAATGGCCTATTGGAGCTTATGTTTTGGTGGAGGGCCCAGACAGTAACCAGCCAGTGAATGTTTGTGTAATGCTAAGTGTCATAAAGAAAACACAGAGCTGGTGAGGGGATGGAGACAGATCAGGACGCCACAATGCAGGGGCTTTCCTCCTCTTCAGTAATTAAGGGAACATGGAAGGAGTCGCCATTCGACCGGACACTGAATGAAATGAGAGAGCCGTGTGGGGTGAAATGGCCCAGAAACAAAACTGCAGCAAGATTTTCTGCTCTAAAGCCCTTTCATCTCCTTAATTGAGTGAAACTGCCTACAGCCTCAGGGTTATTACCTAGGATGCAAATACTATCAAGCCCTGCTTTCTTCATCAGCTTGGTGTCCTGAAATATGTCCCAGCACAAGAAGCAGCGTGAGCTCCACAAGGAGCCCATCGGTCCCAGTTCGGACACCTTTCCCCACAATGGTGTGAAAACACTGATCAGTTGTTACCAAACTTACTTCAAGTTAAACACAACAGATCCACTTTTTTTTTTAATAGTTTATTTATTTAGGCTGCGTTGGGTCTTGGTTGCTGCGCGCGGGCTTTCTCTAGTCGTGGCGAACGGGGGCTACTCTTCGTTGCGGTGTGCGGGCTTCTCATTGCGGTGGCTTCTTCTCTTGCGGAGCACGGGCTCTAGGTGTGTGGGCTTCAGTAGTTGTGGCTCGCGGGCTCTAGAGCGCAGGCTCAGTAGTTGTGGCACATGGGCTTAGTTGCTCTGCAGCATGTGGGATCTTCCCGGACCAGGGCTCGAACCCGTGTCCCCTGCATTGGCAGGCGGAGTGGAGCCTTAACCACTGTGCCACCAGGGAAGTCCCCAGGTCCACTCTTGAGCTCAGTCGGTTTTCATCTCTGTAAATTGGGGGAAATACCTAACTTGCATGGCTATTGTGAAACTTTTAGCTAATATGCATCAAATACCTGGCATATATTAAGTGTTTGAAAAACAGGAGCTACTATTATTACTCACCATTGTGGTTATTAGTTCATTTATGTCTACCTTCATATGTGGCAATCAAATTACAAATGTTCCCCCAGATTCCTCATTACCTGACTTAGTTTCAGTCTCATTATTTGTTCTATGGAGTAATTTTTTTTTTTGATCATCAGGTCTTTATTCAAAATTAGCTGTCCAAAATGATTTGACCTTTACCGAATAAACAAATTTAAGTTTATGCAGCAGCCTTCTTTTCCTCTGTGCTGGGTTTCTTTTCTGTGGGCTTCTTTTTAGCAGGTTTCTTTTTAGCTGCTGGTTTCTTGGTCGCTGCAGCCTATTTTCCCACCAAAGCCTTCTTTGGCTTCTTCGGCGTCTTCAGCTTCTTAACGCAAACAGCCTCATTTCCCTTCTTTCCCATCACAGGCTTCTTGCCTGGAATCCCCTTCTCATCTGATTTGGCTTCTAGTGCTGCTACTGCCCTATCCATCTGGATTTTGTGGTTCCTGGCCTGGCGAAGAATAGTGTTCCGGCGCATGGTCTTTGCATATGGGTTTAGCTTCAACATGATTCTCAGGTTTTTCAGTGGATTCTTCTTCAAGACGGCGATGAATCTTCTTGCGTGGCGCTCGGAGGTCTCTTTGGATCTCTGGGCTTCTCAAGATTCTGCTAAGGTCTGTATTGAGCATCTTGTGCGTGGGGAGGTTGTAGTTACCCTTGAGGGAGGCAGATTTATGCCAAGTGCCATGCAGCTCCTCTAACTTGCAGAAAAGCACTTTCAGTCCAAATGCAGGAACGTCCCATATGCCCCACCAGGAGCCAGTTTCAAAATGTTCAGTTTGCTTACATTAAGCAGAGTAATTCCAGGGATGTTTCTGAAGGCCTTGATGATACCATTGTCCTCATTATAAATGACGCAGGGTCCCCTGCGCTGGATACGGCAACGGTTTCTCATTTTGCCTTTGCCAGCTCTCATCCGCTGCGAGGCGTAGACCTTTTTGATATCATTCCAAGCCTTAAATTTCTTCAGGAGCAAAACAGCCTCCTTGGTCTTCTTGTAGCCTTCAACTTTATCTTCAACCACCAAAGGAAGTTCAGGAACTTCCTCTGTACGATGACCTTTAGACATGACCGGCGCTGGTAACGCCGAGGCAGCCAACGCAGAGCAGATGGCATGTCGCTTCTGCGTTGTATTCACTCTGCGGTGCCAGTGTCACCAGGTCTTGGTTGGTGCAAGCATGCAGCCCCCACGACACATATTTCCAAAAGCACCCTGGCCAGAACGGTGAGTGCCGCCACCTCGAACCCTGGGAATTCGAGCCACAGCTCTGCCAGTTCCCCAAGACTCAGCACTGGTTTGATGACCTGCTAATTCACTGACAGCATAGGGCTGTCTGTTGTTTTTGCGCAAGTTGGTGTGAACAAAGTTCACAATATCTGGTCGAATGGGAGCCTTGAACACAGCAGGCAAAGTGACATTTTTGCCAGATGACTCCCCCTTTTCAGAGTACACTAATATCAGTGGACGAGCACACGCCATGGCGGGGAGAGGAGAAGGCCACACTCCTCTCAACCCGGCGGCTCCCACAGGAAAAGCTATGGAGTAATTTTTATAACGATTTAGAGTTTCCATGAGCGAATTAGAGTTCCCTACCTTGTGCCTCCCCTCAGCCTACCATAGTCAGCTGCTGCCTCCAGGGTATGGTAGTGGAAAGTAGGTGTTGAGTGGGTGGGCCTCTCCAGGGCAGTTTGGGGGGATCAGTGTAAAATGCGTGAGTGATATCGTGGGAACTCAGCTGCATGAAAGGCGAAGATTTTATCACGTCTGCTTTTAGCCGTCCTCCAAACCTCCCAGAATCATTCACAAATGTGAACACGTTTCCATTCTTCAAACACATGGGCAGCTGGCTGGGAGCAATCCCTCAGGGGCCTGCAAAAGGGGTTTCAGTGTTTGACAGCCATCCCGAGCCTGGGGAACAGGAGAGAGGCCTCACTGTGGGATGGGGCTCTCGTCTGTCCCTTGCCCCTGAGATTTTCAGAGTCATGTCTGGTTAATCTGAGCTGTCAGATCCCATTTCCTGACCTGCTGTCATCGAACACTTCAGATTTAGTTTTCTCTGAAATATTAAAAAAAAAAAAATGTAAAGATTTGGATACTGTGTCTTCTTCCAACTTAAGAGTCTGTTTCATAATCTTAATGGCTTTTGCTCATTTTAAAAAGCAGTGAGGAAGGGGGGGTTGGTCATGGAAAAATAGGTAACTATTCTGACTGAATAAGTTTTCTTAAAATGTCATGTAAAACTACATCAACAGGGCTTCCCTGGTGGCGCGGTGGTTGAGAGTCCGCCTGCCGATGCAGGGGACATGGGTTCGTGCCCCGGTCCGGGAAGATCCCACATGCCGCGGAGCGGCTGGGCCCGTGAGCCATGGCCACTGAGCCTGTGTGTCCAGAAAAAAACTACATCAACAAAATAGGACCAACCCAAGAGCTAGAATCATTGGATTTTTATACAACATAATGCCCGTGATAAATACTAAAAACCGTAACTGCCTAAAACAACACTGAAGGAATGTGAAGAAGGAATGAGTGAAGGAGGGAGGAAAGAGAAAGAAGGGGAGGGGAGGCGAGAAGAGGAACGAGGAACATGATGAAGGAAAGGACGGGGGAGAAGGAAAGGAAGAGAGAAACCGGCATCTGGTTTAGAGAGCGCTTAGAGACCAGAGGACGCACCGGCGGAGCTCTGGTGGCAGGTTTATTTCTGCCTTGCTTCCTGGCTCGGCTTTTGTAGAACGGCCCTGCTTCATGGTGATAGCGATTCTCATCCGATTGCAAGACGGCCTTCGCAGAGGAAAGTCTGAGCCGTCCAGGTGTTGAGGCTGAGGCAGTCCCCGCAGCAATCAGAGGTCACACCTTCAAGAACAGACCAGGACGTGGCCTCCTGTTTGAGATGCCCCTGATTTATGTGGAGTCTCAGTCATCACCGTGGTGGCCAAAAATTAGGCGTGCCCCTCACGGCTCTCCTGTGTCCCAGGTAGTCGCAGAACATGGGAGCAGAGGCAGGAGTGCATGGTGATCCAGTCCACCTGTGCTGAGAGATGCATGTCGCGTGGCCGGGAAGACCATCTCACCTTTCCATAAGAAGTCAGCCCAGTGGGTCTGCCTCTGATGGGTCCCCGCTACCTCCAAGTGGTATTCCTTCTGGCAGTAGAACAAGGGGCAGATGCAGGGCAGCACTGGGTGGCGCACAGCACTGCTCCTGGGGTGGGATACGCAGGGTGTGGGGGGTGATGATGGCCATTGCAGTGGACGTGATGAGGTAGGTGGAGGTTAGCTTGCTCTGGGCTAGGGCTCTTTGATCAGAAAGATACATTTCTTTTTTTTTTTCTAATTTATTTATTTTTGGCTGCGTTGGGTCTTTGTTGCTGTGTGCGGGCTTTCTCTAGTTGTGGCGAGCAGGGGCTACTCTTCGTTGCGGTGCACGGGCTCTAGGCGCCTGGGGCTTCAGTAGTTGTGGCACGTGGGCTTAGTAGTTGTGGCTCGCGGGCTCTAGAGTGCACGCTCAGTAGCTGTGGCGCACAGGCTTAGTTGCTTCGCGGCATGTGGGATCTTCCCGGACCAGGGCTCGAACCTGTGTCCCCTGCATTGGCAGGCACATTCCTAACCACTGTGCCACCAGGGAAGCCTGGAAAGATACATTTCTGATGCTCTTTATGCCTTTCCGTAAATGCTACTTTCCATATGGAACCATTTCCCTCTAGATTGTTCCTTAAAGAACATCTTGAGCATACCTTGTGGTGCAGTTCTGATGCTACAAATTCTCTCACCTACGTGTGTATGAAAATGTCCTTATTTCACCCTCATATTTGAAGGATATTCTGCTCCTCTCCTTTGCAGTCCCCAGGCAACCACTGATTTTCTATCACATAGATAACTTTTTACATGAAAGGCCAGAAAATAAATGGAAACAGAGTGTGTATTCTTTTTTTTGGTCTAGTTTTAATGCAGCATCATAATTTTGAGATTCATCCATGTTGTGTGTGCATCAGTAGTTCATTCCTTTATGTCGCTGAGTAGTGTTTCATTGTGTGGTTATATCACAGTTTGTTTACCCATTCACCTGCCCTGAGTATTTGTATATGAGTCTCTGCACGGATATGTGCTTTATTTTCTTTTGGGTGACCTGGAAGTGGCATGCTGGATCATATGGTAGGTGAATATTTGTGTTTTTACCAAACTGCTAAACCGTTTTCCAGTGTGGTTGTACCATCTTACATTCTCATCATCTGTGGTTGGCAGTCAGGGATACCCCTTTAAATAAGGCCCTACCTTCTCCCAACCTTCCCATGCTTCACCTGTAGCTATACACAGGCACAAATTGAATTCAAAGTCATGGAACGTGGGCTTTATTACACGGGCAAGGGGAAATAGCTAAAGTTGTTTTGGATGTGAGCTCAGAGAATTATTCTTTGGCAGAGAATTCTGTGGCCTGGGGAACTTGGAACGCAGTCCGGAGGGGGAAGCTATGGCCACGGACAGGCGTTTCCCTGGCTGAGAGGATTCTTTTCCTGTGTGGAGGGGAATAGCCAAAGGATGACCAGAGTGGTGCCCTCTGAAGTGTGGGGTGCAGGGCGGCAGCCGTCTTGCCCAGGTCTAAGGGCGGAACTATTCCCCTCTCCTAATCCAAGCTCTCACCATCTTTGAAAACCCACGTGAGGTCTTCACTCGCGTGGCATCTTCGTCAGTGTGGCCGCTCTGTGTATCTCCGCCTCCTCAGCTGCTGGGTGTCTGCCCTTCTCCGCGTCTCACTTACCAGTTTGTCTGTAAGCTCTTGAGGCAAGCACTCTATCCCTTTTTTCTTCATGTGTCTGAAAAGTATTATGTACATAATAGCTGTTCAGAAATGTGGGTTGAATGATCGAAGTGCTGCTGGTAGTTGGTTTTTCTCAGCTCCTAGGGGTCACCTGAGACAGTGTCCAGCACGCTTCAGCGTTACCATACGTAGGACCCAGGGTACAGCTGGGAGCTCGTTACCCACGCTCTGATCTCATCCTTTGCTAACAGTTCGTCCTTAGTTGGCTGACGCTACCCCTTCTCTGTACTTTCTCTTACCTTATACTGACCCAGGGTGAACGCTGATTTGTTCTTCTGATGTCCTCTCATCATTGTCTTTTTAGACTACATCCTCACTAACTGTATTAAATAACCCAGAACCAAAGAGGTAATTGTTTTCAGGTTTCTGACTTTCCCAGCCTTGGCTTTATTTCTGTCAGATAGGTCCCTAGAGACCTGGCCATAAGCATTTCCCAGGTGAGTCATGTCTCCGTATGTTTGCTGATCTCTTCCCTCCTTCTCCATCTAGACGACATCCTGGAGTCTTTCAAAACTCAGCAAAGCAGCAGCTCTTCCTGGAAGGCTTCTCTTTTTATAAGAGATTTGCATGAAATCTCCTGGCTTTTCTTTTGTTTCAGGTGTACAGTATAATGATTTCGTATTTGTATATGTTGCAAAATGAGCACCGCAATAAGTCTAGTTAGTATCCATCACCTCACAGTTACAGTTTGTTTCGTGTGATGAGAACTTTTAAGATTACTCTCTTAGCAACTTTCAAATATGCAATACAGTGTTATCATCTCTAGTCATCATGCTGCACATTGCATCCCCGACTTAATTTTTTTCATAACTGAATTTGTACCTTTTGACCCCCTTCACCCGTTTCTCCTATCCCCCAGCCCCTACCTCTGGCAACCACCAATCTGTTCTCTGTATCTGTGAGTTTGGTTTTTTTGTTTTGTTTCTTTTAAAGTCCATACATAAGTGAGACCATACAGTATTTGTTTTTCTCTTACTTATTCACTTAGCATAATGCCCTCAAGGTCCATCCGCATTGTCGCAAATAGCAGGATTTCCTTCTTTTTATGGCTGAATAATACTTCCTTTCTCTCCTTTCTTACAGCACGTCCCGTAAACCCCTCTCATCCTCCTTAAAAAACTGGTCCGTAATTACTGATTACTTGCTTGTTACCCTATCTGAAGATAAGGACCATGCCTCGTTTGACTTCATGTTTCAGCATCTAACACGGTGCTGGTGCATAGTAATGTCCAGAAACTCAGTTAATGAATCAGTAAATTAATGACTGAAAGAATTCGTTCGTATTCATCTTTCATTCTCTTATTTTCTGTTCACGTCTTCCCCTCTTTTGTTTCTGTTTTTCTCCACTGTGACTAAATTTCTGCAAGATAATAGAAATAATACGAGCTTTGTGACCTTTAGCGTTTTCTTAGCTCGACAGATGTTGGAAGATGGATTTTGAACCCAGCAAACAAATTGGAAAAGTTTAAATGTTGTGGGTAGATGTGGCAATGAAGATTTTATTGGTGTCTGTCATGAGGGTGGGAACATCATTGAGGTTAACATTCTTTGCTCAGGAATGAGAGGCCTCTGGACAGATCTGCCCTATTCTAACGGCAACACAAAGTTCTGTCACACTGAGATGTTAGATAGTTGACCTTTCTCCAATCTGGAGGTCTCCCAAGATGTCCATTATGGAAACCAAAAGTAAAGACACTGTTTAAAACCTTCCAAAGTTGGTTTAGCCCAGATACTTTTCATAGAGATATGATGAAATAATAAAGGTCCTAATACACTGGTCAGCAAGTCGCGGGTGCTAATAAATGCTAGGCTTTCATCGTTATCCTCCTTCCCAAGCTTCCTAAGGTTCCCAGAGACCTAAGTTTCCTTGACATTTCTCTTCGGATCAGTGACACGAATAAGGGACAGATGCAAACTGTACGTGCCAGTCACCAACGTGCACGTCTTCTTTACAGATGGCAGGAACTTAATTCTCCTCTTCTGCACCTATGTTTTCTTTGAGAATAAGATGCTTTTGACTGCACTCCAGCTATTGATTATGGAGAACGTTCTGTACAAACTTCCTGAGGGCCGTCCAGGAAACTCACACGCAGTCAGGGACCGGTCCACTCGCCCAAAATCCCCCTCACAGATCCCTTTCCTAGGAGCACTGTGCAGTGATCCAGCTTTTCCTACCTTTGCTTGAGGGAGGTGCTCTAGACCTTAGCAGCAGGGCTAGGGAACACCTGAGCGGGTATTTTGAGAGGTATAATGTCAGAGCAGCGTGAAGGGAGCCAAGTCAAGAGCCAGCAGCCAGTTCATCAGCATTAAGATTCTTAGCAGAAACTCTCCAATCTCAACCTGAATCCAGTTAAAGTGGTGGTAGTTAATCTGGGATACCCTAGTGATGCTATCTACTGTACTGTTAAATAGATGCTAATGTACTGGAAATGTTTTGAAAACAAACAAAACATAAAGGTAGTGGGGAAAATAGCTATAGTGCTTCATTTCCTTACTTGAAAAACGTCGTCTTTATGGCTTTACATTCAGCTTTGTGAAATACAATTCAGCTGAATTTTCATTTAATAATTATGTAATGCAGGTGTAGACTTCCCCTGTTGCTTGCACACAACCCCTGTTAATTGCAGCAATAGAAGTTGCTTCTGGAAGAGTACGCCTCTAAAAGCATTGTCCAGGGAAATGGGGTGGTCAGTAACCCTTCAGTGTCTAAAGGTACCAAACCTGTCTTCCAGGATTCCTCTTGCCTAAGAAAATGAAAGAGGAATTGTTTCCTTCCAAATCCTTACAAGCTTGTGAATGAGGCTGCGTTTACTGGTCCACTTTCCGTAAGTCTCTGCAGTCAAAAGTCCTCAAGGCCAGGACCCTTGGAGAGTCTGTCAGCCTCATGTTGGCAGTGGTTCATTTTGAGAGATTCCAAAAACACCCACTTAAATCATTTTTTCTTTGTCTTTTCAGGAGCATCTAAAGGCCTTTGATGGTGAAATCAATGCCTTTTTGGACAATATGTTTGGACCTCGGGGTGAGTGAGCTGCTTGAGAACTCAATGTGGAAGGAACACGGTTTAGTTAGAGAGGAGGATGGTGTCCTTTCTGGTGTCTTGACAGTGGTACTTGGCATGGAGGGACTTACCCGCCCTCACCTTCGATGTCCTTCTCCCAGAACGTGCGGAGGCGCCCCTCCCTCCTGCTCAGCCTCTCCCGGGATTCAGGCTCCGGCAGCGGGAACAGCGCGCGGTGCGCTCCTTGCCTCCGGCCGCCAGGTGGCGGTGCCTTTCCTTCCAGGTCTGCTGCATCCTCTCCGCCCTGCCGCCCACCCTCCTCCCACTTCCTCTCGCGCACAGTCACACGCAGCCCTTCTGCCCTTACCTGCCCTGGGCAACTCCCTCTAAGGCTGTGTGGGCTTCATCGGCCCAGGGCCACGAGGTCGGGCTCCGCAGCTCAGCCGTCTGAGTGTCCCGATGTTTCCTCCACCACCGGTCACTCGGACCACTGCGGGGCGTCCCGATGTGTCTGCCCCTTTCTCATCATCTGTTAAGTGTCAGCTGCAATAATACTTTAGAAGCCTAAATCACAGAATGTGGTACTCTGGCTTAACACTCACCAGCACCTTCCGGCGTCCTCAGGATGAAAACCCAGTTCCTCACCGCGGACCACGCAGTCGGGTACTGTGCAGCCGCCGCTGCCTCTCCGACGCCACTGCTGCTCTAGACATCTTACTTCCTCGACATGTAACAGTCGTTCATTTGCTGTTCCTCCCGCTAAGACCTCCGGCTCCCCAGTGTAGTCAGCTCCTCCTCACACGTCAGGTGCCGGCCTGTGAACGTTACCTTCCCCAACAGGCTTTCCCTGACCAGGATGGCAGAGATTTGCCCTCGAGAGTGGCAAATCGAAAGCCTCTCATCACGCTGTATTTCAGCCTCTGTTTATTTCCTTCATACGCTTTATTAATAGCTCTTTCTCCCACGAGGGCAGGATCCGTGACTGTTATCTCCAGGGTGTATTACAGTCCTAGGAACCTGTGAGACACTGTATTTTGCAAATAAGTGAATAAGTGTTCCACAGCATGTTTTGTTTCCCTTGAGCCTTGCTGGTTCACAAAGCTGGAAAATCTACAAGTTCTGTCCTCAGCATTATTGGGTGGGAGGGGGAGGGAAATGAGGTTCTCCTGTTTCTCAAAATCTTTAAACAGAATCACACCGAGATGACTTAGACCACTCTCCAGTTTCCATACAGGCTCCATAAATTATCCTGTGTGAATGACTATTTATATAGTTTTAGTGAAATGGTACTGATTGTACAGAGCTTTAACATATATGTATATTTTTTCACATTGCCTTTGGTTTTCGTTTTGTTTTGTTTTCCGTTTTATCCTTGTGATGATCCTACAGGCAGGGTGGGACCTGTAGCTCGTAACCTGCTTTATGTGACGTGTTCTCTGCTGTACCGCTGTAGCAGGCAGCGTGATACTCTAACAGGCATGCGGGGCTTCTGGGTGACCGGCTTTCTACGTGACATTCGCACTAGAGCCATCAGTGTCTCTGAGCCAAGGTCATGCTGAACTTTGCCACTGGTAAGGTCACTGTGACCTGGGATGATTTCTTATTACTGTGGATGGGGATTAATTAAGGCTAGGATTGCAGTTGTCTGCTCAGCAGTGGTCATTTTTGTGGGAGTTTCCTTTGTAGCAAGGAGGTTGTGAGATTGACAGTTGACAACTGGATCAGGTGACCTCCACAGTGACAGGGAGTCTAGCCTCCAGGCCATCTAGTGCCCACTTCCCCTTTGAGGGGTGGCCCAAACTTAAATTGTCTGGCAGGCCCCCTGCTAAACCCACAGGTGTCCCCAAGCCTTTTCTGACTTTACCTACGCCACGTTGGTACCATCAAGGGAGATGGTTCTAGGCAAATACGTGACCCAGATGCAGAGCTAACGTCTCAAGCCCCAAAGATAATAAATGATATAAGTATCTGGTCCCATCTTTTGGTCGGAACAGTTATGGTCTTCCCCAACAACGGCGGCAAACATTTACAGGGCTGGGACAAAAGAAAACGCCAGCCTCGGGCGCTGTATTAGCTAAACGCGCTTGACTCAGCGTGTCGATCGATACGCATTTGATGACTGTTCCCGTCAACTCTGCACTGAGTGGCGATAAGTTACGAGAGAGACAGAGTAGAAATATAAGACGTAGTCGGGTCTCACGGAGCGTGCACTGTGGCTGGGGAGGTAGAACCGTCACCTCTGAGGCAGTCGAAAAGCAAGGAAGTAAACCACGTGTGCTCGTTTCTGGGGCTGTCGTAGCAAAACCCCACAGACTGTACGGCTGGAAACCACAGCAGTTTATTCTCCCACGGCTCTGGAAGTCAGGGTGTCGGCAGGGCCCTGCTCCCTCTGCGCTTCAGGGAAGCCTGTTCCTGCCTCGGCCCTCGCTGCTTTCTGCTGTTGCCTTGCAGCTGCGTGGCTCCGTCTCTACCTCTGTCTCCGTTGGGCCTTCTCCTCCTTGAGAGCCAGTCTGCCCTCCTTGTCAGGATGGACACTGGTCACTGAGCAGCGCCCACCGTAATCCAGTACGACCTCATCTTAACCGGTTTACGCCTACAAAGACCCTATTTCCAAATAAGGTTATATTCACAGATACCAGGAGTTAGGACTTGAACACATCTTTCTGGGGGACACAGTTCAACCCATAATACCATTAACAAGAGGCAGGGTAGCAGTTTAGTTCAAGTTATTTAACTTCTTTTACCCAATTTTTCTCAATCATAAAGTGGAGATCGTACCACCTGTGTGATGGATTTATCTGTCACCTCGCCTGTGGTGATGGCATCACAGGGGTTGGCAGACGTCCAGACTCAGCAAATTGTACACAGTAAATATGTGCAGGACTTTATCAACCACACCTCCATAAAGCTGTTAAAAATAATATCACCTGTATCATTAGCTTGTTCTGAGAATTTTAAAGAAGTTAATGTATATACAAGGCTTTAGGACTGTGTGTGGCACAGAATCAGTGCTCCGTAAATGTTAATTATAATAACAGTGTTATAGCCATGATAACTTGTAAATTGTAAAATAACTATTTTGTCATGCAGATGAGTAGCTGTAGTTATGGAAGAGCAGTGGGGAATGGCTTCCTTCAGAGGCCAGGACCTTGATCTGGGGGTCGAAGGACACGTAGGCTTTAGGCCACGTGGCACGTAGGATGTGGAGGTGGACGTTAGGAAGTGGCCCAGTGCGTGAAATTTATGACGGATAATTGTGAGCCAGTTGTGCCGAAGGTAATATCTGTTAGTTGCGTGAATGCTCCTCTCTTACCTTTTTATCTCTGTCAGAATAAGGAGAAGTCTTTACAGAGTAAGCTGTGGGACAGAGCTTGAGAAGGCACTTTGCTCACAGAAATGGTGCTCTGTAGGATGGGGGGTGTAGAGAAGCTGGGGGTAGATGGGGTGGCAGGGAGCAGAAAGGGGAACTGGGACCACGGGGACCAGAGGAGTCAGGAAAAGGGAGAAACCAGTTCCTACAGCTCTATTTACAGAGATCAAAAACAGCACGCAGGGGCTTCCCTGGTGGCGCAGTGGTTGAGAGTCCGCCTGCCGTTGCAGGGGACACGGGTTCGTGCCCCGGTCCGGGAAGATCCCATATGCTGTGGAGCGGCTGGGCCCGTGAGTCGTGGCCGCTGAGCCTGCGCGTCCAGAGCCTGTGCTCCGCAACAGGAGAGGCCACAACAGTGAGAGGCCCGCATACCACAGGAAAAAAACAAAACAAAACAGCATGCGGTTTTCATAATTCTGGGCCAAATCATTTTCTCTGTTTAAGCAACAGAAAGGAGCAGAGAACAAAAATCGTTTTGTGCCTACAGTTATTTTCTAATTACTATATTATAGATCTACGATGTGTGTTTTATTTAGGTTTTAAAATTTTAAAGCTAAATAAACAGAGGGACACCTCTGTCCAGGTTCTTGCCTCCTGGCTGCTTGTACTTTTGGTCCACGATCAGGTTTGGGTCCCCGGTTTGATTTTCTGCTCTCGCCTCTGAATCCTCGGCTCCGAGGCTCCGCCTTTGCTGTCTGCAGCTCCTCCTGCTTGCCCTTCTGTAATCCCACTGCTCTATTTGGATCAGCTGAACGCTCAGCCGTTCCTGGTTTATGCACAGTGATCCTAAGCAAATTCCAGGGAGTGTGGGTTCCAGGAATTAGGACACGCTATCATTGTGTCTGCTCTCCTGCCGACCCAAAGCTTCCCCACGGGAGGCAGCAGAAAGGTAAAATGGACGGGAGGCGGGCGTGAATTCCCAGCCACCGGCGCGCCTTCTGCAAATGCTGACGCTTTCGGAGCTGTTTTTACATCCATAAAATGGCATAATACTTCATATTTACTGAGTTAGAGTAACTACGGTAATTGTTCCAAAGTTAGACATTCAAGAACTGTGACTTTCCACCTTTATTACTTGTCCTTGTCACTCAGTGTTCAACTGAAGCCCTGTTTGCTCCACGGGCCCCTCCTTAACTATTCCAGCCCCCACTGGTTTCTTCTTCCGAACTATAACTCAGACCCAGCTTGCTCACGCTGTGGCCTGCAGTTCCCTGTCGAACTTGGGTGAGCAAATACAGCACACGTGACCGTGTCTCCCAACTGAGCGCGTGGGGTGCCCTCGGGATTCTCACTGTGTGTTTCTTTGCAGATTCTCGAGTCAGAGGGTGGTTCCTGTTGGACTCCTACCTTCCCACCTTTTCTCTCACTGTCTTATACCTGCTTTCCATATGGCTGGGCAACAGATACATGAGGAGCAGACCTGCTCTTTCCCTCAGGGGCGTCCTCACCTTGTACAACCTTGGAATCACACTTCTCTCCGCGTACATGCTGGCAGAGGTAAGTATTTGTGTAGCTGGAGCTGGGGAACAGTGACCGAGTGATTTTTAGAAGCAGTTACATCTGGCGTTCTAGAACTATCCACGGTTGCCATCAGTACTGTTGTTTAACATCTCAAGGTTCCGGTATCTGATGTTATTCCTTCCCAAAGTCCTAGAAGTCTTTGTTTCTAACTTGAATGTTTTTTAGCCCAATTTAGACCTATTTCTTTAGTCCTTAGTCTTTCATTGTAATTTAAAATCACAATTTAGGTCTGAATGGGCCTTTAAAGATCATATGTAGTTTTCTTCTTTTATAGATTATGATACGGAGGCTTAGAAAAGCTAACCTGATTTGCCTGAGAACAGACAGCTGTTGAGTAACTGTTTTTTAAGTTAAATATCAAATGCAGTTAGCTTGACCGAAATGCAAATATACGTTCCCTTAAAGGATGCTCCTCCCATCTCTGGGTCACCGTGTATCCTCAGGACTGGCCTCCAGAGGCCTGGGGTGACATTCCAGCTCGGCTGTGGCTCCCCACATTACATCATGTCTTCCCTGCTCCTTTATAACGTGCCAAACCTAGATAATTTCACAGGAAAAAGAACAAGTAATGATTGCCCTGCCTATTACAACCAAAGGTTATTTTACTGTAATACAAGAGAAAATCGAAAAGTGTTAAATAAATGTGCTTGAGAGAGAGAACTAAAACAGAACAGTCTTTTTGGGGAAAAGTTAGGATAACCTCATTCATATAAGTTATAAATGGCTGACAGTGGCACAGGTGTAACTGGCTTCCTGGTGTCCTTGGCTTCTAAACAAAAATAAACTCTTGCCTAAAATATGGGCCATCTCACCCATAGAGTTTAATCTGTACATTAGTCTAATATGCACCATTCTAATAATGGTTAATAACCAGTATCTAAAATGACTGTCATGAAACTCTAATTATGGAATTTGAGGCATCAGAGTGCAGGAGACAGAATTTGGGGTCAGGAAAGCCATGCTGATAGCTCTAAAGTCATGTCACATAGGTGCTCCCTGATTTACCTGACTCTAAAAGGGGAATTTCTATTTTAGGTTTCTCTGGGTAGACTTTAGTTCACTAGATGAGCTTGCAAGATAGTAATTTACGGAGTTAGTTTCTCCCTGTATGACAGAGGGAGAGTTACTCTTCCTTGGGTGGTTCCCAGAAGTGGCAGCTGCATCAGGGGAGCCGGCCTGACCATCTGTCTGCGCTGGAAGCTCTAATCCCTGCTGGAAGCAACGGTGCAGCGGAGGCAGAAGATCCAAATTCAAGTGTCAGCCTTTCGCTTTCTCTGCAACTTTGGAGGCGTTACTTAGGCTCTCTGAACCTCAGGCAGCTTAGCTTTCAAATGGAGATACGATGTCTGTCCTACTTCACTCCCTCATGAGTGTAAGGACGAATCAGTTCTGTTCAGCCTGCATTCAGCGAGCATCTGCTCGGTGCAGCCCAGGGGCCACAAAGATGTTTGGACGTGGTTTCTGTGCTTGAAGAGTTCCCAGACTAGTGCAAGTAGCAGTTAGTCGCTGCGGAAGGGCCTCGTCGGTCTTCAGGTGACCCTCAGGCACCGTCAGCAGGCACAGCAGTGCAGCGTTTGGACAGCCAGGTACATGGTTTGTCTTTTTTAGGGAGAATGTCTGCGTGGAGCTCATTCTCCACCACAGGTTTTAGCTCTGGCTTGTCCAGTGGTTCTCTTTTCACTCTTCCACCTCTTGGTCCCACATCGCTGCTGTTGGTTGATTGCCTCCTAGTCTCCCAACGGCAGCCTCTTTTAGGGCATAAGGTCTCCTCTTTGACGCTATGGGGAATGTTTGGTGGTTAGACTCTGGTCAAAGGATAGCTTACCTTAACCTTGCTCACTTGTTACGTCCAGGCCAGATGTCTGCTTAGGCCAGAAAGCTACACTAAAATTACTAACACTCTTGCAACAAATGTGTCGAGTCCCTGCACTGTGTCAGATTGTGTTCTAGGCTCTGGAGCACAGCCTCTGCGTGTGCAAGGGAGCCATGGCCGGGGCAGGGCAGGGCGCAGCGGCCTCTCAGAGGAGGTGATGTTTGAGCTGAGGCTGGGTGATGAGAGCACGCCAGGCGTGCGGAGCTCTGGGGAGGCGCCGGCACAGGAGGATCGGCAAGTGTGGAGGCCTTGAGGTGCTCGAGGACCGTGGGCAGGGGCCGTGCGGCTAGGAGCTAGGACAGCGGCCGGAGGGCCGCTTCAAGGCGAGGTAGGTTGGGGGCAGGTTACATCCGGCCTTGTCAGGAATTTGGCCGTGGTTCTAAGCGTGAGGAAAAGCCCCTGGAGGACTTTAACGGGGGAGTGACAGGATCTCCCTTTAAATAGGTTATTCTGGCTGCTCCGTGGAAAGTGGACTCAGGGTGAGTTGGGGGCAGGAATGGAGGCAGAGGGTCCGTTTAGGAGATGACTGCAGGGCTACAGTCAGCGGGCGCCAGCGGCGTGGATTCAGGTGGTGGACGTGGGGAGCGGACCCTCATCCTGTTTCGGAGCGAGTCAGTCCACACCTCCTGAAGGCTAACGCTGCTTGCCAGCCTGCTTTCCTTCTCTTCAACACGTAGGCTGGGTGGTTTCTGCCAGCCCGCCCAGCTAGGGCGTTAGGAAGGGTCCAAGGTGAGCAGATAGAGCCTCCCGCAGCCTGATGCTGACTTCTGCCATTTAGTTTGTCAGGTAGTCCTGCAGAGGTGCCGTGGGGATGGGGACGGCCTGGATAGAAGAGTACAGCCTGTCCCTCCCCGCCTCTGTATCGTTACTACACAGAGTTGATCCTAGAGCCCCTGACTGCAAAATGACAGCCTGACCATAGAGGTTTTTAATCTTTTTACCAAGTTAGGAAACTTTATTTTGAAAAAGACACACAAAAACTTACATGCACTTTTAGGTATTCCCAGATCCCCTGTGGCCCGTCACAGGTTCCCCTTTGAGAACCAGCACGTAAAGCTGTGGGGTACCTGGGGGGTGACTTGATCTGTAATAGACCCCATCAGGAAAGGTCAGTCTCCTTCACTTTCACCAGATTCACTTACCCTGATAGTCTGTACTTGTCATGACGTTAACTGAAAGGTGTTTTTGTTAGAAGGATAGAGAAGTCGATAAGGATAGTAGAGCAAAGACTTGCACACGTTCTAGAACATTCCCAATGTTCTTAGTAGTTCATCTCTTCTTACTGTTCAGTTCATGAACATCTGTCCCTCCCTGCTCTGTTTGTGTATTGTAACAGTGCTGTACCTTTACACAGTTCTGATAAAGCAACAGAAAACTGTAGGCTTTCACGTATAATATCTCATGTAAATCAAAGCCAAAGGCCTTATATTATATTCTAGAATTTTAAGTTTCTTAGTAATAGTGGGAAAGAATGGAGAAAACTTCTGTAGAATTTTCCACAAAGTTCATTTTCTTATGATGTTGTAAAAAGAATACTAGACAAGGAATTAGAAGACCTGAATCCAATCATTGTTCTACCACTATCTAGCCACGTGATTGTGAGCAAATAATCCATTCATCATATAGCGGTTGAGCACCTTCTCCGTGCCAGTCACTGGGCAAGGAACTGTAGATGCGGAGATGAGCAAAGAAGGAGGCGTGGACTTTGTGGAGCTCTTTGTTTCTTTAGCATAATGGGAAAAACAGACGTTAATCAGTCATAATCGCACAAATGTCTGGTTACCGCATCGATAAAATGGAGAAAGTGATTTAAGAACGTTTCTGAGCCCTAGTTTTCACATCTGTAAAATGGCAATAAATACATAATTCATAAAATTACTGAGATGATCAAGTAACTATTTATATATAAGCCAATGTAAAGTTTTAACATGTTAGTGTAGTTTCCTCACATTTGCTTACATTTTACTTCTACATTTTATTTGTAGAACATATGATTAGATAAATTCCTTACATAAAATAGTTTGGTGCTCAAAATGATAGCTAAATTCTGTTTTTGATGGATGTGGAGGTTAGAAGTAAATTACATTAACTAAGGATTGTAACCACTGATATATCAGTTCAACAGCAGGAATTAGATCCTTTGATATCATGTGTTTGGGGACAGGATCGAGTCAAACTCATTCTGGGAAGAACTCAATCTTGAATAGATGCCAATCAGAAACATGAATGGGAAATTCAGTTTTCGTCCAAATTCTCACACTGACTTTTTTTTTCTCCTCTTGTTTCTTTGACAGCTTATTCTCTCCAGTTGGGAAGGAGGCTACAACTTACAGTGTCAGGATCTTACCAGTGCAGGGGAAGCCGACATCCGGGTGAGTCAACCATCTGTAACTGTTTCTCCTTCGAGATACGACAATGGAAGCTGGGGTTAGATAAGAAACGGTCTCCCGTCCTAATAGAAATGCTTACTTGGGGGACAGACTGAATGAACCATGGTGCATCCGTGCAATGGGTCCCTTTGCAAAGTGAAATGAGGATGACCGCTGTCCTGTTACAACATAATCTCCAGGATGTAGCTCAGTGGAAAAGAGCAACCCGCAGACCGTGCTTACAGTACAGTGCCTTGTGTGCAAGAAATGATAGGAATATGTGTATATTTGCTTATGTTTTTAAAAAGAAACAATGGCAGAATAAACCAAAAGCTAACAAAATGGTTTCCTTTTGGGGGAGGGAACAGGTCAGAGGGGATAGGGATGGAAGCTAGACTTCTCTGAATGTACCTTGTCTTATATTTCAGAACCAGTTGGTGTTTTTACATAATTATAAAACAAATTTTAAAAGATTACAAGGCAGGCTCCCCCCAGATATCTTGGAAATAAACTAAATTAATATACCCATATATTAAGTTGTTGACATAACCACCCAAAGAAGAATTATTTCAGGCGCCTTTAAGACAGTGTTTTGACTGCATATCCCAAGTGAGACGCATCTTAACAGCATTCAGTAACTTGGGGGGCTGCTATTACTAATAAAAATACTGGTATTGCTTGTTGTTATAGGTACACTTAGGGTAAGCTATATAATAATGCTATTATTACAACTAGTATTTGAAACATAGAAGAAAAGAAACTAAAACTCACTAATTACAGATTCAAATTGGAAATAGCAGAATTAACTTTATTCTTTCTAAAAACAGATGTGTTTTTTAGCTCTGTGTACAGGAAAGGCCTAGTTAGTCTCTGACAACCCAGCAATGATACCAAAATTGTGCTCTCTAAATGTAATCCACCAAAAGGGTTTAGGATTCTTAGAGAGTTGGCCAGTTCCTGATTGGGGTGGGAAATGTATATGAGAAGAATCCAGGACATCTTGTGACAGAGCAAGGAAGCTACCCAAGACCACTAGGGTCATGACAAGAAGATGTAGGAGCCACCTTGAAGGGACTCCCACGGCTAAAGGTGGGACAGTTTGAGTGTCAAAAGGAATACTGACATACTAAATTTATGAAAAACCGAGTTTAAAATGATACTAAAAAAAAAGCCCTCATTGTTACCTTTTGAAGGTTGCTAGAACACCAAGAAGTTCTAGACGAAAAAATTAAAGGACGATAATCAAACATTTATCTTGCCTTTCATATGTAAGTCTCCAAATAGCTAAAGAGGAAGAGCTCTTCTCTATAAAGAGAAAAATGCATAAGTATGAAGAGAATTTGAAAATCACCATTTTGCAACTTCTAGTGAAGTAATGGATCCTAGACAGTGGTCATCTGTAAATGATGAAAGTAATGGGCCAAAGTTGAATGGAAACTTCATAATGATTAGATTAGGCTGTTAACACCCAAACTCACTGTTGATTTTAATATCAGAAGTTAGGTACCTCTTGATGTGATTCCATAGGAAGTACCCAGAACCACATCTGAAGTATGGTTGACCACTGAACTACGTGGGTTTGAATCACGCTGGTCCACTTATACGCAGACTTTTTTCAGTACTAAATACTACAGTACTGTACAGCCCGCAGACGCGGAGGAACCACACTACAGACGGCTGGCTGTAAGTTGTACACAGATTTTCGATGTGCAGAGGGTCAGCGCCCTAACCCCTGTGTTGTTCAAGGGTCACCTGTATTCTTGCCCAAACCTTAAACCTGAATCCAGTTAAGCCTCTAACCTTTATTGCTGTTTACAGAAAATGGCGGGGGGGGGGGGTGCCGCGGGTAGAGAAACAAGTTAAACCACACGAGGAAGAAACAGCCATCCAAATCCATATTAGGAGTTCTGTACAACTGATCTAGTTTAAGAAAGAAAAGACACGAAACGAAACGAGGGAGCAGGGAAAGGGAACTGTTACTGATTAGAAGAAACTTAAGAACCACGTCAAATAAATGCAAGCTGGACCCTGATCCTGATTTAAACAAACCAATAAAAAGACACTTTTGAGAAAATCAGGTGGATTTGAAGGTGGACGGACTATTAGAAGATATTAAAGATTCATTAATTTTATTAAATATTAGATAAGATAGTGTCTCACCTAATGAAACTTAAAAGATTTTGCACAGCAAAGGAAACTGTAAACAAGAGGAAAAGACACCCCTCAGAATGGGCGAACATATTTGCAAAGGAATCAATGGACAAAGGATTAATCTTCAAAATATATGAACAGCTCGTGCAGCTCAATATTAAAGAAACAACCCAATCCAAAAATGGGCAGAAGACCTAAATAGACATCTCTCCAAAGAAGACATACAGATGGCCAAGAAGCACGTGAAAGGATGCTCAACATCACTAATCATTAGAGAAATGCAAATCAAAACTACAATGAGGTATCACCTCACACCAGTCAGAATGGACATCATCAGAAAATCTACAGACAACAAATGCTGGAGAGGGTGTGGAGAAAAGGGAACCCTCTTGCACTGTTGGTGGGAATGCAAATTGATAGAGCCACTATGGAGAACAGTATGGAGGTTCCTTAAAAAACTAAAAGTAGAATTACCATATGACCCAGCACTCCCACTACTGGGCATATACCCAGAGAAAACCATAATTCAAAAAGGCACATGCACCCCAATGTTCACTGCAGCACTATTTACAATAACCAGGTCATGGAAGCAACCTAAATGCTCATCGACAGACGAATGGATAAAGAAGATGTGGTGCATATATACAATGGAATATTACTCAGCCATAAAAAGGAATGAAATTGGGTCATTTGTTGAGACGTGGATGGATCTAGAGACTGTCATACAGAGTGAAGTTAAGTCAGAAAAAAAAATACCGTATATTAACGCATATATGTGGAACCTAGAAAAATGGTACAGATGAACAGGTTTGCAGGGCAGAAATAGAGACACAGATGTAGAGAATGAATGTATGGACACCAACTGGGGGGGGAAGGGGGTAGTAGTGGTGGTGGGATGAATTGGGAGACTGGGATTGACATATATACACTAATATGTATAAAATAGAAAACTAATAAGAACCTGCTGTATAAAAAAATAATAAAAATTTTTTAAAAAGATAGTGTCTCAGTGGTTATATTCAAGTCTCCCCATCTATTAGAAGGTGTTATAGATAAACTGATACACTTTGTATTTGCTTATGTTACATTCCCCCTTGCCCAAAAAAAAGTGGTAGGAAACAAATTGGAATCATACTGAAAATTTTGAAGTTCAGGGATAGATACCAGAGGGTTTGCATTCCTTACTCTTCCTGCATTTGTGAATATTTGAAAATTTCCATAATAAAAACATAGGTTATTAATAAGAGGTGGTAGAAACCTTTTAATTAAAATTTTAAGATGAGCATTTAAACATCTTCAAAAGCTATAATACAAAAAGTAAGATGTGTAGATTTCTCTACACCCGTTTCATTTCTGTTATCACAGACTAGTACACTTTGGGATACCATACAGTTCTCTAAAAGCCACTGTTGTATGTATGTGTTTACTTATGGTTTAATTTTTTTTTTTTTTTTGCGGTACGCGGGCCTCTCACTGTTGTTGCCTCTCCCGTTGCGGAGCACAGGCTCCGGACGCGCAGGCTCGGCGGCCATGGCTCACGGGCCCAGCCGCTCCGCGGCATGTGGGATCTTGCCGGACCGGAGCACAAGCTCGCGTCCCCTGCATCGGCAGGCGGACTCTCAACCACTGCGCCACCAGGGAAGCCCTGGTTTAATATTTTTGAAGGTTAATGATTCCCTCAAACATTTATGATGGTGCCAGCACACCTTATGAGTGTCTTCATGGGAAGTAAATAGTAGAGCATTAAATTCTAATTTCAAAGCCCCTCTTACAGTGTCTCCTCTTCTGTTTAACCGTGAGTGCTGAGAGCCCAGTGCCTTTAATGAAAGCGCCTCCCTGCGATGGGGACTGTGTGAGGGACTTGGGAGGGAAGCAAGCCCTCGCTGTGACCTGCTGGGGCTGGGGGTTGAAGGGCAGAGAAGCACCTGGAGTTTTCATCTTCTGAGGAAAAGACATGAAAGGCTTCATCCTAGACTGCTCTCGGGGAGCATGATGTTTAAGGGACAAAATATGAACAGTAAAGGAGCAGAGAAGAATCAAAATCAGTGGAACAACGGTAGTGACCTGCCAAGCCCTGAGCGGAGGTGAAGGAGACCGTCTCCGCCTCGGAGTGACTTACAGCCTAGTGGGAAGGAGACTTGTTCACGACTGTGGTTATTGATAATAGAGGCGTAAAGTAATTTGGGACCACCAATGAAGAAGGGGATGATTCAGCCTGAGACAGGAGGCTGCGGTCACGTTCCAGAGCAAGGTGGCATTTGAGAGGAGTGCTAATAGGATGACAGGACCACGCCAGACGTGGGGTAGGGGAGGCGTGCTGGACGCATGAGAATGAGGCGTATGGGGGCAGCAGGGCTCCAGGGAGAGGAAATGACCACTTGAACAGCACACAGGATGCCCGGGGAGTGTGCTCGGAGGAGGACAGTGGACACAGCAGCCCCGCGGGCCCGCGGAGAAACTGTATGAACCGAAGAATCACAGACTTGGTTCTGTAGGTGCAGAGGAGCCACTTGATCAGTTAATGTATTTTGGAAAGAGAATTCCTTTCACCAGAGGGGCTGGATTGTTGGGAATAAGGAAAAGCTGGAGGCAAAGACGCCAGTTGAGATGCTTTCTCGATAGTCTGGGAGCCGGGCGCGCTGGTGAAGCACAAACGGGGGCGATGCAGAGGCGGGCAGCACTGCGGCGGCAGCACGCCTCACCTTGTCTTTTCCCCGTTTTACATTTCGTACAGGTAGCCGAAGTGTTATGGTGGTACTACTTCTCCAAATTAATAGAGTTCCTGGACACGATCTTTTTTGTGTTGCGGAAAAAAACCAGTCAGATTACCTTTCTTCACGTATACCATCATGCCTCTATGTTTAACATCTGGTGGTGCGTTTTGAACTGGATACCTTGTGGGCAAAGTAAGTGACGTTGTCAGTTTTTCAGTTCTGTGTGATGGGTCTCCTATACTGAGCATCGCACACCTTCAGGAGAGAGAAACTGGGCCCGGCCCAGCCTGCTTGTCACGCGGGGAAGCACACCTTTGCCAGGGGCCGTTTCGTTTCTTGTCTTTTTTTTTTTTTTTTTTCTTGCGGTACGTGGGGCTCTCACTGTTGTGACCTCTCCCGTTGCGGAGCGCAGGCTCCGGACGCGCAGGCTCAGCGGCCATGGCTCACGGGCCCAGCCACTCCACGGCATGTGGGATCTTCCCGGACCGGGGCACAAACCCGTGTCCCCTGCATCGGCAGGCGGACTCTCAACCACTGCGCCACCAGGGAAGCCCCGTTTCTTGTCTTTGATCCTGGCAAAATCTTTGAGTATTACGATAAATTTTTAAAATGTTTCCTTTTCCATGCACCAAATGCCCGATGGCCGGAAACCCATACCCCAGCTGCAGCAGTTTTACTTCATTAACTGCAGCTGTAAATAAATACAGCACCTTCCACAGTCACCACTTAGCTGTGGTACAGGTTGAGTCACGTCAACTTTGGGGGCTTGTTTTTTCCATTCTGAAAAATTAAAGTCACGTCACTGTGACCCACCAGAACAGTGGCTTTCAATTTTTTTTTTAACTGAGAGCTCAATAAGCAATACGTTTTATATCACAACCCAATGCCCTCATTCATATGTATACATTTTGTATGAAACAAATTTCATGAAACAGTATTTAGCCCAGCTCTGTGTGATGCACTTGATTTATTTCTCATTGCGTTGGGTCTTCGTTGCTGCGCACAGGCTTTCTCTAGTTGTGGCGAGCGGGGGCTGCTCTTCATTGTGGTGTGTGTGCTTCTCATTGTGGTGGCTTCTCTCGCAGAGCATGGGCTCTAGGCGCGCGGGCTTCAGTAGTTGTGGCTCTCGGGCTCTAGAGCGCAGGCTCAGTAGTTGTGGTGCACGGGCTTCATTGCTCCGTGGCATGTGGGGTCTTCCCGGACCAGGGCTCGAACCCATGTCCCCTGCGTTGGCAGGCCACCAGGGAAGGCCTGTGATGCACTTAAAAAAAAAAAATTGATCTCACTTTTTCAGAAAGCTAATGACAACTCTCACTATATTGATTTCACGATTGACTGATGTGTCGGTTATGTGACCTGCAGTTTGAGAAACACTGAGCTCGAGACAACAGTACTTTTCTATTTGATATTTATTGTCTTGTACCCAAGAATTTAAAAGTATTCTGTGAAAAATCAGAACATGTAAAACTTAAAATAATTTTGTCCTAGGATTTAGAAGCTTGTGGAGATGGTATTTTTAAAAACCCCAAGGGTATTTGCAATACATCATTGACTGTGAAGATGCAAATTTAAACTCCAGTGTGAAGAAAAATTGTTGGGGGTGCAGCAGAGAGAAAAGAGACACTTTCACATGCCTCCTAGACCAACATACTCCAGTCTTGGTTATTAGGATTACAACAGACTTGCACTGTAATCAAAATATAGGCTGAAATCAATACCGCAGGACTGTTGTCAAGGTTAAGTATGTTTTACGATTATCAAGGTTCATTTATAACTAACTAAAGCATCTAAAAGTTGGTCTTGAATAATCACTTTGTAAAGACATCGTATTTCATTCACAGGAATTCTGTGTGATGATTTCTGTTCAAGCTAGAATATTATAAAAATTAGCAACCACTTTTTTATTAATTGATGGAAATGAAAACTCAGGTTGGTAAAGAAACATCACTAATATTGTGCTGCCTGGTACTCTGAAACTATATTTATGTTTTCATATAAATTCACTGCCCTGACAAGCTATTCCAGCCCGTGTATGAGGACCTGGTAGATTCCTGGTGTTCCTCTTGTTTCTTATTCATTGACTTGATCTGTCTAGATCGCTAATCCAGGATTGGGAAAGCAGGCAGGAGAATTTAAATTGATTAGTTAACCACCAACATATGTGCAGTGCCTTTTAGTTTATATAGTATTATCTCATTTAACCGCATCTCACTCTTAAGAGATAATTACTCTATACCTATTTTCCAGATGAGAAACAAAATTTACAAACTAGTATGTCCAAGGGGACAGAACTATTAGGAGGTCCCCTGGCTCCACAGCCTGTCTCCTCTCCCACAGGGTTGACAGCTCATAGAGGCATAGCACTCACTTTGTGCTGGGCACCATTCCGAGCCCTTTGCCTGCATTGACTGATGTCATCCTTATGAGTTCCTTGTTTCCGTCTCCGGCACCTTACCTCTTGCAGCTCAGTCCTTTTGACCCTTGGTTGACTCAACCTAGAACTTAGCCCTCGCTCCTTGGTTTCCTGAAACATGATTCACCCACGTTGATGTCAGATTTCATGAAGGTGATAGCAGGGGAAGGGGAGTTCCACGGCACAGCTCAGCACAGGCGATATCCTAAAACTGGATTTTAGACATTCTTTGTTCCAGAAGTCCAGGAGGTGGCTTGGCTACTGGGAAAGTCCCATAGGCCCGCCTCTCCCCTGCCCCAGCCTCTCATCCTGCTGGACCTTTTCTCTCCCCTGTATTCTCTTACCTTCTGCAGCATCTTCTGGTTCTAGGTTCCTGCCAGGTAGATCTTATTTACTGAACTACGAAGAGCAATACATTTTCCTGACGCTTTAGCACCCTGTCCAGCCATGAACGAAGAAGGCTCTTTCTACAATCAAAATGGCTCATCAAAGGTTTAGCTAAAGCAAAGACACTTCCTCAGATTCTGCCACCTGATTGGATGGTGGTAATGACAGAAGCAGCAAAGCCTTTGCAAATCAGGCGTTACCTGTTTGGTTGGCACTGACTGAAAACCTACCCCAGGTTAGTCCCTCTGTCTAGGTGACCTTGGGTGAATCCCCGGATAATGGCACAGGAATCAGGGTGAATTTTGTTAGTGCCATATTGTTATTTGTCTTCAATTATGATGCACAGGAAGAGTATTACTTGACAACGAACGATCGTACTTTCTAGAAGAACAGTAATTTATACTGTACTTTTCTAGGTTTCTTTGGACCCACCCTGAACAGCTTCATCCACATCCTCATGTACACTTACTATGGCCTTTCCGTGTTTCCATCTATGCGCAAGTATCTTTGGTGGAAGAAGTATCTCACGCAGGCTCAGCTGGTATGTCATCCCTCTGTCGGCTTTTCTCCATGTGAAGCATCTGCATGTCCTCAGTCCCAGCCCTGGAGGTCAGAGGCTTTTCTGTGTGTGATGAGGCTGCCTATTTTCCTCTAAAAATGGACTTTTAAGAGCGAAACCTTGTGTGTTAAAACGTCTGTGTGAATATTTTTGAAATTAATGTCTGTTAAAGCATTTTTACCTAAATGATTTCAACTGTGATTTTTCCAGGAGAAAATTAGTCATGGCCAATTTTATACACTTCCTAATTTCAAACAAGATTTCTGGATAGGACGGTGGGCTGCTTCAGCGTTGTCTTGTTTGTTTTACCCCTGCACGAGGTAGGGAGTATGAGTAGTCGATTGCTAACTGCCTGAATGCAGAGTGGTTCCACCCTTGCCGCCCCTGCAGGTGCAGTTCGTGCTCACCGTCACCCACACCATGAGCGCTGTCGTGAGGCCCTGCGGCTTCCCCTTCGGCTGTCTCATCTTCCAGTCTTCTTATATGCTGACGCTGGTCATCCTGTTCTTAAACTTCTATGTTCAGGTAAGTTAAATATAAATATTCAACTGTAAAACACTAGACTGTGTACTTTTGCATTATGTATTTAATTTTACCGATTATTATGGTAGCACAGGCTTGTTGATAAATTCAAATAACAGAGGTGCACACAGTACAGAGTGAGACCTGCATTCTCAACTCCTCTCCCTGTGTCCTCCTCACAGGTGGTGGGCATGGTCTGGTGGGCATTTTGTTAGACCTTTTTCAATGCATGCATGTAGTTTTATCAAAAATATGCATTCGAGGGCTTCCCTGGTGGCGCAGTGGTTGAGAGTCCGCCTGCCGATGCAGGGGACACGGGTTCGTGCCCCGGTCCGGGAGGATCCCACATGCCGCGGAGCGGCTGGGCCCATGAGCCATGGCCACTGAGCCTGCGCGTCCTGAGCCTGTGCTCCGCAACGGGAGAGGCTGTGACAGTGAGAGGCCTGCGTACCGCAAAAAAAAAAAAAAAATGCATTCGAATCATGTATTTGCACCATGCTACCACCGAAGTCTGCCCTCTGAAAGTTAAACACTGTGTACAGTAACACAGATCCAGGAATTCTGTATGAACGGAGGAACACATGGACTAAATGAACTTAATATTAAAAAACTGTTTACATGTCATCTGCTACACTGTAGACTCACTGTTTATTTGGGGGGAAAAATTATTTTAAGGCGAACCAGTATGGAAAGGTCACACTGACTTTTTCTTGTGTCATTTTCTTTTTAACTAACAGTTTCAGTGGAAGAGATTTTCAAAATGCAATTTCAAAGCGACTGTTTTAAGAGAACCGATGGCAGTGATAACAGCACAGGCCTCACGTGGCTGTAGATTTTAAATTGCTCTCCTTTGTGGGCTGCGGAAATAGAAAGCTTCATAAGAAAAATGAGAACATACAGTTTATTCAAAACAGTACTTTTGAAATTGTATTCAACTGTGTTTTCTCCTGCTTTGCTGATTTTTTAGTCTGGGTTGACCTTCAGCAAATGCATAGTGGTTTTACACAGAGGACAACTGTGGGAACTGAACTTTTGACAGCTTTTCAGCTCTTGTGTTTCTGAAACTGGACTGGCAATGCTTTGTCTTTTGTAAGAGATAAAAGTTTCCTTTGAGAATATCCAAAGAAATAACCATTGAGAGGACCAAACAAAGCCACCATCCAGCCCTGCTGCCCCCCATCCCCCCCAAAAAATGGCTCAATGTTGCAGGAAGGCTAAGGGAATCAGGCACCTTGGCGTTGAAACGTGAAGGGAATCGGTAGCCCGGCAGGGGGCAGTGGCGCTTGGAGCTGTGGCTCCATCTGCTGGTTGAGACGGAGTCTTAGTCCTTTAAAATTGAGTGTATGCTTTTCAGTGTTGACCTTTGTTGATGCCATTGCTTTAAAAAAAAAAGTGGGAGGAATATGAGAGAACACACATCAAGGCAAAATCCCAGATTCTAGTACTTTTATTTATTTTTTATTTTATTTAATTTTTTTTTCATTTTAACATCTTTATTGGAGTATAATTGCTTTACAATGGTATGTTAGTTTCAGCTTCACAACAAAATGAATCAGTTATATATATACATATGTTCCCATATCTCTTCCCGCTTGCGTCTCCCTCCCTCCCACCCTCCCTATCCCACCCCTCCAGGCGGTCACAAAGCACCGAGCTGATCTCCCTGTGCTATGCGGCTGCTTCCCACTAGCTCTCTACCTTATGTTTGGTAGTGTATATATGTCCATGCCTCTCTCTCGCTTTGTCACCGTTTACCCTTCCCCCTCCCCATATCTTCAAGTCCATTCTCTAGTAAGTCTGTGTCTTTATTCCTGTTTCACCCCTAGGTTTTTCATGACATTTTTTTTCTTAAATTCCATATATATGTGTTAGCATACGGTTTTTGTTTTTCTCTTTCTGACTTACTTCACTCTGTATGACAGACTCTTGGTCTATCCACCTCATTACAAATAGCTCAATTTCGTTTCTTTTTATGGCTGAGTAATATTCCATTGTATATATGTGCCACATCTTCTTTATGCATTCATCCGATGATGGACACTTAGGTTGTTTCCATCTCTGGGCTATTGTAAATAGAGCTGCAATGAACATTTTGGTACATGACTCTTTTTGAATTATGGTTTTCTCAGGGTATATGCCCAGTAGTGGGATTGCTGGGTCATATGGTAGTTATATTTGTAGTTTTTTAAGGAAGCTCCATACTGTTCTCCACAGTGGCTGTATCAATTTACATTCCCACCAACAGTGTGAGAGGGTTCCCTTTTCTCCACACCCTCTCCAGCATTTATTGTTTCTAGATTTTTTGATGATGGCCATTCTGACTGGTGTGAGATATATCTCATTGTAGTTTTGATTTGCATTTCTCTAATGATTAGTGATGTTGAGCATTCTTTCATGTGTTTGTTGGCACTCTGTATATCTTCTTTGGAGAAATGTCTATTTAGGTCTTCTGCCCATTTTTGGATTGGGTTGTTTGTTTTTTTTGTTATTAAGCTGCATGAGCTGCTTATAAATTTTGGAGATTAATCCTTTGTCAGTTGCTTCATTTGCAAATACTTTCTCCCATTCTCAGTGTTGTCTTTTGGTCTTGTTTATGGTTTCCTTTGCTGCGCAAAAGCTTTTAAGTTTCATTAGATCCCATTTGTTTACTTTTGTTTTTATTTCCATTTCTCTAGGAGGTGGGTCAAAAAGGACCTTGCTGTGATTTATGTCATAGAGTGTCCTGCCTATGTTTTCCTCTAAGAGTTTGATAGTTTCTGGCCTTACATTTAGGTCTTCAATCCATTTTGAGCTTATTTTTGTGTATGGTGTTAGGGAGTGATCTAATCTCATACTTTTACATGTAGCTGTCCAGTTATCCCAGCACCACTTATTGAAGAGGGTGTCCTTTCTCCACTGTACATTCCTGCCACCTTTATCAAAGATAAGGTGTCCATATGTGCGTGGGTTTATCTCTGGGCTTTCTATCCTGTTCCATTGATCTATCTTTCTGTTTTTGTGCCAGTACCATACTGTCTTGATTACTGTAGCTTTGTAGTATAGTCTGAAGTCAGGAAGCCTGATTCCTCCAGCTCCGTTTTTCGTTCTCAAGATTGCTTTGGCTATTCGGGGTCTTTCGTGTTTCCATACAAATTGCAAAATTTTTTGTTCTAGTTCTGTGAAAAATGCCAGTGGTAGTTTGATAGGGATTGCATTGAATCTGTAGATTGCTTTGGGTAGTAGAGTCATTTTCACAATGTTGATTCTTCCAATCCAAGAACATGGTATATCTCTCCATCTATTTGTATCATATTTAATTTCTTTCATCAGTGTCTTATAATTTTCTGCATACAGGTCTTTTGTCTCCTTAGGTAGGTTTATTCCTAGATATTTTATTCTTTTTGTTGCAATGGTAAATGGGAGTGTTTTCTTGATTTCACTTTCAGATTTTTCATCCTTAGTGTATAGGAATGCCAGAGATTTCTGTGCATTAATTTTGTATCCTGCTACTTTACCAAATTCATTGATTAGCTCTAGTAGTTTTCTGGTAGCATCTTTAGGATTCTCTATGTATAGTATCATGTCATCTGCAAACAGTGACAGCTTTACTTCTTCTTTTCCGATTTGGATTCCTTTTATTTCCTTTTCTTCTCTGATTGCTGTGGCTAAAACTTCCAAAACTATGTTGAATAAGAGTGGTGAGAGTGGGCAACCTTGTCTTGTTCCTGATCTTAGTGGAAATGCTTTCAGTTTTTCACCATTGAGGATGATGTTGGCTGTGGGTTTGTCATATATGGCCTTTATTATGTTGAGGAAAGTTCCCTCTATGCCTACTTTCTGCAGGGTTTTTATCATACATGGGTGTTGAATTTTGTCAAAAGCTTTCTCTGCATCTATTGAGATGATCATATGGTTTTTCTCCTTCAGTTTGTTAATATGGTGTATCACGTTGGTTGATTTGCATATATTGAAGAATCCTTGCATTCCTGGAATAAACCCCACTTGATCATGGTGTATGATCCGTTTAATGTGCTGTTGGATTCTGTTTGCTAGTATTTTGTTGAGGATTTTTGCATCTATGTTCATCAGTGATATTGGCCTGTGGTTTTCTTTCTTTGTGACATCCTTGTCTGGTTTTGGTATCAGGGTGATGGTGGCCTCGTAGAATGAGTTTGGGAGTGTTCCTCCCTCTGCTATATTTTGGAAGAGTTTGAGAAGGATAGGTGTTAGCTCTTCTCTAAATGTTTGATAGAATTCGCCTGTGAAGCCATCTGGTCCTGGGCTTTTGTTTGTTGGAAGATTTTTAATCACAGTTTCAATTTCAGTGCTTGTGATTGGTCTGTTCATATTTTCTATTTCTTCCTGATTCAGTCTTGGCAGGTTGTGCATTTCTAAGAATTTGTCCATTTCTTCCAGATTGTCCATTTTATTGCCATAGAGTTGCTTGTAGTAACCTCTCATGATCTCCTTTATTTCTGCAGTGTCAGTTGTTACCTCTCCTTTTTCATTTCTAATTCTATTGATTTGAGTCTTCTCCCTTTTTTTCTTGATGAGTCTGGCTAGTGGTTTATCTATTTTGTTTATCTTCTCAAAGAACCAGCTTTTAGTTTTATTGATCTTTGCTATTGTTTCCTTTATTTCTTTTTCATTTATTTCTCATCTGATTTTTATGATTTCTTTCCTTCTGCTAGCTTTGGGGTTTTTTTGTTCTTCTTTCTCTAATTGCTTTAGGTGCAAGGTTAGGTTGTTTATTCGAGATGTTTCCTGCTTCTTAAGGTGGGCTTGTATTGCTATAAACTTCCCCCTTAGAACTGCTTTTGCTGCATCCCACAAGTTTTGGGTCGTTGTGTCTCTATTGTCATTTGTTTCTAGGTATTTTTTGATTTCCTCTTTGATTTCTTCAGTGATCACTTCATTATTAAGTAGTGTATTGTTTAGCCTCCATGTGTTTGTATTTTTTACAGATCTTTTCCTGTAATTGATATCTAGTCTCATGGCATTGTGGTCAGAAAAGATACTTGATACAATTTCAATTTTCTTAAATTTACCAAGGCTTGATTTGTGACCCAAGATATGATCTATCCTGGAGAATGTTCCATGAGCACTTGAGAAAAATGTGTATTCTGTTGTTTTTGGATGGCGTGTCCTATAAATATCAATTAAGTCCATCTTGTTTAATGTATCATTTAAAGCTTGTGTTTCCTTATTTATTTTCATTTTGGATGATCTGTCCATAGCTGAAAGTGGAGTGTTTAAGTCCCCTACTATGAATGTGTTACTGTCGATTTCCCCTTTTATGGCTGTTAGTATTTGCCTTATGTATTGAGGTGCTCCTATGTTGGGTGCATAAATATTTACAGTTGTTATATCTTCTTCTTGGATTGATCCCTTGATCATTATGTAGTGTCCTTCTTTGTCTCTTTTAATAGTCCTTATTTTAAAGTCTATTTTGTCTGATATGAGAATTGCTACTCCAGGTTTCTTTTGGTTTCCATTTGCATGGAATATCTTTTTCCATCCCCTAACTTTCAGTCTGTATGTGTCTCTAGGTCTGAAGTGGGTCTCTTGTAGACAGCATATATAAGGGTCTTGTTTTTGTGTCCATTCAGCCAATCTGTGTCTTTTGGTGGGAGCATTTAGTCCATTTACATTTAAGGTAATTATTGATATGTATGTTCCTATTCCCATTTTCTAAATTGTTTTGGGTTTGTTATTTTAGGTCTTTTCCTTCTCTTGTGTTTCTTGCCTAGAGAAGATCCTTTAGCATTTGTTGTAAAGCTGGTTTGGTGGTGCTGAACTCTCTCAGCTTTTGCTTGTCTGTAAAGGTTTTAATTTCGCCATCAAATCTGAATGAGATCCTTGCTGGGTAGAGTAGTCTTGGCTGCAGGTTTTTCTCCTTCATCACTTTCAGTATGTCCTGCCAGTCCCTTCTGGCTTGTAGGGTTTCTGCTGAAAGATCAGCTCTTAACCTTATGGGGATTCCCTTGTGTGTTATTTGTTGTTTTTCCCTTGCTGCTTTTCATATGTTTTCTTTGTATTTAATTTTTGACAGTTTGATTAATATGTGTCTTGGCATATTTCTCCTTGGATTTATCCTGTATGGGACTCTCTGTGCTTCCTGGACTTGATTAACTATTTCCTTTCCCATATTAGGGAAGTTTTCAACTGTAATCTGTTCAAATATTTTCTCAGTCCCTTTCTTTTTCTCTCTTCTTCTGGAACCCCTATAATTCGAATGTTGGTGCGTTTAATGTCCCAGAGGTCTCTGAGACTGTCCTCAGTTCTTTTCATTCTTTTCTCTTTATTCTGCTCTGCAGTAGTTATTTCCACTATTTTATTGTCCAGGTCACTTATCCGTTCTTCTGCCTCAGTTATTCTGCTATTGATCCCATCTAGAGTATTTTTCATTGCATGTATTGTGTTGTTCATCATTGTTTGTTTCATCTTTAGTTCTTCTAGGTCCTTGTTAACTGTTTCTTGCATTTTGTCTATTCTATTTACAAGATTTTGGATCATCTTTACTGTCATTATTCTGAATTCTTTTTCAGGTAGACTGCCTATTTCCTCTTCATTTGTTAGGTCTGGTGGGTTTTTATCTTGCTCCTTCATCTGCTGTATGTTTTTCTGTCTTCTCATTTTGCTTATCTTACTGTGTTAGGGGTCTCCTTTTTGCAGGCTGCAGGTTCGTAGTTCCTGTTGTTTTTTGTGTCTGTCCCCAGTGGCTAAGGTTGGTTCAGTGGGTTGTGTAGGCTTCCTGGTGGAGGGGACTAGTGCCTGTGTTCTGGTGGATGAGGCTGGATCTTGTCTTTCTGGTGGGCAGGTCCACGTCTGGTGGTGTGTTTTGGGGTGTCTGTGGACTTACTATGATTTTAGGCAGCCTCTCTGCTAATGGGTGGGGCTGTGTTCCTGTCTTGCTAGAGTTGTTTGGCATAGGATGTCCAGCACTGTATCTTGCTGGTCGTTGAGTGAAGCTGGGTGCTGGCGTTGAGATGGAGATCTCTCGGAGATTTTTGCTGTTTGATGTTATGTGCAGCTGGGAGGCCTCTTGTGGACCAGTGTCCTGAAGTTGGCTCTCCCACCTCAGAGGCACAGCACTAACTCCTGGCTGCAGCACCAAGAGCCTTTCATCCACACGGCTCCTTACTTTGGGATGACTCGTTGTCTATTCAGGTATTCCACAGATGCAGGTACATCAAGTTGATTGTGGAGCTTTAATCCGCTGCTCCTGAGGCTGCTGGGAGAGATTTCCCTTTCTCTTCTTTGTTCTCAAGCTCCCAGGGGCTCAGCTTTGGATTTGGCCCCGCCTGTGCGTGTAGGTCGCTGGAGGGCGTCTGTTCTTCGCTCAAACAGGACCGGGTTAAAGGAGCCGCTGATTCGGAGGCTCTGGCTCACTCAGGCCCGGGGGGGGGGGTGTTGGTCACGGAGTGCGGGGCAGGCCTGCGGCGGCAGAGGCCAGAGTGACGTTGCTAGCCTGACGTGTGCTGTGCGTTCTCTCGGGGGAGTTGTCCCTGGATCCCGGGACCCTGGCAGTGGCGGGCTGCCCAGGCTCCCCGGAAGGCGGTGTGGATAGTGACCTGTGTTCGCACACAGGCTTCTTGGTGGCGGCAGCAGGAGCCTTAGCATCTCCTGTCCGTCTCTGGGCTCCGCACTTTTAGCCGCGGCTCGCACCCGTCTCTGGAGCTCTCTTAAGCAGCGTTCTTAATCCCCTCTCCTCGCGCACCAGGAAACAAAGAGGGAAGAAAAAGCCTCTTGCCTCTTCGGCAGGTCCAGACTTTTTCCCCGGACTCCCTCCCGGCTAGCCGCGGTGCACTAAGGCCCTGCAGGCTGTGTTCACACCGCCAACCTCTCCCGGTCCTCTCCCTGCGCTCCGACGGAAGCCGAGCCTCTGCTCCCAGCCCCACCTGCCCCGTCGGGCGAGCAGACAAGCCTCTCGGCTGGTGAGTGCCGGTCGGCCCCAATCCTCTGCGCTGGAATCTTTCCGCTTTGCCCTCCGCACCCCTGTTGCTGTGCTCTCCTCCGCAGCTCCGAAGCTCCCCCACTCCGCCACCCGCAGTCTCTGCCCGCGAAGGGGCTTCCTAGTGTGTGGACACTTTTCCTCCTTCACAGCTCCCTCCCGCTGGTGCAGGACCTGTCCCTATCCTTTTGTCTCTATTTTTTTCTTTTGCCCTAACCAGGTGCGTGGGGGGTTTCCTTGCCTTTTGGGAGGTCTGAGGTCTTCTGCCAGCGTTCAGTAGGTGTTCCGTAGGAGTTGTTCCACGTGTAGATGTATTTCTGGTGTATCTGTGGGGAGGAAGGTGATCTCCGAGTCTTACTCTTCCGGCATCTTCCCGGAAGTCCCCATCTAGTACTTTTAAAGTAACAGCACTTTTTCCTTTGAATTGTATTTTTTTTAAATTACATCCTTAAATAAGTCATGGGGATGTAACGTACAGCATGGTGACTTTGGTTAATAATACTGTAGTTCATATTTGAAAGTTGCTAAGAGATTAGATGTTAAAAGTTCTCATCTCAAAAACAAAAGTTCTGTACCTATATGTGGTGATGGTAAACTAGACTTTGTGATCATTTCACAACATATACAAATCAAATCATGTTGTACACCTGAACTAACAATGTTGTATGTCATCTGTACCTTGATTTTTTAAAAAGTTCAAGAAAATCATATTCTTTCCAAGTAAGCAACTAATGCGGAATAATTTGAATGCTAATCCCATAAAACTTAATACATAAATACTAACCTGATGTGGATAAGGCGAAAGAAACAACTTTTCATTGTTGGAATTCATGCATCCCTCTTGTTTTTACCCTATTATTTTTAACCCAAAGCTTAAAAAATGTCATATTACAAACAAGAATTCTTACTAGAAAGTTCAGTACCCAGTGAAGGTCATGCACTGTTTTAGACCCTATGTCACATTATAGACAAGGTCTTATTAAAAGATCCTTTTCTCTTTCTCTCTTCAACATGGACACAACCAACAGACATACCGGAAAAAGCCAATGAAGAAAGATGGGGAAGACCCACATGCAGGGCAAGAAGTTAAGAATGGCTTTTCCAAAGCCTACTTCACTGCGACAAATGGAATAACAAACAAGAAAGCACAATAAATGCTGAGTAAGACAAAGCATATATAATAGCCTAACAGATTCGCTTGTTTTAAAGCAGAGACTGAATTGAAAGTTATATATGTTTTAGCATAAACTAATTTGAGTTTATAAATCATTTGTACCGGGAATGTATTAATATATTGCTAATAGGTTAATCTGTTGAAATGCTTCCATCAGCAGTGAGGTGACAACTCTGCAGACCTCAGAACTGGTGCGACTTCTCTCCTTCCTGCACTGACCTAACCCCTCACCAGACACTGTCTTGATAAAGCCTTCTGCACCTACAAAGCCAGGACACAGGGAGCACTGTTTCTCACAGCAAGTCTGCAAATAAGAAGTTAGAGTTTTGTTCAGATTTAAAATGTTTAAAACAAAATGTTAATTGTCTTCTAAATACAGGCTATGCTCTAATATATCTTCAGCAATAACTCTCAGTACATAAAGTAATCAGGTCCATTTGTTCCTTTACGAATCAACCCCAGAAAATACTCAAATGGTCACATAAATGGAAAACCCAGCAAAACTTTTCTCTCTCGTCGGTCTCTGGAGTGTCATGTCAGATTCCCACAACTACTCCTAATTCTCAACTTAGTGACATGGTAATAAAGTTTGTATTTTTTTTTTTTTTTTACTTTGAAGAAAAATCTTCTACCAAACCTTCACAGCTCAGGGGCTTGGGTAGGAGTAGTTCCTCAGTTTTAATTGGGTTTCCTTAATTATTCATATATTCACATCTACCTCCGATGTTAAGGTGCCCCAGGTTAGGATACAGATGCAATACTCAGTTTTAAAAGCAGGAACTGACTTGCCCATTTCCTTTCTGACAAGGACTCGAGTCCATTCTTAGAATGATATGTCACTGGACTATCAATAAGTCAGAATTAATGAGCATCGGGGGCAAAATAGACATTGAACTTGCCGACGATTTCTTATGAGCCTCCTTGTGAGTATCATCCCCAAATACTTGCTGTGAGTATCATCCCCAAATACTTGCTGTCACTCTTTGCAGGTTACGTTACTGATAATAGGAAAAGAGGGCTATGGGAAGGTGCTGGCACCGAACCACGGGCTGGGAACGAGCCACAACGGAAAGCACCAGTGTGGCAAACTCGGCGCTTCCTTTCCCTGCTCCAAGTAACACGAGCTCCACTGAGAAGCACGGGAGCAGAGGAAGGTTAGCAGGACCCTCTCCCTTCTCCCAGCGGTGGGGCTATTACTTACTATTAAATTGTCCCAAGAATGGAAACTGAGGATGTTTTCTGAAGATCTGATGAAGATTGATATACTGTAACATTTTTATACCCTATAAAACAAGATTTGCCAACTTTGACGCTTTATCTTCTTTCCTACCTTATTTTAAGAAGTTTTTAGGTCATAACGTGGGTATCAGAGGCTTAAGTGCCAGAAAGGCATTTTCACCATTGCCCCAACACATTACAGTCTGTTTGGGAACGACTTTGTCCTTTTGGGGGCATTTCTTTTTTTTTATGAGTGTTTGGGAAAAATTTTTTTAAACTACAGGAAAACAAAACAACACACTTCGGTACTGACACACACACTGAGGAAACCAACTCTTCTGTTTCCTGTAAAAGCCCCTTGGGATTCTGCCGCACTGAAAGGTGACTGACCTTAGTCCAGTCTTCACAGTGAGGGCATCGTGCCCTGTAGCCCCTTCGCTGCCAGTTGACCCATTTCTACCAAACAGACATCTTCTGTCTGATGCCCCCTTACTCTTGGATCTTTCTAAATAGCTTTTTAAAACTGACTTGCTTTAGGGTGCTTAATCTCCGCTTCCATCACATCATACCTGCACGGTTATACGTCTCGTTCTCTCCCAGAAACTCCCTTTAAAACAAGGGCTCGCTTCGAGCATGGCTCAGCACTCCTCTGTGACAGAACCCGCGACAGACTGAGGACGAAGCACCCTGGAGCAGCTGGGCTCTAGTTCAGTTTTACGTCTCAGACGTGAGCTAAAATCTGTTACCAAAGTGCACTCACCGCAGGTAAAAATGAGACTCAGAAGACAGACATCACTGGTCAGTCACTGGCTCCAGCGTATGTTTAATCATCAGTGAGGCCCTGGGCTCACCACTTGGCCTCATGCCTGCAGTTCTGGGTGCTTTGATGGGCTTCATATCTGCACAACACGGAGGGCAGCATCCTTCAGCCGAAGGAGAAAGCGCAGGAAACCTCTCTGATCAAAGGAAAAAACTTGGTTTACACTTTCAAGCTCAAATTTGGCTAGAGGTTTCAGGATGCTTATTTCCAACTTGGTCTTTAATTCTAGAGAAGCTTAATGAAACACTTATTGCCTTAAACCATTCAAGGGCTGGTAAAAAAAAAAAAATACAGAGCTATATAAAGTCTTAGTCACAAAAATTGAGTCAGGTAAATGTCTTCACCTGTTTCTAAGTGTTACAATTTTAAACGTTTACTTTTAATGTGATTTTCCTAAAGCACAGCTTTAAAAAAAATCTGTATAATTTGTTAAAAAAAGAAATGTTTTTTCCCCAAATAAATTTTCTCTTACTCATAGGTATGAAAACATTTAAATGAATATTGTAAGCATATATGTTGCTAATTCCAATTTTTTTAAGTAACAAAATGGAATGTTATTTAATGGAGTTAAATATAGAAATTTCAACCCATTGAAATTATATACTGAACTATTTAGGCACACTGTGCAGCGGGGAAGTCCTCCCCATTAGAGAAGTATTTTTAAGGCAAAATGCTGTTTCCTGTGATGGAGAACTAGCTCTTTGTGTAAGAGACCAGTCTAGTTCTTTCCAGTATTTCCATATCATTTTATGTTTCTGGGGACTTCCTTATTTGGAAAATAAGGATATCACTTTTTTGGTTTTCCTTCCTTTGAAAATACTTAGATGTTAAGAACGTATCATGATTGGGGCAGCCGGGGAGGCAAGAGAAGCCATTTTTCTTTGTAGATAAAAAGCATTCTGTATAATTGTTATATAATAAATTGATTTGTACACTAAAGTATGTTGTGATTCTTTTTGTTTGGTTCAAAGAAGTTTAAAATGTGTTCTACATTCTGTTGCAAGTGACCTATTACTCAGGAATTTTTTAAAGTGACATTTTAGCAGTTAATTTTAGATGTTGAATTCAGTAAGCAGTGGGCTTTTATGTAACATTGTTACCTTTACGTAGTATTCATACACCAAGTTAAACTATTTCAGAAAATGGTCATTCATAAGGAAAAGTTAAGACCAATTAGCTAAGCAGAGGATATAAGGGTTACCACAAAAACCGCTTTACAGGGTAACCCGGGCAGGAAAACTGGATTGGCTGGAGAGAGAAGATTAGGCACAAACAGCATGGTACCATGCTCTGCAGCCCTGGCCTCTCCCGTCGCAGAGACGGGCAGACGGGAGGCCACCGCAGCTCAGGAGTAGAGGCATGTGAGCTGAGGCTTGACCTTGGTGAAGCCTGGCAGAGACTTAAGGGCGTGGAGCCCTCTCTGCATGGGGCTAAAGAGCCTCCCCTTAATCTGCTGGGATTTCATTATTTTAAACAACGGGTGGAACCAATTCATTAAAGCACAGTAACTGTCGTTGCAAACTAGCAGCTGCTTATACATGATAAACGTTCACCTAAGTAAGTTTTAGTGTCTCCGAATAAGGGAAAGTTCAGTGTGTTTTTATTATTAAATTTATTATTACTACTTAAGTTCATTATTTAGGTTTTCTTCAAAATCAAATTACATTCACATTAAAGAAGAGTTCTACTCCAGGGCAGGTAAAGAAATAATCACTCTCATGACACCTAAACTACACTCCACCTAAAATATCCCTTGACCTTCAGTAAGTAACACATGACTTTCAGTCATGGGGGGAGAAAAAGAAGCTACTGATTTGTAGGTCATTTTTCTGTCTTGAGAAGCTGCGTTGAGGGAACCCTGGGATGACACTAAGGACACGTAAATCTGAAAGTCCTACCCTCATTGAGCGCTCTGTAAATGGAGTCAGTATGGCTCTTACGGGCAACCCACTGGGAGCCCATTATGATGCCATCTGAGGCCAAGTCCCCTGTGGCAGCCCAGCTGGGGTGAGACAGCACAGCCCTCGTGGGCGCTCTCCAAGCTCCGGCACGTACCATGGCATTTGCACGCACCAGTCTGTTCCCTTGAGATGGGGCGGTACTCTTGTGCTTGCCAATTACCACCACGCAGCCTTTTACACTTGGCCTGTGAACCTAGCTGACCCCGGGAGGCACCTCAATTCGTGAGATCTGAGCACTGAAAAAAAATTCTGCACAGTTTTGCCTGGACTGATGTCATGTACTTCGAGGGAAATGAACTTTCCTGTTGACTGTGACCCCAATGATAAATATTACGAGTGGCAAATTTCTCTGAAAGATTTAAGCCCTCTACCAAAGATAGTCCATGTAGAACTAGGCTTTTTTTTTTTTTTTTTAAGGCTAGTTTAATCCTATGGGCTTTGATAGACTCTACTAGAAATAGTAACGTTCAATTGCAAAGCTCATCAACCCTTACCTTCCCAGTGCTGTATATTACACTCGGGATACAGAAGTGACCCAGATGAAATACGTGCCCTTAGAGAACGTAGATGGAGAAACGTTTAATTATACAATAACAGAAGTACTGAAAACAGCTTACCTCGAAAACTTTCCCAAAGGAGACAGTGCCTGAGCTGTCTTGATGGGTGAGGAATTCTCCAAACAGACAAGGAGGAAACTTTGTCCAAGGAAACTCCAGAGGTTAAACACCCAGGACTCTAATGGGAGTCACGATCCCCTCCACAATGCTGAGGCACCTCCTCCAGTGCCCCCCACGTGCCAGGCATCGCACTAGGGTTTGGAATAAAATGGTGAAGAGATCAGACAAGGTATCTGCTCAAAGAGCTCTCATCCAGTGGGCACCCCCTAGAGGGAAAACGGGGCTTATCACAAAATGGTAAGAATGTGCTGTTTATGCTGTTAAACATGTCAGGATTCAGTCTCCCCTCGTTCACGTGGGGAACCAAAGATGAATGCGAGGCCACTGTTTATTCCTGATTCAGCTCACAACACCGTGCTACCACTCCTGGCTCGAGAAAAATGACCAAGACAACTAAGACACCATCACCGAGTGAGAATAATCACAATTTTGAAGTCTATTTGAAGTTTTTTCTTCTTTTGATAACCAAAAAAGACAAACGATTGCACTGTTTATTAGTGTCCAAGCTGAGAAGCAGAACCACTAGGTGATACCCACATATATCCCTACAGAATTTGACCTTACACAGCTGTGCGAGTGATTAAGCAGCCTCTGTAAGGCTGTTGTCGTCAGGTCTGATGTTGGAGCTTGAAGTCTACACGGCAGACAGTCAGGAAGAGGGGATAGATTTGGAGTGGGGAAGACCTGAGAGCAAGCCCAGAGCTGGAGCTCCCGAGGACAGACTGCCCGCCCAGCTGCCTCTGACCTTGGGGATGAGGGTGACCTGCAAAAGCCAGGGCGTGTGTCACAGAGCTATGCACACACCTGGCCCAGAGGAGGAGCTGACAGAGGATCAGGGGAAGGCGGAGTAGCTGCAGGCCCAGCATCTGCCTCAGGGCACTGAGGGGAGTCAGCAGACAGGCCACAGGGCATGTGCACACAAAATGGCAAACCCGCTACTCTGCCCTGCAAGCCTCCCACTGGACTCTCTCTGTGGTCCACTGTCACCAGAAAAGTACAGGAGCAGGGATTCTGGGAAATTCAGGTCAGCCTAGCCGACACATTACACAGCCACCATGTCCCGTTATAAACAATTAAAAATGCCTGTGCCACATAAAGAAGGAAATCCAGTGACCCAATGAAAAAGGCAAGCCCCTAGCTTACCTGAATTCCCGGTAAGAGGAGTTTCAGCCAGTAGTGACCAGTGCTCTGGAACGCAGACAGCATTTGTTTCTCTGTTATCAGGTCAGTAATAATGACCATATCATAAATGGGAGAATCAAATGGTTAAATGGCCAGAAACATAAGAGCCTGACCAGGTACAGCGGGGCCTCCGCTCAACAGACCCTAACCCACGTGACAACAAGTTTTTCCAGCTTTCCTTGACCAAAGGCAAAGCTGAGTTTTTTTCGTGTTGGAGATTTACTGCTTTACTTAACATACTAGTTTTCTAGCACCGAAATTCCGAACTGACACTGTCCACATATTCTGACCACTCCGACCCCCTGCCCACCTTGCTCACACACGCTCACACACACACACACACACTTCATTCCTTAGGCTCCTTGGAGAGGTCTCAGCTACACTGGTTTTGAGACACCCTGTATCAGTCAGGATTCTCCAGAGAAAGAGAACCAATAGGATATACATGTAGATATCCTGACTTACAAAATATATGTATAAGTAACTTACAGATGGGGGAGAGATATTTTCCAGCAATTGGCTCCCAAAATTGTGGGAGTTGGCACGTGTGAAATCTGCAGGGCTGGCCAATAGGCTGGAACTCGGGCAGAATTTCTATGCTGCAATCTTGAAACAGAAACTGCTTCTTCCAGCAACCTCAGTCTTTGCTCTTAAGGCCTTCAACTGATTGAACGAGGCCCACCCACTTTATGGAGGGTAATCTGCTTTACTCAAAGTCCACTGAGTTAAATGTTAATCACGTCTAAAAACGAAGTTAATTAAACACTTTTATACTCTATAAAGCTTACAACAATATACTATAACATAGCTCATTAAAAATTTTTCAAGAAAGATGATGACAAATTGGGGTTGTAAAGGTTGCTTTAGGCTGATTAAACTATAAATAAGCTATATTATGTAACTTAATTATATAAGGTATAAGCTGGTTTTCAGTCTACAGTCTTTAATTGTACTTATCCAATCATGAGCAAAGTTACTTTGCAGATGGCCTGAACTTATGTAGGTTTCATTTTCCTAAAATAAATTCACTCAACTGTATATACAACTTCATGCACCAGACTTTATTAGAGCATTTAGTAATTACTGAAAGATGAATATTTCTCCTCTGCTAAAGCTGGTAGTTTTGTTAAAGTTCTACAGAAACTAGAACATTTGCAGATCAAATGAAAGAGTAACTATTTCAAAATACAACACCATTTTCATCTGAGCTATGAAAATAAAAGTAAACCCTCCCTTAAAGAGATATACTAAGTAGTATATATACAGATGCTGAGGTTTCCCTGCCCCCAAATAACTTGAAGACACTTCTCAAAAATCAATTTTACTTTAAAAAATCATTAAAAAAAAAAAAAAAAAGCAAATCACTCCAAGTTGCTAAACATCCTGAATTTCTTATTCTCTGACGAAATTTTAATACAAAAGCTTAACCTTTGTAAACAAATGGACAAACTACCAACATATTACAGACTATTCCAACTTGACTGGTCTCAGGAATTCCGTTTGGAGTGAATGAGCACAGAGCATTAAGGCACCGCTTCTGTGGCTTGAGGTAGATTTATATCCTTCCCATGGCTCAGACTGGTGGAAAAGGAACAGGAGAACAGTAGTTAGTGGAGCCTGAACTAGCCCCTTCCTGGTCTCTAGAACTCAGCACGCCAAAATGAATGTCACTCCTTTTCATCCTCTCCATCCCTAACTCAGATATTCACTGAAGTTGCATCTTACATGGCCACTGGAAGCTAAGGTCAGTCAGTGCAATGGGGGAAACTGCCCGCGGTCAAAATCGCTCTCAAAATTCTCTTAAACGTGCTGCTTTCAAGACACACATGCCATCTCCTGATAGTCTAATGCACTAGGTTATTTTTCCCTCTGGTGTTGGAGAAAAGACAGCTATTTCTTGGGTGAAGGACCAGATAAAGTGGCTGGGCTGGCTTTCGGGGCCACCTTGTATGAAAAAAAATGCATGTTGTTAATAACCAGGTTGTCACTGAGCTCAGCTGGATGCTCACACAAGAGGTAGGTAGGAGCTGATGTCAACTGAGGCAACACAGTCTCCCATCCTCATGCAAACACCAGGGCACATGCTCGTTGAGAAGAATGGCAGACAGAATCACCTGTGCAATTTATTTCTCCATTTTTTCCTGTGTTCAGCACATATAATTTAATTTAGGCATGACTGACATTACCGGTTCCCTATCCAACATCTGTTCTCCCCTTCTTCCTTATTAACAGAACCCCACTTTGCGGGAGGACAGTAATATGCTCAGTTAGATTCTTGCCACTCCAGATTCCCTTGTAACTAGGGGGGTTTACGTTACTCAACAAGATGGAGACAAAAGTCTATTGGTTTGGCTTCTGTGAAAACTGTTTCCCTAATTTTAAAAATAAGGGGAGGGCTTCCCTGGTGGTGCAGTGGTTGAGAGTCCGCCTGCCGATGCAGGGGACGCGGGTTCGTGCCCCGGTCCGGGAAGATCCCACATGCCGCGGAGCGGCTGGGCCCGTGAGCCATGGCCGCTGAGCCTGCGCGTCCGAAGCCTGTGCTCCGCAACGAGAGAGGCCACAACAGTGACAGGCCCGCGTACCGCAAAAAAAAAAAAAAGGGGGGGAAGAAGGAGTTCCCTGGCGGTCCAGTGGTTAAGACTCCACACTTCCACTGCAGGGGGCATGGCTTTGATCCCTTCTTGGGGAACGAGGATCCCACGTGCCACGTGGCAGAGCCAAAAAAAAGTGGGCGGGGGGAGAATAGATTCTAGTGGCACACATCTTTTACCAAATCCTTCACCCATCCCCTTCTCCCTGCCTGGAGTATAGGAAGACATGCTTAGAAGCAGAGCTGCCATCCTGTGACCAAGAAGCCCAAAGCCACACGAAGGATGGCAAAGCAGAAGGCTAAAAGAACGTGGGTCCCTAACGACCACTTAGAGCTGCTGTTTCAGCCCTCCGGGCTGCTGCTCACAGGGCTAAAATTAAATCCCTATTTGGTTTAGCCGCTGGAGTCTGATTTCTCTTACATATGACCAACTGTAACACGTACATTTAATTCGCATTTGATCCAATTCCCCGCTAGGGCTGGGAATTCTAACATTCTTAGCCCGGATTAGTCCTTTACCCAGATCCTCTTTTAGTACTCTTCTGATTTGAAGATTTGTTATTTTTGTTTCCCCCAAATAAAATAGTAATGTCTTCCTGATAATGAAAGTCATTCAAGATATAGGTACAAGGGTATTCACTACAGATTTATTTGAAATAATAATTTAAAATAATCTAAATGTTCATCAATAGGAAATCACATGTATAAGTTATAGTAGGCCCATAAGCTAGAATACTTTACAGTTATTTAAAAAATGAGCAGATCCTTACTACTGACTTGGAAAGGAATCCTACTTCTGTTACTGAGAGAACAAAGGAAGAACAATACTCATAATATTTAGTATATCATTTGTCACTTAAAATATACATAATTAAACTTATAACGAGGTTTGTATATATCCTTACATAAACATAAAGAAAATATCTAGAAGAACATATACTAAACAGTAAGGAGATGGCTCTCTCTGGATCATAGATAAGAGGAAGGGTTAGGGAGAAGGGGAAAAGTTCACTCTTACTTTATAAATGTTATGCTGAGTTTATTACACAAAAGTAATTTGTATCTTGCACTAAATTCTAAAAATATAGAACAGCCTATATAGAAAGTAAAGTCACCTAAAATGTCACCACACAGAAATAACCACAGATGACATTTTGATGAATATCTTCGAGAATCTAGACCTCTTATTACATATGCATGTACTCACACGCTCTCATCTTCTGCAACACCACCCCATCCTTGGAAAATTCTTTCTCGCCCTCTTCTTTTTTTTTTTTTTCCTTTTTATAAATTTATTTATTTATTTTTGGCTGAGTTGGGTCTTCGTTGCTGCGCACGGGCTTTCTCTAGTTGCGGTGCATGGGCTTCTCATTGCGGTGGCTTCTCTTGTTGTGGAGCACACGCTCTTGGCACACGAGCTTCAGTAGTTGTGGCTCATGGGCTCTAGAGCGCAGGCTCAGTAGTTGTGGCACACTGTCTCAGTAGTTGTGGCCCGCAGGCTCAGTACCTGTGGCGCACGGGCTTCGTTGCTCCGCGGCACATGGGATCTTCCCGGACCAGGGCTCAAACCCGTGTCCCCTGCACTGACAGGTGGATTCGTAACCACTGCGCCACCGGGGAAGCCCTCTCGCCCTCTTCTGCTGGCTTCCTCTCCCTTATCAAACTTCAACACACTGGAGCAGCCCGAGAATTCTGTCCTGGAACAACTGCTCTCTATCACTGGTCCCTAAGTCAACTCATCCAGTCTCGTGCTCCAGCCCCTCTGCCGTGAGTTTCAGTCCTGAACATCCAGCTGCCCACCCGACAACTCCATCCAGACATTGAAGTCACAAATCAGATGTATGTGTCAAATCAAGTCTTCAATATCTATCCATATCCTACTCCCCCTACTCATAAAACCAGACCTTTCCTAGTCTTCACTATTTCCTCACACGACACCGATTGCCACCTCGCTGCTCAAGCCCCGAGCTGGAAGTTGTCCTTAATCCTGCTGTTTCCCCACCCACCACATCAAACCCACCAGCAACCCTTCCAGCTCCATGTGCCCCGGCACCTTGATCTGACTCCCCACACCAACACACACACGCCCTTGAGAACAGACAGTCCTTTACTTTTATCCCTTTCATTGCAACTAGAATCGAATCCAGTGTCCTTACTGTGGCCTGCAGGGCCCTAGGTGACCACCAGCACCACACCCGCCTTCTGACCTCATCTTATACCGCTACACCCTCACTCCTTTTGTTTGGCCCTCACTGAATTCCTAGAACATATGAAGCTGCTTACGGCCTCAGACGTCCTGTCCATTTCCTCCCAAGTGCCCTTGCCCCACTCTCCCACCAGTACTTCATCTCACCCATCAAGTTCGAACTCAAATTTCACTTCCTTTGGAAAGTTTGACTTGACTCTCCTCTTTCCATACTATCAGATTCTCTCACCTCACAGTTTTTTCCTTCTTAGCTTTACCACTATCGTGAATGCTTATCTGTTTAATTGTTTACCATCTACCTTCCTACTAGAATGTACTCCCTATGAGGTTGAGGACCTCTTGCCTACTGTTCTACCCCCAGGATCTAAGACAGTACCTGGTACCTAAAAGGCTCAACAGTTCATTGAGTGAGTGAACATATGAACATATGCACCCTCGTCTAACATTAAAAACAGATGGGGGGGCTTCCCTGGTGGTGCAGTGGTTAAGAATCTGCCCGCCAATGCAAGGGACACGGGTTCGAGCCCTGGTCTGGGAAGATCCCACGTGCCGTGGAGCAACTAAGCCTGTGCGCCACAGCTACTGAGCCTGTGCTCTGGAGCCCGTGAGCCACAACTACTGAGCCCACGCGCCACAAGTACTGAAGCCTGTGCGCCTAGAGCCCGTGCTCCACAAGAAAAGCCACCACCATGAGAAGCCCGCGCACCACAGCGAAGAGTAGCCCCCGCTCACCGCAACTAGAGAAAGCCCACACGCAGCAACAAAGATCCAATGCAGCCAAAAATAAAATAAATTTTAAAAAGTGTAAATTGGTACAATCTTTAAAAGAAAAAGTGGGATTTTGTTACAGAAGCTGCTTTGCAACAAGCTTTTACTTTTTGCTCATGTTGGACACCTTTCAAGTCAATATAATCTAAGTCATTCTTTTTGATGGCAACATGGTATGTCACACGAATGTATCAATCTACTTAACCAAACACTAGCTGGGCATCTAGATACATTCCAATATCTCCCTATTAGAGTAGTTTGTAATACATGTTGGTCTACATGTCTTTGCACAGTCCAATTTCATCTTTAAGGTCATTTCCTAGAAGTGGAATGACTGCTGTGTCAGAAATCTCAAATCACAACTTTGGACACTGAAGGAGTTTTTAGAAAACCACCCACTTCATTTACTCTCAAATAAAATGAAACGGAACACACGTTTTCAAAAGAGAAATACCAAATTCTTTAAGATAAATGAAATTACATTCTTATTAAAATGTATTTGGATATGGTCCACTTAGGGAATCTAATTCCAACCTCTAGCTTGAAGAAAATCTCAAAGTTGATATCTGCTCAACAAGCCCCGTTATTAAATGCTGTAGGAATGAACAAGATAGTATTTGAAGAATCTACCTGGGTGGGAGGGTGGCTGTCCTTAAAGTGACTGTGTCCAAAAACAGAAGAGGTGACAGTTGCTCTACACATTCCATATTTATTTACTCGGTGGGCCTGACAACACTGCCAGAAAGCTCTTGGAGTGGTAGCCCCATGAGCTACTGGCCAATCTGGGAAGCATTAGGGATCACAGTGGCAATTCTATAAACTCTCTCCTTTAAAAGTCTCTCAGAGTCAATCCTGTCTGGTTTCAAATCCCTCTTTCCCTTCGTAACTGCCAAAAGACAGCCGTTGTCACCCACACTGTCATCCGTTCTCACCAGCTGCTGGTTGTACATCTCCTCCTTTGTCCCAATCTACCCTTCTCCACCCTCCTGAGCTCTTCCTCTCTAGCCCCTACAACTCAATCTCTTGGCAACAAATTCCCCCAAATCCTCAGCCTCTTCCTGGAAGAAAATATCTCCTTGCCTCCTTCTTTTAACTAAAATGTGACTGACTTCTGATGGTACCACCCGTGATCATAAGTGAGGTTATTCCATGGGTCTCTCTGCAATTTTTCTTGTTTCGGTATTGCAATGCAAGACTCATTTTTTAAAAATTGAGAATTTTTATTCTCCTAGGTGCTAGAATACTTTCAGCAGCACTAAAGTGATCCCTCTTTAAAGGGCCGGTAGAATTCCTCTGTGATGCAATCTGGACCATATACATGTTTGTAGGGAAGTTCTTTAACAACTTTATTTCTTCTATGAATATTTGCCTATGTTTTCACATCTGTTTAGAAGTCTGTTTTATTAAATTGTATTTTTCTGGAAAACTGTCCATTTTTCCAGGTTCTCATCAAAACTTGGAGGTGTGTGGACAATTGAAAGTTAAAATGTTAGCAAATGAACTCTAGGTTCTGCTCCAACCACACAACCCTCCCCAGTCTTCCTTCTCTCAGTGGCAGCACGATCCGGTTGCTAGAAGACAGCAACCTAGGAGGCATATGCCTAACTCTCCTTCCTTTACCTACTGCTTCCATCTGTCAGTAATTTACTAATTCCAGCTCCCAAACATATCTGGAATCTCTCCATTTCTCACCCTCTCCAAAGGCCTCCAGTCAAGCTTTCCTCCTTTACTCTTCCCTCTTCCAATCGATTTCCAACATAGCAACTAGAAAGATTTTCTTAAAATATAAATCAGATTATATCACCATCACACCCAATGCCTTTGCTCAAACCCATCCATATTTTCCTTCACCCTTAGTATAAAGTTCAAACTCCTCAGCATGGTCACAGAGGGCTTCCCTGGTGGCCCAGTGGTTAAGACTCCACTCCGCCTGCCAATGCAGGGGACGCAGGTTCGAGTCCTGGTCCGGGAAGATCCCACATGCCGCAGAGCAACGAAGCCCATGCGCCACAACTACTGAGCCTGTGCTCTAGAGCCCACGAGCCACAACTACTGAAGTCCGCATGCCTAGAGCCCGTGTGCCTAGAGCCCGTGCTCCGCAACAAGAGAAGTCACCACAATACGAAGCCTGCGCACCGCAACGAAGACCCAATACAGCCATAAACAAACAAACAAACAAACAAACATGGTCACAGAGAGTCGGTCATGCTCCCAGCTTCATTTCAAGTAACTGTTCCCCTTATACTACTATGATCCAAGAACTTTCAGTTTCTCAAAGATGTCAAAGTTCTAGTGTGAACCTTTGGGACCCCGAAGGAGACTATGTTTCCAAAGATTTTGTGAGGTCAAAACTATTTTGGTAATAATGTTACTAGTACTAAGACATTATTTGCTTTCTTCATTCTTCCCCTCTCACAAATGTTCAGTGGTGTTTTCTAGGGGCCACGTGTTGTGTGGTGTCACAACGGATTGCATCCAGAGCATATATAAAGTCTTCTATTAAGCCAGACATTAAAGAGATTGCAAAAACATAAAACAATGCTACTCTTCTCAAATTTCTTGTTTCGAAAAGTCTGATTATTTTTCATAAAATTCTGTTATTTACATCAGTATGCAATGATTTATTACTGTTATTTTTAAATAAATACATTAAAAAACTCAGTCTCAATTTTTAATGTGGAAAATATTCACAGATATAACCCACAAAGCAAAAGCTCTCTGGGGATCCTCAATAAATTTTAAAAGTGTTAGGAGATCTTATTCCAACCAGTTTGAGAACCATTCATGACCAACCATGGGCATTCAGTGAAGAGATTTTAAATGGATATCCACTTTCATCATGTATAATGGTACATGGAAGACGATGTGTGTATGAAAGAACTTTGAAAATCTATAGACTATGCTGCCATTATTATTCATTATGTTAACTGGAGTAAATAGCAGAATGGATAACTCAAATTTTGACAGTTTTTGTTGTTCTGGTTTGAAATACATGATGTGATCAGAATTATACCCTTTGGGGGACTTCCCTGGCAGACGAGTGGTTAAGACTCTGAGCTTCCAATGCAGGGGGTGAGGGTTCGATCCCGGGTCATATATAATAAATATATGAATATAAATAAATAAATATAAATTTATCAAATATAAATAAATATTTTAAAAGAATATCATCCTTTTTAAAACCACGTGACTTACATTTCTGTGATAAAAGCGGATGCTCAACTGGTAGAGAAAGCTTTACCCATTATAACTTTATATAGGGATCCCTTTTGATTCAAGCAGGAAGAAAACACTAGAATTTCTCCCAGGGCACAGGCAGTGGAGCGAAGGGCTCCACTCTCCATTCCCCGAATCCCTACACTCTAGAAAGAGGAACAGTGGTCCAAACGGATAGAAGCAGCAGCCTCAGATTATAACTGACTAATCACAGTGAAAGGAACATGCAGCAAGATAAACCCACGTGTTGTTTGAAAATACATACACATGTTTAAAATATTTACATATATATAAGGTATATAGAATATGTTCTTTCAAGAACACAATTCAGTTTAAGTGAAAATCAACTGTTCACACAGAAACCTCTATTTTTCTTAAAATCTATTTTAATTTTTTAAAATACTGCTTAAAAACACTTTGTATCAAAAAACACTGAAATTCGGATGGTCCTGTTTATGCTTTTCAAAATGTATACTTCCTGAGCGATCTCCCAAACCACGCCCTGTGCCCAGAGAGTGCCGCGGAAGTGGCTGGTTAGTATCATCTAAGATGCTTCTAGAAAGAATGCTTGTTAAAAAAATAAATAAATAAATACCTCAGCAGCTGCAGTTCACAGAATGATTTCAGATCATCAGACTGTTTCCCCCAAAATTCCTAAAATTGAACAAAAGGTTGGTTGGTTGAAGCGGTTGACAGTTACTCTACCCGGGAACAGATCCTCTTAAGTCAAAGAGAATGTTCCAAGCAAAAAGAATTTACCAGAACATCCTCCTCAAGGCGTTGCAGACCCCCAATATCCTTCTCAAGATTGCTCAGTTCTTGAAGAACTAAAGTGTGAAACTGTTCTAGTTTATTCAGTCTGAAAAAAACAAAAGCAACGAATTTCACTGGGACCACTTGGCCGTGACACAAGACCTTTTTACTCTTATTGCAAAGATAACTTCATATTTTTCTCTAGATGGTTCTTGTCTTAAAAATATACATCTCCTTTCTCTTCTTTCCCCTTGGAAATGTTGTTTGTGAGGGATCCCAAGTCCATAAATTTGTTTTGAACCCAACACTTACCTGCACAGATGTATCTGGTTTAAAAGTTTTGTTAGGCAATCTGGTGCTTGCTTTGCAGTTTCTGAATAAAGTGGGCTCCTTCTGTACCTAAGCTAAACCATACAATAACAAAATGAGCATGTTTGGCTTAAACATAACTACCCACATTGGGTGTGGGCTTTGTATTAAAAAGATGTTGCCTGCACATAACATTCACAGCAAACATTATCACTGAAGAACTGTAATAAGACACCATGCCACACACTTTGTGTATTACCTCAGGTTTGATACCCATAAAGGACAATAAGCTAAAAATAGTAAAATTTATATTCAAGCTACTGATACACATATTGAATATCATGAACCAATTTCCATGATAAATTAGCTTACACTGGTACTGCAGAGAATAAGATTGGAGATCTTCCAAGTTAGTTCAATGAATCTATGTTAGGGTAAGATACTTTTCTCAAATGTGCTAATAAATAACTCAGTAGGGATTTATAAATAGTAGGACAAAATGGAGGGGATGGAACTGGTTTCAAAGTTCACCTTGCAGGCAAGGTTTTGTGACAGCCTATATGTGCGGTGTCTCAATTGGCCACCACTCGGCTGACCACCTGCCCACGGTCACCTCCTTCTTTCTCCCAGACACCTCTCTCATCCACATGCCCCCCCCCCCGCCGCCTTCTCTTCCTTGTCTATCACTGTGACCAAATCACTGCTTCCTGGTTGTCCAGTTTTCTGAGAATGCAATCAACAAAACCAAACCTTTCCATATCGGTCCATCTGGTCCCATGGTAGCAAATGGACATGGAATAGCTGTCTTATAAACCACAATTCACAAAGGCACTAAAGTCAGTGACCACAGCTAAGACAAACCTACCTCCCCAGAGACTCAGGGACACCTTCACACAGGAAGGACAACAATGGTATTAATGAATATGAACCTGTTACTTTAAACACACAGCGAGCTAGCTTTTCATTTTTAGTGGACCGTTACCTCGTATTTTCTTTTCAGTTCTCTAGTGAAGTTTTCAAAGGTGGTGATCATTGCAGAACCTTTCAAGTTCTCTGGAATAACTTTTAAGGATGAGGTAGAAATGCCTTCTGAACAAGAAGAATAGAACATTAAATAAAACTAACAAAGGTCTCAAAATAGGTATGCTCAGTCCCCCCGCTGCCCAGAGCGTGGACAGTCATCTGGAAGCACAGAGGCGATCCACAGCCGCCCCACTGGCTGCCCGGCTGGGACTGCAGCAGGGCTGACTCTGGCCGTGACCCACCAGCCCAGCTTGAGTCAAGAGTCCTCAGCGGATGCTTCCTGCTGCTTTCCACTAAAACTCACTCTCTGGCAAGTGCTCATTTCATCCAAACTTTCCCAGCACTTTAAATCGGAGCAACTGAGAGTACGGCTAAGAAGCAGGCTGAGGTGTTGTAAGAGGATTTTAGGAGGATGTGACGGGTAGGGCATTTCTAGGGGCAATGCTGGCATAACAGCTTCCGGGAGCCAAGGAGTTTTACGAGGGCTCATGAGGGGTCTGGCACTGTTCTAAGGGATGTGTATGTATCAACTCATTTAATTCTCACAAAATCCAAGTGAGACAGGCACTGTTAATGCCCACTTTTAACACGGATATCACGTAACGGGTGCGAGCTCACACTGACAGCGCCAGGATTGGAACCCGGGCTGCCTGGCTCTAAGCCACAGCCCTCTAGTACCTTAGGGCTTCCAAATCTGCCTTCTCGGAGCCTTTTGTTTCAAAGTATCATAGTGTCACTCATCCTGAAGGCCACCGCCACATATGCAGCCTTTTCAGATCAGTCTCCTTCATTTATACAGAGTGCATATTTTTAACTTAAAAATTTAGCTAATAATCATCACCTAAAGCAGAGACCTAGGCCCTGAAAATCGCCACTAAGAATTAAGAGGCAGAAATCAAATTGCCAGGAGGAGATAGTGCTTGCTTTTATCTACAATTTGTGCAGCAATGCACTTGTCTCTGAAAGGACAAAGTGCTTAGTTTTCAGGGTCCTGCAGCTACTACGATCTTAAAACTGTAACTGCCTCGTAATTCACGTTGGGACATTCAGGGCTTACACATTTGCCACATTCTTTCTTGACCGGCGGCTGGGTGCACAATGTTACCTGCCAAGTCTGTTTCTTCTGCCACCGAGGAAAGGCATCCTGGAGCATCACCTTCTTCCAATCGCGACTGTTTCCCCTTAGCGAAATGACCATCTGCTCTGTCTGAAGGCAAGCGCAGTTCACTGATAACCACACACACGTTTCTTGGGTCCTAAATTTATCTCGCTCTCTTTCTGCCAGTTAGTATCTAGCCTTGATGAGCAGCAAGCGAAACTCATTCCCTGCTTGTTACAAATTGCTTATCATGTGGAATGTTGACTAAGAACAACGCAAGTATCAAAGCACTCAGTCTACTGGTGCCTGAAAGAGGACCCACGGGAACGTGCCTCCCTTTGACGAGCTCAGTAACGTTCAGGAACACTCCCCTGAGCAGGATACAGCCTGCCTCAAACAAAAAGCAGTAATGGTTGGCCTCAAACCCACTTCCAGGGCTCTGGGCTAAAGAGCAAGGTGGCAAGGTTTCCAGGCCGACTGGCCCTTGGAAGCTCATCGGATCACCCCCGCGGAGGGCGCCACCTGCTGGTGACACAGGAGCTTCGGCATCGAACTGACAGCTGCCTCATAAGGAGCTCATCTTGGGTCCTCGCTAGCTCAAGTGACTGAGAGCCTCCGCTGATGAGATTTAAATACAGATTCTGTTTTCAGTTCAGCATTTACTAAACATTTTCTTTTTTAAAAAAATTGAAGTATAGCTGTTGTACAAGGTGAGATAAGCTACAGGTGTACAATACAATGATTCACAATTTTTAAACGTTACACTCCATTTATAGTTATTATAAAATATTGGCTATATTCCCCATGTTGTACAATATATCCTTGGAGCTTATTTTATACCTCATAGTTTGTACGTCTTACAGACTCACAGATATGGAGAAGAAACTGGTTACCAGTGGGGAGAGGGGGGCAGGGAGGGAAAAGATAGGGGTAGGGAAATAAAAAGTACAATGTCTTTTATTTTGATGTTCAGTTCACACCAAACATGTCCTCACCCCATCCGGGCCCTCTGTCTCATCAGTGGCATCTTATCACTGTCAATAGTGCACTAGCACCAGGCCCGACTGCTGCTTTTTACCATCCTCTTCTCTCCCACCATCAAGACCTGAGGCTCTGCCTACAGAAAACATCCATACCTCTCTGCATCCCCACACCGAGACTGTCCAAGGCCAGCTCCCGGGAGGAGCTCATCAGTCCCATCCCTTCAACTGGCATCCCCCAAATCCCTCTCTTGCCCGAGCTCTCTCGAGCAGCAAACCTGTGTTTCTAACTGCCCACCCAACATCTCCGCTCAAAACCCACTCTTGGGGCTTCCCTGGTGGCGCAGTGGTTGAGAGTCCGCCTGCCGATGCAGGGGACACGGGTTTGTGCCCCGGTCCGGGAGGATCCCACATGCCGCGGAGCGGCTGGGCCCGTGAGCCATGGTCGCTGAGCCTGCGCATCCGGAGCCTGTGCTCCGCAACGGGAGAGGCCACAACAGTGAGAGGCCCACATACCGAAAAAAAAAAAACAACACTCTTTTCCATTCCTCCCCACCCCAGCTGCTCTTTCTTCCCCACCATACACTCAGCCCCGCCACACACACTTAACTGGGAAGACATCTGCTCTTCCCTCTCTCCTCCCACATCTAGCTAGTCACTATAGATTTCCCCCCTGAAAGTTCTGGAATTTAATTTCATGAATTTGCTCAATGAATATTTGAGTGTTACTATGTGCAGGGAGCTGGGCAAAATGGTGGGCAGATGGTAGGAAAGCAAAGAGGCAAGTTTCCCCTTCTGCATTCCACTGCTCTACCCTGGTCTCCTTCCAGCTCCTCAGACCCTGGGCCACTCTCACCCCAGGGCCTTTGCACCTGCCGCTCTTCTGACTTGCATCCTCCCCCCAGCCCCCCATAACTACACTAAGGTTTCCCCTGGCCATCCAAACTAAAATTTCAACCCAACCCTCTAGCTCTTAAATCCCCTTCCCTGCTTAATTTTTACTTAGCCTCTATCACAATATAATATACTACACATTTCACTTTTCTTGGGTATTATGTCTCCCCCACTAGAAGGTAAGGTCCAGTGAGGGCCCGTATGCTGTCCGTTTTGTTCACTAGAATATCTAACACATAGGAAAGTGGCTGGTGCATAGCAGACATCAGTAGATATTCACTGAATGAAAGAATGAATAAGTGAGTAAATGCTGCAGAAATCCAAGATTCTACAAAATAAGATATATCGTATATCCTAAAAAAGGATCTTAGTAAAACAAGAATGTATTCTAATTATCTTATACTAGCAGTGAGGGTAGAGATACAGGAATATCAAAAACCTTAGAGACCCAAATACCTACTACATAAATAACAAACTGAAATTAATAAAATTTAGTATTTTAAGATCTGCTAAAACTACCTTTTGGGAGGAACTGTAAAATACTAATTTTTAGAAATAGCACCATAGTAGGAAATACCAGTCATAAACATCAAAGTGACAGAAGGAAAAGAAAAAGAAATTTGCTATTAAAATTATGCAAAACAGAGGATAGTCAATGTTAAAATAGTTCATGCCCTGTGGTAAAACAGAAGATACATTTTTAAGAAAAATGAGTAACTTAGGTTTAAATGTGAACTTAGATTATTTTCTATTAAAGAAACAAAAAGGAAATAGCAAAACGAGAGGTAAAGCAAGAGAGATAATAAATATCTAATTGAGAGAAAAGGATGACCAAATGCAGAAAGAACTAAGTTAATAATACCAGATATATAGAGAAAATGATCATATATGAATGATGACGTTCATGGGACACCTGAGTTGCTTTGCTATAATAGAGTTTTCATAAACTGAAAACTTCGGTAGAGGTCACATTCTCACTTGGAAAAGAAAGAGCCCACAATCAGCCCCTCTAATAAAAAATAAAATAAAATAAAATGAAAAGCATAAGAAAAGCTCTCAGCTTTGAGAGGTGCCACTATCTCTTCTCACTGCTCTTAGATTAGGTGTGTTTATTTGGTTGAAAGTATGGGTGGATATTTTCTAGGGAGTTGCACTGTGTCAAGGCTAAATGATTTTTAAAAATCAAAGAAAGAATCCAGACACAGCACTGTCCTCTTCCAGCCTCAAAATAAATGGAGCTCATGCTTGAATCTCACATGGTGTCCATACCCCAGTCAGGGCCCAAAGAAACCACTTAGAAAGGATTCCAGCCAGCCTCAGTGAAGCACCGATGAACAACTACTACGTTTCTTTACATTTCTTTCCTGGCTGCCTGTTCTGTCCCTTCCGGTTTTTTTTTTTTTTTTTCTCTTCTGACAACATATTTGTAGCAAGAGCTCAAAGCATGGCCTTGAATTTCGATGTATCATGCTAATGCACCACCCGTGGAAAAGCAGGGCATCTGCTGGAACAGACAATGTTTACCTTCAATGGAGAGACGAATCCAGGAACTCTGTGTAAATAAGCTGGTTGCCCCCTGAATGAGCTGCTTGGAATTTGTGAACCTACTGAACAGGGATCCTCCCTATGGACCACTTCAGGGACATGGAAAGAATTTGGCATAGAAAACCCTTTTTGAAGAGGCAATCATGTTAAGTACTTTACCTGAAACAAAGGAATGGCCCTCCAGAGAGAACAGGCTCCCCTAGGGAAATCAGTGCACTCGTTAAAGGATGCAGGTCCTAAGTGATGCAGTTGGCTCAGCTTTGTTTCCATGGTAACGGCATGCCTCTTCTAACCAGGATTTTTTGACAGTCTCATAAAGGGGTTAAAACTATGTACACACAGCACTTCAAAAATGAACACAAGCAGTAAACACACCGTGGCTGAAACTAGAGTGATCTCAAATGAATGCTAACTCGTTTGTGGGCGGCTGGTAGAAGGAGTGCGCGCTTGCTTTTGAACACAGCTGTCTTCATTGCCATGAGAATTGAAGACTTTTGCCATCTGAGGAGCTTCTGAACTTATTTTGGGCACAGGCTGTAGAGAATAATGTGGTGTCTATATTACATTGATTTACTCATACTTCTGATAAAACGGTTTTTAGCGCTACACAGAATCAACCCTAGGATTAATAGCCAAGCTCTCCTAAGTTACGGCATTTAAAAAAATCTTACTCTGAGGTGACACCCTGTGGCTTAAAATGATAAAAGGCCAACAACCTTCACCGGAGCGAGAACAGTCTTCTTTACCAAAATATCCTTCCTGTGGAGGTACTTTCCTAGCACCAATTCCTTTGTTGTTTCTACCAATGCGTACTATGCCGAGAATATGAAAAATTAAAGACAACATTTATCGCTGAATTCCTCAGTCTGACGGGGAGAACTGAAATAACTTTTGTCTGGATTAATGCATTTTAAAAATCAGGAAATCAATTAATAATACTTAGTTGTGACTATGTATAAATGATTATTCGATATGGAATTATGCAGAGGTTCGTCACTAAATGACAGCATTTTCTAAGTTTCTTATTCTGGTTCCTTGGCAAATATTCACTGAATGCCTCTGTGTGCCAAGCACCAAACTAGACAATCATAGCACCATTGGAACAAAGAAGCCATCCTCCTGACTCCTTCCCAGTTCTGGAGGCCTCTCCAAGAAGGCACATGAGGGCAAAATGCAAAATCATGAGTAATCATCCCGTTTGCTTGCAGTTCTGGGAGCACGGCATATCCAAAGTTCCAGGGTAAACATTAAAACAACAGTCTATGAGCAAAATAGCAGAATAGGAGTTTTCTACTGTTTTCCCCCAAAGGACACCAATTTTGAAAATCACCTACTGACAGAGTGGCCTTGTGGAAGTCTGAGAGTGCAGTGGGGAAGATCTAACACATTGTCTGAGGAAGAAAAACATGCAAGACTGGCTGCATGGAAGAGGGTAACAAGGACACTTTCGCTTGAGCCACATCACCACTTGCTCAAAGGCAGCACAGCTCAGGGCCAAGAGAGACCCTCTTAGCTCATGATTTCTCCACTGGGGAAGGTGAGAGGGTTTGAGGGAGCGCTCATTTTCCCCAGCTGTGAGGGACCCTGCCAAAGAAGACCGTTTCTTGCTTGCCCCATCCAGAATACTGAGGGACACTACATGGCTCGGGGTGGGGAATGGCTGGGAGAACAGAATCCAGGGTTCTCAGGGAGCATCAAACGGATGCAGATCCTACTGTTTCAGGGACTCCATTAGGAAGCCTACTCATGAGCTGCTGGGGAGGCCTCAACTACGGATCCCCCCGCAACTGGACCATGGACAGCGCGACCAATCCATGTGCCTCACCCATACACAGCCCCAGCCTGTGGTTGGCTCACTTTGCACACACACCCCAGGCGCAATGACTGTGAGTGTTTGTAGACAGCCAGCCCTATTCAGCAGGATGGGGATTAAGCACACATGCTTGAGCGTCCACCACTGCCCTAGGGAAAGCAGCAGGAGGCTGGGAGCACCTGGCATGGCCATGCAGATTCCAGAGAAAGTGAGATCTGCAGGTACCCCGGAGAAAGCAAAGTGTGGAGCAGGCAGAGCCATAGGAAAGGTCTGAGAAAGCTTCAGAATCCCTAGCAGACAAAAGGTATTTCTCTCCTGAAGCCAGTCAGCAAAGACTAAAGGAGGTGACTGCTGCTTCAAATATGAAGACAGCAACGCAAAACTTCAAGGAACGTGAGAACTCAAGGAAACGTGACACCTCCCCCAAACCACAATAATTATATAGTCATGGACCGCCACAGAAAATGGAGCTCTGCAATTTGCCTAGTAAAGACTGCAAAATAGTTGCTTTCAGGAAGCTCAGTTGGCCACAAGAACACACACAGACAATTCAATAAAATCAGGTAAACAATAAGCAAACAAAATGAAAAGTTTAGGGGCTTCCCTGGTGGCGCAGTGGTTGAGAGTCCGCCTGCCGATGCAGGGGACACGGGTTCGTGCCCCGGTCCGGGAAGATCCCACATGCCGCAGAGCGGCTGGGCCCGTGAGCCATGGCCGCTGAGCCTGCGCGTCCGGAGCCTGTGCTCCGCAACGGGAGAGGCCACAACAGTGAGAGGCCCGCATACCGCAAAAAAAAAAAAAAAAAAAGTGTAATAGAGAAATAGAAATAATAGAAAAAGAACCAAACAGAAACTCTGGAGCGAAAGAATACAAAAGTGAAATGAAAAATGCAATAATAGAGAATATGAGCAGCAGACCTGATCCAGAAGAAGAAGAATCTGTGTCAAAGGCAGATCATTTATCCAAATTATCCAGTCAGAGGAGAACAAAGGAGAAAGAATAGAAGAGAGTAAGAAAGCCTATATGGACTACGTGATAGCACTAATACAAACGAACTATACCATTAATAGAAACAATTCACAGAAACACAACAAACAATCCTAAAATTTGTATGAAACAACAAAAGCCCTTGAATAGCCAAAGCAATTGAGAGAGAAGAACAAAGCTGGAGGCATCATGTTTCCTGATGTCAAACTACATTACAAAGATGTAATATAACAGTAGGGTACTGGCATAAAAAAGAGACCGGGAAATCAGTGGAATAGAATAGACAGCCAAGACATAAACCCAGGCATATACAATCAAATTAATTGACAACAAAGAAGCCAAGAGTATACAATGGGGAAAAAAAAGTCTCTTCAATAGATGGTGTTAGGAAAACATGACAGGCACGTGTAAAAGAATGAAACTGGACCACGATCTCACACCATACACAAAAGTTAACTCAAAATCGATTAAAGACTTATATGTAAGACTTGAAATCGTAAAATTCCTAGAAGAAAATACAGGCTGTAAGCTCCTTGACATCCATCTTGATGATCATTTTTTGGATTTGACACCAAAAGCAAAGGCAACAAAAATGAAGATAAACAAGTGGGACTACATCAAACTAAAAAGCTTCTGTATAGAAAAGAAAACCATCAACAAAATGAAAAATCAAACTACAAAAGGGAAGAAAATATTTTCAAATCGTACATCTGACAAGGGGTTACTATCCAAAATATATAAAGAGCTCATATAATTCAATAGCCAAAAAACCAAATAATCGATTAAAATGAGAGCAGAGAATCTGAACAGACATTTTTCCAAAGACATACAGACAGCCAACAGGTGCACCGATGACTGGAGCAAACCAAAATCACAATGAGATAAACTCACACCTATTAGAATTCCTATTATCAAAAAGACAAGAGATAACAAGTGTTGGTGAAAATGTGGAGAAAAGAGAACCCTTGTGCACTGTTAGTTGGAATGTAAATTGGTGCAGCTACTCTGGAAAACAGTATGGAGGTTCTTCCAAAAATTAAAAATGAAACTACCATATAATCTAGCAATTCCACTTCTTTGTATTTAACAGAAGAAAATGAAAACACTAACTTGAAAATATATATGTACCCACCATGTTCACTGCAGTATTATTTATAGTAGCCAAGACATGGAAGCAATATGTGTCCAATGATGGATAAAGAAAATGTGGTATATATATACAACAGGATAATATTCAGTCGTAAAAAAGAATAAAATCTTGCCATTTGTGTCAACACGGATGGACCTTGAGGGCAAAATGCTAAGTGAAATAAGTCAGACAGAAAGACAAATACTGTATGACCTCACTTATATGTGGAATTGAAAAGGAAAACAAAAAACAAAACCAAACTCATAGGTACAGAGAACAGATTGGTAGTTGCCAGAGGTGGGTGAAGGGGTGCAAATGGGTGAAGGGGGTGAAAAGGTACAAACTTCCAATTACAAAATAAGTCCTAGGGCTGTAATGTACAGACAGGATGGCGACTGTAGTTAATACTTTATTGTGTATTTGAAAGTTTCTGAGACAGTAAATCTTAAAAGCTATCATCTCAAGAAAAAAAAAATGTAACTACCTGTGTGGATAGATGTTACTCGACTTATTGTTGTAATCATTTTACAATATGTACAAATATCAAATCATTGTTATACACCTGAAATTAATATGCTACCTGAAATTAATATGCTACATGTCAATGATATCCCAATTTTAAAAAAAGGAAACAATCTACACGTTATTGGAGTCCCAGAAGGATAAAAGAGGGGAAGGGGACAGAAAGCTATTTTAAAAAATAATGGCCGATGGGGGAGAATGGATGCATGTATACGTATGGCTGAGTGGCTTTGCTGTGCACCTGAAATTATCACAACACTGTTAATCGGCTATACCCCAATATAAAATTTAAAAATTAAAAAAAATAGGGACTTCCCTCGTGGCGCAGTGGTTAAGAAACTGCCTGCCAATGCAGGGGGACATGGGTTCGAGCCCTGGTCCGGGAAGATCCCACATGCCGTGGAGCAACTAAGCCCGTGAGCCACAACTACTGAGCCTGCGCTGTACAGCCCGTGAGCCACAACTACTGAGCCTGCGCTCTAGAGCCCACGAGCCACAGCTACTGAGTGAGCCCTTGTGCCTAGAGCCCATGCTCCGCAACAAGAGAAGCCACCGCAATGAGAAGCCCGCGCACAGCAATGAAGAGTAGCTCCCGCTCGCCGCAGCTAGAGAAAGCCCACGCGCAGCAGTGAAGACCCATTGCAGCCAAAAATTAATCAATTAGTTTTTTTTTTAATAATAATAGTGGCTGAAAACTTCCAAAATCTGGGGAGAAATTTGGACATCCAAGTTCATGAAGCTCTCAAACCCCCAAAAGATTCACCCACAAAGATCTTTTGCAAGACACATTATAACGAAACTGTGTAAAATCAAACACACAGAGAGAATTTTAAAAGGAGCAAAAGAAAAAAATTTTCTCACATACAAGGGGACACCCATAACGCTATTAGCAGATTTCTCTGCAGAAACCTTACAGGCAAAAAAAGAGGGGGATAATGTATACATGTAAAGTGCTGAAAGAAAAAACTGCCAACCAACAATACTTTACCTAGAAAAGTTGTCCTTCATAAATGAAGGAAAGATTAAAACTTTCCCAGAAAAATAAAAGCTTAGGGAGTCATCACCACTAGATCTGCCTTACAAATAGTGTGGAAAGCAGTTTATCAAAAGAAATGAAAAAACACTAATTAGTAACATGAAAATATATTAAAAAATATAAAACACACTGGTAAAGTATATATTCAAATTTGGAATACTGTAATATTGTAATACAGTGGTGTGTTAATGTACTCTAGAATAAAGGTCAAAGGGTGAAAATATTTAAAATAATTATAGCTATAATTTCTAATAGATATACAATATAAAAAGAGATAAATTATAACATCTAAAACATAAAATGTGGGTGGGGAGAGAAAAACGGTAGAGTTTTGTATGCAATAGAAGTTATCAGCTTAAACTGTATCTCGAAAATGTTTTATGTGAGCCTCATGGTAAACACAAAGCAGAAATCTATAGTAGATACATAAAAAATAAAGAAAAGGGAATCAAGGCATACCACTATAGAAAATCATCAACCACAAAAGAAAACTGCAAGAGAGGAAGAAATTAAAAGAAACAACAAAACAGCCAGAAAACAATTAATACAAAGGCATTAGTAAGTCCTTACAAATCAATGATTACTTTAAATGTAAATGGAGAGTGGAAGCTAACGCAACATTATAAAGCAACCATACTCCAATAAAAATTCATTTAAAAAAAAGAAAAGAAATGTAAATGGATTAAATTCTTCAATCAAATGGCACAGAGTGGCTATATGGATAAAATATGACCCAACTATATGCTGCCTACTGGAGACTCAACTCAGCTTTAAGGACGCACACAGGCTCATAGTGAAAGAAAGGCAAAAGATATTCCATGCAAGTGGAAATCAAAAGAAAGCAGGAATAGCTATGCTTATATCATTCAAAACAGACTTTAAAGTCAAAAAATTTAACAAGAGACAAAGAAGTTCATTACATAATGATAAAGGGGTCACCCCATCAAGAGAACGTAACAACTGTAAATATAGGCACCCAATGTCACAGCACCTAAACATTTTAAGCAAACGCTAACAGATCTAAAGGGAGAAAGTGACAACACTATAATAGTAGGGGACTGCCTTCTGTGGGGTGGGAGAGGAGGCATGCCGGTTGATGGGACTTGTGTCCCAGGCTATATGCTTCTCGACACAGGCGTTCTTGTTGCTGAGTGAAAACCTCTGCTCCTCCCCTTGACCTTCAGGCACATTTGGAGCTGGTTAAGCAGATGGCACTGCCCTCTCCAAGGCCTGGCAACTGTCACTCTGTATAGTGATTGTATCTGCCTCAATTTGAATAACAGCCCAGTCCGCCAAAATCAGATTAATTTTGCTTTATTCTGCAGAAAGAAGTTTAGAATTCTCTCACCTCTGTCTTCCAAGTTTTGCAGTTTATGTTTGAAGCCAGTACTTTTCACCAATGACTCTTGGGTCACAGTCTTAAAAAAAAAAAAAGAGGCCACAAATACATGTATTCATGTCGAAATAAGAAACACATGGTGCTACATTATCCCTTAAGAAGGAATAAGCTAGTACATTAAGCAAATATAATATTAATTCTGGAAAACCAGATGACTAACCAACAATTAAATAGTACAATACCTCAGATACATTTTCTTCAACATCTGAGTGCTCCAAGGAAGAGAGATCGCTCGGTGGGGGGGGACTTTGAAGTTCTGAGTATTAGAGAGAATGAATAGTTTTAAAGGAATAAACACACTGAGAGGCAATAACATTTCACTATCAGTCTATAAATTAAATTTCAACATCCACTGCCCTACCTCCCGCAAAAGGACACAGTTCTAAAAAAAAAAAAAAAAAACCCCAAACCAAAAGCCACTTTGTATCTTGCAGGGCATGCATGGGTATTAGGGGTTACAGGTCTGTAGATAAAATGAATAGCCAGTTACCTACTAGGTCAGCACCTTTAGTAGCTGCCCATCTGGCCCCAAACACACAGCAAGGACTCTGCCACCTCAACGTGGTCCTTCTCTTTCCTCTCTTAGATGCACTCCCTTACGCCTCTTCCTCTCTGTTATATTTCCCTCTCTCCTACTTTCCTTTCCCCACTTCTTTTCTTCCAGTGGCAGCCAAATTAAGAGGCTGGCAGTCACATGCTTGCTAATGCCATCATGTGCCTGCCAAGGTGCGATGCTCTAAAATGATAGAGGGGAAGAAAACAAAATCCCTACCCTTACCAACTTAAAAAAGATGTGAATTGTTTTCATAAAATACAGCGGGGGCTGAGATAAACCTTACAGGTCAAGGGTTGGCACACTCTGGCCCCTCAGGCCAAATCCAGTCTGCCACCTGGTTTTATAAATAAAGTTTTATGGAAACACAGCCATGCCCATTGGTTTACATCTTGTCTGTGGCTCATTTGGAGGTAGAAATGCAGAGCTGAATAGATGCAACAGAAACTCTAGGGGCCAAAAAGCAAAAAGCAATTACTCTGGTCCTCTACAGAAAAAGTTTACCAACCCCTGCAATAAATCATCATTTGAGCTTCTTGTTATTTTTAAAGTGGAAGAATACCAGCAATTCTTATGCACAAGCTGATCTCAAATGTTAAAACAGAATTAAAACAATGTCCTCTGTCTTTTGTTAATGAGGGCATAAAAGAGAAGATCAATCATACTTTCACACTTTCTTCAACAGATATTAAAATACATTTTTCTTTTTCAAACTACCTTTCCCAAAATATAATTTTTTCTACGTAGATTGACAGAAAATCACATACCTATCTTCTGGGCAGAATCTTCAGGAGTTAAAAAGGCAGAACTACTCTGAAATTCCATTCCAGAAATTTTTGGAGGTGTGACATTATTTTGCCTAGAGGTATCTTTCCGTAATGGTGTTAGAATTTTAGCCTGAAATAGAGTATTTTTTATAAAGTGTTAACTTGTTTTGAGTGGTTGTGAATGTTATCGAAACATTCCAAGACACTTCCAACATCCTTTTTAAATGATTAAGTATTGGATATGCTCCATTTGAAAAAACCAGTAAGACCATAAAATCGCAGGGTTGGAAGCACATTAGGTCAGGCATCAACTGATGACTGCAAGTCAAAGTTCTCAAAGTGTGCTCCCAAACCACAGGCTCGGCAACACCTGAGAACTTGACAGAAGAGCAAATTCTCAAGCCCCAGTGACAATGTACTCAATCAAAAACTCTGGGGACAGGACCCAGCAATCTGCATTTCCGCAAGCCATCCCGGTCATTCTGAACACTAAAGTCTGAGAACCACTGCTCTAATTCAGGAGTCAGCAAACTACAGCTCACTGTAAATAAAGTTCTTGTAAATATAAGTTTTACTGGAACACAACACATTCCCTCATCTGAGTATCGTCCATGGCTGCCTTCACGCTACAATGGCAGAGTTGAATGGCTGCCACAGAAACCACATGCCCAAAAAGAATGAAATATTTAGTACCTGGCCCTTCACAGAAAACGTTTGCCAAGCCCTGCTTCTAAGTTATTCTCTTAAACTCCAGCACAGAGAAGTGAGTTCTAGATACCAATGTCTGTATAAAGTCAGCAGTGCCCTCACTGAAAATCAGCACAGACTTCTTGTCAGTTGCACACCTTAAATTGATGGATTCTCAAAGCTTTCCTGTTTCTTCTTTGGTACCTATTTTTCTAAAAAGCTGTATATCGCTAAAAACTGTTCTTTTGGCCTATTTCTGATAACTCCTTGTCTCAGGTTGAACTATTCAACAAATATTTAGGTAGTTGCTCTGGCTCACAGGTTTGAGTTATAAACTCTCTCGGTCACCTCAGAACATAAGTGTCCCTTAGCCTCACAGAAGGCAGCACCCCGCGCCCCCAGGCTGATGGCAGAAGGCAGGTCGGGCAGGGAGGGCAGATGACGAGCTACTATTAGGGCACTAACAACATTCTATTTCTGTACACGCAAGCAGGGCGCTGCTCACGCCCTGAGAATCCCAGCAGCTGCCCTTCGAAAACTCTTAAAGACTTCGCACTATATTATGCAGTTTGTGTGTGTGTGTGTGTGTGTGTATATGTGTGTGTGGATACATATATATAAAATATATGTACATATATGTATTATATATGTATGTACATATATTAGATGTGTATTATATGCATGCAATATGTACATATATGTATTTTTAAATATAAGTATATAGAGTTTGTACATATAAAGTATATGTGCAATTATATATAATACATATCATATATACATGATTATATATGTTACATATTTTATATAAAATATCATATATACAGTATATATATACACACACTATACTATATATACTATCTATCTATCTAATTTCATTTGACAAAGAACAAAAGCCAAATGCTTAGAGAGGTATTTCAGCTAAAAGCATGATAAATTAAGCTCTGAATTGGCCCGGAGGACACTCGTGTCCATGTTCTTAACTACTTTGATATAAAACAAGGATAACTGAGAGGAATTAAGAAACTTTCAGGGCTTATTCAATATTTGAAACAGCTGAAGGCATTTCAACTGCTTGCAAAATAAAGACTTAAATGTTTAAATCATTAAAATCTTTGAGAGTAACATGTCAACAAACTGAGAACTAACGGAAGAATTAAACCAAGAAGTTTATTTTAAAATATAAATTCAAAAAAGCATACATTTGCAGGAAATCAGAAGAGCCCAGATTTCAAGCTTAGTTCATAATAAACATCTTGCAACAAATTTGCAACCAATGAAAAAAGATCCTAAATGTTTACCCAAGATTCATATAAAATGTTCAGAAGTCCTTGAAGTTTCTATTGAAAGTGGTTCACATACTAGTAAACCACTGGTTTATTCTTCTCATATTTCAGAAAAGAGTTTTTTGAGAAATAAAGGTGGTTGAAAGAGATCAGCTTGTTTCAAGCTTACACCATGAGGGCACACGGCAGCCCAGACAAAATTTACTTACTTCATCTTTCTCAAGGTCACTGCCACTACTGAGGGGGAAAAGTGGCAAGGCTAGAATGGAAGGGAATAAGAGTACAGTGGGTAAATTTGCTTATAAGAAATACCCAAATACACACTAGAAGCAATTCCCATTTCCCACAGCTTGCTGAAATGTCTAGCTCTTATGATCTAATTACTCACCTTTGTTCCTCACCACCCAGCATGAATTCTCTGCTCCAGATCCTGTTCTGAATGCTGTTCTCACGTCTTTCTAGTTTTACCTAATTAGAATGCTTCCCCTTCTCCACACCTCTTCAAATCCTATTCTTCTCCCAAGGATTAGCTGAGGTCCCACCCAGCTCTTTCTTGAAGCTTTTCCTGATGATTTCAGCTTACGCCAGATTCCTCTTATCTGAACTCCTTACTCCATTTATCCACGGCTCAAATTTAACAATTATTGGTCAATTCCATATTCTTTCATACCGTTTTACATATGTACATTTTCCCTTTCCCGTCTACAAGGGAAGGAGGACCACATGATCACATCTCTTTGGCACCCACTGCTCCCATCACGTATTGAAAAATTAATATCTGATAATTTATTTGAAAAGTGACTGGAAAGAAAACACACACCAAACTTACTTTTTTTTTTTTTTTTTTTTTTGTGGTACATGGGCCTCCCACTGCCGTGGCCTCTTCTGTTGCGGACCACAGGCTCCGGACGCGCAGGCTCAGCGGCCATGGCTCACGGGCCCAGCCGCTCCGCGGCATGTGGGATCCTCCCTCCTGGGCAGGGGCACGAACCCGTGTTCCCCGCATCGGCAGGCGGACTCCCAACCACTGCGCCACCAGGGAAGCCCCAAACTTACTTTTTATGTTACTTCTGGTTCTTATCTTTTTTCTATTAGTATATGACTTTAGGGATTTCCTTTTTTGGTTACTGGTCCAAGACAGTTCACTGGCACTAGTACTTGAGTCTTCATTACTCTCCGAGAAGAGGTGTTTCCTATAATTAAACTTTTACAAACACAGTGATAAATGAGAACTATTAAAAGGACGTTAGTACCATTTATGTGCAATTAAACATATGACTATGAAGTTAGACAAAAGAGAAATAACTCCTTCTTCTAGAAGACTGGGCTTTCTTCCATAATGAAAGGGCACAGAAGTAAGGAGAAGGGAGAAAAAGAGGAGGATTATTTCATTAGTTCTCCACCAAGCGGCTGTAAAAGAGACACAATCCTCCTTAATCAAATACTTGTAGCTGTAGAGATGGTAGATAACTTTCCAAAAGCTGATGTACCTGATTACTGGGCCAACACTAACTTCAAAACACTAACCCATAGGACTGAGAACCACCGCTAAAAGAAAGTCAGAAGGAGCTTTAATCTGTTTGTTTGAAGCCCATGATCTCTTATTTTAGAAAAAAAAATTTCATTTACTGTCTATACATTTTTTTTTTAACATACTGACAATAGACTTAAAGTCTGCTTCCCAAAGCAAGAACAACAATGGAGAGATGGAAACGGGCACACACAGGAACAAAACCACGTCACTGACTCAGAGCAAAAAATTTCTTTTCAATTCATTAACACTTCTGATTCTATTCAGAGTAAATCTCAGCTGCTAGTAGGTCTTTAATATTTCTCTTCTACTTCATAATCTTTTTTTTTTTAACAAAGCAAGAACAGACTTTTGGCTCAAGGCCTAATACAAGGAAAAGTACAATTCAATATAACTTTGTTATTCTCCGTCATATTTATTTGGGGGCTTACCAACTATTTGTTACAACTAATGCTGACTTTCCATTTCAAAGTGAAATGCTTTATGCATGTGGCTGATTCACTTTGGTGTACAACAGAAACTAACACAGTATTATGAAGCAATTATACTCCAATAAAGATCTATTAAAAAATAAAAATAGAAGTGAGGAAAGAAAAATAAATAAAACAAGCTTAAGATAAGTTTAACTGAGAAACAAAGAGCAGAGTAATGGTAAAGTTTGAAGATGGTATGCAAATAACTAAAACATGGGAAGGACTGCCCCAAAACAATGAAAGTGATTCCATTACCGACATCCTTGTTTCTTGCTTTCTGTCACCCTCCAAAGCAGACTCTTCCCTAAAAGCAAAATACATTGAATTAATGGAACTGTTTCACCAACATCTTCTCCTTTCCCAACTTCACAGCACTTTTTCTTTCCCTTTACACGTCCTTTGATTGTGAGCCCAACTCATGGGAAGTACCCCATTCTGAGACAAACTTTCTACCTTGCAATCCATTTCCATACACCTTCTGCCTGCCAACAACTGGCTATTTAACACAAAACAAAACTTTATCGAGCCCTTCTCTGTCAGGCATCCAAAGAAGAGGCTGGCAGGGTAACGTCAGCAAGTAAGCAGTGAGTGTGACAGTGCTACAGAGCAGTGTTTCCCGCCTGGCTCTGCCTTAGAATCAGCTGGGTGCTAAAAAGGCAAGCTTTTCTTGATGATTAGTGATGTTGAGCATCTTTTCATATACTTATTGGCCATTTGTATATCTTCTTTGGAGAAATGTCTATTCAAGTCCTTTCCCCATTTTTTTTAATCAGGTGTGTTTTTTTTTTTTTTTGCTACTGAATTGTAGGAGTTCCTTATATATTATACTTCAGATATTTACCCCTTATCAAATACAGTTTGCTATTGTCATAAAACCAAAAGACAAGTCTTTCTATTTGCTACCATATAGAAAGAAACTTGATTTTTTTACGTTAATCTTATATCCTTTGATTTTGTTAAAGGGGAGTTGTTTAATGGGGACCAAGTTTCAGAAAGACGAAGATGAAAAAGCTCAGGAGACGGCTGGTGGTGATGGCTGTACGACAACGTGAAGGTACTTAATGCCACTGAACGGTACACTTGAAAACGGTTAAGATGGTAAATTTTACATCATGCCTATTTTATCACAATTTTTAAAAAGTTATGCTAACACATATATATGGAATTTAAGAAAAAAAAATGTCATGAAGAACCTAGGGGTAAGACAGGAATAAAGACACAGACCTACTGGAGAATGGACTTGAGGATATGGGGAGGGGGAAGGGTAAGCTGTGACAAAGCGAGAGAGAGGCATGGACATATATACACTACCAAGCGTACAACAGACAGCTAGTGGGAAGCAGTCGTATAGCACAGGGAGATCAGCTCGGTGCTTTGTGACCGCCTGGAGGGGTGGGATAGGGACGGTGGGAGGGAGGGAGACGCAAGAGGGAAGAGATATGGGAACATATGTATATGTATAACTGATTCACTTTGTTATAAAGCAGAAACCAACATGCCATTGTAAAGCAATTATACTCCAACAAAGATGTAAAAAAATAAAATAAAATAAAATGCCTATAAAAAAAAAGTTAGTCTTACACTGTTAGTTTGTGTGTGTTTAGTCTTGATAGGGATACAGCAGGAAAATCAAATAGCTAGTTAAAAATCCCACTAGGGGATTATAGATAGACAGGGAACTTCAGGGAGCTTTGGGAGACCATTGTAAGTTAATGATCACTCAAGAAAGCAATCGGAAAATCATGAAACAAAGCAGGCTTGCTTAACAATGAAACTAACAACAAAAATATACATCAAGTCAATGATGTCTGCATCCTGCTGGTTGAGGTAAGTTAATGATCCCTAGGACATGCTCCTCTGCACATGCTAAAAACAAAAATATAAGGGAAAGGTGACATTCCAAAGTAGAAGACCCTCATTACACTGAAACCTGAGATGACTTACCATATTTTAGCAAACATTATCATCCTTCTGCTGATTTGAATAGCGCCATGACCATCCTGGTTTGACCACTAGGGACAAGAAAACTCCCCTGTCCGACATGGAGGAGGAGGTGATGAGGGAAGCTTGATGTCTACTCAAGAATGAGGAAGAAAGTGGATTTCTCCCCCCTCCCCACTTTTCCTTTGTTTATAAAAATGTAACCCATTAAGTGCTAGGGGCAGAGCCCTCTCGCACCTCTTGTACCCCTCACAAGCCTCCTATACTAATAAACTCTTTCTTTACCTGTCACTCTGCCTCTTGCTGAATTCTTTCTGTGCTGAGACAGAAGAACCTATGCTCTACTGAGTCCCGAAATGCGTTCTGCAGTTTCAGTCTGAATTTATAAACAGCTACAGGTGCTGTTTTATTCCAACATGAAAGAGCTAAAAAGCTCTGAGCAGTACCCAAGATTTCTTTGCAATTCCGGCATCTGAACATCCCTTTTAATTGAAGTACTCATTTGCAGAACAAAAAAAACAGAGACCCGGAGATGAACAGATTACTCCCGTCAGGAATCTTTAACTCAGAGTCTGTGGTGTTACTGTTAGATGCTCCAGGGGAATTACGTACCCTCCATAAGTCCAAGACCTACCCTTCTGCTCTATGTGGAAATATTCTATAGGACCAAGCATGCAGCCCCTTCCCAAAGCTGAATGTGGACCTCTAGGAGCAAGAGCAACAATGTTCCATGCCTCTCAGAATGAGAAAAAGGATTCTCAGATTCAAGTGGGGCTGAAGAATTCTCTCACTGCTGAACGGAGGATCAGACAGGCACAGAGAGTGGCAGCAGGTTACTGGGAAGGCACAGCCCCGGCAGGGTTGCCTTACAGCAGCACACTTCCAAACCACGCTGGAAGCCCCTGCCAGTGCCCCACTCCTTCTGAGGCAGATGTGAGAGGAAGAGGTGAAGTCGGAAGAAACCTGGATTGCTCCAAGGATCTTAAAGAATGAGACACTGGGGCTTCCCTGGTGGCGCAGTGGTTGAGAGTCCGCCTGCCAATGCAGGGGACACGGGTTCGTGCCCCGGTCTGGGAGGATCCCACGTGCCGTGGAGTGGCTGGGCCTGTGAGCCATGGCCGCTGAGCCTGCGCGTCCGGAGCCTGTGCTCCGCAACGGGAGAGGCCACAACAGCGAGAGGCCCGCGTACTGCAAAAAAAAAAAAAAAAAAAAAAAAAAAAAAGCCTGGACAAGAAAGTGTGATGGGAAGGAAGTGTAGGGGTAGGGCAGGTTTCTACCCTCTTCTAGTTGAAAGAGCTCCTTGAACAATGAATGGCTAGCGATAGCGATGGTATAAAAACACTACTTTTTCTTTCCTGGCTCATGGCCTGACAGAAATGTAGGCTCTATTCCTGGCTTAGAACTCTCTCTTCTTTTTTTTTTTTTTAGAAGGACATCAGCTCAGCTTTTATTTATTTATTTATTTCTGGCTCTGTTGGGTCTTCGTTTCTGTGCGAGGGCTTTCTCTAGTTTTGGCAAGCGGTGGCCACTCTTCATCGTGGTGCACGGGCCTCTCACTGTCGCGGCCTCTCTTGTTGCGGAGCACAGGCTCCAGACGCGCGCAGGCTCAGTAGTTGTGGCTCACGGGCCCAGTCGCTCTGCAGCATGTGGGATCCTCCCAGACCAGGGCTCGAACCATGTCCCCCGCACCGGTAGGCAGACCCTCAACCACTGCGCCACCAGGGAAGCCCCAAAACTCTCATTTTTTAAGGTCAAGAAAGAACAAATTTCACAGTATGACAGAGTGCTTTAAACTAACAACATAAAAGGAGAAACAGCACTGTTCATATATAAATTGTAAACCCTTAAAGCCCCAAACCAATATAGGCTGACACAGAAAAACAATAGGAGAGATACCTAGTAACTCACAGAAGAAGAATGGTATTGGGGAGGTGGAGCCACAATAACATATAAAAATTAATGAAGTAAATAAAGGAAATTATAACACACTGAGGACCCTCTGGGGGATTGTGTGGTTCTGGCAGAGGAATGAAGAAAGAGCCCACATCAGTATTGGATCTGTTCATTCATTCATCAGTCCATCCATCAATGAAATTGTATTACTGAACCTACTGACAAGAATGTCTAGCAACTAGAACCCTCAAAGATTGGGACTTGGCTGCAGTCCAGTGCTTAAGACTCTGCACTTCCAATGCAGGGGGGTGTGGGTTCGATCCCTCGTTGGGGAACTAAGATCCCACATGCTGCATGACACAGCCAAAAAGAAAAATAAATCAAATGGAACCCTCAGAGACTGCTGGGAGGAATGTAAAATGCTGCAAAGACTTTGGAAAACATTTTGGCACTTTTTAAAAAAGTTAAACATATGCCAATTATGATCCAGCTATCCCATTCCTATATATTTACCCAAGAGAAAAGAAAACGCGTCTCCATACAAAGACTTACACATGAATCCTCAGGGCTTTACTTGTAACAACAAAAACCTGGAAACTCAGATGTCCATCAGCAGGAGAATGGATAAACAAAATGTGGTATATCCATACAACGGATCCACTATTCTCCATACTACTCAATAATATAAAAGAATGAACTGTTGATACATGATGAATCTCAAAATAATTACACTGAATGAAAGAAGCTAGAAAAAAAGTACTTATTGTTTGGTTCCATTTAAATAGATTTTTAAAACTACAAACTCATCTATAGCGACAGAAAACAGACCAGTGATTGCTAAGGGTCGGGGTGGGAATGCAGAAAGACAGGAGGGAGGGGTTTCAAAGGGGCAGGAAGAAACTCTCGGAGATGACGGATACGGTCCTTATCTTGATTGTGGTGATGGTTCCTGGGTGTAGACATATGTCAAAAACTGTATGTCACAGATGGAAAAATCTTCAACAAAATACTAGCAAACAGAATCCAACAGCACATTAACAGGATCATACACCATGATCAAGTGGGGTTTATCCCAGGAATGCAAGGACTCTCCAGTATACACAAATCAGTCAATGTGATAAACCATATTAACAAATTGAAAGAAGGAAACCATATGATCACCTCAACAGATGCAGAAACAGCTTTTGACAAAATTCAACACCCATTTAGTAGGCATAGTGGGAACGTACCTTAAGATAATAAAGGCCATATATGAAAAACCCACAGCCAACATTGTTCTCAGTGGTGAAAAACTGAAACCATTTCCTCTAAGATCAGGAACAAGACAAGGCTGTCCACTCTCACCACTATTATTCACATAGTTTTGGAAGTTTTAGCCACAGCAATCAGAGACGAAAAAGAAATAAAAGGAATCCAAATCAGAAAAGAGGAAGTAAAGCTGTCACTGTTTGCAGATGACATGATACTATACATAGAGAATCCTAAAGATGCTACCAGAAAACTACTAGAGCTAATCAATGAATCTGGTAAAGTAGCAGGATACAAAATTAAGGCACAGAAATCTCTTGCATTCCTATACACTAATGACGAAAAATCTGAAAGAGAAATTAAGGAAACACTCCCATTTACCATTGCAACAAAAAGAATAAAATACCTAGGAACAGACCTACCTAAGGGAACAAAAGACCTGTATGCAGAAAACTATAAGACACTGATGAAAGAAATTAAAGATGATACAAACAGATGGAGAGCTATACCATGTTCTTGGATTGGAATAATCAACACTGTGAAAATGACTATACTACCCAAAGCAATCGACAGATTCAATGCAATCCCTATCAAACTACCAATGGCATTTTTCACAGAACTAGAACAAAAAATTTCACAACTTGTATGGAAACACAAAAGATCCCGAATAGCCAAAACAATCTTGAGAAAGAAAAATGGAGCTGGAGGAATAAGGCTCCCTGACTTCAGACTATACTACAAAGCTACAGTAATCAAGACAGTATGGCACTGGCAGAAGAACAGAAATATAAATCAATGGAACAAGATAGAAAGCCCAGAGATAAACCCACACACATACGGTCACCTTATTTTTAATAAAGGAGGCAAGAGTATACAGTGGAGAGAAGACAGCCTCTTCAATAAGTGGTGCTGGGAAAACTGGACAGCTACATGCAAAAGAATGAAATTAGAACACTCCCTAACACCATACACAAAAATAAACTCAAAACGGATTAAAGACCTAAATGTAAGGCCGGATACTATAAAACCCTTAGAGGAAAACATAGGCAGAACACTCTATGGCATAAATCACAGAAAGGTCCTTTTTGACCCACCTCCTAGATTAAGGGAAATAAAAATAAACAAATGGGACCTAATGAAAGTTCAAAGCTTTTACACAGCAAAGGAAACCATAAATAAGACGAAAAGACAACCCTCAGAATGGGAGAAAATATTTGCAAATGATGCAACTGACAAAGGATTAATCTCAAAATATACAAGCAGCTCAATATCACAAAAACAAACAACCCAAACCAAAAATGGGCAGAAGACCTAAACAGACAGTCCTCCAAAGAAGATATACAGACTGCCAACAAACACAGGAAAGGATGCTCAACATCACTAATCATTAGAGAAATGCAATGAGGTATCACCTCACACTGGTCAGAATGGCCATCATCAAAAAATCTACAAACAATAAATGTGGGAGAGGGTGTGGAGAAAAGGGAACACTCTTGCACTGCTGGTGGGAATGTGAATTGGTACAGCCACTATGGAGAACTGTATGGAGGTTCCTTAAAAAACTAAAAATAGAACTACCATACAACCCAGCAATCCCACTACTGGCCATATACCCTGAGAAAACCATTATTAAAAAAAAGTCATGTACCACAATGTTCATTGCAGCACTATTTACAATAGCCAGGACATGGAAGCAACCTAAGTGTCCATCGACAGATGAATGGATAAAGAAGATGTGGTGCATATATACAATGGAATATTACTCAGCCATAAAAAGAAACGAAATTCAGTTATCTGTAGTGAGGTGGATGGACCTAGAGTCTGTCATACAGAGTTAAGTAAGTCAGAAAGAGAAAAACAAACACAGTATGCTAACACATATATATGGAATCTAAAAAAAAAAAAAGGTTATGACGAACCTAGGGGCAGGACAGGAATAAAGATACAGATGTAGAGAATGGACTTGAGGACACTGGGAGGGGGAAGGGTAAGCTGGGATGAAGTGAGAGAGTGGCATGGACATATATACACTACCAAATGTAAAATAGATAGCTAGTGGGAAGCAGCCACACAGCACAGGGAGACCAGCTCGGTGCTTTGGGACCACCTAGAGGGGTGGGATAGGGAGGGTGGGAGGGAGACACAAGAGGGAGGAGATATGGGGATATATGTATAGCTGATTCACTTTGTTATAAAGCAGAACCTACACACCATTGTAAAGCAATTATACTCCAGTAAAGATGTTAAAAAAAACGGTGTCAAAAATTTGATGTTAACATATACATCCAATTGTACACTTTAAATATGTACACTTTATTTTATTTCAGTTATATCTCAATAAAGCTGTAAAAAAAAAAATCACAGGTATGACCCATTCTTCAGAGGTCTACATGGAAAGTGGCAATAAAACAATGCCAAGTAATACATGTTTTCTGGCGAGGGATATTCAGTGTTCTGCTACAGAAAACTACATCACCAAAGATAAGATTGGGACTATAATGGTAGAGACTCATAGGTCAAGAGAACTTTCCAGCCCTGCTCAAATCATTCTGCAGAAAACTGCACACAATGCTCTCTCCTTGTGTGTAGCACAACCAGATGTAAAAAAGGGGGAAAAACCTAGACAGTTGAATTGTAATTAATGAGTCACATTAACAGCAATCTACATGGTTTATGAGTTTTGAAAATCGCGTACCTAGATGTATCATTTAATTCAGGAACCTGCATTTTTGCTGATGGTTCTTGTAAATCTAAAGAATATTCGAGTTTTGAAGTAACTTCCAAGCATGAAAATGAAAAACAAAAATTATTAAGCATCTCAAGTAAACATTTAAATATACCATTCAAGTCTTATGACAGAAAAAAAATCTGACCTTTTTGTGTATCATCCAGTTTCGATTTTTCAGGTGACTTATCAGCTGTATTTGTTTGCTGCAGGAAAAACATATATACCTAAGTTCAACTATGTTGTCTTTGAAATTTTTTACAATTCCAAAGAAAAGCATTTAAATAGTAGGGTATCAGGCTCTTTGTTCATTAGATTTAGCTCCAAATGACTGTTGGCTGTTCCAGAAACGTCAATATCTACCCTCAGAAGATTTGCCACCATCAAAGACAATCACAGAGTGTCTCAGAGTTACTAAGGGAAACATCAAAGGAAGACTTACAAAAATGTCTTCAACAGCATCATAATTGTCGAGATATGTACGAGTTCCCAAAAAGACAATCTATCTGGAGGAATAATCTTTGGTGTATTTGTTTTTAAAAAAAAATCATAACACTATCACATTTCTGTATAATGTGTCCATGTAATCAAACATAAGAAAATGGAGTGAACACCAATACATGCCAAGCAGTGTGTTAGGTGCTTTATGTATTTATGCTTTTAATCCTAAGACGGCCACACTGTAAACCAGCTATTACCTTTGCTTTACAGATGAGAAGCCTCAGGCTCAATGATGTTAAGTAATTTTCCCAAGTTCCCACAATCAGTAAGTGAAAACCAGGTCTGATTCCAAACATTAGGCTGCTTTTCCCAAACTCAGTCTCCAGATCCCAAATGAGGGAATGAGGCAAAGCCAGCCAAGTGACACATTCCGCGGGAGAGCCAAGATGAGTGAAAGTCGAGAAAAAACAAACATGGCAGGCAAAAGTAATTTAAAGGAGGGGATAGTGAGAAAAGAGAGAGATGGTTGACCAGGAGAAAATGGACAAGCCGGAGAGTCAGCTTCCACCTGCCAGCATCCTGGTGGATACAGTTCAGAATCTTGTCCCCAGTTCCCTGTACTCACAGTAGGCTCAGACTGGTTATTTAAGGGGAGAGTTGTTGGGCAATTGTTATCTTCAGCACTGGTTAACTCTGCCAGCTCGGTAGATTCCTTTGCTTGGTCTAAACACATTAAGAAAAGAGCAATAAAGAATGGTAACAATAACCATACACAATGCTGCGTACACCCTCCAAATGCTCTTCATGAGATTCATACTGCAAGTACATCACCATCTTTTGGTAAGAGCTGGTAATTAGGACCTGCTATGGGCACCTTGGAAAACTGCTTTTGGGTCTAAATCATAAGAGATATGTAACCTGTGCAGGGCCAGCTTCATGGGTAGACAGGGCCCTACACACTTGCCTCCTGCCACCCCATCATAATTTCTCTTTTGTCATTTCCAATTGACCCCAAGACAAACTGTATGAGGTGGAGAAAATAATTCAAGGTTTAATCAGCAACTTTTCTTTCTCCAAAGGTATAATAACACATTAATTACTCCTATATGACCAAAGGTTTTCAGTGACCTCTTTCAAGTAATATTTTTTCATTGCTTCTCTATGGAATCCAGGTAAGAAATTTTGTTATTTCCCAATATACCTGTCTCTCTTTCGTGGCTGCCAGGAATCTCAGTGTCTTCTTTCTCAAACTCACCAGAACGGTCTGAGGAGATTTTCGTCTGGTCAGGCCTCACCTGAAATGAAAACCAAAAATCACATGATTTTTAAAAGCAGTAATCCTTTTAAAAATTTATTATTAACAGACCTGAAGAGACATAGACAGCAATACAATAACAGGAAGGGACTTTAATACCCCACTTACATCAATGGATACATCACTCAGATGGAAAATCAATATGGAAACATCAGCCTTAAATGACACGTTAGATCCAATGGACTTGACATATACATAACATTCTACCCGAAAGCAACAGATTACACATTCTTCTCAAGCACATATGGAATCCAGGATAGATCATATATTAGGTCACGAAACAAGTCTTAATAAATTTAAGAAGACTGAAATCATATCAAGCATCTTTACCAACTACAGTGGTATGAAACCAGAAATCAATTACAAGAAGAAAACTGGAAAACTCATGAATACATGGAGATTAAATAACACGCTTCTGAAAAACCAACGAGTCAATGAAGAAATCAAAAGAGATTAAAAAAACTTCTGGCAAATGAAAATGGAAATGCAACATACCAAAACTTATGAGGTGCAGCAAAAGCATTTCTAAGAGGGAAGTTCATAGTGATAAATGCCCACATCAGAAAAGAAAAGAAGGACTTCCCTGGTGGTCCAGTGGTTAAGACTCTGTGCTTCCAATACAGGGGGCACAAGTTCGATCGCTGGTTGGGGAACTAAGATCCCGCATGCTGTGCAGAGTGACCAAAACAATAATAATAAAGAAAAGAAATAACTCAAATAAACAACATATCTTTACACCTCAAGGAACTAGAAAGAAAAATAAATGAACCCAAAGTTAGTAGAAGGAAGCAAATGAAGAACAGAACAGAAATAAACAAAAGACACTAAAAAAAAATAGAAAAGATCAATGAAACTAAGAGCTGGTTCTTTGAAAATATAAACAAAATTGACAAACATTTAGCTGGATTCACATATATATGTGTGTGTATCTATCCATCTATATTTAAAACAGCATATTATTCAGCCATAAAAAAAGAAGCAAATCCTGCCATTTGCAACAACATGGGTGGACCTTGGGGGCATTATGAAAAGTGAAATAAGTCAGACAGAGACAGACAAATACCGTATGACCTCACTTGTATGTGGAATCTCCAAACCAACAACAAAAACAAGCTCATAGATACAGAGAGCAGATTGGTGGTTCCAGTGGAGGGGGTTGAGGGTAGGCGAAATGGGTGAAGGGGTTCAAAAGGTACAAACTTCCTGTTATAAAATGAATATGTCACGGGGATGTAAGGCACAACATGGTGACTATAGTTAATACTATATTGCATTTTCGAAAGTTGCTCAGAGACTAAATTCTCTAAATTTTTTTTTGTTCACAAAAAAAAACTTCTAACAATGGTGATAGTTGTCAACTAGTCTCATTGTGGCGATTTTTTCACAATATATACAAAAATGGAATCATCATGATTTACACCTGAAACGAATGTTTTAGGTCAATTATATCTCAATTTTTAAAACCCCAACATAGAAATGTAAGAGACATGAAATCATACTAAAACATATTTACTGATAAATAATCAAGAAGAATTAAACATGCCACCTGTTTGTCATCTCCTAAAGCTTTAATGGAAGCTTGTGCTATGTTGAATTGCAATTCAAAATGAATTTCTATTTTCATCACTTCTTTGTTTCTGATATTAATAGGCTTCTTCAGGTAAATTTTGAGCATCTTCATCTCAGTTTCTAGCAAAAATAAAGTATACCAATGTAGATCAACATACTGAAAGGTTATATTTTTAAATTTTATAATTTTAAATAACTGCACTGGGATATTTGTTCACTGTCCAGATTCTTCCACAATGAGAAGTTGAAAAGAAATTATTTGAATAAAGTTACTCTGAAATTATTTTTATTAGATGCACATGTGTGTTTTTACACACAGACACACACACACAAAAATATGTTTAAGCAGTTAATCTAGCAGAGATAGAAGTAACTTAGCAGCATAGCAAATGAGATATTTTGTCTTCTAAAATTCAATCCATTTTTTAAAGAACATTTGTGAATACAAAGCTATCATCTGTAACAGGTATTTTACTTCTCAATATATTAAGCACAACACTCATTCTCATTCTTTCTGTCTCTCTCAGATCCCACTCATTTCTAAAATTCAAAATAAAATCCACTGTTCTCAATATACAAACTGGAATAATCCACACTCATCTCAACCGATTCCACTTAAAGAAGAGAAATGGAAACATTCTCCAGAGACGCCTAATTCTCAGACAACAGTCTCCTTGAGGGCTTCCTACCAGGACATCAGCCCTTTACTGACAAATAGTAATTGGTTTTAGAAGAGAAAATAGTTTAGACCACAATTCATAGCGAGCCCAAGAATAAGCCACAGGAAGTACAAGCTGTGTTGGAAGCAGCAGGGGTGAAAAGAGTAAAACCCATGAAAGGGCAGGCAAAGCTCAGGGTCCCAAACTGATGAGAATGAAAAGAGGAAAAAAGAGACACACCTGGGTCTAGATCTGTGGCCAGTGGTACTCGAAATGTGGCTAGTACAACATGAATTGCATTATAAGCATAACATACACACTAGTTTGTGAAGACACAGGACCAAAACAGAGAAGGTAAAACATCTCATTAATTGTTCATATTGATTACATGTTACACTGTTAATATTTTGGACATACTGAGTGAAATAAATATATATTATTAAAATTAGTCCACTTGAAAAAAACTTTTTAATGAGGCTACTAGAAATGTTTTTATATATGGTTCAGATCCTATTTCTATACAACAGTGCTGGCCTCTAGTAAAGTTCAACAATCCCCCAAATGCTGATCTTACTGGACGTTCAGTCACTGCAGAGAAAGTCTCTAAATCCCTGCAGCAAAAGTAATTCTAAACAAGGTCTGAAAATGTAAACAGCTAGTTGGGCTGTGGGGCTCGGTACAAGGGCAAGAAGAAATAGCCCGAGGGCTGCCCTCAACAGGCTCCTAAAACACTGTCAACCCCTTAGCAGGAAGGGCTCCGCACACAAAAGGCAAGTCTTGCTTGTAGTGTTTGCTACACAAGCCTCAGTTGCCTCGGCTATAAAACTAAAACATCACACCTACTTCCTCCTGCTACTGTGAGGCACTTTATGAATTTTAAAGTCTCCCCAAAATGTGATATATTTATGAAGTGTAGAATATTAAGTTTGGCAAGTTGGTTGCTGAAAATCACCTCAACAGCAAAGTTCAGGTTCAGAAACTTAAAATATGTAATGTTAGGGGTATCACAGTCAGAAAATCCATGGAAGTCTATAAAAATATTAACTTCAGAATAAACACCAATGATATTTTGCATACCTTAAGTGAACAGTAACAGGTAATGACTATATAAATTAAGTTACTCTTAACTTATGATTATATTGAATTTACATTTCTAGTAAGATGTTTATAAACCCCTTTCCTTTACTACAGATAGGAGACACCTCCAACTCAACGTATACTATATCTTTCCAATTTTGTGACTGTAAAACTGCTCATTTGTGCTTCTTCCCATCTGTGACACCATAAGAAATATATATTTGATCCTGGACTTTGTTCCTGACACAGAGCTTCTGAAACGCATTTTAAGTGATGGGGTGCTGGGAGCATCTTTTGTTCTAATATTTGGTCTTTGACCCTGGTTCCTGACACCAGAGCTTCTAAGACCCTTGGAATGCCCGGGGTGATGAGTGTTTTATAAGTTAATGAGGTGACTGGGGGTTAGAGGACTGGGGGTTGGAGGACTTAAGGATGGGGACTGGTCAAAAACTTGCACAAGCCTCTTAGATAGCCTCATCCACCAGAGGGCAGACAGCAGAAGCAAGGAGAACTACAATCCTGCACCCTGTGGAACAATAACCACATTCACAGAAAGACAGACAAGATGAAAAGGCAGAGGGCTATGTACCAAATGAAGGAACGAGATAAAACAGAAAAACAACTAAATGAAGTGGAGATAGGCAACCTTCCAGAAAAAGAATTCACAATAATGATAGTGAAGATGATCCAGGACCTCAGAAAAAGAATGGAGGCAAAGATCGAGAAGATGCAAGAAATGTTTAACAAAGACCTAGAAGAATTAAAGAACAAACAGAGATGAACAATACAATAAATGAAATGAAAAATATACTAGAAGGAATCAATAGCAGAATAACTGAGGCAGAAGAATGGATAATTGACCTTGAAGACAGAATGGTGGAATTCACTGCTGCGGAACAGAATAAAGAAAAAGAATGAAATGAAGTCAGCCTAAGAGACCTCTGGGACAACATTAAATGCAACAACATTCGCATTATAGGGGTCCCAGAAGGAGACGAGAGAGAAAGGACCCGAGAAAATATTTGAAGAGATTATAGTCAAAAACTTCCCTAACATAGGAAAGGAAATAGCCACCCAAGTCCAGCAAGCGCAGCGAGTCCCATACAGGATAAACCCAAGGAGAAACACTCCGAGACACATAGTAATCAAATTGGCAAAAATTAAAGACAAAGAAAAATTATTGAAAGCAGCAAGGGAAAAATGAAAAATAACATACAAGAGAACTCCCATAAGGTTAACAGCTGATTCCTCAGCAGAAACTCTACAAGCCAGAAGGGAGGGGCATGATATACTTAAATTGATGAAAGGGAAGAACCTAAAACCAAGATTACTCTACCCAGCAGGGATCTCATTCATATTCGATGGAAAAATCAAAAGCTTTACAGACAAGCAAAAGCTAAGAGAATTCAGCACCACCAAACCAGCTCTAAAACAAATGCTAAAGGAACTTCTCTAAGTGGAAAACACAAGAGAAGAAAAGGATGTACAAAAACAAACCCAAAACAATTAAGAAAATGGTAATAGGAACATGCATATCGATAATTACTTAAACATGAATGGATTAAATGCTCCAACCAAAAGACACAGGCTTGCTGAATGGATACAAAAACAAGACTCATATATATGCTGTCTACAAGATACCCACTTCAGACCTAGGGACACTTACAGACTGAAAGTGAGGGGATGGAAAAAGATATTCCATGCAAATGGAAATTAAAAGAAAGCTGGAGTAGCAATATTCATATCAGATAAAATAGACTTTAAAATAAAGAATGTTACATGAGACAAGGAAGGACACTACATAATGATCAAGGGATCAACCCAAGAAGAAGATATAACAATTATAAATATATATGCACCCAACAAAGGAGCACCTCAATGCATAAGGCAACTGCTAAGAGCTATAAAAGAGGAAATCGACAGTAACACAATAACACTGGGGGACTTTAACACCTCACACCAATGGACAGATCATCCAAACAGAAAATTAATAAGGAAACACAAGCTTTAAATGACATAATAGACCAGATAGATTTAACTGATATTTATAGGACATTCCATCCCAAAACAGATTACACTTTCTTCTCAAGTGCACACGGAACATTCTCCAGGATAGATCACATCTTGGGTCACAAATCAAGCCTCAGTAAATTTAAGAAGACTGAAATCATATCAAGCATCTTTTCTCACCACAACGCTATGAGATTAGAAATCAATTACAGGGAAAAAAACGTAAAAAACACAAACACATGGAGGCTAAACAATACGTTACTAAGTAACCAAGAGATCACTAACAAACTCAAAGAGAAAATCAAAAAATACCTAGAGACAAATGACAATGAAAACACAACAATCCAAAACCCATAGGATGCAGCAAAAGCAGTTCTAAAAGAGAAGTTTATAGCTATACAAGCCTACCTCAAGAAACAAGAAAAAATCTCAAATAAACAATCTAACCTTACACCTAAAGGAATTAGAAAAGAACAAAAAAAAACCCAAAGTTTGCAGAAGGAAAGAAATCATAAAGATCAGAGTAGAAATAAATGAAATAGAAACAAAGAAAACAATAGCAAACATCAATAAAACTAAAAGCTGGTTCTTTGAGAAGACAAACAAATTGAGAAACCTTTAGCCAGACTCAGCAACAGGGAGAGGACTCAAATCAATAAAATTAGAAATGAAAAAGGAGAAGTAACAACTGACACTGCAGAAATACAAAGCATCCTAAGAGACTACTACAAGCAACTCTATGCCAATAAAATGGACAACCTGGAAGAAATGGACAAATTCTTAGAAAGGTATAACCTTCCAAGACAGAACCAGGGAGAAATAGAAAATATGAACAGACCAATCACAAGTAATGAAATTGAAACTGTGACTAAAAATCTTCTAACAAACAAAAGCCCAGGACCAGACGGCTTCACAGGTGAATTCTATTGAACATTTAGAGAAAAGCTAACACCCATCCTTCTCAAATGCTTCCAAAAAGTTGCAGAGGAAGGAACACTCCCAAACTCATTCTATGAGGCCACCATCACTCTGATACCAAAACCAGACAAAGATACTACAAAAAAAGAAAATTACAGACCAATATCACTGACGAATATAGATGCAAAAATCCTCAACAAAATACTAGCACATAGAATCCAACAACACATTAAAAGGATCATACACCATAATCAAGTGGGATTTATCCCAGGGATGCAAGGATTCCTCAATATATGCACATCAATCAATGTGATACACCATATTAACAAACTAAAAAAGAAAAACCATATGATCATCTCAATAGATGCAGAAAAAGCTTTTGACAAAATTCAACACCCATTTATGATAAAAAAACTCTCCAGAAAGTGGGCATAGAGGGAACCTACCTCAACATAATAAAGGCCATATATGACAAACCCACAGCAAACATCATTCTCAATAGTGAAAAACTGAAAGCATTTCCTCTAAGATCAGGAACAAGACAAGGATGTCCACTCTCACCACTATTATTCAACATAGCTTTGGAAGTCCTAGCCACGGCAATCAGAGAAGAAAAAGAAATAAAAGGAATACAAATTGGAAAAGAAGTAAAATTGTCACTGTTCGCAGATGACATGATACTCTACATAGAGAATCCTAAAGATGCTACCAGAAAACTACTAGAGCTAATCAATGAATTTGGTAAAGTAGCAGGATACAAAATTAATGCACAGAAATCTCTGGCATTCCTATACACTAATGATGAAAAATCTGAAGAGAAATTAAGGAAACACTCCCATTTACCAGTGTAACAAAAAGAATAAAATACCTAGGAATAAACTTACCAAGGGAGACAAAAGACCTGTATACAGAAAACTATAAGACACTGATGAAAGAAATTAAAGATGATACCAACAGATGGAGAGATATGCCATGTTCTTGGATTGGAAGAATCAATATTGTGAAAATGACTATACTACCCAAAGCAATCTTCAGATTCAACGCAATCCGTATCAAATTACCAATCACATTTTTTACAGAACTAGAACAAAACATCTTAAAATTTGTATGGAGACAAAAAAGACCCCAAATAGCCAAAGCAGTCTTGAGGGAAAAAATCGGAGCTGGAGGAATCAAACGCTCTGACTTCAGACTATACTACAAAGCTACAGTAATCAAGACAACACAGTACTAGCACAAAAACAGAAATATAGAACAAGTCAGAAAGCCCAGAGATAAACCCACACACCTATGGTCAACTAATCTATGACAAAGGAGGCAAGGAAATACAATGGAGAAAAGACAGTCTTCAATAAGTGGTGCTGGGAAAACTGGACAGCTACATGTAAAAAATGAAATTAGAACATTCCCTAACACCATACACAAAAATAAACTCAAAATGGATAAGAGACCTAAATGTCAGACTGGATACTATAAAACCCTTAGAGGAAAACATAAGAACACTCATTGACATAAATCACAGGAAGATCTTTCTTGATCCACATCCTAGAGTAATGGAAATAAAAACAAATATAAACAAATGGGACCTAAACAAACTTAAAAGCTTTTGCATAGCAAAGGAAACCATAAACAAGACGAAAAGACAACCCTCAAAATGGGAGAAAATATTTGCAAACGAATCAACGGACAAAAGATTAATCTCTAAAATATATAAATAGCTCATGCAACTCAATATTAAAAAAATAAACAACCCAATCCAAAAAATGGGCAGAAGACCTAAATATTTCTCCAAAGAAGATATACAGATTGCCAACAAACACATGAAAGAATGCTCTATATCACTAATCATTAGAGAAATGCAAATCAAAACTACAATGAGGTATCACCTCACACCAGTTAGAATGGGCATCATCAGAAAATCTACAAACAGCAAATGCTGGCAAGGGTGTGGAGAAAAGGGAACCCTCTTGCACTGTTGGTGGGAATGTAAATTGATACAGCCACTATGGAAAACAGTATGGAAGTTCCTTAAAAAACTACAAATAGAACTACCATATGACCCAGCAATCCCACTACTGGGAATATACCCAGAGAAAACCGTAATTCAAAAAGACACATGCACCCCAGTGTTCACTGCAGCACTATTTACAATAGCCAGTTCATGGAAGCAACCTGAATGCCCATCAACAGACTAATGGATAAAGAAGATGTGGTACATATATACAAGGGAATAATACTCAGCCATAAAAAAGGATGAAATTGGGTCATCTGTAGAGTTGTGGATGGATCTAGAGACTGTCATACAGAGTGAAGTTAAGTCAGAAAAAGAAAAACAAATATCGTATATTAACGCATATATGTGGAACCTAGAAAAATGGTACAGATGAACCGGTTTGTAGGGCAGAAATCAAGACACAGATGTAGAGAACAAACACATGGACACCAAGGGGGGAAAGCGGCGGGGGGTGGGGTAGGGTGGGGATGAATTGGGTGATTGGGATTGACATGTACACACTGATGTGCATAAAACTGATTACTGATAAGAACCTATTGTATAAAAAATAAATAAAGTAAAATTTTAAAAAAAGGTTTTGCTTACATATCAATGATATTTCTTGAAAAGAAAAAAAAAGGATGGGGACTGGTCGCCAGAAAGACCAAGGTATGGTTAGGGGGTTGGAACTTCCAGCTCCCCAACCTTCAGGGAGGGCAGAAGGGCCAGCGATTGAGTTAATATTCCATAATGCCTACGTGATAAAGCTTCCGTAAAAACCCCCAAGCTACGGGGTTCAGAGAGCTTCTGGGTTGGTGAACACAAACGTTCCAGGAGGGCGATGCACCCCAACTCCTCAGAAACAAAAGCCCTTGCACTTGGGACCCTTCTGGATCTTGCCCTGGGTATTCTCTTCATCTAGCTGTTCATCTGTATCCTTTATTATATCCTTTATAATAAAATGGTAAATGTAAATGCATGCTTCCCAGAGATCTGTGAACCATTATAGCAAGTTTCAAACCCGAGGAGGAGCTTGTAAAACCTCTGATTGGTAGCCAGTTGGTCAGAAGTACAGGGGTCAACCTGAGACTTGCAATTAGCATCTGAAGCGTGGGCAGTCTTCACTGTCCCTTCATTCTCCCAGAGTTTCACGGTGAAAGGCTCTCCTCCTCTTCTGCCACTTCCTTTACTGCCTAATCTAGCCCAAACTTCCCTTTCTCTAGTATGTAACAGGGGAAATTAAAAATAATAATGCAAGTGATTCTTGTTCATATAAATTCAAATTAATTGTGTCTGTGAAATGCAACAGTCTAGTCGTACATCTGTTTGTAAATTAATTTCAGCATTGCTTGTATCTGTGATTCTTTGGATTCTCCTGGTTATTACATCTTATTAATTTGCTCACTAATTAATGAAATCTTTTACCCACATTTATTTTATATTTGTATGCGGGTCATGATTTTACCTTTTCAAAAATTACCCTTTAACAAAACACCGAAGTTAACTTATGTACACAGGAAATTCCAGCAAGGAACGCTCAGGGCTGAGGAAGGATTACCTTATCCTAAGGAGTCCCATGGGAGAACCTTCAAGTTAAGAGTTCAAGGCCAGGAAGGATGGATTTGTTCTTTCCAGGACTTGTATGATGAGAATCATGTTATCCATTATACTTTTCACCGTGGCTTTCAGGAAGCTAAGCACCAAATTTGTTTTTGTTTTTTAATTGTACAACTTTATTTTATTTAAATTTATTTATTTTCTTCTTGGCTGCATGCGCCTTCATTGCTACACACGGGCTTTCTCTAGTTGCGGAGAGGGGAGCTACTCTTTGTTGCAGTGGGTGGGCTTCTCACTGTGGAGCACAGGCTCTAGGTGTGTGGGCTTCAGTAGTTGTGGCAGGTGGGCTCAGCAGTTGTGGCTCGCGGGCTCTAGAGTGCAGGCTCAGTAGTTGTGGCACACGGGCTTAGTTGCTCTGTGGCATGTGGGATCTTCCCGGACCAGGGCACAAACCCATGTCCCCTGCACTGGCAGGCGGATTCTTAACCACTGCGCCACCAGGGAAGCGCTAAGCACCAAATTTGAATCTCCATGGTGGCCAGATCAACCTTCTTGACAGACATTTTTATTCTTGTTTGTGGTTCCAATTTTCTATTTCTATTATTTTGTTACAAATATGCAAGCTGCCCTAAATCCTTTGTGAAAAGAACTATAAAATCCACATAATTGCATAGTATTTAGTTTTAACTCTTTAGTAAAGCAAATTACTTAAAAAATGATTATGTGTATTGAGTTACTTTCAAAACATCCATTTTTTAAGAGACCCAATTCAGGAATCCTGGTCAAGTGTGACTATATCTGAAATACTGAACTGGACCAACACCTTTCTTCTACCCACCCAGAAAAAGATCACTCCTGACTCCATGCCCCTCAACTCTACCTACCAAGAGGAGAAGAAAGGTGACGGAGATTTAAGAAGGGGGAGTCAGGGTTTCCCTGGTGGTGCAGTGGTTAAGAATCCGCCTGCCAATGCAGGCGACACGGATTCGATCCCTTGTCCGGGAAGATCCCACATGCCGCGGAGCAACTAAGCCCGTGCGCCAAAACTACTGAGCCTGCGCTCTAGAGCCCACGAGCCACAATTACTGAAGCCAGTGAGCCACAACTACTGAAGTCCACGTGCCTAGAGCCCATGCCCTGCAACGAGAAGCCACCATGAGAAGCCTGCGTGCAGCAACAAAGACCCAATGCAGCCAAAAATAAAAATTAATTTTAAAAAAAAGAAGGGGGAGTCAGGGCTGATATTTAAATAGTTTGTACATACCCAATTAATAGTATAAATATGTGGGAAAGGGAGGGCAGGTACTGTAACCATTTTTTAAAATGGTGGTACAGGACTTCCCTGGTGGCACACTGGTTAAAAATCCTCCTGCCAGGGCTTCCCTGGTGGTGCAGTGGTTGAGAGTCCGCCTGCCGATGCAGAGGACAAGGGTTCGTGCCCCGGTCCGGGAAGATCCCACATGCCGCGGAGCGACTGGGCCGTGAGCCGTGGCCGCCGAGCCTGCGCGTCCGGAGCCTGTGCTCCGCAATGGGAGAGGCCACAACAGTGAGAGGCCCGTGTACGGCAAAAAAAAAAAAAAAAAAAAAAAGAATACTCCTGCCAATGCAGGGGACACGGGTATGAGCCCTGGTCCAGGCCACAACTACTGAAGCCCTCGTGCCTAGAGCCCGTGCTCCGCGACAAGAGAAGCTACCACAATGAGAAGCCCGCTCACCGCAACGAAGAGCAGCCCCTGCTTGCCAAAACTAGAGAAAGCCGGCACACAGCAACAAAGACCCAATGCAGCCAAAAATAAATAAATAAAATTAATAAATTTATTTTAAATAAAATAAAAAAATAAAATTACAAAAAATAAAAAATTGTGGTACAAAACATAAAAATGGTTAACAAGGTAAATGTTAAGTGTGCGGTTCAGTAGTGCTAAGTATATTCACATTGCTGTAGAAGAGATCTCCAGAACCTTTTCATCTTGCAAATCTGAAACTCTGTACCCATTAAACAACTCCCCATTCCCCCTTCCCTGCAGCCCCTGGTAACTAACCACCATTCTACTTTCTGTCTCTATCAATTTGACTACTTTAGATACCTCATGCACGTGGAATCATACAGTATTTGTCTTTTTGTGACTAGCTTTTTCCACTTAGCGTGATGTCCTCAAAGTTCATCTATGTTGTAGCAAGTGTCAGAATGCCCTTCCTTTTTAAAGCTAAATAATAGTCCATTATAGGTACAGATCACATTTGCTTTATCCATTCATCCATCGATGGACACCTGGGGTGCTTCTACCCTTTTTTTTTTTGGTTGCACCGGGTCTTAGTTGCAGCAGGCAGGCTCCTTAGTTGCGGCTCACGGGCTCCTTAGTTGCAGCATGTGAACTCTTAGTTGCGGCATGCATGTGGGATCTAGTTCCCTGACCAGAGATGGAACCCAGGCCCCCTCCATTGGGAGTGCGGAGTCTTAACTACTGTGCCACCAGGCAAGTCCCTGCTTCTACCTCTTGACTCTTGTGAATAGGCTGCAATGAACGTTCATATGCAAATCTCTTCGAGTCCTGCTTTCGATCCTTCTGGATATATATCCAGAAGTGAAACTGCTGGATCATATGGTGATGCTATTTTCAGTTTGTTGAGGAACCATAATCATTTTTACAATGAGAAGACCAGGCAAGTCATGGAACCTCAAAGTTACAGAGTGGAGGACTCACTAATCTTTTGCCCTGAGCACAGCCTTCTGTCCACAGCACTCACCACCTCCCCTCCACGTCAAGTGCAAGCAAAGTCTGCTCAGGAATTAACTAAACATACACTGCAAGTGTAAACAGAAACAATACTCAGGACTAAATGCCGGGTAGTTTAGAATTAACATCTTACCTATTATGCTGAAATTAATCGCTGCTTCCTTCAAAAGTCTTACTGAGTCCCATAAAGCGCTCTTGGAAAAAATAAGTGAAATTCATGAGCACATAACACATACTTGGATATGAACGCTCTCTACGCACTTAGGTCTAAACCGGAATCGAACATGATTACCTCAGGATTGTTTATATAAAAAGTTACACTCTGAGTTCCTAGGTTGAAATCAATCCAAAATTTCTCTAATTTTTCATCTGCAGGTTTTCTCATCTGTAAGATATAATTTCAGTATTAATATCATAGGAAAGGGTCAAATGAAAATTACTCCATTAAAAACAGAACTGCTTTTCTGAGAACAGCCCTACTTTAAGATTATAGGGTCACCGTTTATTGCCTTACTCATTTCTGCAAAATAGGAGGAAGGTTTCAATTTTATATAACCAATCTATTTCTGGAAAAACCCTACTATACTTAGCAATTTAATAGATGTTTAAATGTGTCAGATAACTCTAACCACACAAACTTTTTTTTCTGGTGCCAATCACAGAGAAAACTCTTCTATGTTAAAGCAGTAACAATCCACACTGCCTATGGATAGACACTTCTAGCAAAGGAGGTACTGTGATCAAACATAAATGGTGACTTGCCATCTAACTCACCATGTGTTAGAATAAGGCTAAGACCTGAAGATTTCAAATTATCTTTATTTTAATTGATTAGTCAGCCCTCTGTATCCACGGGTTCCAAATCCAAAGATTCAACCAAATGTGGATTGAAAATATTTAGGAAAAAGAATTCCAGAAAGTTCTAAAAAGCAAACCTTGATTTTGCCATGTACTGACAACTATTTGCACAGCATTTACACTGTGTTAGGTATCAGATGTAACCTAGAGACGATTTAAAATACACGGGAGGATGCGTGTACATTATATGCAAATACTAAGCCGTTTTATATATGGGACTTGAATATACGCAGATTTTGGTATCCACGAGGGGTCCTGGAACCAGTCTCCCATGGGTACCAAGAAATGACTGCATTATAAAATAAACATATTCTCTTAAAGAAAGAAAGAAGGAAAGAAAGAAAGACGGAAAGAAAGGAAAGACAGATTCAAACAATATGATGCTAATAGAGAGAATAAATATCTCCTCCTCTGTCCCTCAAATTCCCGTAGGTACTTTTCCATGGGAACCATTAACAATGCCTTTGCTTCCTCCCAGATGTGTTCTAGACATACTCAGGAAGTATATACCAAGTTTTTATTCCTCAACAATGGAACAAACACTAGACTTAACTATTCTTCCACTTGTTTTCCAGTAAATAGCATTTCTTGGCCATTGTTCCAGCATACGTGTCTACTCTTTAACAGCTATAGAGTTGAACAAAGGGTTTTTTTAAATTTTATTATATTTTTTATACAGCAGGTTCTTATCAGTTATCTGTTTTATCCATATTAGTGTATACATGTCAATCCCAATCGCCCTATTCATCACACCACCACCACCCACCCCCTTCTCCCCTTGGCGTCTATAGGAACAAAGGTTTTAACACAAGTCTATATCACGGGAAGCCAGTCTAAGGAACCCTACTGAAGCTGATGGAAATTTAAATTCCAAGCAGAGATTGGAATCCTCAGACAACCAGAAAGAAAAACAGACTCGAAATATAGGAATCAGGCTTCCAAAATTAGTTCTAGAAAGAATGTACAATGTAGTCGTGAGCTAACGGCTCAGCTCACAGAGGCCAAGAAGGGGGCCCTCAACCCAAAACAATGAAATGGTTAACTAGAACATTCTAGAGACATGATCCAGGAAGCGTCAGCACAGTCCAGGTTCAGAGACCTATGAAAAGTTTACCTGGAAACCGAGACGCTGCACGTTGGGGCACTTTTACAGGAAGGACCTTGTGCCTCTAGAAACCAAAGAAGGGGGTGAAAAGAGACTGTTCCATTTTGGACTATAAAGTACAAGGCAGAATGATCTAGAGAAAGGAGAGTGATCCTAATTGCTGGGGATAGAGTGAGAAGCGTCTACCGGGTGGAAAGAAGCAATGGACTTGCCCTATTTCCTCCAATCCAGGCGTGAATAATGCTGCTCATCAAGAGGATAAAATAAGGTAAGGTTCCTGTAACCGACCTCATGAACGCAGTATAAACCTAAAATTCCTTTACGTAGAAGTAACACTAGGGCTCTTCAATAATAAGCTTCAGAGTTGAGGCCTAAGAGGAGAAGCAAGTTTCCTTGTTTAAAAAAGCCCTTCTGACAGCCTCTTCAATAAGTGGTGCTGGGAAAACTGGACAGGTACATGTAAAAGTATGAGATTAGATCACTCCCTAACACCATACACAAAAATAAGCTCAAAATGGATTAAAGACCTAAATGTAAGGCCAGAAACTATCAAACTCTTAGAGGAAAACATAGGCAGAACACTCTATGACATAAATCACAGCAAGATCCTTTCTGACCCACCTCCTAGAGTAATGGAAATAAAAACAAAAATAAACAAATGGGACCTAATGAAACTTCAAAGCTTTTGCACAGCAAAGGAAACCATAAACAGGACCAAAAGACAACCCTCAGAATGGGAGAAAATATTTGCAAATGAAGCAACCGACAAAGGATTAATCTCCAAAATTTACAAGCAGCTCATGCAGCTCAATAACAAGAAAACAAACAACCCAATCCAAAAATGGGCAGAAGACCTAAATAGACATTTCTCCAAAGAAGATATACAGACTGCCAACAAACACATGAAAGAATGCTCAACATCATTAATCATTAGAGAAATGCAAATCAAAACTACAATGAGATATCATCTCACACCAGTCAGAATGGCCATCATCAAAAAATCTAGAAACAATAAATGCTGGAGAGGGTGTGGAGAAAAGGGAACCCTCTTGCACTGCTGGTGGGAATGTGAATTGGTTCAGCCACTATGGAGAACAGTATGGAGGTTCCTTAAAAAACTACAAATAGAACTACCATATGACCCAGCAATCCCACTACTGGGCATATACCCTGAGAAAACCAAAATTCAAAAAGAGTCATGTACCAAAATGTTCATTGCAGCTCTATTTACAATAGCCCGGAGATGGAAACAACCTAAGTGCCCGTCATCAGATGAATGGATAAAGAAGATGTGGCACATATATACAATGGAATATTACTCAGCCATAAAAAGAAACGAAATTGAGCTATTTGTAATGAGGTGGATAGACCTAGAGTCTGTCATTCAGAGTGAAGTAAGTCAGAAAGAAAAAGACAAATACCGTATGCTAACACATATATATGGAATTTAAGAAAAAAAATGTCATGAAGAACCTAGGGGTAAAGCAGGAATAAAGATGCAGACCTCCTAGAGAACGGACTTGAGGTTATGGGGAGGGGAAAGGGTGAGCTGTGACAGGGCGAGAGAGAGTCATGGGCATATACACACTAACAAACGTAGTAAGGTAGATAGCTAGTGGGAAGCAGCCGCATGGCACAGGGATATTGGCTCGGTGCTTTGTGACAGCCTGGAGGGGTGGGATAGGGAGGGTGGGAGGGAGGGAGACGCAACAGGGAAGACATATGGGAACATATGTTTATGTATGACTGATTCACTTTGTTATAAAGCAGAAACTAACACACCATTGTAAAGCAATTATACCCCAATAAAGATGTTAAAAAAAAAAAAAAAAAAAAAGCCCTTCTGTGTAGCAAGAGCCGTTTGGCCTGATGTAAACCTACCTATGGGTTTCACTATACACCCCCCACCCTCACAGCCCCTGAAAGAGAGAAAAACATACCTCAAAATCATCGGCAAAAGCAGCAATGCATGGAAATGAATAGACCCTGCAAAACACCTCACAATTAAAAAGTAAAATAAAATATGGACTGCACACACGACCTACGGATGTTCTATAAACAAGCATGTATAACTAGGTACGCCATTATGTCCCTTGGTACAAAGTATGAAAGGGGCTCTCAAACCTACAAATGGAGATCTACCATGGGCAGAATTGAAATCTCCGTCTGGCAGTCTACAAGCCAGGTTTTCCGGTACTAAATATACCTCAACCCAGCTGCTTGGCAAGAGTCCTAATGAAAGGAGTGAATTGAGCCATATTTTCTCATCAAGGACTTAACTGTCCATAATACGGCTTTCCCGAGTAACCTCAGATCTATAGGAAATCATTCTTCATAAAATCTCCCTGGAGGATATAAAGTTACAACTGTTCCAAATCACAAATAAATATGTTAAAGACTGATAGAAATCATTTTTAAACACACACGAATGAATCACTAGGCAGAATGTGTCTAATCTTCTGAGGTTTCTACTCAATGGAGAACTTAGTAATGCTCAGTAAATTCTGTATCCTACATTCTCTCCTAAAACAGATCCTAGATTTCTTTTTTTTTTTTCTTTTGCAGTATGCTGGCCTCATCACCGCTGTGGCCCCTCCCGCTGCGGAGCACAGGCTCAGGACGCGCAGGCTCAGCGGCCATGGCTCATGGGCCCAGTCGCTCCGCGGCATGTGGAATCTTCCCGGACCAGGGCACGAACCCGTGTCCCCTGCATCGGCAGGCGGACTCTCAACCACTGCGCCACCAGGGAAGCCCCCTAGATTTTTTTTTTAACATTAAACATTTTCAGAATAGAATTAGTCAATAAAGTAAAGCTCAGAGAAACGTCTTACCTTCTTTGGTCACCAAGTCTGTCATTTAGGTGATTGAGAAACCGTCTACAATCCTTCAAAGTAAATAATGCAAACTTTTTTGTTAAAAAAAAAAAATCAAGATATTTAATTTAAATACTACCCTTTGCAGCATGTAGAGGCCAGTGTTTGCTACTACATTTCCAGGATCCAGTGACATCACAAGGCTTCACAAGGATTCATTATTAATCATGATAACTAAAATAATACTTTGCGTCACAAAGGGGAGGTTCCAGACTCATGTTCTGAACCCCCAGCCATGAGACTTGCAGCTGAGGAATGTTTAGGTCTCCAACAGTTTTATGTACAGGAACAAGCAAGAGAAATACCTCTTACTGATGACCTGGATTGTAATATTCGACTAACCCACAGGGCATCCATCTCCCTACCATCTCCCCAGCACAAGCCAACCACAAACCCATGAAACTTATCAATTTGGGGTTTATCCTGGTGTACTTAACCGCTGTAGGTTTTCCTTATCAGGAGTTCTCTAACCTGCTCCTTCCTGGAATCTCTCTCCCGCTAAAGGTTCTAAGAATAAAGAATACATTTATAGTTCTCCCAACCAACAGAGACCAGGGAGGCAGACTGTTACCCCCAAATTTCTAAAACCAAAGAGATACCGATCCAGACTTTTATCCCTTTCGTTAGCAAGGACTGTCTGTTGTAGTCAAACAGTCCTCACACTCCATGTCTAGATTCAGCACTAAATGGACATTAATGTGAACTTTCATCTAAAAGCAGTCCCACTAAGAAGCTGATGGCTCTAGGGGGAAAGTGATTTGAGAAAGGGGATAATTACTTTTGTCTTATGTTCCCCTAATTTCCCTGCAGATGAGAGAATCACACAGAGGGGAAAGGAAACTAATACTGGAGTGTCTACAACATCTCAGGCACTTTTAGTTTCTCTCATTTAATTCCCACAATTCTGAAGTTGGTCTTATTCCCATTTTACAGATAAAAACACTCAGGCTTCATGAGTCAACTATCAGCTCCAAGGACATATTGCACAACACAGGGAATATATAACCAGTATTTTATAGTAAGTATAAATGGAACTGTAACCTCTAAAAATTGTGAATCACTATACTGTACACCTGTAACATATAACATTGTACATGAACTATATTTCAATTAAAATTTTTTTAAAATAAAAAGCCAACTACTTTGCCAAAATGTATACATCGCATCAGTCGGGGAGGTGGGACCCAAACCCAACTCATGGTATTCCCACTTAGATCAAACTGCATCCTGGCTAAACAACTACTGCAGTTCTGGCAACGGGCTTAAAGTCAAATTTAACGTATTTCATAATATATTTGAAGGTTCGGATTTAATAAAATCCCAAGTGCTCAGCAGTTTTGACCAGAAAGGCTTTGTTCAACATGAGCACTGTTACTAATAATTTTAGCTTTTCCTACAGAATCACCCTCATCTTAAGAACTTTTTTTAAAGGAGAGGGAAAACATTTTAGCTATTTTAGGATAAAGGTGAGTATATGGCAAAGCCATAAACTACGTCTGTGCTACTTGAGGACACAATCACAGTGAGGCCGGGTTGCATGGAAGACACCGAAAATTATTGTTCTTCCAAACTGTGAAGGCTGGAGGGCTCAAAACACAAGCACCCCATAATACTCCTCTGCTACCAGAGCGCCCATGCCAGCTTCAGCCCCCTGTCATCATACCAGCTACTCTCTGCAAGGCCCAAATGCACATTCTTTTCTTCTCCAACTCTCCCTACCCTTCAAGGTTTGTTGAAAACCACTTCCCGCTCCATGACCAGTCTCTGACTGGATCCATCAGACTCACACAGCTCTGGCTCCAGGCTAAGTTTCCTGTAAAGATGTCCTAATTGTATGCTGGTATCTGGTCCACAAATATTCTGTTTCTATTACCCTCAAGTTATTTCACATAAGTGGGAAACAGGAAGTTTAAGAATGGCGACCTAATCACATTTAAGAAAAAAATCCTCCCCTGAGCCCAACATACAGGAAGCCACTGAAAGGATGCTTCATAAATATTGATTAAATGGAATTTTCATGACCAAGAATCTCACCGTCTCAAATTCTCGATCTTTAATTTCTTTGAAAGCCTCAGCAATGGTATCATCTTCAAACCACTGATGGACAAAGTCTTCCCTTGATTTTTTCATGGTCAGTCTACACAATGCTTCACAAAGAGCCACCTGCTGGTCATAGTCTAGAGATTAAACATACGGCAGACATGGATAATTCTGGGCACAGAGCAAAAGAAAAACTGAGTTCCACAGGTCAGCATTTGCTCTAAGAAGGTCCATCTTAGAAGACTAGCATTGTGTCTTACAGTTATAAGCAGAAAGACATATCCTGGAGCAATTATAATCATTTAAATTCATCTGTAAGAAATAGTAGGGGGAAATCCAAATGATAGGTCAGTATACAACAAATTTTTAAAAAATGATATTTCTGCAATTTATATTTTAGATATATTAAAACATTCATCCAAAGCAACTTTGTCCAAGACTCACAGATAGAACAAACTAGTGGTTACCCCTAGGGGGGAGGGGCAAGATAGAAGTAGGGGAGTAAGAGGCACAAAGTATTAGGTATAAAATAAGCTACAAGGATATATTGTACAACATGGGGAATACAGCAAACATTTTATAATAACTGTAAATTGAGTATAACCTTTAAAAATTGTGAATCACTATATGGTACACCTGTAACTTATATAATAGTATACATCAACTATACCTCAGTTGTTTAAAAAGCAGCTTTATCCAGCCTGAACTACATCTATAAAAATAAAATCCTAAGAAACTGTAGTATTTCACAGCAGATAAACAAAACTACACATATCGACATGTTTAGATTTCAAACAATTTTAAAGGTAAAAAGCAGGTTGCAGCTGGATACACAAACTTAAATTTGCAAAAACAATAACGTATGTTGCTTGTGAATAGACAGCATAAAAGTACAAAAATATTCTTGGAGATGAAAAACAAATCCAAGTCAAAGGATCACCTCTACGAATGGCGAGGGGAATTGGATGGGGATGTGGACACAGGGGCTTTACCTGTAACTCTGATTTATTTAAAAAAGGATTTGAAGCAAATGTGGAAAAAGGATCAAATTTGACTACGCTCATTGGTGAGTAAAGGAATATTCATTAATTATTCTTTATGGAGTTAGCATGCTTAACTCTTTCATCATAAATTAAATATAAAAATCCTAACTTCTATTTTTAATTTGACCGTAACTTATTCCCCATAGTTCCAAGATACCCATAAAACCCCCAATGTCCAATAGTTAACATTCTAACATTTAAAATTCTTAATACTTCTTACCACCCACAGTCAAGATTGTCCTTGCAAGGTCTTTCCTGAAACATTTAGATAAATTTCATTTTACTGAGATGAACATAAGTAAAACTCTACTATATTGGCATTAAAATTCTAATCCAAGATGTACATTTTTGAAAGTATTTCAAATTCATTGTCAAAATTTCCTCAATGTCACAAACATATTTTTTGGAAAAATTGTCAAGTTTATATATTAATGACTTACATATACTTTTTACAAAGAAGCTAGAGCTACTATACATTCTGAGGTTCTATTTCTCCCTCTGTAAAGTGAATTATAATTTGATGATCTCTGAGGCTTCATCAAATGCTAAGATCCTGGAATTTTACAGTCACCTCACCAGCCTGTGAGGATGCATACCCTCTTTTTCTTTTTCTTTTGTTTTTATACATAGTTTGACACCTGGAAGAAATGATACAGTAGGTGCTGTAGGTCTTTCTTATAAGCTTTTGGAACTTACTTTAAAAACTGATAAATTTAAGTTAGAGATGTAATGGGATTAAGTTATCACATTATTGTAATTAACACAGACTCCCATATTGCATATTCACGTAAGAATTTCAGTTAAGTGCTAACAAGTGTTGATGTTGATTTTTTAATATCTGAAATAACTCTCACGCTAAAGAATGGATTTAAGAAATCTTGCAGTAGTTCAGTTTCTCATAATGAATGGATTGATTTGTCACAATTAAATAGAAGCCTTAGAACAGCACCACTGAGAGTTCTGCTTACTTTTATGTTTGCAGGTTTTACATTTGACTTGAAGTGCAGAACACTCAAGAACTAGACTAGAACACTCAAACAGTAAGGCAGGACCACTGCATTAGTTTGAAGACTTAGGAGCAAACATCAGGTCGGCTTCTCTCCAGATCTAAGTACACCACTAAGGGTAATGATTAACTAATCTATTCAATGAATATTTTGTAGGAAAAATTAAGAGCAAACACTGCATCCTGCAAAGACAAATGAAATGGACAAACAGGATGAGCTCCATGCTCACCAATCACGTCTTTCAGGTCGACACTATGATAAACTGGGCCACCCTGCCTCTTGCTAGTCATGGCTGCATGTCCCTCGAATGACGGTGTGCCACAGGGATGTCACCGACGCTGGTTGGTGGTCAGCACACAGTCACAGGTTTAGGTTCAGATTTCAAAACAGGGTGCTGGTGTTGTGCTGCCCATGGTCACACACGACAACCTTCTCTCCAAATTTTTATGTCCCAGGAACTACGTAATTGTGAGTGGGTCACCAAAAACCCCCAAATCCATCCCTTGAAAAGCTATACATGCCCTATTGATATAGGTAAGAGCTGGTAACCCTTGAGCATTCGCTCTCTACCAGGTAATGTGCTAATGGCTTTCAATGGATTGCCTGATTCGACCTGTGCAATAACTCTATTGATCAGCGTTAACGTTGACTCCATTTTACAGATGAGTAGACTGAGGTGTAGTGAGCTAAGACTGTGCTCTAGAGGAGCAACCAGCATAAGTGGCCAAACTAGGATTTGAAGCCTGAGGTCTGGCACCAAAGTCTGTACTCTTAACATTCTCCCATGAGTCACTAATCCGGTTCACATTCACAATGAAAAATAATCTATAGCCTGAGAAAGCATTTCACTGCACAAATTTGATGGGGGAAAAAAAAAAAACAACCCAACAACCCCAAACACCCAAGGAGAACGAAGACTGAGGTGCCACAACCCGGAAAGATTTTGCCCTTACATCACCACCTAATCAGGCCAAGGTCACGTACATAAGACGACACGAGCCTTCCGACAAGACAAGTTGTTTTCTCTCCTCCCGAGGTACAGCTTGCAGAAGGAAGTTCAAGGTCCTCAGTGCCTGTTGGGAGTTGGGGAAGGTTTTCACAAGGAAGAAAGAAAACGGAGACCTGGGCACGAGCTTCTCCACGGGGTCCAGGGCAACTGCTAACAGCACTATTTGCAACTCACCTCCTGCTGGATCAAACGATTTATACTCTCTTCTGTCACCAGAAATCCTAAGGTAAATATGAAGGAACCCAACATCTGACTTTTTCCTGAAAGCAGAATTTCCAAAGAATCAAACTGATGCTAAAAAAGAATAAGGAAAGGACTCCTACATAGCAGGAAGAACAGCCACGGGCAGTAAACATTTCAGAAATGATGTAGTCTGAGCAAGGGACAAATCACAGCCTGCTTCAAGATCTACAGACGCCCCAGGCCACAATCGATTTGCACGGCACAGACGACCACTGAGGTAAACAGCAGCAGTGCGCGCAAAGTGCGACTGTCTGTGATCACTGCATCTCAGGCAAAGCTACTTTTTTGTCCAGAATGAACGATGTGCAAGGGCAGCTCCTGCACACACTTTCCCACTGTTTCTGTGCATTTCTTACATTTGTGTATTTTATAGAAAGAAAAATTTTATAATGGTCTTATGCTAACAGAAGCAAGAATTTTCAAGTAAAGCGTTGGTCTTTGTTAAATAGCTTAATCATAGAAACTTCAATGGCTACTTACGTCAGAACGTAGTAACAAAACAAGGTATGTGGTAATGCTTTATGCTTATTAAACAATAAACTATTATTATTTCATTTATGCATATTGTGTTTAGATATGACAGTGGTAGTGTACACTGCAAAAACTCATGGTAAAGTCCTAACATTACTTTGATAGGTTCAGAGGTGCAATTTGGATATGTGAATTTTTTTTCTTTTAACCACACACTGCATACTTTTTAATCCCCATAAAACTCATGAAATTGTGGGAATCCAAATCAGAGAGTAGAAATTTTAAAAATATCCCTCTTCAGTCCAAAAAAGCCACATTGATACTGCTGAATGATTTCTGGAAACAAGAAACACGGCCAGGGGCTGAGCCCAAAACTTGCCTGCCGGCTTAGAACTTGAGAGAGAGATTGTAACAGAGCCCAGGTGACCCAGGTGGACAACAGGGGACCCTAGAGACATTTATGCACTCTGTTAACCAGCAAGTATCAGATGTCATTGGACCCTTTCACTTAAAGAGTAGTAAAGAGAAACTAACAAACATAGCCCTATGCAAAAGGAAGGAGCATAGTAAGTTAAGAGGTAGCAAAATAGTGACTTTGAAAAATGCTTACTTCAGGAAATAAAAGATGATAGAAAAGCTGGGAAGCCAAATCAAAAGCATCTGGTTTATCATCTCAAAACTCAAAAGAATGTGAATTCTATGAAATAAAAAATTAGATTTGTGAGAGAAGGCAACAGTATAAGATGAACACAGAAGTGAGAAAGAAAGAAGTAATATGAAAATCTAAGCCATTCTAGATATTTCAATCTGAGAGAATTTAATACAGGGAATTAGTTACAAAAACATAGGTAGCCACTACCACCCCCTATACATCCCTGGAAAGCCACGGGGAGGAAGTGGTATTACCAGACCCCGGGAATGAAGGTCACCTAGCAAATGCTGTAGCCACAAATAAGCCAGAGTCACAGGAACTATGCAGTCACTCCCAGAGATAGCACCTCAGCAGAAGGGAGCGGGAGAAATGGCCTTCCTACCTCCAATTTCCTGTCATTCGCTAAACCTGGCAGGCAACCAGTTGGTTAAAAAGCCCAGGAAACTGTTCTATGCAAAGTAGAGAGGAAGGCAGAGAGGAATGAATCTGAGAGCAGAGGTAGATCACCACCACCCACGGGTTTCAAGGAAGCAAAGATGTGAGAGCAGAACTGAAGTCCATAGTGGAAGCAATGAGAGCAGAATTAGTTAAAGCATCGGCTTCCAAGAAAAAAAGTAGCAATTGCTGTCAAAATACACAGGAAAAAATGAGTGGGAAAAAGATGTGAAGACAAAAAAAAGGATGCAATGGATGAATAATAGATAATCTTAGAGAAGAGAATAGAAAGAGTAACTGTCATCATCCTTTCCCACCTGCTCTCTGATGTAACAATTATGCTCTTGGGTGGGACTAACTAGCTCCAGGGGTGGATCCGCATTGGCTTAAACGATGCAGGGGCATCCCATTCATCTTTTCACAGTGATCGGTTCATTAAGGGGGTGGAGGTGGGGGGACACAAGTAGAGCCAAGCTAGGGCTTTCTTCTGCCGCTTGAGGAAAGTGAACATTTCTCCCCCAGATGTGAACCAGGAAGCACGGCTCTGGTTGCTGGCCGCCATCTTGCAACCACCAAGGGAGACCAACTTGAGCTCAAAGACAAGACTCAGAGGAGGCAAAATAGAAAGAACTGCAAGAAACAGAGCCTCGCTACAGCCAAGCTGCTCCTGAAACTTCCTGCCTCTGACTTTTTAGTTCCTTCAGCAAATTAAGTCATCTTTAGCACTTAAGACTGTTTGAACTAGATATCCTGTTACATACACTGAAAGCACTTTAACTCAGCAGTTTTCAGCTAGAGGTGATTTCTGCTCCCCTATGGCACTCTTGCAATATTTGGAGATGTTGTCACAACTGGGGGAGTAGTAGGGACTGCTACTGACGTCTAGTGGGTAAAGGCCAGGGATGCTGCTAAACATTCTATAATGTATAGGACAGCCCCCCCAAACAAAGAATCATCCAACCCGACCAAAATGCCAATATTGCCAAAGTTGAGGAGCCCTGCTCTAACTGATAAAATTATCAAAGAATAAAATTTCCCAAGCTAAAGTAAGATCTGATTTCAAGACAACTCATGAAGAACCACATAAAACAACACGTGTGCACACGTGCTCACAACACTCAATATAAGACAGTGAAACAGTTTTGAGGGGAGACTCTGGACTCTGCAAAGCAAGAGTTATATTGGATAAAAGCCACAGGAACACTCTTAAATGATAAAAAGCGCTGACCATGTTCCACCCACATACCCTAATAACCTCTTCAAAATGTATTACAGCAGATGGAGACAAAGCAGAATAAAGAACCCAAGAATGAGAACATCAGGCCATAAACAAGCTTGTAGTGAGTCCTAAAAAACTACTGTAAATAAGGTTGCAATACAAGGCAAAGAGCAAATACTATTTACAAAGACATATATATATATATATAATACAGGACTAAAACCCTGGATTAAATTAAATAAATCTGGGCAGAAAATGGAGGAGGAATAAAAACATGTTGAATTCCTTGCCATATATAAAGAAGAAATAGGTGCTATCATTTTGGCACTCTCATGTTGATGTTGATAATTAAATTAAGAGTAACAACCAGAAGAATAAAACTAGGACATAAGCCATTCAAATCACTAGAGAGGAGCAAATAGTGAAAGAAAATATAATCCATATAGCAAAGCACAAAACAAAGGAATCATAAAAATGAAACACATACAGTAAGGTGAGGTCATGAGGGTGGGGCCCTCATAATGAGATTAGGGCCTTTACAGGATGCCAGAGAGCAGCCTACTCTCTACCCATGTGAAGACACAGCAAGAAGGTGGCTTTCTGCAAGCCAGGAACTGTGAGAAAATAAGTTTCTGTTGTTTAAGCCACTCAGCCCATAGTATTTTGTTATGGCAGCATGAGCTGACTAATACAGTCACCTAGAGCAGTGTTTCCTCCATTTGGGACAATGAAGTGATTGCAGGGACTATATGAACCTATTAAGTGGTCCAGGCAACAGCTATAGCATCAACAGATCTCTCTCATATGTATTTTTTTTTTCAAATATGCAGTGTACACACACTGTTGTAAATCGATCAAAGTTTATTTTTAAAAATTACAAAATTCAAAGTAGTTTTTGCCACTGGGTATTTTATCAACCAACTTTAGAGACAGGAACTATCACTTATGAAGTCCAGAAAAAACTGACTTGCAAGTATTTGGATCTGCTGACTTAGATTATGGAGACCTCTTTTTAAAAATCAACCAAGCGCCATCACACTTAAGCTTCTAGTACTAAATGTCCTCAATTTACAAGATACCATCCACTGTAGAATGTAGTGTCAATTTAATAACAGCTTTTCAAAAGAAAAATAAAAAGATGGGCAATAGGGAGCAGACATTTGCATTTTAAGATGGCCCCGATTTCTGTGCCTCTTTGAATCCACAGTTTCATAATTCAAAGTGTTTGTTGGGTTACCTTTAACATGAGCCACATCGAACATCATCGCCCTAACCTCCAAATTGTCTATGTTTTGAGCTCTTGAAAGACAGAGAAAGGCATGAGAATCGGCTCCAAGTTAAATCAGTAATAGCTAACTTTTGCTGTTTGGGAATGACGGAAGTGGCTCTCCATCCCTGATTGGAGCTAAATGGCCAAACGGTGGCAGGAGCAGCTAAATAAAGACTCACCGCAGGCAAATGAGACACACTTTCCAACAAAATTCATTTCAGCATCACAATCTGAATACCATTAGATGGCCAATTAATGCAAATATAATAGTTAAACCCACTTCACTTTTATATATCATTTAGATAAATATTCTTTTCTCTAAACAGGAATATTCTATTAATGAAAGGTATTAATATTCTATTAATAACAGCCAATTAGTAGTAAATAATACACTTACCTTTACTACTAGTTCTGGAAATAATCTAATAAAAAGAAAGAAAAGTGAAGCTCGTATTATTTTTAAAAAGCATTATAATCTATAACATTAATGTGCTATGCTGATAGTTCTCTAACAGGCAGGAGTTGACTTTAACTACAGTAGAAAAAAAATTTAGAGAAATCCTATTTGACTTTCAATTACTTGATTAAAATCAGCCTGTCACCTCCAATCAGGTGAACAATACATTTGAAAATAAATCACCTCATTTTTCTATAACATTGGTTATATACATTTGTTACTATTTCATATAATATTTCTTATAATAAAATATGAGAGTCTTTTAGTAAAACCCACATCTTAGAAAAACACAAGTTTTATGAACAACTTGAAGATTCCTACAAATTACCAATGGTATCTGCTCAGTAAAGCATCCAACCTCATCCTTACCAAGGCTGTGTCAAAAAAGTCTTCCGTCACATTAATCAGATATATGTCCGAGGCTAGGTCTGGCATGGTCAAAAATCCTGTTGTTCTTTCAAACCAGGAAACCATGTACACAAGAGAAGAAACACTGATGCAACCTCTATGACTGAATAGCTACTGCTCATTCGATAAAATTTCACAACAGAGTTCTATAATTTTAAAGACCCCTTTCCATTTCACTTAGGCCTGGTTCTGAGGCCCCCATCTAGAACACTCCAGAATGGAATCAGACTGCTACAGAGTTGCAACAAGTTCTCAGATACCAGCAAGAACTGGAGACTTTGCCAGGATCAACACTAGAAAGGCTTGTAAAGGGGGCAGTGAGTGGTTAAGAGATAAATGAGCCTTGTCTACACAGGAGAAATTCCTGTTACCTGGGAGGCTGCAGAAAACAAGTCATCAAATACCAAAGGACGTGCAGATTCTAGAAAGTGCTCCAGAAGTATGCTAGTACAGTACACATGCCTCAGGCCTGGCCACCTTCCTTTTGTCAAAAGCTTCCAGCTAATTGGAGATTTTTTCCCCATAGGAACATATATCCAAGTTCATATTACATTGCTAGAACTGGTGTGATTTAAAATTAACTTATATAAACCTTCCTAGAACATACTTATTCAATAAAGTGAAGGCCATCTTTGGACCGTCTTTTTTGAGGCTAGTCACTCTTAACAAAAAAAAGAAAAAAGAAAAAAATCCTAGTTAGAAGTCATCAGTTGACCAAGAAGTTAGTGACATGAGTTTGTGATGAGCAACTCCTATAGGAGTGGGGCCTTGGAAACTTTGTCCACTTTATAGCCAGGAACCCAAGGTACCAGCTGAAGACCATGGACAAACCCATCGGCTCTCCATCTTGGCCGCACGTTAGGAAAACGTGGGAGCTTTGAAATGCCCTGATGCGTGGGACCCATCATGGATCCAGAAAATCAGAATCTCTGGTGATGGGACCCACGCAGCGCATCTCCAGGTGATTCTAAGGTACAGCAAGGTTTGGAAGTCACTAGGCAATGTTTCTTTTATCTCAAATCAGACAAATATTTACATTTGATTGAATCATCCACCTCCTGAAGCAAACCTTTCTCCAACAGCCCGAGGGAAGAAATGTCCCTCTACACAGCAAAACTCACCACTAAGGTGACATTTCCTCCCTCCCCATGTTCATACTCAAAATTCTATACTTTTAAATACATTTCTGTCACTATTCTATTTATGCCCCCAAATCCTGTCCCCCTCCTAGCCCACCAAAGTACACTGGCTGAGTATAGATTCAGAGAAGTGGGGAAAATGCCACATTACTTGATCAAGACTTGTACTAGGAGGTCACTCTGAAGCCATTTATGTGCCGTGATCATACATGGTAACCCATACACCAGCTGCCCTCACAGCTGCGTCACTGCCAGAAGCCAGATGGTTACTGACAGATGCAATAGCTGTTACTCATTAAGCATATGGTAAAGGACAAGTTAATCCTTCTGGATCTTCAAGTACAGGGCCAAATATGTTCCTTTCTGTAGGAAATTCTTATTCTATGGAGAATAACTTCCCAGCACACTTCATGTTGAGCCGGCAAACACAGTGGGCTTTTGAAGTGTAAAATCTTGTATCCCATCCACTTTGATAATATCAATCTACCCTCCTTGGCCAAAACCTACATGAATTAATAGTACGTGCTTTAGAATGTGTTTAAATTATGTCTATGGCGTTTCCATCACCAGCAAGCATTCCAGTGGGATGTGGAAATTCCTGTTTGGTTTCAAAATTCCAGTGGAGACTTGATCTGACACTTTCAACCTTGGGATGGCATTCTTAAGCCTCAAAAGGAATTTCAGTTTGGAGCAGATCCCAATTCATCCCCCCAAATCAGCTTAAGCCTCCAAAGTACCCCTGGGACATCCCTGCCCCATTTCCTTTGGAGTTTTTGCTCTTTTTCCCTGCTTCCTGTTATCTGCCTAAGTGTATCAGGGAGTTAGATGGGGCTAAATGAAATATACAATTCAAAATGAAATAGACAGGGCTTGCATAAATACAGCCCTGAGATTTACACTCCCACCCACCCCCTACCCTAGCCGCAAACACTTTTAAAGTTCCTGAGAGAAGTTAGGAAAGCCTGGAGTTCACTCTCTCTCCCCCATGGAGGGGCAGCCCCATAATTAGAGGCATTTTAAAGTGAAAAAGGACACAGACATTTCCTTTGCCCAACCTGATCTTGATAAACTTCAGGTACTAAAGTCCAGGGGGTAAATCAGAGATTTGATGGCCGCCAGCTCACCCTCTGCCCTCATGTTCTCACCAATAATCAATCACAGGGCTGTAAATCTTATCATGAAAAAAGAGAAATGCAGCAAGAGACTTTGCAAACTCTGCTTTGCTTCCAGATGCCATTATTAAGGCACGCATGATGTTACCTCCTGATTCATTAAGAACAGGTCAGAATTGCGTAACTGGGGTGACTTAGAATAAGCAAAAAGTATTTTGGCATTTTTTTCAGACTCAGCTAGGATTTTAGAAAGTTGGAAAGTGGGCTGTGGCTAGGGGAAGTATTTGATCATTTATCCAGGTCCAATGTTGTTGATAAAGTTTATTAACATAGTTATAGGGGAGTGTGTAACAGTCCACTCTCTCCATCCTATATCTCCAAGTTAAATTCACTAATAAAAAACATACTATTACTGCATTGGCTTGTCGAAGGGAGGAGAGGGCTGTGTCCGACTTATTCCCGTACACTCCCCAAAGCGCCCTGCCCACCCCATACATCAGGAAACATATGTGGAACTTAATTTTTGATTGGATGTAGGCAACAAGCACTGGTGCCGATTCCTTTTCAAATTTGATTTCAAAGGAACATAAAATACCAAACTAGGCAACTGAATCCTCTCTAGTTCTTTAATCCATACAAAATGAAAAGATGACACTTATCTTTGGGATCAGTCCCTGCTGAATGAGCAAAGGCTCATCTTCTCTGAGGCCATCAATGAAGAATCGCTGAACACATTTCAGCAACAGTGAAGCGCACAGAAATTCATTTTTATCCAGCTCCTTGGGATTAGACCACACTAAGTTAAAAACCTTACATATAGTTACACATTGGCATTCTGGTTACAGACCAAACAAACAACTCACTTGCCTTATTTATTGATCTGTCAAGATGGTGTAACAAAAGATTATTATATTTTTGAGGAACGTGGCGCTCTCTCTGTCGAAAATATTCTTTTATTTTCTGAAATCCTTCATCATGCAATGCATTAGTAATAAGTGACTGAAGCTGGAAAGTTGATAGTATGAAAATTACTATTTTTCCCCAAGAACATTTATTTCACAGTACTATTTCTATCATTATTAATAATAATTCAGTGCAGAAATAGAAGGTAAATATAGAGAGTTATATCTTGAACAGTAATCACGTAGACAATGATTTTGTTGTCTTAAGACAGTAGTTGGCAAAATGTGGCTCCTGGACCACCGGCAGCATGGGCATCACCTGGGGACTTGTTAGGAGTCAAACTCTGGGAGCAGGGCCGTCAGGTGATTCTCATCATGTTAACTTCGAGAACCGCTGACTTAAGGAAAACTACACCTGAATTACAGGTATCTGTGGGTAAAGACTTTATCCTCAGTAATGTTAGAAATTCTAAACACTATAAAATTCAAGCCTATTATCACTTATTAAGTTACATAAATGATCATAATAGAAGAAAATGGATTCAACAGTAATAATTACAGTTAAAGGCAATTAATATGCAAATTGCCATGATGAAATCGAACTTTTCTGCCTGAAAGCTTGTTAAGACCTATTTCTAAGTGTGTATGTGTATATATATTTTTGAATAACAGATACATTCTTAAATATCTGTGCTACAAAAGATATTTTTAAAATGCAGTCCAGTCCTACAGGCTAAATTACAGTATTCTTTTCGCAAGGAGTCATTTTACTGCATACAGCCTGAAATTCCACTTTTTCTTAGTATTGACTTAAATAATGAGACAGCATTTGAAACGAAACATTTAAACAGGTTTTTTAAGTTACCATACAGTAAGCTTTTTTGAGCCAAGTGGGTTAAGTGTTCTGCAGGTGTTAATCCTCACCACCAATCTGGCGGTTAGACTCTTTATCTGGGGATAATAATAGCAAGGCTGTATGAGATCACACAGCTGAGATTCACACTCAGATTCTCTGACTCAGCAGTTCAGGCTCCTTCCTACTTAAAACTCTGCCTGGCTTCTCTATACTCAGAACAAATCCAAACGCTTTGCCTTGGTCTGCAAGGCTCTGCACGATTTGATCTCTGTCAGCTTCTCCTGCCTGACTGCCCTGCTGAGTCCTAGAATAAGTCAAGCTCTTCCTTGCCTCAGGGCCTTTGCACTGGCTGTTCTATGCCTCACTGCTTCTCCCCACCACTTACCATTCTGGCTCCTTGTCACCCCTCAGATCTCAGCTTCAGTATCATCTTTTCAAGTAGGTCTTCCAGGACCTAAAGTTAGTCAACTGCCTCCCTGCCCCAGCAATTATTCTCCATCACAACACCCCGTTCCTTTTCTTCCTACTACCTTATTTTGTTCCTAATCTGTCTCTGACTCTCTGCCAGGCTGAAAGCTCTATGAAAGCAAGAATTGTGTCTGTTTTGTTCAATACTGTCTACCTCCACCTAGAACAGTGCTAGGTACAAAACAGATTAGGATATTAGTAGGGTAATCAAAGGCAAATTGACAAGACGTGGTGATAAACTGGATGTGAGAGATTAGGGAAGCAGGAGAAGAGGATTCTTCTGCCTCTTGTTGGGCAACTGGAGGAAAAAGTATGCTGACAGCCCAGGAAACACAGAACGAGAGAGAGCACACAAAGAATACAAACTCGATCTTTACACAGAAAGCATCCTGTGCCATGCCGCTCCCATCCTTTTCCTGAACAGACTGCAAAGGGACTTCCTTCTCCTGTGTACAAAGAGATTTTTAAAAAAATTTTATTTCAAAGAAATGCATTAAGTTTTAATATAAAGGTTCATATTGTTTTCCTGAACAAAGCTTTTCGTTCATTCATGCCAGTGATTATAGATCTAAGACACTACCTTTAATAAAAAAAACACCAAAAGCTTTATCCAACCTTCTTTAACACTGCCTCTGACAAATACAAACTTACAAGAAGCAAACATCACTGTAATAAATGATCACAAAAAAATAAATGTAAACTCTATAATGGCAACTATAAAAAAGACTTTGAATTAATGAGCGGTTTTTAGAATGAGAGCTTGGAAAATAAAGTTTTTCAGAGTGCGTTCAAGCCCAGTCATGAGTTTAAGCTTTATGTTCCTGACTTATATGAATTTTAAATGTGACTCTAGGGCTTCCCTGGTGGCGCAGTGGTTGAGAGTCCGCCTGCCGATGCGGGGGACATGGGTTCGTGCCCCGGTCTGGGAGGATCCTACATGCCGCGGAGCGGCTGGGCCCGTGAGCCATGGCCGCTGAGCCTGCGCGTCCGGAGCCTGTGCTCCGCAGCGGGAGAGGCCACAACAGTGAGAGGCCCGCGTACCGCAAAAAAAAAAAAAAAAAAAAAAAAAAAAAGAAAAGTGACTCTAGGACTTAACACTGAAACTTCAAGGATTGAACAGCAACAAGAAAATTTACAAAACATTGAGTAATGGGTTGTTACACGTTTTCTTCAAGAAGTAATCCGTGGATTTACCAACCTCGTTTTCACAAACATGCTAAATAACAGCATCTCATCTGCTCACTTTATCCCAAAAATCAAAGAATAATTTTAAAAAATTTTATTAACCTCTTCCAAAGAGGTTTAAAAAAAAATCTAGCTTGGGCTAACGGTCCTATATGTACTTGACCACAATCCTTAAATGTCAGCATATTTTACAATATCATCATTATAAATATGAAAAACAGGATGAATTCAAACACCAAAATCCATACTTGTTTTTTTTCCCCACCAGCAGTGTATTAAGTGAACGCTGAAAAGTAGAATCACTAACGGTACCAATCCACCTCCCAGCCCGCGACCCCAGTCCCTGGGCGGCGGGTCCCAGCACTTGGGGTAGACCTGGGGCCCCGAGTGGGTTAACGTCATTGCACTTTCTACTCAGCGAGGGAGAAAAGGGGCTGGGAAAACATCCCGAGCAACTTAAAAAAGAATCCTCTCGTCGCCTTCAAACATCAATATTTCAGTTCCCCCTTCTCCGAACGCTTTACTAGCGAGGGACCACACGTTCCTACCCTGCTTCATGCACCCACAGAAAGCTGCCAATAAACTCCAAGCAAACCTGAGGACGTGAAGCGCCCCAAGGGCCCCCGAAGAGCTCTTCCCACGGCGGCGGCCGGGGATTGTAGCCGGCGCCGGCTCTCTGGGCGAGCAAGCGAGGCTCCGAGCCCAGAGGCCGACGGACGCGCTCCCTGGCGCCCGCCTAGAACGGCGGAGAGGAGGCCGGGGCTCGACGGGTGCCCGGCTCCGCTCGAGGTCACTCACCTGCTGCATCCCGAGGCTCCCGACAGGCCGCCGCGCACCCGCCTCGGGGCGCACACCCGGACCAGGACGCGCCCCGCCGCTGCGCCGCTCTCAGCCCCCGCGCTTCCGCCGTCCGAGGCCCGAGCGGGCGAGGATGCGCCGCGGCGAGAGCACGGGGAGCCCACGGCTCCCGGACGCCAAGCTTCCCCGGAACTCTAATTAATAAACCCGCCCCTGAAAATCTACCAGAGTCCCGTGTTTGAGAAGCGAGAAAAGCTCGCGAGTTAACTGGCAATCAAGGTCAGGCCACCTGGGCGCACGCACAAGCACCTTAGGAAAAGCGATTACTTAAAGGACGTAAACCTGTCGGAGAAATTCTACACTGATAGGCGTCCCCTGTGCGGAAGCCGGCTGTTTTCTCTCCACCTTTAACGGCTGGTAGAGCTGGTTGTGATCCATTGTTACTGCTATAGACTGAAATCGAACTTTCCCCATAGGAACCAGATTAGTCTCCGAAATTGTGAGTTTATTCCTAATATCACAAAAGAAGTGTTTTGTTGTTTTGTTTTAATACATACCCCGGTGTGTTCAGTCAAAATAAAATAAAAACAAACATTTTCATCCAGTCTGCTTGTTTTCTGCCCGCTTCCTTTAACCCAACAAGAATGTGTACTTATGGCCCGGTTTCGGCTGATAGGTTGGTTGTCTGTTATGTGAACAGGGTGGCAAAAATACGTTGGACTGGAGTTTTCTTTTAAAAAGGAAGCAAGCAGACAAGACCCCTCAAATCCAAACAATCCTTGTAAAAAATCAACTTGTGTTATAACTAGATGCTATGGGTATTTCGTGTCATGAGGTTTACAGAAGATATTTGTTTACATCAAACCAAAACAAAATATAACCAGAATCTCTGCCTTGTACCTCCAGTCCATTCAAAACAATACATACTTATTTCAAAACTCATCATATCCATTTCGTGGCAAATATGACATAAATATACTTACATTAATTTACCTATTTAAATCTAAACCAAGTAAATTCAAAGCCCTTTACCTTTGCTTTTGTATTAATGGACTTTTACTATTTCAAAATACTAGCCAAGGAAGAGCCAGCTGTGAATATAAAGTGTTCTGAATCAATGCAAATATTAGTGCAGGAAAAATTGAAGGATAACAATAATCAAAATACAGTTTAAAAGCACACTATTTTAGAGAATAAAACAGGTAATACAATAAGAATATAATATAAAACAAAATTAAAGTTTTCTTAATATTAGTTTAAAAGTTTTAATCAATTATTTTCAGACTTTGGGGAAAACATACATCCTTTCAAACTATATGGTTGTTAACACAGTCAAAAATTCAGGAGAAATTAAAGATAACACCACAGACAACACCATTTATTTATTATATTTTGTTATATTTTCACTTTGATTAGCTTCTTTTACTAACATGTTTTACCCAGACATAATTTTAGGGCAACTTGGAATACGTATTCTAATTCTGCTCAAACTAAATATGGTGGAGACAATGACATTTCTTTGGCCACCGGAATCTAATTAGGAAAAAAAAAGTATTTGATTAATTGATTTAGCTTTAACTTTAAAAAAAATTGTACTTATTTATATTTTGGAAGGGTAAGGACTCTCTAGAAATATTCCAAAGTTACAGAGACAAGAAATAGTCTTAACAATGTTTACAATAAGACCAGAAATTAGTTTCTATGAATTCTCAAATAATTTTAAGCTAGTTTTTGAAGTTATGTAAAGAACATTCTACAGAGTACATTATCTTAAACTTCACAAAGAAATGTCAACTTGTAAATAAATAAATAGAGAAGTGTCAGTAATTTTAACCTTTGAAAAACAAAACAACGCAAAAAAGCAACTGAATAACAGGGGCTGCCGGGCCGGTAGGCGGTTAATATGATGAAAGTTTGTGGACGCAACTAGTAGGTAAAGAGTGAACGCGTTTCCTCCTTTCCTCCCAGACCTCCGCGGCAACTCTGTGAGAGTGATTTTAACTAGAAACGCTGACCGACACTACCAAAGAGAACTTTGGGGACGAGGGGGTGGGAAGAGGCTGGGGGATGAACTAGTCACTTTCTTGTTTGAGAACTTTGCGCCTCTGCTTGGGGGTGGGGGAAGGGTGGGGAGAAATCCCAGCTTGAAACCAGAGAAAGAAGAAAATTCGTGTAATTACCCAAACCTGGCCTTTCCCGTCTCGGGAGTTCTCTGCCGGTCGGCGGCTCGGAGTCGAACTTCACTATCGGGTTGACTTTTCTAACAAGCCTGACTGTGCCCCCGACCAGGCAGGTTAAGAGGACCGGAGCGTGGACGAGGTTCGCTTCCTGGGGTTGTAAGGGCGCATCTGCTTTTCCCGCCTTTCGCCAGAAGAAAAGGCTGTAATCCTGCGACGGGCGCTGGCCTGGGCGCCCTCCAGGCCGGCTCCCAAGAAGCATCAGTCCGCGCCCCTGGTGCGCGCTCGGCGGTGCTGAGTCTAGGGCCCGCAGGTCTCGGGATTTGCCGGGATGTAGGTTGCGAGCATCCTCTCTAACAATGATCCGCCTTTCGAGGCCGGCTTTTCCCTGGCTACGGCTGGGAACTGGAGCGTGTAGCCCGCAGAACAAGGGCGCAAGGAATAAACTCCGGAAACCCACCTTCCCTTGCTGCCCGGAGCGGCTAAAGAGCGACTTAAGTCACTTCAATCGGTTTCTTGTATTGGGCTCTTCCAATCACCCTAATGAAACGGAGGCACAGGTGAAGAAGGCCTGGGCTCAGCCCTGGTGAGCCCACGGCGCTCTACGCTCTCACCTGGTTCCTCCAGTCTCCAGAAAGCCTCCGCAGACGGAAGGGGTGTGAATAGAATTTTGTCGTGGTATTTTCACGACAATACCGATGAAGACTATTTTTTTTAAGGGTCGTTTCAGGTGGATGGCGATTGAGAACTCACTGAGCCCCAAAGCCTCTTTCAAACAGATAAGGAAACAGGCTCAGAAGTAGCCGAGGCGGCAAAAAGAACTACGGGTTTGGGGGCAAAACTCAGCCCCTTCCTCCCCCTCCGCCTCCCCCTAGCTCATCTCCCCAACCTTCTCCGGGTTCGCTTTCCAGGACTCTCTTCCCACAGGGCCAGGTCTCTCCGCAGCCCCCGGGAGCAGGCGGCCCCCGGGAGCAGGCGGCCTCCTGGGCCGACGACCACACGGGGACCTTCGGCACTCCCTCGGACGTCCCTCCTCCCCCCACCTCCCCCCGAGGATGAGCACAGATTCCAGACCACGCGCACCAGCTACGACAAAATCTCCGAAAAGGCTCGGCCCAAAGCCAGCTGGCCTGCGCACATCTACTCAGGCTAGGGCGCGCGGCAGCCGAGGCTCTTACAGGCGGTGCCCGGGCTGCCAGGCAATGGAGTATTGTCTCTCGGGACTTTGCTGGAAAGGCTCTGTCTGGAAAGCCTCCCTCTAGATCCAATCCGAAACCCCAGAGGCGGGGCGCGGTTAGGGAAACAAATCTGATTTTCAACTTACATGAGACACTCCGACCTCCCCCCCCCCCGCCCTGGCCCGCCTTGGCTTCAGTCTCCCGTCACCCCAAGGGCTCAGGTCAACCTCCCCCTCCGGTCCCAGTTCTGCCCGGGAGGGGATAACAGGCCCTGCTAGTGCCCAGAGCGTGGGAGCTGGCGGGTGAGCGAGGAAAGGCGGAGCGGGGCGGGACGGGGAGGGACGGGGTGTATCCGTATAAACGTGTGGGCAGCTGCCTGGCGCCCGCGCTGCGCTCCGACGGGAGACCTTTCAGCACCGCGGCCAAGGACATGGCTCCGCCCGAGTCCTTATCCCTTGTTCGCCGCTTCTGGATTTCGAAATCAGTCTCTCTGTCTCTGTCTCTCTCCACTTTCCCCTAAGACAGGGGGAGAATCACCTTGGGCATCTCTGGGTTGGTTTGTTTTTCTTCTGTCTTTCAGGATCCTGGGCGGAGAGCGCCACCGAGGAGGGCCAGATGCCGGCGGAGGCGGGGCAGCAGGCGGACGGTGCGTGTTCCCACGGGATGAAGCTCAGCTGGGACATCAACGACCCGCAGATGCCTCGGGTGCGTGAAACCCCCGCGCGCGCGGCGCTGTCCATCCAAAGAGGAGGGATGTCCTTGCAGAGACTGTGGACAGACCTCACCTCCACCCCCAAACACACACCCCTGAGAGTCCTCCAGTGTACAAGGACTCCACAAATGGCAGAGCTGGGTTCAGAGATGTGCCTTCTCCCAGCTCTTACCTCGCGCTTGTTAGAAAACACGCCGAAAGCAACAGGAACTGTCAATCAGGCTCCAAGCTCCAGGTCATCTGGCGGGAACCGGACACCTCGTCCTTCACTTTCTTTTTTTTTTTTTTAACATCTTTATTGGGGTATAATTGCTTTACAACGGTGTGTTAGTTTCTGCTTTATAACAAAGTGAATCAGCTATACATATACATATGTTCCCATATCTCTTCCCTCTTGCATCTCCCTCCCTCCCACCCTCCCTATCCCACCCCTCCGGGTGGTCACAAAGCACCGAGCTGATCTCCCTTGTGCTATGTGGCTGCTTCCCACTAGCTATCTACCTTACGTTTGGTAGTGTATATATGTCCATGCCTCTCTCTCGCTTTGTCACAGCTCACCCTTCCCCCTCCCCATATCCTCAAGTCCGTTCTCCAGTAGGTCTGTGTCTTTATTCCTGTCTTACCCCTGGGTTCTTCATGACATTTTTTTTCTTAAATTCCATATATATGTGTTATATATATGTGTGTGTGTGTTAGCATACGGTATTTGTCTTTCTCTTTCTGATTTACTTCACTCTGTATGACAGACTCTAGGTCTATCCACCTCATTACAAATAGCTCAATTGCATTTCTTTTTATGGCTGAGTAATATTCCATTGTATATATGTGCCACATCATCTTTATCCATTCATCCGATGATGGGCACTTAGGTTGTTTCCATCTCCGGGCTATTGTTAAATAGAGCTGCAATGAACATTTTGGTACATGACTCTTTTTGAATTTTGGTTTTCTCAGGGTATATGCCCAGTAGTGGGATTGCTGGGTCATATGGTAGTTCTATTTGTAGTTTTTTAAGGAACCTCCATACTGTTCTCCATAATCCGCTGAGTCTCTCCTTATCCATTCTTTGCCATCCACGAGAAAGGTAGGGGAGAATCTTGGCTAATGTAGACATCAGTGCTTCTCACGCAGCAAAACTGTGAGATAGGACCGTAAATCTCGGTGACCCGACTCTTATTAAACAGCAGGACTTGGGCCATTAGACGCCTGCCCCGGCTGCCTGGATGAAGCACGGCTCCTGGGGGGGCCTCTCTAGTCATGCCAACCAGGGCACAGGCGCCCGGAGAGCCCCTGGAATCCAGCTTTTGGACGCAACTTCTGAGATTACTTCTCTAATAACAAGGAAATCACCATCATCCGTTTAGGGTGAATTTGTTTTGTTTTGTTTTAACGGAACGAAGGGGTTTGGAGTCTAGTACAGGGAATGAGCTGGGCAGTTATAATTGGTCATACTGGTTTGGGGAAGAACTGCAAAGTGACTTTAAAGTCCTGGGTGTATAGGTGGAGGGAGAGTTAGGAGCGACCTGGGAAGCATTCGCAAAGGCGGATTCCTGGCAGTGCTGTGGTGTAGGGGTAAGAGACTTGGCCTTTATTCAGCACCTACTATGTGCCGCATACAACAATTCATTAGCAAGGTCATCTAGCCTCTCAAAGTGATCAGTACTTTTGGGGATGTACGTATTTGCAGTAAGTTTGTTTATTTTCAAGTCTGCCTACTTTAGAGCCACACTGTGCCATTTTTGTGAAAGTGGACCACAGTACAGCAAGGGCATCTCATTCTCACTGACTTCTGTCCGCATACATCTTCATAGGAAAAAAAAAAATCTAATCTTGCATTTTAGAAATGAGCCACATCCAAATAAGGGAAGGATGGTTCCTCTCATGAGTATTATTCTGGACTTCCCATGCAAATGTGAATCATTCTTCCTCTGGGAGATTGGTCCTTAAACAGAGAGAAAGTGTGTGTGTGTGTGCGCGCGCGCGCACGCGTGACATCTCAAAAGAGGCAGGTGCACTGGGCTATGGAAAGAGAACTGGAGAAAGAGGATCCTAGCCCTGCTCTGACAAACCGAAGGAGGACGAGCTAAACCAGCTGTATGACCTTGAGACAGTTCCTGAATTTGCCTTAGTCTCAGGTTGCTCACCTGTCATCAAGCCGTGGAATTAGATAACAATCTTAAATTGTCGTCCAGATCTACTGTCATGTTCGGTGTGTGCACGCTTGTCTGTATGTGACCACATGTGCTCCCCTGCACCAAGACCTTAGAGCAAATGAAACCCAATCTAGGAGTCCTCCATTCTTGTTTTGATTTTAAAATGCAGTCTCTGTGTCTTCATTTTCAGTGGCACTACTTTGGTAGTGGGGGTCTAGTCTGTACCCTTGCAGGGGAGTGCGAACAAAATATTCTCTTCTGGAAAACTGTCTATTCGTTACTAAGGTCCTTAAATTGAAATATTCACTTTAAACACAAAGATATAGCATTTAGCGTAAACTTAGAGTTGCTAGCACATCATTATATATTTCATTTGTGATGTACCTTAAGTTAATGTATTGACTTATGTCAATTATATTTCTGAGAAAAGATAAATAATGCCTATTAGTAATAATAATGATTTCAACAATATCTCTGCGGTTTTGGAAACAAAATTGCCCATTTACCTATTACTGTTAGAATGTACAATACTAACGTGGTACACAAGTCTGAATTGTCCAACTAAGAATACTTTTGCTTTGCAGATGTTGGATCTAATTATCCTGGGCTGGGGGAAGAGAGAGAAGGTGTACATGGCTTATTACTGTAATAATAGTTTTCTGAGCCTCTATCATACCAGGAAGGTCAGTGGGGCCTGGCTGCCACAGATCTTCTTTTTAAATCCCAGCTATGCCACTGGAGAAGGTTATCCATCTAACTTCCACTTCCTTATCTATTAAATAAGAGGAAGGATGCCTAGGAGGCAAAGTTGTTGTGAGGATTGTAGATACTGCATAATGTGGTTTTATGGGCCATACTGTCTCTGTCCCAAATACTCAGCTCTGCACTGTAGTGAGAAAACAGCCACAGACCCTACATAGACGAATGTACATGGCCATGTCCCATTACAACTTTATTTATGGATACCGAAGTTTGAATTTCATATGATTTTCGTGTGTCACAAAATGTAGTTCTTTTGATTTTCCCCCCAACCATTAAAAAATATAAAAATCATTCTTAGTTTGTGGGCTGTACTACAACAAGTGGCAGGCTGGATTCGGCCCACGGTCCCTAGTTTGTACAAGAACCATATTGCAGTATAAATAATGCATAATGTGGACAAAGGACCACCAAATGTGAATAGTAAAGCAGTGCTCAGTATTTTACATATACCATTATTTTAGCCATGCAGTTCTTTGTGTAGTAGAAGGACAGTCCATATTGCTCTGGGAAGAGGTTAGCTTAGCAGGCTCCACCAAATGCTTGGGCTTACCTTATGGTTAGGCTGTCATCATAACACCCTTGTAAACCTGGAGGGCTAATTTGGGAAACTGTTCATGTCTCTCTGATGTTGTGCTGGGTATCAAGCCAAGAGCTTTTGAAGAAAAAGCACTAGATGGAAGTAAAGGTATTTACAGGCTCAACTGTATGTCAGCGATAGAACTTTCCAATCACTTTTTGCCCTGGTGCTTTACTGATTAACTAGAAAATATCTGTAACATTTAAATACACCGAGAAGTGGTATAACATAGTGGTAAGGAGAACAGGCTCTGGGGTCAAACTGTGAGGGCTCAAATCCTAGAGCCAAGTCTTACTAGCTGTGTGACCTTGGGCAAGTCAATGAAGCTCTCTGGTCTCCATTTACTATTCTATTAAATGGGGATAATAATAGTACCTATTGTCCGTATGCAGTATGAAGGCTAGATGAACGAATACATGTACAGCTTTTAGAATATAAGCACTATGTAAGCATCAATTTATAGCCAGTTGTCAGAAGGGCATACACAGGATGAGTGACATTTTGTAAGAGCACAGTTTCTGGAATTAAAAAGACCCAGTTTTACCCTAATGTGCTTGGGGAAGATTAAAGCCGTGCTGTCTCCGGTTTGGGCTTGAACTTGACTACCCGTCCTTCTGGGCGCCTTCCCAGGAGCCAGACCACTTCGACCGCTTCTGCGAGTGGCCGGACGGCTACGTGCGCCTCATCTACCGCAGTGGCGAGAAGAAGGCGCAACGCCATCTGAGCGGCTGGGCCATGCGGAACACCAACAACCACAACGGCCACATCCTCAAGAAGTCATGCCTGGGCGTGGTGGTGTGTGCGCGGGACTGCGCCCTGCCCGACGGCTCCCGTCTGCAGCTGCGGCCTGCCATCTGCGACAAAGCCAGGCTGAAGCAGCAGAGTGAGCTATGGGACTGGGAACGGGGTGGCCTTGCGGTCGTGAGTTCCCTATTCCCAGCGAATTTCCCCTTCCTTCCTTCCGGAGGGTCTGGGGTCAGGTTGTTATTACTATTTCTCGCCTCTGGCTTTGCAGAGAAGGCATGCCCCAACTGTCATGCTGCTTTGGAACTGATCCCCTGTCGAGGGCACAGCGGGTACCCTGTAACCAACTTTTGGCGGCTTGATGGCAATGCAATATTTTTTCAGGTAGGTGGGGGGACACCACAGTTTGTGATGGACATTCTCATCATGTCACAGGGACCAAACCACCTGCCATGTATCTCAGGAGCCCTGGACCAAACCAGATACAGCTCTGGTGGCCAGAAATAGGTGCTGGGGTTCCCAGGGCCTTACCAGGCTCCTAGGAATTAGTTCAGCTACTGTGTGCTCTCTAAGGGGGAGAGGGTGAACCTACTTATAGTTGTTTTCATATGGCAAAAGGACTGTTAGGTCATCTTTTAAGATGTCTATTATTGGTGCAGTTTTATTTGTTCAAGAATTTTTTTCCGGGCTTCCCTGGTGGCGCAGTGGTTGAGAGTCCACCTGCCGATGCAGGGGATGCGGGTTCATGCCCCAGTCCGGGAAGATCCCACATGCCGCAGGGCGGCTGGGCCCGTGAGCCATGGCTGCTGAGCCTGCGCGTCCGGAGCCTGTGCTCCGCAACAGGAGAGGCCACAGCAGTGAGAGGCCTGAGTACCGCAAAAAAAAAAAAAAAAAAAGAATCTTTTTCCCTGTCTCTTGGAAAAAACAAACAACTTGGGGCACTGGGAAAGGCACACTCAATTTTTGACCAGTGTTGCCAGCTCCCCTCAGAGAAATAATGTGATTCATCTCCTTATTAATGCAGGCCAAGGGAGTTCATGATCACCCAAGACCAGAGAGTAAATCAGAGACAGAAGCTCGAAGAAGTGCTATCAAGAGACAAATGGCTTCTTTTTACCAACCCCAGAAAAAGAGAATTCGAGAACCCGAGGTAATAGGGAGCTGACATTACACTTGTAGTCTGTGTTCACCGTCATCACAAAATGCACTGAGAATTATGTAAAATATGAATGCCATACCTTAATTTAAAAGGTTTCATTTTATGTGAAAATTATATACCTCTAACAATGTCATTGAATCAACATTTTGAATAGGTTTCCAATTCCTTCTTCTTGATAAAAAAGCAGAATATCTCTACAGTTAATGATAGAGTGAGCATGTGAGCTGACATCCTAATACAAGGGCAATTATCCAATGGTCATACAGAAAGAAATAGGTGCATACCAATGACTGAACAGTGCATCTTTGAGAGGGTCCTTTTCATTATTTACATAGAACAGATAAAATTTCTTTGGGCAACTTGATCCAGTTTGGCTGTTCAACCACAGTATGCCAAGGAGGCAGAATATTAGTTGGAGGATAAGAGACACTGGGCTTGTTTGAGCACCTTCTATGTGCCACGCACATAGGGTTTAAGTCTTACACGTGAATTGGTCACAAAAGCCTTAAGAAGAAATTACTGTTATTAAGCCCCATTTTTTAACACCTTTATGGGAGTATAATTGCTTTACAATGGTGTGTTAGTATACATATAGCCCCGTATCTCCTCCCTCTTTAAGCCCCATTTTTAAGTGAGGAATCTGAGGCTCAGAGAGGTTAAGTAACTTGTTCAGTGCATGAGGGACAGTCAGGATTTGAACCCAGGTCTGCGTCAGGCTCCTGAGCCTCTGCTGTTATGCACATAGTATAGGGAGAACAGACCATCTGCCACTCAGACCCACCCTGCCTGGCTACCACGGGCCCTCCTAATTCAGCAGCGTGGAATCCAAGCGTGAGCTCAAGCTGTGAAATTCCCGGACCATGCGCTCAGATCATGTTTCTGAACTCCTAACACACAGCCCACCAACCGAAAGCTTGTTATTTGGTCGGTTGACGACCGTTACAGGTGAGGGTGTCCACGCAATTTACATCTTTATTTACAAATAAAAATTTGTGTCATTTCTTTAGGCAGGAGAGAATCAAGATAACGGTGGCCATTTCAGCAACATACCTTCCCTGGAGAACCCAGAGGAGTTTGATATAATTCCTGACACTGGCTTCCCTGTTCCAGGGCAGCCTTGCTTTTCCTTTCCAAACTCGGATGCTTACAAAGCTACCTGTGACCTAGCTGCCTTTCAAGGAGATATAGTACCACCCTTTCAGAAATATCCAAACCCAAGAATCTTTTTGCCTAGGCCACCCTGCAGCTATGAATTGGCAGGCCCTGGTTACACAAATTCAGGCCCGTATTATCCCACCCTTTATAAAGATGCCAGCAGTATTCCTGATGACACGGACTGGGTTCATCTGAATGCACTGCAATACAATATCAACTCCTACGGCAGCTTTGAGAGAAGCTTTGATTTCACCAGTAAACAGCCTGGCTGGAAACCAGCTCTTGGAAAAGCTGACCTTGGGGAGAGCACTGACCATGGACAGTTCCAGGCCGCGGCCGCTCGCCCTTATTACAACCCAGAGCTTCCCTCCAGGTACCTCACGACGGCCCCGCCATCTGCTCCAGCCCTGCAGACAGTAATCACCACCACCACCAAAGTGTCCTACCAGGCCTACCAGCCCCCTGCTCTGAAATGCTGTGACAATGTGCGGGAAGTTACGAGCCTTTCTGGCTGTAACTATGATTCTGAAAACACCCAAATGTCCATCTATCTGGAAGACTTGGACCTTCCAGCTACAGTTGCCATGGCAGCCTCTCCAACAGCATCACTTCCTTTGAAAATTCCTGGAGATTGCCGGACCATCAGACACACTTTGCCTTTTCCTCAAGACTCAGCACCCTCCTGGACGGACGGAGCAGAGACGTGGGATGTGTGTCCATCTGGACCGGGGTCTACAATTGGTTATTCAGAGAGAATCAGTCCGTTCTTTAGCTATGACCATGAGGACTTTTGAGCAACAGTCCTGGGGCACAGCATAATATTGGTCTCCATGCAGGCGGTAGAACATGACGTGGCAACTCTCTCTTAAGTTGGGAGATTCATTTAGCATGCAAAGAAATATATACATTATATATGTATATAGATAATAGTAAAACCAATTATCAGCGGAGTAAATTATAGGTTGGAAATGTTTAGATAATCTAGAGAAATCTTGCACAGTATTTTACTTTTTTTTTTTTTTTTGCCATGCCACTCGGCTTGTGGGACCTTAGTTCCCAGACCAGGGATCGAACCTGGGCCCCCTGCAGTGGAAGCGCGGAGTCCTACCCACTGGACCACCAGGGAAGTCCCTGCATGGCATTTTCAAACCCACTACAGTACATAGAATTAGGTCTGCAATGAGACTGTTCCAAATGAACAAATAAGCATGAAAGTTAATGAGCTAAGTAAGTCCATTTAGTTTGTTAGCTGGAGTAGAAGTCAAGAATCCTGGCTCTCACCCCAAGCCTTTCCCCACTGGATCATATTAAGGAATTTCACAAATCTCTCTTCGGCCCTTAGGGGTTGTCAAAATAGCCTCGGGAAGAAATCTTTACAATCTTATCTCCTGAGTCATTTCCTAAGATTTTACTTAGCATTTAAAACCTGTTAAAATAACTTCAGGAAGTAATTTTGATCATTTTACCTGCAAAGTATATATCTATAGCTTTTTAAGAAATCTACCGTGTTGCAATGATAAAGTGCAGTTGTTTTTAAGAGAATTTTGTTTTCCAGTATCAGCTGAACACCTTTTCTTAACACTGATGAATGTTTTCCTAACAGAGACAGCCTAACACTGATGATATGTATTTGATTCATTTTTATTGTACTATAATATACATTTTCTCCAGTTAGGTTTCAAAATTAGAATAGAGATGTTTTATTCAAATTTAGCTTTACTGTTCCTTTGTTACTCCTCATAAATGTAATTGATAATGTTATTCAATTAAACATAATGAAGACATTTAAAAATAATGTAGCTGATGCTTGAGTTATTTCAAAACAAAAATAGGAAAAAAATGTTCATATTATAACCTGGGAAACAGTTGTTATAATAGATTAAACATATTAGTTTATTTAAGTTTTGTACTTTTAGAAAAAACTATTTGCTATGCTGATTACGGAAATCCTCTCTGAAACAGTGTGCATACGTGCGCGCACACACACACACACACACACACACACACAACTTTTGCACAGCTCCCAGTGCTTAGTGAAAATATTCAGTTTTCAAATAAAAACAAACTATGTAAATAAATTTTTGAGAATGGAGTGGGGGAAGGATTATCCTCAAATTTGCATAGAATACCCAATTTGCACAACTAAATTGCAGTAAATCAGATGCCATTTTAAATCTTTGAGACTTACATACTGCTCACCTGATTCAGAAAGCCCTCATACACTGATGTAGTAAATATATGCAGTACTGGCCACAAGATTAAATAAATATCATCACACGCCTATTCCCTAGCCAACTTTTTCTCAAAGGAAAGGACGCCTAGTACACTCATGGACTACTTTTTTCTTTAGACTTCCATTGCCAAAACTCGCAGCTTCTAATCATACCTAACATTTATATAGCACTTACGTGGGCCAGACACTGTTCTAAGCCCTGAACATGTATTAATTTATTTAATCTTCATAACAGTCCTCTGAGCTACCTGAGAGAGGCCAAATGATTTTCACAGTAAGTGGCAGAGCTGGAATTTGAATTCATCTCCAGAGACCCTGCTTTTAAGCACCACATTACATTAGCTTTGATTAGTTATTTATCAATGAAATCCCATTCGTACTTCGCAAGTATTGTACTTGGCATGAAGTAGAGAGTTTTATTACTTCTAAGTATTTATGTCCTAACACTGGAGGCAAAGGATCCCCGCAGTGTGGGTAGAAAGGGCAAGGATGGGAGTAAGCAGACTCTAGGCAAAGCCCTGAGGTAAGCACTTCCCGAAGTGCGGTACAAGTGTGCTCCGGGTTACAGGGTGATTCTAGACGGTCCACCAATGTTTTATGTTAATAGTTATGGATTTATGTTAATGTGTAATAGGGAAAGATATAAATAACACATCAAACCTACGATTTCAGGATATGTTTGCCTAGACAAAGCAAAACAATGTTTGGTTTTGTTTTAAGGCAAGGTAACGTAAGGAAAAGTATTAAGCAAATAATAGCACAGATGTTACAAGAAAATGCAAAAAAAAAAAATCATCCAAATGGTTGAGAGCTTGTGCTCTGCTGCCTGTGCTTAGTCATGCTGGCTCTGCACCTCTGTAAAAGAAGGTTGCCTAGAGCCTGAAATATATGGGATAGCCCATTCTCAAGGCTCTGTCTCCCAGGCTTGACCTTTAAAGGTATGACATTTTTCATTCACACAAAGATAAAAAGTTGCAGAACAGAGAATAACATTTGTCATGTTGGAGGTCTATTGTTGGACCTACCTGGACAACTGCTAGAACAAAGGACTATCACATCCTTTCTGGGGTCTGGCCGACCCCAAGAAGTTTGCAGCTATCGGCTACACTCCCTCCTCTTTTAGTATAAAAGAAGCCTGGATTCTAACTTGGGTAAGATTCTTTAGGACACTAGCCTGCCACCTTCTCTGTCTGCTGGCTTTCCGAATAAAGTCGCTATTCCTTGCCCTAACACCTTGATTTATTGGCCTGTCACTCAGCGGGCAGTATGAGCTTGGACTCAGTAACAATAGTTTCCTAGAGCAAGGGGTCAGGGGGCTGGAAATAACTGACTCAGCTGAAAATGGGAAATGGTGATGACAACAAGATGGTATAAAGCTGGAGCCTATGGGGCAAACAAGCCCAGGTGTGACGCTGGACATCTGCAAGTGTAACCCCAGTATTGAGGAGTCCAGACAGTGGGCAACACTCAGAAGCCAGGCTGTGGGACTTGATCCCAGGGGAGGGGGTGGAGACAGAACATACCTCAAGTGTTGGCTGGGGGCCCCAGCTACGCCATCCTCCAAGGAGCCAGGTTCCAGGGCAGAGTGTCTGTGTAGCACAGATGAGTTCTTGCAAACTGAGTCACCTGAAGAAGGCTCAGGAAGATTTAGACTCTGGGTCATATGTGTTGCTCTAAAAAGCTGATCTTATTAGGGGGCAAAAGAGTTTTGTGGAGAATGAAAGGAAGTAGGGAACTTACAAGGGCCTAAATGTTATATTACTAATATGAAATATTAATTATGACTATGAGTTATGAGTAATAACTATTTGATTCCTAATTTACAGCCTTCAAATGCGGCCAGCGTAAATTAGAGAAGCCAAAGCTTCTGACATACTTTGTTCTGATCAGCTCATGACTGGGCTGAGCCCAAGCCTTCAGACACCTACTGTATCAGCTATTGAGAGCAGAGGGTAATGCAAAGGAGGTGAGGCCAGGCTGAGAGGTGACCCCTGTGATCAACTGTCCCCCGTTAGACTCAACCAGTGCCACGGGGCACTGAACAGAAACACAAGTTATTCACTTGCTAACCATTCTTTCCTCTCCATGAATAGTGCATAGTCTTGGAGTAGACTTGATATACTTACCTGGAAGAACTTCAAAGTACTGAACCTAACCTCTGACAAACTGTTTCTATGGAACATCTGTTGGAGAAGATAACAGAATTCTTTTCAAATTTTAGGATCTTTTTTTTAAATTTATTTTTGGCTGTGTTGGGTCTTCGTTTCTGTGCGAGGGCTTTCTCTAGTTGTGGCAAGTGGGGGCCACTCTTCGTTGCGGTGTGTGGGCCTCTCACTGTCGCGGCCTCTCTTGTTAAGGAGCACAGGCTCCGGATGCGCAGGCTCAGTGGTCATGGCTCACGGGCCCAGTTGCTCCGTGGCACGTGGGATCTTCCCAGACTGGGGCTCCAACCCCAGTGTCCCCTGCATCGGCAGGCAGACTCTCAACCACTGAGCCACCAGGGAAGCCCCAAAATTTTCGGATCTTATGGAATGATTTTAACTAATATTCTGTGAGACGTTGTGCTAAGAAAACCACTGGAAATAGAATTTACAAACAACAAAAGAAAGTGATAAATGGTCTCTCACTGCCTCTTTCTATGGTTCACAACATCCCTCTACACATTAGAATCACCTGGGGAGCCTTAACAATCCTAGTATCAAGGATGCACCTCAGGGACTTCCATGGTGGCACAGTGGTTAAGGATCCTCCTGCCAATGCAGAGGACACGGGTTCGATCCCTGGTCTGGGAACTAGGATCCCGCATGCCTCGTGGTGCGGCAAAAAAAAAAAAAAAAAAGTATCAATTAATAATAGTAAATATACAATACTAATGTTAGATGTTAATAATAGGGGAAACTGGGTGCAGGGCATATGTGAACTCTGTACCATTTTCTCCATTATTTTGTAAATGTAAAACCCTTCTAAAAAATAAGGTCTATTTAAAGTAAAAAATAGGGACTTCGCTGGTGGTCCAGTGGTAAAGAATCCACCTTCCAATGCAGGGGACGTGGGTTTGATCCCTGACAGGGGAACTAAGATCCCGCATACCGCGGGGCAACTAAGCCCACACACAACAACTACTGAGCTCGTGCACCTCAAATAGAGACCCCCCGAGCCGCAAACTACAGAGCCCACGTGCCCTGGAACCCGCGCCACAACTGGAGAGAAGCCCACGTGCCCAACGAAGATCTCATGTGCTGCAACTAAGACCTGACGCACCCGAAAAATAAATTAAAAAGAAAAAAGTAAAAAATAAATATTCCTCCTCCTGGGTCCCACCTTTGACAGCAAAATCCCAGGCACAAAGGAATGACAGAGCAGAGCCTTTCACTAGGACAAAAATGTCCTTATCTATGTATCAAAAACCTTATGTCCCGCTTGTGTCCTATTTAAAGGCATTTTTTTCTTGTGTAGGATTTTGATCAGACTGGTGGTGCTTGGACCAAATTTAGCAAGAACCAATAGGATATATCTCTAGATGAGTGTATATATATATATATATATAGAGAGAGAGAGAGAGAGAGAGAGATTTTAAGAAATTGGCTCACAATTGTGGGGTCTGAAGAGTCAGAAATCTGTAAGGCAGGCCCACAGGCTGGCAATTCTGGCAAGAGGTGATGTTACAGGTCTTGAGTTCAAATTCTGCAGGACAGCAGGCTGGAAACTCAGGCAGGGTTTCTAGTTCCAGTCTTGAGGCAAAATTGCTTCTTCTTCAGGCAACCTCTGTCTTTCCTCTTAAGACCTTCAACCGACTGGATGAGGTCCAGGCACATGATGGAGGGCAATCTGCTTTTATTCGAAGTCGACCAATTTGAGTGTGAATCACATCTGTGAACACCTTCACAGAAACATCTAGAATAATGTCTGACCAAACAACTTAGCCTAGCCAGTAACCTCATAAAATTAACCATCCCACTTGATAAAGGTGGATTAAAGGGACCAGGGATATTTAGCTTAGAAGAAAAGACTCAGATGGGACATGATAATATCTAGAAATATTTGCAGTCACCTCCAGCAGAGATGGGACTGTAGTATAGTGTAGAATTTAGGGTCATGGGCTTCAGACATAACTGAAAATAGTGAGCTGAGAAAGGATTCTGCCAGGGCTCCCACAGCTGTTTAGAGGGAGCTGGGATTTGGACCCAGCCCTTCCATGCACCTCAGTGAACATGGGGAAGGCAGTTCCTTTCTGGGAAGAATTGAGGGCTGTAGTGCCATCCTCTCAGGGAAATTGAAATCTCTCCTTATTCAGGGGCAGAGGTTCTAAATTATATTTGGAGGATTTGTACAGAAATATGGGAAACGTACTTTACAATCTAAAATAAAGAGTGAATGTGGGCCAGAAAAAAGGATGTGGTCTAGAAGTTTGCTTAGAAGCAACCCACCTAAGACACGCAGGAAACGACTGGAGAAAAACGCATCAGATTAAGCAAAAGCAGTTTGTTATCATAGAATCTTTTCCATGGATCTTGGAATCCATGAATTCCTGAGACTGCGACTCAGGACATCCTTAGAAGGAAGATACATGGTAAGACTCCAACGTTTCAAATATCGATTCCATCACACATCTCTTGTTTTGTATTCTTCCATGATTCCCTCTGGACAAAAGTTCAGGCCAGACTTACAAACTGCCTAAACATAAAACACAGCTTAGAATACTTAGACTTTAAAGGCTTGGTTTGTTTTGACAAAATTTAATTAGCATAATTTAAGATTAGACCAGATTATGCATTAAAAAACTAAACTATATTTTATGTGGAGAAGAAAAGAGAACTAATAATACGCAAAGTTAATATATGTAAGACTTTGTCTACTCATTAGCATGGTAACCTCACCATAGTAATCTGTAACTCTTCCTTTGCTACTATTTGGTAGCAAATGATATTCTTCTACAGTCTGCACTGCTGGTGGAAAATATTGAAGAGATACACATGATTGTCATGAGACCCTGGAGATTCATTTCTTTAATGAGGACAAGTTGCCTTGAGTCTGGGAAATGTTATACCAAGCATTTGCTGAACTTGAAGGGCAGAGCAAGTGGTGACAGAATAACAAATGTTATCAGCGACCTGTATCAGTTGTGCGAATGCCAGGAAAATAATTTCAAGGTGATTTCTCAGGTATTTGTAATAGATTGTAAATCAAAAATGGCTGCTGGCTAGTAACATCAGGCATTCCAAAACCTTGAGTTTCTAGAGTATTCCTTGGACTGTAAATGTAAAAGTTGTTCTCAAAAATATAAATATACCTACTTTAAATAATCTAGCAAAGAATGGATAAATACAATCTGAACTCCCACAATTACCTCTTACTCTCGAAGGGAAATTCTAAACTAAGTCAGAAATCAATTCTAAAATGTAGAAATGGGGAATTCCCTGGCGGTCTGGTGGTTAGGACTCCATGCTTCCACCTCAGGGAGCACGGGTTTGATCTCTGGTTGGGGAACTAAGATCCCACAAGCCACGTGGCACACACACCCCCTCTAGAAAAAGCAGAAATGGAGTAAGGGATGAATTCTTCTTTTTTTAATTGGACATTTAATTTAATTGGTGATATATCTATATCAACTGAGTTGGGGACAGCTGAAGGGGGAGTACTTTGGGGAAGTGGGGCAGGAGAGAGTGAGGCAAGGAGCTGAGTTTGAACATGTTAAGTTCAAACTCTTAGATTTCTAAGTGAAGTGTTGAGTAGGCTGTTGGCATCTGAGTCTAGAGTACAGGGTGGAGGCACAGGTTTGGAGATACACAAGTTTGGGAATCGTCAGAATACAATCAAACTTGTAATTGGTTGGTTGTAAAATGCTATTCACATGTAAAGTATCATTACCTAGTAATTACTCATGAATATAACACAGCAGCAGTCATTGACCCGCTAACCCTTCTGTTTGGAACATCAAAGATACTTTTTGAAGAATGAAATAATGCCATTTGCAGCAACATGGATGGACCTAGAGAAGTAAGTCCAACAGAGAAAGACAAATATCGTATGATATCACTTATATGCGGAATCTAAAAAAAATGATAAAAATGGACTTATTTACAAAACAGACTCACAGACACAGAAAACAAACTTAAGGTTACCAAAAAGGAAAGGGGGGGAGGGATAAATTAGGAGTTTGGGATTAGCAGACACACACTACTATATATAAAATAGATAAGCAACAAGGTCCTACTGTATAGCACAGGGAACTGTATTCAATATCTTATAATAAACTCTAATGGAAAAGAATCTGAAAAAGAATATATATATCTGAATCACTTTGCTGTATAACAGAAACTAACAGAACATTGTAAATCAACTATACTTCAATTGTTTTTTTTTTTTTTTTTTTGCGTTACGCGGGCCTCTCATTGTTGTGGCCTCTCCCGTTGCAGAGCACAGGCTCCGGACGCGCAGGCTCAGCGGCCATGGCTCATGGGCCCAGCCGCCCCGCGACACGTGGGATCTTCCCGGACCGGGGCACGAACCCGTGTCCCCCGCATCGGCAGGCAGACTCTCAACCACTGAGCCACCAGGGAAGCCCTTGAAAGATATTTTTAATAGAACTCTTTTTTTTGGAAAATAGGATATATACAAGTGTTAAGTTTTTCTTGTTCTGTCTTTCAAGTATTTTATTGCTGATCTTAAGTACTAAGAAGTTCAGAGATTCTCTATTGATTTTAGGCTTACAAAATATTATCAGTTGAAAGTTCTGAGAAGGCTATGTAATGACATCTTCAAGAATGCTTATCTTCCTAGGAAAGGAAAAGCTCAAATGTGAAATGCAGTCTTAAAGAACCGTGAAGCTGCTAGGTCAGCCCTTGTCTTGATAGGAATCAAGTACTGAAGGATATGCTGCCAATCTTTGATAAGGAATATGCTGGTAGTTTAAAAATATACACACTTCTTTTCAACACTCCATCCTGTAAGGAGAATTGGAAGAAACATCAATTAAGAGTTTTTTAAAAAGGATTTTATATATTTTTTGGCTGCGTTGGGTCTTCATTGCTGCGCGCGGGCTTTCTCTAGTTGTGGCGAGCGGGGGCTACTCTTTCGTTGCAGTGTGCGGGCTTGTCATTGCGGTGGCTTCTCTTGCTGTGGAGCACAGGCTCTAGGCACGCAGGCTTCAGTAGTTGTGGCACGTGGGCTCAGTAGTTGTGGCTCACGGGCTCTAGAGTGCAGGCTCAGTAGTTGTGGCGCACGGGCTTAGTTGCTCCGCGGCATGTGGGATCTTCCCGGACCAGGGCTTGAACCTGTGTCCCCTGCATTGGCAGGTGGATTCTTAACCACTGTGCCACCAGGGAAGTCCTCAATTAAGGTTTAACCACTGAAAAATTTATTATTTGAGGATGAAACAATTTATGGAAAGCACAAGGATGAGGATGTATAGGAGGGACTCCCCCAAATAATAATTACATTAAGCCAATCCTGATGTTATGTTGAGTCTCAGAACACATATTTTGCCATTTTGCTGTTACACATCTACACATCAGTCCTTCAAAATACAAATAGGAATATTAAGGTCACAGAATACAATATTGCTCTGGAATATTTGAAGTATCAACACTCAAAACTAAATTGTTGAATTTCTAGTTCTGGAAATGGTGGAGTGGCTTGTATTGAACTAACTCTCCTTCAGGTAACAGTTATAAACTCTGGACAAATATAAAGCATAACTACGTGAAGGCCTTAGAAAAATCACCAAAGTCAAGTAGAAATTGGAGGGAATTTGGAGGGAAGGGAACCACGATGGCTGTGGTCCACGTCTACACAGCTTCTCTCCTCAGGACACATCCCAGTCCACAGGACACGGGGCAGCTGGAACCGGAGCAGAACCCAGCATTTCTGGCTTGTCAGAGGATGGAGTCTGGGGCTGCCAGAGCAGCTGGAAATTGAGGAAGGAAGCTTGGAAAAGAGAAGCCACAGAGAGGAAGCCCCCTAAATCTAGGTACAAACTCACTTTAAATTGACCCCTGACCTGTGCTTGCGCAGACGAGATTCCAAGGAGACTGTTAAAGCAACAGCTGAAAAAGCTGCAGAAACACAGCAACTGTCTCATCTGCCGGCTGCAGGGGAGGCAGAATGAGGAGTTAAGTCTCCCCAAGTTGGGCCTGGCAAACACCATGGGCTTTCCCTCGAAACCCTAGAAGGGCCGTAGGGAGTAAAGTTTATATCCTAGGTCCAAAGAATGTACCCTAAAACTAATGGCAAAACTAAAACAAATCCATCTTCAAAAGTGCAATACCAGGGAACTCCCTGGTGGTCCAGTGGTTAGGACTCAGTGCTTTTACTGCAGGGGCCTGGGTTCAATCCTGGTCAGGAAACTAAGATCCCACAAGCTGAGCAGCCAAAAAAAAAAAAAAAAAGTGCAATACCAAGCATCCACAGATGAGTCAGTAACATAACTGACTACTTAAAACAAAAATCATCACTCTATTAAATGTCCCAAAACTGGTGGGAAAACAACAGACAGATTCGAAAAGATCAGTGCATCTCAAAAATGATAAACACAAAGAAAATCACACCTGGGCTCATCATGGGCAAACAGTTGATAGGTCAAAAATAACGAGAAAATCTTAAAATCTTCAGACAAAATGAGGGAAAAATAATAAGCATAACTTCTGACTTATCAGAAATAATGGAGGACAGAATCACATCTTCAAATATCCAAAAGAAAAACAAAACGAAACACGTCAGCCCAGAATTCTATATCCAGCAGAAATGTGTTTCAAAAGTGAAGGCAGGGGCTTCCCTGGTGGCATAGTGGCTGAGAGTCCGCCTGCCAATGCAGGGGACGCGGGTTCGTGCCCCGGTCTGGGAAGATCCCACATGCCGCGGAACAACTGGGCCCGTGCGCCACAACTACTGAGCCTGCGCGTCTGGAGCTTGTGCTCCGCAACAAGAGAGGCCGTGACAGTGAGAGGCCTGCGCACCACGATGAATAGTGGCCCCCGCTCGCCGCAACTGGAGAAAGCCCTCGCACAGAAAAGAAGACCCAACACAGCCAAAAATAAATAAATAAATAAAATTTAAAAAAAAAAAAAGTGAAGGCAGAATAAAGACACATCCTATAGGCATCCAGAGGATATAAGGAAAGATTATGACAACTGGAAGGCAACACATTAGACGAGTGCGATGAAATGAGGAAAATTCCTTGAAAGAAACTTACCAAAACTGATGCAAAATGATATAAAAATTATGAATAACCCTATAATTATTTTAGAAGATGAATTTGTAATTAAAAACCTTCCTACAAAGAAAACTCTAGGCCTAGATAATTAAACCGTTGAAGGCTATCAGACATTTAAAGAAAAACTAGTATCAGTCTACCCAAATTCTCTCAGGAAATAAAAGGAAGGAACACTTCCTAACTGTTTTCCCAAGTTTAGCACAGCCGTAATATGAAAATTTGACAAAACACTACAAGAAAAAAAAATTCAGATCAATATCCCTCATGAACATAATTGAAAAATTCTTATGGAAATATTATTAAACTGAACCCAGCCACATATAAAAAGGATAATAGGGGCTTCCCTGGTGGCGCAGTGGTTGAGAGTCCGCCTGCCGATGCAGGGGACATGGGTTCGTGCCCCGGTCCGGGAAGATCCCGCATGCTGCAGAGCGGCTGGGCCCGTGAGCCATGGCCGCTGAGCCTGTGCTTCCGGAGCCTGTGCTCTGCAACGGGAGAGGCCACAAAAGTGAGAGGCCCGTGTACTGCAAAAAAAAAAAAAAAAAAAAAGGATAATACATCATTTTCAAGTGGGGTTTATAACTTTGACTTAACATTTAAAAAATTAATGTAATCCTGGATGGACCTAGAGTTTATCATGCTAAGTGAAATAAGACAGAGAAAGACAAATATCATATGATATCATTTATATGTGGAATCTAAGAAAAATGATACAAATGAACTTATTGACAAAACAGAAATAGACCCACAGACATAGAAAACAAACTTATGGTTACCAAAGGGGAAAGGCAGGGGAGAGATAAATTAGGAGTTTGGGATTAACAGATACACACATATATAAAATAGATATAACTGAATCACTTTGCTGTACACCTAAAGCTAACAGAACTTTGTAAATCAACTATACCTCAATTTTAAAAATAATTTAAAAAAAGAAAATAACCTTTCAAACTCATAAAAATATGATCCACTTACCTAGATGAGTGACTAGAATGTAATATGTTAAATATTTGTTGTATATAATCTGTTATAGTAACATATTAGTAAATATTAATACTGATCATTATAATTGTGCTAATAAATATTAATATATTTTTATATTTTTAAAAATAATGTAATTCATTACATATCCACCTGGGGGGAAAATAAACTGCAACTCCCACATACACAGAAAAAAATTAATCTGTGTTGGTTAATAGACCTACATGTAAAAGCTAAAAGTATAAATATGCTTCAAGAAGAAAACATAGAAGAATATCTTTGTGACCTTGTCGTAGGCAAAGATTTCTTAGAACATGAAAAGCACTAGCTGTTAAAGAAAAACATAAATAGGACATTATCAGAATCTAAAACCTCTGCTCATCAAATGACATAGTTAAGAATATGAGAAGGCAAGCCACAAAGAGAAAATATTTGCAAAACATATATCTGACAAAGAACTTGTATGCAGAATATATAAAGAACTCAAGCTAATCAGTAACAAGAAGACAAACAACCCAATAAAAAATTGCCAAAAATCTTGAATAGTCACTTTACAAAAGAAAACGTATGAATGGCTAATATATACATGAAAAGAGTCTCAAAATTATTAGTCATCAGAGAAATGTAAATTAAAACTAAATGAGAAATTTTGCAATCAGTGGAATGGCTAATTTTTTTTTAATGTACAGTGCCAAATGTTAGCAAGGATGTGGGGCAAAGTTGAATTCTCCTACGTTGCTGGTAAAATTGTTAAATTGTACAATTACTTTGGAAAACCATTTGGTACTTCGTTTAAAGTTTAACATACACCTCCTTTATGATCCAGCCATTTCACTCCTACATATTTACTCAAAAGAAATAACAACATATTTTCATTTAAAAGATTTGAACAGGAATTATCATAGCAGCTTTATTTATATTAATTAATGTCAATTGACAGGAAGATGAACAAATAAATGATGGTAAATTCATATGATGGACCCCTATTCCGTAATTTCAAAAATGAACTACAGATAAACACAACAACACAGGTGAGTTTCAAAACACTACGTTGAGCAAAAGCATCAGGGCACAAAAGACTAAATCCTCTAGATTCCAATTACATGAAGTTCAAGAACAGGTAAAACTAATACATGATAATAGAAATCAGTTGAAGTTTGTGGAGAAAAGGAGTAGGGATTGGCTGTTGAGGGACACAAGAGAGCTTTCTGGGATGATGGGAATGTTCTATATCTTGATCCAGGCGGTAATAACACAGGTGTGCACATTTATAAACACCTGATTAATTGTACACTTAAGGTCTGGCATTTCAATGTATGTAAAGTTTGCCTCAAATTTTTAGAAACTAAATTCTTTGCATTTCCTAGAATAAAATAGTAGCCTCTGTATGAACATTTCTCTAGAAATGAAATAACTTTGGAGAGAGGCAAATAGTCTAAAAAGAAATCCTTTAATCCTACTGAAAAGTGTTTGGTGAGAAACTGCTATATTCTTGAAGATGGATATCCATTTTGGGATTATGTCAAGGCACTTAAAGAAAAATAAAACCTCTTTAGGTTGATGGAAGGAGTATGAACTAAGGTCAACATTGTGGATCACTTTATGTCCCACCCCTTCTTGGTAATGCAAAGAGCAGAGAAATACGTAGCGATCCTGCACATTTTGATGTTACAGCTTTCTCCTAAAATGACCCAGCAAGAGTGATACCCACTGATCAAATCCAATGATAACCCTCCTCCAGCATATATCATTTGGTACAAAGTGAATGTGAAAATTGAGGAAACTGTCAATATAATTCAGGTTGCTCCGAAGTTAGAAATCTGGAATTGTGTTTGTTGAGGTGTGGAAATGGGCAGCTACTGAATTTATGGTCTCTTCATTGCTAAGAGTTTTTTGTTTGCTTGGATATATTCCCAGTTTTCAGCATCATTTACCACTGTGATTCCTAATCACATGTGTGTGACCTGTTTTTTCTTTTTGGAAGCTTATAGAATCTTCTATTTATCACTAATTTTTTGAAATTTCACAGTGATGTGTCTTTGTGTGGGTTTTCTCCCTATTGTTTTACTGGGTGTTTCGTGGGCTCTTTGAATCTGGAAACAAGTGTCCTTCAATGCTGTGCTATTCTTGTGTTAGTTTTTTGATTTTTGATTCCACTTCCTCTTTCTTTTCTTCTGCACATTCATTAGTTAGAGGAAATACTTGATCCTCTTATTCTCTAATCTTTTCTCTTTTTTTTTTTTTAAAAACTATATATTGTTTTGTCCTAATTTCTGGGAGTTCTCCTTAAATTTATCTTCAACTATTTTATTCATTTATTCTAGATTTCTGCTACCCTAGTTTTATTTTCTAAGAGCTCTTTATTATTCCCTGAATATTAATTCCTATTATAGGATCCTTTTCCTGTTACATTCACAGACACAGTATTTTCTCTTTATGGCTTGGAGAATATGAATTATAGTTTTGGCTTGTATTGCCTTTTAAGAAGATGTTCCCTGTATTGTTTCTGTTTCCTCTGAGTCACAGAATCTCCTTAAGAGTCTCACAGTCCTTATTTGGCCTAGTTTGTTTGTTTAAATATTTTTTATTGTTCTAAAATATACATAACATAAAATTTACCATTTTAGCCATTTTTAAGTGTACAATTCAGCGGCATTAACAACAGTTACAATGTTGTACAACCATCACCACTATCCATTTCCAGGCATTTTTCATCTCCATACTGAAGCTCTATATCCGTTAAACAGTAACTCCCCATGCATCCTTCTCTCAGTCTCTGGTAAGCTCTATTCCCCTTTCCATCTCTGCGAATTTGACTATTCTAGGAATTTCATATAAGTGGAATCATGACATATCCGGCTTATTTCACTCCACATGATGCTTTCAGGGTCCATGCATATTGTAGCATCTATCAGAATTTCATTCCTTTTTAAGTTGAATAATATTCCATTGTCTAATATGTATAGACCACATTTTGTTTATCCAGTCACATCCATCAGTGGGTACTGGGCTGTTTCCATCTTTTGGCTCTTGTGAATAAGGCTGCCATGAACACTGTGGCATATTTTACTAGTAGGTTATACAAAGCTATTTAACCAGAATTTGGGCAAGGTGAAAAATAGGTTTAATATCTTCCCTAAACTAACGGTTCTAAAACTTGGCCATGCATGAGCATCACTGGGGTGTTTTTAAAACCTTCCAAAGCCCATGCTGCAACCCAGACCAATGACATCAGATTACCTTGGGAGTGGGACACAGGCCATGAGTATTTTTTGTAAATCTTACCAGTTGATTCCAATGTGCAGCCCAATTTGAGAACCAGTGCCCTAAGTAGTGGTCACAGTCCTTATTTGGATGGGGCTTGTCAATCCGGGGGACTCAACTCTCAGTACTTGCAGGATTTTTTCTTATTCGAATCCACTTGCCCAGAAAGTACTGTTCTAATCTATGACCTACGGCATGAGCCAGCTGCCATCTTTCCGGAAGCCAAGCAGAGAAAGTGGTCCAGGGTCTCACCATTCAAAATGCACTCTCTTTCTTAACCTGCCTATTTTCAGCAGCTGCCTCATCCAGGCTTCTGCTGTGCTAGCGAGGGGCATCGCCCATTTGGACAGGCTTGAGGATAAGACCTGGGGTCTGCCTCTTTCACAGACTTTCAGCCAAGCCTCTTTTCTTCAGCTCCACCTCAGCCACTCTGTGGAGTCCCGCGAAAACATTCAACTGCTGAACTTCATCTGAGTTTGGAGTGTGAATCAGCTTCCTTCTCCTTTGCCACTTAGTCTTTGCAGTTATGTTTTTACATTTATCCTCAGGAAAAAGTACTTTACTTGTCCTAATTCACCCAAGACTTAGGCTTTGTGAGACTGTTCACAAGTAAACAAAAAATGAGCATGAACTGAAATATCTAGTGAATTGGACTAATTTTAAATTAATAACTGTTAAACTTAAGAGAACAAACTCTTTTCTGTTAAAAAAAAAAACCCATACATAAATCTTGACATTTAAATTAAAACATATCTGGAATTCCCTGGCACTCCAGTGGTTAGGACTCCACACTTCCATTGCCAGGGGCCCAGGTTCAATCCCTGGTCGGGGAACTAAGATCCTGCCAGCCACGGGAGATGCAGCCAATAAATAAATAAATAAATAAATAAAATACAAACATATCTAAAGAAATACCTCTAAAGTCTCCATCCATATGAAGCCAATTAAAAATTATACTTATCAATCAAAGACTTGTGTGGTGTTTTAAAAATGTGAAGCTTACATTTAACTTCTGTACTTTAAAAAGCTGCATTGATTTCCTGAGTTTTTAAACTTAACCTCCCCCAAATGTCCCATCATAACCCAAATCAAAAAGTATGCATTTTAAGAAATGAAAAAAGCTGGGAATGAAAATTTTAATTTCAATAGTCACTTGTCTTTATGATGTCCCTCTAGTATTTAAAAATTTTTATTTCAGAGCTTTCAAACTTCATTTTGGGCAGGAATTTGATGATATATCATATTACAGTAGAATCTTCTAAGTCAGTGAATAAAACATATAAACAAAGTTGCTGGACCTAGAAACATATTGATAAAGATCAGCTCCTCAAATTCATTTGACAGAAGCAAACACACTTGAGAGGATATAATTTATGACTTCCTCTGAAGCAAGACAGACTCTAGACTTATTTGCAAAAGGAACGAAGTGAACTGAATAATCTTTTTAAACATAACACAGTGAAGTACCTGTTTCTTGACAGACAGGCCAGATCTCAGGTTCCCAACCCTGTCCTGTGGCCCTTCAAGATGGTCAAAGTTATCCATAGGGATGTTTTGTGGCTGAAGTTCCAATTGAGTGTTTTGGGTTCAATGTCTTTTGATCTCCTAGGTATGAGCCCTTCCTGGCTTCTGCCTGAAACTTCCGGGATCACCCTGAGGCAGGTGCAGAGGATCCTAGCACTGGAATGACACCACTCATCTAAGCCACATGGTCCTGTCACTTTTAACTCCTAAATATTCCTTGGATTCTCTCCCTCTCTGTCCTATTCCCAGCCTCGCTGCTATAGTTGGATCCTCATCGTTTCTTCCTGATCGATTGCCATAGCCTCCTTTTTATTCTGTTGCCTTTACAATCACTGTTGAAATCTACCTTACCCACTGCTGCTTTTGTGATCTTTCTGAAATGCAAACGTGAACATATCACTCCTCTGTAGAAAATTCTTCACTGGTTCCCCAGTTACTGCCTGATAAGGCTTAGGCTTCATAACTGGGCATATAAGACCTCCATGATCGAACTTATGCTTCTTACTTCCCCTGTCTTTTTCGCTTTAAGCTGTGAGAGGACCATGAACATGTCTGTCCTGCTACCCTGGCATTATTCTCAGTGCCAGGTCCAGAGCCTGACACCTAATGGATAATTACTAATAGGTACATCACTACCCCATGTCTCATGCTTTTGATTTATGGGCTTTTTTTTTTTGCTAGCCAATTGAGTTTTGTTGTTGTTTGTTTTTTGGTAATAACACAAGTGTGCCCTTCTTTCACAACTCATTTATTCACACATTCACTCATTTACCTTGGGATCACTACGATCTAACACCGTGACTGCTACGAGTAAGTACTCTGAACGAATAAGTGAAAATGGAGATGACACATACCTGAGGAGTTGACTGCTCTGGATTGCAACTGGACTTGCAACCCAGTGCAGTTTTTCCCCGGGCAGTTCATGTATAGACAAATACAAGGACCAGGAGGCAAACGTAGCCTTCCACTTGCTCTTCCCAAGTCTGGGAACAAGAGTCAATGAATCAAGACTTTGCAGAATGAATCGGAGCAAACAAAATAAAGAGCAAACAAACCAACTTCCAATAAATAACTACAAATGTAATCAGGACTCTCCCAAGCCTCAAATTAAACGGCACAGAGCGCTAACTCCATTGACACCCAGGTGTCCCCGGAAGCCCCGCCCCTCGGCAGGAGGGGCGTGCGCGTATTGGGCGGGGCCTTCCGGCTCGATCACGCCCCGTGGGCGGGGCGTAAGCGGGCGGGCTGAGCTGGAGCATCCCCGCGGTTTCCTAGGAGATGAAACACACAGCACGCCAGAGCTTGACAAGGGAGTGAACAAGGTAAGCGGCCGGCGCTGGCAGGTAATCCCGAGCGGGCAGCTGGGCCGCCACCCTCCGTCCGACCCAGCCCGAGCCTGTCCTGCGAGGCGGCCCGGCATGTCCCCTCGGCTCCCTGTCCTACCAGCGCCAACCTCCGCCGAGAGAAGGGGCCTGGACACTGGTAGTGGGAGGGACTGGAGGGAGGAGAATTCGGGGAGGGGCGGGACGGGCAGGAGGCGGTCAACCTGCTCCTATAGCTGTCGGTTCGCTCCGAGACCCCCTCGACCATTTTCCTGCGCTCCTAGACGGCGCGGTCAGTCCTGGGTTGGAGGATGACGGCGGGAATCCACCAGTCTGAGGGACCCGCACCCCCGAACCTCTACCCCAGGGTCTCCCAATGCACCCCCCTGCTCTCCCCCGCTCCCTTTAGTGCTTAGGCTGGAGGGGACGCTACTTTTAGGAGTGAGGGGCGGGATCAGGTCTGGAGAAGGCAGTGGAATTGAGTTAAAAACTGTTACAAAATTGAAAAGGAGAAAGAAGAAAGAGAAACTGGGTCCAAATTCAGTCCTCATTCGTGCATTCCCAAATGACTCCCAGGTAAAAGCGGAATCCCGGCACAGGGTGGACCAGCGGGCGCCCCCAGTCCTCACGCCGAGCCAACCGCGGGGGGGTCAGGGGATCACCTGCCCGCTGCGGCCGGACACGCAGGGCCTCGGGGACGAGCCCTGCCCGCAGACGGGAGTCTTTTAAAAGTCCCAGTTTGCGAGAAAAGATCAGAGCGTCTGGGAACGAAAACTGCTTCTTAACTACAAATAAGACTGAGACATGGTCAGTTTAAGGACAGGGCTGGAGTTGGGGGAGGGGAGGCAATAAAACTGGCTTTTTAGTGGTTTGTAATCTCAATTCTAAAAGGAAAGAAGTGTATGTGATTGTGTTTAGATAATCTTTTAAAATGATCAGGCATTTGTTTCTAATTGTAACGGAATTCTCATAAAGAGAGTCAAAGTTATCGGAGTGATTTTAATCAGAAAAACGACCCGTTCAGTCGAAATAGTGGCGGAGGCAAACGTTACTTTCCAGCCTTTTGGCTTTCCTTTATCGGCCCCGCGCCCTGTTCACCGCCGAGTGACCGGGAAGGGACAAACCCTCCCCTCCCTCCCAGGGCGGCCACCTTCTGCCTACGCAAAGCTGGCTGTACCATCTCTTCGTTGGGGTGGGTTACTTTGGTTTGGTTTTACTTCGTTTTAAAAGTTTGTGAATATTAGCACAGAGCACCATGCTTTTATTTATTTTTTAACACAGAATCCTGTTTTCCCATTGTAAAATCTCCCCTTTTAATTTCTGAAAACGTATGATTTGGTTAGTTTGAAATCTTTTTTCTCTTTTGCTTTTGAAACGACTTAATGGTTTTTATGGCGTTACTTTTTTTTTTTTTTAAACAAACGTTAATGCCAGCCTTAGAGTAATAACGTTACAGCAGATTCTACAAAGACAAGTTGAAGACATGGAAACGTTATCTGCTCAGTGATTGGGCAGACACAAATTTTACCCTCCATTTGCCCTCTCTGTTAATCTTCTTTAATCCTATCTAAATCCCTTATTAGCTGGCAGAAGCTGTTGAGAATAAAGCTCAAGTTTACAGTAATTGCGCACTTCGATAAAAGTAAGACAACTAGAATGGGAGAGAAATGATAAGGGCCTTTATCTAATGCAGGCCTATAACTGAGCCTCTGAATAAATGTCTTTTTCCTTAAACCAGAATATAAGGTTTGTATAACTCATAAGGAAGTCAGTCAGCACTGGAGCTGGACTGCAGAAAATCCCAAGTTCCTAACAGTTCTATTAAATTAATTGAGGATCATAGTTACATTACATTTACTTGTTTTGCTTTGTTGCATATATATGGAAACATGTGCATAAGAAATCATGTCAATACATCCCTGTTTTGCAGAGTTAGCTTTCCAAAGGTCCACAGAGAAGAATATATGTAACTTGCAGAGAAATATTATTGGGTGTGAACTGGGGACGCATAGGCAGTCTGTCTTTTAAGTTACATATACTGCTTTTGACTAGTAATCTGTTTAGGACCTTCCTATTCTACACTGATAAAAATAGTTGTTTATATGCTATCAGTGAGTAGGTACATGGGAGTAATGATTTAAAAAAGAATCCTTTACCTTTATATATCTATGCCATTAGGCCATTATCCTTATATTTTTAGGGGGATAAGGGGACAGTTGAAATGGTCAGCTTCTCACCCTGGAGAGCTGTTTATTTTGTATTTAACATGACTCAAAAGAGGCCTTTTTAAAGTTTTGTTTGGGAGCATAGTATGTAAACTTGTGTTACTTAAAGGTTAGTAAACTGGCCCAGTTCTCTGAGAGCCACAAATCAGAGCTTTTTAAAATCTATGTCATATCCATAATCTTTACCCCTCAAACGAAAGAAACTGGGAAATGGCTGTGTCCCTTACTTATTTTTCCCTGAATATAAGTATCCTGTGCTATAGCACTTGAAACAAACTTTGCGTTTCCAGTGTTTATTTGGAAGATGATTGGTTAGGCTTGGAGTGCAGTTTCTACAATAGCCACTCCAAAACCAGTTGGGCTTCCGGGACAACGCAGAAAGGAGCCAATGACTGAATGGTCTGTTGTGCTAACAGTACTGATGATGGTGGGCTGATGGTCTTAATAGTGGGCCGGAGAGAGGCAGTTAATCCCACTTTTGCAGGTTGTTGAGCCGCTGCAAGAGAAAGTTTCAATGTTTCTGGCATCTCTTACTCTGAACTTCTCTCCCCATCTGTGCCGCTCCCTCTTTCACTCCCTTCTCAAGCCATTTGTCCTTTTCCAGAAGTGCCTACATAACTGCCTACCTCTCAGACCCTCAATGCCTGTCCTCAGTGAGGTATGAACAAGAACATAATTTGTTGCATGTGCAGCAGATTTGCAAAGAAAAGAAGATGCTATTTATCCCATTAAAATTCTTAATTAAATAATTTTGGGGGGTTGGGTAAAAATAATAATTTTCTTAAGGAACTCCAGGAAGACTCCCTTCTCCCCCACTCACACTCTTTCCCTTCACTGTTTCTGGCCTATAATTTTTCACTAAGTCCTTCCAGGTATCAGGACGAGACAGATGTAGCCCCAGGGTGTAGCCAGGGTGGGGCGCACCCTGTGCACTTTCCCGGTTGTTTATAGCATCCTGGCGTTTTAGGGTGAGGAGTTAGGAATCTTTAGGGGGTGGAGGGGGTGGGCAGCTTTCATTGCGGGGTAGATTCTATATGGTTTGGCAGCGGAGAGGGGTGGTTCCTTTAGGTGCACCAGTGATTGTAAAAGCTGGCAAGAATGGGTTGTTTAGCAGCTGGGGACTGCACTAAAAACCCAAACAGCTTCAGGCTAATGCAAGTATTCCACTGACTCCATCACTGATTCTCTGACTGCTCATAGGTCATTTAATCCCTCTGTGTTTTTACTGTATAATTTTACTGATATGATAAACACCATGGCCTTTTGGACAAATTTATTCTCTGTATTGTTACTTAACCAGAAAGAATCATTAACCTCTAGAAAGCACATTTCCTTAAAAGAGATAAGTGTATGTCACCTTAAACAGAAAAGCTAGGAAAGAATGTCAAGAAATTTAGGGATTCCCTGGCGGTTCAGTGGTTAGGACTCAACGCTTTCACGGCGGTGAATGGGGTTCAATCCCTGACTGATGAACTAAGGTCCCACAGGCTGCCCGGTGCAGCAAAAAAAAAAGAAAAAAGAAAAGAAAAGAAAGAAAAACAATTTAACATGCTGATAATAAAATGCAAAATACTGATTTAATAAGAGTCTAAGTGATCAGAAGAAATACACTTCAGATTCCACGTTTTGTTTAATCATAGCACAGGGTACAAAACAAACCCCCAAAGAGCTTTCAAACTTATATTTCCTTATCCAGATAAAGGAACAATGAAGAAAAGCAAATACACGTTTTGGTCAGGAAATATGTGAGGAGGCGGGGATGTTACCTTTCTCTATATTAATGCCTTAATATTTAGAATCTGTGTCTGTGTATAATGTCATGACCACTTACAAAAGAACTTCATTTTCAGGCAAATGGGGAACCATTTGCTGGCATGTGTTAAGACCATTTGCTCAGATTTAAGCTGAGAAAAATGAAGGAACCACTAAATAGAACTGGAATTTACTATTGTGATCTCTTTTTCAAGATCCTGGCCACAGAGTTAGCATGGCCTAAACTACCTCTCGTGTGCCTTTGAAGTGGTTATTATCTATATGAAGTAAAATAAATGACAAATTAACACACACTCCCTGTTATTTAAAAGCCCCACAGCTTCTTCCAAAGTTTCCTGTGGACAAATGTGTTCCTGTATAAAGGAAACAACACAGCTTTAGCGCACTTCTCTGCCATGTTTCCTCAGAAAGCCTATTTTTGGAAGCCTTAGGTACTTTGACAACTAAAACATATTCTTGTCGCTCCTAAATTTCTGCATCTAATAGAGAAGCAGTTTTTATGATTTTATGTCGTGGAGATCATGCTACAGTGAAAAAAAAAAAATCTTTGGGCTTCCCTGGTGGCGCAGTGGTTGAGTCCGCCTGCCGATGCAGGGGACACGGGTTCGTGCCCTGGTCGGGAAGATCCCACATGCCGCGGAGCGGCTGGGCCTGTGAGCCATGGCTGCCGAGCCTGCGCGTCCGGAGCCTGTGCTCCGCGACGGGAGAGGCCACAACAGTGAGAGGCCCACGTACCGCAAAAAAAAAAAAAAAAATCTTTGAGTGAAGCACCAGATTATAAAAGGCATTTTATTTTTTGGCCGCACCGCACGGCTTGTGGGATCTTAGTCCCCAACCGGGGATCAAACTCGGGCCCTCGGCAGTGAAAGCATGTAGTCCTAACCACTGGACCACCAGGGAATTCCCTGTAAAATGTATTTTATTTTATTTTTTTTCAAATTTATTATTTATTTATTTTTGGCTGAATTGGGTTTTCGTTGCTGCGCACGGGCTTTCTCAAGTTGCAGCGAGCGAGAGCTGCTCTTTGTTGCGGTGCACAGGCTTCTCATTGCGGTGGCTTCTCTTGTTGTAGAGCACAGGCTCGAGGCGCACGGGCTTCAGTAGTTGTGGCTCACAGGCTCAGTAGCTGTGGCACACAAGCTCAGTAGTTGTGGCTTGCGGGCTCTAGAGCGCAAGCTCAGTAGTTGTGGCACACGGGCTTAGTTGCTCCACAGCATGTGGGATCTTCCTGGACCAGGGCTCAAACCTGTGTCCCCTGCATTGGCAGGCGGATTCTTAACCACTGAGCCACCAGGTAAGTCCCTGTAAAAGGCATTTTAAAACAAACTATTTGATAGTGCCAAACATGTTGTTGTACTTTGTAACTAAGCATACAGCCTTGTAACAGAATGATAGAGATTTTTTAAAGCAACATAAGAATGATAAACAGGTATGAAATGCGAAATTGTTCCTTGAATGCAGAACTAAGACAGAACAATGGGAGGAAGTTACTGAACGCTGTTTTAATGAGGTAGACGCTAAGGCTTTATGTGCTTTGTGTGTTTTCTTTAATCATAGTTACAAAATCAGAACCTAGAGAAACTTGTACCCTTCAAATATATACAGATCCACAATCCCTTTTCTGTAGTTTTGAAACCCTCAAAGCTCTGAAAGATGAATTTTTAAAAATTAATCTGGGGTTTCCCTGGTGGCACGGTGGTTAAGAATCCGCCTGCCAATGCAGGAGACATGGGTTCACTCCCTGGCCCGGGAAGATCCCACATGCCGCGCAACTAAGCCTGTGCGCCACAACTACTGAGCCTGTGCTCTAGAGCCTGCGAGCCACAACTACTGAGCCCACATGCCACAACTACTGAAGCCCGCGCACCTAGAGCCCATGCTCTGCAACAAGAGAAGCCACGACAATGAGAAGCCTGCGCACCGCAACGAAGAGTAGCCCCCACTCACCACAACCAGAGGAAGCCCAGCACGGTAACGAAGACCCAATGCAGCCAAAAATAAAAACAAACAAAAAAATAAATTTATAAAAAATAAAAGTTAATCTGTGCAAATTCATCTGCAACAAAACATGACCCGAATGACGTGAGGTCATTTACGGTCTTCATTTATTTTACTTAGTGTACTTTTCAAACATTTTTCTACGGGCACATTAAGATGCTGCTTGGGAGGTGTTGCGTACCATATTACTTTTCTAAAATATGCAAATTCCTGGATTCCAAACACATCTGGCCCAGGAGTTTCAAATAAGGGATTATGGTCCAAATTAAATATGATGCAAACGTTGATTCAAGGAATGGACATAGTAGAGCGTCTGACTTCCCAAAATCTGATTTGGACTAATATAGATTACATTATATAGTCGGTAAAAAAGCAATGCAAATCATTAAGCCAGTATTTATTGAACGTTCATGGGATAGGTAACGTGGCACCGTGTAAATGAAGCATTCACCAGTGAGTACCGTCAGTCTTTTATAGGTGAACATCGTTCGCATCGCACAATCGATTTAATGACACATGCTTAACACGTTGGTATTTATAGTTTTCCTAGGTTACCAGTAAATTTTTGGAAGAGGTTCTTTAATGAAAATCCCTTTTATTCTTGTTTTGCTTTTTTTACAGGGTGTTCATAAGAATGGAAGCACTGTTTCCTTGCCAGATTCCTTATTGCTATATCTTATGAACCTACATAATCTTGGGGAAGAGCCTGTGCTTAATGATGACAAGCCTGTCACCAGTGTAGCAACAACAGTCTAAGGGCAAAAACGAACAAAAATAAAGAAGCGTTTATACTCAACAAGGAAGTCATTTCAGTCAACAACTTGTGCTGCATTATTTTTCCAAGATGAACCGATACACAACCATGAGGCAGCTGGGGGACGGCACTTATGGGAGTGTGCTGATGGGCAAGAGTATCGAATCAGGGGAGCTGGTGGCCATCAAAAGGTACCATGGGCAACACTGCCAAGTTTGCCGATCTTTCTTTTCCTTTGCTTGCTTGAGACTGTATACAAGTACAGAGAGAACTCTGGTTTAGACCCCATGCTCGTTAGGCTAATATCGAACGCCATTCTGGAGAAAACACTGCCAAAAAGGAGTTCAGCTGATCCCCACATATGTTAATTTTCTGATTTGTCCAGCTACATGGACAAATCAAAAAATATAAGGCCTCTGCTTTTCATGCATGATACATTTGAACTGAAACTGAAGGTAATTTTGGAACTTAAAGCTGAGTACAGAGTAGAGCTTACTGTTTCTTTGAAACAATAGGTCTCAAAATCAGATGGTATTCATAGTCTCAAACTGAGTTCTGAGTGGCATATGGAATTTTCCGGACCTTACCAATTAAATAGAGTTAATTATCTTATTTCTTTAATCCACTGTATCTGTTATCTATCATAGTAAAAAAAAAATTACCCCAAAGCTTAATGATTTAAGACAAGAACAAACATTGATTAATTCAAAGTTTCTGTGAGTCAGGAATTTAGGAGTAGCTCAGCTGTGGTTCGGGCTACAGGTCCCTCGTGAGGTGGCAGTAAGAGGTGGGCCAAGGTCACAGTCATCTGCAGGCTGAACCAGGGCTGGAGCACCCATGCCCAAGGTGGTTCACTGTATCAGTCTGCTGGGGGTGCTACAACGAAGTACCACAGACTGGGTGATTTAAACAACGTATTTATTTCCTCACAGTTCTGGAGGCTAGAAGTCAGAGATCAAGGTGTCAGCTAACACGGTTGGTTCATGTAAGACCTCTCTCCTTGGCTTGTAGATGGCTGTCTTCTCCCCATGTCTTCACATGATCGTCTCTCTGTGCATGTCGTGTCCCCATCTCTTCTTATAAGGACATCAGTCATATCGGATTAGGACCTACCCTAAAGACCTCACTTAACCTGAATCACCTCTTTAAGGTCTACCTCCAAATACACTCCGAGGTACTGGGAGGTCAGGACTTCAACACAGGAATTTAGAGCAACATTTGGCTCATACTTGGCTTCTGTCGCAAAGTTTAAGCCACAGACTGGGTGGCTTAAACAGCAGAGATTTATTGAGACACTTTTGGAGGCTAGAAGTCTAAAATCAAGGTGTCAGCAACGTTGGTTTCTTCTGGGGGCCCGGAGGACAGGATCTATTGTAGGCCTTTCTCCTCGGCTTATTCATGGTGTTTTCTCTCTGTATCCCTCCCACATCAGCTTCCCTCAATGCCTATCTCTGTGTCCAAATTTCCTTTTTTTATAAGGACAAAAAGAGGCCTCAATTTCTCTCTATATGGGGCTCTACAGACAGTCACTTGAGTGTCCTCATGACATGGCAAATGGCTTCCCCAGAACAAGTCTTGGAAACTGATTACAACATCAACTAAATGATGATGATCTAAAATTTAAATGCTTTAACAAATGTTTATCAAATGTTAAAAACTTTACACTATCATGATCTAAAACTTTACATATATAAGAAAATACTTTTATAAAATATTGTTAAATAGCCATTATTATCAAATAAGTAAATGTACAATATACAATAACTGAAATGAAAAATAGGAATAAGAAGAAACTTCCCTGACTTGAAAGGTGAAATATTACAGGTACTTCTTGTAAAGTTGGTTTTAAGACCAGAGTGCCTGCTATATCCCCTACTGATCAAGATTGAACTGGAGACCCTAACTAAGGCAACAAGAGAAAAAAATAATAAATGAGGTGTAAGTATCAGACAAAATGAGATGAAATCATCCTTATTTGTGGGTTAAGCAATTACGTAAATTCACACAGATGAATACTTCATTACACATAAATAAAGTTATACGTAAAAATATCTTTAAAAGGACTGTAAAGATGTACATAAACTTCGTGAAAGCTGTGGCTTCCGAGGAGAGGGGGTAAGAAAATGAGAATGAGGGTTGGGTCTCGTGGTATCATTTAAGGTTATTACCGTTGGTTCGTTTTCTATAACAAAATGTTCATTATTGCTTCTGTGTGGCAAGATCATGTGTTTGTTTCAGTCTTCAGTTTCATAAAATGGGGAATTGGGCCTCACCTGCATAGAGCTGGGTAAGACCTTGAGAGAAGTGAGAGGTCAAATCCTTTAAGAAGTCAAATAGATTGAATGCTGAGAAGAAGTCATACGTGTATAATTTAGGAATGCTTTTGGTGTATGAAATTAAAAAAAACAACCAAAAGTAAATTAAATAGGGATTTATTTGTTTCACATTGTAAAATGTTTTGAGGTAGGCAGCCCAGGGCTCATACCTTGTCTCAATGCTGTTATCACAGACCTAGGTTCTTTAGTCTTCAAAAAATAGCTGCAGTAGGAGAGGGTGTGGAGAAAAGGGAACCCGCCTACATTGTTGGTGGGAATGTAAATTGGTGCAGCCACTATGGAGAACAGTATGGAGGTTCCTCAAAAAACTAAAAATAGAGTTACCATATGATCCAGCAATCCCACTCCTGGGCACATACCCAGAAAAACCTATAATTCAAAAAGATACATGCACCCCTGCATTCATAGCAGCACTATTTACAATAGCCAAGACATGGAAGCAACCTAAATGTCCATCGACAGATGAACAGATAAAGAAGATGTGGTATATATATGCAATGGAATACTACTCAGCCATAAAAAGGAATGAAATAATGCCATTTGCAGCAACATGGATGGACCTAGAGATTATCACACTAAGTGAAGTAAGTCAGAAAGAGAAAGACAAATATCATATGATATCGCTTACATGTGGAACCTAAAATATGACACCAATGAACTTATCTGTGAAACAGAAACAGACTCACAGACACAGAGAACAGACTTGTGGTTGCCAAGGGAGAGGGGGTCGGGAGAGGGATGAACTTGGAGTTTGAGATTAGCAGATAGATGAAAACTCATATATAGAATGGATAAACAAGGTCCTACTATACAGCACAAGGAACTATATTCAATATCCTGTAATAAACCATAATGGAAAAGAATATGGAAAAGAATATATATAGACATGTAACTGAGTCACTTGGCTGTGCAGCAGAAATTAACACAACATTGTAAATCAACCATACTTGAATAAAAAAATTTAAAAACATAGCTGTAGCAGTCTAGGCCTTGAGTGTGAGTTCCGAGTAAGAAGAAATAAGGAAGAGCTGAAACAGTTACTGTTACTGTCAGTCAGTTGCTGTACTTTCTTCTCATTAGGAAAGCGAAAGCTTTCCCCCACCCCTCTCCAGAAGACTTCTGGTTTCTCCTCAGTGGCCAGGAGTGTGTCACGTGGCACACGTAGCAATAAGAGAAGCTGGGAAACTGAGTACTTCAGTGGCCATTTTGTATCCCTGGGTTAAAGGTGATCTATGTTAATAAAGAAGAGAAGAAAAGTGGCTCTTGGATAGATAAGTCATAGTGTCTGCCACATTCAGTATCTACTATGCGCCAGTGTTCCTACCCTAATTAAAGACAGAGTAAAAATGAATGAGAAGAGGATGAGTCATTTGGAAGGCTTGCAAAAAGTTTAAAAATTCATTCAACACGTAATTGTTAAGCTACGATTACACTTGGTGCTCGGGACAAATGGGGATGGGATAGATGAGTTATAAATAGACCAACAAATTAGAAAAGTGACGACACAAAATATGATAAGTCCTATGATGGGAGGATACCGGGGCCTATGGGAGCACAGAGGAGCAGTGCTGCAGAGGTATCTTGGAAGGCTTCCCCCATAAAATGAGATCTCGAGAATGACAAAAATTCTCAAGAGGAGGGGAAGAATATTCCAAGCTGTAAGAATAATACGTATGAAGGCCTAGAAGCAAGAGAGGTTTTCCCTTGGGAAATTTAATTTAGGTCACTGGTAAGAAACCTTGTGGTATCTGTTGCCATCTCCAAAAAAAATCTGTAACAGAATTCATTCTAGGGGGTGTCGGTAAGATCCCCGCACCTCATTAAATTAACAAATATTCCTAAGCTCTCTGCCCTTTAAGGACCTGAGAGGCTATTCCATTCCTGAGGGTCTCCTGTTTGTGGGACAGCTCCTCAGGACCCCAGCTGTGGTCTCGAAATCCATCCATCCATTTAGTAAACACTGATTGAGCACTTACTATGTGCCAGAAACTGAGCAGAAATGTGGAGGTGTCCTCAAGGAGCTTGCGTGTGAGGAGAGGGGAGAAGGACTAAACATAAAAGTAAACTATATGGTATGCAAGAAGGTGGGTAAAGTGCTACGGGAGAAAAAGCAGAGCAGGAACGGTGACCTCACAGCCATGAAAATCAGCTCCGGGCATTAAAGGAACAAGGATCGACGTGAGGTGGTCTCTCATTTCCACTAACCAGCCCAGCTCTTTCTAGCTGTTTCTGTCTGGCTGAATCTTTTATTCAGCCTTCACATGCTGGCACCTTCTGTCTTTCAGGTCTCATCTGAAATACTGCCTCATCAAAAAGGCCTGGGGCCTGGCCAATTCACCTCATGATCCTGAAAGCTCATTTGTATGTCTGTTTTGTGTTAACTAAAGTCTATTTCCTGTGAGATGGGAAGCATCAGGGTAACCATCTCTGATTTCATCACCCTGGCATGTTGGTGTTGGATGAATCAATAAATGAAAGAGAAGATGGCAGGGAATCTAAAAGGAATTCTAACAAATTGGTTTAATTTTTTATAATTAATTCCTTTAGAAATCAGGATAATTGTTTTGCAAGGAAACTTCTGTATTTGCTGCATATAGATACGTGTGCTACCTTAGGGTAGTACTGATAACTAGTAACTGCTGAAAAGAAAGTAGCATATTAGTATATGTGGATGCAGCTAGTACAGATTTTTAAGAAGAATAAAAGTTTCAATTTGTACTAAATTTTGAAAAGGAACTTGGATATATTAACTAGCCTCTAAAACACTGGATTAAATATTCTATAATTACTTTTTAAGAATCAGAGATTATATGTATAGTTTTGCATGGATTTGATCAATTTACTAAAATACTTTTATACTATATTTGAATTGACTTCTATTTTATTTCAAATTAAGCACTGTGCTAGATTTACTTTTATCATTTTAGCAAGACATTTATAAATCTATAGTACTGAAACGTATCTTTTGGTAAGTTGGTAAGCCCTCAATTTCTTCAAGCTCCTTCATAAATTTCTAGCGCCTGAATGAGTATAACTGAAATTCTGATTCACTAAGGATATTTTAGAGATAATAGTAGTGATGCCCTTCATACCTTATTGTAGCTGACCACAGATACCAGTAAAAATAAGGACATCTACAATAGCATTTACTGAGTGCTGAACTAAGCAGTTTACAATAGGATTTTCTTATGCAGTAGTTCCTACTTTATAGCTAAGCAGTTTGCAGCACACAGAAGTCATTAGGCAATTTGCCCAAGAAGTGACACAGTCATGAATCTGCACCAAACGGCCTTGAGATACACAGAAGGGAGATGATCTCCTTTTAAGGAGGAAGGAAAAGAGATATCACAGCTTTTTGCCCAAAGTGAACTAATTATAGAGTAAGAAAGCCAATGGTGTAAATTGTGTCTTCAAATCCCTGGTCCCCACACACTAAACTTTTCTTTTTTTATTGCAGAATGAAGAGGAAGTTCTATTCTTGGGATGAATGTATGAACTTGAGGGAAGTTAAGGTAAAATCCCGGAGGTGAAAAGAGCCCCAGAAGGCCTGAGCTCTACCGCCCACGTGTCTCATTTCTGAGGATGGCGGCTAAGAAGACGGTTCTGTTCTCTGAGGGAAGCAGACCAAAGATAATTACATTTCTTATGTTTCTATGTTCCTAATTTCTCATTTGTCATCAGAATGTCAGTAGAGAACAGAAAGCAACTACCCTCATATTTAAAAGTATACTCTCACTTTTAAAAGAGCATTTTAATCCATATTATCAAAGGAAAGATAATTTTTTTAATTACCACATACCATTTCTTTATATTTTATGTTGTATAACTTGGATAAATTTTTGGAGACTTTTGCATGGCTTTCCACATAGTTAAGTCAGAAAAAGTTAAACCTATTTAATGACCAAGAAAAAAAAAACGTGACAAATGTTTTGTAGCTATTGTTGACCTGGTTTATTTTTGCACTTATATTCATTACTTAGACAATTACTGATTACTTTATATTTTTTTAATTTTTTAAAAAAATTATTTATTTATTTTTGGCTGTATTGGGTCTTCGTTGCTGCGGGCGGGCTTTCCCTAGTTGCGGTGAGTGGGGGCTACGTTTCGTTGCGGTGCGAGGGCTTCTCTCATTGCGGTGGCTTCTCTTGTTGCAGAGCACGGGCTCTAGGCACGTGGGCTTCAGTAGTTGTGGCTCACGGGCTTAGCTGCTCTGCTAAGATCCCTGGTCCGGGATCTTCCCGGACCAGGGCTTGAACCCATGTCCCCTGCATTGGCAGGTAGGTTCTTAACCACTGCGCCACCAGGGAAGCCCACTGCTTACTTAAATAGATGTTCTAGATGTTTTTAGACATGGAAATTTTTATAGATATTAAAAATTCATTAATGAATTTAGAAGAAATGGAAAACTACTTAAGGTACTTATCATCCTAGCATTGATGAGATTGTGCCAACTTCTATAACTTTGCTTTAAGAATTTTTATTTTTATTTTTTTTGCTTTTAGAATTTTAATGCTCATTTGTTCTATTGCAGTCTCTGAAGAAACTTAATCATGCCAATGTGATTAAACTGAAAGAAGTTATCAGGGAAAATGACCATCTTTATTTTATATTTGAATATATGAAAGAAAACCTCTATCAATTAATGAAAGACAGGTATGTCTTTATGAAAACTTTTTCCTTATTGTCTCCTCCATGAGTCCCTTGGATCCCTTCATTATGTCACACTTGGCAATGTACAGATCTATCAGTCCATGAGGTAGCTTTAAATTAGTTATCTTTATCAAAGGATAATATCTAACGTTGAAGAACCATCATTTTTCCGTGGTAATAACTTAAAAGTCAAGGTAAATATTTCATATAAACACACTATCTATCTATACTTTTTGAAACAAAAATCTATCTATAGTTTAATACTCAATAATAAAGCTGGCCTTGGGCAAAATCGAGAAAATTTTCTTTCTTACTCTCCCAAGCATCTTGCAAAAGGTTGATGAAGGAATGGAGGAAAGAATGAAGTCGCTTTTAAGAAAGGATCTAATACACTTGTTTATTAGAATGCTTAAGTGAATCATAAAAATGTGTTACCAGTCCCAAGGAAATTCTCATTTTAATTTTTAAACAAACAAACAGAATCTCTAAAGAAGGAGAGTTTCAGTCACCTGCCATGAGCTTGGAGAGGATAACATTTTGGTGGTAGCTGCTGGTCACATCTGGGAGTTTAATGTCCATTTTGTCTGTTTTTAAAGCCAGAGTTGTTCAGCAAAAGAGCCTAAAATATGAAATGAATTTCCCAGTAGAATGATGTTGATTTCTCTCTCTATATTTCTTACACACACACACTCTCTCTCTCTCTCTCAAGGTCTAAGGATGGTCAGTGAATTTTTCTTTAATCGTATCATTCCTTCTTTCAAAAAATACTGTATTGAATGCCTGTTATGTTTCAGGCTGATATCATTATGACATTAATAGCAGTTAAAATAAAAGTAAAGGATATTCTACCTCTCAAATCAGTGTTTATTCTTCTAGAGTTCTTTCTAGCTCCTGTATACAGATATGCATATTTTCTATGTAGTTGTAATTTTAGTGGTGATACATTTTTCTGTTTGATTTATTCACTTATAGGCACTTTTTAAAATTAATTAATGTATTTATTTATTTATTTTTTGGCTGTGTTGGGTCTTCGTTTCTGTGCCAGGGCTTTCTCTAGCTGTGGCAAGTGGGGGCCACCCTTCATTGCGATGCGTGGGCCTCTCACTATCGCGGCCTCTCTTGTTGCGGAGCACAGGCTCCAGACGCGCAGGCTCAGTAGCTGTGGCTCACGGGCCTAGTTGCTCCATGGCATGTGGGATCTTCCCAGACCAGGGCTCGAACCCGCGTCCCCTGCATTAGCAGGCAGATTCTCAACCACTGCGCCACCAAGGAAGCCCTATAGGCATTTTTTAATGCTGATACATAACCTTCATAGTTACCATAGCTAGTGTGTTCTGTTAAATGACTATACCAAGCTTCACTTACCTCTTTGAACTATTTAAAATAAATAACTATCAATGGGAGAATAGGTTGGTAATTACAGTGTATAATACTGATGTCATTATTTTGTAGCCATTAAAAGTGATAATTATGAAGATTATAAGAGTGCTTATAAGTGAATAAAAAACAGAAACCTAAGTTGTATTTATGTAACATTGACACCTAATATAAAAGTTATACACACAGATGGACTAGGGCTGGATTAGAATGCTGAAAAATCAAAATAGTTTCCTTATCAGGTGGTGGGGATTATGGGTAATCTTCTGGGCTTCTAATAATAATTTATGCTCTTCAAAATATATGAAATGATAAACATATCCATGGTATACTGAGATATAATTTTGAAGAAAAAATTAAGTACATGTAAATACATGAAATATTATACTTTCATATGATTTTAAATATATATATAAGTGGAAGTGGTGAATGCAATTGCAAATGAACATTAAAAAGACTCAACTTTGGAATTTCATGATTCAATTCTGGATTTCTAAATTAAAAGGAAATTAAAGTGATATTGTTTAGAATACTATTCAATGTCAAAAGTATAAATTAAACCATTAACAACTGTACATGGCAAAGGGCTATTTGAGGTTAGTGGTATTTTTACACTTTGTTTTTGGTAGCTTAACTTCCTGAAATATTGTTTTTGAGGATTAATTTACAAGCCTTTTTTATTCAAGTAAACTTCTTTTCCATGTCAACTGAAGACCAATATACAAAACCTCCGCTCTGATACTATAACTGAACCTTTACTGTACAGCATTCTTTTTACAAATTGAATTACATCACTGTTTATTTGTTCATTTCTTCACAGAAACAAGTTGTTCCCTGAGTCGGTCATCAGAAATATTATGTATCAAATATTGCAAGGGCTGGCATTTATCCATAAACATGGTAGGTTTCATTGCCCTGCCCCTTTAGATTACTGTCACGGTCATGCATAGGAATTGTATATAAACTGTTAAATAATATTATATTGGATAACTACAAGTTTGGAGTATGTGCCTACTAACTGACAGTTTTATTTTAAAAATTTAGAATTTCTATAATTCTATAGAAAATAGAATTTCTATAATCTGTAACTATCTTCCTTTATAGCAGAATTTTTTTACAGTTTGATCATCAGCCTTTAGTCTCAGTTAACCCCATCCTGCTACCTCATTCCACCTAATTTTACCATGGAAATGAAAAATAAAAAAAAGGTCCCTCTTTTGGAAAAGATTGGAATGCTTTGATCTATCATGATCAATTATTAACACTTAAACAGTTTAAAGCACCTGTGCTATGGTATTTTCTAGTCTTCCTTAGTATTTACATTTAGTTGTTTCTATATTTGGAGAAATTATTTTTATGCATTTCTTATTTATGTAATCTTAATTTATAGTTTTTTGCGTATCTATCAAACCAAAATAAAGTTAATATTATTACGAAAAATTTTAGTGATTTAATGATCAGTAATTTTTAAGGATTCTAGTTTAGCATCACTCGATGTTTAGATATTAAATTAGGCTAGTTTATATCATACCATTGCTGCACTGTGAGCACAGGCATTCAAAAATCACCATTATTAGCCGCCTTTCATGTCTCATCCTATATTTTATATTTTCTTTTCTCCTTTCTCTTTTAACTGCTACAGGAAATAATTTATTTTCTAGAAATGCTATGCAGAATTCCATATAAACATTGTAAGAACATTCCTGAATCCCCAGGGTTTTTTTGTCTTATGGAAACTATTAAGGTTTTAAAAGCCTAAAACCCATGAAAATATATTACAATCCATTGATAAAACTCAGTCATTTATTAATCACATGGAATGTAAAGGATATATGCTATTTTAATTGTTCATATTGGATTCCTGGTCTTCAACTCATTTTTAAACTCTGGTCAGCATGGTTAACTCTCGATATTTGCCTGCGTTAATTTATGCTAATGGAAGCAAGTGTGATGTGGAAAACCAAAAGCCTCAGGAATTCTCTGATTTTTGGAAAGAGTTTTGTGTTTTGCTGTTATTTTTTAGGCTAGTAATAAAATTGGCTTAGATTCCTTGGATATTTATCAACTATCAGCAACTTCAGAGCATAAGGGACTGAAGGAGGAAACCAGCTTGGAATTTAAAAATTGTTGATGAAAGTAAATAACATATGAGTAATCTAGAGTCGGCTTTATAGGTGCCTACATAGTGATCTGGGAAACCAGACTCCAAGAACAATAGACATTTTTACAAAAGCTAAATTATTCTTGCCATAGTTCGTAAACATCTCAGATGTAATCCTTTGAGAAAATAGATATTTTAAAAACAGTAGCTGTCAAAAGAAATGGACTAATATTTTAGTTAAAGTTAGGACCAAGTTACCAATATATTTATATTAGTGAGGATGGGGAAAACCTCAACTGTGGTTTAATTAAGATTTTATGGATTAATGTCACTTCACCATCACACGTGCTCCCATTCCTGTCTTCGTATTATGAAATTACGATGTGTTTCTCTTGGAAGTTAGCGAAATGGATGGATCTCAGTAGCTATTTTGAGTAAGGAGTACCAGGTAAGCAGAGTACAAAACTGTTGTAGATGTCATGGAGAGCCCACGCTGGCTTTGAAGGGGTTAAAAAAGTTCAGGTTTAGAAAAGTCTTCCTAGCTCAAATCTGCATGAAAGCCCTCTGGTGATGATGATGATCACCTACAATTGATGACCAGGCCCGTTCTTAATTCTCCACCCTGCAAAGTCATTAGGATACAAGTCATCTGCGTACAACCGGTGTGCTTTACCTATTCCTTAGACATTTGCCAGGAGGGCTTTCTGCCCTCATTTTCATTGGGCTGCCATGCAGCTTTGGTAACTAACCATTTATTTTATACATTAAATTGGTAAATAAGCATTATAATTATTGGGGTTGTTTCAACAACGCAGCTACCAGGGGAGAACTGAGCTGTTAAATAATTTTAAAGGAAGGAGTTGATTCAAATGTGTGGCGTTCCATTTGTGTTTAACGGACTTCTCAAAGTGATTATACTCAAGGAATCGCAGGTTAAACTACAATGTGGTAGAGCAGTGATAAGACCAGCTTCACTGACTGAAGCCTGATATGCAGCGCTCCTTCAGCTTTCACTAGACTGCTTCTCTCCAAGCTTCAACCTCCTCATCTGCTACCCACTGGTGATCATAATACCTCCTTAAGGGTGTTGTTCAAATTAGCGGAGATAATCGTAATGTGGCAGTATCTAACCCAGTGCCTGAACTCACAGGATCCACAAATAGAAATACATGTGGATATTTATTTTTAATGGCCATATATACTGTATGAACTTCCTCGCCAAATTATTTTGAAAGCAGGGTCCCCACCTCCCATCACTGTGTAGACAATAAATATGGTTTATTTTTTTCCTAAGCTCACCTTCCTAATTAGAACAGAGAGGCTCAGCTATCTTGTTAGTAAGTCAAATATGTCTAGATACGATGACTTATTATTGTTTTTCCTCTCTACATTACCAAGGCTTTTTTCATAGGGATATGAAACCAGAAAACTTGCTTTGTATGGGCCCAGAACTTGTGAAAATTGCCGACTTTGGACTGGCAAGAGAATTAAGGTCACAGCCACCGTATACTGATTATGTATCCACCAGATGGTGAGTAGTTTTTAGCAACGGTCCAGAGGCATATGTCTCTGTTGACGCTTTCCTACAGTAGATCGTTACACATCTTTCTGGAGGTTCCATATCAAGTATTTAAAGCAAAATGTAGAACTGAATTTTTTTTTGTATTCTTTGGAGAGAGAGAAGGATTGCCTCATGACTCTTGTGATAAATGAAAAGGGAAGGAAAAAGGATTTCACGCATCCATTCATTCATTCAACAAACATTTATTGAACCCGTTATGTGCTGGATACTATTTTAGGCACTGGGAACACAGACGTGAACTAAACAGAAAAGAATCTCTGCCTCATGCTGCTTACACGGCAGCCAATACATAAACAAATAAAGAATGTCCTGAGTTACCAACAGAGAGACATACACACGTTCATCACGAGCACGTAACAGTCCCATCTTGCACACCACCCAAATGTCCATCACCAGAGGCATAGATATTCACCCAGTGGACTACTTCACAGCAAAGAGAATGAAAGGCCTACAACTACGTAAACAATATGATGAATCTCACAGACACAATGTTGTGAGCAAGAGGCCAAACAGAAAAAGAGCACATATTATGTGCTTCCATTTATATAAAGTACAAAAATAGAACGAACCTGTTAAAAGTCAGGATAGCGGTTACGTGGTCGGGGTAGGGGCAGTAGTGACTGGAAGAGCGCAGAGGAGGGGCCCTCTGCGGAGCTGGTAACACGCAGTTCCTTGGTCTGGGTGCGGCCCGTGGGTATGTTCTAACTGTGAAAATTCAGCAAGCTGTACTCTTAGGACATGTGCATTTTTCTGTACGTATATTGTATTCCAATAAAAACAATTAAGAATATTTGAGTATCAGATAGTGATACATGTACATCTCTACATATTATTATACGGAAAAATAAAGTCTGGAAAGGGACAGGGGATTGGAAGAGACAGGGGAGGGAAGGGGTATGTTGCTGTTTTCAACAGGCGGTCTCACTGATGCCGGGCTGGGGAGATGCTGGGAGGCAAGAGGCTTTCAGGCAGAGAAAATGCTGAGCGCAAAGGCCTACGGACAGGAGTGCCACCGTGGACTCTGCAAAGAGCAGAGTGAATAAGGAGGGTGGGAGTGGGAAATGAGGTCAGAGCGTTTGTGGGGTGGCCGGATGTAAGGACTGGGGTGTCATGCTCATCGGAGAGAACCAGGGGGCCCCTGGAGGGCTCTGAGCTGCCGTCCTGAAAAGGGTCTAGAGGAGCAGAGGCAGAAGCAGGGAGACCAAGGAGGAGGCTGTTACACTATCTTGGGCAGAAAATGACAGTGATTTGGATCTGGTGGCCATGGAGGTGGTGACAGGTGTAAGATGCTGGGTGTGTTTTAAAACAGAGCAGATGTGATTTCCTGCTGAAGCAGATGTGGGGAATAAGATGAAGGAGTCAGAGACTTCAGGGTCTTTTCCATGAGCAGCCAGAGGGCTGGAGTCAGCCCTGACGGAGACGGGGCTGCTGTGGAGCTCGTGGGGGGAGGCGCAGTTGTGTTTCGGGTTGAGGGGTGCCTCTGAGACAACCACGGGGAGATGTCACGGTAGGCGGTGGGACCTGTAACCTGGGGTTCAGGGAGCAGGGCTGGGCTGGAGACGTAAACTTGGGACACCTCAGTGTTAAAAATTACAGGGTTGGTGAGGTCACTAAGGGACTGAGTGTGGTTAGAGAAGAAAAGAAGTCTGAGGACAGAGCCTGGAAAGAGTGACAATATGTCCCGGTTTGCGGCGGACAGTCTCGGTTATCAACAGTTTCGTTAAAACAAGCTGGGACACGTCTGATCGACCTCCGCTGTATGCTTCCTGATTCCTCCCTGGTCCGATCTGGTGTCGCGAGAGACCCATAAACCAAGTTCACACTTCAACACATGGCTAATTAACAATGTCACTTTTAAATGAGTGCCTTCCAACTGGCTTCGAAGAGAAAAATCAGTTACCTGATTTCTAATAATCATTTGATTTTTTTCATCACAATTCAGAGAATCAAAGTGAAGCTTTTGGAAGCTCATTCCTTGAAAAGTGAAATGTCTGACATTGCTATGAATGCTATTTAACTTCAGTTAAAACCTTTGAAAATAAACTTATTTTTGCCGTGGTAATACAACAAGTTTTAGTGAAGCCTAGCATCACAAAAACAGTATTCTTGCTAAAGTAAGAAACCCAGAAAGCAGACATTTATTTGGATTGGTTAAGATGCATATCTATTTTGTAACTGCATCCAAATAAGCTGCTAAATTTGCATTCTACCGATCAAAATAAGCTGCAGTTGTCAGAATTTACACATTACACATACACGCAGAGGGTAGCTGCACCGCAGGATTTCTGTGACGCTCCTGATGCTGACTACAAGAACGGCGGCAGCATGGCCGTGTGTGCGTTCTCTCTCTGCCGTCTGTCATTCGAAGTTTAGAATTGTTTGAGCCTTTGAAAAACTACTTTGTAAGTCAATTTAAATGATTTACAGTGGTATCTAGCTTTTCTTGTAAATAATCCCTTCATATTTTGGTTGCATTTTGTTTCAAATCACTTGGAAATCTCCATTCAGAATTTTTGATAAATGGATGCCAAAACCCCAAAGCTTCTGAAGTTTATGGGAAACTGCAATTATTGAAAATGAAGTTTGCAAACAGGAAGATAATGATATTTATCCCTACAAAAGCAAAGGAGGAACTGAACAAATTAAGTAAGAGCTCAAAGTGTACTAGTTTTATCTTTTTTGTTTGTTTTTTGGTTTTTTTTTTTTTTTTGCGGTACGCGGGCCTCTCACTGCTGTGGCCTCTCCCGCTGCGGAGCACAGGCTCCGGACGCGCAGGCTCAGCGGCCATGGCCCACGGGCCCAGCCGCTCCGCGGCATGTGGGATCCTCCCGGACCGGGGCAGGAGCCCGTGTCCCCTGCATCGGCAGGCGGACTCTCAACCACTGCGCCACCAGGGAAGCCCTAGTTTTATCTTTTTTAAATGTATAATTAGAATTGGAAAATCTCCTCTTGCAGGGAAGAATCTTTTTAAGGAGCTTCTATTTTCAACTGGGTAAATTTAGATTCTATACTGAAATGGAATGAAATTGAGAATACTTGTTTTCAGTATCTAAATTTGGCAAAACATTCAAAACAATTTCGTCTCCTAAAAATATCAAAACATAATAAAAAGTGTTGGCAAGGATGTGGAGGAACTAGAACCCTCCTTTGCTGGTGGGAGTGGAAAATGGTACAAAACAGCCTGGCAGCTCCTCAGTGGTTAAACATATAGTTACCATGTGATCCAGCAAAATCCCACACCTAGGTATATACCCAAGAGAAATGAAAACATACGTCCACACAAAAACTTGTATACGAATGTTCACAGCAACATTACTCATAATAACCAAAAAGTGGGAAAACCCCAAATGTCCATCAGCTGATGAATGGATAAACAAAATGTGGTCTAGCCATACTGTGGAATATTATTCAGCAATAAACAGAAAGAAGTACTGATATATGCTACAACATGGATAAACCTTGGAAACATGTTCAGTGAAAGAAGCCAGTCACAAAGGACCAGACAGTGTATGGTTCCATTGATGTGAAGTGACAGAACAGGTAAATCCACAGATAGACAGTAGATTAGAGAAATGGGAGCGCAGGGCTATTGGAGAGGTGTGGGGGTTCTTTTGGGGGTGATGAAAATGTTCTAAAGTTGATTGTGATGACGGATGCACAACTCTTGTGAATATACTTAAAGCCACTGAACTGTATGCTTTTAAATGGATGTACTGTATGTTATGTGAATTATATCTCAAAGCTGTCAAAGAAAGCTACTCTGAGTGGAAGCCAAAGGACAACACTGCAAAGCATTTAGGCTGAAACGTTTATGCATTTCAACATGGAAAAAAAATTGAGACTATCCTCCACCAGCTACCTTTGCCTTATAAATAGAGTATTTTTCTAATTAGAAATATCATCAATTAAGGAAATTGAGTCAATTGAGGAATCAGCACTTTCAAACAGATAAGCCAAAAGAAGGATGGATAAACAAGCACAGGGAACTATATGCGATATCCTGTGATAAACCATAATGGAAAAGTCTACAAAAAAGAATGTATATATATGCATAACTGAATCGCTTTGCTGTACGGCAGAAATTAACACAACATTGTAAATCAACTATACTTCAGTAAAATAATTTTTTTAAAAAAAGATGGGAGAAAGCCCACTACTCAGGGATAATCTTTGTCAATCTTTTGTTTTCGATCCTTCATGTGAATATATCAGGATTTAATGCGTTGTAAAATTATACGACTGCTCCCATTCAGAACGTATCTGCTTCCATTCAGAGCTTCTCCGCCTTTTCTTAATGTATTATATAGCATTTCCACAGTTATTTGTTGGAGTCCCTGTCTTAGGCCACTTGGACATTTCGTTTATAGTTGTCTTGAGCTCCACTACTTGCTTGTGGTCAGGAAAAATGTGTGCTAGTCAATATAAACCCAACACATTGTGCAGAGAGATGCCTGATACACAGAAGGCAGTTAATACCTGGTTCTCGATTGAAATGCCTGACCAAACAACATCCTACTGCCATTCCACCTCTGAAACTACAAGCACAATGGCCTGTTTTGTTTTGTGTTCTATTTTCATAGGTATCGTGCTCCTGAAGTTTTATTAAGATCTTCAGTTTATAGCTCTCCCATTGACATGTGGGCTGTTGGGAGTATAATGGCTGAACTATACACGTTAAGACCACTTTTCCCAGGGACAAGTGAGGTCGATGAAATCTTTAAGATTTGCCAAGTTTTAGGGACTCCCAAAAAAGTAAGTACTTTTGTCCTTAAGTTGTTGTAACTTTTGATTATTTGTAACTTGGGGGCAGCTAGCTGATATTTTCATTTTCAAAAAGGCTGACGCTTTAAGGGTTTATTTTCTTATCATCAGTCTTTTTTTGTATTGGGATGGGATGAGGGCTGCAAGAAGCCAGAATCCCACCAGACTGTAGAAAAAAGGGGCTTACCTTTCTTTAAGAACTTAAGGGAAATTTCTCTATATTTAGAATTCTATGTATTTAACTTTGGTCTGATGACCAGCCGATGACTACATGCTTAGCCTCTTTCCTACTTGTTCTGTGAATGTCCATTGGGATCAACGCATTAATGCCAGGTGTCCTGGATTTTCTTCTCTTAACCTTTTCTTGTTTACATTTATATACCTCTGCCATGGATATTTAATTTCTTGAACTGAGTACTTTTCAATTAACTATTGCACTCAGCTAGACTTCACTTTCTGAGATGCACTTATTTAATAAGTTTAAGTTTGTATAATTACACCTGAATTAAATGAGCGTGTGCCTCGTAGTTAACATGAGTCAAGTTAACGCAGCTATTAAAGCTTTAACGTAACTCATTTCCCAGCTATGTGCAGTTTTTGACATTGGATGCAATGTATAACATACAATGAGGATCTTTGTAATAATCAGTGTCTTTGTACATCGCTTGTCCTTACTTGTTCAGAGCCACCTGGGTACCATCATCACCATCGAGATCCAAAAGACCAGAGTTTAACATTTTGAAATTTATGAAAGTGCTTTCTCATTTTTTCCCTAATTCTCAACTCACTGTTCTTTCTATACTGTTTATAGCACTGAATTGTGTATGTGGTCTGGTATTTCATTTTCACATTTATTTATATGAGTCAACATTAAAATTTTCATACACAAGTGATTTTTATATTATTACTCTGTTTTAAATTGATCATTAAAAACAAATTACTTATTGCCTCCCCTCCCCCACTTATATATTCCTTAAACAGAGTGACTGGCCTGAAGGGTACCAGCTTGCATCCTCTATGAATTTCCGCTTTCCTCAGTCTGTTCCTATAAACTTAAAAACTCTTATTCCCAATGCCAGTAGTGAAGCTATTCAGCTTATGACTGAAATGTTGAGTTGGAATCCAAAGAAACGACCAACAGCAAGCCAGGTAAGACAGATCTCCCTGGTATAGTTGTGTGTGGGGGTTTGTTTGTTTTTTTAATTTGAGGTTTTACAATATCGGGGATATTTTTCTTTACAAAGACAAGTCTATTTTCAACCAGAGTTTTACCAAGAGAATTAAGCCCTAAAGCTTAAGGCATCCAGTGTATGTTATGATTTAACTTCTAGGCATGTAAGATTCTTGGGAGAATTGCAGAAATAGCCACTCCAATGATTTTCTGTTTTGTGGTTCAAATGAGGAACCCTGTGGAGGTTGAGGTTGAAAGGAATTAATCTCTAATGGTAAAAATTCAGGCATGTCGACACTTTGATCTCTGACTTCTAGCCTCCAGGATGGTGACAAAATACATTTCTGTTGTTTAAGCCACAAGAGCCTTAGAAAACTAAACGGTGAGGATAACTGTCTGGGGGAAAAAAGCTGTATTTCTCTGGCTTTTGAGGTGGGGGTAGAGGCATTTGGATTTACTATTCCACTTAGATGACGTACACTAGGAGAAAAACGATCCCTCCACCACCACCAAACGAAATAAGTGGTTGGCTATGAAGGCACAATGGATTCTGGACAGAGAATGAATGTCCACTTCAATAACCTTTCAAGGAAGTTTTGAAATCACTATTCTTTCAATATTTACTGAGCACAAACTAAGAAACTAAGTGCCTGGTAGTATGTTAGGTGGTTGGAATTTCAGATATGAATATACGACCCCTTTCCTGGCCTGGTGGAACATTCTGCAAGTACTCAATTTTCTACCACGCTTTTTTGGGGAACAGAGGGCTTTGATAATTTAGAGACAGTTAACAGAGAGATGCATAGGGATGATCCTTCCACCCAGAGGAAGGATGGTGGTAAAATTTAAGGAAGAATTTGCAAAGGAAATGGCATTTACACTAGGCATTAAAAATGTTGGAATTTGCTCACACTTTTTTTCCATCTAGCATCTTCCTTTCCCTTCTTTCTCTGGCAAAGTGATAGAGCTCTAAATGTGGAGGCAGTGGCAGAACTGGAGGATGAATGGGAATGGGGGAATGGTGGGAAATGGGCTAGAAAGACAACTACGAAATAACAAAAAATCAGATTTAGAATTAGAAAAATGCTGACCTGATTTGCACAGGATAGTTTGTATTTTGTGTATGACTCCAAATGTTTATGATGAGCTTGTGTTCATTTCATAGTTTAAAAGAATAAAGAAGAAAGTAAAAGTCAAAAAAAAAATTCAGGCACGTGACAAGCTAATTAGGAAGAAACTTGTCACAGGTAATAAAAGAGCATCCCTTCAGTTAGACAACCTGGTAGACTTTCCGACGCTCTCCTACCGTGTAGAGGACTCGGGTTCCCTCGACACGGCAGCATCATCCCTCCACAGGACTGGAGTAATGCTCCGTCTCCGGCTCCCACAAGAGGGCAGAGTGTGATACCCATGCTTGGCTCCTTTGTGACTATACCCTCAACACCTACAGACGAATCCTGTCTCATGGTCTTAAAAACGCCATGGTTTTATCTGCAAAGGGCTTAACTTAAAAAGTCGTTAACAGGCTTTATGGTATTCTTATTGTCATTTAAATATAAATTGAGGATTGAAATAAACCAAATAATTATTTGGCTTTTAAAAAATTTAACTTGAGACGATATTTTCTAAAGGTCAACTGGAAGAACAAATAGGAAAGAATAGCCAAGACAGGTTTGAACAGTAATGAGTAATCAGAGCACAGCGGTAGGGTTAGACAGCTTGCCCTATCAGACGTTAAAATAATCTGTAAAGTGATAGTAATTACAACAGTGGGGTACTGGCATGAGGTACGTACAGTTGCAGAAGCTGCAAGTCTGTGTAAGGTAAAATCTCTCTATATATGTGTGTATGTATCTGAAAGACTAGAAAGAAGTTCTGAAAAGAGAAACATCAAAATGTGAGCAGTACTTTTCTCCTGGTGTTGGCTTTCGAGATGATTTTACTTTCTTCTTGAGAACTTTCTATACATTCCTTATTCTATTCAATCAATATTCCCTTAACAAACAGGAAAAAAGAAGTTATTATTTTTTAAAGATCCTCTGTTTCTTTAAGGATGGTAGCTGGTATCTTAAAGAGGAGAAGTTACAGATGAAGCCCTGGAATTACAAAACATTCATAAAGCTTCTAGCTCCAAAATGTACATTATTGACTTAGGAACAGTGACATACTAATTAATGGGGCTACTTAATCCAGAACCTGAGTGCCTTCTATGTGTCAGGTACTGATGTATTTAAATCGTCTACAGTTGTTGAGTTCCACTTAGCAATGTCCATGTAGTTAACACACACATCAGGTGTGGTAGGGGACACAACGAAGTTTCTAAGGGGAAACTTAGAAGAAACGCTTTTTCTACCTCTGCCAAAATATACACCTCCCTGCCCTTCACCTCTTCGTTTACTATTTCATTGCCCTGCTTTTTAGTGGAAGCAGGGAGACAGGGAGAGGTTAAGTTACAGGAGTTGCCTCTGTCCATCTAAAATCTGCCCCTGCACGCCTGAGAAGTTAACTGTGGGTCAGGGCTACGCCTCCACGTAGGCGGGTACTGGCTTAGGGCAGGCGGTGCAGGGGAACAGGGCTTCATTATCTTAAGGGGCAGCCCCTTCCCCGATACACACACACACAAAACAGCAGAACTGGGAACTTCCCTCCCCACGCAGACATGCAGTACTGATAAGGGGACCTGTATTCACAGCTGAGCTGCACAGAGAGCTTCAGACACTCTCCAGACGAGTTTTCACCAACCTCGGTACTTCTGACATTTTTGACCCGCCAATTCTTTGCTGTGGGGAGGCTGTCCTGTTCATCGTAGGATTTTAAGCAGCATCCCCGACAGCGTGCCTAGATGCCCGGAGCGCCTCCCAGCCCCCGAGTTGTGACAATAAGAAAAACGTCTCCCAGTTGAGAACCACTGCTCTAGCCTGTGTCACCCAGATGGTCACCAGCTCTGTCCCCTACCCCCCACTTCCATGCAGTAACAGTGATTTGATGACTGATCTAGTGAAAACTCAGTGACCATTTTTACTAGTACTTGTATAGTTTATTCCCATAAGTACTTTCTCTTTGCTGTTATAGTGTTAAAGCTTATTTCAATTTCTTAGAATTTTTTTTATTGCTAGTAGACACGTACTTACAGTTAGGCTAAAAATAACCCTGAATTTTATATGATGTTAGAGTTAATCATTTAAAATAAACTACATAGAAGGCTTTCTTAACTCATTTCTTAATGCCTTTATGGAGTCTAAAACATTATCAGTATCTAGTGTTTTAGTTTGGGTTAATCCCTCAAATTCAGCCACTGCTTATAAGCTAGACTTTGTGTTCTATACGGAGTCTTTACAAGAACAGTTGCCTGGACTGGATGTTAAAATTACAAGTGAGTTATACATTCTTTCTACTAATATGTACTTTTTCATTTTTTTTAATGAAATTTTCTTCTCAAATCATTTTTTTTTCTGGGTATCTTTTTAAAGTCATCACATAAGGGGAAAACTGGATGCTTTCTAAATCTCTGAAACTTACCTAGACTAGTGATATATGCCTAGCCCAGCACTGGACAAGAGTTTATATGCAATAAATTTAGGTGAAACCTTTTTCCATTTGTTATTTCCATGCTTCTTTAGGCATTGAAACACCCATATTTTCAAGTCGGTCAAGTATTAGGCCCTTCCTCACATCATCTGGAACCGAAACAGACTTTAAATAAGCATGTGCAACCATTAGAGTCAAAGCCACCTGTAGTTGACCTAGAACCTAAGCCTCTGCCAGACATAAGTGACCAGACCGCCGGACAGCCCCAGCCGAAAAACAGCCACCAGCCACTGCAGTCCATCCAGCCGCCACAGAACACGGGTGTCCAGCAACCGCCCAAGCAGCAGAATCAACAGAAACAGCCGCCAACGCTATTTCCAAGTATCGTCAAAAACATGCCAACCGTAAGTAGCCCATAATGACACTTTAGATGCGATGGTTTGGTTCCATTAGGATTTTGTCTCTAGGCATTCTAAACACGTTGGGGAAGATATAAAAGATGTCCGTCTGTTTTCGTTTCTCAATACAGACCCAGAACCCAAAACAGTGTCTGGCACATGGTAAATTCTCAACAAATATCTGTTGAATGAATGAATGAATAATTGTCCACACTGTTTTTGAACCACCTCCAGGGTCTTGAGGAGTCCACATTATCTTTGGGGCAATTGTGACTACTAGAAAGTTCTTCCGCATACTGAGCTCAAATCTGATTTCTGTAGCTTTTAATAGAAGTTAATCACTCTTCCAGAGAGGCAGCCTTTCAGATATTTGAAAATCGCCCTTACATTATCTGCCCCTTTCTCTAAGAGAAACACCCTCGGTTCCTTCACGTACTCCACAGGGATGTCATTCACCGATGACTGAGTGACCCTCGGTTCCTGTGTCTGAAGGAGCCTTTGAGTCCCCTCACCCTCCTGTTTCCCCTGCCAGAACCAGAGGCAGACAGTAGGTAGGAAACATGCAACAGGGTGAACCACCGCCAACATTCCAGAACCTGTGTTCACTCATGCCATCAAGGACTACTTTTTTTTTTTTTCTTGGAAGGCCCATAAAATGCTGACTCGCACTGGGAGGGAAGGAAAGGAAGTTAACATTACTAAATAGCTACTAAGTGCCATGCACTATGCAACACCCTCCCGCCCTCTCTTATGCATTCACCAAGTTAAAGTACCCAATAAACTAGCCCGCAATTTTTAGATGGCTAATGAGCTGCGGAGTTGGGATTGAGCATTCTGTTAGCTACAATTCCCAGGTCTGTTTTGTACAAATGCTTCTGTTCAGTCACATACTCTATACCTCTCATTGTGCATTTGATCTCCAGGATTCAACTTGGAAGACCTTACTTTTACCTCTCACATTTCTAATACGTATTTTTGAACCCTATTTTGTCTTCTCAGTTTAACCATTCTGCCCAGCTTGTCACCAGCTATGGAATGGTTGTTCATTTTCTTCCTCCTGTACCTTCAGGATGAACAGAATAGCAATGTGCCCTTGGGATAGCAAGCCACTAGAACCTTCTTCTAGACGGATACTGACCCATTAATCAGTACTCTTGGTCAGATTATTGAATTATGTGCTTGTCTCAGTCTGCTCAGGCTGCCATAAGAAAATACCACAGACTGGGTGGCTTAAATAACAAAAATTTACTTTCTCACACTTCTGGAGGTTGGGAAGTCCAAGATCAAGGTGCCAGCCAACTTGATTCCTGGTGGGGCCCTCCTCCTGATTTGCAGACAGCACCTTCTTGCTTTGTCCACATGGCAGAGAGAGAAAGCAGCTCCCTGGATTCTCTTCTTCTAAGGGCACTAATCCCACCATGAGGGTCCCACCCTCATGACCTCATCTCATCCCCAGTTACCTCCCAAAGCCCCATCTCCAAATACCAACCCATCGGAGTTGGGGTATAAATTTTGGTGGGACATAAACATTCAGCCCATGACAGTACTGATGCTCCTTTGTTGTCCTTTCATTACTTCATTTCTTTGATAGCATGAAAGAAGACCCTGTCACCTCCTTTGCTGAAGGCCATATAGAGTACATGCATTCGTTGTCTGCTTTTTATGAAAAATGGTGGTCTGTGTTATCTACCACCTTTTCTCCTTAGGGCTCAAAAACTTTCTCTTTAATAACTGCTGTTAGAATCTTTGCCCTCGTCTGGTACCAAACTTATTAATGTGGAGTTTGCAAAAATCCACCTTCTACTTTATAAAAATAATTAGTATTTATCCCTTTCCAATCTTCTTAGACATGAGACGACTTGATGTTACTGGCATTGTTCAGCAGGACCCTAACACACAGTTCAAATGAAATAATAAGAGTCTCGGCCTCAGCCAAGTGTGACTTTTCATTAACTCTGCTCACCTGGGGCTTTAGACCTTCTTATTCTCCTTAGTCTGGAGCTCATTCTCTCTGACCAAGAAACAAGAGTGTAAGAGAAGTTGGCAAATACCACTTTTTGTTCATCATCCATCACTGTGGCACCATCAGCTTCAAGCAATGGCATATCCATTCTTTAAGCATCTTCTTACTTCAAACACCGCTGTATTTGATGACCTTGCTTCCAAATTCCCCAATTTCCCATTGCCTTTTGGATTTTTCAGTTTATATGCCCCCAAACCACCCCACGGTCTGCCCCAGACCAGGTCTTCTTCCTCATTCCTTATTTTTGTTAACAGAGCTACCATTCGGAGACAGTCAGGCTCACATTTTTAAAGCCATGCCTGCCTTTCCTTCTCTGTGTCCAACAGGATTACATTCAGTGACTTACGACAGAACCTGACCACGGTGGCTTAAACCACAAGGGGTTGTTTCCTCTCACAGCGAGAAGGTGGGTGGTGGGTAAGCCAGGGCTGGTGCAGCTCATACAAGGAGCCAGACTGCTCTGTCTTCCTGCCCTGCCACCCTCCTCAGCACGCGGCTCTCGGCCCTGTGGCCACAGCTGGCTGCTGCTCCTCGGGCGTGCGTCTGCCTTCCAGAAGGGCGAAGAGTGGAAGACACTGGCCCAGGCCGGCAGAGCCTGAGCTGTTTCTCGTGGAAGCCCCTCCCAACAGACTTGCACTTACAACTCACCGGCTAGGTCGTGTCCCATGGCTACACAGAGCTGCAAGGGAGGCTGGCATTGCAGATCTTTTACGTGGGCATATTGCTGCCCTGAACAAGATCTTAGCGAGGAAGCAGTGTCTGCTATACTCTCCTTGACCTCAGTTCGGAGAGACAGAAAAAAGTCCAGACCTTTTATTTCTTGTTAACAGCAAATGTATTCTTTCCTGCGCATTCCAACCACTATGAATCCGTGGCTCTTGTTACCGCGTGCCACTGTTAACTGCAAAGGCCTCCTATCTGAGGAGCAGGACCTTTCTCGAATGCTGCCTTTATCACATCACTTCTTAATCTCAAAAACATCCAGTGTTCTCCACTGCCCATAGGACAGCTGCGATGTCCCAGGCATACAATGAAGGCCCTTCATCATATAGCATCGGCCTGTCTTTACAACCCTGTCCTCCCTCCAGCACGAACCATCTGCTTCAGTAAACGCAGTCCGCCCTTTCCCCGTGGAACACACTCTGGCACTCTCCTATTAAAAAGCCGTACTCTACGCATCTCCTCTTCCAAACTCTAGAATAACAACCACAACAATAATACCTAACCTACAGTAACGCTTATGTGCCAGGCCCTATCCTAAAAACTTTCGATGCATTTTACTATCAAATCCGAAAACACTAAATTACATAAATACTGTATGTCGCCATTTAAGGAGAAGGAAACTAAGGCTTTGAAAAGTTAAGTCATTTGCCCAAAGAGACACAGCCACACGTGGCAGGTTTCCAGATTACACTTCAACGAAGAGTCAATTCTGATCCTACGTATTCAAGTCTCCCCCAACCCAAGTTCACAGAGATTTGTCCTCTCTCAATTTCCTATCATATTTTTAGCATGCGCTACCTATTTTCCTTAATACTTTTAAATGTGTATATATGTTATCTCCTTCACTGTATGGAAAGCTCCTTGAGGATGGGGACTCTTAGCCTCAAATATAATAGCTTGCACATAAAAGGCATTCAGCACCCGATTAAAGATGACACCGGTTTCCCACCACAGAAGCCAAATGGCACTCTGGGCCATAAAGGTGCCAGGAGGCGTTGGGGTCAGCCTGTGTTCAAGGTTGAAGACGGCTGGGAAGAGTTTGAGGAATGTGACTTCGGGGTCTCCCAGTCCAAGAAGCCAAGCATGCGTGTTTTCAAAGAAACGAGGAAAACAGATTCTCCATCTTGGTAAGATTTCACATTTCTCGGGAAAATATGTTTTCATCAGGCATCAACTTGACTCATTACGTATAAATGAGTGTACGTGTTAGAAGACAAGAAGCAACTTAATGTTGTTTCTCCTGTCAAATCCAGACCTCTGTGCTCACCTCTGAAAAAGTAAGACTCCGAGTCCCTCACAGTGACAATGCCCGGCACCAGTGGCTGAGCGTGTGTAGAGGGAGTTCTAGTTCAGTTTTTCGTGTCCCCTGTTCAATTATGATCCCCATAATTCCCATTTGGAATCCACATGCCTCTTCTCAGACAGCAAAGCACAGTCTACAAAGGTAATGGCCTCCTCTGGTGGTGGTGTTCAGAGTTAATCATTTACTTGCTTGCTGTTCTCAACTTTTTTGATCATTTTCTGAACTTTTCCTGGAAGCTTGGTATCTCTAGCAATCCCTTTTCAGTTGGCATCATCATGAGTGCGTTATTCAACTCTGAGGTGAAGATGGGTGAAATTTTGGTGAATATTTTGGGAAAATATTTTCCTTGTCCCTGCCCCGCCTTGGAACAGAAGAGGAACAGGGAGAAAAGATGACGCAGGAGTCAGGGAAATTTCTCTCATAGCTGTTTGGCACTGTACGGCGCAGAAGCCTTCACTTTGGAGAACACATACCTCTGAAGGTAGATGAAGACTTTCCGTGGGGAGATAATTCCCAGTCAGTCAATTTCCAGATCCCCAAGTTCCACAGCTACTCCTCCCTAAAATCCCCAAACTTGAGAAGAAACAGAATAAACCTGCTTAATCCCCCTTCCACTTTTAAGTGAGAAAGTCACACCTCTCAGCCACTTCCAATCTTGCCGGGCATGAGGGTGTAACAAGCGTTGAGGTGCTAACCAAAGGGACAGATCAGAAGACTGGCTCTTCACCCTTCCTGGTCCTATATGTGTTTCTCTTAAGGGGAAAACCCGGCATTTAGAAATAGGGTATTTTAGCCTGTGTTGGAAAGCAGGGTGTAAACACAGTGGCCGGAAATGAGTAGGGCTGTTTCTAATGAAGGGGGCTCCCTGTGCCCAGGGCCACCCCAAAGTGGCGGCCAGCAGTCCAAAGGGCCAATCACAGCAGTGTCCATCCCTCAGAGGGTTGACGTGGTAAGCAGGACTTTCCCGGGGGGAACCGCGGAGGCCTGGGGTCAGACAGGTGACGAGAGCTGGCCAGGGGGGCCAGGCCTCTGCACGGGAAGAGGCCCGGTCACAGGTGGGAGAGAAGGTCGTGGTGCAGGGCTGCACACAGAGCGACAGGCAGCAAAACCAATCGCAGCCCCATCCTCTGGCAGCGAAGGCTGCCGCTCGGTCAGATGGCCTCGGGAACTAGACAGAGCTAAGCCTGGATGCCGGAAGGCCTCCGTTCCTACACAGAACTGGGGCCGTAGGAGGCCGGGCACTGGGGGACAGAGGCACCCCGCCAGGCACCCCGCCAGGCGCTCGCCACCGCCCGAGTCGATTCTGCCTTCTGGGGAACAGGCACATCTCAACAAATGCGTGATGTCTCTGTATGTCATTAGGCTCTTTGGAAATTCTGTTTGGGGACTTTCCTAACACTTCCCCACTTCAGTTCTCTTAGCCCAGCCTGAACCGTGTTCTAACAACCTTAGTGGTTACACACTGCTGGAGTAGCCAGCTGGAGATGGCTGTGATTCTCTTCCCTTCCAACATGCCACCTTCCCACATCACAAATCCACAGCTGCAGCAGTCGCAGGAAAAATGGAAACATACTGCACACAGGCAACCTGCTGCTTAGTTACAAAGCTTTCTGCCTCATACTGTCCAGTATTAGGAAGGATTCTACGCACTGCCCGATATCTACTCGGGGAGAGGGGCTGTCATTTAATGCTCCTATCAGCAGAAGGTCTCTGATGGAAACCACTGACTGGTTTGGAAAGATGGGCGGAGGGTGGGCGAGAGCATAGCAGCCGTCATCTTCCCGTTCTTCACCCAGTGATGCTACTTTATGTTGACTTTCAAGGCTTCCAGAGTCAGTACCTGCAGGCCCCAACCACTCAACAGAGGAAAACAAGAACTTACCCCCTGCTATTTCCCTAAAGTCTGATTCTGAATTGTCAACTGCTTCAACAGCTAAACAGTACTATTTGAAACAATCAAGATACCTTCCAGGTAAGCAGAGAAAATAAAATGTTTCCTGGTAACTAGAATAGTTAATAGGTCACGCTCCAGGGTCTTTGAATCTCTGAAGAAAGGGCACCAGTGAAATACAATCATAGCGCTCTTTGCGGGCTCAGCCTGTCGCCGGGATGTTTCTGGACCTCCTACCTCTGTGAAGTCTGCTCAGGAAATGCCTGGCAGCCACCAATCAAGATGGTGAGGATGCTTCAGAAAATACCACCCTCCCCCACCAAAGCTATGCCTTCTGTAAACTGTATGCAAACAATTCTGCACTCCCATTACCAGTTCTTATAAGAGGCAGAATTTTAGTAATACTGTTTCCTAAATGATCTGATTTGTGTTTTTAAAAGATCCTTCTGGCTGCTAGGTAGACCACGCTAGGGGCTCAAAAAGGGTAGGGGACTGGGAGAGGGGCCCAAGGAGACTGGTCAAGAGGCCACTGCACACGTCTGGATAGAGAGGGTGATGCCTTGTTCCCTAGGACGGTGAGAGGAGTGGGAATTAAGACCGTAAGAGAGGGTGCACTTTTGAAAGGTGCAAAGACACCAGTTGGTTAGTAAGTTTCGGTGCTGAAACCACGAGGAAGTTCTGATCTGACCGCAAAAGTGGGGGTGTAAATAAAGCTTCCAGAACACAGATTCATGGGGGACACTTTTCCCTGTTTAAAAAAGAAAGAAAATTGAATTCATTTCACTAAAATAAAATCAGTGCTTCATCTTCGCTGTAGAAGTGCGCCCTCTGGTGGTGGGAGAGGGTATTGTAAAATTTTTAGCAGACACCTGTTTTCCCAGTTCTGCTCCCCTCATGCGGTTTTCAGGAACGCATTTCAGGGCACCTGAGACCCATCTGATCATTTCCTTTTTCACCAGAAAGATCTAACAAATTCTACTAATTACTCTGGGTCAGAAGCATGACTGTAATTGAAGCCTAAGAAACAGACTCAAAATTAGAACGAACTGTTTGAAATCTAAACCTGAGCCTGACTGTACCCTATTTTGGCGTGTTTGGTCTCAAAGATGTGGCCCCTCTGGAGCTGGGTGAGATCTGAAACGAGAACTGAGCTCAGTTCAGTCACTTGGACAAACATTTACTGAGCACCTATCGTGATCCAGCAAGTGCAGAGGACAGAAATGCAAAGAAGTGATCCTTGACATTTATTTATGGTCTGTAGTTAATTCACTGAATATCCTCAGGAATAACAAAGAGTATTATCTTTGGGGGGCCTTCCTTTTTTTTTTTTTTTTACCATAAAGCCAAGTATTAAGGTCTTATTAAGCATCAACTTTTAGGATCATGGGAGCTCTAGAAATGTACCATATAATTTCAGGAAAGCCTGACATTGGCAGATCTGTGACACTGGCCTTCAGGGAGAGGGACGCAAGAGTCATAGTTATTGACCTGCTACTGACCGGCTGTGTACTGGAGCACGACTCTGAGATTCTGTTTTCTGTTACTTAACGATGGGACTGCAGTCATCCATCAGCTCGCCCCGTAAGCCTTGGGTACTTAATTATCACAAGGTAGTTGTTGCAAATAGAGTATACAGTGGAGGTGCTAACGATCTCGGCGGTGCCCTCTGCTCTCCCTCCCGGCCCCAGCATTTTTGAAACCCTGTTCTGTGGATCCTTCTCGAGTCCCGTTATCACTTACGGTCCTTCCTTCCACCCAGTGTATCCAACGTCCTGTGTCATTTGTATATGTGCCTCGCCTACTGCGTTTTAAGTTTCTTAGCGAGACCCACGAACTCCCCTGTGATCCGCTGCCTGCTCCCCTCTCCAGCCTCACTCTGGGCCACGCCCTGTCCCTGCTCCATCCTTGCCGAGGACTCTGAGTTCTTCCCCTTCCCAGGTCCACTGCCCACACTGACGCCTCTCCCAGGAACACACCTCTCCAACTCCTACCAAGTCCTTATCATGACTCACATTCCAGCTTAAAGTTACCTTTTTAGAAGACTGGCTTTGTGGCTTCTGTTTGTTGCAGCCTCAGCACCAGATTCTTCTGCATAATTTGCACACTGCTAATTACTCACCTAATTATAACTGTTCGTCTCCCTTCTCACTAGAGTAGATTATAAGAGCCACAAGGGCAGAAACCAGTCTACTTTGTTCACCACTTTTTCTCCAGTGCCACACACACTGCCTGGCACGTGGTAGGTGCTCAGTAAATATTTGCTGACTGACTTTTTAATATCCTTTGAGGGGACAGGATGATAGTGTATTAATTTTTGCTTCTCTTTAACGGTGTTTGGTTATAGAAGGTACCCCAGAAAAGCTTGTAAACTAATACATGTTTTAAAATTCCAGATATTGTCTATTTCCAAGAAAATTGAAATCTTTTAACAGACAAAGAGTTAAAGCAATTATTTTCGACAGTGTAGTATGTATTTACTGAAAAACAAAAAAGACTAGGGATATCGCAAGGCTAATCGTATTAAAATAATTTAAGCATTCAGGGCCCATTCTTTGTTGAACTGTATTTATAAAAAATATTCACCTAAAGAGATTTGTAGTTTTCTCCCCTGACCTTGCACCTTCTTTGGGGGTAAATATCTTGTGTGTGTGTGTGTGTGTGTGTGTGTGTGTGTGTGTTAAGATGTTTTTAACCTGAGTAATTGCTACCTAGTGCATCTTCTTTATTGTCAGGGAATTGTCTATTATAGTTCTATTTGTAGCTATTTTATTAGAAACCAAAATCCATAAAGAGCAATATCCTATAATAAAGGGAAATGATCTACCTGATGGAGTGTTTCCTTAGAGAACTGATGACAGGTAACTTTGCGGCTTGGTTCGGAACAACCAGGCTTGTTTCTGGCTTTAAAACAAGGAATGTTATTATATGTCTCATAAATGTGAAACCCTGCCAAGGAGTTCACTTTGGGAAAAGTCAAAGCTCCCTTGAAACAGGGACTGACCCTCTCTCTACATTATTAGCAGTCCTCGGTACGGATGTTTTCTACACTAAAGAGAACTCTACGTGTATGACCCAGAGGCTTAGACAGTGTGATGTCTCTGGCGTCTGCTAAGCTGAGCCCAATTTAATTATCAGTCAAAAGAAAGCAAGTTCAGGAAGTTCTCACATCTCTTAAAACTAGGTTAAAACAACACCCTTTGGGCTTCCCTGGTGGCGCAGTGGTTAAGAGTCCGCCTGCCGATGCAGGGGACACGGGTTCGTGCCCCGGTCCGGGAAGATCCCACATGCCGCGTAGCGGCTGGGCCCGTGAGCCATGGCCGCTGAGCCTGCGTGTCCCGAGCCGGTGCTCTGCAACGGGAGAGGCCACAACAGTGAGAGGCCCGCATACCGCAAAAAAAAAAAAAACACCCTTTGACCACTGGGACCAAGGTCCAAGGCCGAGTCCACATTTCACAGATTTCAGAAAATCATAAACAACTAGCTGCTTATATTTTACTAGATCCGATGTGCAGATAAGCTTCACACATGGATCTCTACATGCACTTCCGAACTCCTCAGTCCCCCTGGGTTCTTGGCCGCACGTCTGTTTTCCCCAGCTACCCCAATTGTTCCTCAAGGGTCTGGCCCAGAGCAAACACTCAAAAGAAGTGTATGACATGGAAATATCTTTTGGAAGAAAATTTTTGTGCCACCTCAAATTTTAAGAGACATTTAGGGCTTCCCTGGCGGCGCAGTGGTTGAGAGTCCGCCTGCCGATGCAGGGGACACGGGTTCGTGCCCCGGTCCGGGAAGATCCCACATGCCGTGGAGCGGCTGGGCCCGTGAGCCATGGCCGCTGAGCCTGCGCATCCGGAGCCTGTGCTCTGCAGCGGGAGAGGCCACAACAGTGAGAGGCCCACGTACCGCAAAAAAAAAAAAAAAAAAAAAAAAGAGACATTTAGCAAGAAATGTCCAATGTTTATCATTACTTGTATTACAGAAAATAACTTAACGTTTCTAAAAGACACCGTGAGGATTCCAGGTTATTGTATTTAGGGCTGAGGATCATGTGAGGGTCCATCAAAAAGCAAGTATTTGCTACAGTGTAGCCAAAATTTATTTCCATTCCCTCGCGTTTTTTCTAGTCTAGTTTGAACATATATTTTTCCTTCAAGTGTATGATCGCACTCTAACCTTTGAAATGGCTGTTTTGTTCTTCTAAGGTGTAAACCCCAAGAACGTGTCCTTGACAGCCAGTGGGAAGGATACGAACCCATACACCTGGAATAGCCAGCTATTTCCTAAGTCGCTGGGACCCACGGGGGCAGAACTTGCTTTCAAAGGGAGTAATGCAGGTAAGGCAAGACTACATTTAAAGTATGAACTTACACTGTTTTCCTTCTGCGGATTTTTACTTTTAAATGTTTCCCTTTTCCCCAAAGTGTAAAAATAGGTGGGGTGCCAGTCAAAGGACTAGTTTGATATATTGGTGTCAGTGTTGAGAAAGTGAGTAACTCTGATGATTGGGGAACAAATAAATCCTTTTTAAGTCAAGTGGTTTCCAGTTCTTAGCTTTTAAAAAACTGAAGGAGAACCTAATTGAGTTATAGCTAATAGATAATTAAAAATCATTTGTGAAAATAACACAACACTGTAAATCAACTGTACTCCAATATAAAATGAAAATTTTTTTGAAAATCATTTTTTATGAGATCACTATGTGATATTTGATCTGTAACTCTGAATAGTGTTCAAAGACTATAGTAACAGAGCTGTAACAAAACACCTTTCATTCCCTACTATGCATTTACAAGATTTCTCCTTGCTTCCCATCTTTAAAAAAAAAAAAAAAATGAAGCTGAATCCTGTCTGATTTTAGCAATAAGTAATATTTATTGATGGATACATGAACCACTTGAAAAAGGTCCCATCTTTCTCATCAAGAGATGAATTTCCAAAAAAAAAATCTGACTTTTCACTTTTAATAATCAAATTCTATAATATTCATCTTTTTTGATAAATTATATACAACGAATCATTCTAACTATAATTAACTTAATCCAGAGAAAAGTATTTTAATATACTTATGGTTGGTTATAAGAAATTTTTTTAAAGGTTTCAATCTATACACATTTTTTGACTGTTAATTTAAAGACTTTAAAATTATACTCAGATAAAATCTGGGAGCTGACATGTGAATGAAAATAAAATTTTAGAGAGAAAAGGGATTCATGTGAAATTTCTACCTGTTAAAAAGGACTGTGGTCATGTATTTCTTTTTTTTTTTTTTTTGGCCTTACCACGCGGCATGTGCGATCTTAGTTCCCGAACCGGGGATCAAACAGTGCCCCCTGCAGTAGGAGGGCAGAGTCTTAACCACTGGACCACCAGGGAAGTCCCATGTGGTCATGTATTTCTTAAGTCAGTACTGGTGAGCATAAAATCACTATGGTATTTAGATTCCACTGATTATATTTAAAAGAGAGATGTAATAGTTTTATTTTTAAATGTCTCTAATTACAGTATGCCAGAAGTTAAATCCTTTGCAACTGTAAAACTTACGAGGAAACATTTTAGATATCAGCTTAAAGTGTCTGAAGAGGTAGAGAGTTCTTTCTTAAAAAAGATGTAGGTGGTATTGGATCAGAAGAGTTTGAGGGTCACTGTGTAGCAACTGAGGAGTCTCCTGAGGTGTTCTGATGGGACATCAAACGCTCCGGGTATTGTATCCATTTAACAGTGCTGTGGCACTGCAATTTGCTAATTTTTTCTCAGTTATTTAAAAATAATATTCACTGAACCAAGTGGTTAAATACAATCAGGTGAAATGACAGCTGCACAACTTTGAGTCTCGGGGAAATATATGACTGACATCAAATCAAAGCTGAGACAGCACCGAGAACATTCTCTCGGAGAAACACTTTAAGGTTTCTTTCTGCATCTTTTCATTAATCATGGAATCCATTTTTTCTCTGCTTTTCCTATAACATTCTCCTTATTGTTCATTCTTTCCTTCCATCTGCCTTCTCTTTAGAAGAAAGCATAATTAAACCAATTGAAAAACTATCATGCAATGAAAGTTTTCCTGAAAAATTACAGGACTCACAAGGTAATTTCTGGGCCTTGTAGATGAGTACAATTAGTTCTTTGAATCTCCTGTCCAATTTTCTTCTCAACAGCGACCCCAAATCTTGTCATAAAAGGCTACTACGAAGGCCAAGGTCACCTGCTTTTAGGGGTCAGATCAGGACTCGAGCAGACAGAAGTGTCCACACCACCAAGAACCTCTTTCTTCGGTAGTTGGAATTCTAAGAGTAATTAGCTCTCAAAAGGCTCTATGCTTGTCTTCTTAAATTAATTATGACAAGTTTAAGAAATCAAGCAAATCTACTAAAAATAATTAAAAGAATATTTTCTAATTTTATAATCAATATTCCTGGAAATTTTTTTTTTAAGTTCTGAGACTCATTTCTGAGCATGAACCATCATTTAAAAGAAAAAGTTAACCAAATTCACAGAGATGATGGATTTCCTAGAATTTTGCTGTCAGTGGTTTAAACAGTGCTAACTATTGGCTCCAACCTAAAAATTTGCAGCTCACAAGGTACTTCAAATGAAAAGCCAAAATAATTTAAGAAGACTTAATTTTCTATGCATTTTCCCTTAGCAACTTCTTCCTCCAATAGGAAGAAGCATCCTGTAACTGATCAGTGCATGGGTTTTAGAGCCTGACGTGTCCCTGTTCAGTCACTCACTAGCCTTGTGATCTTGGACAAGTTACTTGGGTCCTCTAAGTCAGTTTCCCCACCTGTAAGACAGAGGAAATAATACTGACCGAGGCATTATTATATGACCACCCCTAGGATTTTTGTCACACAATAAGCATTTAATAAGTGTTTGCTCTGATGATGGGGATGAGGGTGGGAGAGATCTTTTTTATTTTGGCCATGCCACGTGGCACGTGGGATCTTAGTTCCCTGACCAGGGATCGAACCCGCGCCCCCTGCATTGGAAGTGCAGAGTCTTAACCACTGGATTGCCATGGATGTCCCGGGAGATATGTTCTCAGGCTGCTACTGAATGGGATTACTGCCTTGAACTTTCAAAAAGTCTTCTGAAGTCTTCTGATTCGTGAATTAGAACGAGTACCTCAAGGCGAAAAGAAAGGACAAATGAGGCAGCAATGCCTACGCAAAATTCAGCAGTGTTAAAATCGTAGGAACTGATAACGTGTTTACTGCGTGGCGACCTTTAGGGTCTGATAAATAACACTGCCGTTTGACATGTGTTGGTCCAGGAGCAAACACTTATTGAGCGCCTGCTATGCACAGCACCGTGACAGACGTCAGGGACACAGGAAGGCAGAGTCCAGCCTGTGGTCAAATGACACCATGTGAAAATAGGCTTCAGTCGTAGCTGCCAGATGAACGGTTCTTTGAAACCACCAAGGCGGTCAGAGCCCTGATTCACCTTCTCACTGACAAACCTGTCCCTTTTCTGGTGTAGCCAGGCTCCTTAAAAGAGAAGTTACATTCATTTTTCCTCTGATTGCCACTTTACCCCTCAGCTCACTGCAGTCTGTCCTCAGCTTGCCTCGGGCCGCTGAAAGAGCTCCTGCCGCGGCCTGTCCTGCTAGCGGCCAAATCCCAGGGCGGTGCCAACCCCACCAGACCTCTGCCTTATTTGCTGCTCCTTCCTCGTCACACGCTGTCTTCTCTGGAGCTTCCAGACCCTATTCCTACCGTCTACCTCTCCACCCTCTCCCCAGCAGGGTCCTTTTCTTTTCTCCCCCTTAGTGCTCTGTTCCCCGGGTTCTGTTCTGTTCTGGGTCTTTGCACATCCCACAGTCTCTCTGGGCTGGCTCCTCCAAGCCCATGGCGTCGTCACCGCCATGCCCCGATCATTCCAGATCTCCAGGCCTGCTGGACCTCTGTGACTTGAATCTCCCACGGGCACCAGGTCTTTACCCCACACCTGACTCTTCCCCTGTATCCTGTTCTCAGTCACCCACGCTACAGACTTAGGGGTTTATGTTACTCTCTTTCCCACCCCTCCCACCCCATACACCTGCTGGTTCCCTCCTCCATCCCTCCATGACGGTCTAAGTTCAGACCCTCTTACTTCCTCTCTCACTTCAGCTACAGCAGTGCCCGCCTGACTGGTCTCCTGCCTTTACATTTCCCCCCAGATTGATCATTCACTAATAGCGATGAGGATGGTGACAGCTGACACGTGTTGGACAGCAGAGCCTATGCTAAGTGCTTTGCATTCATCTCATTCAATCCCTACAACAACCCCTATGAGAATAGGTGCACTTATCAGGGTGATCTTACAAGATGAAGAAGTGCTCAGAGAGCACCGCAGGGATGGGGGCTTCCTGGCAGGAAATATACTTTCAGGTTAAGAAGTGGAGTCATAAAAACCTGGGTACATTCAGGGGGACACCTTGGGTTCACATTCTAATTTGGTCACTTACTAACTGCGAGAAGTTAGCCAAGTCAGGTGTGGATAGTAACATGCATCTAAGAGGGTTGTTATATGGACTGAATGGGAACATCTGTAAAACCGTAGTGCCGCGCATGAAATACAGACGATGCCCCCAGAAACAGAATTTAGATTTAGTAGTGGTTGTCATCAAAGTTACTCTCCGGTGCTTTAAAATATTAACCTTCTGACTCTGAAACTTTATGATACGTCACTAGGAAATCTTGGAAGTTATGCTACTTACAATCAGTCAGGATATATTCCTTCCTTTCTCAAAAAAGAAGTGGGGTCAGCTGGCCAGAGGATACACTTAGCACCACTCGGTGCGGCAGCTTCAGGTAAGAACAAGTTCAGATACAGTTTTTGAGAATTCTGATCAGAAAGGAGCTTTTTAAAGTTTATAGTCACCTTTCCTGAGTGAAGACTTTTAAATTAGTCTCAGCTACCAACTGAAGTTCTGTTTTTGGCAAAATGTCCCATCTTTCTCCCAAAGATGTGGTTTGCGAGTCTAATAAGAGGAGCTGCCTCTGATTCAGTGGTTCTCCTCGGTCAGACACACAGATTGTGCCACCGAATCCTCCCAATGACCTGATGAGGTAGATCTTTTTCAGATGAGGAAACTGACATTGAGTCATTTACCTAGGGTCACACAGCCTGTAAACAGCGGAGCTGGGATAGACAGTGTCTAATTCCGAAGAGTGTGCTATGCTACACGACGAGATGTGTGAGGATGCACTTTTCAGAGCTTCCTGCCTGGTACCTGGCACAGAGCAGAAAGCACAGCAGATGCTGAGACTCTGTTATCTATCAGTTAATGGGTAGTCCTTCTGCAGCTCCATCTTAGGGCTTAGAACTAAACTGCGGCAGAACTTTGACTGGCTTTTGCTCTGTCATATATTAGGTGGTGAAGTTTTATTCCCCACCCTCCGACGCTACGACTAATTAGGTCACCTGCTCTGCAGTGGCATGGCGTGTGACAGCCACATTCAGGGGGACGCTCTTGAAACTGATGTGAGGATTCTGTACTTGAGTTGACCAGATCTGACTATGAATGTTCTCTAAGTTATTTCAGTCTAAAATAGATACCCTTCTTAAAGCACCTAAAATAAACATTGAGGCAGATAATTACAAGTTTGATAAGGTATCTAGTTACAGTTTAATTTAAAAGTTGACTTCAAAAGTCTTCTCCCAGTCTGTCCCAGCCAGGATCTTATACTATAGAACTCCTAATTAGAGTTACCAGTCTTTAAAGTTCATGCTCTTGGAGCTAAAATTGTAAAAAGCACTGGACTCTGTAATTTTTTATTTCTTACCATGGCAGAACTGCTTAAGCAGTACTCAGTTACCTTATCTGCGAAAAGAACTGCTCCATTATCTCTCTGCCGAAACAAAATATATAAATAAACATTTTATATACAGCAGTAATTTTTATAAAGCCTTAAATACTTTAGGGCAGCCTTATCATGAGTCATTAGCCACAGCTTGGTAGCAATTTTTAATATGAAGGCAGAAAATCATAACGTCTCAAATTATTTTGAGTACCTGCTCTTAGAAAGTGCAAGTGGGTATTTTTGAACATATTTTTATAAGGGATTGGAGGCCTTTATATATTAATTATTCTGTCAGATTAGCATGCATATTCCTGTTTTCATTTTTTTAAGTAAAATGCTTTCTCATAACTTTTCATCTCTTCATTTTACTCTGCTTATCAGATTTTCCTACAGATCGTGATAGGAGGAAAGGTAAAAAAAAAAAAAAAAGAAGTAAATATTAATCATTCTCAAGTGGTCAATGCAAATCCTTAGGAAAACACTGTTCTGTAAGAGATGTGTCTTCCAGCCCTCCCACTGGTGTGACAGTTTCCCACAAGAGAATACAACCAGGTCATTATCGTATTTACTCGACTATCTCCCCTTCTCTCAGCCTCCCTCTCTACTCTTCTTCCTCATCCTCAAGTCTGGAGAAGAAAAATCACATTAATTTCTTCCTCCCTCCCCATGTCATCTATCAACCCAAACCCCCTCATACCTCCTTGTCCCCTGCTAGAGGAGTGACTTCTTTCAGACACAGCCGCCCTCTAGAAGCACGGGGCCCTGTTCTACGTGCTGTACATGCATTAACTCACTGAACTCTCTAAGACAGAAGGTACCATCATTATCTCCATTTTACAGAAGTTTTCTTGCTATAAGATATATAGCAGTGACACAGATTACATTCTTAACTAGAGGCAAACACCCTTTCCTGCAGCAACATTTCCTACAAGAAGTTAAATGCCCTTGGACACATGCAGGTTTTAAGATAAATGCACAGCAAATGTTAGAGGGCTGCCAGCTCCGTTCTGGGGAGTGGGGAGGTGTGGGCACAGCCAGCTGCTGAACAAAGCGTTTCTTTGCCCCACACGAGACCTGGGCTCCTTTGTCAGCTACTAAGCTCTTCACCAAGGGCGCTGGAGTCCTAAAACGCTGTAATTCTCAGAAAGGAATCCTAAATGTCAACACTACCGCCTTACTGGCAAAATGATTCCCTTTTCAAAGAAGGTTTTACAAATGTTGGCCTGGACACAGTTTCCTTCAAATGCATTTAGGACTTGACTTAGACTATGTCATCATCTGGAAAAAAAGCTTCTCTGGATGTTACTCCCCAGACGCCTCACTTCTCACCTACTGTTAGCTTAAGGATGGGTTTTCCCTTCTCCTTTCTCTCAGTCATGGGGACTTATTGTCTCCTCCCTCCTGCCCTCCCCTCGCATGTGCTCTCCTCTGCCCATGGTACCATTTTGATGTGAGTGCACTAATTTATCAGACCGATGCTGGTCTATATTCCAGCGGGTTATGACTAAAGAGCTATTCCTAGAAAATATGGTGCACTTAACTGGCCCTTCTAGACACTGTCCCTGTCTTTCTTAAGGAGCTTTTTATTGGCTTTGAGAACTTTAAACCCAGTAAGAGTGGGATGAAATGACCCATCAAACCAAGGAAGAACTCTTGGCCTCCTTGTCCCAACTGAACCACAAAGCAGTTGGGGTGACTGTCACCAGGGCAGCTCCTCACGTAAGGCTTTGTCCCCTTTAAGCTGAGGTTAGCAACACATCAGGACCCACGTGTTCCCATAAGTTCCTCCTATACTTCCAATTCTACAGTAAAAATAGAAGAAAAAACTGGGAAAACCATGCCAATAAATACAGTATAGCTAGTGTTAGGTGTACAGAATGGTTAGAGGGTCATTTCAAAGTTGATGCCTACAGAGTATAATCCAAGAATGGCAGCTACCACATAGTGTGAAAAGATATTTAAATCCCAAACAGAAAGACGGAACATCAGAGAGAACAGCTCTGAGACCTAGCTCCCAGCCTGAAGTGAGGAAGGGGTGAAGGAGGTACTGAGGATATTAAAGTATTCTCTGAAATGATTTACTGCTTTGTCATCTGACATGTTCAAGTAATCTGAGCTTATAAATTGTTCAGGTAACAAATGTCTAACACATTAAAATTTTCACAAAATTTTCATCAGCCAATACATGTATGAATAAAACAAACCTTGTGATGAAAGGTTTCGGATCCTAAGAATGGCTCACTTTTCAAAGGGATTCTGTTATCATCCATCTATTTCCCAATAAAACATGAAGTTTCTTGACTCCAAAACCCACATTTTCATGTTTAAAGAGAAACCTGCTATGTGACCCCATCTGTGTGGCTCCATGAAGCCAGAGCTTTACAGGATTCACAATTCTGAATACACTTTCTGTAGTGATACTGTGTTCAGATATTATTTAGATGTAACCACAGTGTGACTTTAAACAGTCACTGACACTGTGGGTACTGCCCATTGAACTTAAACCAAGGAGTTGTTCTTGGTCATCCAAGTTGGCATTGCCTACCAAAATATGATGGGCACTTCAGTGAGCCCAAATAAGAAACAGTAGCAGTGTCAGAACTATAAACCAGAAATTATGGCGCTTAAGCTGCTGAACACACTAACTGGTGTCAGCATAATACTACAATAGAATTTTTGGCTTATATATATATTTTTTTTTTTAAAAAAAAAAAACCTTAGAGACCACTGAATTAATCTTTTAAAGACAAATTCAGATTTTTGGACTCCCCTGGTGGCGCAGTGGTTAAGAATCCGCCTGCCAACGCAGGGGACACGGGTTCGAGCCCTGGTCTGGGAAGATCCCACATGCCGCGGAGCAACTAAGCCCGTGCATCACAACTACTGAGCCTGTGCTCTAGAGCCTGTGAGCCACAACTACTGAGCCTGTGCTCTAGAGCCCACGAGCCACAGCTACTGAGCCCATGCGCCGCCACTACTGAAGCCTGCACACCTAGAGCCCATGCTCCGCAACAAGAGAAGCCACCGCAGTGAGAAGCCCGGGCACTGCAACGAAGAGCAGCCCCTGCTCGCCGCAACTAGAGAAAGCCCGCACACAGCAATGAAGACCCAACACAGCCAAAAATAATTTTTTTAAAAAAAGATAAATTCAGATTTTCCCCCATAAAATGAACTGCTTTATTTTGAATTTAATAATCATCTGAATAAAATTCTAATTTCTGATTCTGCTTTCTTTCAGAATATCCCTGGAACACAAAAACTGGTCAGGGGCAGTTTTCAGGACCTACTTATAATCCTACAGCCAAGAATCTAAATATTGTGAACCGCGCACAGCCAGTCTCCTCCGTGCATGGGAGGACAGACTGGGTGGCCAAGTACGGAGGCCACCGATAGGAGTCTGGTGTGAAGTCCCACAGCATCGCTCCAGAGTCTGTGCAAGTCCCCTGACCCCGGGAAATGTCTACAGATGTCTACTTCTACTGAGTTCTGGAAGAAATATGTAATAGTGGGTACTCTGAAGAGCAAAGCTCATCTCCTATTTTCTTCCTTTCCTAGAAATGAAATGCATTTTCTAAGCACCATTGCCCACAGTGCTGATATATGGGTAGGACTTAACTAAGTATTGAATAAACTATTTGCCAAAGTGTCAAGTATTTGATATACAAATAGATACTAAGTACAATAAGCAGCTTTTTTTAAAAAAATGCCTCCAGAAATAAGTGTTTAGAGTGTTTTATATTTGCCCAAACTATTTAATATTTCATTGTTTAGCCTCAGAGGTTTGTTTTGTTTTGGCTTTTACAGCAATTACATAGATGTCTGTGGACTGTCAGTTACGGTTCTTATTTGGCCAAGGTTCTACTCTACCATTTTGGCAATGGCAGAAAGATGGTAATTTATCATTTTTCTACTTTGGAATTATGGAAGCAATGATAATTCTAATCTAAAGCAGGACATCTTTCTTAGAAATAAGTACTTCTTTAACATAGAGATGTCAAAATCACATCACCTGATTTTAGTGAAGAAAGAGTCGACTGTTCGATTTTGATCAATACAACTGCTATGAATTCGTGGTGACTATCAAACCCAATGGCTTGATGACTTCCAAATTAACCAAGTCAAGGTTCTGTCATCTTCACATCAAGTGTGTTCATCAGACTTTCAAAATACATTTGTTTCCATATTCCCACGAGGCACAAAGATGAAGTATACCAGCTCGTTCCCCAAAGCAAACTCTTGCTGCTGCTGCAGACAGATCAGACTCAGCTCTGACCTTCACACTTGCTCTGAAGAGCAAATGCATTCAGTTGCTATCGCAGTGATTTCACTTACTACGTTTTCTTAGTTTTATTTCTAAATTGGTAGTTAAAATAGACATTTTGAACTCAGGACTACTCTATTCAAGCCTGTCATTTTACGAACTAGATATTCTTTTTAAAGAATAATGTTATCAAACTGCTCATTTTTTATGTATTTTATGACTTTGTAACAAATGCTAATGCAATTGGTATCATCTTGTGGACATTGTACAAAGGCATAGTAAGAACATGGTATTTTTGTACAGAAGATTCAGCTCACCTTCTTGAAAAATGTTAAAATCTAAAGAGTAATTTATGTTCGTGGTAATGGTTATATATATATTTGTACAGTTTTAATTAATGTCTCAAAGCAAAAATATTCTTTTGTGTTGCTGGGAAACTTTTAAACTCCAAATAGATATTAAAATTAATATGGTTAACTAGTGTGTTTTCCTTACATTGTTAAACTTTATACTTATACTCTGAGGCCTTTTTTTGTTGTTAGTCAACTTTTTTTTTTTCTTAGCAGTTTTAAGTTTACGGAAAATCTGATTGGAAAGTACAGAGTTTCCACGTACTCCCTAATCTCCCCGCTCCTCAATTTTCCCTATTATAAATATCTTGCATTAGTGTGGTACATTGGTCACAACTGATGAACCAGTATTGATTCATCGTTATTAATTAAAGGCCATAGATTACATTAGGGTTCACGCTCTGTGTTGTACATTCTGTGGGTTTTGACAACGTGTATAAAGACATGTATCCAACAATACAGTATCATACAAAATCGTTTCACTGCCCTAAAGATCCTCTGTGCTCTGCCCATTCATCCCTCCCTCCCTCCCTCCCTGCAAACCTCTGGCAACCACTGATGTTTTTTTTTTTATTATCTCCATAGTTTTTCCTTTTCCACAATGTCATATAGTTGGAATTACGAAGTATACAGCCTTTTCAGTTTGGCTTCTTTTACTTAGTAATGTGCATTTAAAATTCCTCCCTGTCTTTTCTTGGCTTGATAGCTCATTTCTGATTATCACTGAAGAGTATTCCATTGCCTATATGTATCCTAGTTTATTTAGCCATTCACCAACTGAAGGACATTTTGGTTGTTTCCAAGTACGGGCAATTATGAATAAAGCTGCTATGAACATTCATGTACATGTTTTTGTGTGGACACCGGTTTTCACTTCACTCGATTATGCTGGATCGTATGGTAGGAGTATGTTTTGTAAGAAAGCACCACACTGCCTTCCAAAGTGCCTGCGCCATTTCTTATTCCCACCAGCAGTGATGAGAGTTCCTGTTGCTCCACGTTCTCACCAGCATTTGGTGTTGTCAGTGTTTTGGATTTTGGCTGTTCTAGTGTGTAGTAGTATCTTGTTATTTTAATTTGCAATTCCCTAATGACATAGGAAGTGAAGCATCTATTCACATGCTTATCTGCCATCTGTATATCTCCTTGCTGTCTATTCAGATCTTTTGCCCATTTTTAAATTAGTTTGTTTTCTTATTGTTGAATTTAAACAGTTCCTTGTATATTTTGAATAACAGACCTTTATCAGGTTGTCTTTTGCAAATCTTACCTCCAGTCCGTGACTTGTCTTTTCATTCTCTTAAGGTCTTCTGCAGAGGAAAAGTTTTTAATTTAAATGAAGTCCAGCTTACCAATTTTTTATTTCGTGGATTATGCTTTTGGGGTTGTATCTAAAAAGCCATCACCAAACCCAAGGTCACCTATGATTTTCTCCTACATTCTAGGAGTACTAACTACAGTTTTGCATTTTACATTTAGATCTATGATCCATTTTGAGTCAATTTTTCTGAAAGGTATATCATCTGCTGCAGATTCTTCTTCATGTTGATGTCTATAGTCCAGCGTCGTTTGTTGAAAAGACTTTTCTCCACTGAACTGCCTTTGCTAATTTGTCAAAGATCAGTTGACTGTATTTGTGTGCATCTATTTCTGGGCTCCCTATTCTGTTCCACTGATCTATGTGTCTATTCTCTCACCAATACCACACTGTCATGATTACTATAGCTTTATAGAAGTCACCTAAGTCAGTCCCTCAACTTTGTTTCTTCTCCTTCAATATTGTGTTGGCTACTTTGGGTCTTTTACTGCTCCATATAAACTCTAGAATCAGTGTCAATATCCACAAAATAACTGGGATTTTTGACTCGGATTGCAGTGAACAAGCAAAAATACAGATCAAGTTGGGAAGAACTGACATCTCGACACTCCTGGGTCTTCCCACCCATGTACAAGGACTATCGCTGTATATTTTTACATCTTCTTGGACTTCTTTCATCAGTGACTTGTCATTTTCCCCATATAGACCTTACACAGATTTGTTGGATTTATACCTGTTTATTTTAGTGCTAATGCAATTTTTAATTTCAAATTTGAATTGTTCATTGCTTGTAAATAAGAAAGCAAATGACTTTTCTATATTAAAGTTGTATCCTAATTCCTGTTATAATCACTTACTAAATCCAGGAGTTTCTTTGTTGATTCTTTGAAATTTTCTACACAATCATGTCATCTGCAAACAAAACCAGTTTTATTCTTCATTCCCAATCAGCATACTTTTTATTTCCTTTTCTTTCTTATTGAACTAGCCAGGACTTCCAGTACAATCCTGAACAGAAGTGGTGGGAGTGAACATCCTTGCCTTGTTCCTGATCTTAGCAGGAAAACATCTAGTTTCTCCCCATTAAGAAAGATGTTAGCTGTAGGGTTTTGGGTTTTTTTCAATAGATTTTCTTTATCAAGTTGAAGACATTCCTCCCTATTTTGCTGAGAGTTTTTATTATGAATGGTGTTAGATTCTGTCAAATACTTTTTGTGCATCTGCTGATAATCACTGATCATACAATTTTTTTTCTTTAGCTTGTTGATGTGATGGACTATATTAATTGATTTTCAAATGCTGAACCAGCTTTGTATACCTAGAATAAATCCCACTTGATCATATTATGTAATTCTCTGTATACATTGTTGGATTGGATTTGCTAATATCTTGTTGAGGATTTCTGCATCTATGTTCATATGTTTATATATATATATATATATATATAGAGAGAGAGAGAGAGAGAGAGAGAGAGGAAGAGAAAGACAAACTTTTCTCTAAATTTGAAAATTTTCAAAATCAAATGTTAAAACAACATAAATATGTGAAGCAAAGATTAACCACAAATACAAGAAGAAATTGACATAACCACAGAGTGGGAGGTTTTTCTTAGAAAACAGATCTAGAGGCCTTAAAATAAGTACATGAGTAACACAGTAAACAAAATTTACCCACCACACATACTATATAGAACTTTGACCAATAAGGCAAAATACTATACATGTAACATGCACAAAAAATTGACCTTATGTTAGGCCAAAAAGAAAATCTCAAATTCTCAAATGCTGAAATATGTAAGCTACAACTTTTTCCCACAGTTTAATAAAAGTAGAATAAAAAAGTATGCCTCCAAAATCATCCACTTAAAAATTCAAAAACAGGGCTTCCCTGGTGGCGCAGTGGTTGAGAGTCCGCCTGCTGATGCAGGGGACACAGGTCCGTGCCCCGGTCTGGGAAGATCCCACATGCTGTGGAGCGGCTGGGCCCAGGGGCCATGAGCCTGCGTGTCCGGAGCCTGTGCTCCTCAACGGGAGAGGCCACAACAGTGAGAGGCCCGCGTACCGCAAAAAAAAAAATTCAATAACATTGTTCTAACCACTACAAAGTCAAAAGGGAAAATCAAAAATGAAATAAACATCCTTTAGAAATGGACAGTGACAGACCTCTGTATTAAAACCTATAAAACTCAGTCAAAACAGATTTCAAAGAAAAAAAATTATACACTTGTTCCATTTATGAGAAAAACAAAAACACTGAAGACATGGTGAACTTGAGCATTTAGCTTAAGAAACTAGAAAAAGGAATAACAACTTTAAAAAGTAAAAAGGGATGAAAAATATAAAATACTGTCCTAGTAGTAACAAACATTATCCGGCACCAGGTCTCGGTTTCTAATATCACTGTCCAATAAGAGAAACCAGGGCTCCTTGGAGAAATGGCTGATTCTAGTATGGGAGCATGAAATATACAAGATGAGCCTGGAGCCTCTTACAGTGCCAGAAAGTAGGGAAGTTCTATAAAAACAAAAAACAGGGGAAAAAAAAAAAGCCTACACTGATTGGCTATGTCAAAGGACCCATGGGCCAACTGAAAGAGCTCCCAATGGTCAAAACTGCAACAATTGGAGCAAGAAAATTAATGGAGAAGTATTGGATTATAACCCAAACCAGGAAATATATATACATGATTCCACAGTGAAGGAGTGGATGGTTGGATGGATAGACAGGGAAGAAGAGGCATCTTCCATGCAGCAGAATTCCAAATAATTTATGTAGATACTCTGCCCTCAAGGAGGCAGAGCACAACTCCCCATTTTTTAAGTGTGGGATATGCATAGTGACTTTCTTTTAAAGAGTACAGTATGGGAAAGGGGGAAAAAAGGAACAGCTTCACAATGGAGAAGCCTGAGGAACACTACCTCAGCCAGATGATCAAGGTCAACATCAACAGTAATATCATGTTCGTATATGTAACTTTAATATGATGTGATGAAAATGACACTTCACCCCTGTGGTCTTCCTCCTAAAAACCGATAATCCCAGTCTGACCATGAGGAAAACACTAGGCAAGTTCCAATGGAAGTGCATTCTACAAAATACCTGATCAGTACTCCTCAAAACTCAGTCACCAAAAACAAGAAAAGTCTAAGAAAGAGTCACAGCCAAGAGGAGCCTAAGAAGACACGACAACTGAATGTATGGTATCCTGGATAAAATCCCAAAATAGAAGAAGGATATTAGTTAAAAGATAAGAAAAACTGTATGAAGTATGGACTTAGTTAGTGATAATGTATCAGTATTGATTCATTAGTTATAACAAATGTATCATGTTAATGTAAGATGTTACTAATAGGGGAAACTGGGTGTAAGGTGTGTGGGAACTCTCTGTACTGTCTCTTAAAACTGTTCCACAAAATAAAGTCTATTTTTAAGAAATAAATTTGATCAATCTATCCATTCAGAAAATATTTACTAAGTAACCACTATGTACTAAGTGTAGTATATATGGTACATATGGTAGAAAAGAAAAGGTCATTTCCTCCAATCTCATAGAACATACATTCCGCAGACATTAAATAAACACTCACACAAAAAACCCTGTATATTTGCAAATTATTATAAGTGCTATTAAGAAAAAAGAAAAAAAACCCAGGATGTTATAGAGACTAAAGAAGGGATATAAATGTAGTGAGAGATGACTTAATTTTAAGACTAGGAGTCTAATTATACTTGATACATGCCTCTGCCTGCTGGGTAAAGAATGAATTGTTGGGCCAAAGCATGAAAACAGGGAGTCCTGTTAGAAGATTAAAAGACAGTGAGGCTTGGACTTGGGTATTAGCAATAGTATGGAAGAGAAGTGATGATGGCTGCTGATAGAAAGCTACTGGGTTTTGGTGCTGATCTTGTTTCTTGCAGCTTTATAGAACTTCCTCATTAGTTATAATAGGATTTTAGTTGCTTGTCTTGGATTTTCTAGATAGACAATTATATTAGCTACTTAAAATCTTTGATTTCTTTCTTTTCCACTATTACTTTATACATCATTTATTTCTCTTATTTTATTACTTTGCCTAGTGTCTCTAGGAATCATCAGTGATAGCAAATACCCTATTGTTTCTAACTTCAACATAAAGCCATAGCACTAGATAAAGGGTAGTTGACAAAAATCTAAGGCAAGCAATGCGCTTGAGTCGACTGAAGCATATACATTAATATCAGAAATTCATTGCTCAGATTAATACCTAATTACAAAATATATATGAAGAAGTTCCATGCATAATAACAAAACTATAAAATATCATGCAATAATCTTAATAGAAATGCAAAGAACTAAGTGAATAAAACTCTAAAATGTTTTAAGACGTTAAAAAAAGAAAAACTGAATTAAATGAAGGGACATACAATGTCCTGGATTGAAGAGTAAATATTTTATATACAAACGGCTCATATAGCTCAAAATAAAAAAAAAACAAACAACCCAAGCAAAAACTGGGCACAAGATCTAAATATACATTTCTCCACAGACATGCAGATGGCCAACAGGTACATGAAAAGATGCTCATCATCGTTAATTATTACAGAAATGCAAATCAAAACTACAATGAGGTATCACCACACACCACTCAGAATGGCCATCATCTAAAAGTCTACAAATAATAAATGCTGGAGAGGGTGTGGAGAAAAGGGAACTCTCCTACACTGTTGGTGGGAATATACATTGGTGCAGCCACTATGGCGAACAGTATGGAGTTTCCTTAAAAAACTAAAAATAGAACTACCAGATCATCCAATGCTCCCACTCTCGGACATATATCTGGAGAAAACTGTAATTCGAAAAGATACATGCATCCCCCAATGTTCACAGCAGCACTATTTATAATAGTCAAGACATGGAAGCAACCTAAGTGTCCATTGACAGATCAATGGATAAAGATATGGTATATATACACAATGGAATACTACTCAGCCATAAAAAAGAATGAAATAATACCATTTGCAACAACAGGAATGGACCTAGAGATTATACCAAGTGAAGTGAGTAAAAGACAAATATCATACGATATTGCTTATATGTGGAATCTAAAAAAAATTATACAGATGAACTTATTTAGAAAATAGAAACAGAGTCACAGACACAGAAAACAAACTTATGGTTACCAAAGGGGAAAGGGGAGTGGAGGGATAAATCAGGAGTTTGGGATTAAAATATAAACACTATTATATATAAAACAGATAACCAACAAGGACCTACTGTATAGCACAGGGAACTATATACTCAATATCTTGTAATAACCTGTAAAAATCTAAAAGAGAATATATATATATATATATATATATATATACACACACATGTATAACTGAATCACTCTGTTGTACACCTGAAACTAATACAACATTGTAAATCAACATTTCAAAAAAACTTTTTAAAGAGTCAATGTTTTAAAGCTCCCAAATCTTCCTAAATTTACCTATAATTCACTGCAATCATAATCAAAACCCCTAGTAAAATTTAAAGCTGAAAGGCTAAGTCTAGATTTATCTGGAAAAGTATGCAAAGAAGAATCAGAAAAGTAACAATGACAGACTTGCCTTACCAAATATCGAAACATAGTACAATCTACACTGATTATAGAGTCACAGACCAATTAGAAAAACAAAAAAGGGCAGTTTACAGAAAAAATATACATCACTGGTCAATAAATACATGAAAAGATGCTTAATAAGTCATACTAAATATATAAAACAATGGCTTCGATCAGGGGTTGGAACCACGGTCAGTGAACCAAATTCAGTTCACTGTCTGTTTTTGTGCAGCTGGCAAGCTAAGAATGTTTTTTATAAAAAAAAAAATCAAAATAAACATGGTCGAACGAATATCAAAATAAGATTATTTTGTACTATGTGAAAACGATATGAAATTCAAGTTTCAGGGTCCATAAATACAGCTTTGTTGGAAGGTAGCCATACTCACCTGTTTATGTACTGTTATGTACTGTTTATGGTGGCTTTTGCATTCCGAGGCAAAACTGAATAGCTGGAGAGAGACGGTATGGCCCACAAAGCCTAAAATGTTTACTATCTGGCCATTTACAGAAAAAGTTTGCAGACCCCTAGCTTAATGTGTCAAAGATAAAAAGTCTGATAATACGCCATGTTAAGCAAAGACGAGGAAACAAAATTTCTCAACTGCTATCGGTGGGAGTGTAAATCCGTACAACTCTTTTTGCGGACAATTAAAATTTTAAATGCTCATCTGCTCTGAGTCAGCTTCTTCGGATGTAACCTAAAGATTCATTTGCACATGTGTACCGGGACTTAGTGATGTTCCTTGGTACAGCATTTTTTTAATAGCGAAAAGCTTGAAACAAGGTACCTTTCTGTCAGTAGGGGAATGGTAAACTAGAAAGCCACATCATATAATTAAAAAGCCACTGAAAAGAATGAGGTAGTCTCCATGTCCAGATAAAGAAAAGGTGTTAAGTGTGATACAGTGTAGCAAAGCGTAACTCAGTGTTAATTCTGTGCCCTCACTTGTCTTAACAGTAACCAAAAAAGGATACATTTCTATGTTTTATACTCACAGAAAGCTTCTGGGACAATAAATAAATAATGGCTACCTCTTAAGTTGAGAGACTAAGGGTCTGGGATCAGAAGGAGACAATTTTGCTGTATACCCTTCTGTCTTACACGCATTCTTTATCATAAGCATATTTTATCTCAATTTTAAACGACCTTGTGAACTAGGTATTTTTTTGTTTTTGTTTTGTCTTGCTTTGTTTTGTTTTGCGGTACGCGGGCCTCTCACTGCTACGGCCTCCCCCGCTGCAGAGCACAAGCTCCAGACGCACAGGCTCAGCAGCCATAGCTCACGGGCCCAGCCGCTCTGCGGCATGTGGGATCTTCCCGGACCAGGGCACAAACCTGTGTCCCCTGCATCGGCAGGCGGACTCTCAACCACTGCGCCACCAAGGAAGCCCAAGGTGAGTATTTTTATAATTTGGAATAAGAAAGAACTTTGTAAAGCAATGAAGTAATAGATCTGACTATGTAAAGACGTACAGAAACTATAAACAAAGTTAAAAGACACAATAGGTTGGGAGAAAATGTAATATGTAATAAAGGACCTGTGCCCATTATATACAGAGAACTTCCACAAATCTTTATGAAACAAAAACCAACAAAAATGATGAAACAAAATACAACAAAAATGAGGGGGGAAATGGATTACATTCAAACCTTTAGCTGGGGATGTCAAGGTCATCTAGATTCGACCTTGCCTTTCAGTCTCATCTCCTGCTGTTGCCAACCTCACCCGCTCTATGCTATTCACACCAACTTGTAGGTACCCAACTGTGCCAGGCAGTGTCATGCCTCAGAGGCACTGCACATACCTACCCTCTACCTGCAACATTTGTCTGTCCTTGTTTATGAATTCCTCATCCTTCAAGGCTCAGCTCAACCACCATCTCCTCTGTGAAGCCCTCCTAGACTCCCTGAAGAGAACTGACCAGTTTTTTGTGCCCCTGGGGTAATGTCTACCTACCTCTATTAGCTATGTATTTCTATGTTGCCTTTGTTTGTCTAGATGTCAGTGTTCTCCACTAGACTCCACGATGGCAAGCCATGGTTTGTTTTTCTTTTCCTTCTGGGACCCAGCACAATCTTAGGACAGTAAGTACTTGGGAAACTTGGCCAGGGAGAGGAAGGGGTTCTTAGCAAGGACACTGTCAAGGCTGCTGGCCAATGAAGACACCCCATCCCACCCCCGCCCCTTGGAACTGTAGGCAGCCTTAGAAGTCTCAGAGGTAACCACAGGAGCAGTCACACAGGGGTCTACCTTGGACGTGAACTGCTTCCCACCTCCAGGGAATCATTGTCATTCAGAGTCTAAGGCTAGCACCCCAACCCTAGAACTGAAGGTGGCCAAAACTAGTGTCCTTAGGAAACACTTCATGACAGAAGAAAATCCAGGGCCTCGGGCTTCCCTGGTGGCACAGTGGTTAAGAGTCTGCTTGCCGATGCAGGGGACACGGGTTCGTGCCCCGGTCCGGGAAGATCCCATGTGCTGCGGAGTGGCTGGGCCCGTGAGCCATGGCCGCTGAGCCTGAGCGTCCGGAGCCTGTGCTCCGCAACGGGAGAGGCCACAACAGTGAGAGGCCCGCGTACCGCCAAAAAAAAAAAAAAAAAAAAAAAAAATACCTGCAAGCATGTGACATCAAGCATCAACCCTTTCTTATCTATGAGTAGTTATTATTAACAGCAGCATGTGAGAAAAAGAACTGGGGTGCCAGTGGACCATAAGCTTAATGAGTCACTGCTGTGATGGGGCTGTCCAAAAATCTTATTTTGATTCTGGTTGTACTAACAGAAATGTGTGGTCTAGAATCCAGTATCCTGGTCACACCCCATCTGTGTAGAGCTATGAGCATTATGCTTTAAGAAGGGGCCCTGTTCATTTCCAAAATATACAAACAGCTCATACAACTCAATAATAAAAAAACAAACCCAATCGAAAAATGTGCAGAAGACCTAAATAGACATTTCTCCAAAGAAGACATACAGATGGCCAATAGGCACGTGGAAAGGATGCTCAACATTGCTAATTATTACAGAACTACAAGTCAAAACTGTAATGAGGTATCACCTCACACTACTCAGAATGGCCATCATTAAAAAGTCTACAAACAACAAATGCTGGAGAGGGTGTGGAGAAAAGGGAACCCTGCTACACTGTTGTGGGAATGTAAATTGGTGCAGTCACTGTGAAAAACAGTATGGAGGTTCCTCAAAAAACTAAAAGTAGAGTTGCCATAGGATCCTACAATCCCACTCCTGGGCATATACTGGAGAAAACTGCAATTCAAAAGGATACATGCACCCCAGTGTTCACTGCAGCACTATTTACAATAGCCAAGACATAGAAACAATCTAAACGTCCATCAACAGATAAATGGATAAAGAACATGTGGTACATATTTACAATGGAATACTACTCAGCCATAAAAAAGAATGAAAGAAGGCCAGTTGCAGCAACATGGATGGACCTAGAGATTGTCATACTAAATGAAGTCAGAAAGAGAAAGACAAATATGATATCACTTCTATGTGGAATCTAAAATATGACACAAATGAACTTATCTATGAAATAGACTCACAGACACACATAACAGACTTGTGGTTGCCAAGTGGGAGGACAGGTGGGAGACGGATGGATTGTGAGTTTGGAATGAGCAGATGCAAACTATTATATATAGAATGGATAAACAACAAGGTCCTACTGTAGAGCACAGGGAACTATATTCAACATTCTGTGTAAACCCTAATGGAAAAGAAAATAAAAAAGAATGTATACACGTATGTGTAACTGAATCACTTTGCTGTACAGTAGAAATTAACACACTGTAAATCAACTATACTTCAATAAAATAAATTTCAAAAAAAAAAAGAGGGCCCTGGCAGACACGTCAAGCCATGGCATACACAACAAAGATGAGAAAACTAGGACTCCTTTCAAGGAGCTTAAGCCAATCCACAAAATTGTATATGCCTGAATTACATATTCTAAATCCAATCAATACCAGTTCGGATTGAGCTAAGTAGCAAATATCCCTTTTCTTTAAAGAGGGGGAAACTAAGGTAAGGGGTACCGGAATGAGTTAGCTCAGTGCTGGTTAACAACAATTTCATTTTTTTCTTTTTTTTTCTCTTTTTTTGGTCACACAGTCCTACTAATCTTAGAAATCCAAGGCTCAATGCAACGCCTAATCAAATAATAACTAACTTTCCTTCTTTGGTCTTTAAGTTATTCAGGATGGGTAATTCCTAAATAAAATGTTAACAGAAACACCTTCATGCTCTTTTATCTTCTTGCTATTCACGTCTCATTCTATGTTCTAGACAGCTCTGGCAACAAAGACACCGAAGAAAATATTATTTACAGTAAACTTTATTTTCATTGATTTCACTTAACATAATTTCAAAGTAGGTCTGTGCTCTAAGATAAGCAGAAGAACAGATAGCCTAAATCTCATTAACAGATCTTTTCCACACTGTTCCTCTGAGGAGGGTACAGGGTTTCGGGGGCCCCAATGGCGACACCCTACATTTTATCCCTGGAGATTTTACCTATAGATTCAGAAAGAACAGATAATACCAACGTACAAGAATCAACCTGTATGCTTCTCCTATAGGAGAAGCTCTTGTGTTACACTCTGCCCACCCCTTTAGGGTTGTAATGATAATAACTGACTTTCTTCTCTGCAAAGTTGGGGTTTTTGGTTTGTTTTTGTTTTAAGTAAAATGTCAGAATATGTGAAAATGCTGTACTTATTTATCTTAATATGCTAAAAATAGTGAAAATTTTAAAATTCTTCATGAGTCCAAGCTGGGCCATGACTACTACGGATGGGATTGACCCAACGCACTAATTCCAAGTTTGGCGACCATCAGCAAACTGTTCAAAGGAAACACATAAAAAAAACAAAAAATCAGATAAAGAACAGCACAGGCACTTGACTATTTTTAAGGGACTGGGACTCAGCAGGTCCCTCACAACTACATGGCGAGGAGGGGCCAAGGCAGAGCAAGCACGATGAACTCCCACCCCTGGAGGTGCCAAAGGAAGAACTCGAGAAAGGCAGTCCTGCGCTGGGGCTTTGAAATCATACACGTGAGCTGAAGTTGCTAATCTAACAGCCAATAATTCAAAGATGAGAAAATAAGGCTGGAGAGACCAAGGCCTCCCCAGTCAGGCAGGTCATCAATGGTAGGTCTCCAGCCTCCCAGTTTACAGCTCCTGACCTTGGTCTATGCTGATTATAAAACATGATTCTTGACAGCATCGTAACTATGATCAAAGTTGGGTAAGTAATCTTTTTCCAAAGCAGATTTTTAAAAATTCTATTTTGGGGGTATCTTTATTATACTTAAAGACTACATTTTTAAGAACAATCTGGTTTGGATTTTATAATTAAAGTTAATCACGATTGACGTTAAACAGGATTCAATCAGAATTCCCTTTCAGCAAAATTTTCAATAATAAAGGACACCTTACAACTAAGCAGCATGGACCCCGCGCTGAAAGTCACACGAACGGCTGCAGTCGTGGAGCTTCCTCCACTGCAGAAAGGGGCCAGCATGGACCAGAGAGCAAATGTGAAAGCAAAATCCATTTCCAAAGTGAACGAATATACTTATTTCATTTTGACATTAAACCTGCTGTTTTCGCAGCCTTTCCTATTTGTATATGAATTTAAATCATTTCAGTCGATGCTCAGCATCAGATATACTGAAACAAGTAAAATTTTGAACGTCTAAAGTGTTTGGGGCATTAAACTAGAACTAGCAACAGAGCAGAGGGTACCTGGCACCTGCAATTAAGCCTGCAGGCATAAATTTTCCAGAGTGGTAGAATCTCATTCCCATAATGCCAGCCAAGGTTCCAGATGTAACTGATGAAAAGATAAAAAGAGTCAAAGATCACTACATCTTGTATGTTGGAGGATGAAAATACGGCCAAACTCCCACCCATCTTTCAAGGGCCCAGACCTCATACCTCCTCCTTCCCCGAGTCGGGGAGCTCCACAGCCACCCACAGTCAATGGGACCAAGTACAAATACTGGAGTCAAAGGCTCTCAGTGTCTGAGCCCAGCCTGCCTTTCCAGCCTCACCTCCTACCACTCTTCAGCCATAAATTTCTTAGTCTTCTCCTAAATTGCTGTAGGAGAAAACTACATTTTTCCTATGCCGATGCTATTTACCCTGTGTGCTCTTAGGCTCTTCCCACTTGACATCTATTCAAATACCTACCACCTGCCATGCACTGCACCAGGTGCTGGGAACACAACTGTCATCAAAAAGATCTCTGCCCTAACGGCATTTGGAGTTTGATAGGACTAACTTGAAAGAATCACACAAATAAAAACTCAGAAGTATAATCTGTGCTACAGGCGCCAATTAATGCAATACAAATAACGTGATGAACAGGGGATCCAGCCCACTGAGGGAGAAGGACTTGCTGAGAAAGTGAAGACTGAGCCGCGATGTGAAGAGTCGCGATTAACGAGCTCGAGGGGAGGAAAGCACATTCCAGGCAGAGGGCGTAATATACGCAGGGCCCTGCGGTGAGAGGGGGCTGCTAGACGTGGTGTGGCACAGAAACCGAGACTGAGGGAGGAAGAGGGCCACGGCCTACAGAGCCTCGAGGGCCACGGGACGGACTGTGGTCTTCTTCCGAAGAGCAATGGAAAGCCATTAAAAGATATTACGCAGAGGAATACATACAAAGAGCTGCATTCTGAAAATATAATTGTGGCTGTACCATAGGGAGCAAACTTCAGGGAAAACAGAGAGGAGGTAGGGTACCAACTGAGAAACTTCCTCGGGAATGCAGGCAAGAGGGGGGCTAACTGGGGCGTGGACGGTGGCCGTGGAGGTAGGGAAGGGGACAGCCTGGGATACGAGTTGCAGGTAGTGTTGACAGGACTTGCTGATGAATCAGACAGAGATAGAGGGGAGGAGAGCAATGGAGACCCAAATGGAGGGAGGACACCAGGAGACCAAGCGTGTGTGAAGATAGGAAGCCAGGTGTGGGCAGATGCCATGACACAGCTGAACGCTTTCAAGCAGGCAACTGGATACACGAGAGTAAAGCTCGGAGGAGAGAGAAATTTGTGAGTCATTTGTGTATCGGTGGTAATTTAAGACCTGGGCTTCAACCATATTGCCAAGTGAGAGAGTATAAAGAACATTAAAAGTGCCAGGTTTTAAGAACCTTGATATCTAATGGTTGAAATGGAAGACAGGTCAACAGAACAGACAAAAGGCAATCAGAAGATAAAAAGGAAAAACAAGAGAATGGAAAATGGACTGGTGTACTGTGCTGAGAACAGCTAAAAGGCCAAATAAAATGAGGACTAAGAAGTGTACGCTGAATTTTGAAACACACAGGTTCCTGGCAGCCTCAGGGAGAGCTATTCCCGTGGACTAAGGGGCCAGAAGTGGAGGCCGAGGTGGGTTGAGAATGTGAGGTGAGGAAGTGAAGATGGGAGTGTAATGGATGTTTTTTAAGAGAAGTTCCTGAAGAGGAAGCAGAAGGGCAGCAACTGAAGAAAGCGGTGGGGTCACAAGAGGTCCTTTTTTTTTTTTTTTTTTTAAATGGGTGAGAGATGAGCACATCGGAGCATCACTGGGTGGGATCCACCTGAGAGGCAGGATACGAGGAAGGGCTCGCATCAGTGACGGTGTAAAGCTCCGGCGAAGGCGAAGCAGTAGAGACCCAAAGCCTGGTGGAGGGACCAGCCTTGGAGACAAGAACCAGGACAGGGGAAGGCTTAGAGGCGATGGCATGAGGGAGTCTCCACGTGACGGCTGCTGTTTTGTCTTCAAGTAGATGGTGAGGTTGTTCGCTGGGGTGTCAGAAAGGGGACAGAGGGGCCTGAGAGTAACTCCGGGGCTGCAAGAGAGCCGCCGAGCAGAGCGGAGAGCGGGGCGCTTCCTCCTTCCCAGCCCAGGCCGACTTGGACAAACCGCTGTGACACGCCCGCTCCCCGTGAGGGCCAGAACTGCGTGTTTTCTCATCCTGTGGGTTTGTGGGGACAGCGAGGGGCCCACACACCCAGCAGGGTGTCTGACACAGGGTGGGGCTCAGGAAAAATGCACCAAAGCCACCCTGATAAGTAATCTTCCCCTCCCCACGCCCCTCACCGTCTGTGCTGCCCAGAGGACACGGCAGCAGCTCCAGTCACGTTTTATGTCCCCGGCGAAGGTAAAGCCTCCCTGAAGGCAGGGCCTACATCTTACACACTTAGTTTACATCTAAAAGGCTAACAAATGATTTTCAAATGGGAAAAATGCAATACCGATGCAGACCTAACCCAGACACGTGGTCCTTCAGTGACGCTCAAGCAGACGGTCTTCAGCGGGGAATCACAATGGTTAAGAGACACATGCCTGCCTTACGCAAGTTTAACACTTATTTCACTGGGTAAATCTACATTCATGAGGTATGAAAACCTTTCCATATTCTGTCCATAAAAGATAAGTAGAAATCAGCACAAGACGCACCCCCCCGGCCGCCCTCATTTCAAAACTTGCCTAGGACTTGGCAGAAGCAGTAAAACCGTCGCAATGTGAAGAACCTGTCACATCCCACCAACCCAGGGATGCATCAGGGAGGCGATGAAACCGACATACCTAAGAAAAGCCAAATGTTCCTTGGATCCTGAGACAGCTGATAGGCCCCGAGGCCCGCTAATCCACCGAAGAGGAGCCCGGCAGCCAGGGACGGGACACTGCCTGCAGGGAAGCAAACACACAGCTGCACTGCAATGGCAGACACTCATCTCACTGACAGAATCCACCAGACCGCCCTCCCCTACAGAGGAAAACAGCAAAGAGAACGTCTCTCAACGCGGTCCAGGACCAAGGCATTCTCAACCAGGATAATGTATGGGAGAGTTTGCCATTTTAATAGAGAGGTCAGGGTCGTACCACACGGGTCCTCTCTCCTCTAACAGGCAGAACACTTCCTCCCAGGGAGAAAGGGAGGGCTCCGAGCCAGGCCTGATTAACCCTGCAAGGACTGGAACTCTCCATGGGCAGGACCTTGGGCTCATCCCCAAAGGAAAGGGAGAGAGGGTCAGTGAGTTAAAAAATGACCTGGAGAGCAGGAATTCTGGTGTGTGTGATGGCAGGGGGGATGCAGGCAAGGAGTGGGGTGGAAACAAGCATGTTCACTGACACACCTGTGCCTGATTTAATGCGGAGACCTCAAAACTGCTTCTGCGAAGACCAGAGGTTTCCTTCTACTTGAAGAGCAGAGCTGGCCCTCTGGGGTCAAGGCTGATGTATGGCAGGTGATGATAATAACAATCTACTACCATCCCTAACCGGTATCTTTATCTAAAGAGTCAAAAAGCAAGTGACTGGACAAGAAGCCTGGTGTCGCTCAGCCGGATAACCGCAAAGGCAAGTGCAGCTACAGGGCTGATAATTTGCCTGCACTCCAGCGAGAGGGCCTAAAGCAAACCTGACTCCAGTAAGACTGCAGTCTGAGGACCCTGGGGACTCACTCTTCACCGGGAATAAGATTTTAAGCGGTTACATAACTACAAACCGTACCTGCTCTTGCATAGCCAATGATCCCGCCGGAAGCAACCAGTGCTGCGTAGCCAAAGCCGATCCAATGTATAGGCACTCTGAAAACGGAGCAGTGAGAAATCGGTGCTAACCGTGTTAAAAACACACAAAACAAACGAAACAGCATGGAACCATAGAATGGGATCAAAAAGGTCACCATTCCAGAACCATCCTATCACTATATAAATGCAAATAAATCCCAGAGAGGTTAGATGGCTTGCCTAGAGTCAGTGGCAGAGCTGGGACTCGAACACAAGTCCCTGGCCTACACGTCTGTATCCTCCCACAGCCCAAGCTGTCCAGCAGTCTTGGCTCAGCGCCCTTTTCAGATGATGAAAGAAACTCTGGTTTTGAAAAGCTCCTGACTATTCCACCCCCATTTCACTGGGCACTTACAGTGGGCCAGAGTCCTTCTCCATTGTTCTCTTTCACTCTGTCCAAATGCAAGATCACACCAGGCCTGCACCTGCGGAGGAGGGGCTGGATCAGAGGCAATTAACAGCACAGCTCGCTAGCAGCCAGGAAGCAGTGCATCCAAGTTCCAGCTCCGGCCCCTTGGGAGCTAAGAAGAATGGGCAAGCCACCCAACGTCTCTAAGCCTCAGTTTCCTTCACCATACCTACGCTGAGGATAGCAACGGTACAAATTTCCTAGGGCTACTATGGGCATTAAATGGGATAATATGTAAAGGGGCTTTGCACAAAGTAATTGCTGAACAGATACCAGCCGTTCTAGTAATAACCTAAATTCTAATATAACATAGGCCCACAGGACACTTCACTGACCAGCTCTGTACAGTGAATGAGCTAATCTCCTCAACACCTAACCAAATTATAACTAAACTGGAAAGTAAACACACCTCCTGTGCCCTTAATTCAAGTATTTTAGTTGCCCTTTCTGGGGGGAAAGGGTGCTGCTTTTCACCCCTGCCCAAAGAATTGATTTCAATACTCAACATTTGTAAAGTTTTCAGATGGTTATTTAACTTTGCATCACTCATAGTTATCGTTAGATGGGGAGCGAGGAGGAAGGATGAAATATACAAAGCCCAAGTCATAATTACGTAGAACACTACACCCTTGGCAAAGCAGGGTGTAACTCCTAATTTCTTAAAGAAATGCATCTGGTATCCAACGAGGCTAAGCTTGAAAATACATAACATCTTCTGTTTAAATTATTGTCTATAAGGGGGGGGCTTGGAATTGTACCACCGTCATTAATTCGACGTGACACTGAGCCACCGAGATTTTTAAGGAGATGGCCCAATAAAACCTCCAGGAAACTAATGACCTCGACGCTACCTCGGTAAGCATCTACCTCAGGAGCTCAGGGTCTCCGCAGGATTCACAACCCACTTTAAGGAAAGCAGGAAACGAGGGACTACACAAGCACCTACCACGCAGCCTAAAGCCGCCGCCTGGATCCGGAGGACGAAGAGCAGGCGGCAGCAAAGCCTCTCAACTCATTTCTAAAAGTCAAAACAGGTGTAAAATAATAGTAATAATAATTCCAAAGTACACGAACCTCCTTCCCAAAGGTCTGCACTCGCCAACGAGGGTGCACACGTCTACGAGCCAGGAGTCGCTCTCCTGCCGGAAATGTCGCAGCGCTTTCTCTGAGTCCGAGGGCGGGGCTTGGCACGGGGCGGGGCTAGAGGTAGAGGTCGCTGCGCTCCGGGCGTCCCGGGGGCAGGGCATGGGGCGGGGCTTGCGCCGGATAGGCCGGCGCGTGCTCTTTGTCCCCGGGTCAGGGAGTCGCCGAGCGCTCAGTGTATCCGGGGAGCTGGGCGTGGTGCCGGCCGTCCGGCACTCGTCCCAGATTCAAGCCAGCCTGGCCTAAATCCGGAAGCTCAGGCTTGGAGTCTAGTTTTGCAAGAGGCCTTTGCGAGCTGGGCCAGGTCTGCGGTGAGGGGGTGGGGCTGCCACCGATGGGGGTGAAGGGCATCCGAGGCTGGATTTTGAAGGACTGCATCAACAGAGGGCCCTATTACCAGGTGTCAACCAGATGCAGGCCATCGGGAAGGACTGTCACTCTAGCCCGATCACGTTATTTGCTACCATGGGAAGGGACTACTTTCTATCTGCAGAAGATAGGGTGGCCACTAGACAGGCTAGACAGTGTGGCGCACTTCCCTGTTTGTTTCAAAGAGTGAGGCTACTTGAAAAGCATCTTAAAAGGGAACAGTGGGGGGCTTCCCTGGTGGCGCAGCGGTTGGGAGTCCGCCTGCCGATGCAGGGGACGTGGGTTCGTGCCCCGGTCCGGGAAGATCCCACATGCCGCGGAGCGGCTGGTCCCGTGAGCCATGGCCGCTGAGCCTGCGCGTCCGGAGCCTGTGCCCCGCAACGGGAGAGGCCACAACAGTGAGAGGCCCGCGTACCGCATTAAAAAAAAATAATAAAAGGGGACAGTGGGTGAGTTACATTTGCAAGTACCTCTGTGATGCCCCCGTGGCCACGCGTTATCTCCACTCCCACTGCATATCTGCTTCTCTACCCTGCGTTTCCTGCACCACCATTCACTCAGTTGCTGTAACACCAAAATGTGGGTGGGTGTCACGTTTGGCATCTCTCTCTTTCATCCCCTACAAGTATCAACAAGAATAGATCTTATATATACAATCTTGAGTGAAAAAGCAAATTGCACTGCATTGGCAACTGAAAAAAAATGCACAAGGAGACAGTTGTGAGCTAAGTTTCATTGGGGGCAAAATGGGGACTATAGCCCCGGAGGCAGCCTCTCAGGTAGCTCTGAGGAATTGCTCCGAAGAGGTGGTGGCTGGCGGGTGAGTCAGTATATGTGCTTTTGGTAAAGGGGGTTGGGTGCCCTCAAGCACACATTTTGACAGAAGGTTGGTGCTAGTCACGAGGAGCAGGTGTCTCTGTTAATGATTTTAGTGCTTTTCTAGATGTGAGAAGATGCAAGAAATTGGGCTCATAAAACCTTCCCCTGAAAATATCTAACTCTCTGAAGGCCTGTTCTGCCAGTTTTTCCCAGAGCACGGGGTGCCTCATTCCTGATCTCCAACCAGAACTCCTTTCATGGTGTGTGGAAGGTCAGTGAGTGCAGTGGCTAGGGACCTAATCCTTGTAGAGGCAGATGGCGAGTGACAATTTTTTGTTGGCAGCATACATACTCTGAAAGAAGACCTTCCACTTGCAGCAACTCCTACTTTTCAGATATCAAAAGTGAAGTCTGTGTTTACCACAGCTGATTCTAACCAACCGAAGCTGATAGTGACTAAGAACTCTGAGCAATTCCACTTAGGCCAGACCCTCAACAACTTAATGGAAGACTCTCCTGAAAAAACAAGGACAGGGGCTTCCCTGGTGGCACAGTGGTTGGGAATCCGCCTGCTAGTGCAGGGGACACAGGTTCGAGTCCTGGTCCGGGAGGATCCCACATACCGCGGACCAACTGGGCCTGTGCGCCACAACTACTAAGCCTGTGCTCTAGAGCCCGCAGCCACAACTGCTGAGCCTGCGTGCCACAACTATTGAAGCCCGCGCGCCTACAGCCCATGCGCAGCAACAAGGGAGGCCACCGCAGTGAAAGGCCCGTGCACCGCAACAAAGAGTAGCCCCCGCTCGCCGCAACTAGAGGGAGCCTGTGTGCAGCAACGAAGACCCAACGCGGCCAAAATAAATAAATAAATAAAATTTATTTTTTTAAAAAAATGACAGGACTTGCCTTAACCAGCTGGGATGATTTAGGGATTCATTTCTCCCTATGCAGATGCAAGCTTCAAACCTTAGTTAAGCCCACCATGATCCTCCCCCTGCCTTTTAGACTTAAAGAAATTGAACCACAGAGAATTAGTTACCTATAGTCCTAGCCCTTGGTTGAGCTGTTATTTGAAATAAGTTGTCCTACACCCTTAACTCTACTATAACACATAGTTTCATGTGCAGTCCATCATAAAATATAAAATAAATGAAAGGAACCGGTTTCTGCTCTGTTTCAGTTGGTTCCACACAAGGATTTGTGTTTAGTAATGTTTCTAGTTGACATTAGCATATTTTAGGAGATAGCTCAGCTCTTAACTAGGAGCCCACTGAATAGTACTGGAACACTGAACCACAAGTGTGTCATGGGGCGTGACGAAGATTGTGTGAGGGACTAAGTTTTTAGTCTCTGGTCACTGGGGCCTATCAATGGGATGTTTTTCTGTTAGTTTGTTTTCTGTTTTGTTTTTGTTTTTTTTCACAGAGGCCTCAAGTGAGGATTGTCTGCTAGACACACATGTACACCCACCCATAACCAGAGCAATAAAGACCATCTGCCGCAACCGAAGAGCTCACGAGGAAGGAATAGCGCTTCACTTTGAGCATTATTTTATCATTTTTGGAGCTTTGTATGTGTTGAATTTACACTGAAACAGAGCTCAAGCAAAAATGGTCAAAATCAAATGCCAGTTGCAGTGTTGCAAGTCAACATCTACTGAGTATCCACAATACTAATTACTAGGTCTTCAGGAGTATTTTATAGCTTTAAGATTGACATCATCCGTTCAATAAAATTTTCTCCAAGAAATTAATAAATGAGATTATGAAAAAAAACTGCCTATTTTTTTCAACCTACCCTATCTGCCACGTGCTTCTAGGACCTCATATATTAGAGCCATAATAATATGAGCAAAGCATACAGTGAGCTTATTACACGCAGGACACTGAAGTGCTTGACATCGACGAACTCATTTAATCTTCATAGCAACCCTATGCAGTACAGACTATTACTTTCTTCTGCTTTTATACATGGAGGAAATTAAGGCAGAAAGGGGTCCTCTAGCTGGTATAAGGTCACACAGTAAAGGGTAGGGCTGCCTAACTCCTTTAGTCTGTTCTCTGTACCGTGACCAGGACAATCCTGTTACAAATTGGACTGCAGTCATTCCTCAGCTCCAAACCCTCCAGTGGCTCCCTTACCTCCCGCAAAGCCCTGCACACCTCCCTCCCGGACCTCAGCTCCTATTCCTTCCCCCTTTGCTGATGCTGCTCCAGCCTCCTTGCTTGCACCTCCGAGCACTTGCACGTGCAGCTGTTTCATCTGCCCGGAACCCTCTTCCCAGATAATCTCTCGCTCACTCCCTCACCTCCTTTAAATCTTCATTCGAATGTCACCTTCTCAGTGAGGCCTTCCAGGATCATCTTATTTAAGGCTACGACCATCTGCATTTCCTTCCGTAGCTTATTTTTCTCCACGGCACTTACCTCCTAAGTGGTATATAACTTACGAATTGCAATCACCTCCCCTCTCTAACACGCAAGTTCTCGAGAGCGAGGATTGTTGCCTGGCACAGCAGGGCCCCACAAGCATGCGTTGAAAGGCCGAGGACATGTAGTGAGAAGTCAGCAGCTGCTTCAGAAAGAGGGCAACCGGCAGAGCCAGAGACAGGAGGGAGAGATTGCCCTGGCTGCACCCTGCCTCTTTCTGAGGTCTGGCTCTCTCCCAGCCCCGGCCTGTCAGACACCTGTGTCCTTGTCATAAACCCATCCCCGTGCCTTCTGAAGTTTGGGATAGCCAAAGCTTTTTGTTTCTTGCAGCTGAGTCTTTCTTAACAGAGGTAGCATCCCGTTCCCTCTGCCAGAAATGCCTTTTTCTCCTGTTCAAAACTCAGTCTCATCTCTTACTGAAGTCAAGCTGCCACCAGCCACCACAGGCTGTAATACATTTCTTACCAAAGCTTTTGTCCTTTGTGTAGGGATCTTTTTTTTTTTTCCTTTTCGGCCCCTAGAATCTAGGATAGTGCCGGGTACATGGTGAGCGTTGTTCATCGCAGGCCCAGTGAATAAACAAATGGAGAGTGGAGATAGAGGTGGCCTTCAGAGATTTCAAAATACTGAGGAGTGAATTTGCGATAAGGAGGTGCTCATACATTAATATCAAACAAAGTAGACAATCCAGCACAGAGATGGCTGAGATTATAAACAGACTATACATTCCTAGGAGAAAAAGGAAATGAACCTGACTCCCCCCAAATAGGTATTTTGTGATACAAACTGGTTTGTGCAATGGCCTCCAAGTACACTACCAGGCAAGCTCTGCCAGAGGTCACTGAGCAGACAAGCGCACAGACCAAAATAAAATGCTCCAATCACATGGTTTATAGCAATATTTTATGTAATTGCCAAAACTTGGAAGCAACCAAGATGTCCTCCAGTAGTGAATGGTAAACTGTGGTATACATCCAAAGGAGTATTATTTATTACTAAAAAGAAATGAACTATCAAGCCATGAAAAGACACAGAGGAAGCTTAAATGCATGTTAGTAAGTGGAAGAAGCCAATCTGAAAAGGCTACAATACTGTATGATTCTAACTATATGATACTGTGGGAAAGGCAGAACTTCGGAGATGCGAAAAAGCTCAGTGATCATCAGTGGTGGAGATGGGGAGAGATGAACAGAACAGAGTGGCAAATCTGTCCCTTCTCTCAATATTGTTATAAACCCAAAACAGCTATAAAAAAGTAAAGTCTCAAAAACAAAATAACCAAACCTATATTCATCTTTGTTTACAGGCCTGAAGTAAGATAACAAAGAGGTGGATGGAAATGTCAGACACGTGGTTTGGTTCGTTTCCTAGATGATTTCCTCTCATGAAGTGAGCGGCACTTCAGTGTCCAAGTGTTAAGATCCTCATTTTGCCTCATCAGGGGGGAGTCCACTGGTGGCCTCAGGGATTTAACATCTTCCCAGCTAAGTCAGACCTATGAATCCTCTACTACTGTGTCTCTTCAAAACATCCAGTAATCCATTAAGGAAAATGCTTTAATTTTCTAGGTAAGAAAAGAGTATCATCAACGGCTAGTTTAAGAGCACCTTTGTCAGAAGATTAGCTAAGCGAGTTTTTTGGATGCCCTGAAACAGATGGGAAAACTAAAAAAGGAAATGTCATTTTCCTGTCCTTAAGTTACCTCTTAAACAAACCACTGCTTGGAAACAGAATAGTTACATGAAGTTTGGAAGCCTCTCTTTAACCTTCTTATGTACGTAGCCCTAAACTTAAGCATATGCTTTACGCATACATATTTTATTTTATATATCTAATTTTTAAGCTTGTCTTAACATACTTCCTGGTATGAAAATCTTTTTATATCTTTTGTTACCAAAACAAACAAAATCCGCATTAAAATTACTAGAACCACGTGAAAAAGCCAAAGTAAAGCAGGTTTTTCATTCTTCCCTCACTTAGGAGAAAAATCTGAAAAACAACTCCTTTATCTACTTCTGGTAAAGAAATGTGTTCAAGATTTTGTATTATTTTAAGCTATAATATTTTGAGAAAGATCTTTATTTGCCTTACACAACAGAAAAAATTATATATTACACATTAACATACTATATATTGCCATGATATATAATTAATAAAATACTGCCTATCAAAAAGTTTTACCACTGTTTAAAAAAACAAAATCCTGAAAGTGATTTTTAAGTTGTACATTTTCTTCAAAAGAAGAAATTCCTAGCTTTTACTCAGAAAAAAAAAAAGTACATTTGAAAGTTTTTCTCTTAGGAGAAATCTGGGGTTCACGCATCATTCATATTTTCTTCCTTCTGCTCTTCTTCTTTTCTAACATTTCTACTGTTTTCCTCTTCTTGGTTGACACCAGGCTGCTTCCTTTTGTTGGCTTATTACTGTCACCAGTTAAACCGCATTTCTTCGTGTCAGGTTTTAGCTGCCTTTCTTCCTGCTGGACTTCACGGCCAGATTCCTTTTCTTTCCTTTTGGACTGTTCTTGTTTACTTACTAAAATACAAGAGACATTGCATTTAAAGAGTGTTTTTCCCTTTGAAATAAACACAAGCCCACAATGAAGTCAAGTCATCTGGATCTCCTCCACTTTAATGATTTAAAGAGATAGCAGATTATTTAGTTTCCGTAAATGATCAATTTCATTTACCAGGAGATGTTTCTACAGCTGGAAGCAGGCTTCCTTTCGTGTCTGTCACTCTGTCCAGCCACACTCCAAGACATGTCAGCCTGGCGTTAGTGTTTACTTCACACAGCAAAGACGGGGAAACCCCCTGAAACAGGACCGGCAATTCGTGATAACTAACACAGAGGGATTTTAAATAATTACTTTCATTTTTCCATAAACATGTTACCTTAATTTAAAACGTACACTGTATTTTGAGTATAACATATACTGCCTAGAAGAAATGTATTATCTTGATTCATGATTGGTTTGACTAAGTCCTTCACGAGAGCCAATTTCTAAGAAGGGCTCCACTAAAGAAAGCGACCATTTTATCGTGGTCATTTCTGGGTTTAACAAAGAACCATGCACAAAGTAGGTACTCAACAAACCACATTCACAGAGAATGAAGAATAATAAACCAAGAATCTGTAAGAGGGAGACTACCAAAAGGAATTTAAATTTCCAATTATCTGTTTCAAAACTATTGTTAGTTCTACAACTGATCAAAAATTCCCCATTTTTTTTTCCTTAGTAATGGCACTATGTTTATTTAACAAAATCTTACAGAGAACATCAATATACAAAAGAGAAGAAAGTCGTGCTTCTCTGATTTAAACAGCAGAAGTTCTGGAATCCTGCCAGCTCAGACTCACCAATACCAACTCCTGAGGCAGTGCTACGGAGCCCTAACTTTAAAACCATGAATGTCAATCATGCCTGGAAGAGATTTTAAAAGTTTAAAGATCTATGCCTTATGACCCTTAAAAAAAATTCCACCTCACTTAACTCAAAATTAATATTGACAGTAAGACTCCCATTCAGTGTATTTACATTGTGCTGAGACACTGACCTTGTCCTCTTCGAGCTTCCACATTTTGATGAAACCATCACTCGATGCTGTAACAATAACATGATGCTCTGGAGTTTCAAAACTGAACATGTCTTTTACCCTAGGATAGAAATAGTAACACCATAAAAGACCCTTTCTTCCAGATAGTATGATACTGCTAGAAAGCTTCTATGCACAGTCTCTTGACTTTTCAATGCTTCAAGTATTTCCAAACTGCTCAATGAACGGTGCCTAAAATTTAACATGCTTCACGCTCCCATGAGTTGGTGAGTCATTTTCAGGGTCTAAATTCCAAGATAAAATTGACTGTCAATGATACCTTAAGAAAAAGTTGAAAAGATGCTGACAGATAACTATAAATCATCAGATTATCATAAAGGAAATAAAGATACTTAAAGCCCCTCACCTCAGGAAACTACAAGGTCAGTACCGAGAGAAAAGACAACAGAGATGACCCGAGCCCTCCTCCTCTGCATCTGTTTTTCTTGTCCTCAGTGCCGCCACCCATAGTCTAAGCTACTATCATTTTCCTTCTGGACTACGGAGTAAACTAATCGGCCTCGCTGCTTCCATTTTTGCCCCCTAACAATTTTGTAAAAATCAAACCATGTTACTCCCAGTCTTAAAATTCTACAAAGCTTGGATCTGCTTTAAAATAACACGGGAGAGGGAGGAAGTGGTGGGACATAGATAAACCAATATCTACAAAGGCACTTAGTATAAAATTCAAACTCCTCACCATGACTTGCAAGGCCATGCACCATTTGGCTCACTCTGACCCAGTCACATGGGTCTTCTAGCTGTTCCTAAAATACACCAAGTTCTTTCCTCCCTCAGGGCCACTGTGCCTACAGTTCTCTCCTCTTTTTAGAAATAGCTCCTTTATCCCTAAGGTCTCTCTTAACTCCCCCTTCCCTGATCAACCTATCTAAATAAGTTACCCGTGTTATTCCCAAATCATAATACCCACGTCCTTCCTGTTACAATTACCTGCTTGTTTATCATCTCTCTGTTGCCCCACTGTACGAGCCAGGAGAGCGCAAGCTCTGGTTGCCGTATTTCATTATGGACGCTCAGCGAATACTTGTTAAATGAATGAATGGCCAAATTTCGTGAGCGCTATACGGCCTTGAAGAATATGTTCATTTCTCAATACAGGGGGAAACTAGGGCCTGTCTAATTATTGCAGTATTCTGAGTATTTACAAAGAGAGATTTCTTAAAGCTGAACTATTATTTAGAAAATAAAAACTAAGAGTTGTCTGAAACATAAAAGAATATGCAAATAAAACACATGAACGTATAACCATCCATAATCGACTTTTTCAAAATTACAGATGGAAACAGCAGAGGCAGGGTCAGACAGAACTGGGTTGACTCCCAGCTCCAACACCTAACAGGGGGGTAATCTTGGTCCAGTTACTTAACCGTTTACTCTGAGACTCACATTTACCCCAGAGATACAGTGAGCAAGAGATAACAAACTGGGACAAGACAGAGGTCAATATGTCATTTATTTCTCCTGCAGGAAAAAAAAATAGCATAGAAAGGCGCTAGAAGTGGACAAGGAGAATAAAGTGAAAGGACAAGAGTGGTCAGGGGCAGAGCTCAAGATGGTTTAATTGTTTTTCCCTGCTCAAGCATGGATTGAGGATTTCAGGCCTCAAGTCTAATGAAATTATTGGGAAAATAAATTCCTTGTGCAAGTGACTAGTCCTGATGACAACTTCACCACTTCTGTATCACTCAGGCCAAGACAACAACACTATCCTCTTAGGTTCCAGAAATCATATATGTGTAGATATGTCTATGTCTGCGGTCGTTCATAAAAAACATATACTCTAAAAAAAAAAAAGAAAAAATATACCCTGCTTTATGAAGCTACTGCATTTATAAGAGATTCTACACGTACATGCACACAGAGATTAGTGAAAAAATACCTGTTTTCATGAGCTTTGAATTCAGAGAGGCACATTAGTGAATCACAGTCAAAAAATCTTACAACCTCTTCATCTCCAGCCACTGCAAGGACAGATTCCTAGGAGAGGAAAAACAGAATACTATCCAGAATGTCATCAACATACTATCCAGAATGTCATCAACAATGACATCAACAATGTCATCAACAATATCACCACACATACTAAACTCCCATCACTGATTTCCGATCACTTACTGAAAGAAACGTAACAGAAGATACTCTCTTTTCATTTGTGATGGTGCCACTGACGGATGCAGTGTCAAGCTGATAGACATCTATTTTGTTCAGAATGACAACTACGTATTTCTCTCCTCTTGGGGACCATTCCACTATGTGAGCATCTGTAAGTTAAAAGCACAAAGCTGTTGTATTTCATGAATAAAAAAAGAAATTGATCAGGGTCATAATAAAAATAGCAAATATTTACACTGCATTTTCACATCCATTATCCCATTCAATCTTCACAACAAACTTATAACACGTATTTTGTGAGTTAAATTGTAGACAATGAACTGGTTCCAAGACTCATTAAGGTCATACAGCTGGAAGGCGGCAGAGCCACACCAAGAATCCCAATCTAAAGTGGGAAAAGAAATGAACCTAAAGCATTTGCCCTCAGAGGGAACCCCCACCACGCACAAAAATAAATGTACATGTACACGCTCACAAGAATGTGTGTATATACATTCACGTCCCATCAAATTTTCAAATACATTTCAAACAAAAATACTCACTTTGTTTTATGTTTTTTATGAATGCCGATCTTCCTTCCACAAGATTCCATGTTCTGCAAAACAGGAAGCTCATTTACGGCATGATCACCAACTCTGACCAGGTATAAAGGTAAGTTTAAGGAAGACTCAAATGAAAATTTACTAACTACTTGGCTATTCAGAAGAACTGCCTTCTTTCTTACAGCACCACGTGAAGTATTATCAAGCAAGATTAAAACTCGCTCTGTTCCCACAGCCCTTTCCTATGTATGCTGAGTCCACTGTATTTTCAAAAGGTTTCACCCCCTAAAACTCTTCTTTTTAGGATCACCCTCTACTTCACAGCTTACAACTGCAATGTAACTTGCATGTTTGAATATAGAGCTTGTCGTTTTTTTTCCTTTATGAAAAGGTTCACTAGCTTTCAACCTCTCCCTTGTGTCAAAATATTATCAAATGGCTGACAACGTGAGACAATACAGAAACAGAATCTAATTACTATAGTAAAAGATGTCCCAGGGGTGGGTTCTTGTTATACTTGGAGAATGAAGACCACAGCTTAGTAAAGGTGCTCTTGGGCCTTAATGACTTACCTTAATGTCTTATCTGTACCCACAGACAGGGCCAACTTGCCAGACGGGTGAATGGAAAGGAAGGTCACATGTCCTCTAAAAGGAAACTGACAGTTAGTCCCCAACCTGACTGGCACCTGGAGACCGATGGGGAAGTCTGGACTCACTTGTGAGCTTTAATCGACTTCAGGCACTCCCATTTCTTTGCATCCCAGACACAAATGAGGCCGTCCTCTGCCCCGCTGATTAAGTGCCTGTTCCCGTGGAATTTCAGGCAAGTTATTGTGCCTGTGGAAAAACCAAAGACAGGCAGAACTAACATTCATTTTGAGTGCAAACTCCATTTCTGGTTTGAAGGCTATGCTGCAGTAAGAAAACATCCAATATCTTAATATTATTGAAACATGCCTTAAAGTGTTGGGTGAAGAAATTAATTTGTTTTTCATCTAAGATCATACAGTCTTAAGCCTATGTAAGTATTTTCAGCAAAGCGTTTCTCTAGTTGCAGATACAGGTTTGAACTAATCAGTTCACCTTCTTGCTTTACATCCCCATAATCATAAATTTTGGAGATGGCTGGCTAGGATAGTTTGAGCAGAAGTCAAACAAAACTAACCAGCTAATCTGGGGATCAAACCAAGACGCACAGCCATACGACTTCTACTTTCCAAACAGTGAATTCGCTACCCAACCACCCATAATGCAGTTATTATGCCTTCAGAGCTACTTTTGATTTGACTTCTACACAGTTCTTATTCACTGTCATAAGAATTTATTACAATTTCATAAAACAATACACTAATTATGTCTTCTGTATTCTCCTTCCATGGTTAACGAATCTTCCTACATCTTTTTAACTTCTTTACAAAACATTGCACTCCCTTCCACTCAAACTGAAGCCTGGATCGCCCATGAATTTCCCCTACAGCGCTCCTCAAATATTAAAAGGCTGGAGCGAGGTGAGGTGATGGAAGAACCCAGTACTCAATCCCTCAAATCAGTCCTCAAGTAAGATTCCTTATCCTTTAAAGTCTGTGTCACCCAGCTTAACTGCCCTGGAGTTGAGGAGTCAGCAAACCACTGCCTGCCGGCCAGATCTGGCTGGCGGCCTGGTTTTGTAAATGCAGCTTTACTGGAACACAGCCAGGCTCACTCAGTTACAAAATGTATACGGGTGCTTTGGCACGGCCAAAGTGAGTATCGTAACAGAGACTGTACAGCCGCAAGGCCTAAGTATTTACTATTTTGTCCTTCTCAGAGTAAAAGTGTGAACCCCTGTGTCGTTACTGTCCATCTGCACACCTCCTGGTCAACCCTTTACATTGCCCTTTATATTGAAAGAGCCAGAGATCTGCGAGGAATAATTCTGCACCCCCAAAAAGCACTAATAATATGTGGGCTTATGGACTCCCTTCTCCTCAAAGTGGGAAACTTCAGCCACTTTGCCCATGTTTTCCTCCTTCCCTACTTCTCATTTTGGGAATTTTGCTTTCCCACATCTTCTACTCCTTCTTTCAACGACTCCATTTGTTCCCTGGAAAAGAGCTTATCTATTACCAACTGTTAGAAAAACAGGATTTGTACCAGGAATGAAGGAAATCAGGAACCCTATTTCATTCATCCCCTATCCAAACTCTTTCTAAGTCCCTTCTTGTTGAACACCTGTACCAATAGGTTTGGACAGACTAGACTCGTTTAACTTATTTTCTCCAAGCCTAAGGGAGAGAGGAGGCTTCCTTGTATGAACTGGGATTAGGAGACAGACAGGAAAAGGAACGTACGTTGAAATCACTCAGAGCCGAGCTTCTGCTGAAAAGCGAGACACCTGTCAAAGTAGCTAAGGACCATCTAATATAAGAAAGACGTTGATCACTAAATTTACTGCTAGAAGCCAATGCTTGGTGTGGACCTTCTGTAATATATGAAAGATAGTATAAGAAAAAGGGTACCTGTCTCTGCCTTTCACTGCAGGAAACTAACTTGCTTGGTTGAATTTCCTCAAACTAAGTATGTATTTAAGTGATTCTACTGCCTTAAGTTCTTTCTTCCTTTCCCTTTTCCTTCTGGAACACATGTGAAACCCCTCCTTCTCTGTCCCCTGGGAAAATGCAGTGAAAACAGCATATGATGTTCAATACCAGGGAAAAAAATTACCTGTTCAGTCTTTCTGTCCCTCGGTCCTCCCATTACCCCGGTCAACTGCACCATCGGCGTGGAACACACAACTGTGGCTTGCGGATCAGCCCCCCGACCTCCTCGATGCCAGTAACCTTTGCTTCCTCTGTATTTCGTCCCTCACCCCTACAGCCCGGACACCGTTACCACCGAGAGCTTTTCCACATTAACTCTACCCTCTGACCACAGCCTCACATCGTCCCAGCCCTTCTTCCACTCACAATCCACCTGCTTTTTTTTACTCTGGAGATCTGCAGACCCTTGACACCCTATCTTCTCTAGGCTGACAACCTATTCTTTCTCCGAAACCCTCAATTCCCTTGGAAATCGATCCTTCTCTTGCACACGTCAAGTAACCATCCTCTCTCTCCAGAAATGTCTGTGGCTTACTGCAAACACATGCTAGTCCATCCACAGCCTCCAACTTCAGTCAGGCAGGCCCTCGTCAGTCCTCTACTTGTTCCTGGCACCTCTCCAGGAGAGGCATCCAAACCACGAACACCTTCCTCAGCGCTGCTGCCTCCTTCTCATTCAACCCCCAACCTCCTCCACGCAAGGGCCCCCGAGATCTGGCCACAACTACTTCTCCAGCCACTCCCACCTCCATTCCAATCCTCTCATAATAGCGAGCCCCTTACAGCTCCCCAGACACAGCAGTGGTTAAAAATACAGGCTCTACGGGCTTCCCTGGTGGTTCCGTGGTTAAGAATCTGCCTTCCAATGCAGGGGACGCAAGTTTGATCCCTGGTCGGGGAACTAAGATCCCACGTGCCACAGGGCAACTAAGGTCACACGCTGCAACACAAGTAGAGAGCCCGCGGGCTGCAACTACAGAACCTATGCACCCTGGCGCCTGTGCACCACAACTAGACAGAAGCCCACGCGCCGCAACAAAGATCCCGTGTGCCGCAACTAAGACCCGACGCAGCCAAATAATAAATAAATAAATAAATATTTTTTTAAAAAAACAAAAAACGGGCTCTAGACCTAGGGTTAAGTTCCAGTTCCAGTGTTTTGTGACCCTGGGCGAGTCATGGAACATCTCTGAGCCTAGGCTTTCTCTTCTGCGAACTGACAATACAACTATACCTTCCTGGCATACCGCTGGGTACCTGATGGCCCTCAATAAAGTCGGCTCTTCACGTGATGCTACCACTTGTGCTCGTCACACTGCCTGCTCTGCCTGGAATGTCCTTTTCTCTACCTTGCAAGTTTCACCTAGCCAACAACTGATACTTTTCTTATAAAATTATGCAGGTGTCATTTTAAGGAAGTTTTCAATGAAAACTCGCTTCCTCCTCCTTGCCCTCTAGACTGGGTTAAGTGCCTCCCTTCTTTCCCAGTACAGACTGAATAACTTAAGGACAAAGAACCACATTTTTTCCATTTCTATATTTCCTAGCACAGAATCTGCTACGTATCAGACACTTAATGAATTGTTCATCTGAAGTCAAACTGTAAAGTAATAATACCTCAACATTATTGTCTTGAAGAATACAATGTTCTTACCATTGTGATGCACTAGAGCCCCATGGTCTATCTTCTTTTTCATGTCATAAATGTGAATGGTTTCATCTTTGCTCCCAGTGACTACAAAACGGCTACTGACAGCCACTGCTGACAAGGAGGCAGTGTGGGCGTGGTGAGTGAAGTCGGCCACAGGAGTCCATTTCTGCTAAAGAGTGATACATACAGTCAGTGCCATGCCACGATCGTATCGTAGTTCTCTACAAAGAGATAAGTGGTTTCACGATCTATGAAAACTCTCAACAGATCCTACAAATGGAGAAAAGACTATGCAATGAAAGGCAGATTCACACAAACAATCTGAGAATTGAATAAGGAAGGTAAAGCAGGAGATGGGAAGGCATCGCTGAGTATCAAAACAATTATGAAGACTGGCCTACAGGGGCTTTAGGGTCCCATCCAAATCCTTAACTCCTTAATATATTTACTTAGATGTGACACTTCCATACCATTCATTCACTCAAATGTCCAAATCTTGATTTGAATTTATTCACTCAAATACTGAATAACTACTATGTGCTTGGCACCATTTTAGGCAGTGGATACAGAGCAGTGAACAAAAGAAACAAAAGTCCTTATCCTAAGGGAGTTGCCATTCCTGTGGGAAGGACAGACAAGACACAATATGATGTCACAGAGATAAGTATCAATATAACAACGCCTATAAAGAAAAATGAACAGGATTTGCATTAATACCAACATAAGCCCTAGAGAATGACCAATGATGAGGTCTTGAGAACTCTATGCTTGCTGCCATGAAACTTCTGGATTGGATAAGTGTGACTGGTTGAGTGCGAAGGATGACGGCTGAATACACACACACATACCCCACAAATTAAGGGAGGTGCATCAAGAAGTATTAGCAAAACAAGTAAACCAACAAAGAAAAAAAAATCACCAAACATGTTTGAACACACTTAGGATGTGTTATTGCAAATTAATGCCTAAAAACGACAGCAGGATAGCCCTTCCATCAATCAGAACCCAGGGGGCCTCTCTTGAGTAAAGGTACAACATTCCTGAAGAGCTGTTATGGCCATAAATCAAAGAAGAACCTTTGCTTGTGCATATTACAGAAGGAAGGCTGGTTATCTGGTATATTGCCTGACTAGGTTTAGAAGCAGTACTGGGTAATGGTTAAGCACTTCAAGCATCAAAGACACCTGGGAATTTGAGTCCGAGGTCTGCCACTTATTAGCTCTGTGGCCTTGAACAAGTCGCTTAACCTATCTCAACTTCTGGTTCCTCATCTGTAAAATGGGAATAACCGTATCTGCCTCAGAGGGGTGCTGTGAGGACTACTCTGTGTCTGGAACGTGGAACGCAACGTAATTACGGAAAGAACACAATCAGTAGCATCATCTTTGAGTATTCAAAACACGTACCTTTCAGCCAAAGGCAGATTAACCACCAGAGTAGAAAACAAAATAAACAAAAACAATCAGTCAAGTCATATACTTCCAATTTTCTAGTTAATTCAAGACTGACACTTTGACTTCTTCATAAACAAGTACTCAATGAAACAGGTTTCTGGGAAATACCTAGGACTACTTAGGGGAAAAAAAAAAAACAGCACAGGACTAAAAGTTAAGGGATCTTGCTTCTAGTCCTGGGTATGTCCTATCTGCTTCACTACTGCTAATTTACTTAACCTTTTAACGCACACACCCAGTAAAATTCTTACATTTTGCTGTAATTTTTCTGCACGTGTCTGCCTCCCTCATCCTCTCCTCCTTATGTCGGGAAGATCTCCAGTGCAGGATCCATGCCTTTGGCTTCTTTGCACCTTCACTGCAAGTACTGGCCTCACCGTAAGGGCTCAATAATAAACTGGTGTCACTTTATCTGTGAGGAGTTTTTCCGGATTTAGCTCAAATATTTTGTAAAATACCGGAACATAAATTCAGTGAAAGAGCGAACTGTTCTTTCATTAAACCCTGAACACCTCACGGGCTGTCAACTTGGATTCATAATCTACGGCCGACTGGCCCGTTTGCAGAAATGCCAGCTTCCTTCGTGCACAGCAGTCGGAATGTTTACTACGAAAGACAGGCATCGTTTCGTCGTATGAAATGCCTTTTCCGTGTTTTAAAAGGCTAACGTGTATTTTAAGTCTCCTGAGCTTCGTCACCGAATCCCTAAGAAATCAGACGGTGCGCTCCCTTGCTGCGCTGTGGGAACCAGACCCTATGGTGCCCGCCCCACCCGCGGCGGCCCCTCCCCGCGCGGGCTCTCACCTCCTGGTCGCCGCTCGCCTTGGGCTCCAAGTGTACAGCGAACCCAAAAAGTACCTGCTCGTAGCATCCAGCTACCAGCTCCATGCAGCACGGCACGCGGCTTCTCCCGGAGGCAGGCTCAGCGCAGACCGGTAGTGACGAAAGCAGATGCAAGGGGGAGGAAGGGGTCCTTCCTGCGTCGGCGCTCAAGTTTACGTCAAGACCGCGGGGCTGCCTTTTAGGCGCCTGCATCCGTGGGAGGGATTTCAGGGCTAGAAGATCACGCGGAATTTCCAAGAAGGGAATAATGAAGGACGCCCCATGAAGAGATTCTCATTTCAAGGAGAAAAACAAACAAACCAACCTGGGGACTAGCAGGCATATTCTAGGGAGCCTTGAGCTAGGCGCTTTTGAGGCGAGTGGGCGGGACATCCCCTGCGAAAGCCCCTCGTTTCCGGTACGTCTACGGAAGGGGCGGGGCAGCCTCCGGCCTGGGCGGAAGGCGTAGAGAAGGCTCGGTGTTTCCGCGCTGTTGGTCAACGTGGACCCCTGTCTGTAGTGGGCGGTGATAGCGGGACAGGAGTTAGGTCTCCTTGTTGTGCAGGAAGCCGAGGAATAAACTTTTCTCGCTCACATTCTCTGTAACGGAGCAAGGAGGGGTGGCATTTAGGGTTCGCCGTTATCAGAGGAGTCCGATTCCCTCGTTGCCGCGCGGGCCCGATAATCTCGTCCTGCACACCTTTCCTTGCAGCTCGGTCGAGCTCTGGGGGCAAATTGGCCAACGTTGTGGCACATCCTGGGGAGGGAGGAGGACCCTTTACTTGAGGGGAGTAAAGACATTACTTGAGGACGAACGGTATATAGTCATCCTTGGTCAGGTTCCACAAAGAAATCTCATTTATTTCCGTTTCACCACCTCCCCCAGGTTAGGTGCAGAGTCAAACGTGAATAAAAGCAAAGCCCTAATTGGGTTTGAGATTTTCACGAGATAACGGAGATTCAGAGATGTGTTAGGACAGCTTCGCACAGACTTAACAATAGAGTAAATCTTGGAGCGTAAAAATAGTCTCGTGAACGCCCTAGCGGGTGGATATGACGGATGGGAGGTTGACACACAGGTTGGTGTCGACCCTTAAACCCCCATATGGATTGTAACACATCCTATAGCTCTTAGACCCTCTTGTCTCTGAGGACATTTGTTCACCGGTGTTCTGAATCGTCAGTCCGTGTTTTACTCAGGGTTGTTTTAATTGATGCTGGTTTGGATACCGTAGAAATGATTTCATTTTAGTTGTCACTGCAGCACAAGGGAAGCCTTGTCTTCTGTGTGCTTTGGCGACTCCATGTGTAAGGACTCCTCAGGCACTGAAATGCTGAAGTCCAGCTCATTCTCAGCCTCTTGAAAACCAGTTTCACTGTTTGACAATAGAGGCACCCATGAGGAAGAGTGCGGGCTGGGTCCCAGACCACCGCAATGACGTGTCACACGAGTTCTTTGTTTTCCCAGTGTATATAAAACTTAGGTTTGTATTATACTGGGGTCTATTAAGTGTGCAATACCATTATGTCTTAAAAATGCACATTCCTTAATTTAAAAACACTTTATTGCTGAAAAGTGCTAACCATCATTTGAGGCTCCGGCAAGTCCTAGTAGTAATAGCAAAGATCACTGATTACCGCACAAAATAGAATAATAATGAACAAGTTTGAAATATTGTGAGAATTACCAAAATGTGACACAGAGAAATGAAGGAATCAAATGCTGTTGGGAAAATGGTGCTGATAGACTTGCTCCATGCAGGCTGGCCACAAACCTCGATTTGTTGTTTTTTTTTTTTAAAAAAAGCAATATCTGTAAAGAACAATAAAGCGAAGTGCAGAAAACGAAGTATGCCTGTAATTCCTTCCCTTTGGGCTAGTTATCTCATTACGTTACCAAAACACACAAGTTGTTTTACTATTTATTTTCCTATTTACTGCTTGTTAGTTCTTCTGGTGGTTCTTCCACTAGAGAACCACTAAGGTCAGAGGAATGTGAATTGGTGGAGTGGTTGTCCCCTGGGCATGGGACAAAGAATGAGTAAGCAGGGGCTTCCCTGGCGCAGTGGTTAAGAATCCGCCTGCCAATACAGGAGACACGGGTTCGAGCCCTGGTCCGGGAAGATCCCACATGCCGCAGAGCAACTAAGCCCGTGCACCACAACCACTGAAGCCCATGCACCTAGAGCCTGCAAGCCACAACTACTGAAGCCTGTGTGCCTAGAGCCTGTGCTCCACAAGAAGAGAAGCCACCGCAATAAGAAGACCACGCACCGCAATGAAGAGTAGCCCCCAGGCTTCCCGGTGGCGCAGTGGTTGAGGGTCCGCCTGCTGGTGCAGGGGACGCGGGTTCGTGCCCCGGTTCGGGAGGATCCCACATGCCGCGGGGCAGCTGGGCCCGTGAGCCATGGCCTCTGGGCCTGTGCGTCCGGAGCCTGGGCTCAATTTTTTTTTTTAAATGAGTAAGCAAGACATTTCTTGAAGTCTCGTATTTTGTCTTTAAATGTGTGACTTTTTACATATCTTTATTTTAATAGGAAGTCAGTCTCTCATCGAAAAGGAAAAAAAAAACTTTTTTCTGAAACTATGTTTCAAAATCATGTGCTTTATGTATTTTGTTGCTTCTGAAATCCCCCTGGTACCCTGCCTCATTACCCCAGCGAAGTCTCAACTGCTGTTTGAGAAGAATTAGTTCTCATTTGAAATTAATTTTAATGTATCGCGATAACAGGATAATTACTACGGTCAGCATCTTTTGCCAGATTGTCACATTTTATTTTTTTTAATTAATTTTTATTGGAGTATAGTTGAGTATCTGTCACATTTTAGAGAAGAAACTTGTGAGTTTTGCTCCAACTAGGATTCTTTTAGAATCTAGTTGGTTCTAGAATGAAAACCATAATGCAAGCGACATAAACATAACTCAAAATGGTTTACTCCTTTTCTTTCTTTGTTTACTGTTAAAAATGAGTGAAACCAATCATAGAGCTTAGAAGACATTAGAGCATCTAGTCAAGGGGTTCCTAATCTGGGGGAATTCATGGATAAATTTTTGGACCTCTGAATGCCCTGAAATTATATGCAAAATTATGTATGTACATTTATGGAGGAGAGCATTGATAAAATTTTATTACATTTTCAGAAAGATTAGTGCCTCTAAAGCTAAAATACTCTAATCCAATCTGAGGTTATAAATGCTGAAGTAGGTCCAGGACTCCTTCCACACACCTAAGTAACAGTAGACCCTGGTGTTGCTGCTGCCTTTTACATTTCCTTGAGCTCGAACGTTCTCTTTAACGGAGAAGAAAAGTGGTTTTTCATTGTCTAAAGAGAAGCACACAATACAATATCATATATCTGCTCAACTGGATTCAAACTGAGCATACTTCCTGCCAAACCTCCTGTTCTCTTTCCAAACTCAGGACGTAAAAAGCCATTCAATCTCATTCTTGTGAAAACAGCCGTTGCCAAGAAACAACCAACACTCCAGGGATCATTAACTCTAAAGCGCAACAGGATTTCTAGTTTTGCATTTAAATTATTGATAGAAAAGCTTCTTACACTTGAGCCATGCATTGATTTATTCATTCACTCAAGAAATATTTATTGAGTACCTGGCTTTGTTTCGCTAAAGAAAAAAGAGCCAGTTTTCCTTTGGGGGTGAGGGGGTGAGGGTGGTGATAAGGTGGATATGCTGAGCTAAAAGCAAGATACAGTGCAGAGAACTCGGCCCTGTTAGAAATATCATGTGCGTCTAACATTCCCTCTTAGTTACCTTCTCTTCACAGTGTGACAGGTAGCAAGTCTGTTAAATGTGGGGACCCTACCGAGCTTGCCTGTGCTTGTATTCTCAGAAGATTTTGGTCTCCTCTGCGCGTGGAGCAGAGTGGGCTGCTTCCCCTGGACACCAGCCTGATAGAAATTTGCTTCACCTGCTTCATGGGAATAATCCCGGTGAGCTTTGAGAGGTTTGCACTTGTGGCTGAGATCAAGGAAAGATTTGTGAACTCTTCCTCGTCACCATCACCTAAAAATCACCTGAATGTCCATCTTCATCTCTGGAGCCTTGCTCATGGCCTTCGGTGCCCCAGCTCCTGCCGCCTTCCTGGGTGGGTTCAAGATGCCCTGTTGACGTCCCCTACAACCCCAGCCTCCTTACCACCTTGTCTGAAGGTTCAACTCCCACATTCCTTTCCAACTTCAGCCCCACCCCTCTCACTCATTCATAGCCAAAATTCCGATTTTCTTTCCAAAAAAAAATAAAGTCAGTCCTAAAATAAGAGGACCAGAAAAAGATATTCACGTTTTTATGAAAGAATCTTAACTGATATGTTGAATTTGATTTCTAAGCTGCTCCAGTATTTAAGAATTTGTCTTTTTCTAAAAAATACAACAAACTGATGAATATAACAAAAAAAAGAAGCAGACTCACAGATACAGAGGACAAACCAGTGGTTACTAATTGGGGGGGGAGGGTACAAACTATGGGGTGTAAGACAGGCTCAAGAATGTATTGTACAACACAGGGGATATAGCCAATATTGCGTAATAACTGTAAATGGAAAATAACCTTTAAAAGTTGTATAAAAAATTTTGAAAGAAAACAGAAACAAAATAGTTTTTTAAAAAAGGAATTGTTTTTAACCTTATATAACTTAACAACAATAGTGGTTTAAACAAGACATTTATTTATTTTTTTGGCCACGCTGTGCAGCATGCAAGACCTTAGGTCCTGTAACCAGGGATGGAACCTGTGCCCCCTGCATTGGGACGGCGGCAGAGTCTTAACCACTGGGCCGCCAGGGAAGTCCCAAGATACTTGTTTCTTAAGTGAAAGGCATCTGGAGGTAGGTTGGTCTAGTGCTGGTACAGGGACCCCAGTCATCAGGGACCCAGATTTGTTCTCTCTTTAAGATCCTGTGTTTTGGGAATTCTCTGTGGCCCAGTTGTTAGGACTCAGCGCTTTCACTGCCAAGCACCCGGTTTCAATCCCAGGCTGGGGAACTAAGATCCTGAAAGCCGTGCAGCCAATTGAAAAAAAAAAAAGATCCTGTGTTTGGTTGTGTGACTTCTTCCTTCATATCACCTCATAGGCCAAGAGAGGTGCAGTTATTTTGTCTTCAGCCGTCACATCCGTAATCTCAACACTAGGCCTGGGGGAAGGGTGGAGGACAGAAAGGCCTCCTTCCAGCTAAGCAAACTCCCTCTGCCTACGCTGTCCTCAATCCCCTTGTGATAATTCGATTTACATTTTATTAGCCAGACTTTGGCCACCTGGACACGAGGCCTGTTGCTACCTCCAAATAAAATCAGGGTTCTGTTATTTTATTTATTTATTTATTTTTGGCCGCATTGGGTCTTTGTTGCTGTGCATGGGCTTTCTCTAGTTGCAGCGAGCTGGGGGCTACTCTTCATTGCAGTGCGTGGGCTTCTCATTGCGGTGGCTTCTCTTGTTGCGGAGCATGGGCTCTCGGCACATGGGCTTCAGTAGTTGCGGCTCGCGGGCTCTAGAGCACAGGCTCAGTAGTTGTGGCGCACGGCCTTAGTTGCTCCATGGCATGTGGGATCTTCCCGGACCAGGGCTCGAACTCATGTCCCCTGCACTGGCAGGTGGGTTCTTAACCACTGTGCTACCAGGGAAGTCCCAGGGTTCCGTTATTAAGGAAGAAAAGGAAACCAGATATTGGGTGACCCCTAGCGATGTGTGCACAGCTGCTAATCAATAACATCTCCCTTGAACACCGGGAAATTCACTAGAGTATAAGCTCCACCATATCACTAATGCCAGGCACCCACCTTGTATATAGGAGGAGCTCAGTAAATGATGGTGAATGATTGAATGATTTGAATTCAACATGATGATTATTTTTCACATTACAGGTAAATATAGACTACATTAAGAATTTGAATAGTGGAATCAACAAGCTACAAGGAAATGGCCAGACCCTGTGTCCTTGTTTAGACTCAAAAGTTATCTTCTCACATGTTGACATTTTGTGTAGCCTTGCTACTTAAAGTGCCTGCGAGCTGGCTGGAAGGGCAGAATCTGAGGCTTCACTCCAAATCTATGGACTCCGAACCCACATTTTAAACATGCTCAGGTAATCTGAACCCGCACTAAAGTTTAGGAAGCACTGCTTTGTCATGCTCTAAAAAAACAAAACAAAACACACAGCATCACAGAAATATTTCTTTAAAATTTTTTCCTGCACTTGCATTAAGGTAGGGGTGTGTGTGTGTGTGTGTGCGTGTGTGTGTGTGTGTGTGTGTGTGTGTGTGTGATGTGTGATATATACCGCTTCTTCCCACCAGCTGGTTGGGGTAAAGATTACAACCTGCAGAGGATGTTTAAAAAAAAAGTCCAGGGACTTACCTGGAGGTCCAGCGGTTAAGACTCCATGCTTCCAGCGCAGGGGGCATGGGTTCAATTCCTCGTGGAGGAACTGAGATACCACATGCCGCAGGGCGCAGCCAAAAAAAAAAAAAAAGTCCACTAGATGCTTGTTCTGATAGGTATTCTTTGCAGATAATGGAACTGAGGAGGGAAGCATCAAATTGTAGTCTTTGTCTTAAGGCTTTAGTGATTAAAAGTGACTCCCTTACATATTGTCGTAGGGGGTAGGGTGGAGACTTCTGCGCGCTTCACAGTTGCCCAACTCACGCTCTCTCTCTGGTCCCTCCCCGCCCCCAGCCTCCCCCTTCTGTCTGGCTTTCCCGGGCCTGACACTCGCTGGAGCGGGCAGGCAGCTCAAAGCCCGCAGAAGTTTGCAGGAGTTCCCCCAGGTGACCCCAATACACTCCTTCCCAACCCCACCCACTCCTTAACCCACATGAAAGTCAAGGAATTAAGTACCTGGCCGAAATTGACACCGCAGGTAATTCCTATCCCTGAGGCATCTGTAAGAGTTATTTGTGGGGCTGAGCGGGTTTAGACCAGGAGCTGGAATTGTGTATGCAGGAGTCAAAAGTGTGGATTTCCGATCGTTTTATCAAGGGTCTGGATAAATGGCTGAACAAGAGAGTTTTGCAGGTTTCGGCATAGCGCAACAAAATAATTATTACTGGTACTGGCAAAGGTGAGCTGAGTTTTCCTACTCTGAATGAAAAGCGAGACCGGTAGTGTTCTGTTTCTTATACGACTTGGCAGTTTACAAACTGTTGCTTCGAAAATAGGTGTGCTTAAAACAGTGAAAGCGGAAATCATCCTTACGTGTAACGTCTGGGAAAGACGACGGAGTCCTGGGTTTTTGAGTGATTCTGCCTTGATTGGTGATGTCATTCCTGTCCTTTCCCTTCTGCTCTCAGAGTGAAGCCAGACTTCCATTCCTGCCAGGGTTACCCCTTTGGCAACTGGTACGAGCAACAGCACAGCTATTATCCTCCTTCTGGCTATAGCTGTGGCTATGGAACGGATGGAAATGGACCCAACCTTTATTCTGTGTGTGAGACCTCCGGATACCCAGTTGAAACTTCGCTTACACCCAAGGTATCTCTCCCTGGCATTAATACTGGGTGGTTTGGGTGCCCCGTATGGAAACATCTTTTTTCCTTTCCTCATGCTTCCAGATCCTCTCATTCAAATTCCCACAGCCCTGGCTTCTGCTCCCTAATTTAGTACCAGAGAGGAAAGGTGATGACCTGAGACATTTTGACTTGCAAACAATTTCAGTCCTCACTGTTTTCCAAAAATAATAGGTTGGTGAAGTCTGTGCGGGAATTCTTGCTACTAAATTGTAGCTTAGCATCATTCAATAGATTTTACCCTTAAACACTTAAAATTGGACAAGAGGTACTTTTTTTTTTTTTTTTGCTGTAGCAGCAAACATTAACACATTGTAATTTTTTGATGACGAAAGTAACATATTTCTTTAAAAGAGGTATTGGAGTAAGAGAAAGTCTCCACCACCCCACCCTCTTCCCCGTTCCGTCCCCACTTAGAAGAAAGCATTGTTCAAGTGGATGTATGGCCTCCAGATTTTCCCTTCTACTCTCACTAAGTCACTGTGAATGGGCTTACTTTCTGTTTGGGGCGCTCGAGGCGCCTTGGCTAGAATGGACAGTGTCGGATAGTCTTAGTAGTTTGTTCCTTGCTTGTTGCTGTTACGTTGCACCAGGAGAGCTTTCTTTAAAAGTTGCCCATTGGGATGTGGTGTGGTTTTAGCTCATCACTTATCGACTGACATTTTAAATGTTTTCGGTGCTTTAACAAACTTCCTTTTACCTCTTTTCAAGAATTTGAGTGTTTTTTGGCTAAGGGAAAAATTCTAGAAGGGGACGTTCTCGATTAAAGGATATGACATTTAACATCTTAAACAGCAAAAGCTTCTCTCCAAAGAGCCTGCCTGAGCTTACACTTTCCATTGATGGTATGACTTGCTTCTCCATGAAGTTCTGTGTGTGATTAGCCAGTCTGACAGGTGAGGAAGGCATTTGTCTTTCATTGGAGGCAAATAACTTTCAAGTGTTTATTGGTATCTGTGCTCTGTGATTTCATTGGTGTCCTTTGTCTACCTTTTTCCTTGTGTCCCCCCCTTTTCTTGACTGTGTGAGATATTTACATAATAGGGAAATTAGCGCTTTGCAGTCAAAGTGTTACAAAATTTTTTCCCCAATTTGTGTGCACAGTAACACTTTGTGTGATAGCCTTGGCTTTAACACCTAAGCCTTCAGTTTTTAAAACGTGCATTTGCTTGGTATTTTTTTGCCCAGACTTTCATTTCCAATTTTTCAAGCCTGTTTTCTTTTGGGTTTTCTGGCTGTGCCTCGGTGCTTGCGGGTTCTTAGTTCCCGGACCAAGGACTGAACCCAGGCCCTCGGCAGTGAAGGTGCCTAGTCCTAGCCACTAGACCACCAGGGAACTCCCACCTGAGGTTTTATCGTATTTTTCTTCTTTCACTTCTCTCTTTTTTTGTGCTCTTTTGGGAGATGGTCTGACTTCCTGTGGTTAACTTTGTATCTTTAAATAGAGAGGTATAGGTTTGAGTATATTATCAACTTCAGAAATTAACCAATTATGCAATGGGTGAACTGAGTCCATAGAAGAAAAGTCACAAAGGATTAGCATCAGACAAAGGCGTCTGGCTTCTCTGAAGTTTCGGGGAACTAACTCGTCTCCTGGGGCCTGGGCGAGGAACTAGACAGCAGGGACCCTGGAATCAGCTGTGTGTCCTTGACAAAGGCAGGTTCCCAGCCGGTGCGTGCAGAGAGGAGTTGTAAAAACTTGCATTGTCCCAGGAGAGCCCACAGAGTCTGGAGTAACTAACCAAGATTTATTTGGGGAGTGCTTCTGGAAGTTACTTCATTCCTTACGTAAGAAGATAATTGATTGGTTTGCTTTTCTGTAGCCTCTGCACTTCCTTAAGCATCTACTGTCCTGGTCCTTAGCTGAGACATGGGGTGCGGGGCGGGGGGTGTGATTAGAAGGCCACGAGGGGTATGTGCTCATGGAGACTTTGCAGATTGTCACCTGGAAGGAAGGGCAGAGCTCCAGGTGGAGAGTTGGGTACCTATTACAGTACCTGTGGACTCTGATGCCAGGGTCCCTGCTGTCTGGTTCCTCGCCCAGGCCCCAGGATGTCAGTTAGTTCCCCAAAACTTCAGAGAAGCCAGACGCCTTTGTCTGATGCTACGCCTTTGTGACTTTCTTCTATGGACGCGGTTCACCCATTGCACTTATATCATTTAAAGGTTCTTTTAATCAAAATTCAAAGTAAAGTTGATCAAAAGGGAGTTTAGTGTATATTATTTTTGAGAGCTAAATTCTTCCAAGAGAGTGAGTAACCCTTTAAGTAAAATTAGTTTTTTCTTAAAATACTGATTTTCATTGTAGGAAACCACAGCTCTGGCTGAAAACCAAGATGAAGATTCACTAGAAGGTAACAGAAAACTTCTGTTGCCCTCGTTGAAAACAAAACTAACCCCTTTTCCAGGTTCCTCATTCACTCAGCTGGCTCAAAACTGAAAGATCCTACTGGAGAATTCTAGTGTAGGTCTCCCTCTGTTTCTCAATTAGTTGCTATAAACAATTTATTCACTTATAACAATCTGTTAACTAAACAGATAAAGCAGCATGATTATTTTTCAAAGCCCTGTCGTAGGGATTTAGTTCTGGTTCACTCTTTGGCATTGTATCTGCCCAAGTCCTCATGCTAGAAACTCAAGACTCATCCTCGACCCTTCCTTTCTCTTCTGCTCCAAGTTTAATGCATTTCCAAGTCCTGTCCGTTCATCTCCACGGGCGTTATCTCTCAATTCCATCCATTTTCTCCATCTTTTCCACCATCTAGACGCTCATTGAGTCTGGTAGCACTACTTTTTTAGCTTCAATTTCTATTTTTAGGTCTTATTGAAAGTAAACACACAGTTAAAAAAATTTAACATTAAATGTCTGCAATATTTCCTGCTAATGTGTTTTTAAAAGCTCTAATTTTAAGCCATTTCTACTATGTGTCCTGTAAAACCGTATTTTTTTTTTCGTATGTGTTCTTGGCTTCTGCAGATCCAAATCTTCATTTGAATATTGAGGAGTTAAACAAAGAATTTATGGTGGAAAGTGAAGAACTCTATGACTCTCTCATGAATTGCCACTGGCAGCCTCTGGATACAGTTCACTCTGAAATCCCAGATGAGACCCCCCAAAAGCAAGATGTTCATTGAGCTACCCAACTATCACATTGATTGTATCTTGTTTTGTTTTTGTTAAAAAAAAAATTCTCCCAGGAATGTATTGGATTCTGTATGCAAATACAGATTTCCAAGGCTTAGATGTGATAGAGATGAGAGAACATAATGTAAATAAATTTTACCAGCACATTCATTTCCAGAAGTGTGGTTACATTATGGTTTTGTTTGTTTGTTTTTTCATTTTTGGGCTGTGCCACGAAGCATGTGGGATCTTAGTTCCCCAAACAGGGATCGAACCCACGCCCCCTGCATTGGAAGCACAGAGTCTTAACCACTGGACTACCAGGGAGGCCCCAAGTATGTTATATTATGTAAGTGCCAGAAGAGGTCGCAGAACTATCATGGTAGAACAGGCTGCGCTGTTAAGACATTTGAAAATAGGTTTCCTAACACAACATTGTAAATCAATTAAAAAAAAAAGAGATAATAGGTTTAATACGAGATGGGCCTAACCTGAACTGATGGTGGCATTAGCTACTCTGATATAATTTGCTGCTTTCCTCTGCTCACAGACAATACAAGGTTTCTCGCCTGCATCTAGTATAGAAAAATGTAGATTAGAACTAGATGTTTGATTTCCTTTTCCTGACCCTCAGGCTCTCTTATGAGAGAACTAGACAGCAGAAGTCAGTGGAAACTCACTTGTCACAGCTGAATCCTCAGCATGGAAAAAGTGTGCTTGATCAAAACAGATGATCAGCCTTCTAAGATAGAGGAATTGGACTCCCATAAACACCAGTTCTGAAACTTCAATGCATATGTTGACTGTGTCTCTTATAAAGTGTGGGTTCTTGGGCTTCCCTGGTGGCGCAGTGGTTGAGAGTCCGTCTGCCGATGCAGGGGACGCAGGTTCGTGCCCTGGTCCGGGAAGATCCCACGTGCCGCGGAGCGGCTGGGCCCGTGAGCCATGGCCACTGAGCCTGCGCGTCCGGAGCCTGTGCTCCGCAACGGGAGAGGCCACAACAGTGAGAGGCCCGCGTACCGCAAAAAAACAACAACAAAAAAAAAACAAAAGAAAGACCGGTTCTTTAAATTTTAGAAATCAAGCTTTATGAAAAACTTGCTCTTCCTTTCTTCTCATTTTGCCAAGCACCAGTGAGACTTTGTCACACAGTGGCATTCTCCGTGGACCAACCTTGGACAGTGGTTGGAAAACTGAATCCTGAGAAATCTGATAAGTCAGTCCTATCTCTCATCCTCCACTTTCATGAAGCAACAGGAAGGAGTGTAGACTCAGAGCAAGGGTAGCCAATTAATCTGTGACCTACTTTGTATTTCCTGCAGGCTGACTATGGGTTTTACATTTCTACATTTAAAGTGTTAAAAACAAAAACAAAAAAACCCCACAAAAACAAAGAATATATGGCAGAGTCCGTATGTGGCCGGCAAAGCCTAAAATATTTATTTTCAGGCCTTTCGTAGAAAACGGTTGCTGGTTCTTGGTGTAAATGGCTGGGACACACCAATAAATATCAAAAACGATTGAAGAAAACTGAAACATGAAAGAGAACCCCCCAATTCAATAAAGAGAAGCACCACCACCTAAGAAAACAGTTAATAACTGAAAGAAAACTGAAGTAAAACTATAGAGACATGCAGTTTTGGGTCCTTAAACTTGCAAATTAGTACTAGGATCAGCTTGTAAAATTCTGTTAAGAATTCTGCAGTGAAAACCTCTATAGTTTGTCTGAAGTTGTTTATGACCATATCACTATTTGCTATTATTCACCTCTAAGAATTTTTTGTCCTTAACAAATGTGTACCCATAGTTTAGCAACAAGGCCACTACAGTAAACCTGTCAGTGCGAGGTACACTGTGTGTATGTAAGTTTCTGAGATGGTCTCTGTAGTAGATGGCTACTTCAAATTTATTTCTTGAATGATACAATTATATTAACTTTTTCTCTTATTATGTAACCTTTGGACATTCTAACTTGAAAGACTAAATATAGATTATAAAATGAATGTGGAAATTTCAAAAAAAAAGAATTCTGCAGTGATTTTTATTGGAACTGCATGAAATTTATAAATTAATTGGGAGACAATTATTTAATTCAATTAAAATATTGAATCTTTCAATCCATGAAAATAGTATAGCACTCCATTTTATAAAATAATTATTTCTTTTTAAAAGTAAATTTATTTATTTATTTTTGGCTGCATTAGGTCTTCGTTGCTGCATGCGGGCTTTCTTAGTTGCAGCAAGCAGGGGCTACTCTTCGTTGCAGTGCACAGGCTTCTCATTGTGGTGGCTTCTCTTGTTTTAGAGCGTGGGCTCTAGGCGTGCAGGCTTCAGTAGTTGTGGCACGCAGGCCCAGCAGTTGTTATAGCAGTCCATTTTTAAGTCTTTTATAAAATTTATAAATTTATATGTTAAAGTCTGTACATCTTTTGTTAGATTTACCCTTAGTAATTTATGGGTTTTTATTATTGCTTGAAATATTCTTTGATGGTATATATAAACACCATTCACTTATATATAATGATCTTATATTCAGCAACCAGCTGATTTTATTTACTAATTCTAGTAGCTTTCCTATAGGCTCTTAGCTTATCTACCTTCTAGACAATCACACTGTCTGAAAATAATGGCAAATTAATTTCTTTTCCAATTCTTACACAAGTTTTTTCTTTTTCTTACCTTATTCAGGTGACTACAATTTCACTGAAAATGTTGAATATAGGATTGGTAGTGGACATCCGTATTACAGACTTTAAAGGAAATCCTTCTGAGATTCCACCATTAAGAATAATGTGTCTGCAAAAAAATTTAAAAATAAAAAGAATAATGTGACTAAAAATGGAACTACCACATGACCCAGCAATCCCACTACTGGGCATATACCCTGAGAAAACCATAATTCACAAAGGTACATGTACCACAATGTTCACTGTAGCACTATTTACAATAGCCAGGACATGGAAGCAACCTAAATGTCCATTGACAGATGAATGGATAAAGAAGATGTGGCACATATATACAATGGAATATTACTCAGCCATAAAAAGGAACGAAACTGAGTTATTTGTAATGAGGTGGATGGACCTGGAGTCTCTCATACCGAGTGAAATAAGTCAGAGAGAGAAAAATACCATATGCTAATGCACACATATGGAATCTTAAAAAAACCGGTACTGATGAACCTAGTGGCAGGGCAGGAATAAAGATGCAGAGATAGAAAACAGACTTGAGGACTCAGTGGGGGAAGGGGAAGCTGGGACGAAGTGAGAGAGTAGTACTGACATATATACACTACCAAATGTAAAATGGATGGCTAGTGGGAAGCAGCCGCATAGCTCAGGGAGATCAGCTGATGCTTTGTGACCACCTAGAGGGGTGGGATAGGGAGGGTGGGAGGGAGGCTCAAGAGGGAGAGGATATGGGGATATACGTACACTTATAGCTGATTCACTTTGTTGTACAGCAGAAACTAACACAACATTGTAAAGCAATTATACTCCAATAAAGATTAAAAAAAAAGAATAATGTGTTTGCAGGTTTTTTGGTACGTAGTTATAATTTCAGCTTATCTGTGAGTTTTCTCATTTAGCCTCATCTCCTTTGTCTCTTTGGAACCAAACCAGGTTCATAGACATTCTTATTGCCTGTCTAGGCACCTTGGACTCATTAGTGTAAAAAAGAGAAGGCTTTTTGCGTTTATACCTCTGAGAATGTCCCCTCACCTTGGAGAAATCTTCTTTGCTGTTTTTTTTGGAGATTTGTAGAAATACACATCTCCTGTCTGCTTCCTCTCACATGCAACAGTATTCCATCTTTGCTGCTTTGGAAGCCCTTCTGCATACTTTGTGGTTTAGAGTTTCAATTTCTTCTAGTTTCATCAAGTTAGAGTTTCTAGTTCTCATTCTCCTTGTGGCTTTTGCATATCATCCATGAAAGGAGATTACTAAGCACTTTATTGATGTCTTCCAAAGAATCACAGCGGATTCTTATCAGAAATTTACAAGCTGAGGGACTTCCCTGGTGGCTCAGTGGTTAAGAATCTGCCTGCCAATGCAGGGGACATGAGTTTGAGCCCTGGTCTGGGAAGATCCCACATGCCACGGAGCAACTAAGCCCGTGCGCCACAACTACTGAGCCTGCGTGCCACAGCTACTGAAGCCCATGCGCCTAGAGCCCATGCTCCGCAACAAGAGAAGCCACTGCAATGAGAAGCCCACGCACCACAATGAAGAGTAGCCCCCGCTCACTGTAACTAGAGAAAGCCCGCGCACAGCACTGAAGACCCAATGCAGCCAAAAACAATTAATTAATTAATTAATTAAAAATAAAGTTACCAATGATTAAGACTTTATTAAAAAAGAGAGGCATATATTAAAAAAAAGAAATTTACAAGCTGATCCTAGAAAGATCATGGTTTTGACTAGATTGATAAGTGTTGATTATGAAGGATAAATAAGGTTTCTGCTGTACTCAAAGGGCAGAGAGGATTATGCTTGGAACTTGGCTTGTGGTACCACCATGTCCAGGGGTACAAGTTAATAGGAGCTCAGTTCCACCTTATACACAGCTGTGCCATGAAGGTCAGAGTTCCTTCAGAAATGAGGACTTCAGTCATATCACCAAGATGAAGCTTAAGCAAGTGAGGTTTTGGGTGTTTTTGTTTTGCTAGTTGGTTGGCTTTTTGGTAACTCTTCATGTTAATATATTTTCATACTTACAGAAAAGCTGAAGTAATAGTACAAGCTCCACCAATTGTTTGTATATGTTCCATTTGCTTTCCTATTCTGTGTGTACGTGTCGTGTACATATTTTGAATCATTTGAGAGTATGTTGGAGACGTCATGCTACTTCACACTCTAAACACCTTGGTACTTCCTAAGTAAAAAGAATTTTTTTGTATAATCAGGACATTTAAAATTGACACAATAGTATTCTCTAATTCATAATCTGTATACTATTTTTTTTCTATTTTCCCAATAATGTCCTTTATAGCTTTCCTTTATACCTCCAGTTTAGGATCTAATCCAGGATCATGTGTTGCATTGATTTTCATTTCTCAGTAATCTCCTTTAATCTAGGACCATGCTAGTTATTTTCTACAATGTTGATCAATTTGGGTTTGTTTGATGTTTTCTCATGACTACAAATTCAGTTTATTCAGTTTAGGGACACCACTAAAGTGATGTTATGTCCTCAGCGCTTTCTATCAGATTGACTGTGAGTCAATCTGTCCCAGTGTTATGTAACTTTTTATGTAACTTATATCCCAATGTAACTTCCCCCCCTCACCCCGGCTGTGCAGCACCACTGGCAGGATCTTAGTTCCCTGACCAGGGATCAAACCCATGTCCCCTGCAATGGAAGGGCAGAGTCCTAACCACTGGACCACCAGGGAATTCCCAGTGATATAACGTTGATCACTTGATTAGATGATGTGCTTAGGCGTTTTTTTTCACTGTAAAGTTACAATTGAATGCTTAAAATTAATAAGTAATCTATGGGGAGATATTTTGCAACTATGTAAGTATTCTGCTCCTTGTCAAACTTTCACCCATTAGTTACAGCAACCATTCATGATTTCCTAACTCCATTATTCCTTCTGTATTTATTAGTTGGTCTTTTACTGTAAGAGCTTTCCCTTCTCCTCCATTTAGGTGTGTACATATGTATGTATATATGCATGTATGGATTTATGGACTCAGTTATTGAATTACAACCTATTACTATCATATTTATTTGGATGCTCAAAGTGTCCCAGATTAGCCAGCAGGAGCCTCTTCAAGGTGACTTCTGTGCCTTTTGATATGTTCTCATTATTCTCTGAGTACTACCCTAATTTCTGGTGCTACACTATGTTGCAGACTTACACTTTCCCTGCCCAAGCACGGGAACCAACTTTTTCTTCAAGGATCTCTTGACTCGCTGGATTTTCAACAAAGCCAAGAAATACATTGGTAAAGGCAAGTCTCAAAGTCCAACTACAGTCTTTGTGATCAATTGCAGAGAGCAAAACTGTAGTCTCAAAATCTTCCCTCTATGGCAAGGTCTTGCCTAACAGCCTAATCTAGGAGAAACCCACTCTCTCCACATCTGTTGACCTCTGTCACTTCACCCTGTTTTATTTTCTTCACAGTGACACTTAATCACTATCTAAAATTATCTTGTTTGTTGATATATTTTTGTAATTTTTCTATCCCTTCAACTACGATATAAAGGATCTGTCAGTCTTAATACACGGCTGTATACCCAGAACCTGAAACTGGCACAGCGCATTTGTTAAATATAGAGAGGAATGAGTGGAAGCTTTCTGCTCAAAAAAATCCTATGAAAACACAACAATATTTCTTTACCCCCATTTTATACTGTGGAAGTTTTTCAAATGGCATTTGCCCAGATTCCCACCATCCCTTAGAAAACTTTCTTGATCACATATCCAGGTAGGAAAATTTCCATGTATGGTAATGACTACAACATCAGTGTTTTAGTAAATTTCCTAGATTTTCAAAGATTTCTCTACCAGCCTGTCATGTATTTAACCCACTCTGTTGTTTTTTGTCGTTGTTATCCCCAAAGAATTTCATGTTATTACCGTGGTTATTTTTTAAACCATCATTCTTCCACTGGGTCATCTCTGATACACAGCCATGCAATTGGAAAGTCTAATTCGGGTACTTCCTGCTGAGTCCTCTGTGAAAGCCACCATGGAATGCTAATCATGGAGTTATCATGCCTCACCTGCTCACAGGTATGTGGCAGGGGATCACAAAAGGTGTTAAGCACCAGAGTTTCAATGTGCGGACCTGGCAGTAATCAGCGCCTTTCCTCCTTGCTCTTCACGACCCATTACACCTATTTAGTAAAATCCTAAGAAAATGAAATCTAGAGTTTCCCAACCAGTGATCTGTAAGACGCAGGACACATTTTAACTGCTCTACCCCTGCTTCCTTCCCCACCATTTTCTTAGTGATGTGACTATGGATTTTCTCTCCTCCCCCATCCTTTTCTTTTATCTCATTCCCATAGTCTAGAATAGAGAATGTACAGAATTTTCCTTTTCATAGTGCAATTTTCATCTGTAAATATCATTTGAGACCAGTCCCTTGCGGTCATTTGGTTTAATGTGATGGCACTACACGTTACTGGGACTCACCTTACCCATCTGGTCTGTCCTGTGCAAAGGTGAAAGTCACCTGGCTCTGACTCTCAACACACAGCCAGCATAGAATTAAAAACCAAACCAAACTGGTTTTGATCATTGAACTTTGGTTTTGTAAGATGTTAACATTAGAAGTTGGGTGAAAGGTCTACGAGGATTCTCTGTACCATTTTTGTAACTTTTCTCTGCAGTCTAAAGTTATTTTTAAATAAAACCTTTTAGAAAGCCATCGAAAACCTTCCATTGTTGCCTTGTGTACAGCTGATGCCCTGAAGCTCACTAATAATTAATTCACATTAATAGAAATAAATGGCTTGAAGTTCATAAATAATTCACTTTCACCTTGCACTAACTTTTTCAAGCATTTCTCCTAACAGCCTCAGCTCTTGATCACACGCCTGAGATTCACTTTTACAGTTTGACACATGATGCTGGCCAATGGTTTCTGAATTTTGCCTTCTTTTCCTAAGAACCCTTTTGTTTGGGACCATTCAGCCCCCAGTATTCTTCCCAAGAGGGAGGTCAGGCTTCCTGGGCTGGCTCCCAAGGACTCACCAAAATTAATCTTCCCGACAGCCACCACGGAAGCTCACCACTTTCAGAGCTTGTAGGCGTTCCTCGTGGAAAAGTGCGCATGGTCAGAGTCCCCTCTTACCCACCTCCTTTCAGAGATATCACTGTTAGTCTGCTTTCCAAGGTCAGAACTTGGCCCTGGGAGGTTGACCTCCAGTGTCTTTCCATTGGCTTGATCTCTTAAGCCCTTAGCCATCCTGACCAGAAGAGGGAGTAGTCACAACAGGAAACTTCTAGTTCTGGCATTAGTCTTCCCAAACTCCAGTTATTTGCTTAGTCTGTTCAAGGGAATCTCTTTTCCCGTTTCCCACTTGGCATAGACTGCTATGCATAGACTGCTATCCTAAATTCTTTTTTTAAATTATTATTTATTTGGCTGCGCCGGGTCTTAGTTGTGGCACGAGGGACCTTCGTTACTCATGTGGGATATTTAGTTACGGCGTGTGGGATCTAGTTCCCTGACCAGGGATCAAACCCAGGCCCCCTGCATTGAGAGCACGGAGTTTTAACCACTGGGCCACCAGGGAAGTTCCTGCTATCCTAAACTCTTACTGTGTAAAAAGATTAACAGTGGTGACCTTTCCCTCTTACCTTTTGAAGTAATATGTGCAAAGAAAAAAAAATTTTAAACCAAAGTCACTCATAATTCCATTAAGTAACAAAAAAGAGATAGCAACTGGGGTTTTAAAAAACATTAGAATCATAATATATTTTTATTTATACTTATTTTCTGGGATTCTGATTCTTAACTCAATAAAGGATATCTACCAGAAATCTACTTCAAACCTCCAACATCATGTACCAGAGTTAAACATGCCCTTTAATGTTGGGAACAACTCAAGGACAGCTGCTATCACTGCTACCATTTAAAATTGTATTGCAAATTTCTGCGTGTCAGAAGACAAGAAAAAGAAGGAAAAGGTAAAACTGTTACTTATTTTAAGGAATTTTTTATTTTTTCAGATTCTTTTCCTTTATTGTTTATTACAAGGTATCGGATATAGTTCCCTGTGCTATACAGAAAATCTCGTTGTTTATCTATTTTATATATATTGTTATGTATTTGTTAATCCCTCCTAATTTATCCCTCTCCCCCTCCTTCCCCTCTGGTAACCATAAATTTGTTTTCTATGTCTGTGAGTCTGTTTCTGTTTTGTAAATAAACTCAGTTGTATTAATTTTTAGATTCCACAGATAAGTGATATATTTGTCTTTCTCTGTTGGACTTAGTATGATAATCTCAAGATTCATTCATGTTGCTGCAAATGGGAATATTTTGTTCTTTTTAATTGTTGAGTAATATTCCATCGTATACATATACCACATCTTTTTTATTCTTTCATCTGTTGATGGGCATTTAGGTTGCTTCCATGTCTTGGTTATTGTAAATAGTGCTACTATGAACATTGGGGTGCATGTACCTTTTCAAATTAGAGTTTTCATCTTTTCTGGATATATGCCCAGGAGTGGGGTTGCTGGATCTTATGGCAATTCTATTTTTATTTTATTTATTTATTTTAAAATTTTATTTATTTATTTATTGGCTGCGTTGGGTCTTCGTTGCTGTGTGCAGGCTTTCTCTAGTTGCAGCGAGTGGGAGCTGCTCTTCGTTGCGGTGCACGGGCTTCTCATTGCGGTGGCTTCTCTTGTTGCAGAGCACAGGCTCTAGGCGCAGAGGCTTCAGTAGTTGTGGCACACGGGCTCAGTAGTTGTGGCTCACAGGCTTCAGTAGTTGTGGCTCGCGGGCTGTAGAGCACAGGCTCAGTAGCTGTGATGTACGGGCTTCATTGCTCCACGGCATGTGGGATCTTCCTGGACCAGGGCCAAACCCGTGTCCCCTGCATTGCCAGGAGGATTCTTAACCACTGCGCCACCAGGGAAGTCCCTATTTTTCGATTTTTTTTTTTTTTTTTTTTTTGCAGTCGCGGGCCTCTCACTGTTGTGGCCTCTCCCGCTGCGGAGCACAGGCTCCGGACGCGCAGGCCCAGCGGCCATGGTTCACGGGCCCAGCCGCTCCGCGGCATGTGGGATCCTCCCGGACCGGGGCACGAACCCGTGTCCCCTGCATCGGCAGGCGGACTCTCAACCACTGCGCCACCAGGGAAGCCCAACTCCCCATTCTTTATGTATGGGCTCGGAAGAACTTCCTCCCAAAGAGTGTTGTATGGAAAAAGGGAAAAACCTCACTTTACGGCGGAGAATCCTGACAAACACTACTTAAGCCGGGTGACGAAAGCTAAGTCGATAGTGTGTACCCTTCATATCATGTGATGAAAGTGGTACTTTACCTCTGTGGTCTTCCTCCTCCAAACCCCCAAATTCAATCTAACCATGAGAAAAACACCAGCCAAAACCAATGGGTGGGGGGCATTTTGCAAAACCTCCAACCAGCACCCTTCAAGACTGTCAAGGTCATCAAAACAAGAAAAGCCTGAGGAACAGTCACAGCCCAGAGGAGACTGTAGAAACATACCTAAACCCAATGTGGCACTTGGATAAGATCCTGGAACGAAAAAAGGATATTAGGTAAAAATTAAGGAAATCTACATAAAGTATGAATATTAGGTAATAGTGATAATGTATCAATATTGGCTCATTGTGACAAATGTATTATACTAATGTTATATATTGATTATGTTACATGGGAACTCGGTATTATCTGTAATTTTTCTGTAAAATTAAGACTATTCTAAAAGTTTATTTTTGAAGGGCCCACAAAAGCAAGTTGCAAAAAGATATAATTTCTATTATACATCTCTATAATCAACTCATTTAAAAAAAGCCAGTACATGTGTCTTTGTGTATATTTCCATCGTATACACAAGCACGTGTATATAACTGATGTAGAACTATAGAACTGTGTAGTCCAATAACCACTAGTCACATGTGGCTAAAAATAAGTAACATTTCCTCAGTCACACTGGCCACATTTCAAGTGCCCAGTGGCTAAATTGAGTGGTTACTATCTTGGACGGTGTAGATACAGAACATTTTCATCATTGCAGAAATTCTTTTGGACAGCACTGCCACAGGGTATCACCGCACTGAAAAGACACTTAAGAATATATACCAATCAAGTGATTACTCCTGGAGAAAGGAATTCACTTTTTATTCTATATTCTTCTGTATTCTATTTTTTTTAACCTATGAACTTGATTTTATCATATGTTAAAATTTTTTTATTGAAGCATGGTTGGATTTATGCATTCTTTCTATTCTTATGAACATATATTTTTATTGTTTTTGTAGTTTGAAAAGTTTTTCACTTCAGTTTTTAAACATTTTGCATTAAAAAAATGGTGCATCAGATGTTGTTTAAATGAGTTATTTTCCTCAGTATTTCTGTCATTTTCCATGTGTCTGTTAGAGGCAAAATTTGTTTAGCCAGATTTAGCACTGAAAGGCTGCTCAAAAACGTTGGCATTTGACAATCGAATAATTATGATAATATTAACGTCTTTTTCCTAAATTGTACCTTGATTTTTAAAAAATAAATAAAGGAGGCAAGAGTAGAAGGCTAACTTCTTCCTTCCTCAGATTTTAAAATGGTTGTACCCAATTTAAATGAAACTGATCTTCCATTATATTCTCTTCTCTATCATTCCCAATTATTCTCCCCAACACTCCACAGAGGAAAAGCTTAATTATTTTTCAGTGGATGGGCATTTTTAGACAAGTATGTGCGTATGTATGAATGTATTTATTTGTATTTTTTAGAAAATGTTAGGAGAATTATCTTCAGATGCCAATCAAATAAAAATGCACAATAGCCCCAAAGGTGGAAAACAATATATTAATTTATTTCCAAGAAAACAACACGGAACATCATCGAAAACAAAGTTTTCAGGGCACCTCCAAGGGCTAGCAGAAATCCACTAGTCCAAACACTACACTCTTCCAATATTAAAGTACTTTAGACATAGAAGAAATGACCAACAACGGACATGTAAACATCTTCTATTCCAAAAGATTTCTTGTTCTACAAGAGAAAGATCCAGTGTAAAGCAACCCTTCTTCTCAAGTGGTGTCATGTAAATTAGTTGAAAAAAAAAGGTATCTTCAGATTCTGCCTTTAGCTCTGGGTGTGTTCCCTACCCCTGGACTCTTCATCAACCAATACAGTTCCATCTTTTTTTTTTTCGGTAACAGGAAAAAAGAAGGCTTTACTTCAAAGTCACTAGAAGTCATTAAATGTGATTAACATTCAACAGGCACAACTACAGAAAAAAATAACGTTGCGTGGATTAAATGTATCATTAATTGTAGTTACTGTTGTTCATTAGAATAAATAAATATCAAGGAACTGGATGGAATATACGAGTAGACTTCACATTTTTCTGACGTGACAGGACGTTTTCTCAATATTAACACTGAGACCATTCTGGGATGCTAAATATGGCTTTACTTCACCTTCTCTAAATGTTCCACCTCAGGAAATGAACAGAGGAGACCAATAAGAGAATCCCGATTCTCAGACAGATCATGAGAGCTTCCCGAGAGCACTGTGAGATGTGAAGGCCATGAGACGTAAAGGGGCAAGCAGAACACCTACAGGACACAACCGGCTGTGGCTTCCGTCTCCTCCTTCCCTTCTCTCTCGGGAATAATCTCTGATTTAGACCTCACTTTGTAATTTCTGATATCCTGGGCCTGGTATCACAGTCTACAACCCCGCACATGAAGGTGTTAAAATACAACCACCCTGTGAGATTCTCTAGAGCAGCCTTTCCAACGTGGACGTTATTGCCAGGACTTTTGGAGTGAAAAAGCTTCTGACTTACTTCTCCTCCTTGTCTCTGCACGTGTCTGGTGTATAATAAACACTCAAGAAATACTTATTGACCAGATGCTGAATGAATGAATTGGATACATGAATGGGACGAAGTGACCAAAAGGCTCACACACATTTGAAAGCTTTTAAAAATCCAGGCACTCCTATGACCCCCAGGCATTGCAAAGCTACCCAGAGCACACTATGGACTCCTTAAAGGCTCACGGGACAGAATTTGGTCTCCACTTTGCAGATAAGATCACTTTGGTCGGGGTGGAGAGTAGTGGCAATAAAGGAAAGTGATTTACTCTGAGATATTCAAGGCTTGAGGCTAAACCCATGCAATAGCACCTCTCTTCTAGAAATTCTTCATGCTTCAAGAACTTTTCCATGTTCTCAATGGAAAACAAGAAAGAGGGATCAGAGCACATTCCGACAAATATTCAAGAAACGGATTCCCCCCGGGGGCCTTTTACTGAAGAGGCAGGCAGCGACTGCTGTCTCCAATTCTGTCTCCTGTGAATGGCTTTAAATTCTATCCAGAACTTTAGACACAGGAAACTTGAAAATGCTACTGTTGAAACTCAGGAACAAGATCTAGTTCTCAGTTCTAGGAGCTCAAGTTGTAAAGGAGATTGGTCAGTTACCCAAAAAGCGATTTCTATGCCTACATGCAGGTAAGCAAAGAGCAGGGGAGATCCATCAATGTGTGGCTAGAGATCTGTTATAAATGATTCCTTCTTCAAAGAAACCCAGTTCTTTTTCTCCTAAATAGTATTATCCACAATTCTCCTTTTCATTAGAACATTTATATACGATGAAGATCAGATGCAAATCTGAGGACAGTTATTTATCACTGATCAGAACATTAGCCTGATGCAGAGACGAGCCTCAAGAAACCGGCAGAGTGGCCAAAGCGCCAGCATCACTCTGCACAACCACCCTGACAGCATATTTCACGGTGTCCAGAGAATATTTTAACGTGTAATAATGTAGTCAGGTCCTGAAGCCATAACCTTGGCCCTGAGACTGTTCATGTAACCCAGGCTAAGTTTTTCTCACAAAGGAAAGCTCTCCTTTCCAGCTGCGGTTTTCCTTCAGTCGTGAGTAGCAGTAGATCAAAAATACCAGCTGGGCTGTATTGCAATTTCACTCTGATTTAGGGTTCTTTCTCTGAGCCTCAGCTCTAGGCATTCCACAGTAAGGGGGTACGTAGTGAGCTCAAACTTGTTAGCAAAGAGGCTTGACGAATTAATCAACCACTTTAAGTCTCCGTTTCCATAGATACAAATGCCATGGACGTAGTGGCCTGTAAAGGAAGGGAACAAGAAACAGTGAAAACAGGCTTGTTTTTGAGTCAGGGGTAGTGAGCTTGCAAAGTGGTAGGGTTACTGCCTAACTGCTGCGTGGCTAGCACTGTGTCAAGGGCTACAGGATTGTGATGAAACAGCGTTGTGCTGGCCCAGCCCACGAGGACGTTAAACTTTCTACGGGGAGAAAGAGGTACAAACATGCATTTGAAGAAAATGAGAGTTAAATAATACAAAGAAGTAACACACCAGGCATCACAAGGCCGTTCGTGGACCGTATCATGAACTTTGGATTTCATGGATGAGAAGCTCTAGAAGTGTAGAGATGGGAGAAGTCTTGATGGGCTGTATTGGTCAGGTCTCTTCTCTGAGCTCCAGCCTGGTCTAGCCAAGTGCCTGCTTTATCTCTCCTCTTAGGTGAGTAATAAACCTCATCCGTAGGTCAGGTCTCAAGTCCTTAATCCTCTCCAAGTCTTCCCCATCACAATCCACAGCAAGTCTATTCTTCAGTGCCCTGGGCACTCCTCCCCCTTTATTTCACACCCCACATCCAATCTGGTAGCAATCCTGTCAGCTCAACCTTCAAAATACTAACAGAATTTGACTACTTTTCACCACCTCCACTACCTGCATCCTAGTCCAAGCTGCCTCCATCTTCCTGTCTGAATTGTTACAATAACTGGTTTCCAGCGCCTCCATTTTTGCCTGTTAGTACATTCCCAGCACAACAGCCAGAGTGATTGTTTTAAATGTAAGCAGAAGATGTCTCTGCTGCTCAACACCCTCTAATGGCTTTTCATCTCACTTGCAGTAAAAGCCAAATTCCTACCAATGGCATTCAAGACTCCTCAGACTCTCCTGGACTCACCTCCCACCACTTACTCATTCAGTTATAACCTTTAATAACCCTTCCCAGCTCGGTGCTTTGTGACCACCCACAGGGGTGGGATAGGGAGAGTGGGAGGGAGGGAGACACAAGAGGGAAGAGATATGGGAACATATGTATATGTATAACTGATTTACTTTGTTATACAGCAGAAACTAACACACCATTGTAAAGCAATTATACTCCAATAAAGATGTTTAAAAAAACAAAACAAAAACCCTTCCACATTCACATCAGCCACACTGGCCCCCTTGCTGGTCCCAAGCACCCCCAGGCATCCATCCGTGTTTGCGCTTTCTCCCCTGTACCACGTCCTGCTACCAGACAGCCTCAAGGCTCCCTCTGGCGCCAGCCAGGGCTCGGCTTCAAGGTCAAGGTCATCTTCTCATATGAGGCTGTCTCTGACCTCCTTCCCTTCTTTCCTGATTCATTTTCCTTTTGACACTTATTACCAAACGTGTTTGTTTGTTTATTGTCCTTCTCCCCAGACTAGAATATAAGCTCCTGAAGAGCTAGAATTTGAGACCATTGTGTTCACTTCTGTGTCCCCAGCATCTGGAACAGTGCCTGGTAAATATTAGGTGTTAAATGAATAGTTGTTGAATAAAAGGATAGAGAAGGATGAGTGGAGAGTTCACAGGTGGGTAGAATTGGGAAGCATCAGGGGGATGGATGGGAAAGCATCAGGTGGGAAAATGCCTCTGGAAAATGTAGAGATGAGAATTTTCTGCTAGAATAGAGTTTGTTGGGGAACAGGTTAAAAACAAGGAAGTTGGTACTCTTTCCAGCATTTCTTTGCATATGGTAGAACTATTATGGTTGACTGACTTAAAATAGATGAAAGTTGGGCCTCTTTTATCCCATAAAGGGGTTGGGCCTTTTTATCCCTTTCTTATGAAAGGGCTCGAGAAGTTGTGTATTTTTTTAAATTTATTTTTGGCTGCGTTGGGCCTTCATTGCTGCACACGGGCTTTCCCTAGTTGTGGCGAGCAGGGGCTCCTCTTCGTTGTGGTGCGCAGGCTTCTCATTGCGGTGGCTTCTCTTGTTGTGGAGCACGGGTTCCAGGAGCACAGGCTTCAGTAGTTGTTGCACGCGGGCTTCAGTAGTTGTGGCTCGCGGGCTCTAGAGTTCAGGTTCAGTAGTTGCGGTGCACGGGCCTAGGTGCTCCGCAGCATGTGGGATCTTCCTGGACCAGGGCTCGAACCTGTGTCCCCTGCACTGGCAGGTGGATTCTTAACCACTGTGCCACCAGGGAAGTCCCTGAAGAACTTTTTTGAATAGAAGAATCAAATGATGAAATAGATTTTAGCAAGATTAATTTTGCAGAGCTTTGCAGGGTACATTAGGAACCAGTCAAGAGACTACAGTAATTGTGTAAACCAGAGAGCAAATCTGTTCAAAGTTAATGGTTGCCATGAGTGGGAAAAGAAGGCTATTAGAGGCAGAGCGCAGAAGGACTGACAGGACTTGGTGATTAACTCAATGTGGCTGGAAGGAAGTTCAGTAGACAGAGAAAATCACTGGAGAAAAAAGCCGGAGTTTAAGGAAGTTAAAGAATAACCGGGTAGTGGCTGGGAAGAACTCGGTAGACGGGCAGCACGCCCATGCTTAAGAAATGGCAGTGAACAGGAGAGAAGATTCCAGGCTGGATCAAGCAGAGGGTGCCTAGACAGCTTGCTCGTCAGGATAGAGGCAGTAAGTACACCTTTGCTTAGGAAAAGAAACAGCAGAGAGGGAGACACTGAGAATGCAAGAGAGCAATGGGATAATTGAGGGGGATCCACACACAACTGAGACCAGATGCTGACCTTGGTTGTGAGGATAGGTAACTTTTCCTCTTGAAACAGGAAGCAACAATGAGAGAATGGGTCCAAAATGTTCTAAGATGGCGGAAAGGGATGACATGACAAAGGAATTGATAAGGAGATTTTAATCAAATATCTTCAAAGTTCTTCCTAAAGTTGAACTGATCACCTTTTGAGAGTAGAAACTGTTTTTTTTGTTTTTGTTTTTTTTTGCAGTACGCGGGCCTCTCACTGCTGTGGCCTCTCCCATCGCGGAGCACAGGATCCAGACGCGCAGGCTCAGTGGCCATGGCTCACGGGCCCAGCCGCTCCGCGGCATGTGGGATCCTCCCGGACCGGGGCACGAACCCGTGTCCCCTGCATCGGCAGGCGGACTCTCAACCACTGCGCCACCAGGGAAGCCCAGAAAGGCTGTTTTAACATAAGATTGGGAGCTTAGAGGTGGGCAGAAAAGCTCAAAAGGTGTACCCCGGGAAGAGTACCAGGACAATAATGACGTAAATAAAAGAATAAGTAGGCAGCCAGAGGGTCTAACTGAAGGTAGACAGTGGGTGAATTTAGGGCAGTTCTGTGACATTCTTCAACAATGTCCTGCTTCAGGAACCACAAATGGCAAAAAGCAGATGACAGGAATGATAACGTGCAGGAATCAGCCTTGTAGGATCAAACAGCAAGGGAACCTAAAATGCTAGCAAGAACAGCACACAACAGCTGACACAGTACACAGGCTGGACGAGGGGTCCTCAGAAAGAAACTGGTAGAAGGAGGAAAGTCGAACCTCTGGAAATTCCAATTTTAAAAAAGCAAACACATTTAAAACAACAACAACATATTTGAGATGTGGGGATACAGCAATGAACAAATCGGTCAAAAATCCCAGCCCCGTTGGAGCTCCTATTCTGTTCTGGGGAGAAAGGCAGTAAAATATATACTATGTAAGTTGGTGAAGGAAACTAGTAGGGTGACAAACAGGTAGTAATCAGAGATGGGAGCTCCAAGTTAAAGACCATAGGTCTAGAATGGTACTCTGTGATTTGAAATGCTAAGAGAGTTTGTAAAGTGGGTACACTCACAGGTTTGGAACAAATCCTATTACTCACAGCCAAGGGGAGAAGGTCCAGATTGTATTACTGACTTGCTGGTTTAGCAAAATGTTCTATTTCCTCTGGACTATGTCTTTTTCTTTTCCCTGTATAGTGGTCTGGGGACAAACATTTTTTATGCTATGAACGCTGTAAGGCTTTCAGATGGCATAACAGATACTAAGAGAAGAAAAAAACGAGACATTTGTTTGAGAGGGGCGTGGGCTACCCAAACATCGTACCCTGTGTAGGTTCCTGGCTAGGGGCTATCTTCATGGCCCCTACCTGTCATGTGATCAGTAAAGGTCCCTATAAAAATGCAAACCTGACTTGTCTACACCTTCTCTACTGAGGTAGGTCCTGGATACAGGTGCTGACAAGGAGACTGAAGGTAAAGCTCTCCTTGGGGGGGTTGCGTGTGTGGCTGAAACACAGTGGACAGGAGCTTTGGGGGGGGGGCTAGAGCTGTAATGTAATCACATCACATGGGTCCTTGCCGTGGATGTTGGAGTCCTCAAGTGTCACAGCTGGAGAAGAGGTGGAGAAGCAGATCAGAGGATGACCAGATCAGAGGATGGTTCTAAAGGGAAGGTGATAGGGGTTATAGAAGGAAGTGGAGAAGGCAGCCTATCCCAAATATTGGGACCCTGACTGATGGATATGGTCCACTTTCTAAGGAGATCAAAGAGCAAAGTACCCTCCTCTCCATCCCCCTCCCCCCACTAGGAGGGCAGGCCACGATGACAATGCAGGCAGGTGGCAATGAGCTGTCCTCTGGGGAACATGTGGGCTGACTGAGGTAAAGATGTGACTATGCTTAAGAATAGAGTGTGCAGTGACACGAGGCTGCTGTCATCCATAATGGAAGAGGACCCCCGAGAGACAGACACCGGAAAGAGGGTGAGTGTAATGGAGAGATGTAGAGAAGCAGCAGTTTGGATGTTCTCATCTGAAATGTTAGGTGTAGATAAGATGGGCTGAGGATAGAGCCATAGACTGAGTGGAAGAGGAGAGGAGGCCAAACTTCGTTACCACAGGGAGAACGGGGCAAACCTTCCTATTCACTCACTCATCCGTTCGCTCAATCACTTATTCACTGTATATATATTTATTGCCTGTTCTTTTGGGCTGAATTGTATTTCCCCCAGATTCATATGTTGAAGTCCTAACCTTCCAGCACCTCAGACTGTAACTGTGTTAGATGTAGGGCCTTTAAAGAAGTAATTAAGTTAAAATGAGGTCATGTGAATGAGCCCTAATCCAATATGACTGGTGTCCTTATAAGAAGAGATTAGGACACAGACACACACAGAGGGTAGGTCATGTGAGCACACAGGGAGAAGACGGTCATCTACAAGTCAAAGAGAGAGGCCTCAGAAGAAACCAAACCTGCTGACACATTGATCTCGGACTTCCAGCCTCCAGGACCGCGAGGAAACAAATTTCTGTGGTTGAAAACACTCAAGTCTATGGTACTTTGTTATGTTAGTCCTAGTCAACAAATACACATGCCCACCATGTACCAGGCAAGAGTTCGAATATACACCAGGACTGATGAAAAGCCTTCTTTACAAGGTTCTGTAGAAATGAAAACTACTTGTTTTCTAGTTCTTATCCACTTGGAGGGGAAACCTCTCTTGTTGCTGTCACCTGCCATCATGCCAGAGCTGCAGCAAACACCTCCAAGCCACCTGGAAACCTGTCTGTAGGGGGAGCAGAGGCAGACACGAGGGATGGGAGTCAGTGGTAAGAACATGACGTCACTTCTCTTCCTGACCACTGTCTCCTCGTAACCGCTGCACGCCCAAAGGAGCAGAAAGAGGAATGAATAATAAGGAAAAGGCAGAAACTTGCAAGAAGAAAGCACCGTTACAATTTGAACCCACCTCTACATCTCCCTAGGAAATTATAAGCTGGAGAATGTCTTTACGACACTTAGATTTACTTTTCAAGGACTGTGTCTTGAAGCCTCTTGCTACTCTGTTTAATAATTCACAGATTGGTCTAAATGAACCAGCAGGGCTCTCTGTGAGAACCCCTGTATTCCACAACCTTCATGCCAATACCAACAAGCAGTGTGGCCTCACAGTTTCAAATGAATGCCTCACCGTGGCAGCCTCCGTGTTTATCTTCCATGTCAAACCACTTTACAGCTCTGAGGTTCCCGGCCCACGATGCGTTTGGCATGGAGCCAGGAACACCTGCAATGTTGATAAAGAAGAAAAGCAGAAATGAGAACCAAGAAAGAAAGGTGTCAATTTCATCAGTTAAGCTTCCAAGTCATGTTTATTTTCTCCCAGTATATTCTCTTTCGTTTCAGATTTTTCATCATTGGTACAAAACCCCACAGGCTTATGGTGCGAATAGTTGGTAGTTATGGATCTAGACTTGCCACCAGTAAAAACAATCCATTGGTTTTTTTCATAATTTGTGCCCAAGCCTGCAAGAAATGCCATTGCATGAAAACATAATGCAGATGAAGAAGCTGGAGATTTTTGGTCTCAATGCCTTTTAACTAAATTTACTTTTTAAGGGACTTCCCTGGTGGTTCAGTGGTTAAGAATCCACCTGCCAATGCAGGAGACACGGGTTTGAGACCTGGCCCGGGAAGATCCCACATTCCACAGAGCAACTAAGCTCGTGCGCCACAACTACTGAGCCCCCATGCCACAACTACTGAAGCATGTACACCTAGAACCCGTGCTCCGCAAGAGAAGCCACCGCAATGAGAAGCCCGCGCACGGCAACGAAGAGTAGCCCCTGCTTGCCACAACTAGAGAAAGCCGGCGTGCAGCAAAGAAGACCCAATGCAGCCAAAAAAAAAAAATAATAATAATAATAAATATTATTTTTTAAAAATAAATTTACTTTAAAAAATTTTATTGGAGTATAGTTGATTTACAATGTTGTGTTAGTTTCAAGTGTACAGCAAAGTGAATCAGATATGTATTTCCATTCTTTTTCAGATTCTTTTCCCATATAGGTTATTACAGAATATTGAGTAGAATTCCCTGTGATATACAGTAGCTCCTTATTAGTTATCTATTTAATATATAGTAGTGTGTGTATGTTAATCCCAGTCTCCTAATTTATCACTTCCCCCCATGTTTCCCCTTTGGTAACCATAAGTTTAATTTTGAGATCTGTGAGTCTGTTTGTTTTGTAAATAAGTTCATTTGTATCATTTTTAAAATTAGATTCCACATATAAGTGATATCATATGATATCTGTATTTCTCTGCCTGACTTACTTCACTTAGTATGATAATCTCTAACTCCACTCATGTTGCTGGAAATGGCATTATTTCATTCTTTTTTATGGCTAAGTAATATTCCATTGTATATATTTACCAAGCAAGTCTTCTTTCTCCATTCCTCTGTCAATGAACATTTAGGTTGCTTCCATGTCTTGGCTATTGTAAATAGTGCTATTATCAAAAAATATTAGGACTTCCCAGATAACATTTATCTTAAAGTGAAAGCTCAGAAAACAGGCCACTTGATGTCTTTAGTGCTAATAAGTGAGAGAGATTCCAGGGTCGCTCCTATATGGAGTTTGCAATATTAGACATATGGAACTCAAGCAATCTTTTAACACAATATCTTTTTTATATGCTGAAGTTCTTGTTGAGCATTTGGTGTTGCCAACCACTGTGCTGGGCAGTAAGGGATAGTGTAAGTGACAGACACAATTCCTGATCATCCAGTAAAGATGATGAGCCCCCAGGCAATGGTTTTTTTTTTTTTTTGGTTGTGTTGGGCCTTCGTTGCTGTGCACGGGCTTTCTCTAGTTGCAGCGAGCAGGAGCTACTCTTCACTGCGGTGTGCAGGCTTCTCATTGCAGTGGCTTCTCTTGTTGCGGAACACAGGCTCTAGGCACGCGGGCTCAGCAGTTGCAGCACGTGGGCTCAGTAGCTGTGGCTCGCGGGCTCTAGAGCACAGGCTCAGTAGTTGTGGCGCACAGGCTTAGTTGCTGTGCGACATGTGGGATCTTCCCGGACCAGGGCGCGAACCCGTGTCCCCTGCATTGCCAGGTGGATTCTCAACCACTGCGCCACCAGGCAAGCCCAAGCAATGGGTTTTGAGCTTTGAGTTTTTCCTAGACTGGTGTGCACTGATCTACCCATCTTCTCTATTTCTTTCAGTTGTTCTTTTGACCAAAAGTTGCTGACCAATACCTGCTGATGCATTACCAATCAATATTTAACTCAACTTTGAACTGTAAAAGGCCTTTAAAAGGGAGAGGAGGGCATTAGGCTGCCATTCTGCTAAACCAGGGCTTTTCCACGTTGGCACTATTGACAATGTAAGCTGGACAACTCCCTGTTGTAGAATCTTCCTTTGCACTGTGTGATGTTTAGCAGCATCTCTGGACTCCACCCACCTGATGCCAGTAATACATATCCCCCCAGTTGTGACAATCAAAAATATCTTCAGATATTGCCGAATGTCCCCTGGTGGTGCAAAATTTCCCAATTTGAGAAACACTGTGCTATCTCCAATAACCTTCTCCATTTCAATAAATTTTGGATGGGTCACAGAGATTGAAGGGTCCATTTAATCACATACAGTAGGACTTCCCTGGTGGCGCAGTGGTTAAGGATCCGCCTGCCAGTGCAGGGGACAAAGGTTCGAGCCCTGGTCCAGGAAGATGCCACATGCCACAGAGCAACTAAGCCCGTGTGCCACAACTACTGAGCCTGCGCTCTGGAGCCCACGAGCCACAACTACTGAACTGAAGCCCGTGCACCTAGAGCTCATGCTCTGCAACAAGAGAAGCCACCGCAATGAGAAGCCCGCACACCGCAACGAAGAGAAGCCCCAGCTCGCTGCGGGAAAAAAGCCCAGGCACAGCAATGAAGACCCAACGCAGCCAAAAAAAAAAAAAATTTGTTAAGAACAAAGGTATGGATGCCAAGGGGGAAAGGGGTGGCTTGGGAGGAATTGGGAGACTGGGATTGACACACATACATTGTTGTTACTATGTTGGGAGGAATTGGGAGACTGGGATTGACACACATACATTGTTGTTATTATGTATAAAATGGACCACTGATGGGAACATGCTGTATAGCACAGGGAACTCACCGAGTGCACTGTGGTAACCTAAATGGAAAGGAAGTCCAAAAGGGAGGGGATATCTGTATGCGTATGGCTGATACATTCTGTTGTGCGGTGGAGGCTGACACAACATGGTAAAGCAACCATACTCCAATAAAACTTAGTTATAAATTTTTTTTTCCTCTTTAAAAACACTCATGAAAACGTGCATTTTCAGACAGAAAAAAAGCCCTGTTCTTTTGCCCTCATGTCACATAATAATATACGAGGATTTAAATCAAGTATCGTACTAAGGTCTCCCAGCTAAAATTAAATTTTGCACAGCCTTTTCTGAAAATGGTATGAGTCATCACCCCCAAGGGCTCTCTATCAGGCAGGATTCTTTTCTTGCTGCCAAACTTGAAAAGTTTGTTTATAAATGTGGAGTACTCAAGAAAAACACTCTTTATTAAGCAATATTTCTTCCTATTGTTTTAGTTTGCATTTAATACTTTAAAAGTTACTTTACTGCTTGCCTATCCAAAAAGAAGCTTCTTTATTTTGTTCTTAGGACACATTTTTAAAGAATTTAGAATAAAACTCGCCTTGGTTAAGTTAGGGGGTGGGGAGAGGGCAGTTTGGAAAGCAAAGAGATAATCTGGTATATTGACTCATGTCAGCAAGATTAGCTGATGTGATTTTTGTGTCTGTTTTGATTAAATAACTATAGCAGAAAAGTATGAATAAAACATTGCCATGACAAAAGGTCCCTTAACCTCTTCTAAAGGATTGCATTTTTAAAAGGACAAAATATTTTTCTTCCCTTTCATTCTCATTAATATTGATCATCACAAACTCTTATTCTGAAACACATTCCATTATTCTAGAGATAAGACCATGACATTTATAATTAATGACTGTTGTCTTTAAAATAAACACATAGGGAGTTCCCCAGTGGTCCAGTGGTTAGGACTCTTGTGCTTCTGCTGCTGAGGGCCCAGGTTCAATCCCTGGTCCGGGAACTAAGATCCCACAAGCTGCATGGCGTGGCCAAGAAAAAAAACAAACAAAAAAACCCCCCACGCATAACACCTATTAACCTTCTGCTAATAAAATTACAAACCTCAACTTCTATACTTTCTATTTGATGATAAATCTCAAACATGTTTGTTTAAATACTATTCATGTTGTGCTTTAAAAATTACATTTGTAAGAGCAGAAGTAGGGAGAGGGACAAACACAGACAATGTTGAATTCTACTTTGGTTTTTTGTGTTGTTGCTTTTTGTTTTTTTTGCAAAGAGCCCGTGAGGCACAGCCATATCCGGCAGGAATGGGAATAGACCCTTGCTTCTGAAATGTGGTTCTTGGACTGAGAGCTTCAATATCACCTGGAAGTTTGTTAGAAATGTAGCATCTCGGGCCCCGCCCAGACCTCCTGCACCAGAATCAGCATCTTCACAAGGTCCCCAGAAGATTCCTGTGCACAATGAAGCCTGGGCTACAGTCGACACTGCCAAGGACTCAGCTTCATTTCCTCCTTTCCTGGAAGTCCTCCCCTCAGCCTTCATCAAGTTTCCAGGTAGCTTCTCATCCTCCTATTCTCACTCAAATTCTGCTCTTATGAAGGAAGCTGGTACTTACATCCTAGTGCCCTCTGCTAAGAATACAGCTGACCCCTGAACAACACGGGTTTGAACTGCGAGGGTCCATTCACGTGCGGATTTTCTTCAGTAGTAAATACTACAGTCTTCTGCAATAGGAGGTTGGTTGAATCCATGGATGCAGAACCTTGGATTCAGAGTAACCTTGGATACAGGGGAACCTCAGATACAGAGGACACTCAGACACACAGGAAACTTGGATACAGAGGGCCAGCTATAAGTCATATTCGGATTTTCGGGAGTCTGCCCCCCGACCTCTGCATTGTTCAAGGGTCAACTGTTATGCATTTGAACCTCGAGATCACCTCCTTGAAGACAATCAGCCCACCTGTTGCTGGGAAAAGCTGAGTTGAGTGGAGGGCCAGTTGTCACAGTGCCTTTGACTCCACAGCATTTGGCCCAGCATTCGGAGATACTGATCGACCTTAAAGGAATGGACGAGTGTGGCGCACAAGGGATGTGCCACCACCTTAGGCTTTGGTGCTGATGGTGAGGACCGCTTAGCTGTGTGTGGACCAGACAGGCCTGGTTACCACCTTGGCTTCCCAGTAGGCCACCATACTTGAAGGTATAATAACGTCCTACTTCTCAGTATTGAAAAATATTTCTTTACCCTCTTAGCAAGGGCCATCCCATTTCAGTTTGCCCTACAGCAACTGCCTAGGTGGCCACCAATCATCAATTCTCCACATCTGTCCTGCCTTGCACAACTAGTTTAGGGAGAGATCAAACACTCAGCAAGACTCTGGTGACAACTCTATTCGAATACTTCGTAGGTATCCCTTGCTTATTATTTTGAGCAGATAATGGCAAGTGAAAGATTGAACCGCCTGAATATACAGTGTGACCACTATTCAGTAAGCAGTTCAATCTGTCTTAGGTTAAAACATACATGGAAACCCCAAAGCTACTGATCCCATTACTTGTGCCAACGTCCAGTTGCTCCTTTCACTCCCGTAAAAACATCTACTATGGGGCTTCCCTGGTGGCACAGTGGTTAAGAATCCACCTGTCAACACAGGGGACAAGGGTTCGAGCCCTGGTCTGGGAAGATCCCACATGCCGCGGAGCAACTAAGCCCGTGTGCCACAACTACTGAGCCTGTGTGCCACAACTACTGAGCCTGCTCTCTAGACCCCGTGCTCCACAACAAGGGAAGCCACCGCAATGAGAAGCCCGAGCACCGCAACGAAGAGTAGCCCCTGCTCGCCACAACTAGAGAAAGCCCGCGCGCAGCAACGAAGACCCAATGCAGCCAAAAAAAACCAAAAACAAAAACCTACTGAAATGATCCACTAATGGGATATACTACTATATCCCACGATACATATTATATATATACTATATATTTTTAAAATACTGGACTAGGTGATTGTGTTATTATTGTTGCTCTTATAATTATGATTGTTTGTCAGGAGGGTAGTTATGGGGTATGTGGGTAGACGTCTACCTCAAACCACAAGTATCCTAGGAAGCATCTATTTTGCCTTATTTTTAGGACGGGGCAAAAAGGACACTAATCGTATCAGAGAAAACATTTTAAACTATAAAATCCAATTCTCTCATTTGCTCTTCAGAGACTTATTTAAACAAAAGATTTGAGATAGTGTTTACAGAGTAAGCAGGAATGTTTTCTTGGGGCTTAGCCTTTACTGGACAAATAACTGCATTTGTTGAATAAACGAATGTGTTTCTTTGAAACGCAAGTTTTATTTGTACTGACTTGAGTTTCTCCTTATTGTTCTTACACAGCGTGGTCCCCATTTGGGATACATATATGTGGTAACAAATCCCAGCACCTGCTTATTATTTAAGCTCAGATGCATACTTCTTAGCTTGTTAAATAAGCAAGAATTTTGGTTTTAAATGTCAAAAGTCAACGCTGGTGTCAGTGTATTGAAAGAGGTTTTCTCACAACTTCATGGTGGTGCAGGAAATGGGCAAAACTCTGGAAAATCAATTTAGAAAAGTAGGAGAAGCCACTATAATCACCAATTCCCTCTGGCCCTTTAAGCCACTAGTTTCACAATAAGCTAAGGAAATAACTTTTTCAATGTGAAAATCTGTACATGAAGGTGTTCATTATGGTATTATTTATGCATAAAGACTACCAGCAGAGGCTCTGAAGTCAGATAGTTGACATGTATGGAAAAGCATTTCTTCTACCCTCTTAGCAAGGGCCAACCCTTTTCAGTTTGCCCTACAGCAATTGCCTGGGTAGCCAACAGTCATCCGTTCTCCACATCTGTCCTGTCTGGTACAGCTGGCATAGGGAGGAGATAAAACACTCAAGACGGGAACACTCAACAAATCCCAGTGTGTGACCTAACAGTTACGGTAATCTCTTTAAGACATCATGTATCAATACTAATCTTCAAAACCTCACAGGGTGGGAAGGGTAAGCTGGGATGAAGTGAGAGAGTGGCATGGACCTATATACACTACCAACTGTAAAATAGGTAGCTAGCGGGAAGCAGCCGCATAGCACAGGGAGATCAGCTCCGTGCTTTGTGACCACCTAGAGGGATGGGATAGGGAGGGTGGGAGGGAGACGCAAGAGGGAGGGGATATGGGGATATATGTATGCATATAGCTGATTCACTTTGTTATACAGCAGAAACTCACACACCATTGTAAAGCAATTACACTCTAATAAAGATGTTAAAAGAAACCTCACAGGGTTTTGTTAGTGTTAAATAAGATAACGTATGTGCTGTGTTTAGCGTAGTGCCTGGCAGACTTAACTAAATAAATGGTTGAAAGTATAATCGTTCTATTAAAATCACGGGGTGGGGGGCAGGGGGGTACGGAGTAGCTGTGGAAGAGACTACTTTTTTACTATAACCTAAAGCAAGTTTCTCAGCCTCGGTACTACTGGCATTTAGACTGGATAATTGTTTGCCGTGGAGACTGTCCTGTGCACTGTATTGAGTTGTCCAAAAAGTTCGTTCGGGTTTTTCCGTAACATCTTTACCAACCCAACAGGATGTTTAAGCAGCATCCCTGGCCTTTACCCACGAGATGCCAGTGGCATCTACACCTGCCCCCCACCCTGAACCCCCAGTTGTGACAACCAAAAATGTTTCCAGATATTGCCAAATATCCTCTGGGGAGCAAAACTGCCCCTGGTTTGAGGTGATTTTTAGAAATAAAAAGGTACATTTGTTTCCGCTTACCAATGGTTCATTAACCACTTAGGATTTTTAACACATGAAACTTACAAAAAGTGATCCTCTTTCGTTTCCTGTGGATGTTTTTTTAGAATTCTGTAGTCCCTGAGATTGTGACCTCTTAGTGTTCACCTCTGATAATTGCCAACAAATTAACTATGGTTGTAAAAGGAAAAAATGAAATGAGGAAGAGAAACGTAGCATTTTACACTGGAAGGGATTTTAGAAATTTTCATGTTTTAGTATTTTAATATGGTCCCTTCATTGCCAAGTTGTGCAAACCAGAGCCTAGAACATTTAAGTGAATTGCCCAGGAGTGTGAACATGCTAAATTACTCATCGATTTTGTTTCAAGATAATTTATTCACTCATTCAAACAGTTTCCTTGAGGGCCTCCTGTGTTCCACAGGAGATGCTGGGGGTAAAGCCACAAATTAGATGCTCTGGGAGCTTTCGGCCCAGAGTACCCAGAAGGGTTTATGTTTATTGGTATTGATTTACTGATACTGATATTTTGGGCTAGCATATCCAGAAAGGTTTATATGTATTGATATTTTAATTTTTTTACTTTTATTGATGTATAGTTGATTTACAGTGCTATATTAGTTTCAGGTGCATAGCACAGTGATTCAGTTATATCCTCCACCTTTGTGATGAATCCCAAGACTCACGTTCATCCCTTCCAGCTAGAACTGTTGAAATTTTGTGCAGTACGGGAGCCCCCAGCCGATTCCAATCTATATCGGCAGCTCTGCAAGTCTTACCTGGCTTTAAAAAACAAAAAAAAACAATTATAAAGCTATTTAAAAGGAATTTTTGGGCTTCCCTGGTGGCGCAGTGGTTGTGAGTCCGCCTGCCGACGCAGGGGACGCGGGTTCGTGCCCCAGTTGGGGTAGATCCCACATGCCGCAGAGCGGCTGGGCCCGTGAGCCATGGCCGCTGAGCCTGCGTGTCCGGAGCCTGTGCTCCGCAACGGGAGAGGCCACAACAGTGAGAGCCCCGCGTACTGCAAAAAAAAAAAAAGGAATTTTTTTTTTAACTTCGATCAATAGTGGTGAAGCACAGAAGTTCAATTCTTGTGCCCCCATCCAGAATGAATCAGAAACTCTGGGGATAGGACACAGCAGATTTTATTTCTAGAAGACCTTCATTTTAACAAGGCTTTGGAAAAGCCTCCATCAAAAGGTAGATGGGTAGGGACTTCCCTGGTGGCACAGTGGTTAAGAATCTGCCTGCCAATGCAGGGGACACCAGGGTTCGAGCCCTGGTCCAGGAAGATCCCACATGCTGGGGAGCAACTAAACCCGTGCACCACAACTACTGAGCCTGCACTCTAGAGCCCGTGAGCCACAACTACTGAGCTCACGTGCCACAACTACTGAAGCCCATGGGCCTAGAGCCCATGCTCCACAACAAGAGAAGCCACCACAATGAGAAGCCCGCGCACCACAACGAAGAGTAGCCCCTGCGTGCTGCAACCAGAGAAAGTCGGTGCACAGCAACGAAGACCCAACGCAGCCAAAAATAAATAAATAAAATTTAAAAAAAAGAAAACCAAAAAAGTAGATAAAAAAGTGGATGGGTAGGGACTTCTCCAGTGGTCCAGTGGTTAAGACTCCGTGCTCCCAATGCAGGGGGCCCGGGTTTGATCCCTGGTCAGGGAACTAGATCCTGCATGCTGCAACTAAGACCCGCGCAGCCAAATACATAAATATTAAAAAAAAAAAAAAAGTAGACGGGTAGAATTTGAGACGGATCTTGAATGACGGGGAGAGTGTGATGAGCTCAAAGTATTGCCTAGGAAGCAACCCCCCAGTCATTGTTTGGAGGTAAAAATGGCTTGAGGATCTGAGAAGAGCGCAGAACTCCACCCCTCCCGTGGCTGCCCTACAATTATATTAACAGAGAATGAAAAGTATTTTAAAAAATCAAACTTTAAGAACGATTTCTCTTCTACAAAGTATTGCTTCCAGGGGCGCAGAGCAAGTTCCTGAACTCTAGCTCTTTGAGAATAAACTTGGATAAATGATTTGTCTTTCAGCATCTTCTCTCTGTACTTTGTTTTGAAGAGTTTGGTCTGTGTGGGTACACGTTGTACTTTTTAATATGCCAAAGCGAAATAAGTCTCCTTTCATCTGATTTGCTTGTCTTTAGTGCAAAATTATGCGAATTCAACGTAGAAAAGAAAGAAATACTGAAATGAAGAGCAACTGGGTTCATTTATATGCACTATTCTGTGTCATTATTTCTCTAGTACTGTTCAAGGAGCCCTGATCATTCTTTTTTTCTTTGTAACTTTCCTCAAGTTATTCTGTTTTCTTGAGACTGTGAAGTTTTGTGAGTCAAGCATGAGACAATAGCAAATTCATGATGATGATGTCTCATGAAAGTTTGAGATTGAGTGGCCACATTTAAAGGAGTGGGTCTTTTATTTCAAGGTTCATGAAAGCACCTGGAAGAAAAAACTCACATGGTAAGCGTCTGCCCACTGTTGGTTGGCAAACCATTCACTCCGAGGTGGTAGGAGTGTCTGATGGGGGAGCTGCGTCAGGCAGGGCTGACTTCTGGCATGAACAGGAGGGAAGTACTCTCCTGTTAAACTTTTATCAGACATTCCAGAAATACCATAATGTCTTTGATAGATCTATCCTCAGACAAGCAGCCAGATAACTAGCAAATACTCTGGACATGGTTGAGCAAAAGGGGAAGGAAAGGAGGAAGAAGAGGAAGAAAGGAAGAAAGAATTTGAAGTCATGTTTTCAAACTTCAGAATATATCAAAGCTTTCTGGAGTGCTTAAAATAAAGACTGTTGGGTTCTAGTCTCAGAGTTTCTTTTTTCTTTGTTTCTAAATTGAGGTACAATCGCCATATAACATTATATTAGTTTCAGGTGTACAATATAATGATTTGATACTTGTATGTATTGCAAAATGATCACCACCATAAGTCCAGTTAGCAACGAACTTGTTTTTAGTTGAGTCCCAACTGTTTTCCAATCTACCGGCCGTTCTTCAAGCCTCACCTGGCTTTTCATGGTACCATTTTCCTTTGTGGGCGCTGCCCTAGTTCAGCTGCTTGACATTGTCGCTCACCAAGACTATTTCAATTGCCTACAAACCAGTCTCTCTGCCTCCAGTCTGCCCGATTTGTTGGCAATACCAGCAAATGGCTTTTTCTATAATTAGCGTTGACCCTATTGCCTTCCTATTTGGGGGATGCGGGATCACTTTGAACCGTTTGCCCTGTGTCTGCTTCTTCAAGCCACTTTGAGATGCCTATCCACCACTCACTCACCGTCCGACAAACGAAAGCAAATTCAGACTTACCATCCCAAACCCCTTCTGCTGGTGTCCATTCCACCTCTTCCTAGAATTCCGACTCCCCACTCCACTTCTCATTTTACATTGCTGCTTCTGCTTTCCGGGACCCAGTTTAAAGTTATCTCTTCCCTCAAAAACTTGTGTATAAACTGCCACTTTCTTCTTTTGCTTCAGACTGTCACTAACCAATTCCCCAGCTAGCCCCTCAGAACCATGAACCTGGCTGGGTCCAGCAGTTCACTGCTCTAGGTCACATTCACGCCAGGGAGATACCAAAATGCTGACCATGGCACAAAAGGATTTTTGCAAATATGTCCCCAGACTACACATGGCAGATGGGCAGAAACCACATCTGATTGGTAGGCCTGTTTGCTTTGACCCCCCTAGAAGGGGGGTAGAACAGTGGAAAAAAAAAAAAAAGATTTCCCATGAAAGTCTGGACTGTCAGAGTCCCTTGCCCACAATTCACAACTTTATCCAGCCTGGAGCTCTCCTGCTGCCCTGCTGCCCACCTTGTTTCACTGGCTCACGTTGTCTCCCTGGCCCTGTCACGTGTAGTCTGAAACCCTGGGTTTCCACACCTCACCTCTCAATACTGCCCACGTCATCCTTCATCACTATCCACGCACCCAGCTGTCCTGCCATCCTTTTGGGAATTCCCAAATCGGTCTTCCACTTTCACGTAGTTCTTTATACCCTGACTTATGCAAATATCTAAGAAAACAAACTCAAAGTAAGTCATGGGGCTGTAATGCACCGCATGGTGACTGTAGTTATTACTACTGTACTGCATATCTGGAAGTTGCTAGGAGAGAATCTTAAAAGTTCTCATCATAAGGAAAGAAAAATGTGTAACTATGGTGGTGGTGACAGATATTAACTAGACTTATTGTGATCATTTCACAGTATGTACAAATATCTTATTATGTTGTACACCTGAAACTAACGTTGTATGTCAATTATGTCTCAGTTTTTAAAACAAAGAAAAAAGAAAACAAGCTCATACTTGTTAGAAACTAAAGTTAGTAAAGTTTAAATCCTAAAATAGCCTCTTCTCCTAAAAAAATAATTTTTTAATAGACTTCTTTTTTTTTTTTAGAGGAGCTTTAGGTTCACAGCAAAACTGAGTGGAAGGTACATAGATTTCCTATATATTCCCTGACCCTCTCCTCATTTTATATGTAGCACACTGGCAAAGATTTAGAAAATGTTAATACCCAGTGGTGGAGACGGTGTAGGGAAATAGGGGTTTCAGAACTGCCAGGGGGAGTACAAATTGGACCAATTTTTGGAAAAGCAGTATGACACTTTGTACCAAAATGCTTAAAAAACGTGCATACCCTTTGACAATTGAATATACTGAAATTTGTCTTAAGGAAGTTCTTTGTAAATTCTTATTTGTGAAGCAATGTAATATAGTAATTAAAAGGAGAGACTCTGAAACTATATCGCCTGGGTTCAAGTGCCTGCTTGGCCAATTAGTAACTGTGGGACCACTGACAGGTTACCTAACTTCTCTGTTCCTGGGTTTCCCTAACTGTAAACAAGGATCAAAACAGTCCGTACACCTCATGAAGTTGTCGCGAAGTGTGTAATATACCATGGTTGAGAATCCCTGCTTTTCAAAGACTATTTCATTGAGCATCCCTTTATAGGGATAATACTTTTCAGCTTCTAAAACACCAAACATTATGCCTTGGTAAGGAGAGATTTTATTTTTCACCCAATAAAGCAACTTTATTTGTAAGTTTTGGAGATTTCAAAAATACAGAAAAGTTCAGAGAAGAGACCAATTTTTTTTTTCCCATTCCCCCAAATTAGATAGTGTTAAGCATCCCGGCGCATTTACCTTATGAATCTTTACTTTTTTTTTCTTAAAAATATTATTCTATAATTTGTGAAAAATCGAACACTTCATTCGAATGGATTCAAATGACTCATAAAAGTACAAAGAACAAAAATGAAAGTTTTAAAAAAAAACCCAAAACACTACAAAATCTTACATTTACAAGTAACCATCATTAAGAAAACATCATTTCATAAAGCATTTTTTGTACAGATAACTTCCATGTCACCTTAAGACTATGACATAGCTGTTAACTAGTTGACTAAACTATATCAAATATAGATTGCAAATAACCTTTTACAACTGGCCTTTACCATTAAGATGTATGGGTTGAGTTTCCTTAAATGAGTTTGGGCATACCTTATGTACATGTTTACCACTTTTATAGGTTTATCAGTCCAAAAACCCGTTTCCTTAGGACCTAAGCTTTTGTTATTTGCATCATATGAACATCAAGTAATAAGTTTTCTCTGTGATCTATTTGTTTAGATGTGTTTGTTCATAGCTTGAATTAGGTATATGCATTTCAAGTGGCATTTCCTAGATTTTATGTGACTGTTTCAAATAGAAGTATCTACAGTATTGATTGCCCTTCTCACTACATTACGCAAAGCAATTTCATGGCCAGTTCGTTCCTTATAGGAATCAATAGAACACAGCATGCCCTGTACTGCTGTGTTTCCCGCCTGGGCAAAAGGTCCTTAATGAATCCATTAGACAAATTTTCATCTTGCCCTGCATGCAGTGCCTTCCCTTCCTCACCTTCAAAACAAGGTGCCAGGTTACACCCAGTTGGATGTAAATCAAGAATTCACTCCCAAGTTATAAAACATTCCTTCCAATTCCATGTTAAAGCAGCCAAATAAAAATCACCATTGCTTAGGACTCTTGTCTAATTTTAACCCCTGTTGACAACCCAAGACAGGTCCAAAGGATTTGAAGGTCAGTGGTAAATTCCACTTGCTGCTGCATGCACTGGGGTATATATATATAGGTTGCTAATTCTGGGGAATAAGTGCCTATCTATAACAAGCCTAATCTTTTATACAGAGCAGCAGAAGCACTTCTGTTTATACTCTTCTGCAAATGTGAGAAACATCTTTTAGAAAAAAAAACTTTAAAAAGAGAAGAAACATGGGAGGAAGTGTCCTACGATGTGCCTGATGTATGTGGGTCTCCTACCCCACCCCTACCCCTCACCCCCGACCCCATGGAGTTTCCAGCAGTTTTTAGAAACACAGGAAGTCACACTACAGCCCAAGCATTTCTTCTCGAAGCATCTATTTAACCTGAACATTGGGATGAAAAGCACTAGGCTACAGTTAGAAGCCCTAGGACGACACAAAAGCAGCAGACCTGGTTGAGAGGGTCAAGATGATTGTCACTTCTGGAAGGGAGCAGAGGGGGGTTCCTGGAGTACTTGTAGTAACGTGGGGTTTTGTTCTGGTTACTCAGGGGAGGATCCGTTTGAAAATTCAGTGATTTCGATTCTGATATGTGCGGTTTTCTGTATGTATGATATTGTATTTCAATGAAACGTTTAAGAAAGTTATAGAGTAGGTGGGAATGTGATATTTACATAAATTAACATCACGATGTTCCCATTATTTATTCTGAATCACAGATACTGTCAAATCAAAGGTAACAAAAGCATACGAAATTCAAGCTTCATAATGATATAACTAGTATTTACTTTTTTTTTTTTTTTTTGGCTGCGCGGTACAACTTGTGGGATCTGAGTTCCCCAGCCAGGGATTGAACCCAGGCCCTCAGCAGTGAGATCACAGGGTCCTAACCACTGGACCACCAGGGAATTCTCTGTATTTACTTTATCACCCCAAATGAATAATATTACTAAAAACGACCCTACTTTTTTTTTTTAAATAATAAGAGGTCAAACTATTATTTATTATTTATTTCTATTATTTACAGAAAATAATAAATAAATATATAACATGGGAAAAGAAAAGTTTGCCACATGGAACCAACACTCAACAGATACCTGCCAGAGGATCCATTATATTCACCTTGGAACATGCAAAATGAAGTCATTACAGTAAAAGAAAGGAAGAATAAGAAGCTGCTTTTCCAGACCCCAAAGGCATCATGTTCTATGATGCCATTTTTACCACATTCTGGAAAAGGCAAAACCATAGGGATGGAGAACAGGTCAGGATTTGCCAAGGGTTTGGATTGGGGGCAGGGGCTGATTACAAGGAGCACCATCAGGGAATTTTTGGAGGTGATGGAATTGTTCTTGATCATGGTAGTGAATGCACGACTCTATGCAAACGCCGAAACGCAAGGGACTGGACACCAAAAAGAATGAATTTTACTGCCTATAAATTTAAAAATAAAAAGGGGGGCTGTTTCAGATTTAGCAACAATGTGTAATAGAATGGATCTCCTTCATGGTAAATGGATAAATTTAAAAATTCTATTTTGTAGTATACCCAGAGAATTTTTCATTTGAGAAATAGTAATATTCACTATCTTTTAAAAAATGAATTCTGAACACTTTGTATGGAATCCTGTCATTAAAACCCATCGTTCAGTATTAGACAACATACATACCAAAATGTAGTTACTGCCCTTTTCCTCCAGTACCTAGGGTATTTCAGAGAGAAATTGTGAGAAGCACTAAATATATAAAGTCTATTGTATTATGACTTACAAGTCCCACCTTCGTGACCCAGATCAGGTGCTAAAGCATGTGACCCAAAGAAATCACTTCACCTTCCCGGGCTTTGGTTTCTCTAATCTTAAATGATTAGATTATCCTTTCCAACTCTAGTATGAAATTACCCATCCACTTCACAAAATCATCTTGTTATTTTTGAAGTAGGCATTCCAAGTTTCTACTCCTTCCAGAATCATCCACTTAAAAAAAAAAAAGAAAAAAAAAAAACCTATCACCAAAACGACATTCAGTGGGCACCTTCTCACTACCTAGCTCAAATTCCTCATTTTACAGAGGGGGAAGCTGAGGCTCAGAGAGGTTAAGTGACATGCCCACGGTCAAACAGCTAATTAAGGGCAGAGCCTAGAACCTAGAAAATAATTTTGTCATGTGCATATCTAATATCTAGGTCACTGGCCCCTCTTACAGGGTCCAGTGGCTGGAGCTAGAAATTCCTTCTAAACTTTAAGTCCTAAAACCCAAATTAATTGAGGCCAAGGTTGGTTAACAGTTTGTGTCGGACAAGCTGTTAGCTGACAAGGCCAGAAGGCCAGAGTCCATTTTCTTCCCTCCACGCTGCCCTGTAAGACCAGAGAAACCTTCAATCTCAGATTACATTATACACATAAAAAATTAACAAGACGATTGAACCCAACAGAGGCCCATGAGAACATCTGGTAACAGGAAATACATTAAGATTTGGCTGAAATTTGCAAAATATCTTCAAGTCAATTCCAAATTCAAACATACAGAGGGCTCATAAAATAATAAGACTATCAATTTGTCTTTCTTTTTTCCTATATAGATGAAGCAGAATATTCAGACGCTAGAAGAGATGGAAAAAGTGTCCCTAAACACTGCACACTAATCGTCTTACTCTTAGTAACACACTCCTCCCACATTCCCTGCAGGAAGAGGAAGGCCAAGAAAATGAACATCTTAACAAGCATTATTGCCTCTAATGCTTGAAGAACTTGTGCTTATAGATTCAGTTTTGTCCATTTAAAAAAGGAAGAAGAGGCAGTTCCCTGGCAGTCCAGTGGTTAGGGCTCGGAGCTTTCACAGCCAGGGCCTGGGTTCAATCCCCGGTCAGGGAATTAAGATCCTGCGAGCTGTGCAATGTGGCCAAAATAAATAAATAAAAATAAAAAAGGAAGAAGAAAACTCAATATGGTTGATATAATATGTCCGAAAAGTTGGGTTATAAAGGTTTTCACGTTTCAGCAAATCGTTGTTATGGGATATATAGAAAGCCTTAGCCTGGAATATTGGAATTTTCCATTTCTTTTGAAAAAAAGGAAGTTACTCATTTCTGAAAATTTGAGTCAACTCAGTGATGTCATAAATTTTAAGTTTTCTTGCTTTTAGTGTGTGTAGTATGTTGATGGTTGTTGAAACTGGCTGATGGGCACGTGAGGATTTACTGTATCATTCTCCATTCTGTTGTGTGTTTGTAAATTTCATAACAGAGTTTTAAAATTATCCCTGTTTAAGTAGCTAGGAGGGGCAACGTTTGTTTGAACATTGAAATGGGAAGGATGTGGTTGAGTCAGCAGAAACCTGTACAGAATGATTGTGAAAAAACTCTCTAACTTCTTTCAAGTCTTGGCTATGTTGATTTCCTTTTCCAAGAAATTACATTTATTCTAAACAGACATCTGTACATGGTAAGGTTTAAGAAAATAAAACAATCCTATTAATCCCAACTCCTGTTCCTTTCATGTGGTGTGATCTCAAAAATAGAGTACTGAAGACACTCGTCCTTTGCATTTTTAAGGAAACACTCTTCTCATGGATGTGAGAACATACTTCACAGTATTATTGTAAAACCTAAGTGAGGTTTTTCAGTATTCAGAATTTACACCAATAGCGTTAAGGGAAATCAAAATTATAAAAAATAAGTACTCATCCCAACACGTTAAACTGCTTAAATTTTCTTCTACTTCCTCCTATTCCTATTTGGGTGTATTTACATCTAGTTTTACATGGTTGTGGAGCCATGGTGCAGACGTCCTTTTGTATGAAAAGACATTTAAATGGATTTTATTTAACACCTTCCTTGAGAATCTCATTAGTTTAGGAATTCTAGACCATATTAATAAATAGAAAAACACTTCACCTCTCACTTTACTCCCAATATTTTCATTCAATTCTCAAAACAAGTTTACTAAGTAGCCACCTTATTGTGACTGTGCAGTTGAGGAGCTTAAGGTTCGGGTACACAAGGCCACAAAGCTAATAAGGGCGGAGCTGAAATTCATCATCAGGTTTGTCTCACTCCAAAGCCCCGGATATTTCTTCGACACGAGTCCTTCCCAAGCATCAGTCATCTGCACAGCACTTTAACAGTATCCTCCATAAGCAACCAACACTGTAAAGCTTTGCCTTATACAAATTCACTTTCGTTTTTACTGGTGGCTGCCTTTTTTCTCAGTTAAGGAGATGGAAATAAACAGAACCAGCATTTGCTGCAAACCTGTGAACGTGCCAATCTGTAAAAGATGGTCTGTGCCAGCGGTTCTCAAGGTGGGCTTCTAGCAAGGTTATCCCCTGGTAACTTGTTAGAACTACAAATTCTGGGGCCTGCTCCTGTCCTGCTGAATCAGAAACCCTGGGGCTGGGGCCCAGCAATCTGTGTTTTAACAGGCCCTACAGTGGATTCTAAAGCCTGCTCTGTTTGGTAACCACTGCACTACATACATTATCTTATTTAATATTCATAACTTATCCTGAAACTAAATACTATTTATTATTTCCATCATCACAGATGGGTAAACTGAGACTCAGCGTAGACTAAGACCAGTATCACATAGTTAGCAGGTAATGGGAGCCAAGACGTAAACCACACTTATCAGGTTGCAAAGCCTTTTCATAGTATCATGTGGACTCCAGGGGGGATATCAGGAGATTCTGTTGCTGTGGTTCAGAGAAAGCAGAGATACAGATGATAACGAAATCATGAAGACACTGATTATATATCTATTATGATTTTGATATGCAACTAATATTTTACTGTTTTAAAGAATCATTGAGGGAATTCCCTGGCAGTCCAGTGGTTAGGACTCCATGCTTCCACTGCAGGGGGCACAGGTTCAAGCCCTGGTTGGGGAACTAAGATCCCGCATGCTGCATGGTATGGCCAAAAAAAAAAGAGTTAATTGAAATGCAATACTACGCTTTGTTTAAAAAAAAACTAAAACCTTGATGCTTCTAGAAAAGATTAGTTTCAGACAGTTGGTAGAAAATAACTGGAGGTGGAATGAAAGCTGGAAAAATGGCCTTGCCAGTTCTAAAGCAGTACCTATCAATACATTAATCTTTTCTGCAAGAATTAAATTCATGCTAAGTTCAGCTTACTGGTTATTTACCAATTGCAACGGTATTTGTACTTAATTAAATGTGCACATATACTAAAATCCAAATTTTCTTGTCTTGCATAATGTTGTTCTAGGGATTAGGGGTTAAAAGCTAATTAAGGGCAGTATTTCCAGATTATTTCCTTCACAGGGTAGCAGGGGCAAAAAATATTTGGGCACAGATTCCCCAATGAAGAAGATGATCCAAGTATTATACAGCACAGCCAATGTCCAGAGGCATTATAAATGAGCTTTCAAATAGCTCCAGCTTCAGTATAGTTTAATTAAGTAAATACTCTGTAAACTGCCTATGGTTTCTCTACAAGGAGCATGGCATCTAGGTTCCCAAGAGCCAGGATACCTTGTAGATTATAAGCCTTGCCCTATGACCTCACCCAAATGACTGCCCCAAGAATTGCCTAGAGCACTTACCAAGGAGGCAAAAGAACCCAAACAAGCCCACATCGCTAATACAACATTTTGAAAATCATGCCCAAATTTATTATGTGTATTTAATATTATCTGGCCATACAAAAGTCAGGTCATTCGAAAACTCTGTTCAATGGACAGGAACCCAAGGAAGTGTCTGTTTTGTGTAATTTCTCCTTCAATCTGAATTTATCTCCGTATCGACACAATAAGTACCAGTGTGGATTATCATCCGGCCCCCCAAGATAACTTTATTATAAACCTGAATGTTCTAATGATGTTCATTGAAACATGATTCTACCAGTCCATCAATGGTTATAATTCTTGGTCCCTGGTAAAATCAGTGTAACTGAACGCATCCTTTGTGGTGCTAGCAACTGAACTGTAAATTTAGGCTGATGTACAGAGAACACAACACATACTTCGAAAAAGCCTGGGGCTGAGCCAGCCCCACCCAGATTTAAGCCCCTGGTAACCTTTCTGTCAACACATACCTTCCAAATAACTCAGTGTTTACATTTGCTGAGAGCTACACCTGGAGAAATGTTTCTCAAGTTTCTTTCTATTGTTGTCTTTCGTTAACCTTTCATTTCCTTAGGCTCACTTTTTTTGCCCCAAGCCAGTAGCTGAGGTCAAATTCAAACAGAAGAAGCCCACCGCAGGAACCGAGAGTAGGCCAGGAATGGGACAAACAGCAGGGTTGGGTAAGTGCCAAGTAGTGGGAGAATCTCAAACCAGGTGCAGGTAAAACAGAAACTAACTGGAGGAGTTCACATAGGGTACCAGTGCTTTCTCTGGTCATCAGAATTAAGGGCATGATGGGCCAACCTGTTCCCAGGATGCCTACCTGGGAACCAGATGTTCTAAGGAAGGATTCTGCCCTCTTAATATTTCAACTGGAACTCTTGCTAATTCTACAAGGTATTGGATATCTTTATCTTTACTGGTATCATTTGTTGGCCTAGCTATTATGAAACTGGACATTCAAGCAGTAACTTACCCACTGTTTCTCTAATTCTGTCGAAAATGACCTCCACCCTACCCACCCCAGGTAGGGGGCACCACCCTCTGATCTCATAACCATCCAGCCCCTCCCCAGACCCAACCCACGAGCATCTAGCACTGTACCCGTATCTTCAAGTCAGGCACAGTGATAGGTCGCAGTGTCAGGGTAGTGATGGGGAAGATAAAAATGGATGTCATATTTCTCACCCTTAAGGAACCCAAACCCTGCGGAGGAAGGGCAAAGGAAATTTTCACTTAGCAGGTAATTATAATTCAAAGCTGGCAGCAGTGTCAGGGAGTATAGAGAACCCAGAGCTGGTGTACCAACCATCTGGGCATGGCTTCTGAAGGAGGTGACATCCAAGGAGGGTTACAAAGGATGAATGGGATTAGTCAGAGAGATGATAGGAAGTGGCCCAGAGAAGACATCATAAAAAGCCACCAGAAAAAATTTAAGTGAAAATCGCAGAAGTGTGCAGGACCAAGTAGTTGCTGGAACATGAAGTATGAGGTGTCAGGAAAGAAGAACTGAGGGTAGAGAGATGGGGCGGGGCAGGAGGGGAAGTCGGGTCACAGAGGTTATGCTGCCTTTGGGAGTTCCCTGGCCATCTAGTGGTTGGTGAGGATTCTGCGCTTTCACTGCCGAAAGCAGGGTAGGGGTGGCGGTGGGGGTTCGATCCCTGGTCGGGGAACTAAGATCCCGCAGGCCGCGGGGTGCGGCCCCCCCCCAAAAAAGACCTTCAACTTGAGCCTCAAGATAAGGAAAAGTCACTGAAAAGCTTTAAGGAAAGGAATGACACGTGTTCTACCAGCCTATCTGAGAGTTCTATACAGCCACCATCCCTTGACTCTGGAAGCAAAGCTCCTTGGCGCCTTTGCCCTGTAACATTCCTTGCACCTAGATTTAAAAATGCTTCAAAATTTAAAAAAAAAATAGTTGAGCTTTTAAATGAAAATTAGCTTCCTGAATGTCTGCATATGATCTATTTAAACAAAGAATACATCTTGTAGTCTTTTGTTTCTCACTTACAGACAATAGGGTGCCTAAAATAAGGACCATTTTTTTGTGTGTATTTTCGTGGTGAACTTAAAAAAAAAAGTACATATGCTGTTTTCCACACATGATGCTTAATTAGTTTTATTGTCTATAAACTTAATAAAATATCTCTGGAAGAATATAAGGAAGCATTAAAACCAGCAGCTGATGGAGTATAAAATTTTAAAATGTTAAAACTCATGAATAGATTTACTGTTTTTTTTAAAAAAAGCTTTTAAAAAACGTTTTTAAAATAGGGACAGATATTCAGAAAAAAAACCAAAAAACCCACAACATTTTGAGGGGTCCGAGCAGGGGGGAAAATTAGCTCAACATACTAAAATTAGCCCCATATACTAAAGAGTCACTACACTTAATACTCAACCACTCAAATCTCCAAACTTAAATTCCATAAGGTCATAGTCATCTGCTTCCAGAGCCACCCTCAGTGTACAGAATAGTGCCGGGTACCACGCTAAATTTATTTAGCAGGGCTAAATAAATATTTGTTGAGTGCTGAAAATAGACGTGTCAGAATGTTCTATTATTTTTCTGAAGACTTCTTTTCTATTCTGTAGGAAGATAACGTCCTCAAGATACTTCATTTTCTTTTGTTATCATAATAGTGATCAGGTTCAAATTCACCCTGGCTGCGCCTCGCCCACCAGCCTCTGTGAGCACACGACCTGAGGAACGCTTTCCACTTCCACTGGCTCAGAGAAGGGAGAGCCAGACCAAAGCCTGTTTTGGATGGGACCAGTGGGAGCAGGCACAGAAGCCTGGGTGGGGTGTGGCAACTGGTTCCAGCAGGACAACTTCCTATGATTCCAAAACACACGCGCGCACACACACACACACCCCCATATCCCTGCTAACCTTATTTCCAGCTTAGCGTGGTCAGGTGGGGCCTACTTCCATTGCCCTCTGCACTTTTTCCCCAACCTCACTTTTTTTTTTTTTTTTTTGCGGTACGCGGGCCTCTCACTGCTGTGGCCTCTCCCGTTGCAGAGCACAGGCTCCGGACGCGCAGCCTCAGCGGCCATGGCTCACGGGCCCAGCCGCTCCGCGGCATGTGGGATCTTCCCGGACCGGGGCACGAACCCGTGTCCCCTGCATCGGCAGGCGGACTCTCAACCACTGCGCCACCAGGGAGGCCCCTCAACCTCACCTTTTCTACCTTTCTGGAGTTCTGCGTGGAATTCGCTTTAGCTATACAGGAAAGAAAAAACGACTATTCCTTTTCCTGGTGCAAGAGAACACTTCAGACTTTAGGCCACACGAATCCAGAGTCAGATCCCAGCTGTGCCTTGGACAAGCTGTGTGATACGAGCACATACTTCACTCTCTCTAAGCCTCATTTTCCTCATCTGTACGCGAGGATAACAATGAGAATTTCTCATAATTCAAAGAGATGATGTAGAGCGTAACCCATCTGGCACAAACTGTATTAACGAGAACGGCGTCAGATGCCACGTATAGTAGGTTTACACGTGTGTGAAATGCTTTTGTGTGAATAAGTAGGGTGCTCACTTCACTGTGATAAATGTTGATTCACTCCCCCTCCTGCAAGTCTTTGTGAACTGTTAACCTAGTATCGTCTGAAATTAACTGCACGCCTCTGTCCCAGCCACCTTGCAGGTCCTTTTTCTGCCCCTCTCTAAGTAGGTTTCTATAACCACCATTCTAGATTAGCACTTAGGGATGTTGAGTCATCGAGCACCTAATAATTGCTATAAGTCTACTTGCAGATATGAAGGTAGCACCCACAGGTGTCAACAATAACGATGATACAGGCAAGAGCAGGGGGGTATTTCAAGCATGGCAGGCATGGGGTCACCTCCCCACAGAGCTGACGCCCACACCCATGCTGGTACAATAGTAGAAACCGGTGCATTGGGACATCACCAGAAAGAGGCCCTACGGGTCACATAGGTCTTCCTAGACAACATATGGAAAACAGACTTTTGAAAAGAAACCCAGTCCTAAATCACAGAGGGAGTTTGGTGCTGTTTTCTGCCTGCACGCCTCTGATACCTTGGCCCCAAATTATCATGAACAACGGGAAAGACTTCACAGTATATAAAAACAAGCAAATGCAAACTTCTAATAAGAAAATGGGACTTAAAAATTGAGAGCTGACTTTGGGTCAACTCCAGCTAGAATCTCTCTCGTATGTTTCAACTCACTGTTACCTATTCTTCCAGGCAATAAAGTATCAGAGTAGATTTACTGAACCCAGTCGGTTGAGACCTGGACACCTGTTCAGGCCTAAGACTGGAAACGTTTAAGCCACAGTGATAATTTGGAAACATCTAAAGAGGAGTCGAAGATTCTGAAAACAGACACCCCCCCACCTCCCCCGCCCCCCGCCCCGTGAACTTTAAGCATCAGTGTAATACTGTGTAACAACAGCCTCTGAAAGAAACACTACCTATTTCAACTCCTAAATTCTACAATGCTTATTCAAAATGTCTCATTGTGTTATAGCTGTGCTTATCAAGGCCTACGAAAGACATTCATTCCAAAGACTGAGCTATGTCGATTATACCTCAATTTAAAGAAAAAAGACTGAGCCAAAGGTCGGGAACCATGTGATACACCTTCAAAGGTAGTTTTGCCGGAACTCCGGGAACCTGGCATATTTATTCTATCTCTATATAGCACAGTCATAAGACAGAGCTGTCACCAAACTGTCACTAAAAAGCAAGCAGACTAATAGCTTTCTAAGCATTTATTTTTTTTTCCCAAATCATTTCAAAGAGGAGCTGAATGTTAGCAAACTCAACTGAGTATGGATAAGAAAAAATGGGAATGGAAATTCGTACCTACCTGGGATCCTATTAAGTGTCACCCAGAAATGTTCATCAGGGGAAAAGGTATCTTTGGACCAGTGTAGCAGATCAATGGCCCTTTGGTCTTGGAAGACAAACTTGACAAACTCTCTGGTAAGGGCCACATAGGCAGTGCCAAAGTAGATGGTCAGCTGGTGTGGAGGGGCGGTTTTCAAAATACTAGTATTTTTCACAAAAGAGCCACCTCTGCCTAAGTGCTCTCGGTGGACATATTTAGTCCGCTTTATTGCATGATTGGGAGGCAGGACCCCCGGGGTAATGTTTTTCCCTTTAAATCTTTTCAGATACTGAATGATCTCCCTGTTGGTTTTCAGGGGGAAATCTTGCCCACAGGTGTTGATGGCGTACTTCCACGGAACTTCAGAAGCTAAAAGGTCTTCCAGGCAGTTCAGGTCAGCCTGGAGCCTGGAAATTCCTGCATAGACCACAGGCTCTACCTTTGAAGCAAGAAAAGCATTCTGGAAGCAGCTCAGTAGCTGCCACACAGATTTCTTAAACTGAGTTGTGGCTTTCTCATCCACATGAATGCAGTAGACGTTTTGGGGCATATAGACAGCTCTGAAGAGTCTTTCGAAAGTATCGAAGTCCTTATGGATGACCATGACATATGCCAAAGGGAACACAGCTTCTTCTTTCGACAGGGGGCTCGTGATGTAGTGATTCTGGATCAGGTAGTCCTTGCAAGGGACACTTCCCACAGGTGATGTCAGTGTCTTTTCCCACAAAAAGGATGATCTATCTTCTAAGGCATAATTACAGGCATGCAACCTAAAATCCCTTTCATTGGAACTATTCAGCCTCCCGTAACTTTTCGGCTGGCTTAACTGGCTATTGTAAAGTATCACAAAAATAACCACACTGACCACCGTGAAAGCAAAAAAGCAATACCTCCAAAAGCTCATTATTTTCACTTCCCTGGGGAAGGAGTCTCTCTCCAGGGATTGAGAAACCATCGGTTCTTGAAACCACAAGTGTGAAGAGGTGGAATTGAACCTCCTTTGCCAATCTTGAATTTCAACAGTTTCTCAAGAGGGCTTCCTTTTCCCGGGTCCTTTAATCCTCATTTATTCTCTGCTTCTGGGTGGCATCCATCCTCTCTTGGTGATGGCCAGAGATGCTTCTTAACGCGCACTGGTCTTCAAGCCTCGGTGCTGAATCCCGGCTGCTGGCAGAATGCGTCTGGCTCAGCCCAGCCTCCGGGAAGCCCTTCTCATTTGCATACAAGACGCCAGTGGATCTTAGCAAGTTGCGTTCTGGTCTGGAATGACGGACGGCTCGTTTCACCCAGGCTGTTTCTCTGGCTTTATCCCACCCCCTCCATCCAATCTATTCCGATCTGATCTCCCTTCTCGTCTTAGGCTTTCCCCTTCCTTTTCGAATTAAGTGGTTCTCATTTTTCTGGTTAGCCCCGCAACCGGCTAGCAGTCCTTGGAAACTACAGCCTTTGGACTTCTGCTCCGCGGGTTTATTTCTCTTCCTGTTTCTCTGCCACTTCTTTCCCTCTCAGTGTTACCTCTACCTCTGGGAGTATACAGACACAGATAAGGAAAAATGCCCTTGCAACATGCCTAAGTAGAAGATTGTCAGAGGCGAGGGGAAAAAAAAAAAAGTCTAATAGAGAGGTAGGTGTTCCCTGAATTAAATCAGACAATTTCTGATGATGTTACATAGTACATATATGTCTGTGCAGGCTGTGAGTAGAGGGAAATAAGAATTACACTCTTGGGGGCATGAGATGAAGGTAGAAGGAATCTAGTGACTTTTGACATTAAAGGGTGGGTGTGGAGGCATAAATGAAATAAACACACCTTAGTTCGCCTCCCCGGGAGAAAGGTGATACTCACTGTTCCTAGAGAGCAAGAGTTGGTTCCCATTTCACACAGAGCTTCAGATAACTTGAGCTGTTGACACAGTATTATCTACCATATGTGGAGTGACTAGCCACTGGGTCTCTTTAAAAGCCAGACATCTTCAGATTAGAGGTCGTTTCATAGAACTCAAAAGATTCTCCTTTCTACCCAACCCCCTCTCCCACTTCCTTACTCTGAAGAAAGAACAAAGGCTTCCAGGGCTGCTGCAAAATTCCTGGAAGTATCCGTCAGGGTAATTCAGGGGAGCCAGGAAGAGAGGCCCAGCAGTTCTGGTCACACTGCAGATGCTTTCTCTTAGGTCACCTGTGCCAGGTGCCTCCAGTGCTCAGCAAACATGGAGTGCGTTGCAGACTAATGCCCGTGGTAAGGACGCTTCTGGAGGAAAGTTACTGGCCCAACTAACGGATCAACTCTGGCAGCCACAGGAGCTAAAAGTGGCCCTGCTCCCATCCCACTCCCGCAGTCAACCCAACTCTCCTACCTGTCTGGGCCTGACGTGGCAACTGAAGCAGCTGCTTCTGTTAGGAAGACACTGGTGTGTAACGCAGCAATCTCCCTGTGTCCCTTCCCGTCCCACACCACCCCTTCATGTCCTACAGCTCTGGACTAATGAATGACAACAGTAGCATGGATGTGACTGAGAATGAAAAACGTTGCCTGCCGTATCAGCAAACAAAGGATGTTGTAGCCATCAAGCCATCACATGACAGCCGCCCCTGATGGGGAGCCCTGAGGGAGCTCAAGATGGAAACAGGATGCCTGCCATGAAGCCATCATGATGCCTGCCACTGCAGCCACCCCCAGGGGTGCACCCTGGGGAGATGAGATGAGAAAGCACAGGATACTGGCCCCAGAGAGCTGAGGTACCTATCAAAGGAATGATTTCGATGAGCCCAAACTTCTGCATCTTCTCATACATAGGAAAGTGCTATATTCAGTTACTTGAGATGCCTGGTTTTCTTTAATTAACAGTAATGTTTTGATCGTCCAACTACCCGGTCTTTGTTGCAAAAACTCCTGTGTATCCTGGTTCCTCCCTGACCTCTTCGGAGCTATCCCAGGCTTGAAGTCCTCAGAATGTCCACCGAATAAAACATAATTCTCAATTTTTAGGTTGTGCGATTTTTCTTTCGGTCAACATGACAGATACTGATTTGGAGATAGGCCCAAAGAGTTGGCAGGCATCTTAAAGATCACCTAACACAACTCTGTATATCACAGATGAGCAAACCAAGACCAATACAAATGATTTTTTCAAAGTCACTCAGGCAGATAGAAGCCAGAGCCTTAGTTCTGCAGCTCCCTGGTCCAGGTGGAGCCAGTCTAATTAGCTTCAAATCCCAGCTGGTCACTGACCAGCTACACGAGCAGGGTGGAGTTACTTAACCTCTCTAAGCATCAGGTTCTTTGTCTGCAAGATGGGAAATAACAGTGGTTCCTATATCACGTGGTTGTTAAGAACATTAAGTGAGATAACTCTTGTTCAGGGTTTATGTATCTGGTCGTGTATGTTCAATAAGCATTAGCGATTATTGTTGCTGTTGTTTCCCTTTCGAAAAACATCCAGCATTTCTGACCCTGTTAAGGAACTGATATTTTGATTTCTGTTCTTAGTAACGGAAAAGAAAAACATTTACATTCTTAAGGCTTTCAGATGGGTTGAATTATTGCCACTCTAAAAGAATGAAGGTTAAATTTCCCTCTTTTCCTTCCCCATCATTATCTTCTTTCACCCCCCTGGGGGGTGGGGGAATCCTAGAAATGCGGGTTCATGAAGGGAAGTACTGAATAGTCTGCTTTGATACCTTCCGTTCCCTTTGTTCTTACTAGACCCACACCCTTTTCTGCGAAGTGAGTGGCAGGAATCAGCAGAACTTGGGAGGAGAGGCAGAGGGAAGTGGGCACAAAGGGCTCTCATTGCAGGTTCTGTTGGTTTTCCCCCTCCTTTTGTCTCGACCCTTGATCCTACAAGGGGGAGCTCTGATCCAATGCCAATGCAAAGCAAACTCAACAAATCTTTCAACATGATTTAGTCAAAGCAGGTTGCAAATGAGAAGGGGGTACAATGTGATTAACAGCTCAAAATAGCAGGATCCCAAACCCCTTCTCTGGTCTGTTCTGCCTTATTTACAATGATTTAGATGAACAGCCAGAGATTAGAATGCGATGCCTTTTTTAGCGGTTGGCCCAGCTGTAGGTTTGTTTGGCCTGGTATCTGTGGCAACTGAACAGGAATTTTCTTCCAGCAAATAATTGGGCAGGCTAAGCTATTAACTTCCAACCAGGACAGGATTTCTGCTCTCTTCACTCTAGCTGGCTTACCATATTGAAAACGGTCGTCAAGTGGACATTTTGTATCACTCCCTGCCTCTCTCTGCCCCCAGGATAACCTTTACTGTCACAATCAAGGAGACAGCACAAGGACAGCCACTAACAACACATAATTCGCTTGGCTCAAACCTTAAAACAAAAGGCTAGGCTATGGGGGGGGGGGGGGCTTCTGGAGAACGCGGTGGGATATTTTTTCCTTTACAGTCACTTTAGCTCTCATTAACCTCATTTGAGCTGTGCACCTACCCCCGCTGGTGTCTCAGAGGCAAACGTGAATGACTTCTTGCAGGGGCAGGGCTACAGTCTGGGCCTGACCTGTTCCCAAGTCCTTAGAGTTCTCCTTTACCTCTGATTGCTTCTTTCGGCACAGTTACTGGCTACTGAATCAAGGCAATGTTTTGTGCCAGGCCGTCTCATCTCTCCCAAGGTTACACCATCCTGCTTCTCATCGAAGGCTTTGGTGATGTCATTCTGACAACCTCAAACACTGGCCACAAGCGAGACCCAGACAGTAAACAAGAAAACGTCTCCCAGCAACCAAAATAATGATCACACATGGTAGGCTGCATTCACACACTCAAATGTGTACAGGCAGGTAAGCGAGAAAAGTAAGTGAAAAAAGCTGGTGAAGCTGGTGGAGGGCAACAAAAACAGGGCTAGTGAGTTCACGAGCGGCAGCAAACACTTGGCCGCGGTGTTGTGGACATTGAGGGAGGGTGCAGATGGGGGTAAAGAGCCTTCAGGTGCTTGCCCCACCTAAAGCACGTCCCTCCTTCTCAAAGTCAGCCCTGAATAACGTGGGGTCATGGGGCCAGTGCTGCCAGCTCCTCAGATATTTGGAGAGGAAGGAGAAATCTGAATTCTATTTGAAAACATTTCCAAACTCTTTAAATGTTATCAAGTAATGAGCAAATTTTTAAGACACGAGTGCATGCACACATATGCACCCTGGAGACTGCACTGGCCCCCAGCATGCAGTTTATCGTCTTTGGTTTAAGCATCAAAGCTCCTCTATCTGAAGCTCTCTTGAGGCTTAGCTTATTCACTTTTAGTTTAGACACAATCATAACAAACTTTCTCAGATCTAAGCAGATAAGAAATCACAAATTAGAAGAGGAATATAGAACTGGTAGATTGGGCGCCCTTTTGTCAGCAATAAGTGATATACTCAGAGTGAAGAAGATTTGAGAAAAACTCTAAAAGTTTCCATTAAAAACTAAAAATAGAGCTACCAAATGATCCAGCAATCCCACTCCCAGGCATATATCCAGAAAAGATGAAAACTTGAATTTGAAAAGACATATGCACCCCAAGGTTCATAGCAGCACTATTTACAATAGCCAAGACATGGAAACAACCCAAGTACCAATCAACAGACGATTGGCTTAAGAAGATGTGGTGTATATGTATACACACACACACACACACACACACACACACACACAGTAGAATATTACTTAGCCATAAAAAAGGATGGAACATTGCCATTTGCAGCAACATGAATGGACTTAGAGAATAGCATACTAAGTGAAGTAAGTCAGACAAATACAAATATGATATCACTTATATGTGGAATCTAAAAATTACTACAAATGAATCTATATACAAAACAGAAACAGACTCATAGACATAGAAAACAAACTTATGGTTACCAAAGGGGAAAGGAGGGAGATAAATTAGGAGTATGGGATTAACAGATACAGACTACTATATATAATAAATAACAAGGATTTACTGTATAGCACAGGGAACTATATTCAATACCTTGTAATAACCTATAATGAAAAATAATCTAAAAATAAAATTACACACACACACACACACACACACACACACACACACACTTAACTGAGTCACTTTGCTGTATACCTAAAACTAACATAATACTGGAAATCAACTATACTTCAATTAAAAAAAAAAAAAGAAAAGAAAAACTCCAAAAACAGTGCAAGATCATTCAATTAAAGAATGACTGGCATTTGTACAACCCCATGACCATTTTATTACTATAGATCAATACCTCTAGTATTTAAAATTATCAAATAAGTTAATGAAAGGGCTTGAAAACTGTGAAGGCCAACCCAGTGCTTTGGGGTTGAAAACAAGCAGAGTAGGAACACTCAGTGAAATATAAATTTATTAATATATTCTTGTACATATATTTTGCATAGTTTATTTAAAAAGGAATTTCTGAAATATGTTTATTCAAAAGTTTTTTTTTTAATTAACCATTTTGTGCACAAAAGGGCAGCCTTTAAATTACCTAGGAAACTCACAATTCTGACAAAACTTTTTCTGAAAAAAATGTTAGGCAAATATGTCTACCACATGCTTCTATATCAGACATCAGTGCTTTTTCTGTAAAGGGCCAGGTAGTAAATATTTTAGGCTTGAGAGCCCTTTGGTTTCGGAGGCAAGCACTCAACTCTATGACTGTGTTCTGAAAATTCTGAAAGTAGCCATAACCGTATGAGGTTGTGTCCTGCTAAAACTTTATTCATGGACACTGATATCTCAATTTCTTATTTTCATGTCATAAAATAATTTTTTTTTCTTTTACAACCATTTAAAAATGTAAAATCATTCTTAGCTTGTGGCCAATACAAAAATAGGCCAGATTTAGCCCCCAGGCTGTATGTCACTGGCTGATTTCTTTTCTAGATAATAATCAAGTTTCTCCAGGCCTAAATTTTGTAATATCAGAGTCTTTGCAATCACTTTCCAGAGGAAGAAATGTGAAATGAGGGAAAATGGTAATGTTGGTCATCCTTGTACCTGCTGCATGAATCCCTTTGCACACCCCGTTGGGGTTATAGTGCAGAGCACTGGGCTATACGCCTCGGCTTCCCTTCTTCTGTAAAACAAATATATTAGGAACACTGATTTCATAGCGTTCCAAAGAGATTTAAATAGATTAGTACATAAAAAGAGCTTAGAGCAATGCCTTGTACAGAAGGCGTACTCAACAAAACTTACAGAATCTCTCTCTGTTGCCAGACTTGGTTCATATAGAAACTGAAGCACCCACCCACCTTCCTAGGTACCTTTAGTGAAGCAGAACAGTAGCGCTGGATGGGTCATTCTTTACCTAAAAGACCCCAAAGTACAGATGGGAGCCATCAAGGCAGCTCCAGCCCCTTCAGCGCTCTCCCTACACCCCAGAGTAAGGGAACTGCCCTGCATTCCCAGCTGCAGTCTCTTGAACCTGTTCTCCAGAGACCCAGCGAGCTGGTGCACCCTGCAAAAAGGTTGTGATAGAGCATGCTGGCGAAGACCAAGGCTTTGGAACAGGGTTTAAATTGGGCTCTGCTGTTTACTATGTGACCTTAAGAAAGTTTCTTGGGATCACTGTGCCTTAGTGTCCCAATTTTTAAAAAAGCATCATAGAAAGTCTATGAAAGTAAACCTGGCTAAGAAGCCTTCTGTATTTTACTATATACTATTCCGCATACCGTCACCCCAGCTTAGCCTCATTCTTCCAAGATCACACTGCTTTTTCCTAAGTCCCTAGCAGCCTCCTTTGGGTAGCAAATTTCTTTCCCTCTTGTGGTTAATGGCCCAGATTTAATTCCAGTTTTCCAAGCAAAAGCAAAAACAAAAGCAAAAAAACAAACACACACTAATTTTACCTTTGGCTATATTTTGTTAAATCTCAAGGGACAGAATTGGTGACTCTTTGTCTTTCTATACAACTTTTCTGTTTCCAAATGTGTGCTCTGAGAAAAAAAATGGCAAATTCTTAAGGAGAAGACCTTGCATGTCCCACATATTTCCAAATCTGGGATATTCTTCTGGTACCCTTCTCATACAAAGTACTGCCAAACTCCTCCACCCCCATAGTTTTGAAAGTTGAAGTTGCAAGGAGACATTTCTTCTAAGAGACAATATTTTATCGTTCAGCTGCTACCAGAGATCTGTATTTTGAAGATACTCAAAGAAAACAAAAGTCTTAAAATAGAGATAGGCAGTGGCTTCCTCCAACAAATAATTTTAATAGCCCTATTAAATTCTTGACTTGTTTTCAGTTTATTCAATCCACTATCATACTAGCTTCTTTCCCCATAGGACCTGTCATTTACTTGAGTTTAGACAGTTTGTTAGGGGAGAGTGCTTAGATAAATCCCCAAAAGCAGATGTGTCTTCTGCTTTCCCATAAATTAAACCTGGAAAAAATTTGCCTCCAAGATATGTTCTGTGTTTGTACTGAATTGAAGAAAATCTTTGCATTTGATTCTCCCACTGGTTCAAGTGGTTTTAGATTCAAATTTTATATTTACCAATCCATCCCTTTAAATGACATCCTTAAACTTGATCCTTTCCCTTCAAAAACAATGGGAAAATTGTTATAAATAGGGTAGGCTCTGGGCTTCCCTGGTGGCGCAGTGGTTGAGGGTCCGCCTGCCGATGCGGGGGGCGCGGGTTCGTGCCCCGGTCCGGGAGGATCCCACATGACGCGGGGCGGCTGGGCCCGTGAGCCATGGCCGCTGGGCCTGCCCGTCCGGAGCCTGTGCTCCGCAGCGGGAGAGGCCACAGCAGTGAGAGGCCCGCGTACTGCAAAAAAAAAAAAAATAGGGTAGGCTCAGTCCTGGTCTGCTTTGGTTAGGGCTCTCAGGTCTGATAGTGTAGTTTTGATTACTACCCTTCAGTGTGTCTTAAATGTGTTGTAACCTACAGAACAGAGTAGTTTCAGTTATCTTTTTTTTTTCTTCTTCCAGTAAATGATCAGTGCTGTTCTGTGGAACATAAATACCTAGGGCACTAATTCTCAGTCCTGAGAGGCCTTGGGCATTGGAAAGATGAGCAGGAATGTGTAAGGGCAGTACGTAGGGTGACCAACTGTCCAGTTCACCCGGGACTGAGGGATTTCCCAGGACACGGGATTTTTTTAGTGCTAAAACTGAAAAAGTCCTGGGTAAACCAGGATGGGTTGGTTATCCTAGATACCATCGGTCCTAAGCCCTCACTGCTGAAAGACATACCAACTAGAGGATGTTCAATAACTGATCAGTATGGAAGGAGAGGAAATGCTGAAACCATTGATCTGGGTGAAAGGTGCATGCAGGTCATAAAAATTCTGCAAATTTTAGTGCAAAAAAACTCTACATGACCCTTCCAAACATATCCCTGAACCACCGAGGCATGAGGACGAAATGATGTACATTTGTGGGGTAACTTTATAGTGAACCTAAAAGAATACACTTAAACCATTCTAACTACACAGATGTTCCCCAGTGGTTATAAGAATGTGTTAGTAGCAACCTATACAATGAAGGGAGAACCTAAAAGGAAAATAACTGTTATTATAGTGTTAACTGTATCTAAAATCCCCTCCTCCCTCCACTCCACATATGACTTGGCACATCTTTCTGTAAAGAAGGAATTAATAGAAAAATATATGGTCTTATTAACGGAAATGCTTTTATTAAAATTTATAATAAATGGGCAGTGAAGCCAGCAAATGTTAACTCATTTTACGGAACAGTGTAGTCAGCCAGCCATTTGATCTCTCTGACTCTCAATTTCCATATTTGTACAACTTTAGGAACTAAAGATGTTCCCTAAGGCTCCTTTCAGCTCTAAATGTTGTGATATTTCTAGATTCTGCACAGAATAAAGAGGAGGCTATTTTTACAGGAAAACTGCTTTAGGGAGTTTTGCTTAGATTAAGTGCAGGAGAAAGTTGAAAATGTGATAGCACATCTGACCAGAGAGAAACCAAGAAGGCTTTCTTGGAAGTGGGGTGGCGAGAAGTTAGTCTAGACAGACCAAAGTCCAGAGGGAGGAGAAACCCTATGGGGAAGTGTTCAGCCTCTCCAGGAGACCACCCGACACCTAGCTGGGACTTCAGGGTCTGGGGTGGGCAGTTCTCATAAGGGACATGGGAGGGCATTTGGAGTCCTAGGCAGGAGGGCCTTTTTTTCTGTAGAACCCCAAGGAGCTCAAAGAAGTAGCTCCAACTTGAACTGAGGGCAGAATTACAGATTTTCGATGAAGGAGGAATTATGTGAGGACTGGGGCTAGGGAAGGGGGTGCCTAATGAGGAAATACCTGGAGGAGGGGGCTGATCATGGCAGGAAGCTAACTCCTTTAGGATGAGCTTAGCATCTTCAGCTTGCTTAGGCAAGATTGCAGTTTTATCCTCTGATATTTTCACAGTTAAGTTCTGATCTTTTAAATCTGGCTGAAGAGAAAGATCATGGGGGAATGAATATCATGGAAGTAAGTACAGAGCTCGAGGGTAAAGGCTTTGAAAGAACAACCTCCAATCATCCATTCCCTGAAAACATGGCATTGAAGTGGATACAAAGTAAATGTATTTGGAAAGAAAGGACAGTCTCTTCAATAAATGGTGCTGGGAAAACTGGACAGCTGCATGCAAAAGAATGAAACTGACCCCTATCTTACACCATATACAAAAAATAACTCAAAAAGGATTAAAGACTTGAACGTGAGACTTTTTTTTTTTTCCTGGCTGTGCCGTGTGGTTTGTGGGATCTTAGTTCCCTGACCAGGGACTGAACCCGGGCCCTCGGCAGTGAAAGCGTAGAGTCCTAACCACTGGACGGCCAGGGAATTCCCGAACGTGAGACGTGAAACCACAGAACTCCTAGAAAGAAACGTACGGGGATAAGCTCCTTGACATTGGTCTTGGTGATGACTTTTTGGATCTGACACCAAAAGCACAAGCAACAAAAACAAAAATAGGGTTTCCCTGGTGGTGCAGTGGTTGAGAATCCGCCTGCCAATGCAGAGAAAATGGGTTCAAGCCCTGGTCCAGGAAGATCCCACATGCCGCGGAGCAACTAAGCCTATGCGCCACAACTACCAAGCCTGCGCTCTAGTGCCCGCAAGCCACAACTACTGAAGCCCACACGCCTAGACCCTGTGCTCTGCAACAAGAGAAGCCACTGCAATGAGAAGGCCGCGCACAGCAACCAAGAGTAACCCCCGCTCGCCGCAACTAGAGAAAGCCCGTGCGCAGCAATGAAGACCCAACGCAGCCAATAAATAAATAAATTTTAAAAATTAAAAAACAAAAAAGCAAAAACAAGTGGGACTACATTGAACTAAAAACCTTCTGCACAGGGCTTCCCTGGTGGCGCAGTGGTTGAGTGTCCGCCTGCCAATGCAGGGGACACGGGTTTGTGCCCCGGTCTGGGAAGATCCCACATGCCGCGGAGCGGCTGGGCCCGTGAGCCATGGCCGCTGAGCCTGCGCGTCCGGAGCCTGTGCTCCGCAATGGGAGAGGCCACAGCAGTGAGAGGCCCGCGTACCGCAAAAAAAAAAAAAAAAAAAAAAAGACAAGAAATAACAAGTGTCAGTGAGGGTGTGGAGAAAAGGGAACCCTTGTGCACTGTTATTGGGAATGTAAGTTGGTGAAGCCACCGTGGAGGTTCTTCAAAAAATTAAAAGCAGAACTACCATATGATCCATCAATTCCACTTCTGGGAATTTATCTGAAGGAATTGAAAACACACACACATATATACATTCAGCCATAAAAAAAGAGGGAAATCTTTCCATTTATGACCTCAAGGGCATTAAGTGAAATAAGTCAGACAGAGAAAGATAAATATGGTATGATCTCACTCACATGTGAATCTAAAACAACAAAAAAACCCCACAGATGCAGAGAACAGATTGGTGGTTGCCAGAGGCGGAGGTGCGTTAGGCAAAATGGAGGAAGGGGGTCAAAAGGTACAGACCTCCAGTTATGAAATAACTAAGTCATAGGGATGCAACGTACAGCATGGTGACTGCAGTTAATAATACATTATTGTATCTTTTAAAGTTGCTAAGAGAGTAGATCTTAACAGGTCTCATCACAAGGAAAAGAAAATTGCAACCGTGCGTGGCAATGGATGCCAGCTAGACCTACTGTGGTAACCATTTCACAGGATATACAAACGTTAACTCATTGTGTTGTACACCTGAAACTGATATACTATTTTGTCTTAATTATATCTCAATTTTCAAAAAAGGTAAACATATTTGGGAAAAACCTTCTTCTACTCATGGCTTTGTCCAAAAGCATGTCAAGAAAGAATGTCACGTACTATTCAGCTCAGAGAATGAAAGACAGGCGTTGAGAAACCACATTAAGAACTGGTTAGTTAGGTCAAGAAAATTGTCGGGACTTCCTTGGTGGCGCAGTGGTTAAGAATCCTCCTGCCAATGCAGGGGACGTGGGTTCGAGCCCTGGCCGGGAAGATCCCACATGCTGCAGAGCAACTGAGCCCGTACACCGCAACTACTGCACCTGCTTTCTAGAGCCTGTGAGCCATAACTACTGAGCCCGCATGCCACAACTACTGAGCCCGCAAGCCAAAGCTACTGATCCTACAAGCCACAACTACTGAGCCCACGAGCCAAATCTACTGATCCTGCAAGCCACAACTACTGAGCCCGTGTGCCACAACTACTGAAGCCCATGCGCCTAGAGCCCGTGCTCTGCAACAAGAGAAGCCACCGCAATGAGAAGCCCTCGCACCGCAACAAAGAGCAGCCCCTGCTCGTGGCAACTAGAGAAAGCCCACACGCAGCAATGATGACCCAACGCAGCCAAAAAAGAAAAAAGAAAATTTAATTTTCTTTTCCTCTATTAGGAACTGTCAGTGTTAATATGGGCTGCAGCATGTAATTTTTGAATTGGGCTCATCACACTGTATTGTATTTTTATGATCTACATGAAAAGAATCTGAATGGAAGTAAAACCTACCTGCAAAAACTGCATGGCCTTTGGTCTGCATTAAATGGTATAATCCATGTTCATGTAAAAAATGGCTCTCAGAATGTTTGCTTTCTTTACCTTAAGTTCATGCCGCATTGCTTTCATATCATTCTTGATCTAAATAAAGTCAAGCAATCAGTAATGATGTAATGATGAAAATACAAGTAATGAATATGAAAAAAAGAGAAAAGTAATTGATATAACTGCTACTTAGTGGGTTCCCTTTTTTTCCTTTTTTTCTTTTTTTGGCCGCACAGCGCAGGAAATTCCCTATAATGGTTGCTTTGGATGTAGCTTTCTAAGACTGCAAATTGCCCACTCCAAGACCCAGGAAAAAATCACTAAAACTCTCAGCAGGGTCATTTGCTTCATCAAATGATGGGTTACTGCCATCAGAGCAGCAGCCCTGTAAAAACCCAGATCTGGTCTTTAAAATAGGGTCCTCTGATGTTAGGCTGTTATTTTTACTTCTTTGGTGCAGAGTTAGGTGCCCACTGGTTAAGCTCACAGACGCTGGGCCTTGGCTTGAGCTGGTGCTGCCCCCAGGATGAACTTGGCCTTGAGAAGCATTCCCAAGATGAGCAAGATGCTTTGGAAAAACAGAAGAGAGAGAACAGTGCCACTGCTGTTGGCTAGGGGCAGAGAGGACTTCAGGAAAATTCCCAGAAAAACTGAACATGCTGGAAGATGCTGTCTGAAGCTGACCTACTAAGATCCGGCAAAGGAATCGAGGCTGTGTGTGCGTGTGCGTGTGTGTGTGTGTGTGTGTGTGTGGTGGTGAAGGGGGCAGTGGAGGGGGTGATTTGCAGCTGAGTTGGCAGCCGTGCTGAGGGGCATATTAAATGTTATTTCAGTTATGTCCAGTTCAATAAATATTTATTCTTATCCCACTGGATGTGCCCTATGTTGAGCTGCCAAAAATGTAAAAGACCCTGAAGAGATAATAGTTGTCAGGGTAATATGATATCCACATTCATAATTACAGTTCAAAGAAGATTACAGAATGGCATAAAAGAGTTACAACCGGGACTTCCCTGGAGGTCCAGCCAAAAAAAAAGGAGTTACAACAAAGGTTTACAAAATGTACAACAGAGGAAAAAAAAAAAATCAGGGAACACTCCCTAAATGACAAGGCATTGAATGGAGACCTATTCAGGCCATTATTTAAATAGGAGAAATAGAGGAGAATGACCCAAGGAAGGAGACTGAGAAGAAAAAAAGTACCAAAGGCAGGAATACAAGGCGTGGTTTTTCTGGAGTGTTCCTTTCAGGGAAGACAACCATGGGAATTGATTGATCAGTGATATTGATGTGATTTTCAACAGGGATATGCAACCATCCAATGTGCCACGTTGAGATGTTTGTATTGAATAATTCAATAAGCTATTGAAAAATGTCACTGAAGCTTTTGGAATTGAGAAGTTATTCTTAGAAGAAAAATATGTCGAGGGTTGGAATGTTTTGAAGAGGGCAACTTGGGCCAGAGAGACCACATGGATGGGTCTAACAATCTACTTGAGAGATGGGCAGGATGGGCTGGAGTTAGAGCAGTCATGACCGGAACCGATCGGTGATACTCCCTGGAAACCTATCACACACACAATGTACAGAATGTGCTGATCAGGTGTTGGGGGTTGGAAGAGGAGACGTCGGCTGACATGGAGGACAGCAGTGCCTGTCCCAGAGGTCCTGGAGGAGGGGGTTTCTGGTGAGTAGGGCAATGGAAGTGGGGGCACCTGAGCAGGTGCCAGTGGGGTCCTCAGGAAGAGATGCCCAGAGGCCTGGGAGGAACGCAGAGAGGGCCTGGGAGCACGATGCAGGGTCATGATTCATCAGGACAGGAATGGTGATGAGCCTGGAGGCCAGTGAGATCACCAAGGGAGAGAGAACAGCAAGGGCCGAAAAGCAAACTGGGGAAAAGACTCACAGGGGTTGTTTACTGAAAACTTCACTCTCCCTTCACTCTTCTGCATTTCGCTGAGAATAGTGGCTCTAAAATCAGCTATTACCCAAGTCTCAATTCAGTAGTTGGTAACCAAGAAATGAGAAGAACAGAATCCATTTAAATATAAGTTTCCAAACAGGGATTACAAAAGCATTGCCCTTTAACACTTCTGGCAACACATGATAGCATTTTCTTAATGTTGAAGTTATTGCTCAAAGTTCTGTGACTTTGGTCACATACAAAAGTATTGTCCAAAGACTGCTGGCTTCAGATAATCGTCTCTTCGTGGCACTTTTACCCTATCTGCCTTTTCTGAGTACAAACAACTTTTAGAAAAGTGATTCTAGGGACTTCCCTGTTGGCACAGTGGCACAGTGGTTAAGAATCTGCCTGCCAATGCAGGCGACACGGGTTCGAGCCCTCGTTCAGGAAGATCCTACATGCTGCAGAGCAACTAAGCCCGTGCGCCACAACTACCGAGCCTGCATTCTAGAGCCCGTGCTCCACAACAAGAGAAGCCACCGCAATGAGAAGCCCGCGCACTGCAACGAAGAGTAGCCCCCATTCACCTCAACTAGAGAAAGCTCATGTTAAGTAACGAAGGCCCAACACAGCCAAAAATAAATAAATAAATTTATTTTTTTAAAAAAAGAGCGATTCTATACACTGAATTGAGGATGGGGGCAGAACACTAGATTAGAAATAGGATGATCTGAATTTGTGCCCATACTTTGCCAATTACTACCCAATCAATAAATCCAACAAACATTTAGAGAAGGTATATATCCTACTGGGAGATTAGGTTACAAAGCCAGTATGTACAGGGAAGACAGCATACAGTCAAAATTCCTCTGGAGAAATCCTTTGGGAATATGCCGTGTTAAGATGACACAGAGTCTCTCCCTAATTCCAATGCTGACAATTTTCCTTTTAATCTTGGTCCAGATGGTGGTTTCTTCTTACGAGCACCAGATGAAGAAGTTAATTTGAGCTGAGGGGCCATGTCATGAGATGCACACTGTATCTTTAAGATTCGTGAGCATGGGAACCAAGACCCATTATGGGAATGCAGAATCCGCCTCATGCTTACTGTGGACCCAGACTCATTGCGTGGAACGGAGGGCGGTGGAGGGATGGCCGTTTAGACTTACATACACTGTGAGTGTGCACGTGTGTACGTGTGTGTGTGTGTGTGTGAGAGAGAGAGAGAGAGAGAGAGAGAGAGAGAGAGAGAAAACAGTTGCGTTTGTGCAAGTGGGATGACACCAAGGAGCCAGGGCTCCATTGCTCGTGTGCCAGGCGTTGTGCTAGGAATGAGGAAGAAGAAATTAGCAGGTGCTGCTGCCATCCCTGCAGGTCAGTCTAGAAGGTCACTAGGAGCACAAACACAGCATTGCAGACTAACTGGAGTACAGTGTGATACAGGGGGATGGAGTCCACAGGAGCGAGAATTAGGAAAGGCTCTTCAGAGAATATGACTCTAAGCTTAATCTTCAAAGAAATGCACATGCCAGTCAGAGGAGGGAGAGGGAGGAAGAGCGTTCTAGAGCATTCTGGAGGGGAGCTGGCATGAGTTGAGGCGGGGAGGCTGAAAGTGGCACATTTGAGACCCACGAGTTGTCTGGTACAGCTGGTGTGCGGTATGGGATGGGGGGCGGAGCACAGGGCGAGAAGGTGCTGCAGAGGTCAAGGGGCCACACTGCAATGAGCTCCCTTCCAGCAAAGGGGCTAGAACGTGAGGCTGTATGTGACGGGGATGCACAAGAGGTTTCTAAGAAGGAGAGAGACGTGATCATGAGACCGACGCACATTTTTATCGAGCTCATTCTGTCACTGTGGAGGATGGATTAAAGCAGGCTGAGAATGGAGTCAGGGAAAGGAGTTAGAAAGAAATCAGGCTACTGTAGGAGAGAGAGGAAGAGAGAGAGGGATGGCGGCACCAGCCATGGAAAGGAGGCCAAAAGCCAGATCCCATTCACTAACCGTTTACCCGGTACCTGGCAGGAGCCGAGCCCTTGCACACATCCCCTTGCATCTTCGGACCACAACCCTATGAACCGGGTGCTGCCAGGTCAAGGCATCCCCGCGACCGTCACACGAGGGCCTCACCCACGTCACGCCAGGTCCAGCCCTCACCCCCGCCCCCTTGGCTGCTTTTCTGGCTCCTGCACACACGGAGCCCTTGCTCACCTCAGGGCCTTTGCAACCTCTCATCCCTCTGCCTGGGACCTCCTTCTTGCTCCGATGGCTTGTTCTCATTTTGGAGGTGCGGTTCATGTGCTGCTTTCACTAAGAAGTAGGTCCCTTCCTGCGTCAGCCTGCTTGTCTCCTTCATAGCACTTAGAATCTCTAATTATCTTATCTGTCTACTTTTTACTGCCTGTCTCCTCCTTCTAGAATACTCCATGAGAGTAGGGGCCTTATTTGTCTTATTCACTATTATATACTTATTCACTATTATTTCTCAGTATCCAGCACGGTATCTAAGTGCTCAATAAATATTTACTGGGGGAGGGGGAGGGATAAATTAGGAGTTTGAGATTAACACAGACACACGACTATATATAAAATAGATAACCAACAAGGACCTACTGTATAGCCCAGGGAACTATACTCAATATTTTGTAATAACATATAAGGGAAAATAATCTGAAAAAGAATATAGAGATATATATTCATATATATATATATACGTATATATGTATATATATATATGAATCATTGTAAATCAACTATATTTCAATAAAAAATAAAATAAATTTATTGAATGAATATCCATTTTACAGATGAAGAAAATAATAACAGTAAGAACAATAAAAACTAACACTCAAAATATGGGCTAGGCACTGGTCAAACTCATCTAAACCTCACAGATTTGATATAAATATCATTATTTCTCCCATTTTATAGATGAAGAAACGGAGGCTCCCACATTTAGGTAACTTGTCCACAGTCACAAAGCTTACAAATGGCAGAGCAGAGATTCAAATTCAGACAGTCTGGCTCCAGGGTCGAGCTTTCAACATCTATGCTACACGGCTACTCTAAGACTGGGCTTTCCAGTCGTCGGGTCACAAGGCTGGCGATGGAGGAGCTAGGATTCCAACCTGGTCCTCTGACTCTGGAAACCAAGCTCCAGGGCTGGAGGGATGGGGGTGGTGAGAACTGAGGAGAGAGAAGCCGGCCGGCAGGTCTAAGCTAACAGAGGGCGGTGTTGATTGAGGGGCACACAAAGGCGAGCCTGGGTTGAGTTCTGAGCGTGTAGCATCCCAGGTGCCCGCTGCACTCTCTACTGTGCTTCCGGCTTTTGGAGCAGGACACGTCACTCAGCCCCTCTGATCCCATCCTCACACTTGTAAAATGTGAATTTACATACCGACCCAACAGGATTCTTGCGACGATTAAACTGAGATAACGCAGACCCATGGGCAGATGTTCGTAAACATTACTCTCCTGATCTTTTCTGTACCTTCGGCTCGCACGGAAAACCCAACGTTTTCAGGAAAATGGGCTAAGTATCCAGATGACATAAGGAACAAGAGAGAAAATTCCTGGGTGGGTCCAATTATATAATCATTCCCCAAGCTTAATGAGACTTAGAATTAGCTAAGTTTCATCTTCTGAACACTTGCTGTTATTGCAATAATCAAATGAAGAATTCATAAAACTAGGTTCAATTTAATCTAAGCTTACCACATAAATCTCACCTCTGCTTCCCCCTACTTCCCCCTAGATGTTTATTTTCATTCTTTTTTCTTTTTTTCTTTTTTTTTGGCTGCGCCGCGCGTCTTGTGGGATCTCAGTTCTCTGAACAGGGATCGAACCTGGGCCCCAGCAGTGAAAGTGCTGAGTCCTAACCACTGGATGGCCAGGGAATTCCCTCTTTTCATTCTTATTTCTTGCTAGGTATATGCAATATTTGTCTTTGGACAAGCCACTTATTTTAATCTTAAATTTCTCATCTGCAAAATGGGAACAACAGTCCTCCCCTTAATAGAATTCTTATAAGAATTAAAGAAGATAATGTGTTAGAAATTCCTTTGCAAACTAAGTACTATCCAAATATAATAATTATTATTAAAAAGAAACATAAAGGTATATTTGTATAAAATTATCACATTTATATTAATAATTATTTATTGATATACTTATTATTTATATATATAAATAAAATATAATTTTATTTAAAATGTTTTTATGACAGACTTCCCCGGTGGTGCAGTGGTTAAGACTCCGCCTGCTAATGCAGGGGACACGGGTTTGATCCCTGGTCCAGGAAGATCCCACATGCCGCGGAGCAACTAAGCCCGTGTGCCACAACTACTGAGCCGTGCACCACAACTACTGAAGCCCGTGCACCTTGAGCCCATGCTCTGCTACAAGAGAAGCCACTGCAATGAGAGGCCTGTGCACCACAACAAAGAGTAGCCCCCACTCGCCGCAACTAGAGAAAGCCCGCGCGCAGCAACGAAGACCCAACACAGCCAAAAATAAATAAATTTATTTTAAAGAATAAATAAATTAATTTAAAAAAATAAATAAAATGTTTTTATGAGGGAAGAGAAGTATGCTTATTGAGATCATGCCTTTTCCACAATGGTAATTTAATTAGTCTTCTCCAAGTTATAATTGCCCAAGTGCTGAAAACTGTATACCTCATTACATCTTGTCCTTCTAACGGAGGTGGAGACGCTCACTGAAACCCCCCTGCCTGCAGGACCCGGAACCACCTTGCAGTGGGCGTGTGCTTTTGTCTGGCAGGCATCACGGGCGAAGAACCATCCTTCACCATAGCCTGCCCTGAACTTTTAGCTCGAGGGTGAAAAAGTGACCCAAGAGAAGCTGGTCAGCATTCTTCCTGTCCCTGGTTTGTTTAGGGATAGGGATTTGGACCGAGCAGGACCAATCTGACGACTTCCCTGAACTGTTGCCGGAACTATGAGGAAAGAAAAGCTTTCTTTTCTCTCGGGAGTGCCGGCTGTGAGAAGCAAGCAGCTGGAGCTGCTTCGGAGCCTCTCTGACACCACGTGGGGAGGAGCAAACTGAATAAAGTCAACCGAGTGACAGGCAGACAGACAGATAGAGTGACCAGTTCAGACCAAACTGGGACTTCCCTGGCTTCAGCATGGAAGGTCCCATGCCCAAGACGCCCCTCAGACCTGGGCACACAGGGACGGTTGGTCACTTCACAGAGACGAAGAGTCCCGCATATACCGTTCCAAGCCTTGATCTAGCTTTACTCGGAGGCCCTCCTTGGGCACCTCAATTCTATGACCCAGTAAGTTCCGGGGTCTGTTTAAGCAACTTTGAGTTGTGTTTCTGTCACATGCAACTCAAAGAGTCATAACACATGCCCAAAGAATGTCCACATATAAGCCACAAAGTTAAAAAAGCAAAAGAAATCAAAGTAGGAAACAAGCTATTTTTAGCATTGGAACATGAGGAAATGTGATCATGTGGTCCTTTCTGAAGTTGAGGTAATTTATTTGACAAAGGGGCTCCGGAAAAAAAAAAAAGAGAAGTATACAAAATGGAAAAAAGAAGAGGCAAATGAAAACATTCTTATGGAACAGAAACCTCATGGCATGAGAAAGGTCAGAGAAACACATGAGCAAAAATCCAAAAGAACAAGCTTAGGCGGCGAGGGGGAAAACGTCGCTGAAGTCAAAGCATGGAGCAGTTTTGCCTTTTCTTTAGAGACAGACCCACCGTAAAGTGGGACAAGAAGACAAGTGAGCCACGGAAGTGGCCTGTGAAAAAACTGGACCAGCAGAGGCTTCTGCAGATCCTCAACAATTCCAGAAGACTTAAAGCAAAACATCTCAATGGTCTCTGGCACTCCGCCCTGGGGCAGGTAGGCCAAAGCAAATGCTATGGGAATAATAATATGGGAGCTTTTCTTAACGTGACATACAGCAGTGATTACAAAGACTGGAGAAGTTGGAAAACCTCAGCGTGCACCAGAATTCGTACAGCGTGCATATGACAGAGCCGCATGCTAACCCTAACCCTAACCCTCAAGCGCTATAGGATGAGTGAGAGAAATTTGCGCTCCAGAAGGGTTTCCTTTGAGAATATGGCCAGAAGGGAGAAATCTAGACAACCCATCTGTACACAGCCACACAGGATTGAATGATAACCACTCTTTCTGGCCTTCCCTGAAGAAGGATGTGACACTGGGGCCCCCAAGGGACATGGCCCGGCACCATTTCTATATCTAATGCAGTTTGGAAAAAACTTAAGTGTTGAAAACCAAGAGAGAAGTCATTTTCTCAATAGAAAGACAACATAAAAAAAAAAAAAAACAGTGTGAAGATATGTGATTTAGTCTTACCTCTATGAGTATATTTTCTATTGAGTCTCTATTTATTTATTTATTTGCTGTGCAGCAAGGCATGTGGGATCTCACTTCCCCAGTCAGGGATCAAACCCACACCTCCTGCAGTGGAGGCACGGAGTCCGATCCACTGGACCGCCAAGGAATTCCCGAGTCTCACTGATTTTAAACTATTCTCATTTTGTTGTCTGATATCACCTAGTAACAGGGTACCAATCAGGTTCTTGGTCTTGGTCCTGTTGTGGGTGTTTCAGGGAGCCTGATATGACTGTGCAGGGTCTTTCTAACACAAACACTTTAATTTAGGATGTTTAGGATAAAAACAGAAAGGAACTTTGAGGGAGGCAAGGAACTGCACCATCTGAACTCGCACATTTGCAAAAATGTTTGCGCTGTATTTACCGAAGGACTTTTCCCCTTAAAACATGACACTGAAAACAGAAGACGTGATATGGTAAAAGGTTGTCTGGTAATAAAGAACCAGATTCACGCACCAAATCCTAAATCACAAAGAGCGCTCAAGTGGAAAACCACTGGAGGGACTGGAGCATGTGACTGGATTCTGCATCGCCTTTGAAGATGGGGAGGTCCATCCCTGGGGCTAGAGCATGTGATGGCTTGTTTTCTTTAAATCACTTGTAATTCAGGAAGGGCCCACCTACAAGCAGGATATCTTCCTGCTTGCTCCCTGAACCAGGATGCCATCTGGACTGTAACAGAGGAAGGAGGCAAGACCCTAGGAAATGTCACGTTATCCTGAAAAACATCCCTTGAAGAATCAGACCACTGAGGTTCTCTCAGCGGAGCTCTCATCTCCGATTTCCTACAGGGGTAATGAAAGGCATTTGCCAAGGCTAAGGGGCAACAAGATTGATGGAGCCTAGACTCACCTCTATGAGTATACTTTCTATTGAGTCTCACTTTACTTATTTATAAATAAAGGCATTTTGGCCTTTCTACAAATTCTCAACAGCTGCCTGCTAGGTGTTTATGTGGTTCTGGGTATTGTGTCCTCTGCAAAGAAAGGCATATGTAGGAACGAAGAGGATCTTGGCTCCTGGGGCCCTTAGTTTGTAGCTGGGGAGATTGGAGATTCCAAGAGGCTATTTATATGGGGTCATACTGTCGCTGAGAGAGGGTAGAAGCCAGCGAGTCACCCCACAAACCTACAGCAAAAATGGTCTTGTCTCCTGCCTCATCTATTTCACCAGGGCTGGAAAGGAGAAGGGGGTAAGGAAAAAAAAAATGGGGGGTAAGAGATTATTTTTCCTCGATTTTGTTAAATTGATTTGACATTGATAAGACTGACCATCCTTCTGCAAACCAAACAGACATTTAACACTAACACAAACCCATGTTTTTCTTTTTAAGAAACGACAATTCAGGCTTTTGTGAAGTTACGAACTGCCTTCATTTTAGTACGACATCTATGGAACCACGAGGCTAGTATCAAATCTTCATAAATCCTAAGGGAATAGTGAAAATAGAAAGGGAATAAATATTTAAATATGAAAATCTGCCTCTAATTACCTAGTGCTCACCAATTAGATGCCAATGATGGAAACAACAGATAAAAGGTGAAAAGATGGCCATAGGAAGAGGGAGGTCAAGAAAGAGAGCTTGCACAGTGCGAGAGCAAGCCCTGTTCACCAGGCCAGTCACCCTGGGATTCAGAGACCAAACATGGTATTTTCCAGAGAACGCTGCCATGTTTATCGCCCAGCAGGCCCCACCCTGCAGCCTGAGAGCACCTACCAGTGTTTCCAACTTGGCAACCCCCCAAAAACCAGAACAATGATTGCTTTTCTCCTGCTATAATAATGCTGTCGAGTTCATCAGAGATCCATTGTGTACTTTTCATTGAATCCAAAGCACGCTGTTTCCTTCAGACGAAACCCTATCATGTTTTATATAGTTTTAAAAATAATTGATCTGGCCCGTTAGTACAGATAGAACTGTTTTGATGAGAAAGGAAGGAGCTTCTCCTGGAATCTCATTATTTATCTGAAGTTAAAATATATATATTTTTAAAACTTTACACCTGTGGTACAGTACATGCATGAGTCTAAGTATTTCTCCGCTCACGGGGTCTTAGGGAGACAGCTGTGATGCCATAGTAAAGTCTCATGCTTTGCCACTCATTCATTCATTCATTTTTATTGAGCATGTGCTATGTGTTCTACGCATGGAGGATACAGCAGTTAACAAGATAGAAAATGACCCAACTTCACGGAGCTAATACAGAGGAGGCCAAGCACAAATCCTCGCAAGTAAGTAGATAGGATATTCCAGATGATAATAAACTCTTTGGAGGAAAAAGGTGGGGTGGTCAGCTCAGCTTCTCTGAGCTGATGACCTCTGGCTGATGAGAGGGAGCCTGTGAAGGTCTGGGGGTAGGCAGGGGAGTGGCCAAGGCAATGGCCCTGGGGTTACAGCAAGTCTGACAAATTTGGGGGAAAGAAAGAACACCAGTGGGGATGGAGAACCATAATACCGATTGTGGTTAAATATTTAGTAAGATGATGAATGCAAAAGAACACGATGAACTGCAAAGCAATACCACTAAAAGGTATTATCTGGCTTGGTTAGAATACTGTATTCTAAAGAACATCATTCTTTAGATGTTTAGAGTTTATAAAGGATGCAGGTGAAAACTATATATTTCAGTTTTCATCTTCTACTTCTAATAAAAAGGAGCTGGCTCTCGAAAAGCCCTTTCAAGTATGGCACGTTGCCTTCACGTGAAATAGGAAATCCCACATACCTGGAATCCTATTAAGCGTCACCCAGAAATGTTCATCCGGGCTGAAGGTGTCTTTGGACCACTGGAGCAAGTCAAGAGCCCGTGGGTCATGGAGAACAAAGTTGGTAAACTCTCTTGACAGGGCAACGTAGGCAGAACCGAAGTAAATGGTGAGATTGTGGGGAGGAGGCGGTTTCAGTGCTGTGGTTCTTATCACATAGGAAAGCTCTTTGCCCAGGTGCTCTCGGTGGACATATTTAGTCCGTCCAATTGCGTGAGCTGGAGGCAGCACCCCTGGGGTGATGTTTTTCCCTTTAAATCCTTTCAGATACTGAACTATCTCCCTGTTGGTTTTCAGGGGGAAATCTTGCCCACAGGTGTTGATGGCGTACTTCCACGGAACCTCCAAGGCTGCAAGATCCTTGATGCAGTGCAGGTCAGCCTGGAGCCTGGAGATCCCACCATAGACCACGGGTTCCATCTTGGAAGCCAGAAAAGCATTCGGGAAGCAGCTCAGTAACTGCTCCACTGCATCTTTAAATTCAACTGTCGCTTTCTCATCCACGTGAACACAGTAGATATTCTGAGGCATGTAAATAGCTCTGAAGAGCCTTGCAAAGGTGTCGAAATTGTGATGGATGACCATGATATATGCCAAAGGAAATTCAGCTTCTTCTTTAGATAACGGCGCCGTGATGTAGTGGCTTTGAGCCAGGTATTCCTTGCAAGAAGACGTCTCATAGATCATGAGTTTGTTTCTCCAGAGGAAAGGTGCTTTGCCACTGATAAAGGATATGCAAACTTGACTCAGCATCAAAGTGTCCGAGTTATTTAGCCTCTGGAAGCCTTGCTCGCCCCCAAAATTGAACACATAGAACACGATAAAAATGATTACACAAGAGACAGAAACTATAAAGAGGTAACGCATCAATGAAGGCATGCCTCCAAGAGGAGATTTCAAAGACCGTCAAAATCTAAGTCCTCTCCCAAACTTACTTTTTTCTCTGAGTTCTTATTTTGGTGCATACTCCAGTAATTCGTGCCCTGAAGGAGACACTGTGAATTCATCCGGTTTCATCCCGGGAATCCAGCGGCTGGCGCACTCCCCATGCTGATAGAGCTACTGATCCCGCCTCGTTCTCTGCCTTTCAAACCGCCTTTGTCTACATCCCGGTAGCAGGTTGCTTAAGCCCAGCCTTTTTTCCTCCCTCTGCCTCCCAGCTCCCAACGGCTGGCTGTTTCACTAAAACTGTGGTTTTAGTCTCCTTTTCCCCTGCAGATTTAGTTTCTCAGATCTCTTTTGCTTCATTTCAGAAGGTTCCCCCCCCCCTCTTGTTACTGTCATTCAGAGAATTAATACAGTAAGAACGAAAGTTGAAACGATGCGTTCTGGCAGGCGTGCCGTTTCCTGCTACTCATCCGACAAGCTGCGGCACTCCCCCGCCCCCGGCACTCCCCCCCACCCCCCACCCCCTTGTTGCTCATGGCGATGAGCCACAGCCTGGTCCCTCGACTCTTCGAGCACACTCCACGGGGTATAATGTTGCCTCCGTTCTCAAATATGCCGCTTTAGTGAAAAAATGACTGAAGTGACGAGAATGAAAATTTAAAAAAAAAACCTCATCCACCGGGCTCTTTTGTAATGCTTTCTAGCCCCGCCCTACTCTTTTTCTTTTTCTTTTTTTGGCCCTACCGCGAGGCATGCGGGATCCTAGTTCCCGGACCGAGGATTGAACCCGAAGCCCCTGCAGTGGAAGCGCGGAGTCTTAAGCACTGGGCCGCCAGGGAAGTCCCCGGCACTCTCTTTTCTAAAACAAGAGCTTACCGGGGTTCCAGTCCTAGGGGATCTGAAAGTGCAAGGCTCTGGGATCTGTGACTTTGCGATTACGTCGTGACAGCCCCTCTCCTTCCACCGTGGTGCTTATCATAAGGGCTGAAACGGAGCAGGACCCCGTGGGGTTCTCCCTGGTACAAATTCTTTCCATGCCCCCCCTCCCCCCGTTTCTTGTTTGTAGGAAATAGGTTTCTTTCAGGCTCCTGGACGTTCCCTGAGCTCCAAAGGGCAGGTTCAAACAGTTGCTAATCAGGGAAGGGAGGGGATGCAGAAACAAGGGAGGAACAGCCTAGAAACAATACTGCAGGCTTGGGGCAGGGTCCTGGTTCTTCCTCAAGGGATACACACAACAATATCTTTGAGTTCTTCTGCGGGAACTAAGGCCTCCACCCAGGTGGAGGATGGTAACTTCAGGCTGAGGGCAAGATCCCTGGAGCACCGCCCTGCTACCTCGCCACCAGCCAATCAGAACAAAGTCACAAGCCCTGTAGCCCTCACCCCAAATTTTGCCCATTAAATACTCCCCCCAAAACCGTCGGGGTTTTAGAAAACGAGCCACCCATCCTCTTTGTATTGGCATCTTTACAATAAATGCTGCACTTTCTTTCACCACAACCCGGTGTCATTAGATTGGCCTTACGGCCCGCCAGCGAGCGGCCCTGAGTCTGATTTGGTAACAGGATGTTGGGGTCCAATGAACAAATGCCAAGCTACATCCCCTGATTTAGATGAGACCTTAAAACTTCACCGGAAAGCAGTCGAATCCTGGCACAAATGATGTTCGGATAAGGGCACCTAGAGCGCATTCAGGTTTTCACTACCCAGAGAACATCATCTAATACTCAGAGAAGTGCTTTATACCTGCCAGGTTAAGCCTGTCAAATCACCTAGGAAACGAATGTTGTTGCCCCTATTTGTAAATAGCAGAGTTTTGGCTGAAGAACATGAAGCTCTTTAACTTACAAGGTTCTCATCTTCAACCTTTTATTTTTCCAACCAGCTTTTTTTTTTAATACAGATCAACATATTTTATTTATGATGGCTTCTAACACACCCATACAACTACTTCATGCCTTCCCGTTTCACCTTCCCTCTGAGGTGAACGTAACCCCTCCGAGCCTCCATCCTGTAGGAGTAACTCACTGTCGGAGACTGAACACCCCCCCCACCCCTCACCCCCCGCATGAAGAAAAAACGTCCTTTAATGCCCTTTCTCTCCTCCTTTTTGAAAAGTCTCTACCCTGCTATTCATGAAATTAATAGAACAATATGCTTATTCCTTGTTTTCAGCAGAGGTAGGAAAACCAGCGCTAAGCCCCCTTGATTCAAGGCTCGCTGCACTTCCGCTGAATGACTCATCACCTCCTGAACCACGGTAGGTTTTCATTCCAGCTTTTATTACTCCTATTTTTCATTATTCCAGCTTGTACATTATTTTTCTCTCTCCCTTACTAAATTCTCCTCATTCTCTAAGACCCATCACAAATAAACTCTACACAGAACCCACCTTTGGCTTTTTATGCAAAGTGGAAAAAAGTAAACGGAGCCCTTATCTGGACAGAGCAGATCAATCTAATTCTTAGTGTTCCCATGGAGCAGAGCAAAGAGAATGACTCTGAAAATATGATAATGAATGATGATGGTAAATGATACGAAGATGAATGATAATGGAAAATTCAATCCCAACCTTCCTTTTTTTCCCAAATAATACCTTTAAATATCAGGTTATAGTCTATCCTATTTCAACACAACAGAGAGTAATTTCAGTATCTAGTTTGGCAAAGATTTTTTGGCTTAGAGTGAATATTAAAATATTTTAAATATTTGCAGTTTGACAAAGTGTTCAGATACATGACAATGAGGCCAACAGAGTCTGTTTACATTATTATTTCCAGCTGGCCAACAACAAGGGGTTCAGATTTATACAGGCTTAGGCACTGACATTAATAATGTTACTATATTGAGAAATACAGACATTAGCCAGATTAGGACCTTTCATCCTATTTGTTTGGTATTCAATCCGTTATTTAAAACAGCACTGTTCGAGTGTTGAAAATGTGGCTCTTTTTCCTGTCTGCCCTTTTGGCTGTCCTTGGGTATTGAAAAATGCCTACAGGAGAACTTTTTTAAAAACCACTTGTAAGAGGGGAAGGCCGTTACCTGTTCCCTTTCCTTCCTAATAGGCCACGTGACCTGCTTTTCCAGCACAGACACGAGGCATGTTTTTGCTGCTGAGACTGAACAGCTCAGCCTTCCCTACCTGCTCGTGACTGCAGGCCAGCACAAGACTGACGCACCTTTGGCTCACTTTGGAAGCAGTTATTCCCGAGCTAGACGATTAATCAGGCTAGACATGTTTACCCTCTCCGGGCCGCCTTAAAAGCTTGCTCTTTCTTCCATTCAGAAGCCTTTATTGTTTTTTACATCATTTAATAATTTTTCCGGGAAACCTCCTACACTGATGGTGGGAATGTAAATTGGTGCAGCCACTGTGGAGAACAGTATGCAAGTTTCTTAAAAAACTAAAAATAGAGTTACCATATGATCTGTAACCCCACTCTTGGGCAGATATCTGGAAAAGACAAAACCTCTTTTGAAAAGGTACATGTACCCCAGTGTTCATAGCAGCACTAATTACAACAGCCAAGACATACATGGAAGCAACCTAATGTCCATTGACAGATGAATGGATAAAGAAGATGTGGTATACACACACACACACACACACACACACACACACACACACACACACTGGAATATTACTATGCCACAAAAAAGAATGAAATAATACCATTTGCAGCAATGTGGATGGACCTAGAGATTATCGTACTAAGTGAAGTAAGTCAAAGACATATATCATATGATATCACTTATATGTGAAATCTAAAGAAAAAAGGATACAAATGAACTTATTCTGTAAAACAAAAATAGACTCACAGACAAAGAAAACAAACTTATGGTTACCAAAGGCAAAAGGAGGGGGGAGGGATAAATTAGGAGTTTGGGAATTAACATATACACACTAATATATAGATAATCAACAAGGACCTACTGTACAGCACAGGGAACTATATTCAATATCTTGTAATAATCTATAATGGAAAAGAGTCTGAAAAAGAATAGATAAATATATGTTTATGTATAACTGAATCACTTTGCTGTACACATGAAACACTGTAAATCAACTATGCTGCAACTTAAAAAAAAAGAATTTTTCCAATTATGATGCTATCTAGGGCACAGCTCCAAAATGAAGAGCGTATTCTTTTTGTGAAATACTGGAAGACTCAGAATCTCAGTGAAATAAAGAAATAATCAAAGGGGGAAAGGCAAGCCTCAGCACCCCTAGGCTTTCTGTGGCAAGGGGCAAGGTACACTCGCCTGACTCTGGAAGGCCTACAGAAGGATGAGTTGAGGGAGAGGCACGTGAAGTCCGCTGCCTGCCAGGCTAGTCACACACCCTTGAGGAAGGCGGCAGCTGGTCGTAAGGAAAATGTCATAAAAGACCTTGCATGTTGTGCTGAAAACCTTGGACTTCACCTTGTTGCCAAAGGAGCACCACCTAAGATGTTAGGTCGAGGAGTTCCCGGGCAACAAGTGCCAACTGGAGGAGGAACAAGACCAAAATAAATCATGGTGGAAAGTACACATCAGCCGGTAAACGCATAAGGCACATGTCAACGATAATAACAGTAGCAGTATTACTACTGACCAGATTGATTGACCAGATAGATTAAATGACATTAAAAAAAACAACTTTTAATCAAATTTCTGGAGGAAACCATGCAAGATGTGCTTTGTCTTGTGTGTCATTAACGCCCACGATTACTAACAGGGCATGGTGCAAAAACGAGTAAGTAAAGCCTCTTAAACTAGGAGGTAAATGTGCTAGTTATGCCTCAGTTAACTACATGTCCTAGAAACAGTTCGAAGGCTCTTACAGTCGAGGCTTTAGTCCTGTAGATATTCACAAGACTTCAGATACTGCATTGAGTTTTTTCTTAAATAAAGAAATAAAGATAGGGGAAAGATTTAAAGTCCCAAGGTCACTAAGGAATTAATGGACTGGGAATTAGTAGAAAGTCTACTTTGTATTATTATTTTTCCACTCCTTCAAACTAGTAGTGAGAAATACGTATGTTGCCTTATTTATGTCATTTATTTATTTTTAAATGTGTTGAATGAATGAATGAATGGAGTCCACATCCCCCATGGTTCCAGGTGCTCATGGATAAATGTTCTTTTAACTGGAATTGGGAACAGAGCAACGGGTATCTTTTTTTCTGACAAACAAAAACTCTGACCAGATTGATTAAATGACATTAAAAAAACCACAACTTTTCAGCAAATTTCTGGAGGAAACCGTGCAAGACGTGCTTTGTCTCGTGTGTCATTAACGCCCACGATTAACTAACAGGGTATATGGTGCAAAAACCAGGAAGCCTGGGTTCTGGTCACTTTTCTACCTTTAGCCGATTATGTGCTCTTAGGCCCCTACTCGCTTCCTCTTTATAAAGGATGTTCTCCCTGGTCCCTTCCAGCTTTTTAAAATGAGCTACAATTCAGTCTGTTGTAAGGTGAATCGCTAAGCAGCAGTGATGGAATCCAGGCAGTATGAGGTATGGCCCCTATCCTGTAGGAGCGTATACCTTCACTAGGATTCAAAATACATACAGCTGAAAAGATAACCAACAAAACAGGAAAGACTATGGCTCAGTTCCAAACAAGAGGATGTCCACCAAATGTGACAGGAACTCGGAGAGGAGAAACAGTTCCCTTGGAGGCAGGGTGGTTAGAAAGGGCTTACGGTGGTGAGACACTGACACCGAGAAGGCATTCCAGTTGGAGAAAGTACGAGTGTGCAAGACAACAAAAACAAGAAAGCCCAATGTGGAGAAACTTCCCAGGGAGGCTGTAAATCTAGAACTTCTCTGACATGGCAGCAGATAAAAACCTTCCAATCGGTGAACTACAGCCTCAAAGTACCAGGCATGTTTAGAGGGTGAGAGTAGAAGGACTTTTGCCCCCTGTCCCTCCCACAGCTCACCAGCTGAGCCAGGGCCTGGCACACGGTGTGTTCAACGCTTGGGAATGGGTCCAGAATCATCTGGGCATTTGAAAGTGCAATTTTCAGCTATGGAAGAAGGAATGTTGAAACCCGTGTTTGCCCATTTTTAATTTATATGTTAGAACAGCATAGGCTAGGAGAGCCATCCATGATTTTTTTCTTTTTTCTTTTTGGCCACACCATGCAGCATGTGGGGATCTTAGTTCCCTGACCAGAGACGGAACCCGTGCCCCTGCAGTGGAAGCGCAGAGTCCTAACCACTGGACCGCCGGGGAAGTCCCCATGATTTTTTTCTTTCAAGCCTATTTCTAGCTATCTGGAGGTGTGATTTTATGGTACAAATAGTGCTTTTTTCTCTCTTCCCCCTAGCACACGCCTGTACAAAGACCTAACTATAAATGTACCACATCAGCACTGAATTCTATTCATAATTCCTCACGCATCTTTCCTTGGTTTAATTGCATGTACTAATGCAAACTTCATTATACCTTCATAATTGTTCTGGGACTTGTTTTTCCATTCTCAATTAATTGCTATCCTGGAGTTGAGAAAGAAACTGAGGAAACACAGGCTTGAGCAAAAGCTAGATTTATCATGTTAAAATAGTGAAAAGGGCACCAAAAGGACTGGGTCTGATGAAGTTTTTGTTGGCGTGGCATGGAGAGGCGACGTTATATCGGCAGAAGAGGTAGGTAACTGAGGTGAGATGGTGTCATTTCTTGGTCTCACTGCTGGCTGCTCTTTGGAAGGTCATTTCTGTGTGGTTTGCATTGTTACTGAAGCAGGTCAGATGACTCAGGGATTCCTTCCTTAATTATAAAATATAGGATTTTTTTTATTATTATTTTTTATATTTATTTATTTATTAGGTTGCACTGGGTCTTAGTTGCGGCACGCATGTGGGATCGAACCTGGGCGCCCTGCATTGGGAGCGTGGAGTCTTATCCACTTCGCCACCGAAGAAGTCCCTATAGGGATTTCTTTTTTTCCCCTGGAACTAAGAGTATTTCACAAGAAAGTAAAGAAGGGTGATAATCTAATCCACTTTGGACAACCGGTTAAGTTATTCTGTTCTGGGTGGCTAGATGGTTTTTAAATGAAGCCTTTTATTTATTTGTCTATATCTATCTATCTATCTATCTATCTATCTATCTATCTATCTACCTATCAGTGATGATTATGACGCTAAAGAGAAGAAGATATTTCCGAAGCACATCTTTCACTAAAACAACAATTCTCCCATAATTGAGGAGTCCTCCAAGGGGGTTCACTGGGGAAAATCCACCTTCTCCTGGGACCCAATCATTTTATTTTCTATCCCGTTCATCTAATTAGCAACAGGAGAAGTTGCTGTCTAGATTACGGATGCAAAGCATGATTTCAAATTCTCATCTCAGAGCGGGTAAGACGTTTAACACACAGAATTTTCAAGGCCTAGGTGGCAGGTCCAGGAGGCGGTGGTACTAGATCATATCATGGTAGTGTGAGCTGAAGTGATCTACATCTGATTTTGATGGAGCAAAGGTGTCATGGAAACAGTTCCTGCATGCTAAAGGATGCTAAGCAAATATTTGCAAAAGACAGTCTACACAAATCCCCAGAGGCAAATGTCAAAGCCCGTGCAGGTAGGAGGCAACCTTTTAGTAGCAGAAATGTAGCCATTAGTACTATGAACAGCCTGAAACTGGGGGGCTTAGAAAATGAACAATCAATCATCCCACAAAAGTCACAGCCAATTAACATTTCAGGATGAAACTTACCACTGAATTTACCTGTGGAAATTAATTACTTAACCTTGGAAGAACTGACTCATTGTTTCAGCAAAACACTTGTTTCCAAAAGCCAAACTGGTGTGCCTGTGACTTGAGGTTAAGGATAGTCTAGGTCAAAAGTTTGCAAACTTCTGTTTGACATCTCATTACATGGAGGGGTTGTTAACATACAGGTTGCAGGGCCCCTGCCGCAAGACATCAGTTAGTTTTAGGTGGAATTTAATTATTTCCATTTCTAACAGTCTTGAGACGAAAAGTTTGAGAACCAACGGCTCAGATGCCAAAACTCTATGATTTTTTTTTCCTCAATGACCCCACCTGATCTGTTTCCCTAGGACTAAACAATATACTGTAAACAAAACAAAACAACCAATATTTCAGGATAAACAATACTGTATAATTTGGAAATACTTAATAAACATGAATTCAAATGGTGGATAGGGCTTCCCTGGTGGCGCAGTGGTTGAGAGTCTGCCTGCCGATGCAGGGGACACGAGTTCATGCCCCAGTCCGGGAGGATCCCACATGCCACGGAGCAGCTGGGCCCGTGAGCCATGACCGCTGAGTCTGCGTGTCCGGAGCCTGTGCTCCGCAGCGGGAGAGGCCGCAACAGTGAGAGGCCCGCGTACCGGAAAAAAAAAAAAAAAAAAAAAAAGATTTCCTTTGGAAAGTTAATTGGTACTTTTAGGAAGAATGGCAGAAAATGGATATACAGAAAGGTGCTAGTTGCTGTTATTTAAATAAGAGAAACCCTAGTTGCAGGTCATCCTGCCCCAAATGCATTTTCTAATTTACTGTATACACTGTGCACACCTGTGCATAACCCCAGTCTTTCACAAAATATAGATTAGGACTATTTACCGACAAACAGTGATGTTTTGAGTATCTAGTGTGCCATAAGCTGAAATGGAGGAGGGTGCAGGAGAAGGATACAAACTTTTTTAAAAAGAGAAAGAAAGAGAAAAAGTCAGAAAATACCGTATATCGGTGCAGACACACACATGCATGCGCTCCTGGTGGAAGCGTGAATTGGGACCACTCTGGAAAACTGGCAGTATCTACTCAGGCTGCGCACAGACATATCCTCTCCCCCAGTAATTCCATCCCCAGGTATTTGCATTTGCGTACATGTTTATCAAAGGACGCATAGCTCAACATTCACTGCAGCCGTGTTCATAACAGACCCAAATGCCCACCAATGGTTGTTATACAGCAGGGTTTCTCTACCTTAGCACTACTGGCATTTTGAGCTGAATACGCCTTGTTTGGGGGGGCCGTCCTGTGCACCGTAGGATGTTTAGAAGCATCCCTGGCCTCTACTTACTAGATGCAGTAGCACCCCTTGCCCCCTCTCCCCAAGTTGTGACAACCAGTAGTGTCTCCAGATATCGCCATTTGTTCCCTGGGGGGCAAAATCATCCCCCATCCCCAACCACACACACCTCCTTCTCTCTGCACAGCAACGAGAATGACTCAGTAGAACTGCCTGCAACAACCAAAAAAGGAATCTCACAAACATAACACTGAGCAAAAAAAGGCAGAGAGAAAAAGGACATGCTGTATATTTCCATTTCTATAAAGGACAAAAACAGGTAAAAGTATCTATGCTGTCAGACATCAGGGTAGTGACTGGGATGCTGGTTATTTCTGTGTCTTGATGCTGGTTGCATGGGTGTGTCTAGTTTGTGAAACTGCATCATTCTGAACCCTAATGATATGTGCACTTTCTATGTTATATAATCTCACCAGAAATGAATGAATGAATGAATAAATAATGAGTCAGAGTCCTTCTACCAGAAATATTCTTCCAGCGGAGTCTCCCAGGTGAATGGGGATCAGGTGTCTTTCTGGGAATAACTAGTATTTATGGTTATCACTTCTTTTTTTTTTTTTTTTTTGCGGTACGCGGGCCTCTCACTGCTGTGGCCTCTCTCGTTGCGGAGCACAGGCTCCGGACGCGCAGGCTCAGCGGCCATGGTTCACGGGCCCAGCCGCTTCGCGGCGTGTGGGATCTTCCCGGACTGGGGCACAAACCCGTGTCCCCTGCATCGGCAGGCGGACTCTCAACCACTGCGCCACCAGGGAAGCCCTAGTTATCACTTCTAATTAAATACTCTGCAGGACCACATACCAGAGCCCACATCACTTCTTCCCTAAGCAGACCAAGGCTGTTTCCACTCTGGCTCCTGACACCAGCCACCCTCAGCCATGACCCGACGACCTCTCCTTCCTACCAGTGAGCAATGCCCAGCAGAAAGGGAGTCAAGAGGAAACAGAACAGGAGGTCAAAAGTGAATTTAAAAACCCCTTGTGGGGCTTTGATCCCTCAACCAGGGATCAAACCCGTGCCCCCTGCAGTGGAAGCGCAGAGTCTTAACCACTGGACCAACAGGGAAGTCCCTGGACCAGCAATTTTACTTTTAGAATCTACCCAGGAGAAATGAAAACATGTGTCTATACAAGGACTTGCACAGGAATGTTGACAGCAGCATTATTCATAATGGCCGAGGAGTAGAAACAACAAAAGTTTGACAACAGATGAATGGATAAACAAAATGTGATCTACCCACAAAACAGAATAGTAGTCATCTGTATAAAGGAGTGAAGTACTGATTCATGCTACAACCTGGATAAACCTCAAAATCATTACATTAAGTGGAAGGAGCTAGACATGAAAAAACATACATGGCTTGATTTATATGAAATGTCCAGAAAAGGCAAATCTACAAAAACAGAAAACAAAGGGTTGTAAATGGGCGTGAGGTTTCTTTTGCAGGTGATAAAAGTATTCTAAATTAACTTGGGGTAATGGCAGTGCACCTGTAAATATACTAAAAATCACTGAATTGTGTACTTGAAACAGGTGTTTTACGGTATGTGATTTATACACCTGAATTACATACCTCAATTCTGCGGTGTGTAAATTACACCTCAATAAAGCTGTAAACTTAGAGGAAAAAGGAAGTTTGTCCAGTGCCTCAGATTGAGAAGAACTCATGTGATGGTGATGTACCTGCCTCCTTTTGTAGTGACTAGACCGGGATTGGTTGTCACCTGTCAGTGATTTGGGCAAAGACTTTTGGGTTTGCATGAAAGCAACACTGTTGCGGGAAAAAGAAAATGGGGCGCGAGAGGATGGTCACATCCCGGGGTCTCAGGCGAGTCCCTGGGACGGGCTGCCAAGTGAGGGACCTTGGCTTCGTGCAGGAAGGAATTCAAGAGCGAGCCGAAGTACAGTGAAAGCAGATTTTTTCAAACAGATACACACTCCATAGGAGAGAAGCCCCAGGGTGAGGGGTTGTTAGTTTTTATGGACTGGGTAATTTCATAGGCTAATGAGTGGGAGGATTATGCCAGCCATTTTGGGGAAGGGGCGGAGACTTCCAGGCATTGGGCCACCGCCCACTTTTTGGCCTTTTACGGTTGGTTTGGGAACTGTCATGGCGCCTGTGGGTGTGTCATTTAGCTGATGCATTACAATGAGGCTCAAGGTCCACTGGAAGTCGAATCTTCCACCATCTTGGGCTTAGTTGGTTCTAACCAGTTCACGTCGTGTCCTCAAGGGCTCTGTCATTCTTTTAACCTGTCTCAACACCACGCCTTTTTTTTTTTTTTTTTTTTTTTTTTTTGCGGTACGCGGGCCTCTCACTGTTGTGGCCTCTCCCATCGCGGAGCACAGGGTCCGGACACGCAGGCTCAGCGGCCATGGCTCACGGGCCCAGCCGCTTCGCGGCGTGTGGGATCTTCCCGGACCGGGGCACGAACCCGTGTCCCCTGCATCGGCAGGCGGACTCTCAACCACTGCGCCACCAGGGAAGCCCACCACGCTTATTTTATAGTAGCAACATAGGGGAATCAAATTCAGTCTGACGCCCAGTACTGTGTGTGAGCCGAGGCTCGCAAAGATAGAAATCTCACTCTGTCTCTCCGTGACTCTGCACTCTGTCAGGTCTCCACAGATACTGAAACATCAATAAACCCTCAGAAGAAGATAAGGGCTACCAGGGAGGAAAAAAGAGCACAGAGGACAAACTCTGCCTGAGGGTGGTGCGAGGTCAGATTTCACAGAGCTCAGTACAGTTCACAGCTGGGCCCTCAAAGATAATCAGGATTTCTCTAGGCAAAGAGGGGCCCAGGGGAAAAACTGGCTGAAAGGCCAGGCGGTCTGCTTAGCAATTACACATGGAATTCAAGTGGTAGCAAAATAAAGCACTTTACATTTTCTGAATATTTAAAATCAGAGCTTCTGGTCTTCCCTGGTGGCGCAGAGAGAGGTGGTTGAGAGTCCGCCTGCCGATGCAGGGGACGCGGGTTCCTGCCCCGGTCCGGGAGGATCCCACATGCCGCGGAGCAGCTGGGCCCGTGAGCCATGGCCGCTGAGCCTGCGCGTCCGGAGCCTGTGCTCCGCAACGGGAGAGGCCGCAGCAGTGAGAGGCCCGCGTACCGCAAAAAAAAAGAAAAAAAAAATCAGAGCTTCTCAGGGTCAAAGTGACTGGCAGATTCCCTTAATTGTTGATTTTACTTTTCTAGCCCTGAACTAAGACAGTTTCAATCCCCTAAATGCATGAAGACGGTGATGTATGCTGATCTCAGCAATCAGATGCCCCCTAACTCCTGCAGACCCACCCACACTCCCAAAGTTTTCTGATGGATTTAGCATAGGTGGTAAGGATGCCTGCCCTTTGGAAAAGGAAGTAGGGGGCAGGATTCCTGCCCCAGGGCCTGCTTAGAGGCTGAAATAGAATTGAAAATAACAAAATAAACTTTCTGCAAAACTGCAGGAGAATTTCCTTCATTTGGAGAAAATACCGTGTTTAAGAGAAGCAGAGGGCTTCCCTGGTGGCGCAGTGGTTAAGAATCCGCCTGCCAATGCAGGGGACACGGGTTTGAGCCCTGGTCCGGAAAGATCCCACATGCCGCGGAGCAACTAAGCCCGTGTGCCACAACTACTGAGCCCACGTGCCACAACTACTGAAGCCCACGTGCCTAGAGTCCATGCTCTGCAACAAGAGAAGCCACCGCAGTGAGAAGCCCGCGCACTGCAACGAAGAGTAGCCCCTGCTCACCGCAGCTAGGGAAAGCCTACACGCAGCAACCAAGACCCAACGCAGCCAAAAATAAATTAATTAAAAAAAAATTTTTAAAAAGGAGGGAAGCAGAATTGTACTCTTTTCTCTCCCATTCATTGGCTCCTCATTCAACATTCTGCTTTGGCCACTCAACTTCTGGCCAAGCCAGAAGTCTAGGTCCTGGTGCCAATCATCCAGTTCACGTTCTCACTTTTGGGGTACAGGAGATGGGGGTGAGGTAGGGAAGTGGGGCTGAGGGCGACCAGGACCCACACACCCAGTTAAGATGCGATGGAAGTGGCTCTATGACCGAAGTAGGAGTAAAGTGGGTGGGCAGGGTGGCTGCTTCTGGTAGGGGGGAAAGGAGCAGAGAAGCTTCTCTGAGGAAGCACGTGACATCTCAGCTAGATCTGGAGAACAAGCCAGGATGAGCAGCAGAAGCAAAGAGCATTTCAGAACAAGGGAACGGCATGAGCAAGGGCCTGCAGACCGTTTGTCTTCTAGGTTGTTAGGATGACAGAAGCCTGGCAGAGTTAAGAGGCTCTCAACTGATCACAGAATGCTGCTTCCTAATAAGAGGAAAGAGAAACCAGCCACTTAAGGCTCTACACGTGTGATGTTGCTAAGAAAAGCAACAGCTGAGGGGTAACCTCTGTGGGCCACATATCCAGTTTCTAGCAAAAAATTATCCCTGTACCTTCAAAACCAAAGGTTCTTCTTCTCTCTCTTTTCTTTTTTCTTTGATCACACACAGAAGTTTTAAAATTGTAACACTAAAAGTTCAACAATCCACATCAAAGAAGTTCATCTGGGCTTCCCTGGTGGCGCAGTGGTTGAGAGTCCGCCTGCCGATGCAGGGGACACGGGTTTGTGCCCCGGTCCGGGAAGATCCCACATGCCGCGGAGCGGCTGGGCCCGTGAGCCATGGCCGCTGAGCCTGCGCGTCCGGAGCCTGTGCTCTGCAATGGGAGAGGCCACAACAGTGAGAGGCCTGCGTACCGCAAAAAAAAAAAAAGTTCATCTGTTCCCCCTCTCTTTGAACATTTAATGAGTTTCTTCAACGGACCGGGTACAATTTGTGTACTGTCTAATCCTTCCCACAGTCTGACAAGGAGATTTTTTTTTAAAATATTTATTTATTTATTTGGTTGCACTGAGTCTTAGTTTCAGCAGGCGGGCTCCTTAGTTGTGGCATGCAAACTCTTAGTTGCGGCATGCATATGGGATCTAGTTCCCTGACCAAGGATCGAACCTGGGCCCCTTGCGATGGGAGCAGAGAGTCTTATCCACTGTGCCACCAGGGAAGTCCCCTGACAAGGAGATATTTTGATGAGAATCAGACTCAGAGAAATTATGCTTGCCCAAAGTTATGCAGACTGCAGGTGGCAGAGCCAGGACTGCTTTTAAATCCCACCAGAAAATTGGGAGCCACCGTCTGATGCTGCAGAGTAAACAGATCTTTATTTAGATCATTTGTCAAAAACACTCTACAGTTGCTTAAACCTGAAATGCATTCAACTGGTGACCACTGATTTTAGTTCAGTTGAGCCTAATTCCTATTTTTTTTTTGTCTTCAATCTCCTTTTAGCTTCCTTAGTATGAAATTAAGATAGGTCACCATAGGAAGAAATGTTATTTCTGAATATGAAGTATTAATAATATTTTCATTAAATTAATGAAATTTTAATATTAATTTGATATTTTAAAAGTCTTTATTGAGATAGAATTGACACACGGCACTGTATAAGTGTAAGGCATATGGCATAATAATTCGACTTATATACGTCACGAAATGATGACCACATAAGTTTAGTGAATATCCATCACATAGACACAAAAGAAAAAGAAAAAATACTTTTTCCTTGTGATGAGAACGCTTAGGATTTACTTGAAGAACTTTCATAGAGAACATACAGCAGTGTTCATTATATTAATTATGACATACGTTACATCCCATATTTATCTTATAAATGGAAGTTTGTATCTTTTGACTGCCTTCATCCAATTTCCACCCCCATGTAACCACAGATCTGATCTCTTTTACTATGAGTTTGTTTGTTTTTGAAGTATAATTGACCTACCTTAGCTCCTGTTACACAGCACAGTAATTTGCTATTTCTACACATTTCAAAATAATCTCCACGATAAGTCTGGTTACCATCTGTCACCACCCAAAGATATTACAGTGTTATTGACTCTGTTCCCCATGCTGTACGTTTCATACCCGTGACTCATTTATCTTGCAACTGGAAGTTTGTAACTCTTAATCTCCCTCACATATTTCTCTCCATCCCCAAACCTCCTCCCCTCTGGCAACCACCTGTTTGTTCTCTGTATCTACAACTCTGTTTTGTTGTTTTTTCATTTGTTTTGTTTTTTAGATTCCACATATAAGTGAAATCACATGGTATTTTTCTTTCTTTATTTGACTTATTTCACTTAGCATAATACTCTCTAGGTCTACCCATGTTGTCACAAATGGCAAGATTTCATTCTTCTTTATGGCTGAGTAATATTCCTGTGTGTGTGTGTGTGTGTGTGCGCGCACGCGCACGTGTGTGTGCGTGTGCACGTGTGTGTATACCACATCTTCTTTATCCATTCACCTGTTGATGGGCACTTAGGTTGTTTCCGTATCTTGGCTATACTAAATCATGCAGAAATGAACTTAGGGGTATATACTGATACATGTTTTTGAATTAGCATTTTTGTTTTCTTTGGATAAATACCCAGCAGTGGGATTGCTGGATCGTATGGTAGTTCTATTTTTAATTGTTTTGAGGAGAGATGGTATTTCCTTGAAAAAGAACTCACAGATATCCCAACTCACTGATTTCCTTTCCTATGCAGTTGACAAAAGTCAGTATTTCCAGCAGATACAAAAACAGAGATTGTTCAAGCTAATATATTGTAAAACTTATCCCCCAAATTTCCTTCCCCATACACGCAGTGATGTGTTTGAGAAACATAAATTCCCTCTGGACATGGCAAGATCCCAGCCAAATCCTTGGGGCCACGACTACGAGTTCCCAGAAGCAGCTTTATTTAGATCTGTTCTTCCTCCCTCCTCTCAAGGTTCCAGCATTCGGCACCTCAGCACTGCATCTGAACGTATAAAGGGACTAAAGCAAGTAGCCAGCCTCCAATAATGACAGAGAGTCCGGCCAGTATGGACTCTATAGCAGAGACTCAACAAGCCTCCCCTTTCAAGGGCACATGGGTACATACAAGACAGAGAATTCCAGAAGGGCTGGTCCATAGTCTGGTTCCTGGGGGGGGGGGGGGGAATAAGAAGCAAGTAGAATCTGTCTTCCAAGCCCACGATCTCCAATTTTCTTCTTTTCTCTATTCCTTCCCCATCAGATATCTTGGCATTCCTTTTTTCTTCCTTCTCCAACAAAACCTGCTCTCAGATTTTTTTTTCTGAGATTTTTTCAGAATGAGAAAGGAGGAAAGGCTCTTTTCTCATTCATTCATTAATGTGAATTTGAAATAAGCTCCCACTGAATCATATCAGAATATTCCTTTGTAGCAAGTGGGGCAGAAACCACTGGTCAGTTTTGAAATCTTTAAATCCACGGACCACATGATGAATGAAGCATGCCCACTGAAAGCCCCTGTCACAGGCAGAGCCATGCAGCACATGACGCATAACTCATAAGGGAAGTAGGAGGCAGTGAACTTGAATGCCTGGCTGGTAAAGGATCTTTTCTCCAGTTGGAAGTCAGCCACAGCTGAGTCAGATGAGAAACTAAAATGTGGCCATCTTGTTGTAGACGGATTAACAAATGGAACTGGGGAGGAGAGAGGTGGGGGGAAAGTGGGGGAAAGTGGGGGAAAGATGGAGGGAGGAGAAGTGGGGAAGGCAGGAACCCTCATTTCACAACAGCTGGTGAAGTCTGGTGGGCATTATCTTTCAAGGCCCCTGTGAACTCTCTTTGTATAACACTTCTGTCCTCATGGTCCGCTTGAGTGGACCACCCAGGAATTCTCATCTTCCAAGAGGCTTCCAGAGGACCTGTCATGGTCGAAGAGCCTTACTATGTATGAGGAGACCACGTTTTGTTTTGCGTTTTGACACTGCCACCCTGGCGACACCTGACCCGAATGGTCTGGGGCCTCGATGGAGGGCAGCGCGTCTACACAGAGGTCAGCCACAGCCCAGGAAGTGGCCTGGAATGAGAAAAGGGATGCTCGTTGTACAGTGACAACTCGACCCACAGCAAGCCTCTCTGGGAATAAATATCTGCAGGAGACAGAGGAATTACCATCAATGGGAACAGCCCAGAATCTGGCTGGAGACACAAGGGGAAGGCATTGAAAGTACAAGCCGCGGGGCCCACAAGCAAGTGAAAACTCTGAAGCAGAGGTAAGACTTTCATATAAGTAAAAAGAAGCAGAATGAAGATGCTGACACACGAGCACGGCCGACTTCTCCGCGTGGCTCTCGGACGGCACCACTGCTGGCTGACCATTCTCCCCAGAGCAGGGAGGACACCTGGCTGCCTGCTCTGTCCACTACAGTAGCCACGGGCACAACTGATATTTGGGGTATATTGGGTTAAATAAAATACATGATTTAAATTCATGTGACCTGTTAATTTTTGTTTCTTTAATGTAGCCACAAAAGACCTGAAATTACACATGTGGCTCACACTGTATTTCTATCAGGTGGTGTTCTAGTTCCCCATGAGGCCGTTTCAACCGCGAGATCTTTTTTCTTCTGTCCTATTACTCCTTAGAGAAACCTAATAAGCCCCAATCACTGCAGTCAACTAGAACAATCTTAAAATGTCCAGAACAAACAACGAACATACGCATGCATCAGCAAAGAGTGACCCTCAAAACAGAAATGACCCAGATTTTCACATAGCAGGAGGAACAGTTAAACAAGACAGCCACCTAAGTTTCTGATTCCCTTACCTCCTCATGACTAAGCCCTACACTCAGGCCTACCTCAGGTCCTGCAAGAGTTGGCTGGACCAGTGAAGGGCCACAGGCCTCTAACGAGGATCCCATACCCATAATGCAGAAACAATTTTAAGGGCTCACTCTTTTAAGTTTTTGAAATGCGTGGAGCAGTCCATTTGTTTTCCATTGTTTTGCTGATCTGTAATTGCTGGTATTTACCAGAGGTGTAAAAATCTAGTTGCAATAGAGAAATCATGTTGAGAACTCAACACTTCTGTTCAATAAATTGATTAGAATCATTAGTTAGTATCACGAACTTCAGAGTGGAAGAGACTCACAGGCCATCTTGTCCGACACTTGATAATTGAGTTCCTCGACAGGGTTTCTTCAGCCTCTGCTTCCGAATATCCCTTGGGTTTGTTCACCACTGAGGAAGCTACCCATTCTAATCCCAGATCCGTGGGTTCTTTTATCTCCCACCACTGACCCTGGATTCTTCTTCCAAAACTACAGCATTGGTTCAATTTCTGTCTCCTGGGCAAACGTTTTAATTATGTGAAGGCAGTGATCCCTTTTCAAGTCTTTTGCAGATTGAATATCCTTTTTGTTTGTCTTGGTCCCTTCTTTGAAAAATGGGGTCTGGCCTTTTAACCTTCTTGGCTACTCTCTTTGGAATCTGCTTTGTGAATGTCTCCCCTTACAGGTTGGTGCCCAGACCTGAATGATCAATACATATTTGGTCCAAGCAACACAAAAGTGAGAAGAGGGCCTTTTACCTCCCTTATTCTGGGTACTACAATCCCATATAAACAGCTTAATGGTCATGACTCCCCACTTCAATTTCTTGAGCCCTGATTTCTTTTTTGACCGTGATCTCTGCCAAAAGAAGTCCTTTTATTTTTTTTAATTAAAAAAGTAATGAAAAATAAAAATTTTTGTTGAAGCATAGTTGATTTACAATGTTGTGTTAGTTTCAAGTGTACAGCAAAGTGATTCATATATATATACACATATATATATATCTTTTTTTCAGATTCTTTTCCATTATAGGTTATCACAAGATATTGAGTATAGTTCCCTGTGCTATACGGTAGGTCCTTGTCCTGATTTCTTTTTTAACAATTGTTTATTTATTTATTTTAAATTTATTTATTTTTGTCTGCGTTGGGTCTTCGTTGCTGCGCGCGGGCTTTCTCTAGTTGCGGCGAGTGGGGTCTACTCTTCCTTGCGGCGCGCGGACTTCTCATTGCGGTGGCTTTTCTTGTTGCGGAGCACCGGCTCTAGGCGCGTGGGCTTCAGTAGTTGTGGCTCGAGGGCTCTAGGGCGCAGGCTTAGTAGTTGTGGTGTGTACACGGGTATAGTTGCTCTGCAGCATGTGGGATCCTCCCAGACCAGGGCTCGAACTCGTGTCCCCTACATTGGCAGGCGGATTCTTAACCACTGAACCACCAGGGGAGTCCTGTCCTGATTTCTTTCATCACTAGGACATTACCCCTTCCCACTTTGGGAAAACCACAGATTTAAAAAGCATTCTATCATAGCTGCCTTCTAAGTAGCTGTATTTCCTTTGCTTTTATGCCTACACCAGTCCTCTATTAACTAGGATTTTAGAATATTTTTCTTTTTTTGCTATTATAAGTGACACTATGATGAAAATACTTTTAAATTAATCTTTTTCCTATCTCTGTTTATTTTTTAAGAATAAATTCCTAGGAGCAAAATTAAATAAAAGGATATGAACATTTTCAAAGCCGTTTGGTACATAGGTGCCTAATTGTCCTTCAGAAAGACTGTGCAGGTTTATACTTTTTCTAGTGGTCTGTATTGGAACACTCATTGCCCATCCTGGAGTTAGGTTTTTTTTTTTAACACCAATTTGAGAAGTAAAGAATTGTAATCATTTATTTTAATTTGTATTGGTGGTAAGCATTGGTATATGATTGTTTAGCATATGTATTTCTACATGTCATGGTTAATCTGATGTGTTCCTTTTTCCTATTTGTGAGATGTATTTAGGTGTTAAAGATATTAACCTGGCTGTATGTTGTTTCTTTTGCAACTACTTTTTCCCCAGTGGATTTTTCTGTTTTCACAATTTTGCCAAGTATTACCAAGGAAAAAAATTTAAAAAAAAAAAAGCATTCTAAGTCTAGGAAGCTTTGTACACAAACATCAAAAACAAGCATCCACGATGGTTCACAGCCCTGGCTGTTCCTGAGAATTTCCCGGAGGCTGAACAAATACTGAAGTCCACATCTACCCAGGAAATCAGGAAATGCATTTTTAAAAGCTCCAGGCGACTGTAATATGTATCCAGGGTTGAACCACTAATCTCAAGAAACCATGACCTTGATGCTCATGTTGATTCAAGTTAGTTTTCCTTTGAAAACTGAATCTGAAATGTGAATTGAAATGTGAATCTGAATTTTTATTTCAAATTGAACTAGCAGAACTGAATTAGTTCACTGTAAACAACTGGAGATTATTCAAGTCATTTGGAACTTGGACCAAGGAAATGTGGAGTTAGTTTAGGAACAACTGAGACCGAATTGAAAATCACCTTAAAAGAACATCAGGCTTAGGCAACCTGGTTTATAATTGGCATGTTTGCTTACTAGCAGGGTAATTTGAGCACAGCATATAACCACACTGGTTTCATTGTCTATAAAATAAAGGCGCTGGTCCAGGAATCTTTAAGAGGCTCTAAATTTCGGACTCAGTTCCAGGAAAGAACGTGCAAATGAAAATTGTTAAAGTTGTATCTTGCTCTCATTTTGAAATGATCTGAATTTAGCTATTGGAGCTTCAGTAGGGGCAAAGGTATTATTTAAGTGTTCAAATTGCTGCTCAAATTTATCATATTTATGCCTGACTTTAAATACCATCACATTTAAAGGAGAATTGTTTAATCTTTCATTCACCAGTCAGTGTTCCTCAGTTCCTTGCCACGTCTCAAGACTACAGCACATATTCGAAGTGGGTCTATGGGCTCAGAAAGGTAGCTTGGTATGTCAGCAAAATCAAGTCAAACAGTCAGTCTCTACCTCTGCCCTAATCACTATGCCTCAGTTTCTTCATCTGTAAAATGGAGATGAGTTATATCACCCACTCTGTGAGCAGAGCTGCTGTACAGATTTTTTTAATGAATAGTTGAAACTGTAAAGATCTTTAAAAATGTTAATTTTTTTTTACTATTTTTCAGTGGTTCATTCCGTATTGGCCACGCAATGTTTATTCATAAAAACAAAAGTTAAGAGACATACATACCAGGAATCCTATTGAGTGTGACCCAGAAATGTTCATCAGGACTGTAGGTGTCCTTGGACCAGGACAGTAAGTCAAGTGCCCGCTGGTCTTGGAGGACAAAATTAGCGAATTCCCTCGTGAGGGCCACGTAGGCAGTGCCAAAGTAAATAGTCATGTTGTGAGGAGGTGGAGTTTTCAATTTTGCGGTTTTAATCATGTAGGAATTTCTTTTGCTCAATAGTTCCTGGTGGACATATTTAGTCCGTCCAATAGCATGATCGGGAGGCAGCACCCCTGGGGTGATGTTTTTCCCTTTAAATCCTTTCAGATGCTGAACTATCTCCCTGTTGGTTTTCAGGGGGAAATCTTGCCCACAGGTGTTGATGGCATATTTCCACGGAACCTCAGAGCCTGCAAGATCTTTGATGCAGTTCAGGTCAGCCTGGAGCCTGGAAATCCCACCATAGACCACGTGCTCCATCTTGGAAGCCAGAAAAGCATTTGGGAAGCAGCTCAGTAATTGCTTCACTGCATCTTTAAATTCAACTGTTGCCTTTTCATCCACATGAACACAGTAGACATTTTGGGGCATGTAAATTGCCCTGAAGAGTCTCTCAAAAGTGCCAAAATCTTTGTGGACGGTCATCATGTAAGCCAAAGGGAAGCCAGCCTCTTCTTCAGAGAGTGCTTCTGTTATGTACTGACTTTGAGCTATGTACTCATAACAGGTAGATTCACTGAGGGTAGTTTTCAATGCATTCTCTGTTGGGTAAAAAACCTTCCCCTTAAAAATCTGACGACAGGCTTCTGCTAATAGCGAAGCATTGGACAGAGATGCTCCCAGGAAATTTTTATTCTCCCATAACTCATGATTGTAAACAAACACAAAAATCAGACCAGTGACCAGAGACACAAAAAAAAGACACTGCTTCCAAGAGCCCATCATTCAAAACCAGGAAATGAGTAAAATGTCTCTTGGGATCTGATCAGAGCGTAGGTAGATTTAACTTACATTTTCTCCAGAATCCATAACCATCCTTTTGGTAGGTGCAGTTCTGATCGGCTGTTCCGTAACCTTCCAGTCGAGCATGCTTGTCCTTTCTTTCTGTCTTCCTTTTCTCCTCGTTTGCCACTGCATTGCATTTCCACCTTTCTGCCTCACATTTCTGAAGTAACTCTTTGGGATTTGCTTTGCTCAGTCCCCACACCCCCTTCCTGCAACCTGTTTCTACATAAAAACAAGTTGCCTCAGGGAGGTTTTGACTCTAATGTGTCCACCTTTCCCTACAGGAAAATCACCAAGGGGTGAACTGAATATTCTGAAAGCCATTGCTCTAAGACTTTAACCCCAGCCTCTTCTCCTGGCCAAAAGGTTGGCAACTCTGTCAGCTCCAACTTCCTGTTAATCATTGTGTTCAACTGACTGAGTTTGTTTGCTTAAACAGCACTGCCAAGTTAAAAGCATGGGTTCTAAGCATGTGAACACTGCCTGGGGAGATATTCTGTCAATAAATATTTAGTGCTTAAAAATTAATCACTTAACCTTGCCTTTTTCCACACACGCCCCCCTCTCCATATTGGCTGGCTATGCTATTAAAGCACAGCATATGACTAACTGTTGAGCCATTCTTTCCAGCACTTAATTTTCTCTGCTAGGAGGTAAGGTCCTTAAAAAGGCACATTAGCAAGTGAACCTCCCCACCTAACTGGTCACAGTATGACGAATAAAGGCTAATGAAAAAAAAAAAAACCCAACCCCCCAAGAAACTGACAGCCCATTGTAACCCCCAAATTGCTAAAGCTGAAGTTAGTGAATGTCAAGTTTATTTCACCCAAGCCCAGGGAGGATGCAGGGAGAGGCAGGAGAGAAGAATCATCTCAGTTTGGGATGTTTTAGAACTTAAGGAGAGAGGCTCTCAGATTCATATATATAAACCATTCCAAACTATTAGATTCATATATATAAACCATTCCATTTCCCTACCTGTAAAACATGAGAATAATTTTATCACCTTCATAGGTCAGTCGTGAGAATACAATGAGAAAGCGCATCAAGGGTTCATGGCCTGCCCAGCAATGAATGAGGCAGAGATAGAAGATAGCTGGGCCCCAGGCTGAGATGCTGGTGCTTCAAGGTAAAATAAAGGCAGGAGCAGAGGGGCTTCCCTGGTGGCACAGTGGTTGAGAATCTGCCTGCCAATGCAGGGGACACGGGTTCGAGCCCTGATCCAGGAAGATCCCACCTGCTGCAGAGCAACTAAACCCGTGCGCCACAACTACTGAGCCTGTGCTCTAGAGCCTGTGAGACACAACTCCTGAGCCCGTGTGCCACAACTACTGAAGCCCGCGTGCCTAGAGCCCGTGCTCCACAACAAGAGAAGCCACCGCAGTGAGAAGCCCATACACCACAATGAAGAAGAGTAGCCTCTGCTCGCCACAACTAGAGAAAGCCTGCGTGCAGCAACGAAGATCCAATACAGACAAAAAAAAAAAAAAAAAGGCAGTAGCAGAGAGGAGCTGAGCTCTGCTTGAGTAAAAAGAGCTGACACATTCTTCACTCTTGAGGTCAAGGAGACCTCCCTGACTACACATGTGCAGAAAGTTTCCTTAGCGTCAAAAAAGGAAGGGGGTGGGAATTCCCTGGCAGTCCAGTGGTTAGGGCTCCACGCTTCCACTGCAGGGGGGCACGGGTTCGATCCCTGGTTGGGGAACTAAGGTCCCACATGCTGTGTGATGCAGCCAAAAAAACAAAAAACAAAGAGGGAGGGGGTGCTAGCCCGTAATATGTCCTGCCAGCCTCCCAGAGACCCTCGCGCTAGAACATATCTTGGCTAAAAGGTGTGCAGGCACGTTGGGAGGGCCCTGAGTCAGACCCAGTTTGGGCACGAAGCAAGACAAAGCAAGATGATTGGCCAGAAGGAACCCATAAAACTTCCCCCATATAAGTAATTCCTGCCACTCCCAAAGCGTGACTCTCCCTCTGAGCCTGCCTGCATGTCTTTCTGCACGTACTTTTCTTCTAATAAACGCTTTGCCTGCTTCACTACCTTTTGTCTCTGTGCTGAATTCTTTCTTCAGAGAAGACAAGGACTGAGGTCCTGTTTCAAGCCTGCTGACCCTGGTGATCTAGTGGTTAGGTTTCCGCGCTCTCTTCAAGCCACCTCACCCTGTGGCCCGTGAGATCAGGGCTGGGAGAGAAGAATAAACAAAAGCCCCTCCCCCCAACACTCACATCAAGGAGATGACACAGTTACCATCTCTCCTTTGAAATCTTCTTAGTCTTCCCTACTCCTCCCTCTGTGAGCCCATGCCAAGTAGTATACATCTAGGATAACTCTGATCAGTTTTGTTTTATTTGGTAGTCAGCTGTGAAAGCACACTGTGCGCACACGTGGAGGGGCTATCAGCGCTGGGCTCACAGGTGGCTCACCTGTTTCTGGCTCCCATCACTGTCTGCACATACTAGGCAATCAGACACTTATCGATCAAGTGCTCTATTTTGCATTCCCTGTTTCCCTGATCACCTTACTGTGAGATTCCTACATTTGTGATTTATATTTTGTCATCTGTGATCTCTATTTGTATCTGTGGATGTGGGGACGTTCAAAGTACCTAGTTTTTCCAATACATCTTAATTACAAAGACAACACAATATTACAGATAGTTTGTGAACACAGTGTTTTCATGTCCTGTGCTCCCATTTCCCTCTTGTCCATAGATACACACATTCTGATTTTACCAAGAACATGGGAGATGCAAGTTTGCATCCTGCGTTTTGCACTTCCTGTCAGAGCATAACATTTTCCTTTTTTCTTTCTTTTTTTTTTTTTTTTTGCGGTACACGGGCCTCTCACTGTTGTGGCGTCTCCCGTTGCGGAGCACAGGCTCCGGACGCGCAGGCTCAGCGGCCATGGCTCACGGGCCCAGCCGCTCCGCGGCATGTGGGATCTTCCCGGACCGGGGCACGAACCCGCGTCCCCTGCATCGGCAGGCGGACCCCCAACCACTGCGCCACCAGGGAAGCCCGAGCATAACATTTTCCATCGTGCCACTCAGTTTTCACTGGACATCATCTTCACACCATTACCTTAGAACACAAGACTGTAGTTATTATTTGTTGTTGTTTTGTTCCCACCCCAGCTGAAAACTAATGCATTAACAAGAAGGTTGCCAACTCTGTTTCATAATCTTCAGGAGCATAGGAAATGATGATAAGAAAGGACTTAGGGAAGTTTTCCAGAACCAAGGGGTCAGACTTCACTTGTTTTAGGAATCAGATTCTACATACAATATGATTCAAGTGAATACAGACTGGTCTGTAGGACCCAAAATGAATTCAAACAACTCAAATATCTATTTACTTAACTATCTTTCATGTGTCTACCTAGAATTCTTTGGAACAAATCATTTCTTCAATACAGTAGTCATACGAGAGCAATCTTTTCTAAAATGATGACTAAAATTTTGTTAATTTTTGTTTTATTTGTAATATCTCTCTAGGCAGCTACTGCCCACATCAAACGAAATCGACTATAGGGATGAATAAATGGAGGCCTCGGGACTTCCCTGGTGGTGCAGTGTTTAAGACTCCACACTCCCAATGCAAGCGGCCCCAGGTTCAAGCCCCGGTCATGGAACCAGATCCCATATGCATGCCACAACTAAGAGTTCGCATGCTGCAACTAAGGAGCCCGTCTGCTGCAACTAAGACCTGGTGCAAACAAATAAATAAATACTTAAAAAAATAAATTATAAAATAAATAAATGGTGGCATCAATGCCTAATTACACTTTCTAAACTAGTTGAATAATTTTTACAACTTTTTCTCCTAATGTATTCAGATGATTACATCAACTCTTCCTTTGTTGATTTCGGCTATCTCCTCATTCTTGACACAATTCCATCCCTCCAGAGATTTCATGCATAAAAGCATCTATAATAATTTGCCTGTTCTGCTCTGAATTTGCAGCTCCCTGAGTTTAAAGTTACAGGGTAAAGAACGTTTGCAAGTTGGCACTTTGCTGCAGTGGAGTCCTTAATTGCATCTCACCTGAAATGCTTCAAGGGTCTTTTGATTTGGGCAATACTAGCCATTTTTTACAGGAATCAATCTTTTTTTGTGCATCACCCCAGTGCTATCTGATGTCTACTCTCCCGGTGGTCATGTGGGAAACGCTGGTTCTCCGGACCCTCCTGACTTTCCTGAGGACCTTTTGCAATATACCACTCATCATTCTTCTAAATTCTGGGTACAACACTCTTGCCATTTGTGCAAAATAGTAGAAGGGGATGGTAACGAGTGACCAAAAAAAAAAAAAGACATGCTCCTTTATCCCAGCTTGAACATTACATCAAAATCAATACCCCAAATTCTAAGTTGGAGGCAGTGACTGGGTAGGATAGAATTCTGAAGAAGTTGGCAACCAACACAGACTTGTGGCTTGGCCGCTCTGTAAGTGGTGAGGTGTTCACTGATGTCCCAGAGTTCAACCTACACTTGCTTATTTCTATATAACGTACACTCTTATAAATTCTCACTCCAGGACATAAACTAATTTTTATTCCATTAAGAAAATTGCGCTTAGAGTTTAATCTCAACAACTGACTGTAGAAAGGGAGCAGAAGAAAAGGGCTCCATTTCTACAGATGTGGATGCACTGTGCCTCACGCTTGTCTTATTCCTGGGGCCACGTGGTACCCAAACCACTTTTCAAGTATTCATTTCATCATGACATCACTTCTGTGCCCAAGTAAGAAACCAGGGAAACCAAATGGAAACTTTCTCAGCGTCCACAGAGGTCACAGAGAAAGAGCAGCTTGGGTTAAACTGGTTTTAAGCGCACGTGACATTTTGTCTTTTTGGACTCCTGCAGCTCTTTCTCTCTGCCCAGGCTCTCTCCTCCCTCCATCCTCTTTCTCTGTTTGTTTATGTATTTACTATGTTAAATTCTGTACACTGTTTTCTCATCATCACTGCTTTTGTTTGTTTGTTTGTTTTTGTTTTTAGCCACAGGAAATAGCTGGAAGCAACAGGACTTAAAATAGCCCAGGAGGGTGGTGAGAGAGAGCCTGGATTGTGTGTCAGAAGGTCTCCAGTTGGGCCAAAGCCACTCTTGACAGCCGGGAGCCCTTGAACCAGTGATTTGATCTCACACCTCACAGCTTCCTCTGGGGTGAATTTGAGAAAACAACCCCTGTTCTTCCTCGGGGTCCCCAGTGGTGGCTTCCTGCCGACCACGTCACCTACACCTCTGAGCCTGAGTTTGTTCCAACAACGACTTCCTGGTGCAGCTGGAGGATTCCAGAAGTAACACACAGAAAGCACCCAGCTGGGGGCTGGCCAGAGACATCAGAGCTAATTTCATACCTTGAGGGAAAGCCACTGGGAAGAAAAGAGTGAAGAGAGGAAATGAGGAGGGTAGCAATTATTTAACATAAAATCACCGCAAATAGAATGGTAGGAAGGTGCAAGAAAAAACAGTCAATTAGATATCATTGGGGCAACACAAAGCTGAGGCAAAGAGCTGACAGATGAAGAGCACCTCAGCGTTAAGTACAGTCTGTGCCCCCAAAGCCCCTTCCAGCTGCACTTGCCCTTGAAAGGGTACCTGACAACCCTCGGCTTTCAAAGCCAAAGGCTAACAGGAGGCAGCTGAGCCCAAGAACCTCCGAGGTTTTCACAGTCTAACATGTCTCTGCTCAGAAAGGCCTCAGGTTTGAGTTTTGGCTGGATTTGAGAGGTTGGGTGTCACAAGGAGAAGGTAAAACAAGGATCCAATCCCAGTGCCAACGGGGCTCTTCACTTGTCTAGACTTCTGCTCTTTCCTTCCTCCACTCTGCTCCCCACAGAGTCCTTGATTTGAGTTTGAAGTTACAGGAACTCACGGTCACTGCTACAGCGAGTGTTCCCAGCCTGGGGAGACCTTGAGCTTCTGATCACTGAGAATTACGTGCTGCAAGACACTAGCCCCCTCCTTCCGATGGCAATATGCTGTTCAATCAGAACAGAGTGCAAAGAAACGGATCCCCTACTCTTTTGGGTCCCCGGGTGCTGGATCGCAGTATCCCCATTTCTTCTCAAAGCTCACAGTCTACAAGGAACCTGATGCCTACTCTCTATTTGGCCAGCTGGATGGGGAAAGACCTTCTTTACAACAGATGACCATCAACAGCCCAGATTGAAAAAGTATGGAAGACAGAAAAATAGCTTTGTGTTTGGCAAAACCTGAATTTACTTAGTAGATCAGTCTTTGTTTTTTTGTTTTTTGTTTTGTGGTACGCAGGCCTCTCACCGTTGTGGCCTCTCCCGCTGCGGGCTCCAGACGCGCAGGCTCAGTGGCCATGGCTCACGGGCCCAGCTGCTCCACGGCATGTGGGATCTTCCCGGACCGGGGCACGAACCCATGTCCCCTGCGTCGGCAGGCGGACTCTCAACCACTGCGCCACCAGGGAAGCCAATGTAGATCAGTCTTTAATTCTGGAAGATGGATTTTCATAGAAACTACTTGCAGAATGACCTCATCACTTTTCAAAATTTTTCTTTTTTTTTTTTGGCCATGGCTCGAGGCACGTGGGATCTTAGTTCCCCGACCAGGGATCCAACCTGCGCCCCCTGCAGTGGAAGCACAGAGTCTTAACCACTGGACCACCAGGGAAGCCCCCCTCATCACTTTTCTAACTGGTCCAGGGCTTCATTATCAGTTTTGCATATTATCGAATGAAGTTCATTCCTCACAGGAATGTTGTGTGGAGTGACTAATCAAATAAAGCACATTTTAAATGCCAGAGGGTGCCAAGTACTTTATTACATTCTGGAAACATTTTCCCTTTGACTGAAGGGAACTGAGGAAAATAGTGCAAACCATTAATTAGAAACACTGTCCTTTAATAAGAAATTAAAAGTTGTAACTAAGATATACATGGATACTAATGACTTAACAAGACATGAAAATTCATGATCACCGGTTAAGTATATCACATAATGAAACAACATACTAATAAGTGCTCTGCTTTGAAAAACCTTTAGAAATAGAAATCTCATGTACCCCAATCAAATGATTCATTCATTCACAAACATTTTTTGTGTACTTAGTTTATGCAGGCACTGTGCTAGATTCTGGAAATATAAAACATAAGTGTCGGGCTTCCCTGGTGGCGCAGTGGTTGAGAGTCCGCCTGCCAATGCAGGGGACGCGGGTTTGTGCCCCGGTCTGGGAGGATCCCACGTGCCGCGGAGCGGCTGGGCCCGTGAGCCATGGCCGCTGAGCCTGTGCGTCCGGAGCCTGTGCTCCACAACGGGAGAGGCCACAGCAGTGAGAGGCCCGCGTACAGCAAAAAAAAAAAACAAAAAACAAAAAACATAAGTGTAGCCCACATGAGTACACGGCTACTAGATCTTAAAATGCTATTGGGGATTAAATAGAGGTAATATTTCTTAATCAAATTTATAAGCTTTTATACAGCAAAGGAAACCATAAACAAAACAAAAAGACAACCTACGAACTGGGAGAAAATATTTGCAAATGATGTGACCAACAAGGGCTTAATTTCTTTTTTAAAAATTAATTTATTTATTTGGCTGCACTAGATCTTTAGTTGCAGTATGCGGCATCTAGTTCCCTGACCAGGGATCGAACCCAGGTCCCCTGCACTGGGAGCGTGGAGTCTTAACCACTGGACCACCAGGGAAGTCCCAAGGGCTTAATTTCCAAAATATACAAACAGCTCATACAACTCAGTAACAAAAAAACAAACAACCCAATCAAGAAATGGACAGAAGACCTAAATAGGCATTTCTCCAGAGAAGATATACAGATGGCCAGTAGGCACATGGAAAGATGCTCAACATTTCTAATTATTAGAGAATGCAAATCAAAACTACAATGAGATATCACCTCTCACCAGTCAGAATGGTCATCATTAAAAAAAGTCTACAAATAATAAATGTTAGAGAGGGTGTGGAGAAAAGGGATCCCTCCTACACTGTTCGTGGGAATGTAAATCGGTACAGTCATTGTGGAAAACATTATGGAGGTTCCTTAAAAAACTAAAAATAGAGCTACCATATGATCCTACAATCCCACTCCTGGGCATATATCCAGAAAAGACAAAAACTCTGATTTGAAAAGATACATGCACCCCAGTGTTCATAGAAGCACTATTTACAATAGCCAAGACATGGAAGCAACCTAAATGTCCATCAACACATAAATGGAGGGCTTCCCTGGTGGCGCAGTGGTTGGGAATCTGCCTGCCAGTGCAGGGGACATGGGTTTGACCCCTGGTCCGGGAAGATGTCGCATGCCGCGGAGCAACTAAGCCCGTGCACCACAACTACTGAGCCTGTGCCCTAGAGCCCGTGAGTCACAACTACTGAGGCCCACATGCCTAGAGCCCGAGCCCTGCAACAACAGAAGCCACCACAATGAGAAGCCCACGCACCACAACAAAGAGTAGCCCCTGCTCGCCACAACTAGAGGAAGCCGCTAGCAGCAATGAAGACCTGGTGCAGCCAAAAATAAATAATAAATAAATAAATAAATTTATTTTTAAAAATGATAAATGGGTAAAGAACATGTGATTACATACATACAATGGAATACTACTCAGCCATAGAAAAGAATGAAATAATGCCACTTGCAGCAAAAAGGATGGATCTAGAGATTATCATACTAAGTGAAGTAAGTCATACAGAGAAAGACGAATATCATATGATATCATGTATGTGGAATCTAGAATGTGATACAAGTGAGGTTATTTACAAAACAGAAATAGACTCACAGACATAAAAACTTACGGTTACCAAGGGGAAAGGGAGGGGACAGATAAATTAGGAGTCTGAGATTAACAGATACAAACTACTATAGATAAAATAGATCAACAACAAGCTCCTACTGCATAGCACAGGGAACTGTATTTAACAACTTGTAATAAACTATAATGGAAAAGAATCTGAAAAAGAATAATATAATTGAATCACTTTGCCATACACCAGAAACACAACGTTGTAAATCAACTATACTTCAATTAAAAAGATGAGGTAATGTTTCCAGAAAACCATTTCCTTCCAACCTCCTCCCTCCAGTAGTTTTCCAGCAAATCAGCCCCTTCCTACCACTCTCCATTCCCAGGAGGATAAAGTTGCCTGGAAGCATACTAGTGCGAATCCTCTCCTTCTCTTTAAGGTAGAGGCAGTTAATGGAGTTACCTCTGTTGTTTAAAAGCAGAATAACAGGGGACTTCCCTGGTGGCGCAGTTGATAAGACTTCACGCTCCCAATGCAGGGGGCCCGGGTTCAATCCCTGGTCAGGAAACTAGATCCCACATGCATGCCACAACTAAGAGTTCGCATGCCGCAACTAAGGAGACCTGGAGCCGCAACTAAGGAGCCTGCCTGCGGCAGCTAAGACCTGAAGCAACCAAATAAATAATTAAATAAATATGAAAAAAATAACATTAAAAAAAAAATAAAAGCAGAATAGCAAAAGCCGGAATGTGGAAGTGCAAAGTTCTGTTTACCTTGAATCTCACCCCCAAAGGCCTGTCCTTCAGAGCCACAAAGACAGAGCCTTAGAACTGATATGTAAGAACTGTAATTTAGGTTATATGAATTCCATTGAAACAGACACACAAAACAGTCTACAGGGTGTCCATAAAACTGGAAACATAGGTGAATATATATAATGCAATTGAAGATATTTTCAAAGTGTAAAACACACACACACACACACACACACAAATACTTCCAGACTTTATGTAGAATGGAAATCAAGTTCCACATACCTGGAATCCTGTTAAGTGTCACCCAGAAATGTTCATCAGGAGAGTAGGTATCCTTCGACCACCCAAGTAAATCAATGGCCCTCTGGTCTTGGAGAACAAAATTAGCAAATTCTCTTGTAAGGGCTACATAGGTGGAGCCAAAGTAAATGGCGAGATTATGGGGAGGAGACATTTTTCTTATCCAAGTCCACAGCATGAAGGAAAACAATTGGTATTTCTGCTCCAAGTGCACATATCTGGTCCTTCTGATAATATGAGCTGGAGGCAGCACCCCTGGGGTGATGTTTTTCCCTTTAAATCCTTTTATATACTGAACGATCTCCCTGTTGGTTTTCAGGGGGAAATCTTGCCCGCAGGTGTTGATGGCGTACTTCCAGGGAACCTCTGAGTCTATGAGGTCTTGCAGGCAATTCAGGTCAGCCTGGAGCCTGGAAATTCCTGCATAGACCACAGACTCCCTCTTGGAAGCCAGAAAGGCATTTGCGAAGCAGCTCAGCAGCCTTCCTACCGAATCCTTGAAAGCAGAGGTGGCTTTCTCATCCACATGAACGCAGTAGACATTTTGAGGCATGTAAATAGCCCTGAAAAGCCTCTCAAATGTATCAAAGTCTTTGTGGATGACCATGACATATGCCAAAGGGAACTCAGCTTCGTCTTTGGACAGAGGTTTCATTATGTAGTGATTCTGGGTCAAGTATTGTTGGCAAGTTATGTTTCTCAGTGGTGTCATTGGTATATTTCCATACAAGCTTTTCTTTCCTGCTATGATCATGTCACAGACTTCTGCAAGCACTGAAGAGTTTGAGATTTTCCCCGCTGGAAGGTATTTTGGCAGGACTAAATTGTTGGTATAGAGGAACAAAAGAATTAGAGCAACGGCCATAAACCCTACAATGAACTCGAACACCTTCACCTTCATGCTTCCTGCCATCTCTTCTGTGTTTGTCACTTCATATCATTGCTGAAGTCAGTCTTCAGGTCCATCCCCCGACTGCTGGGGAATCTACACCCACTTCTTATTTTGAGCAAGAAGAGAAATACTGCCACTCACTTAAGGGACAGTAGATCAACCACAAGCTGAAGTTCTTCTCTAACGATGAAGGGATTGAGTGGATCTGAGAACATGAGCCACTGGGGCCAACGGAGCAACAGCTGAGCAGTGTTAGGTACCTTGGTCCAGGTCAATCTCAAGTTAAGACCCTAACAAATCTGTCACGGCTGCCGACTCAAGGTGTTCCCCCGGGGGGTGGGGGTAGAACGTGTGTCCGTCTTACAGCCCTTTTACCCCGGAGAGGGACACCCTCACCATCACCGACACCATGTTTGACCACAAGGGACGGTATATTTCTTCAATTTGGGACCACATCAGTTGTTGTGAGGCAGCTCACCACCAGCAGTGACTGATATTAATGTTGACAGCTCCCAGAATTGCTGAAAGCAGGTTTCTCTTTACCTAAAGATAAAAATCAAGAATTCAGAGACGCAGGATTGGAAGGAATCTTGCAGCTTTTTCAGACCAGCTCGCTCAAGTCACAAATGGAGCATCTTGAAAATGAACTGTCACTGATGTTCTATCACCCTCTTGCCTCCATTTTCTCACTGACAACCTAGGAGGTGAGCATTGACCTTACACCCACTTTGCACAAGAGGAGATTGAAGCCCACACATGCACTGACTTGCCTGAGGGTCAATAATGAGTTCACGGTAGCATGAGGTCTCAACCCTAATAGGGTCGAGAATATTGTACCTGGAATATGCGCTTCCCCCCTTTTCTTGATGAGTTCGTCCCGTCCATCAGGCTCCCCGTGTGGCACCCCTTCCCTGCCCTCCCAAGTCTGGGTTAGGAGCCCTTCCACCTGTTCTACTAGGACCTGGTGCCCGCCCCTCTCTTTGCTTGTCTGTTTGCCCCACGACTAGCCTATGGAGAGCGATTTCTGTCTACTGATCACTGGGTTTTTGGCACCTCGCTGATGTTAGGCGGTCATCATTAAATTAAGTCTAGTCATTTTTCTTCCCTCTATACCAGGGGTGGACAAAACTACAATGGGCATCATGGGTGAGGGCAAATCCACCTGCCACATGTTTCTGTACAGCCTGTGAGCTAAGAACTGTTGTACATTTTTGAATGGCTGAAAGGAAATTTGAAGAAAAAGAATATTTCATGATACATGAAATTCACATTTCAGTGTCCATAAATACAATGCCATTGGAACATAGCCATTGGTTTACAGATTGTCCATAGCTGCTTTCCCATGGCAACAGCAGAGCTGACCAGTTGTAACAGAAACCATCTGGCCACCCAAGACTAGAATATTTACTCTTTGGCTCTTGAAGAAAAGATTTCTTGATCCCTCCCCTATAACTACTGATGTCTCTGCAAACCAGTATATTTTCTACTGTGGACTTGGTACAACTTTACCACTTTTTCCTGTATTTTCTAGATTTCCTCACGAATGCTAGAATGATATCCTATTTGGTAGCAAAGCATGTGCTTTAAAGAGAGAAATCTACAAACAACAAATGCAGGAGAGGGTGTGGAGAAAAGGGAACCCTCTTGCACTGTTGGTGGGAAAGTAAGTTGATACAGCCACTATGGAGAACAGTTTGGAGGTTCCTCAAAAAAGTAAAAATAGAATTACCATATGACCCAGCAATCCCATTACTAGGCATATACCCAGAGAAAACCATAATTCAAAAAGACACCTGCACCCCAATGTTCACTGCAGCACTATTTACAATAGGCAGGTCATGGAAGCAACGTAAATGCCCATTGACAGACGAATGGATAAAGAAGATGTGGCACATATATACAATGGAATATTACTCAGCCATAAAATGGAATGAAATTGGGTCATTTGTAGAGACGTGGATGGATCTAGAGACCGTCATACAGAGTGAAGTAAGTCAGAAAGAGGAAAACAAATATCGTATATTAACGCATATATGTGGAACCTAGAAAAATGGTACAGATGAACCGGTTTGCAGGACAGAAGTAGAGACACAGATGTAGAGAACAAACGTATGGACACCAAGGGGGGAAAGCGGCAGGGGGTGGGGATGGTGGTGGGATGAATCAGGCGATTGGGACTGACATGTATACACTGATGTGTATAAAATGGATGACTAATAAGAACCTGCTGTATAAAAAATAAAGTAAAATTTAAAAAAATAATAAAAAATAATAAAAATGTATAATGCTCGCTTAAAAAAAGTTATTAAAAAAAGAAAAAGAGAGAGAGACTTGGGTGGGTTTGGATCTTGGTTTTGCTGGTTCCTAGTGGTATGAGCTTGGGCAAGGGGCTTTGCTTTTCTGTTTCAGTTTTGTCATCTGTCAAATAAAGAAAATACCAGTAAGTTTGTTTGGCGGATGAATATGGGTTAATAAGTGGAATGCAATTTGCTCAGACCTTGGCACACAGAAAACTACTGACTACTAAAACTGCTAACTGCTGAGTTGCAGACGGTCACTTTTAGAGGCTGCACCTCCAGAGAACCGGAAATTCAGAGCACGCTGCTTTGCCTGACTCCACTGTTTCTCAAACTCTGGCAAAACGTGGTGCTGCCACACACTGGCCCTGTACAGCATAGCTGGACAAGGTGGAAAATCTTGTGCATGGAAGGAAGGGAGAATTTTTGTGCCAATACAGCATTTTATTCTCCCAATAGACTGGGAGCAACTCGGAGGGAAGAACACGTCTTTGAAGACACAGGAGGAGGGCTCAATGTGGCATGTGAGCGACCCCGAAGAACTTCCCAGACCTCAAGGTCCCAACCCAACCAGCCAGCCATGGTTTCCATAAGGACATTTAAGATGTCTCATAAGCAAGCAAATTGTTTCGGTGAGTTATTCCAGAAAACCGCCACAGCAATAACTTCTATACATCTCCTTAAGTCATTGGGGGACTTCCCTGGCAGGCCAGTGGTTATGACTCCAGGCTCCCAATGCTGGGGACACGGATGGTTCGATCCCTGGTCGGGAGAACCAAGATCCCGCATGCTGCGTGGCGCAGACAGAAAAAGAAAGTCATTGGAAACAATGACATTTAACGAAGGTTCTGAAAAAATGGGACAAGAGACAGGTTAGATTAGATGGAAGCAAAGCAAGCAAGGTCTGGAGCACGGAGTACTCTTGGGGATTCTTTGCTATGTTCCGGCAGGGACAGCTGAGCAGCCTGTAGAGCATATGAAGGCAGTAGGATGCACCAGTGATGGTTGTGTGCCATCACTTCTATTATTCATTTGCAGAATTAGATATCAGTCCTAAAAATAAAAATTTCCCCAATGTCCTAGGCACACTCACATCAAAATCAAATCATTTAATTTTAATTCTTCTCATGTAATTTGAGTATCAAATTTTTAATTCTCACTTTTTTTTTTCCAGGAAAGTTAAACGGTCACATAAGAGAACTGTCCAGTGACAGAACTGGGAAGAAGCTTAGAGGTCATCTCGTCACCTGCTGTCATTTTACAGAGGAAAGCAGGATGCCATTCAGAGAAGGAAACAGCCGTGAGCACCACAGCCAGGAGGGGCAGCTGGTCCGGGCTGATCCAGGCAATGTGCTGCTTCCAAAAATGTTTCCTTCCTTTTGATAAGGATTTCAGGAAACAGCATTTTACAAGTGCTTCTATACGCCTATTCAACTGAAGGACAGATTACACAAGATTATCTTAACTTCATGAGATTGGTCTTCAGTTCAGTTTCTACCCTTAGAAACCTAAGCTAAAGATAATATTTGTGCTTTTAAAAGAGGCTGATAACATATTTGCACTTTGAAGTCCAATGTGATAACACTTATTCTGGCTAGTGCTTTTTTTTTTTAAGTTTTGAATTTTATTTTATTTATTTTTTTATACAGTATTCGGGCTAGTCTTAGCAGGAGTAGGTAAATACATCCAAAGCCAAACAAAGACAATTTTGGAAACTTTGCGACCAAAACTGACAGGTTTATTCAAAACTCTTGTTAAGGGCATCTAATTCTAATAACATTTGTATTTATGACTGTCCTCTAAATCCTTAGTTATCTTCTGTAAGTAGATTATTTCTCATAAAAACAAGAGTTAACCCAATCCATCAGCGTATTTCCAAGCACTTACCCATTGTCCCCACTGTGAAGGCCATTGCTGATATTTTCGCCCCTCTTCCCCCCCAAGTCCCCTACTCCTGTCCTTCCATACTTGACACGTTCTTGCATTTCTGTCAAATTAGCTGAATAGAAGAGTAGTTTTGAATCAGGGGCACATGCTGACCCAGGAAAATTTAACACAGAATCCCCTTCCGGTTTCTGATACCGAGATCTGAAACCTGGAAAATTCATATTCTACCCCTAATCACTGGCATTGAAGACTTGTTAAAGCATTTTTTAAAATTTTATTGTGGCATACAAGCATATAACATAAACGTTGCCGTCCTAACCACCTTGAAGTGTGCAGTACAGTAGTGTTAACTATATGCATATTGTCAGAACTCCAGAACTTTCTCATCTTGCATAACGAAAATTCTCTACCCATTGAACGACAACTCCCATATCCCCTCCCCACCCAGCCCCTGGTAACCACTACCACCAATACTTAATCAGCAAGAGCAAGGCCAGTATAACACCAGAGGTCCGAGACAACAGGAAGGAAGGACTTCTAGAGTCAGAGTAGCAGCCCAGTTGGTGAGGGGCTTAGGAATCACGTGGTTGCCAGGGACAGAACCCCACCCAGACAGAAGCTCCGTCATGTGAGGTGACTTGTCTGAGGCCGCCCCACTGATAGGAGCCTGAGTGGGGATTCAAGCCCCAGAGCTGGGGTCCTTTGATGGCACGGAGGCACCCTGCCGCCCCCATCTCCATTCTCAGCTCAGCCAGTCTTAGAGCAGAATCAAGAAGGCAGAGCATCGTCTTGTTCGACCTCAGCTGGGAACGTACAAGTCTGGTGACTCAGGTTTTTTTGCTGCTCTGCACGAGTGGGCCTATGACCACAAGTATTGATTTGGGGGTTACACATTGTAGAAAGGAGACAAATTTGCAAATATAGAATCGGTGAATACTGAGGATCAACGGTGTTTACTCAAGAGAAATCAAAGCATGTGTTCATATATAGTCCTGGGCATGGCTGTTCAAGGCATCTTTATCTGCAACAGCAAAACATAATAACAGTAAAATAATAAATAATACAAATGTTCATAAACAGAGGAATGGATTAAAAAATTATCATATAGGGCTTCCCTGGTGGCGCAGTGGTTGAGAGTCCACCTGCTGATGCAGGGGACACGGGTTCGTGCCCCGGTCCGGGAAGATCCCACATGCCGCGGAGCGGCTGGGCCCGTGAGCCATGGCCGCTGAGCCTGCGCGTCCAGAGCCCGTGCTCCGCAACGGGAGAGGCCACAGCAGTGAGAGGCCCGTGTACCGAAAAAAAAAAAAAAAAAAAATTATCATATAGCCACATAATGGAATACTTCTCAGGATAAAAGGGAATGAACTATCTATACAAGCAACAACATGGACGAACCTCAGAATAGTCAGGCTGAAAGAAGCCACACCTCCCAAAAAGAAAGTACTTACTATATGATTCCATTCATAGAAATATCTAGAAAACACAAATAAATCTACGGTAACAGAGAGCAAATCAGTAGTTTCCCGGGAACAGGAAGCAAAAAAGAGAGGAATTATAAAGAGACATAAGAAAACTTTGGGGGCCTAATGGACGTGTTCAGTATTTTGATTGTACTGATGGCTTTACAGATATATTGATGTGTCAAAAATTTTCACTTGTACATGTATGGACAGTTTACTGTATCTTAGTGATACCCCAATAATGCTGAGGACAAATCTGACAGAAAAAAAGTGGGATATAGTAATCCAGAGAATGGTTAAATATTAAAATAATGCATATTGTATTTTTCTCCTGATGCCCAAGCTATGAATGTATTGAATAATATGGAATATTTGCAAATGTGCCAGGCACTGTTCTATGCCCTTTACATACAATAAATCATTTAAAACTCATATCGACTATTCTTCATGAGAGGGATACTAATTTTTTTTTACTGAAGCATAGCTGATTTACAATGTGTTAGTCTCAGGTGTGATTCAGTTATATATATATGTGTGTATATATATATTCTTTTTCAGATTCTTTTCTACTATAGGTTATTCCAAGATACTTAATACAGTTCCCTGTGCTATGCAGTAGGCTCTTGTTGTTTATCTATTTTACATACAGTAGTGTATATCTGCTAATCCCAAATTCCTAATTTATCCCTCCCCTCCTTGCCCTTTGGTAACCGTAAGTTTGTTTTTTATGTCTGTGAGTCTATTTCTGTTTTGTAAGTAAGTTCATTTGTGTCATATTTTAGATTCCACATATAAGCAATATCACATGATATTTGTCTTTCTCTGTCTGATTTACTTCACTTAGTATGATAATCTCTAGGTCCATCCCTGTTGCTGCAATTGGGAATATTTTATCCTTTTTTATGGCTGAGTAATATTCCATTGTGTATATGTACCACATCTTCTTTATCCATTCCTCTGTTGATGGACATTTAGGTTGCTTCCACGTCTTGGTTATTATTAATAGTGCTGGTATCGGGGGCTTCCCTGGTGGCGGTGGTTGAGAGTCCGCCTGCCAATGCAGGGGACACGGGTTCGTGCCCCGGTCCAGGAAGATCCCACATGCCGCGGAGTGGCTGGGCCCGTGAGCCATGGCCGCTGAGCCTGAGCGTCCGGAGCCTGCGCTCCACAACGGGAGAGGCCACAACAGTGAGAGGCCCACGTACCGCACACACACAAAAAATAGTGCTGGTATGAACATTTGAGTGCACGGATCTTTTCAAATTAAAGTTTTTACCTTTTCTGGATATATGCTCAGAAGTGGAATTGCTGCATCATATGGTAACTCTATTTTTAGTTTTTTAAGGTAACTCCATACTGTTCTCCATAGTGGCTGCATCAATTAACATTGCCACCAACAGAGGAATATTATTATTATCTCCCTTTTGCCCAACAAAAAGCTGAGGCACTGAGAGGTTAAGTAACTGGCCCAAGGTCACACAGCTTGAAGCAGGAGAACCAAGTCTCAAAAGCAGGCAGTTTGGGGCCAGGAGCCAGGATCCATGCTCCTGAAAACTACATTATGTCATTTTCTTCTTGAAGGAAGGCAACTAACCTTTATTGAGTATCTACTGTATACCAAACATTGTGCTCAGTACTTCCAGGTTCCTTGTACAACTTAATTCTCACAATTACTCAAGAAGATAGATGATATCATTTCAAGTTTTTTAGATGAAACTGCTTAAATTCAGAGCATGTTCCACAGTGATTTCATATGTGAGCATAAACCTCATTTCGCCTGCCTCACCATCCACTTTGTTCATCGGTGTATTTCCTGTTCTTCCCTATGTCCCATGTCCCTGATTTAATCCCTAAATCAGCTATAAGATGATAGACACATTCTCCCTCACATAATATAAAGAAATGGCAAATTATAAACGAGGTCGGATATAGCAGAGTGATCCTCAGTTTTCAAAAAAACAAATCAAATTACTCCCGCCTCAGGAGGTAAAGGAATTACCTCAGATAATTCCCCTACCCCTGAGGGTAGGCTGGATTTGGTAACTCACTGCCAAACAATAGCGCACGGAAAGACAAAAACTGTTACTTTAATGCGGAGAAATCTAGCAAACATGACCTTGATCAAGTGATCAAAGTCAACACGTCAATGGCATCTTGTGGACGTCAGAGACCCCCAGGTAGGATGTGATGAGAAGGGCATTTCACCTCTGTGGTATTCTTCCCCCCAAACTCATAATCGCATTATGAACTTGAGAAAATACATCAGATACACTCCAACTGAGATCCATTCTAGAAAACATCTGTCCAGTCTTCCTCAAAACAGTCAAGGCAAAAAATGCAAGATAGAAACTGTCATAGACCAGAGGTACTAAGGACACAGGACAACTAAGTGAATGAGGTATCATGAGCTGGATCCTGGAACAAAAAAGGACATTAATGGAAAAACTGGTGAAATCCAAATAAAGTCTGGAGTTTAGTTATTAGTAATGTATTGACGTCAATTATCTAAAGCTTTGACAAACATACCACAAAGGTAACGAGAGACGATACCATTAGGAGAAACGAAAACCGATGGGAGGTATATAGGAAACTTTTGTAGTATCTTTGCAAATTTTCTGTACATTTAGAATTATTCCAAAGTAAAATGTATCTTAAAAATCGAATCAGCAGCTTTTATTCAAGCCAAAGCTGAGCTTGGACCCTTACTGTGCAGGAAGAAACACTTAGGGGTGCAGGGTGCAGCCTGGCTTTCAGACCATCCCAGCATTGCTGTTGGAGCATCCAGTTCTGCTGCCACGTTGCCAGCACGAGCCCTGAGTGCCCAAAGTGCCAACTGGCTTAAGTTCCACACTGTTAGGGGAGCTCAAACATCGACAGCTTTAATCTGCCACTAAGTGAAAAATTGACCTCAGGTCCTCTGTGTCCAGAAAGAGAATAAGGGTAAGTGTTCTTTCATTAATTGTGGCATCCATTGATAATCGATTTGATAACATTCCAGAAGAGTTTGGGATAAGGTGAACACACACACGCGCACACGCACGCGCACAATCCTATTACTGGGTTGCTGCTCTAGTAAGAAGAGCAGAGTTCTGGTTCCTGCACTTACTGTGTAAATTTGAGCAATATTCTGAAGTCAGAGGAGCCTAGATGAAAGACAGACAGACAGACATTCAGACACACACACACCCCTTATAGGTTTATCTCTGGGCAAACTCCCTCCTTCATCTTCCCTTCCTTGGTAACCCTCCCCCCAGGCATTAGTGGCACAATCTCAGAACTTTCCAGAACCCCACATCTTTGCAGTAAAATCCCAATACTGAGACTGGCTATGGAGTAAAACACCATTAGTCATCAACATGGAGATGAGCTGGCCTCGGGTAGCCCTGGAGTTGCCATCATGATCTCAGTCTTAGTCTGGAATGCCATCCCGAGGAGCAGTTCTAATTAGCTAACTTATTTTTAATATTTATTTATTTATTTTTATTGATTGATTGCTTGATTTATTTTGGCTGCGCTGGGTCTTAGCTGCGGCACGAGGGAACTTCGCTGCGGCGTGCGAACCCTTAGTTGCGGCATGGTAACTCTTATTTGCGGCATGCGGGATCTAGTTCTCCAACCAGGGATTGAACACGGGCCCCCTGCATTGGGAGCGTGGAGTGTTACCCACTGGACCACCAGGGAAGTCCCCTAACTAGCTAACTAAACGGATTTTGGGGCGGTCTGCCTCGATAATTCAGACATTGACGTTGATCCAGGAGCATTCGGACTCTGGTCCCCTGCGAGCCCTGAGGGAGCGGAGAGGAGGGTACATTCCCAAGGTATGCACTGCCCGTCCCCCCTACCCCAGCTCCCAGCGCCCTTTCTCTAGGACTGATGATTGTCTCTTTGCGGTGCAAATACAGTTACTGGGCAGAATGCTTGAGCAAGTTTGATCTTGCCCCAGTTTTAACCTTGCTTTGAGAAAAATGTGGTCGCTTACATTTCTCCCTCTTAAAATTGCTCAGAGACTGGCTCCCACCTCTTGGGTCTAGGCGGCCCCATGAATCCTGTCTCACCCTCTCTCCTCGGATCAAAATCAGTGCTTCAACTGACTGGATGCAGCCCACCCACAGCACGAAGGATAATTTCCATTAAGCAAAGTCAATTGATTTAATTATATCAGTAATCAATCCCAACTATAAATCCTTTCACAGCAACATCTAAACTGGGTTTGATCAAGTAACTGGGCACCAGAGCCTAGCCATGCTGACCTCTGAAATTAACCATCACACTCTGTAGAGTGTGAATAATAATCTTTACTCCTTCAGAGGGTCCTTGTAAGAACTGAATAATTGCATGGAAAGCCTCTACCGTGTCCTGCACATACTGGATGCTGGGAAAGAGATGAATACAATTATTATCTTCATCTCTAATTTAAATGATTTTAAATGAGAAGTTAGCCTAAAGCAGTACAATTGTATGATCTTTCAGACAATTCTGGTGAGAATTCCAACTCTACCTTCTGATGATGTAGCCTTAGGCAAGACATTCTTTCCCCTCTGAGCTTCAATCCTTTCTTCTGGGAAACAGGGATTAAATGACTATCCTGCAAGGCTGCTGGAGGTTTCAGAGAATGCATGTGGAACGCATGGTACACACTGCCTGCCACACAGCTGTCACTATGGTTGTGATTATTGACATTATTGTCATGGCATTATTGGGCACCTACTACTCCTGTGCTAAAGCCCATGTGAGAGGCATTTCAGGAGAGCCACACGGTGAGTGTGGTTCACAAGCAGCTCTATCTGAAGCATTCATTGTAAAAATAAAAACAGTACAGTGGCAGGTAACACATAGATCTTGCCATGGGCTGGGCCCTAGTCTGAGTGCTTTATCGGTGTGAACGCACTTCATCTTTACAACACCGTTGTGAATTAGATGCTCTCCTGTTACTTACTTTGCAGAAGAGGAAACTGACTCACAGAGATGTTAAGTGACTTGCTGAGGTCACATGGTGCTGGCAGCAGTGGGGATGCAATTCAAACCCAGGCAGATCGAAGACAGTGTCCACTCTCCTTACTGCTCTTCTGTACTAAGCATCACATTGGAAATCATTAGCTTAGGAAATCAGTGCTCATGTCCTGTGGTCTCTTTGAATTACTTTCTGGAGTCCTTCAAAAGCTGAAGGGAGACATGTTTGTCTGATTTCTAAAATCATTCATTCCTTTATTCATTCACTCATTTGCTCTTTTCACAAGAGTACAGTGTGAGTCCAGAGCCCCTCCTTAGGAAATGTCTCCAATACAACCAGGTGAACAAACAAAGTAGAGGGGGTTGTGTAAGTAGCATCCAAAGGGGTGGGTCTGGACAGACGGCTACAGTGGGAACCCCAGTAGCTGGGGATGTCCCCACAAGAAACTTTGGGTCTAGAAAGATTGGATAGAAATATTAACTTAGACAAACGTTCCGCCCTTCTGATAAACCAAGAGACTTGCTGATAAACGCCTGGTGGATTAATAAATACTGGAAAGCTTGGGCTCTGTGCCCACCTTGGCCAGGCTTGCCCTGCAAGGGCCCTGCTGCCTTCTCTTCCTGACACGTGTCCACAGGTGAACAGTAATCCACGCTTACCATCGGCGTCATTAAGAACATACAGAGAGAGCATCCTCCCTGCACAAGCTACTAGGTAGGCCAGCACCCCACTTTTCCGCGGGACCAGGGCAGCAGGCAGTGTGTGCCAGTCCTGCCTTCTCTGTCCTGACACCTGAGGCAGTGTGGTGTGCTGGCTAAGAGTGTAGGTTTTGAGGACAAACACACGTGGCTTCAAATCCTTGTTCTTTTACGTCTTCACTGTGAACTTGGGCAAGGGGTATGCCCTCTCTCAGTCTTACTTTCATCATCTCTTGAAGAAAGACTGTTTTGGATGAAACTGTTTGGATGAAATTTGGATGAAACCAAATTCATGCGTTGAATCATTAGGTGATGGGACAGAGGTGCTAGCCAGAGCTCCAGTGGCAATCACACTGCAATATATAAATGTATCAAGTCACCATATTGTGCACCTTAAACTTACACAACGTTACGTGCCAAATGTATTGATATTTCAATTGAAAAAAATGACCTCTGCTTAATAGTGATTTGAAGGCCCATAGCTCAGGTGCTACATCTATTTTTTTTTATAAAATAAAAAAAAGCAAACAGATAAACATCTGACCCTCTTCCTTGAGAGAACGGGGTATAGAAATTGTAGGATGTGAAAACAATGTCCCCTTTACCCCCTGTTTTGCCCCAAATCTGAACATGTAATCTTGAGACATGGGCCAACAAGAGTGAGGTAGGTGGTGGGAAAAAAGAGTTGCCCGACTCTTGCTGGGAACAAACACTCTCCAGACACTGAGGGTGTTTTCTCAACAAAGGGAATTGATGTGTGAACTCTGGCTGGGAGTTCTACCAGCAACTTGCAGCAAGAGCAGGTAGGAAGCATCTTTAGGTCTCCCTATGTATAGTATCATGCCATCTGCAAACAGTGACAGATTTACTTCTTCTTTTCCGATTTGGATTCCTTTTATTTCTTTTTCTTCTCTGACTGCTGTCGCTAAAACTTCCAATACTATGTTGAATAAGAGTGGTGAGAGTGGGCAAACTTGTCTTGTTCCTGATCTTAGTGGAAATGCTTTCAGTTTTTCACCATTGAGGACGATGTTGGCTGTGGGTTTGTCATATATGGCCTTTATTATGTTGAGGAAAGTTCCCTCTATGACTACTTTCTGGAGAGTTTTTATCATAAATGGGTGTTGAATTTTGTCGAAAGCTTTCTCTGCATCTATTGAGATGATCATATGGTTTTTCTCCTTCAATTTGTTAATATGGTGTATCACGTTGATTAATTTGCATATATTGAAGAATCCTTGCATTCCTGGAATAAACCCCATACTACAAAGCTACAGTAATCAAGACAGTCTGGTACTGGCACAAAAACAGAAATATAGATCAATGGAACACGATAGAAAGCCCAGAGATAAACGCAAACACATATGGTCACCTTATCTTTGATAAAGGAGGCAAGAATATACACTGCAGAAAAGACAGCCTCTTCAATAAGTGGTGCTGGGAAAACTGGACAGGTACATGTAAAAGTATGAGATTAGAACACTCCCTAACACCATACACAAAAATAAGCTCAAAATGGATTGAAGACCTAAATGTAAGGCCAGAAACTATCAAACTCTTAGAGGAAAACATAGGCAGAACACTCTATGACATAAATCACAGCAAGATCCTTTTTGACCCACCTCCTAGAGAAATGGAAATAAAAACAAAAATAAACAAATGGGACCTAATGAAACTTAACAGCTTTTGCACACCAAAGGAAACCATAAACAAGACCAAAAGACAACCCTCAGAATGGGAGAAAATATTTGCAGATGAAGCAACTGACAAAGGATTAATCTCCAAAATTTACAAGCAGCTCATGCAGCTCAATAACAAAAAAACAAACAACCCAATCCAAAAATGGGCAGAAGACCTAAATAGACATTTCTCCAAAGAAGATATATAGACTGCCAACAAACACATGAAAGAATGCTCAACATCATTAATCATTAGAGAAATGCAAATCAAAGCTACAATGAGGTATCACCTCATACCAGTCAGAACGGCCATCATCAAAAAATCTAGAAACAATAAATGCTGGAGAGGGTGTTGAGAAAAGGGAACACTCTTGCACTGTTGGTGGGAATGTAAATTGATACAGCCACCATGGAGAACAGTAAGGAGGTTCCTTAAAAAACTACAAATAGAACTACCATATGACCCAGCAATCAATCCCACTACTGGGCATATACCCTGAGAAAACCATAATTCAAAAAGAGTCATGTACCAAAATGTTCATTGCAGCTCTATTTACAATAGCCAGGAGATGGAAGCAACCTAAGTGTCCATCAACAGACGAATGGATAAAGAAGATGTGGCACATATATACAATGGAATATTACTCAGCCATAAAAAGAAACGAAATTGAGTTATTTGCAGTGAGGTGGATGGACCTAGAGTCTGTCATACAGAGTGAAGTGAGAAACAGAAAAAAAAATACCGTATGCTGACACATATATATGGAATCTAAGAGAAATAAAAAAGGTCATGAAGAACCTAGGGGTAAGATGGGAATAAAGACACAGACCTACTAGAGCATGGACTTGAAGATATGGGGAGGGGGAAGGGTAAACTGTGACAAAGTGAGAGAGAGGCATGGACATATATACACTACCAAACGTAAAATAGATAGCTAGTGGGAAGCAGCCGCATAGCACAGGGAGATCAGCTCGGTGCTTTGTGACCACCTAGAGGGGTGGGATAGGGAGGGTGGGAGGGAGGGAGACGCAAGAGGGAAGAGATATGGGAACATATGTATATGTATAACTGATACACTTTGTTATGAAGCAGAAACTAACACACCATTGTAAAGCAATTATACTCCAATAAAGATGTTTTAAAAAATTAATTAATTAATTAAAAGAAAAAAAGAAGAGCAGGTAGGAAAGGACAATAAAGATGAGCAGTCACCTTAGAGGCCCAGGCTTTGCAGAAGGTCACGATCTCAAAGAGAATGGGGAAATGGCGCAGGCCGTGCTATCGCCTTTTCTACAAAAACTTGAAAGGCATGTTAGCAAGCATTGTTTTCTGTTGCTGGCCACCAAGAACCTCAGCTGATACAGTCATGGTTAGTGGCTCTGCCATCAGACTCCCAGGTTTGAATCCTCACTTTACCGTTTACCTTTTGTGCCATCTTTGGCCAACGGGCCAGCCTGCTGTAGCCGGGATACCAGAGCCCTCCCAGAAAGCTCCAACAACAGTCAGCTCTTGCTGCATAACAAACCTCTCCAACATGTAGCAGCTTAAAACATTGATCGTTTCACACAAGGTGCGTCATCTTGGCAAACTTGACCTGTCTGTACATGAGTTTCTTGTGAAATGGAATAATACTAGCATCTACTCCATCCTGTAAACCACTTGGAACAGTATCTGGCATACCATCAAAGCTATTATAATCACGCCTAGGTTCTAACAGGTTTGTATTTATGTCACAGACCCACCCAGCTGCTGAGTGGGTGAGGATTGCTATGTAGCTAAGCCCAGCCTCACCTAGTCTGCAAATTGTTCTGAGGCCTCAGCTCGTGACAGTTATACTGTGAGTCAGTTTCCTCTTCCTGACAAGAGAGACAGGATGCTACCTCATGGGGTCATGGGACTCTTGGGGAATAGATCTGGGCTGGGCCTTAGAGAACTAGTTAGCTAGGGAATCACATTGTCTCAGGTCCTTTTAAACCTTGGTGGAAGCTACAGGGAAAAAGTAATGGGGCTGGTCCATACCACTGGGGCGGGGCTGGGGGCGGGGTCTGTCACGAAGCCTGCAGGGAGCTCTCTGGCTCTCTTTTTCAGATGACCCTGGTGGTCTGGACTCAGCCCCCTGGGCTGTTGAAATTGAATAGGTTGACAGTTCAGTTTCTCGGTCATACTAGCTGCATATCAAGGGCTCAACAGCCACACCCTCGTGGCTTGTGCTGCCCTGTTGGAAAGTACAAGTATAAAACATTTCCATCAGCAGAGAAGGTGCTATCAGACAGGGCTGTTAGATCCGGGGTTCCATCCCTGACCCACACACACAGCCCAGCTGGCAGGGAGCGAGAGCAGAATTTCTCTGACATGCTGTAATAGGAGGGTATGTGAAAGGCCTCTCCACCAGAAACATTTCCCTCACTTACAAGGAAGACTCTGTGAGTATTCAGCATCCATTTCTTCAGATGAAAGTGTGTCTCTTTTTAAGCCTCAAGTAAAATGCAAACAGTTCAGTGGTACAGTAGAGTCATTACAACTTTAGTTTTATCTGCTATTTATTATTCATTCAGCCAGTATTGGTTGAGCGCCCAGTGTGTGCCAAGATGCTGGGGATACTGCCTGTTCTTTGCTCTGGGGATACTTCAGAAATTAAGACAGAGCCCCTGTACTCACAGAGCTAATATACACATAAACAAACACATGTATAATACTTCAGGTGCTACAGAGAAAATCAAAGCAGGGTGGAGGGATAGACAGTGTGAGGGTCAATGGGGCGGGGGTACGTGCCATTTAAACTGAGCGGTCAGAGGGGTTTCTCAATCAAGGTGACCATTGAGCAAAGAGTTGAATGGGGAGGAGAAGTGAGTCCTGAAGATTTCTGGAGAAAAAGCAATCCAGCAGAGATGGCAGCACATGCAAAGGTCCTGAAGTAGGACTGTGTTTGGCACAGGCAAATAACAGCACATGGCAACATGGACCCAAAGGAGTGAGGAGAGAAAGGAAGGGATGAGAAGAGGAAAGTCAGGAGGAGAGGCAGCAGGGCCAGATCAGCAGGCAGTTGTGATAATTTGGCTTTTACTATGAGGCAAGCCAGAGAAGGGCTTGAGCAGACATGATATGATTTTGATTTTATTTATTTATTTATTTTAAAATATTCATTTGGCTGCGCCAGGTCTTTTGTTGCGGCATGTGGGATCTTCATTGCTGTGTGCAGGACCTTAAGTTGCGGCATGCGGGATCTAGTTCCCTGACCAGGGATCGAACCCGGGCCCCCTGCGTTGGGAGCGCAGAGTCTTAACCACTGGACCATCAGGGAAGTCCCGATATGATTTTGACCTACTCCGGGGTGAGAATAGTCACAGTACATCAGTGTAAGTTACAAGTGCCCCCAGAAAACTTCCATAAATTTGGAGAACCACGAGATTCCCAGAGCTGTGCCCCGTGAGCGGCCGGCTGCAGCTAGGATTGAGGGACAAGACCCGTGGCTGCTTCAGCCTCCACCAGTATTTAAAATACCTAAGAGGCTCCGTTGGGTGGTGGCACAGAACCTTTCCCAAAGCTGGGTTCTAGCATTATCCAGCATTTTTTGCTGAGTCTCCCTGACTCACTTTGCTAAAGCCTCAGTTTCTTTCCGGGCTGACTCAACGCTTTCCTTCTTCCAGGAAGAGAACTCCCTCTAATCCGCCTAGTCTAGTTAATCAGTCTTTTCCCTCTTAATGTTACTCCTCATTAAAGCCAACTCTGCTTGTCCCAGACTACCCGGGCCAGCACCTCTCTCCCCTACGGTCTTTTTCTGTCTTGTGGGCCAGTGCTGTATAATCTACCACGCACGTTGCTGCATCGTGTGCTGCAGCATGGGTGCAGTTGGGATGCATATTTTGCACCCCAGAATGTTGGGTTCCCCGTAATAGGGGTAGATGAGTGGTCGTCACAAGGAGATGTAATTTAGTTTGAGTATGCCACAAAGCCTCCCACATCCTTCTTGGTCTCAGAGCGGGGCTGTACCGCAGCGGCGCTTGGATCCACCACACGGTGCTTATGCTATAATCTCATCTGACACCTATTGTTTTCCTCTTTTCTGCTTCATAATTTTCCATCCACAAAAAAGGGGTGATGTGCGTTCGTGCATAGCAGTGGCATGTTGGACATGCTGCCATTGTATTTTGTCCACTCTAACCAGGGACCTTTCCAAGTATTCGGTCATCAAGGTTCATGGTTACACAGAGATCATTCCACTAGAAGCCATACACCTCATGTTTGGAAGTCCCAGAAGGAAGGGGTGCTCCCAGAATTCCCTCCCAAATTCCATGTAGTAAATATAGCCTGAAAAATAGGAGTCCAAAAACTAGAGTCAAAACTGGACTTATTGTTAATGACTAAATGGAGTCTAGTAATGTCCTCTTAGTCATTAACTAGAGTCCGGTTAGTCATTAACCATCTGTCGAGCATGACTCCCAGAGTGATGCCACTCAAGTTTACAGGCTGCCACTAGACCTTTCCAGGTTCCAAAACCTGGGCTGGTCTTGGCAAACATAGCTTTACCCTCCCAGGTGTCAGGCACAATTGTCCTGAAAGATAATATGAATCTCTCGTTCTGAGCCTCTTTTGAGGTATTATCAATAATATAAAGTTGGATTTCCCTCACTGCATACCCCACTTATTCATTCCTTTCCTCTCAGCCATTATCTCTCCTTCTCTCCATTTGTCATTTATTTTTACCAAGACCTTTTCACCTTTGGAAGGGACATTCATTTCGGCCTGTGTGCTGGTCCAGGTTGCTGGCAGCAATACTATTCTAGCCAGTGTCTCCCCCTTGGACCCCTCCCATTCGTATAGAGTAGGGTTACACAGGTGCAGAACAGTGCATTCACTGTCACCCCAACCTTTCTAGACAGGGTGAAGGTACAATCCACCCTATCAGGACTGTAGGAATTCTGATACAAAGGTTGAAAGAGATAGTTACTTGCTCAAGAATCATCCCTGCTGGGACTTCCCTGGTGGTCCAGTGGTTAAGACTCTGTGCTCCCAACGCAGGGGGCCCGGGTTCGATCCTTATCAGGGAACTAGATCCCACATGCCGCAACTAAAAGATCCCGAACCCGGCAACTGAATATCCGCGTGCTGCAACTAAGACCCGTGCAGCCAAATAAATAAATATTAAGAAAAGAAAAAAGAATCATCCCTGCTTCCAGCACCTGCAGTTGCATCCCTAGTCCTGGGGTGACTACATCGAGTAGGAAAAAAGAAAGTTACAGAGTCGCACCAGCATCCTCCCTCACCCCCTCTCCTCCACACCGGCCCCCCACCCCAGCAGAGGAATCTACTGAGGCCCCCTCTTGTGCAGTGTGAGCACACACTCGGGGAGGCATGGAAGCCTGCCCTGCATGCCTTTCTCTCCCCGCTGCCACCCCCGGTTTAAGACAACGAACGTTTCAACTGTTCTGCTCCTCTATTAAACCATTACTCTAATGAGGATATGCAATGCAATTTGTCCATTTGATAATGGACACTGTTGGATATTATGGGCTGGAGAGGACATCCCTTGGTCTGAAGAAATGTAACTTGGCAGCTCAAATGGGTAAGGATCTTCTGCTCCAATCCTTTAACAGTATTTTGAGCATTTGTGTCTACCACTGCCTATGCAAAGCCCATTCCAGAGTAAGCATCTATCACTGTTACGACCCATTCACAGTCCCCTGGGGTGTAGTCCAGCTATGTGCAAGGCCTTCCCCCAGGGAATTTCCCCCATAGTCACCTGCACTCTCTGTCTCTCTTGTTGACAGACAGAACAGTTCTGGTTATTGTTTTGTGCCTCAGAAGGCATCTCACTTTAGTCCTTCTCTGCATTGCTGCAGTACGCCTCACGTCCATCCACTCATTTCATGGACCCAGGTGTCCAAAAAGTCCACTTGGTGGATCCAATCACCTTCTAAACCTAGAAGGGAATTTTTCTTTTTCTTTTTTTTTTGGCCATGCCATGCGGCATGCAGGGTCTTAGTTCCCCGACCAGGGATTGAACCCGTGCCCCCTGCAGTGCTGCCATGGAAGCACAGAGTCCTCACCACTGGACCGCCAGGGATTTCTTGAAAAGGGAGTTTTTCTTCTTTCATTTTCTTTTTTTAAAATTTATTTATTACTTATTTCTGGCTCCGTTGGGTCTTTGTTGCTGCTGTGCGGGCTTTCTCTAGTTGCGGCGAGCCGGGGCTACTCTTCGTTGCGGTGTGCAGGCTTCTCATTGTGGTGGCTTCTCTTGTTGCGGAGCACGGGCTGTAGGTGCGCAGGCTCAGTAGTTGTGGCTCTCGGGCTCTAGAGCGCAGGCTCAGTAGTTGAGGCACGCGGGCTCAGTAGTTGTGGCTCGTGGGCTCTAGAGCACAGGCTCAGTAGTTGAGGCATGCGGGCTCAGTAGTTGTGGCTCTTGGGCTCTAGAGCGCAGGCTCAGTAGTTGTGGCGCACGGGCTTAGTTGCTCTGCGGCATGTGGGATCTTCCCAGACCAGGGCTCGAACCCGTGTCCCCTGCATTGTCAGGCAGATTCTTAACCACTGTGCCACCAGGGAAGTCCCAAGAAGGGAGTTTTTCTGATGGGCATTGACATGTCCTACTTAATGTGCCCCTTAGAATGATGTCACCAAGATGGCGGCATAGGAGACCCCAGGCTCTGCCCCACCCCTGCGAAGGGCCACAATTACACGGCTATCCATGAACAAAAACAGAGGGCTCTGGAGCCCACTTAAGTCAACTGAAGAAACTTCAGCAACAGAGCAGAACAACAAACCCAAGAATAAGTGCACACAGAGAGAAGGAAGACAGCTTCATTTTGCTTTCATCAGCCCATCCCTGGGCTGGCAGTGCTCAGCACCAGCAGTAGAAAGAGGTCCCCTTGCCAGGAAAGGAAGAGCAGCGCGAGCGACCGGCCGCCCCAGCCTTCCGGGGTGCCATCCGAAGGCCTGCTTCAGTCTCATTCCATTAAGGTTGCAAAGGTGACACAGATGGCTACGAATAAGGAAGAGAAGCAAGGCTACCAAAGACAGTGGGGGCAACTGTGGTTCACAGTGACCTGCCACACATGCAAACCCAGCAGCTTTTGCCGCTGAAGAAGGAACCAGTGACCAGTACAGCTACCTGTGGGCCCCCTGCCGATGGTATCAGCTCCCCGCCACTGCCCCCGTATTCAAGCTCGCTGACGCCAGCCACCTGAGCCCCTCCGCTCTCCCTCCCGCCTCCCCCGTCCCCACTGGAGCCCAGGAACCACACCAGCAGCAAGCCCCGTCCCCTGCAGCCTAGAACCCCACAGCTGACCCTAGACCCCATCATCACGGTGCACTCGGGGCTCGCACCTGCAGCTGTGCGCTTACATGCCAACAGCCAGACACCCGTGGCCATCGGCCAGAGCATGCGTTTGCCTCAGGGGAGGCTGTGTAGCCACGGGCGAGCATGCCTGAGAGCCAGGGCCCCTGTAGCTGGTTGTGGACCCAAATCAGGCCCTGTCTTCTGCCTCTGTCCTGTACTCATATAAAACTAGCCCCTCCAGGGACTTCCCTGGTGGTCCAGTGGTTAGGACTCTGGTACTTCCACTGTAGGGGGCCCGGGTTCAATCCCTGGTCGGGGAACTAAGATCCTGCAAGCCTCGAGGCACAGCCAAAAAAATTTAAACAGAACCAAACAAAACCCAACAAAAAGAACCAGCCCCCACAGCTAAGCACCCGCATGGGCCCTGCCCTACCCCCATCACTGCTGTGCATCCACGGCAAGAACCAGCAGCCACAGTCGTGTGGGCTGACGGCCAGGGACCCCACCGCTGCCGGTCACCCCCAGCCGGCCCTGGCCCTTGCTGCTTGCCCCGGCCTCCAGCACCACGTGTGTGTCTGCATCCGGCCCTGCCGCTTCTCAGACACCTGCACCTGGCCTCAGTGACGGAGTGTATGCACACTGCTGGCTCTCGTCACCATCACTGCCGGCCCTCATTCCTGGCCGCTGGGCCTGGAGGGACCACTGAAGACCCCAGCAGCCACTGCAGCTCCTGCTGACTCCCCCAGAGCACTGGCCAAGGACCACACAGTTGTCAACGCCGGGGACCCCAGCAGCCTGAACTGAAGACACGTTACACCCTCAACCCCCAGACACCTGGCTTCTACGCTTGGATCTCTGCACCACGAGACCTGGGGTCACAGCCCTCTCCAGGGCATCCCCACCTGCAGGTGAAAGTCTTCCCTTACTGAAGTTAGTCCATAAAGTCTGAAAGACGTGACTGATTCTTCAAATGTGCAGACACCTGTGCAAGGTTACATGCAGTCAGGGAAACAAGAGTCCACCAACGGAAGAAAGTAAACCTCCAGTAACTGGCCCCAAAGAAATGGAGATTGCCCTACAAATAATTCAAAATAATTGTCTAAAGATGCTCAGAGAACTACAAGAGAACACAGATGAACAATTTAACAGTATAGCTGATGCACTTTGTTATAAAGCAGAAACTAACACACCACTGTAAAGCAATTATACTCTAATAAAGATGTCAAAAAAACACAGAGTATAGGACATAGAGACTTCTCAACATATGCAGTTATTTCTTTGTTACAAATAAATATAGTATACAGTAGCTAAATATAGAACATAGAAGATGCTAAATAAACATTTCTTAAATAAAAAACAACAACAACAGCAACAATTCAACAGTATCAGGGAAATCATCCAAGCACAAAATGAGGAGTTCAACAAAGAGAAAACATAAAAAAGAACCAAATAGGACATTTGCCTTATTTGGAGTGGCCAAGACGGCAGAGCAGGAAGACGCTGAGCTCACTTCCTCTCATGGGCACAACAAAATTACAACTGTGTACAGAGCCACTGCTGATGAGAGAGACTGGAATCTAGCAGAAAAGATCTTCTACCACTAAAGGTATAAAGAAGGAACCACAATGAGATGGGTAGGAGGGGCAGAGACACGGTACAGTCAGGACCCACACGTGCAGGTGGATGACCCGCAAAAAGGAGGATAATCACAAGTGCGACTGTCTGAGCCCCACGTCAGGCACCCCAGCTCAGGGGTCTGCACTGAGAAGATGAGCCTACAGAACACTGGCTTTAAGGCCAATGGGCTTTACCTTCAGGAGTCCCAGAGGGCTGTGGGAAATTGAAACTCCACTCGTTTCAACAGGGTGCGCCTAGAATCTCACACACTCCAGGACCCAGGGCAGAAGCAATCATTTGAAAGGAACCTCGGTCCGACCCACTTGCTGATCCTGGAGGGCCTCCCGGAGAGGCAGGAGGCAGTCTGAGGTCATACTGGGGTCACAGTCACTGAGGCAGCCTTTTGGGGGAGCTCATTCTACCACGAGGACACGGGGGCTAGGAAGCACCATTTTGGAATTCTCCCTCTAGCTTCTTAGCACAAGGACTGGCCCTGCCAGTTGGCCTATCACCACTAGTACTAGGATGCCCCAGGCCAAGCAAGCAGCCAGGCGGAGAAGCAGCTCTACCCACCAACAGGCCTGCTATCTTAAGATCCCCTGAGCCCCAAGCCACCCTGGCAGCGACCCTGTCCACCAGAGGGCTCAGGACCCCGCCCTGACACCAGTGAGCCAGCACTAGCCCTGGGCCCAGCCTCACTCACTAGGGAGCAGGCAGCAGCCCGGGCCCTGGGCCCATCCACCAGTGGCTGACACACAAACTCATGGACCTCCAGGGCACCGCAGCCAGAGATCCTGGGATCTAGCTTTGCCCGCCAGTGGGTGGGAGTCAGCCCTCGGGGCCCCTGGGTCTGGCCCCATCCACGTACAGGCAGACATCAGCCACAGGACTGTCATAACGCCACAGCCTTCCATGTCAGGACATGGCCCAGACACCCGGAGGCCAGCACCGGCTCGGGGACACCTTGGGCCCCTCAGCCAGCAGCCCCAGGATCTACCCCACCCACCAGTGGCTGAGACCAGTATTGGGGTTCCCTAGGGCCCTGCAGCCAGAGACTCTGGGTCCTGGTCCCGCCCACTCACAGGCCAACACCAGCCCCAGGATGCCCAGGGACTCAGCTCCACCCACCAGCAGACCGACCAGCTCTGAGATCCCTTGTACCCCTCAGCCAGTAGCACGAGGGCCCAGCCCTGCTCAGCAGTGGGCCAGCAACATCTTTGGGAGACCATGGAACCCACAGCCGGCCATGTTATCAACCATCCACACCCACCAGGAGGTGAACCTACAACCAAGAATACTCTACCTGGCAAGGCTTTCATTCAGATTTCACGGAGAGATTAAAAATTTTGCAGCAAAAGCTCATAGAAAAAGATATCAAATTTCTGGTTACGGGGCGGGGGGGTGCTGAGGGGGTGCAGGAGGATGGCAGGAGGGAGAACTGGAGGAAGGCTGTCAAAAAGTACAAACTTGTGGGCTTCCCTGGTGGCGCAGTGGTTGAGAGTCCGCCTGCCGATGCAGGGGACACGGGTTCACTCCCCAGTCCGGGAAGATCCCACATGCCGCGGAGCGGCTGGGCCCCGTGAGCTATGGCCGCTGAGCCTGCGTGTCTGGAGCCTGTGCTCTGCAACGGGAGAGGCCACAGCAGTGAGAGGCCCGTGTACCGCAAAAAAAAAAAAAAAAAGTATAAACTTGCAGTTATAATAAATATAAATAAATAGTAGGGACATAATGTACAACATTACAAATATAATTAACACTGCTGTATGTTATATATGCAAGTTAAGAGAGTAAATCCTAAGAGTTCTCATCACAAGAAAAAATTTTTTTCCATTTCTTTAATTTTGGTTGGGGTTTTTTTGTTTGTTTTTCACATCTTTATTGGAGTATAACTGCTTCACAATGTTGTGTTAGTTTCTGCTGTACAACAAACTGAATCAGCCATACGTATACCTATGTCCCCATAGCCCTTACCTCTTGAGCCTCCCTCCCACCCTCCCTAGCCCACCCCTCTAGGTGGTCACAAAGCACCGAGCTGATCTCCCTGTGCTATGCAGCTGCTTCCCACTAGGCATCCATTTAACATTTGGTAGTGTATATATGTCCATGCTACTCTCTCACTTCGTCCCAGCTTCCCCTTCATCCTGTGTCCTCAAGTCTCTTCTCTACGTCTGCATCTTTATTCCTGCCCTGCCACTAGGTTCACCAGTACTTTTTTAGTTTCCATATATATGCGTTAACATACGGTATTTGTTTTTCTCTTTCTGACTTACTTTACTCTGTATGACAGATTCTAGGTCCATCCACCTCATTACAAAAAACTCAATTTCGTTCCTTTTTATGGCTGAGTAATATTCCATTGTATATATGTGCCACATCTTCTTTATCCATTCATCTGTTGATGGACACTTAGGTTGCTTCCATGTCCTGGCTATTGTAAATAGTGCTGCAGTGAACATTGTGGGACGGGTCTCTTTTTCATTCACAGTTTTCTCAGGGTATATGCCCAGTAGTGGGATTGCTGGGTCATATGGTAGTTCTATTTTTAGTTTTTTAAGGAACCTCCATACTGTTCTCCATAGTGGCTGTATCAATTTACATTCCCACCAACAGTGCAGGAGGGTTCCCTTTTCTCCACACCCTCTCCAGCATTTATTGTTTGTAGATTTTTTGATGATGGTAATTCTGACTGGTGTGAGGTGATGCCTCATTGTGGTTTTGATTTGCATTTCTCTAATGATTAGTCCTCCATCCTGACTCTGCCCCCTTTTTAATTTTGTTTTTATATTAGATGGTGGATGTTCCCTAAAGTTACTGTGAGAATCATTTCAAGATGTATGTAAATCACATCATTATGTTGTCCATGTTAAACTTACACGGTGCTGTGTATCAATTGTATCTCAATAAAATCTGGAAGAAGAAATAAAAATAGTTTAGAAAATAAAAAAGAACCAAACAAAAATTCTGGAGCTGTAGAATACAATGACTGAAATGAAGAATTCAAGAGAGAGCTCCAACAGCAGACATGACCAATCAGAAGTGAGCTTGAAGACAGATCAACTGAAATTATTCAATCAGAGGAGCAAAAAGGAAAAGGAATGAAAAAGACGTAAGTCATTCAATGTAGTTATCTGTCACTACAAACCTCCTTTTAAAAGACATACAGATGGCCAATAGGTACAAGAAAAGATGCTCTATATCACTAATCATCAGGGAAATGTAAATTGAAACCACACTGAGATATCATCTCACACCTGTTAGCAACAAAAAGCAATGATAAGTGATGGTGAGGGTGTGGTGGATCTTCAGGGCATTACTCCAGCTCAAATAAGCCAGACACAGGAAGACAAATACTGTGTGATCTCACTTATATGTGGAACCAAAAAAACCAACCTCATAGAAACAGAGAGTAGAATGCTGGTTACCAGGGGCTGGGGGTATGGGGTGGAGGAAGTGGAGTGATGTTGGACAAAGGGTTACCAACTTCTAGTTTTGAGTTGAATCAGTCCTGGCAGTCTAACATAGATGATTATAGTTGATAATACTGTATTGTATACTTGAAAATTGCTAAACGAGGAACTCTTAAATGTTCTCACCACACACACACACAAAAAGGTACTTATGTGATGGAGGTTTTAGCTAATACTATGATAATAATTATTTTGCAATATGTATCAAGTCGAAAAACCATACACCTTGAAAACTTACACAATGTTATATGTCAATTATATCTCAATACAGCCAGAAAAAAACCCAAACATATCTCTTAAATTCCCAGAATGTTCCCCATAGGGCCACACCTCATATGAGCATCCTTTTAATAGTCCAGTTTTCCATTGTCCAATCACCTGACCATATGACCAGGCCATTAGCTACTACACATGAGTCAGTGAAAACCCAAATGTAGGAGCTTTTCCCATCGTTCAATTCTTCCATCGCTGCTAGGAAAACAGCCTGCAATTCAGCCCATTGAGCTGATTTATTCTTACTTTCTTTAATCGGTCTTTCCAGACAGGATACTGTTTATTCATCTTGCAACTGTCATCTGTAAACCAGGCAGCTCTTTGCTGGTCAACTAACAGATGTTCATAGCGCCACTGGCCATGAGGCAGTAAGTCCCAGCAGTTCTTCAAGTGGTTCCAAAGTCAGTCATGGGGAAAAGCAGCTACCTGCTGTGGGCATGGTGAGTACCACCCTGCGTTCCCCTGGTAGCATGCTCCTGTGTAAACCATTTCCATTTTGTATGGAACTCCTCTGAGCACTGCCTTCCTTGTAAGAGTGTTTCTCTGACATTACCAGGACACTGTGGATACTTCAGATTTCATGATTTTGGATGACCTACAGTTATTGAGGCAGTCCAAATCAATGCCCAATAGCTCACTAGTAATTGTTTCTCAAATAATGTGTAAGGGGCAGGGGGCAGAATTTGGAAAATTTCTGGTCCAAAATCCCAATGGTTGCCACTGGTAGGTGCTCATGGGCTTATGCCATTGGCTCTGGTCTGCATGAGTGGGAGAGGCAGACACTTCCCAAATCATATTTGAGTGGGGATCCCAAGGGCCCAAAGGTGGTGAAAGAGCCATCGCGTTTTGTAATTCAGACACATCCTGCTTTCGTTCAGATCCTCAACTAGATACGGCTTTCCTCTGGGTATCCTTACAGATAGGACCTGGTGTATTTCCAGATGTAGAATATGCATTCTCCAGAATCCAAATAAGCTAACCGAAGGCTGGAGGTTGGGTTGGGTTCTAAGGGTGAGTGGTGACAGCACTTTATTTTTTAGTCTCTTATGGAATATCTTGAATGGCTCTGGACCATGACATTCCTAAGAATTTCACGTTTTAGGCAGGCTCTCGGATCTCTGCTAGATTTATTAACCAGCTTCAGTTGGTCACGTGACCCATCGTGGCATTCAAGTCAGTCCTAGCTTGCTCTGCAGTTTCCAATATTTTCGTAATGTCATCAGTATGCTATAATCTCACACTCAGGACCTGCAACACGGCCAAATCCCTTCTGATCAAATTATGATGGTAAACTGGTGAGTTCAGGTAATCTTGCGACAGGACAGTGATCTCAAATCGGAGTTCTTCTCACATGACTACAGTTGGCTCTTTTTGAGTTTGAAACAGAGAAGCATTCTAGAGATTAATCGGAGTCCCAGTCTTCTTGAGCCCTGTTGTATTTTTCGAGGGTGAAGCTGGGGCTGTGGGCAACACAACCTTAGTTAAGCCTCACTGGTCTGCTGTGAATCTTCAGGCCCCATCCACCTTTTCCCTGTGCCACTCAGGGCTACTGTGCAGAGCATTCATTGGTACCAGCCCGCCAGCTTCCAGCATGTCATTAATTAAAGTGGTAATCTCCTTTTGCCAACGAGGCATTCTATATTGTTTTAAATCAACCACTGTGTGCGCTCAGCAGTCCTCAGGTTCCCATCCATCTTGTCCAATCAAGACCGGCCGGAGGGCAAACTTACATGCCTTGTGTTTTACAAACTTAATTAGGAGAAGCAATGCCTAGTAGGACATAATACCCATCCCAATAATGCATTCAGGTATAGGAGCCATTACCATTTCACATAAAATCTGTCTGAAAATCCCAATTTTCATTCAAACTTTCTTTCTTTTTTTCTTGGTAGTGCCACACTGCTTGCAGGATCTTAGTTCCCCAACCAGGGATTGAACCCAGGCCCTCAGCAGTGAGAGTGCGGAGTCCTAACCACTGGACCGCCAGGGAAGTTCCCAGACTTTCACCTTAATCCCGTCAGCCACTGCATCTCCATCCTCCCCATCTAAACTTAGCTCACATTAAGACTTCACCAAGAGGTTTCAGATTCACAGTGCATTGGGCCCCTGCGTCAAGGAGTCTCAGAAAATCTCCCCCTCTCACCTCCACCCCCTCATTTTACCCACACATGGGCACAGGCCTTGGGTCCCTGGCTAGGGGTGGGGCTGTCAGTCTTTATACATCCGTCTATACACATATGCATATACAAGGATATTTGTTGTAGCATCACTCATAGTGGGAAAAAAAAGAAAACAGAGTGATTTTCAATTAGTAGGAGAATGACTTAATGAACCATTTCATGTTTCATATGCACTCATGTGCACTAAGGACCAAGGAGTGTTAGGCAGCCTTTTAAATGTTGATGAGAAAAAGCAAGATGAAGAAACACATTTACAATATCATCTCATTTTTGCAAATCGAAAGATAGCAAAAACCTGTATGTCTCTATCAGTATGTTAATATTTATATGATTAAATGAGTAAGTATTATATCAACCAGGGTTCTTCGGATTTTTACTTTAAGGTATTGGCTCATGCAACTGCGGGGCTGACAAGTTTGAAACCTGTAGGGCAGGGTGCCAGGCTGGTAACCCAGGCAGAATTTTGATGTTTCTGTCCTCAGGGGACCTGTTTTTGCTCTTAAGGCCTTCAAGATTGGATGAGGCACACCCACATTATTGAGGGTCATCTCCTTTACCTAAAGTCAACTGATTGTAGATGTCAACATTATCTACAAAACACCTTCACAGCAACACCTAGACTAGTGTTTGATTAAATTACTGGGTACTATAACCTACCCAGGTCGACACATCAAACTAACCATTGAGAAGAAAACTAACCATATGAGAAGAAAAACATGGCAGTTACATGAGCTACCTTGGGGGGCTGAGGATGGAGGGAAAGTTAATGCGGGGGGTGGGAAGAGGAAGAAAAGAAGGAGTAACCAAGTGAAAACGGGGGGGAGGCATATATCTGCTCACTTGATACACTGAGGGAGCACTACGTATTATCTGAGTATATATGCGTAAAGAAATTAAATATATTTTTACCAAAGAAAAGCAAACAATTTCCTCTTTTTATACTTAAAAAGCTTCAAGTTCTGGGCTTCCCTGGTGGCGCAGTGGTTGCGAGTCTGCCTGCCGATGCAGGGGACACGCGTTCGTGCCCCGGTCCGGGAAGATCCCACATGCCGCGGAGCGGCTGGGCCCATGAGCCACGGCCGCTGAGCCTGCGCGTCCGGAGCCTGTGCTCCGCACGGGAGAGGCCACAGCAGTGAGAGGCCCGCGTACCGCAAAAAAAAAAAAAGCTTCAAGTTCCACCACCTAGTTTCTCTTCATCTCCTCCTGTGAGTAAATATCTAGAGAGAATCTCTGCCCACAGGATCCTTGAAAAAGCAAATTGCCCACAGAGACCAAGGGGTGATTCTTGGCAGGATTTCAGAGTGCTGTCCCCTGCAAGTTCAGCCTCTGCTCAGCCAGCACGCAGCCCTTGTCTTCACCACATTCTACCATTTGCCAGCATCCCCTCCCCAAATCCCATAGCTGATCCATGGCTTTTACGGCTTCCCTCAAAAAGATGAGTGGGTGGGGCTTCCGGGAAGATGGCGGAAGAGTAAGTCGCGGAGATCACCTTCCTCCCCACAGATACACCAGAAATACATGTACACGTGGAACAACTCCTACAGAACACCCACTGAACGCTGGCAGAAGACCTCAGACCTCCCCAAAGGCAAGAAACCCCCCACGTAACTGGTTAGGGCAAAAGAAAAAAGAATAAACAGAGACAAAAGAATAGGGACGGGACCTGCACCAGCGGGAGGGAGCTGTGAAGGAGGAAAGGTTTAAACACACTAGAAGCCCCTTCGCGGGCGGAGACTGCGGGTGGCGGAGGGGGAAAGCTTCGGGGCCGCAGAGGAGAGCGTAGCAACAGGGGTGCGGAGGGCAAAGCGGGGAGATTCCCACACAGAGGATCAGGGCCGACCGGCACTCACCTGCCCCAGAGGCTTGTCTGCTCACCCGCCGCGGCGGGCGGGGCTGCGAGCTGAGGCTCGGGCTTCGGTCGGAGCGCAGGGAGAGGACTGGCGGCGTGAACACAGCCTGCAGGGGGCTACTGCGCCACGGCTGGCCGGGAGGGAGTCCGGGTAAAGGTCTGGAGCTGCTGAAGAGGCAAGAGACTTTTTCTTCCCTCTTTGTTTCCTGGTGCACGAGGAGAGGGGATTCAGAGCGCTGCTTAAAGGAGCTCCAGAGACGGGCGCGAGCCGCGGCTAAAAGCGCGGACCCCAGAGACGGGCATGAGACGCTAGGGCTGCTGCTGCCGCCACCAAGAAGCCTGTGTGCGAGCACAGGTCACTCTCCACAACCCCCTTCCGGGGAGCCTGTGCAGCCCGCCACCGCCAGGGTCCCGGGATCCAGGGACAACTTCCCCGGGAGAACGCACGGCGCGCCTGGTGCAACGTCACGCCGGCCTCTGCCGCCTCAGGCCCGCCCCGCACGCAGTGCCCCTCCCTACCCCGGCCTGAGTGAGCCGTAGCCTCCGAATCAGCGGCTCCTTTAACCCCATCCAGTCTGAGCGAAGAACAGACGCCCTCCGGCGACCTACGCGCAGAGGCGGGGCCAAATCCAAAGCTGAAACCCGGGAGCTGTGAGAACAAAGAAGAGAAAGGGAAATCTCTCCCAGCAGCTTCAGGAGCAGCGGATTAAAGCTCCACAATCAACTTGATGTACCTGCATCTGTGGAATACCTGAATCGACAACGAGTCATCCCAAATTAAGGAGGTGGACTTTGAGAGCAAGATTTATGATTCTTTCACCATTTCCTCTTTTTCCGTGTGGATGAAAGGCTCTTGGTGCTGCAGCCAGGAGTCAGTGCTGTGCCTCTGAGGTGGGAGAGCCAACTTCAGGACACTGGTCCACAAGAGACCTCCCAGCTCCACATAATATCAAACGGCGAAAATCTCCCGGAGATCTCCATCTCAACGCCAGCACCCAGCTTCACTCAACGACCAGCAAGCTACAGTGCTGGACACCCTAGGCCAAACAACTAGCAAGACAGGAAAATATACACACCCATTAACAGAGAGGCTGCCTAAAATCATAATAAGTCCACAGACACCCCAAAACACACCACCAGACGTGGACCTGCCCACCAGAAAGACAAGATCCAGCCTCATCCACCAGAACACAGGCACTAGTTCCCTACACCAGGAAGCCTACACAACCCACTGAACCAACCTCAGCCACTGGGGACAGACACCAAAAACAACGGGAACTACGAACCTGCAGCCTGCAAAAAGGAGACCCCAAAAACAGTAAGATAAGCAAAATGAGAAGACAGAAAAACACACAGCAGATGAAGGAGCAAGATAAAAACCCACCAGACCTAACAAATGAAGAGGAAATAGGCAGTCTACCTGAAAAAGAATTCAGAATAATGAGAGTAAAGATGATCCAAAATCTTGGAAATAGAATAGACAAAATGCAAGACACATTTAACAGGGACCTAGAAGAATTAAAGGTGAAACAAACAATGATGAACAACACAACAAATGAAATGAAAAATACTCTAGATGGGATCCATAGCAGAATAACTGAGGCAGAAGAACGGATAAGTGACCTGGAAGATAAAATAGTGGAAATACCTACTGCAGAGCAGAATAAAAAAGAATGAAAAGAACTAAGGACAGTCTCAGAGACCTCTGGGACAACATTAAACGCACCAACATTCGAATTATAGGGGTTGCAGATGAAGAAGAGAAAAAGAAAGGAACTGAGAAAATATTTGAAGAGATTAGAGTTGAAAACTTCCCTATTATGGGAAAGGAAACAGTTAATCAAGTCCAGGAAGCACAGAGGGTCCCATACAGGATAAATCCAAGGAGAAATACACAAGTTTTAAATGATACATTAAACAAGATGGACTTCATTGATATTTATAGGACATTCCATCCAAAACCAACAGAATACACATTTTTCTCAAGTGCTCATGGAACGTTCTCCAGGATAGATCATATCTTGGGTCACAAATCAAGCCTTGGTAAATTTAAGAAAATTGAAATGGTATCAAGTTATCTTTTCCAACCACAATGCTATGAGACTAGTTATCAATTACAGAAAAAGATCTGTAAAAAATACAAACACATGGAGGCTAAACAATACACTACTTAATAACGAAGTGATCACTGAAGAAATCTAAGAGGAAATAAAAAATACCTAGAAACAAATGACACTGGAGACACGATGACCCAAAATCTATGGGATGCAGCAAAAGCAGTTCTAAGAGGGAAGTTTATAGCAATACAATCCTACTTTAAGAAACAGGAAACATCTCGAATAAACAACCTAACCTTGCACCTAAAGCAATTAGAGAAAGAAGAACAAAAAAAACCCAAAGTTAGCAGAAGGAAAGAAATCATAAAAATTAGATCAGAAATAAATGAAAAAGAAATGAAGGAAACGATAGCAAAGATCAATAAAACTAAAAGCTGGTTCTTTGAGAAGATAAACAAAATTGATAAACCATTAGCCAGACTCATCAAGAAAAAAAGGGAGAAGACTGAAATCAATAGAATTAGAAATGAAAAAGGAGAAGTAACAACTGACACTGCAGAAATACAAAAGATCATGAGAGATTACTACAAGCAACTCTATGCCAATAAAATGGACAACCTGGAAGAAATGGACAAATTCTTAGAAATGCACAACCTGCCAAGACTGAATCAGGAAGAAATAGAAAATATGAACACACCAATCACAAGCACTGAAATTGAAACTGTGATTAAAAATCTTCCAACAAACAAAAGCCCAGGACCAGATGGCTTCACAGGCGAATTCTATTAAACATTTCGAGAAGAGCTAACACCTATCCTTCTCAAACTCTTCCAAAATATAGCAGAGGGAGGAACACTTCCCAGCTCATTCTACGAGGCCACCATCACCCTGATACCAAAACCAGACAAGGATGTCACAAAGAAAGAAAACTACAGGCCAATATCACTGATGAACATAGATGCAAAAATCCTCAACAAAATACTAGCAAACAGAATCCAACAGCACATTAAACGGATCATACACCATGATCAAGTGGGGTTTATTCCAGGAATGCAAGGATTCTTCAATATACGCAAATCAATCAACGTGATACACCATATTAACAAATTTAAGGAGAAAAACCATATGATCATCTCAATAGATGCAGAGAAAGCTTTTGACAAAATTCAAAACCCATTTATGATAAAAACCCTGCAGAAAGTAGGCATAGAGGGAACTTTCCTCAACATAATAAAGGCCATATATGACAAACCCACAGCCAACATCGTCCTCAATGGTGAAAAAGTGAAAGCATTTCCACTAAGATCAGGAACAAGACAAGTTTGCCCACTCTCACCACTCTTATTCAACATAGTTGTGGAAGTTTTAGCCACAGCAATCAGAGAATAAAAGGAAATAAAAGGAATCCAAATCAGAAAAGAAGAAGTAAAGCTGTCACTGTTTGCAGATGACATGATACTCTACATAGAGAATCCTAAAGATGCTACCAGAAAGCTACTAGAGCTAATCAATGAATTTGGTAAAGTAGCAGGATACAAAATTAATGCACAGAAATCTCTTGCATTCCTATACACTAATGATGAAAAATCTGAAAGTGAAATCAAGAAAACACTCCCATTTACCATTGCAACAAAAAGAATAAAATATCTAGGAACAAACCTACCTAAGGAGACAGAAGACCTGTATGTAGAAAATTATAAGACACTGATGAAAGAAATTAAAGATGATACAAATAGATGGAGAGATATACCATGTTCTTGGATTGGAAGAATCAACATTGTGAAAATGACTCTACTACCCAAAGCAATCTACAGATTCAATGCAATCCCTATCAAACTACCACTGGCATTTTTCACAGAACTAGAACAAAAAATGTCACAGTTTGTATGGAAACACAAAAGACCCCAAATAGCCAAAGCAATCTTGAGAACGAAAAATGGAGCTGGAGGAATCAGGCTCCCTGACTTCAGACTATACTACAAAGCTACAGTAATCAAGACAGTCTGGTACTGGCACAAAAACAGAAATATAGATCAATGGAACAGGATAGAAAGCCCAGAGGTAAACGCACGCACATATGGTCACCTTATCTTTGATAAAGGAGGCAGGAATGTACAGTGGAGAAAGGACAGCCTCTTCAATAAGTGGTGCTGGAAAAACTGGACAGGTACATGTAAAAGTAAGAGATTAGATCACTCCCTAACACCATACACAAAAATAAGCTCAAAATGGATTGAAGACCTAAATGTAAGGCCAGAAACTATCAAACTCTTAGAGGAAAACATAGGCAGGACACTCTATGACATAAATCACAGCAAGATCCTTTTTGACCCACCTCCTAGAGAAATGGAAATAAAAACAAAAATAAACAAATGGGACCTAATGAAACTTCAAAGCTTTTGCACAGCAAAGGAAACCATAAACAAGACCAAAAGACAACCCTCAGAATGGGAGAAAATATTTGCAAATGAAGCAACTGACAAAGGATTAATCTCCAAAATTTATAAGTAGCTCATGCAGCTTAATAACAAAAAACCAAATAATCCAATCCAAAAATGGGCAGAAGACCTAAATAGACATTTCTCCAAAGAAGATATACAGACTGCCAACAAACACATGAAAGAATGCTCAACATCACTAATCATTAGAGAAATGCAAATCAAAACTACAATGAGATATCATCTCACACCAGTCAGAATGGCCATCATCAAAAAAATCTAGAAACAATAAATGCTGGAGAGGGTGTGGAGAAAAGGGAACCCTCTTGCACTGTTGGTGGGAATGTAAATTGATACAGCCACTGTGGAGAACAGTATGGAGGTTCCTTAAAAAACTGTAAATAGAACTACCATATGACCCAGCAATCCCACTACTGAGCATATACCCTGAGAACACCATAATTCAAAAAGAGTCATGTACCAAAATGTTCATTGCAGCTGTATTTACAATAGCCCGGAGATGGAAACAACCTAAGTGCCCATCATCGGATGAATGGATAAAGAAGATGTGGCACATGTATACAATGGAATATTACTCAGCCTTAAAAAGAAACGAAATTGGGCTATTTGTAATGAGGTGGATAGACCTAGAGTCTGTCATACAGAGTGAAGTAAGTCAGAAAGAGAGAGACAAATACCATATGCTAACACATATATATGGAATTTAAGGGACATACATACACTACCAAACGTAAGGTAGAGAGCTAGTGGGAAGCAGCCGCATAGCACAGGAAGATCAGAAAAAAAAAAAAAAAAAAAAAGATGAGTGGGTCCTGTCAGATTTCTCTTGGAAATGTCAACCAAGCAAGGAAAGCCATTTCCAGTTAGTAGTGAGTCTTTAAACGGAACAGCTCTGACGTGGAGGGAAGCTGCGGGTGTCCATGGAGGCATGTCCAGGAAGATGTGGAAATGAAAGAAGATTGTTTGAAGAAAGAGGAACAGAGCCAGTGCCCAGAGGAGTCTAGAGGCCGTGTAGCCCTGGCAGAGAGAGGCATCATATAATGGTTATGGAAAGAGAATTTACCAAATGTATAAATCAGGGCTTGATTCAGTATATATCACCTTAATGTAAACAGATTTCTCTGGAGCCAGTTTGGTCCTTAGGCAGTAAAATTACTCCAGTCTTTCTTCCTGCAGTCTTATTTCTGCATTTCTTTTCACATTCTAAATCCACACCCCCTTACACCAAAGACAACCACAGTACTCACCCAGCTCCAGCACTCGCTCACTTCTAAGAAATAGACTCACATCAGACTTCAGTAGCTGGAGACAAAATGAAATAACTTCCTGTTTCAGAGCTCTCTGAAACAACTCTGCAAGCCACACCCAAGGCTTTTGTTCATGTGGGATAGGCAATTCTAAATATTTTCAGGCTCTTGCCTTGTATACTTTACATGGTTGTCACTTTGAGTAGAAGAAAAATGGAGATGGGCCCCAGATCAGACTACGCCTGAAAATCTCTAACCTCTGGAAAAAAGCCAAAACCCAAATCAAACCTTTGCTGTTTTATTTTAAAATGTATTTTATCACTGTAGTATGGGCACATAATTTTTTTTTTTTTTTTTTTTTTTTTTTGCTGTATGCGGGCCTCTCACTGTCGTGGCCTCTCCCGTCGCGGAGCACAGGCTCCGGACATGCAGGCTCAGCGGCCATGGCTCACAGGTCCAGCCGCTCCGCGGCATGTGGGATCCTCCCAGACCAGGGCACGAACCCACGTCCCCTGCATCGGCAGGCGGACTCTCAACCACTGCGCCACCAGGGAAGCCCTGGGCACATAATTTTAAAACTAGAAAATACTTTAAGCTATATAGTGAAAATAGCACTATTATTTTTCCTTAAATTCCTGCTTCCCAGGACAATTCTTTTAGCTGTTTCTTATAACGTTTATTCTCATGTTGAGGGAGGAGATAGATGGGCTCCAGGATAGACATTTAGAGCCAGCTTCCCATGTACACTTTCAGATGGAAACAACAACGGGAACAGGGTAAACAGCTGGACTTTGTCTCCAGTGGACACTTTATCTGAGCTGAGTCCTGCCCAGATAAAAGTTAAGGAGAGCACCGTTTCTCATTCTTGCGGTCAAGGAGACCTGCCCAACTACATATGTGCAGAAAGCCTCTTTGGGGGTCAAAAAGTATAGGGTGCCACCCCATAATAGATGATGCCAAGCCTCCCATAGGCCTCTGGGCTGGAATCCATCTTGGAAAAAAGTTGCCCATTCATGTTGGGAGGGTACTAGGGCAGGCCAGGTGTGGGAAAAAACAACAACAACAAGATAATTAGCCAAAGGTAAACAAAGGCTCAGAAGAACTGCCCTATATAAATAATTTAACCGCCTCTTTAAGGAGCTCCCCCTTGTTAGAGATGACGTCCACAATGCCCACATCTCTCTGGGTGTGTATCTCTGCCTTGCTTCTGTCTTAACTAAATTGTTTGTCTGTGTGCTCTCCCATGTGTTGTGCTGTGTCTCTAATAATAAATTTTGTACCTGTTTTTACAGTTTTTGCCTCCTTGAAACATTCTTGCTTTCAAACAAGGTCAAGAGCCAGGGAAACTGCGTCTACCCTGTAACCCTTGTTGGTCTAGTGGCTAGGATTCCTGGTTTTCATCCAGGCTACCCAGGTTTAATTCCTGGGCAGGGAACTAAAATATCACTTCAAGCCACCACGCACTGCTGTCTCCTCGAGATCAATGTTTCTATGTAACATTCTTATACAACTTCTTGATTTTTCAGTTACAGGTATTATCTATTGACTGCCTGTTATGTAAGTTGATAATTTAGGTCTCTTCCATCCCACTCTCACTCAGAGACACACACACACACACACCTCCTTTCCTCTCACTATAATTATATTACAATTTTTGTTTTATTGGTTATGCAGTATTGACAGGATAATTATATAAATATAATTTATAGCTGAGCCACGTGTATACTATGATTACATTTGTACAACTTATTTTTAAAATTTATTTATTTAATTTATTTTTGGCTGTATTGGGTAGCTGCGCGCGGGTTTTCTCTAGCTGCAGCGAGCGGGGGCTACTCTTCGTTTCGGTGCACAGGCTTCTCATTGCGGTGGCTTCTCCTGTTACGGAGCACAGTCTCTAGGCGCGCGGGCTTCAGTAGTTGTGGCACGTGAGCTCAGTAGTTGTGGCGCACAGGCTCTAGAGCGCAGGCTCAGTGGTTGTGGCACACAGGCTTAGTTGCTCTGTGGCATCTGGGATCTTCCCAGACCAGGGGTCAAACCTGTGTCCCCTGCATTGGCAGGCGGATTCCCAACCACTGCACCACCAGGGAAGCCCTACATTTGTACAACTTTTTTTTCTCTGGAGTTAATAATTGCTTCATTTTTAACTTTCCTTTATTTAAGTTTCTATATACTTATCACTGCTTCCTTCTCAAAATCTGTGACAAATATGTAACTCTCTGAGAGGGTTATATCTCAAGCTATTAGCATGGTTATTTCTGTGTAGTCTCCCTCCCTTCCCTCTCATTGGCACTGGGACGGCAGCTTCTTCTCTCCCACGACTTATCAAATCAGAAGTCAACATTCCAAGAAAACACAGGCCCACGTATTGGGTAAAAATGTTCACATGTGTAGTTGCAAAGCCGTCTTTTCCTCTTCCAGGAACTGAGTGGGCTTAGAGGAAAGGACGGAGGCTAGTAAGCCATATAGCACCTTACCCTGACGGAGAAAGCTGGACGGGAGAAACAGGAAGTTCCTAAAGTAGAGGAAGGGGAGAAACTTTCTGTGGCAGAACCAAGAAGTGTAGTTGGGTGGACTTGGCACCAGCTGGTCCTCTGATTCCACACTGGTGAACAAGCCAACATTCAGCCAGTTGGGACCCCATAGGTCCCCTGAACAGAGGGAGAAAGACCTGAGCACTTTGTATGAGAATGAAGGCATGAAGGACAAGATGGTTGCATACAGAATCGGGGGGGGGAATGCCACTATGCATTTGGCATTTAATAATGAACTACTGATTCAAGCATTTAATTTGCTCGGAGAGTTTTTCTGTCGTAACTTCTGGGATAGCTTATATTGGCAGAGTACTCCCTCGAAGGTGATTTCCCGCATAACACAACTAGAGGGAGAGGTTTTATCCTGGAAGGTGATCTACAGATATTCCTCTGTGGCAAAGGCACTTTAAAAAGGCATGGCTTGGGGCTTCCCTGGTGGCGCAGTGGTTGGGAATCCACATCCCAATGCAGGGGACACAGGTTCAAGCCCTGGTCTGGGAAGATCCCACATGCCACGGAGCACCTAAGCCTGTGTGCCACAACTACGGAGCCTGCACTCTAGAGCCCATGAGCCACAACTACTGAGCCCGCATGTCACAACTACTGAGCCCATGCGCCTAGAGACTGTGCTCCACAACAAGAGAAGCCACCACAACGAGAAGCCCTCGCACCGCAACAAAGAGTAGCCCTCTCTTACCACAATCAGAGAAAAACCCATGCACAGCAACAAAGACCCAATGCAGCAAAAAATAAATAAATAAATAAAAAATAAAATAAAATAAATTAAAAAGAAAAGAAAAAGGCATGGCTTTTTTCCTTCTTGAAGAAGACCTGATCACAGCTGATCAACCCAGTTGGGAACCGTGCTCAGGCTCAGAAATCTTGAAGAGTTAAGTCTTGTCACTAAGATGCACTCTTTGAGGAAATGATTTTCCCTATTACTGAGGGAAATTTGTCAATAGTTACGACTACTCTCAAGAAATGCAGTACAAGAAACCCAGCACCCAGTGAGGTAGCTTTTGACCCATGGTCAGCCAAGTTATTGCTTGCTTGCGTGGAAGGCATTGAAGTCTGAGCGCTCTCAAAGCTCCAACACTTCCTTGACTGGGCAGTCTTCTAAGTGTCCTTGGACATGCTAGTTTTTTGGTAGAGAGCCCATGCTATTGGGCCAGTAGAGAGCTCAAGGGCAAAGCTAGTTGGTTCCTTAAATACTTACAAGAAGACTGGGACCTATGAAATTTGCTTCTGTGCTGAAATTATAAACATGGGTGCAGAAAGCCTTGGCTGGAAAAACATTTGATTATGGAAATATACACAAAACTCACACTGATCAGGTTTAGGTTGGAGCTGTTCTAATAAAAACCCTTGTTCCCAGTTTTACAAGGAATAGTCAGCTCACCCTCTCAACTTCTCTCAGTTAAGCAAAGTAAGAGTATGGTTGTCAGATGTGGCAAGTAAAGGTACAGGACACCAAGTTAGATCTGAATTTTAGGTTAACAAAGACTAGTCTTTAATTTTTAGTGTTTAACAGTTAAAACATTTAGCAGGCGTACATCCCATGCAGTGTTTACATGGGACACACTTGTACTAAAAAAAATCTGGCAACCCTAGTTGGGGAAGGCAGAGGTAGTTTAAATAAGTGGCTAAAGCACACCTCCTAGAAGGGACTTGGTGAGATTTCAGTCACAGTCATGACAAATAGTGCCAATGAGAGTGCATCCAACAAGTAAAAGCATTAACAGTAGCCCTGCAAATCTTTGGAAAAGTAGGAAGAGGGGGTCCTCCAGGAGCCATCCCAAATTCAGCTGCTGAAACAAGGAGTTCTTGGTATTTGTAATCATCTTGGGGCTCTCTTAAGGCCACCAATTATATTTGATAAGGGCTCCACGTTTATGACCTCATTTAATCTTAATAACTTCCTAAAGGCCCTATATCCAAATAGTCACATAGGGAGTTAGGACTTCAATATACGAACTTGGGGCAGGATGGTGTGTGAGGGCACAATTCAGTCCACAGTAGGGGGCATTCAGGGACTATGCAGAAGGGTTACAAATAGGGGAACTTGAGCTCCACTCTTAGAAGGTGTAGGAGGGTTAAATTAGGAAATATCTAATGAGCCTAGGGCCTGAGAATGGATCATGTCAGGCTGTATTTATAAGTGACCTATAGTTCTCTTCAGAAGGCTTTAGAAGGCATATATATATATATATATATATATATATATATTTTTTTTTTTTTTTTTTTTTTCAGTACGCGGGCCTCTCACTGCTGCGGCCTCTCCCGTTGTGGAGCACAGGCTCCGGACGCGCAGGCTCAGCGGCCATGGCTCACGGGCCCAGCCGCTCCGCGGCATGTGGGATCTCCCCAGACCGGGGCACGAACCCGTGTCCCCTGCATCGGCAGGCGGACTCGCAGCCACTGCGTCACCAGGGAAGCCCTATATATTCTTTTTTGTCCATAAGATTCTGAAATTTCATAATGATGCAACTCAGGATTGGTTATTTTATTCCAGTATATTGGAATATGATGTGCGGGAGAGGTTTTGTCCTAGAAACTCATGCCATTTAGTTCTGAAAATGTTCTCTGTTATTTCATCGACAATTTTCTCCCTCTGCTTTTCATTATTTTCTTTTATGGAATACTTATTATTTCTTACTTATCTTCAGATTTTTTTCCTTTTCTCTCCGATTTTCCATTTTAGTGGGTTTTTTGATTGTTATTCTTCTTTTGCTCTTCTAATTTCTGAGCTATTTTCTCAATTTACCCTCCTCACTGCCTATTGAATTTTTCATTTTGCTTCCTTAGTTTTAATTGCCAAGAGCTCTTTCCTGTTCTCGGAATGCTCTGATTTTAGAGCCTTTCACTCTTGTCTCAAAGGTCCTTTATTTTTTCACAATTCTCTGAGAATATTAATTACTATGGTCCCTATATTTTTTGTTTCCTCTCCCTCTTCCATGTTGGCTGGTTTGTTTTATATACCAATCTTTATGTTAGAGGTGTTTCTCAAATGTCTGGTGATTTTTGATTAACCACTCATCTCTTTTTGTTTTTAAAATATTTATTTATTTGGCTGTACCAGGTCTTAGTTGCAGCACGCACTTCATTGTGGCATGCAGGCTCTTAGTTGCGACACGTGGGATATAGTTCCCCGAACAGGGATAAAACCTGGGCCTCCTGCATTGGGAATGCGGAGTTCTAACTGCTGGACCACCAGAGAAGTTCCTCCACTCATCATTTTAAAAGCGAGACACTAAAAGTTACAACACACAGAGCAAAGAGATGCCAGATTAAAGGCAGGGAGGAAAATTAGAAGGGCCTTAGGTCAACTTGCTTCATGCTAATTCTTCTAAAAACAACTCACTGAAAACCCAGTTGATTTAATAACAATTGTATCCTTGTAACAAGGTTAATGTTTAGAAAAATATAAATGTGCTTTTTTTTGTGTGTGTCTTTCTTTGTAGGTGATTTTCCTCTTGTCCATCCAAGGTACCCATTTCCTAGAAGCAGACCAGCATTTGTTACTGAGGGATTGGAAAAAGAAATGATGAGGTGTTCTTCAGCTTCTGACACACGTCATGGCATTTTGGAGCAAAGCAATAGATTTGAAAGCCAGGTTTTATATGAGAGTGATTTTTCCAAATCCTATTAGTTCCCACTTACTAGAACAAATTCTCAATGTGTAGGGAAAGTACCTATGACATTGAAGTCAGAGAAAAGGAAGCTGTTGCACAGGCAGGAGCCTGCTCTTCTGGCTCCAAAATGATGGGAAATAGAAGAGAGAGAAAAGAGGTGCTCGCCTCACATAGGGAGGTGTCCCAGATTTCCCATCTCTGACCTTGAGCCTGGAGGGTTAAACGCTCTATTAGATGACTAATACAGTAAGTAAGGGTAATACTTAGGGCCAAAGTCAGGCATGCCCCGATCTCATTTGGAACTCTAGAAAAATATCCAACTGTCAGCTCCCTTACAACCTCCCCTCCCCGCCAGACATGTCTGCAGCCTGCCTCTGTCACAGGATATCCCCATCCAAAATTTCCCTGTGTCATCAGATACCCTCTATCAGTACTTAGGTCACAAAAAGATACACCCTCCTCCAAAACACTCTTCCACGTCAACACACTCACAGCTGCCTGTGTCATAGAAACTCCTGACCGCCAAAACAGAGAAGGAAGCTCTTGGAGAAATAGATTGCTGATACGAGAAAGACGGTTACCCTGAGAGCTGGCTCAGGTTAATACACTAGTTCTGCACAGAGCTCAGTAAGAGAATATTCTCAACGTCAAGATACTAAGAGGATTAGGGAGTTGAACCACAGCCATATATACGTTTTTCCCAGTTCTTCTTCCTCAATTCAGATTAATAGCAGAGACTTAATTGAAAAGTTTGAGCCTGGGGTCTCTGATCGCCAAGACAGTAGTCACGTGGTGGCTGACTCAGCTGTGAGGCATAGCCAAGCTGAGACAAGTGCTGGGGTATAGGTCTCGTGACCCACTTTCTCCTCCTTCTTCTTCTTCCTCTTCTCCTTCTTCTTCTCCTCCTCCCCCCTCCCCCTCCTCCCCCTTCTTCTTTTTTTTTTATTGTTTCTGCAGAGGACCAAGTAGGAGCCTATTTCAGCAGGTCCCTCATGCCAAGTTGCAAAACTACCCCCTGTCAAAAAGTTAAGAAATGTATTGCTGTCACACTTCAAAATGCAAATTGGAAAAGTTAACTAAGTAAGCCCTTGAGAAAGGATATGAAGGACAAGGGAAATCCAAAAAATTCTTCCTGCGAGGATCCCACTGTATTCAAGCAACCCAGTGTTAAATTAGTTAAAGAAGGACAACTTTTTTTGCACACTTATGAACTAGAGAAATTATGAAATGTATGGAATGTACAGAATGAGTTTTCCTCATTACCCTCCAATTTTCATTTCTTTGTATCACCCCAGGTTTTAGTCATTCTTTTACGAACAGTCTACTCAACAGCCCCCCACCCCAGCCCAAATCTGACAAACCTACATTTAGGCACATATAAGTGATAATAACCTAAGATATTGTCTCCTCAGTCAGGGCACACTTTAACAAGAATCTATTTATTCAAGCCTGTGTTTTTTTTAAAGGTCTGACTCCACGAAGGCACGTACCATGGTCCGTAGTGAGAAGATTCAGCACTCTTTCTGAATTAAACTATGTGTCCAATGTAATCCCAAATTTTAAAAATCCCGCTCCAAATTTTTAAGGAACATGGTAAGTTAACTATGAAGTATATCTTGCAAAGTAAGTACACATAAAAAGGACAAGAAATAATGCAAAAAGAATAAGGAATGGGACTTCCCAGGTGGTGCAGTGGTTAAGACTCCACATTTCCAATTCAGGGGACCTGGGTTTGATCCCTGTCAGGGAACTAGATCCCACATGCATGCTGCAACTAAGGGTTCACATGCCACAACTAAGGAGCCCACATGCCACAACCAAATATAAATAAATAATATTTTTTAAAAAAAGAATAAGGAGGAAAGACTTTCCCTACCAGAAGCCAAAACATGCTATAAATCTACAGCAACTCAAAAGATGTGGTTTTGTGGAATACTACTCAGTCATAAAAAAGAATGAAATAATGCCATTTACAGCAATGTGGATGGACCTAGAGATTATTGTACTAAGTCAGTACTAAGTCAGAAAGAGAAAGACAAATATCATATGATATCACTTATATGTGGAATCAAAAATATGACACAAATGAGCATATCTACAAAACAGAAACAGACTCACAGACATAGAGAACAGACTTGTGGTTGCCGAGGGTGAGAAAGATAGGGGAGGGATGGATTGGGAGTTTGGCATTAGCAGATGCAAACTATTATATATAGAATGGATAAACAACAAGGTCCTACTGTATAGGGCAGGAAATTATATTCAATATCTTGTAATAAACTATAATGGAAAAGAATCTGAAAAAGAATATATATATATATATATATATATATATATATATATATATATATATAACAGAATCACTTTGCTGTACACCAGAAACTAACACAACATTGTAAATCAGCTATACTTCAATTTCCACAAAAAGTTCTGGGCAGTTCAGAGCATTTGGGGGTGAGCAGGTAGTTCACCCCCAAATATACAGCTTTGGCATGCATATTGACTATTTTGAGTTAAAGGCACTTGAAAAACAGCAAATGCAAGAAAAACACTCTGACTTTTCTTTTTTTTCTAAAAGAAGGAGATGAAATTCCTATATGAAATATGCCCTCCTTGCGCTAGAAGGAAGGTCACATTCTTATAATCAAGGACCAGAAGTTGAGGCCAAGAGAGTTCTTGTTAACAGAACTTGTTAAAATAATTCTGAGTTTCCTTTTGCCTTCCCACATAGTTTAGTCACTTTGCCACAATTGCTTCTCTTTGTTCAACTTAATATAAAAGCAAGTAAGTTTCACCATTTTTTGCATCTTCATTTCCTTATGAAGGCTCTCATGTCACATAAACTTATATACATTTGTCTGCTTTTCTCCTGTTAATCTGTCTCTGTCAGTTTAATTTTCAGACTTGGCTAAGGACCTTAAGAGGGTGGAGGAAAACTTTTCCTCCCCTATGGTAGCTAAACACCTTTTTAAAAAAACCTGTGGGGCTTCCCTGGTGGCACAGTGGTTGAGAATCCGCCTGCCCACGCAGGGGACATGGGTTCGAGCCCTGGTCTGGGAAGATCCCACACGCCTTGGAGCAACTAAGCCCGTGTGCCACAACTACTGAGCCTGCGCTCTAGAGCTCGTGAGCCACAACTACTGAGCCCACGTGCTGCAACTACTGAAATCCATGTGCCTAGAGCCCGTGCTCCTCAACAAGGGAAGCCACCACAGTAAGAAGTCCGTGCACAGCAACAAAGACCCAACACAGCCAAAAATAAATAAATAAAATAAATTTATATATAAAAAAAACTGTTGAAATAGTGGAAAATGTGTATAAGAATCCTTTTATAATCTTGGCTTGAATAAGATTTTCCTAAGTGGAAAATAAGACCCACAACAGTCATAAGAGATTAAGATTGACTTGATTCATATAAAATAAAATTCTGTACAATGAAATGCACAATAAACATTTTAAAGGGACTAGTGGCAGATAAGGTAAAATATTTGTCACATGTAAAGCAGACAAAAGATTAATCTCCATAATGTTAAAACACATACAAAATTATAAGAAAAAGACAACCCAGTAGAAAAATACATATAAGTAGAAGATTCATTGAAGAAATGTAAATGTTAATAAATGTATAAATGTGGAAAGAACTTCAAGTTCACTAGAGCTCGGAAAATGCAAAATGAAATAATAGTAAGGTCAATATTTTGCAAATAAGATTAAGATTAGAAAGTCTGGTGATACTTGGGTTGGCTGATATTGGAGGGAAGTGTACTTCTATACTGTTGATGGGCATATAAATTATTATAACCTTTTTGAAGCCGTATGGCAATATCTATCAAAATATCACATGCTTATATTTTTTGTCCTGTAAATCCACTTCTAAGAATTTTTCCTATAAGAATATTTTCAAAAGCACAAAGATACAATTTTTATTCTACCTTTATTTTATTAAGCCCTAACTATGATCAAAACATTTTCCCAAGAGTAGCACATTTATTAACTTTCTGAATCCTGTTGTGGAAATAAGACCACAGACTTTGAAATTTTTAAAAATTTGGCTTTTGCTGTTTACTAAAAAGTCTGTCCACAGGAAGAAATTAGGCAAGTACATATCACTACATCTCAGTTCTGAACACATAATTTTTTTTATATTCTCTTATTTTTATGTGAATTAATCCAAGATTAGGCCCTCACCCCCTCTTCCAGAAATTGTTTTGGAACCCACAGAGAGAGGAGGTCTTGTACTCATAAGTAAACAAATGTACAGAATACATTTTGTAAAGGGAGGGAGCAGTAATGATAAACATGGTCAGATACAGATCTGAAAGGAGATTTGGATAGATTTTTTTTTTAATTTATTTTTGGCTGGGCTGGGTCTTCGTTGCTGCAAGTGGGCTTTCTCTAGTTGTAGCGAGCAGGGGCTACTCTGTGCCGTGTGCGGGCTTCTCATTGCAGTGTCTTCTCCTGTTGTGGAGCACGGGCTCTAGGCACGCAGGCTTCAGTAGTTGTGGCACCCAGGCTCAGTAGTTGTGGCGCATGGGCTTAGTTGCTCTGCAACATGTGGGATCTTCCCAGACCAGGGATCGAACCCGTGTCCCCTGCATTGGCAGGTGGATTCTTAACCATTGCGCTACCAGGGAAGTCCCTGGATAGACATTTGAAAAGAGAGAGGGTCACGGTAATAGTTCAGAGTTCCTAGTTTTACAAGTACACCCTGCAATGCTCGCAGGAGCTCTTAACTGACTGTGTTCATCTTCTCCCATCCTGCATTCAGGGGCTTCCAACTGGTAGCTTGAAATCAGTCCTGGTTGGAGTATTTATGCCACAGAAATCAGAGTACACTACAAATCAGGGATTTTCCCCTGTGGAGAGATAATTGAACAACATTTACCAGCACATCGGTGAAGATACAAAAGTATTTTGAATAGAGGTGGGCTGACTGCCCACAACATCTTCACAACAACTCAATGAGCAAAGGTCCTTTTTATTTTACCCACTACACAGATGAAGAGACTGAGGCTCAGAGAGTGATTTGGCCAAGGTCACACAGCTAGTGGATGACGGTGTCGGGATTTAAACCCAGGCAGTCTGGCTCCAGACACCATAGGGTTAACTATAACACGGCCACAGACAATCATCTGTAAAAGTAAAAAATCAAACTCCCCCAAAGTAAACGTTCATTAATAGGTCAAAGATTAGATAAGTTATATCCATTCTGTGGAATGCCAAGCAGCCAAACTAAAAAGAATGGGGTAGATTTCTACATACTGACAAAGAAGGGGTTCCAAGGTACGTTTCCAGTACAGAAAGCAAGTTCCAGAAGTTATCTGTATGTACATATCTATGTCTGTTTTCATGTGCTTCGCGTGTATGTTTGTGTGCGTGTGAAAACCTTTTTACTCTCTTTTTCCAGCTGTGGTGAGTGTGGATGTGTTTGTGGCTGGGGTGGGAGGAAGAGGAGATGCCGTGTCTACATCGCTCATCTGGAATTCTTCCCACCCAGACTATTCATAGTAGTTTCTACTTTATAACTTTATATATTTTGATATTTTAAATGATTTTTGATAAGAATGTATTACTTTAAAAACTACTTTAATTCTTTTTGTAGGTAATATAGTCACATGTTCAAAAAAAAACTAAACAAAAACGTTAAACAGTGAAAAATAATTCCTTCCAGCACTACTTCTCATCATTCAACTTCCCCCACCATAAACACAGCTATCCTTCCTAAATTAGATATAAGTAAATATTAGGGTTTTTTTTTTTTTTTCGGTACGCGGGCCTCTCACTTTTGTGGTCTCTCCCGTTGCGGAGCACAGGCTCCGGACGCGCAGGCCCAGCGGCCACGGCTCACGGGCCCAGCCGCTCCGCGGCATGTGGGATCTTCCCGGACCGGGGCACGAACCCGCGTCCCCTGCATCGGCAGGCGAACTCTCAACCACTGCGCCACCAGGGAAGCCCCTAGGGTATGTTTTTATATTCCCTCTTTTACGTAAAAGTAGAATATTACACGCAGCAGAAGTCTGTACCTTGCCCATTTCACTAACAGTATCTCTTAGAAATATTTTATATCAGTATAAAAAGAGTCTCCTTATCCCCTTTTCCATCATAAGAATATACCATTGGATGAAGCAGACAAGTATTACCAATGTGTTATGGACACATTGGTAATGGACAATTACCATTGATGTAATTGGACATCAATTATGTCCAATTGATGGACATTTGGGTTATTTCTAATCTTTAGCTATTTTACATAATGCTGAAATAGTCTTTTACACATATCATTTCACATGTGTACAGGCATATTTTGAGGGTGCATATATTTGTAATTTTGATAGATACTGCCTTATGGCCCTCCTTGGGAGTTATGTCAACATATATTTCCCCAGCAAGGTTTCAAACTGCCTGTTTCTCCAGAGATTCACCCAACAGACATTACAGTGTCTCCAGAAATTATCGGACTTTTGGATTTTTGCCAATCTGGCAGATGAGAAATGAGATCTCAGTGTACTTTTAATTTGCATTTCTCTTATTATGAGAGAGACTGAGAATCTTTTCCATATGTTTAAGGGACATTTACATTCCTTTCATCTGAACTAACTGGTCACATCCTCTCCCATATTTCTACTGAGTTCATCTTTCTCTTATAAATTTTAGAAACTCTTTATATTTTAGGAAAATCATCAGTTTCTCCTGGAATCTGAATTGCGAGTATTTTCCCCAATCTGTGGTTAACATTTGACTTGCATACTTTTTCCTCAATCTTTGATTTGAAAAAAGTTTAAACTAGAGAGGAAAGTTGAAAGAGTGGTGCAAAGTTCACCATTTGTTCACAGTTTGTCATACTGGTTTGCTCTCTCTCTTCGCTATAGATAACACATGTGTATCTGTATCCCCATGTCCATATCTATCTACAGTTTTTTTTTTCTCTAAATGACTTGAAAGTAAGTTGCAGATATGACACATCACCTCTAAATATTTCAGCATGTATCTCCTGAGGGCAGACATTGTCCTACTATTACTACAAGAAACTGAACATCGATAAATAATATTATCTAATATACAGAACATGTTCAAAATTTTCCACTTGTCTCAAAATGTCATTTATAGGCTCTTTGGGGAGGTTGGGGGGACTGCAATCCAGGGTCCCAGGATCCAATCAAGGATTGTACGTGCATTTGGTTGCAAGTTTCCTCAGTCTCCTATAATCCAGAACAATCTTATCCGCTGCCCCCTTTTCTTCATCTTAGGTGACATTGACTCTTTAAAAGAGTTCAGGCCAGTTGTCTTGTAGAATATACTAACAGCAGGACATGTCTGACTGTTTCTTTATGGTTAGAAACAATTTAAACATTTTTTACCTGACTGCTACATAGGTGATATTTCATATCTCTCATTGGATCACAATGTGAGAAACCTAAAGTCAGTTTGTTTCATTTTTGTCAAAGTTAAGGCGGTGCCGGTCAGATCCATCCGTTATAAATGTGCTTTCTTCCATTCGTAATACGATAATTTTAAACACTTAAAATTGAAAAGTTTTCAGCCCTACCCAACACTTTTAGCCCGTGATAGTATGTTCCCAAACCATGTAGCTGAAACAACATTAAATAGATTTCTGACACCAAGGGGGTCTGCAAAAACCTTTAAGGAGATCCATGGGGTCTAACTTTTCTCATAATAATGCTATGACTTTATTTGCCATTTAGACACTTATTTTTCATATTCTCATTCTCTCACATGTATATGGTAGACTTTTTCAAAAGTCAGTGATTGATTCAGTGACGAATGTCATATATACTAGTATATTTTTGTATTTCAAAGACTTCTTAGTTTTAATGTCACATGGTAGATATCAGTGGATATAGCCCACGTAAACAAAAGCTCTTTTTGGTGCTTAGTCATTTTTAAGAGCATAAAGTGTTCTTATAAATTATAAACAAAAAGTATGAGAATCTCTGCTTTAGAGTCACAACTCACTGGTCCCCACTTAGTACCCGGGACCTTACATCTTGGTAAGCCTTAATGGTACCATGATGGGTGTAAAAACTTACATTCAACTTAAGATTAAATGATTCCAGAAGACTTCTCAGTGCCCCTGGTACCACTTTATATGTTTCACTGTCTACTCTGCCAATGGATGGGATTAATCGTATCTGTAGTTTTCCCAGAAAAGTATACAGTTCTGCAGGGAGTACAAATGCATTAACCATGCCACCACCACCCTCACACATCTCAGAGTCCTCTCTCCCACTTCTTAGTCTTGAATACTCTCTAAATTTCCTAAATTCATTATTCTATATTTAATCCGAATTTGTAGACTTGGGACTTTTTAGCTTTGCTGTAATCAAGCAGTGACATTTCCGTGTGTCATTTATACAAGCCACTGCCCATCCAATAGTAATTACTGCCAGCCTGAGTTTAAAAAGTATTTCCAATAAGGATGTTCTCAAGTTCTTGAAACAATATTTATCCTATCTCATGAGAAGACAGTAATGGGGTAATAGGACTAACTAGCTTGGGACTGAAGGTGAGAAGCACGGTCTTGGCTCTGACAATTACTGTTTACATTATTTGGGGGGAAATAACTTTCTTATCTGCAAATGATAGTTAGGCTCCCTGAATTCCATTACAGTCTACCATTCTATGATCTGCTTTAATTTTATTGGTGATAGAATAGTGATAGCATCTTTTTTTGTTTTTTTAAGGAAGGTTGGGGACTTCCCTGGTGGCGCATTGGTTAGGAAGCCGCCTGCCAATGCAGGGGACACAGGTTCATGCCCTGGTCTGGGAAGATCCCACATGCCGCGGAGCAACTAAGCCCGTGGGCCACAACTACTGATCCTGCGCTCTAGAGCCCAAGAGCCACAACTACTGAGGCCGCGTGCCGCAACTACTGAAGCCCGCGTGCCTAGAGCCCGTGCTCCACAAGAGAAGCCACCGCAGTGAGAAGCCCACGCACTGCAACGAAGAGTAGACCCCACTCACCGCCATTAGAGAAAGCCCGTGCGCAGCCGTGAAGACCCAATGTAGCCAAAAATTAAAAAAAAAAAAAAGTGTACGTGGAAAAAACCCAAAAAACAAAAAGGAAGGTTGAACACCAGACAGTATTAGTATAAAATCAATTCCAAAGGTTCTGAAACTCAGTGACTGTGGCATTTCTTCATCGAGTTTATAACGGCCAGATAGACGTTGACCCATAGTGCTCAGTGCAATTTTACAAAATGAAGAGAAGCACAGTGGAAAGTGAGAAAGCAAGAAAGTGACATGGCACCATCTGCAGGTGAACCTGTGAATTACACGGATTTGTTTTAAATTTAAGGAAATTGTTCTCTACTTTTATTCTTCTGCTGGTCTTTTCAGATCACCATCAAAAGGTAATAAATTGGAAATATTAGAGGGAGGCCCTAGCCTCTTGTTTCTGCTTTAATATAACTGAAACACTTTGGAACCGTATAAAGGCCAAAGACTATTTCACGTGTTGAAGCCCCTACAGGATGCCACCCCAAGCTAGAGTCCTAGGGTACCCCAGGAGTCCGTTCCAACCTTCCATCAGGTCAACAGATTTCAGGTGATACAGCAAACAGACCAGCAGATCCTGTGGTTATGTCCTCACTTGATTCCTTATAGAGTAGATCCCCTGATCCAGGGCACTGTTACTCTGGATCGCACGACGGTAAGTCAGATACTCTGTGAACCTTAGGAAAGACGATTGATGTTCTGGGTCACTGGAAAAGGACTCATTTGCCAAACCAATGTCTGCGTCCCATGTGCCTGACGCTATGTGAATCTGCTCTAGCAAGTATTGTATGTCTGGCCCAATTTGGGCTGCTACTTGCTTGAGTTGCTGTGGTCTACTGCTCCCCTCCAGGACACACCTGGATTCTTCAGGAGCCAGACCGGTTCATTGAATGAAGATATAATGGGAGCCCGAACCTGCCACCTTTCGGATCCTTTAGGGTAACACTGACTTCAGTCATCCTTCCCCATCTCCTTTTATGCATCCTTTAATCCCCTCTCCTCACTGTCTTCATATCCCCTGCCTCCCCCAGGGTAAAATATATACAGTAATATATATATTACTTGCTGTCTTGGCTAGGTGGATGCGGGGGCAGTTTCAGAAAATTCCACTTGGTTTTCCCTCCCCGTTGAAGGCTCTTAGCCTGCTGGAACAAACTGTCGCAAACCAGGCAGCTTTAAAACAATAGAAATCGTTTTCTCACAGTGCTGGAGACAGAGTTCTGAAACCAAGGTGTCCGCGGGGCCACCGTCCCTCCACGCGCTCTGGGGGAGAATCCGTTCCTTGCCTCTTCTAGCTTCTCGTGGCTCCGGGCGACCCTCTGCTTGTGGCCGCATCACTTCAATGTCTTCCTCGGTCTTCCTGTGGCCTTCCGCTATTCTCTATGTATGAATTATAAGGACACTTGTCACTGGATTTATGGACCACCTGGGTCATCCAGGATGATCTATGAGGTGTATAATTTAATTACTTCTGCAAAACCCCTTCTTTTTCAAATAAGGTCATATTCACAGGTTCTGAGGATTAGGTGTGGACATATGTTTTGGTGGGTTCACCATTTAACCCACTACACCATCCTAGTCGTAAGTTACACCATCTTCTGGGGTCCTTCCCAGGGGGTTAAATCCTGCATCTCAGAGCAGGGTTCTCAAGTCAGTAAGCTCTCCCTTATCTACATTTATTTCAGGCCCCCTTGATCAAGCACCCTCAGAATCCACTTCTATGCCTACTCCCCTCGCACCTGCTGGTAATTGCTGGCTGGGTTGTTCAGCTTTGGGGAAGTTTAAGCTTCTTCTTTGCTTCTAAGTCCCAGTACGGCCTTGGCTGCGATATGATGCTACTTAAATCTAGTTACATAGCTGGTGGCCAGTGGGGGAGGTGGGGCACAAGGTGGCGGTGGAGGACACAGCCGTCTCCAAGGCAAGAGGCCTCTGCATTTTCTTCCAGCAGGGAGGTCGGTGGGAGCTCACAATATGCAGGAACAGTCCACTTCTGTGGCCTTGGAGGGTTCAGAGGACCCTAGAAGTTCAAGATGGGGGCATCGATACAGATATGCCATCCCGTGTGTCGGGGTCCCGTTCCTTCCCGGCCAAGGCCCTGACCTTGGCACAGCCGATCCGCTTGGTTGGGAGTTTAGCCTTCTCTGGGCTCAGATGATTAATTCCTGGGCCGGGTCCTTAGCTTTCTCTGGCCTCCAATGCTGATGAGAGTTTCTCTGAAAGGCTCTCTGGCTTTCACACTCAGATTTCAATTTCCTGGTAATTGCTTCCAGCCTTTTATCTTTTTCTGGTTCAAAAGGGGCTTAATTATAACCATTCCATGGATTGTCTTTGCAGTTACATTTCTCCCATATTTTAAAAAAAAGTTGTGGTAAAATGCACATAACATAAAATTGATCATGTTCACCATGTGGAAGTATACCATTCAGTGGTATTCAGTACATTTATAATGTTGTACAACAGATCTCTAGACCTTTTTCATCTTGTAAAGCTGAAACTCTGTACCCATTAAAAAACAGCTTTGATTCCTTCCTTCCCCCAGCCCCAGGCAACCACCATTCTACTTTTTGTCTCTGTGAACTTAATACTCTAAGTGCCTCGTGTAAGTGGAATCCTACAGTGTTTGTCTTTCGGGCTTATTTCACTTAACTTTCTCAAAATTCATCCATGTTGTAGCATGTGTCGGAATTTCTTTTCTTTTTAAGGCTGAATAATATTCCATTGTATATACATAGTGCATTTTGTTTATCCGTTCATCTGTTGATGCATACTTGGGTTGCTTCCACCTTTTGGCTACTGTGAATAATGCTGCTGGGAACGTGGAAGTACAAATATCCCTTTGATACCTTGTTTTTAGTTCTTTGGGGTGTATACCCAGAAGTGGAATTAGAATTGCTGGATCATATGGTAATTCTATTTTTAATTTTTTGCAGAGCTACCATGCTGTTTTCCATAGTGGCTGTATCATTTTAGATTCCTACCAGCAATGCACAACAGGTCCAATTTCTGCACTTTCTCATCAAAATTTTATTATTTTCCTTTTTTCTTAATAGTAGTTATTTTAGTTTAATAGTAGTTATTTTTTTTAATCGTAGTTATTTTCCTTTTTTTTTAATAGTATTCATCTGAATGTATGTGAAGTGTACCTCATGGTGGTTTTGATTTGCATTTTCATAATGATTAGTGATGTTTAATATTTTTGCATGTGCTCATTGGCCATTTGTATAATTCTTTGGAGAAATGTCTGTTCAGGTTCTTTGTCCATATTTAAATTGGTTAGTTCTTGTTGAGCTGTAACAACTCCTGGTACTCTCTAGCCCAATCGCGATGATAAATGTACAAGTGCAGCCACCTTTTTGAGAAGGGCATGGTGACTGGGGTTCAGACTCCACAGAGATGATATCAAGGTCACATCACTAGGTAAGCCTGTAGAGGTAGGAGGGCATCTTGAAGAGACAGTAGAGGAGGGAAGTGATGAGTATCAGTTTTGGTCCTGAGCAGCAGCAGGGGGTGTTATTCATGCTTCTAAACTTTCTTCTTTTAAGTCTCCCCCAGGAAGAGAGGCTCACTGGAAGGCTGGAGGAGCTGCTCCCCTAGCGTAGATGAAGAAGTGAATCTGAGCATCACAGTTATGGAACAAGTGGAGGTCGACATGAAGATCCCCTTGAAGGAGAGGCGTGCCCACATCTGGGAATACTGTAAGCAGAGAGCCTACCATATGTGGAGTGATTAGCCACTGGGTCTCTTTAAAAGCCTGACATCGTGTGCCTTATGATCCAATTTCCAAGGTGCTTAGCACTGTGTTCAAGGGAAAGGATATTACCAAGCTAATCCTGGAAACTCATCTTTGATATTCTGTTTCTTGGAACTACTCCTGGTAACAAGTAACAGTCAGGGGCAAAGAAGCAACATAGTGTATTTCAACAGAGAGAATTCAAAAAAGGGAATTGGTACCACAGGTATGGAAGGGCTGAAACAGCAAAACAACAACAACAACAAACAAAAAACCCCAAACCCCATTAAACCAAACTGATATAACTTCCCCCCCACAAGGGCTGGGGGAACAAATAGAAGAATTTGGTGTCATCAGAACCTAGAAGCTTGGTGGAAGAGCCTGTGTAGATTAAGTAGTGTCCCTCCCAAAATTCACAGTCACCTGGAACCTGTGACTGTCACCTTATTTGGAAATAGGATCTTTGCAAACGTAATCAGGTTTGAAACTGAATTTGAGTGGGCCCTAAATCCAATGACTGGCGTCCATATAAGAAGGCCAGGTGGGGCTTCCCTTGTGGCGCAGCGGTTGAGAGTCCGCCTGCCGATGCAGGGGACACGGGTTCTTGCCCCGGTCCGGGAAGATCCCACATGCCGCGGAGCAGCTGGGCCTGGGAGCCATGACCGCTGAGCCTGCGCGTCCGGAGCCTGTGCTCCGCAGCGGGAGAGGCCACAACAGTGAGAGGCCCGCGTACAGCAGAAGAAAAGAAGGCCATGTGAAGACAGAAGCAGAAGTTGGCACGATGCAGCTACAAGGCAAGGAATGCCAAGGGCTGCAGGCAACACCAGAGCTAGGAAGACGCAAGGAAGGAGTCTCCCCTAGACCTTTCAGAGGGAGTATGGCCCTGCCGACACCTTGATTTTAAACTTCTAGCTTCCAAAATATTAGAGAATAAATTTCTGTTATTTTAAGGCACCCAATTTGTGGTAATTTGTTACAGCAGGCCCCCAAGAAACTAACACAGGGCCCTACAAAGCAGGGACTCAGCTCTGAGAAGGGGCACTGCCTGGGTGCGGGGGGTACGTTGTAGAGGGAGCAGCGAGGCTGTCTCTGGGGGGAGTGCCGCAGGAGCAGCGAGGCTGGAAACAGCGGCCACTACCGGGGCAAAGTGCCGTTGCTGGGATGACACCCAAACACAACAGAAACCTTTCTCCCCTCCTCCCCTGCCTGCGCATCTCCCCCCATTGCCTCTGACAGGCAGAATAGAAGCCAAAACCAGCTGGCAAAGGAGAACCAGAGCTTGTGAAGTTCCCAGTTCCACATGGCAGAGCAAAGGGAGCGTGGGCTTGGGGCCGGGAAGCAACAGGTAAAGGATGGGCAAAGGGGTGTTTGTGTTCGTCTTTGTGTGTTGAGTTGGGTTGCAGAATGTGGGCAAAAAGATTACTGGACACATGAGCAATGCTGATGAACCTACACAAATATTTTGCATCCGTGACCGGAGAAGAAGAGGCTCAGAAAGTGTCCCAAAGAAAGTTTATGCAGAAAAACTTGCTGTAAGAATGGGTAGAAAAAATTAAATCAATGCTTTCAGAAGGTGAGTAATAGTTACGATGTAGTATAATTTACCACTATGTTATTTATTATTTTTGGCTGTGTTGGGTCTTCGTTGTTGCGTGTGGGCTTTCTCTAGTTGCAGCGAGCGGGGGCTGCTCTTTGTTGCGGTGCGCAGGCTTCTCATTGCGGTGACTTCTCTTGTTGCGGAGCACGGGCTCTAGGTGCGTGGGCTTCAGTAACTGTGGCGCACGGGCTCTAGAGCGCAGGCTCAGTAGTTGTGGCATGTGGGCTCAGTAGTTGTGGCACGTGGGCTCAGTAGCTGTGTCTCGTGGGCTCTAGAGCGCAGGCTCAGTAGTTGTGGCGCACAGGTTTGGTTGCTCCTCAGCGTGTGGGATCTTCCTGGACCAGGACTTGAACCCGTGTCCCCTGCATTGGCAGGCAGATTCTTAACCACTGTGCCACCAGGGAAGTCCCTACCACTACGTTAAAAGCTACTTTTGAGTTGGCAGGACTTTTCTTGTTTTAAAGACTGTTGACCAACCAAAGAAACAAAAACAAACCCCCCCGCTTATTTTGAAAAAGAATATCAGAGTTAGTCCCCAAATATTTTTCCCTTTAAATACTAGTAACTTAAGTATTGGCTTTAAATCTTTATTGGAGTATAATTGCTTTGCAATGGTGTGTTAGTTTCTGCTTTGTAACAAAGTGAATCAGCTGTACACACACATATGTTCCCATATCTCTTCCCTGTTGTACCACCTCTTTTTTCCTTGGTTTTGTACCTCGATCCTTCAAGGCTGGTTCCCGCCAGGTGGAGCCGTGGAGCAGGTAAATCTCTGTCCACCTTTCAAACTCAGGTCCGCACACATCCCTCCAAAGCCAGCAGGGCCCTCAGGCAGCTCTGGCCTCCCAGTTCGAAGCTCTGCCCAGATCTGCTCTCTAGATGGTACCTCTTCCGACCTTTTTCTTCACCCACCTGACATCTGGTTTTCAATTCTGGTCAATTAACTAAAAAATTAACCCATTTCAAGAGTTAAAAACGCCAGCTGCTATTTCTTAATCAAGTCCTAAGTGCCAGAGTGACTACAGTTTCTTGTTACAAGTCTTTGTTTGCAAGTAATAAACCCTCTTGAACCAGCTTGAGCAATAAAGGAATTTTGTGATAAGGCTGTAAATACGCCTTATGGAAGCTCAAAGCCAAAACTCAGCTGTGAAGAGCACTGGAGCGAGGAACTAAGCAGTAGTCAGGAGTCCACATGTGGAAGCTCTGTGTGACTATTCATTCTCTTCTTTCTTTGAATGGACTCTCTCTTTCCTCAGCTGGTAAAAATAGAGTCGCTCTGGAATTCTTGAGTTTACACCCCCTCCATTCAAGAGATAGCACGGCTCCAGATAGAACTGGAATCTCATAATTCCGACATCTAGTTTCCAGGAGAGAACTTCTGACTGGCCTTATTTGGATCAAGTGTCTACCCCTGGTCCAAGCAACTGAACTCAGTTACAGGGTTGTTGTGAACTGGGAACACAACCTATAATATGTTTTGTTTTGTTTTTTTTGGCTGTGTTGGGTCTTTGTTTCTGTGCGTGGGCTTTCTCCAGTTGTGGTGAGCGGGGGCCCCTCTTCATCGCGGTGTGAGGGCCTCTCACTGTCGCGGCCTCTCTTGTTGCGGAGCACAGGCTCCAGATGCGCAGGCTCAGTAGTTGTGGCTCACGGGCCCGGTTGCTCCGCGGCATGTGGGATCCTTCCAGACCAGGGCTCAAACCCGTGTCCCCTGCATTGGCAGGCAGATTCTCAACCACTACAACACCAGGGAAGCTCAATATGTTTAGCATATATGTGATGATTCATTAATTTCCAAAACAATTGTGAGAGGTTTTCTTATCATTTCTATTTCATAGTTGAGGAAACTGAGGCTTAGAGACTGTGGAACTAGGCTTTATGCTTCAGGATTTTTGCTCCAAAACCTGTGCTCTTTCCCCTACTTGAAACCACATCTGGTGACCTGTTATAGGGCAGAGGCCATTGCATTTTTCTCATTCATTCATTCAATATATATTGAGCTATATGCTTATCTAGGCTCTACTGAGATAAAGGTATGAACAAAAACCAAGTCCTGCTCTCACCATGAAATAAAAAAGGTAGTAAACAAATAACACATGTGCTAGGTGGTGATAAGTGCTATGAAGAGAATTAAACAGAGAAAGACTTGCTGATAATGGAGACCTCGTGCAGGGGTAAGAAATTCTTGAATCACCATCAAAAGCCATCAGGTGGGGCAGTTTTGCCTGGGATAGAGGGCTGGGTCTTTGTCAAATAATAATAAAATCTCACTTTACAGAGCTTTCCAGTTACCACCTGCTTTCACATTAATTCTCTGATAAAAGCAATTTGCCTTTTCTATATGTATTACCAACACAAAAAAGGAGCTTGCAAAAAAAAAAAATTACCCTCAATGTTAGTTAAATGATGGTGTTCGCTAAATCAGCTGAAATGTTGTGTAAGAACAATGCCCCACGGGCTGTCATTTGGCTGGGATTCTGGGAGCTGCCTTCATTCAGGCTCATCTGGGACCAACCCTTTCACCTTCTTCCTCTAACTGAGACCTGGCTCCCTCCAAGAGGATCCCACTTTCCCTGAGCTTCTCACATGGCTGTTTTCTCTCCTATAACTTTTGTGCCACTGAGCTTAGGGGTGGAGGAAACTTCCAAGCCGTTTTTCTTCTCTTCTCGTACATACATCCAGCTATAAATCTCATGCCACCATCAGGCTATTCCATCCATGATTGCTCTCTGTTGACAGTCACCTACTGACCTTGGGGTCACACCCTCATTCCTTGTAGAGGCACGCAGCCATTCTATGCAACACCACTGCTGTCCTAATTCTCGGTGGTTTCGATGTCCACTTAGGTGATCCTTCCAACACCCTGGCCTCTCAGTTCCATGGCCTCTCCTCCAATGAGCTTACGGTCCACCCCACATCAGCTGTTCACTCCCATGACCATACCCTTGACTTCGTCGTGGCCAATAATGACAACCCTGACATCACCTCAGGGTTCACAACTCACTGTCCTGCCACCACTGTCTCCCCAGCCTTCTGCCTTTCTCATCTCCAACTCCAACAATCCTTGGACCCCAACGGGACTTTATCCTACTGATCCCATTGTCTTTTTACTTCCTGCATTACCCCCTGCACATTCCCACTCTCTCCCAATGACGATCTCATAGCTTCTTCTCTCACCTCAAGCCTCTATCAATTCCTCCTCATATCAGCTGTCACTCTCAGCGGGTAACCTCTTCCCGATTCTCTGACAAAAGTAAAGCAATCAGAACAGAACTGCTACACGCACCCACCATCACTCCAACACACCTGCATCAGTTCCCATATGCTCTGCCTTCTCTCCTGTTGATGCGGTTGAATTGACCGTATTCCTAAGGCCAAGGATCCCATCCAGCCCTCTCCTGCCCCCGGATATGACACCAGCAATTCTTCACTCTACCACCTCCTGGTGGTGCAGTGGTTAAGAATCCGCCTGCCAGTGCAGGGGACATGGGTTCGTAGCCCTGGTCTGGGAAGATCCCACATGCCGTGGAGTAACTAAGCCCATGCACCACAACTACTGAGCCTGCGTGCCGCAACTACTGAAGTCTGAGCGCCTAGAGCCTCATCACTGCATTATGTTTATCTTTACTGTATTATACTAAGAAGCACGCTATTATTTCTATCATCTTAAAAGCAATCCCCTGTTAACTCCACTTACCCCTCACCCCCTACATACTACCTCAGCTGCCTCCCTTCTTTTACAGAAGAAGCCTTTGAAAGTGATGTGTAGAGGTATGCTTCCTACTTGTCTCTGTCCATTCTCTGTATGAACCCATTGCAAAGAAATTCTCGCCCACAGCACTACTGACAAGTTTCTTATCAAGGTCACCAATGACCTCCACATTGTTCATTTCAATTGTTATTTCTAGCAACTCTCGGTAGCATTTGAAACAGGTGATCTCTCTCTCTCTCTCCTCTACCCCCCCTTAAAAATCATACCTTACTTGGTTTCCAGAACATCCTATTTACCTGGCTTTTTGTCTACCTTTCTGGAGGCTCCTTCTCAGTGTCCTTTGCTGGTTCCTCCTCGTATCCCTGATCTCCAGACGCTGGAGTACCCAAGGGTTCACATTTTGGAGTTCTCTCTTCTATCTACATTTACTCCATCGGCCATCTCATCCATTCTAATGACTTTTAAGTTCCAAAACTAAGGGGGCATTTATTGAGCACTCCATTAGTGAGAGGGGACTAAACTAGGGTGTGGGCAGCAGGAGGGAAGGAACAGTGGGGACCGTGGGGTCACCTTGAGGTCAGCCCTCTGCGGTGCTACGAACACGGACAGCTTGTCCCCTGGGAGGTGTGATCAGAGTAAACAGAAGAGCGGCAAGTAAGTAGAATCACTCTTTCTAGATTGTTAAAGTGTTTTTAATGTTCCTATTTAGAATGTTATCTCCATGATGGCAGGTACTGTATCTTGTCCGCTGAATTCCCCGTTTCTATAGCAGGCCATTTGAAGGAGCTCAGTGCAAATTTATTGAATGAATAAGTGCTCAGAATGAATAAATGCTCAAAATCAAATGCTCAAAAAAGCTAAATCAACAATTAGTGCTTTATTATCCATTTCCATAGAGGAGAACAGAATCACCAATAATAGAAAACTACAAATAACCTATCTATATGAGTCAACATCACGGCTACAGTTTTGAAGAATGGTACAGTAACCATGGCGGAGCATCTGAGCTCCTCAGGGGTCTCCTTCACTGTTTCAGTTTCCTGGTTGTTACTGAAAACAGAGGAATCCAAAGACAGACAGAGTGCAACAATTGCAAGGTTTTTTTGGTTTGGTTTGTTTTTTAATCTTCTGTGACTGTTGGCAATGAGCATCACCAATTCGCCAGGTAACCATCAAATTTTTTTTCTAATGGTTTTTTCCTTGTGATTTGGAAGATTTTTCAAAGCCTACAGAAAAGTTGGAGAAAGTGTACAATCAACACCCACATACCCTTGAGTTAAATTGATCAAATATCACTTGCAAATGCCAGGGTAGTTCATCCCTGAATACTTCAACATGCATCTTCCAAGATTAAGAAGATTTTCTGCTGTAAAAGAACATTATCACATCTAAAAGAATTAATGTTAATTTACTATCATATGATAAAATGGTCTATATTCATATTTCCCTAATAATTCAAAAAATGCCTTTACTAGTTATTTTTTTAAAATCCAGTATCTAATTAAGGATCAAGGGTTACATTGGGCTGTTATGTCTCTTTAGTGTCTTTCAACCTACAACAATCCCCTCAGATTTTTTTCTTGTATGGAAATATTTTGAAAAGTCCAGGACAGTTGTTTTGTAAAATATCCCACATTCTGGATTTGTCTGCTGGTTTCTACATGATTTGACTTTATTTTCTTTGTTAGGAGTACTGCATAGACAATGTCAAGTATCTCTTTATTGCATCACATCCGATAGCACATACTATTAAGTTTTCCTGCTTTTGGTGATACTAAGTTTGACCACTTGTTTAAAGTAAATACTCAGGCTCTTTTAATATTAATGAAATATCCTTCCCTTCTATTCCCTCTCTTCCGTCTCTTTTCAGGGAATCTACAGACATAAATCACTGACTCTCTGGCAAATGAGCATTTATCTTTTTACCTTCCAGGCATCTGACCCATCCAGTTTTTCCTGTCCTGGGCCCAGCTGACATTCCCCAGACTCAGAAGGGAAAAAATGATTGCATCTTGTAAATACTCTCCTCACCCCTTGGGCTCTTTGCTACAGGTGTTACCCCAAAACCCAGACGTTGCCTGAGTGCTGTAATTGGCATTACTGTCCTGGGTAGCGGTCATTGTCTTGGGCCTGGGGACCTCAGCACAAATTCTTTTCTTAATTAAAAAAAAAATTTTTTTGACATTTTTTTGGCTGCACCGCACAGCATGTGGGATCCCTAGTTCCCTGATCCCTGATCAAACCTGCGCCCCCTGTACTGGAAGCACGGAGTGTCAACCACTGGACCACCAGGGAAGTCCACGAATTCTTTTCTTAACCATATGCAAATGGTTGGCTTCCTAATAGCCCCTCAAAAGATATCTATGTCCCAACCCCTGGAACCTGTGAATGTGTACTCATATAGCAAAAAAGGACTTTGCAGATGTAACTAAGGATTTTGAGATGGAGAGATTATCCTGAATGAAACAGATAGACCCTAAAATACAATTACAATGTCTTTACGAGATGGAAATTTTACAAGACAGAAGAGGAAGAGGCAAACTGACCTCAGACAGAGATTGGAGTGATGGAGCAACAGGCCAAAGAATGAGGGCAGCCACCAGACAGTGGAGGACGGAGGGATAGATTCTCCCCCAGAGCCTCAAGGGACCATGCTGACACCTTGATTTCGACCCAGTGATACTGATTTCAGACTTCTGGTCTCCAGAACTTCAAGAGAATACACTGTTGTGTTAAGCCACCAGGTTTGTGGTCATTTGTTACAGCAGCCCTAGGCAACTAATACAGCAAGTGAGTCATTTGAGATTTAGGATTAACTGTAATTGAGACTTGGGATTGAATGTTGATCTGTTACTTGCTAGCAGTGGGATTTGGGGCAAATTTCTTGATTTCACTCTCAGTTCTTGCTTTTGCAAGATGGCGATAATAATAACCATCATTTAGGGTTAATATCAATATTAAAAGACACAATAGAAATGTATATGTAAAACACCTGGTGAAAGACTTGGCCCATAGTAGGCACTCAATACCTGAGAGCTTTTAGTATCGATTATTTAATTGAACAAATATATATTAAGGGCCTACTAGGTGCAATACTGCTACCATCAAGGAGCCTGCATTCCAGTGAGGGAGACACATGACAAACTAACAAACGATGAATATGGAACATGCCAGCTAGTAGTAAACGCTACAGAGAACAAACATGAGGCAAAGAGAATTAACTGGTTCTAGTTTAGGCTTGGGATACATTTGCGAAACACCTCACAGCCTGCTTGTTACAACACATGATAATATTAATAATAGCTACTGCCTTTGAACACTTTATTTCATGGATTTCTCCTCACAATGCTTAAAGTAAGGGTAAAATTATTTCTGTTCATTAATAAGGACTGAGGCTCAGAAAGTTTAATTATCTTTTTTTTTTTTTTTTTTTTTTGCGGTACGCGGGCCTCTCACTGCTGTGGCCTCTCCCGTTGCGGAGCACAGTCTCCGGGCGCGCAGGCTCAGCGGCCATGGCTCACGGGCGCAGCCGCTCCGCGGCATGTGGGATCTTCCCGGACTGGGGCACGAACCCGTGTCCCCTGCATCGGCAGGCAGACTCTCAACCACTGCGCCACAGGGGCCAATGGAAGGAGGTGAAATCAGGTTTCCTGGAGCTTACTCTTGCCCAGACATCTGGTCCTTTCCCAAGATAAATAACATAAGGCTTCTAAACTCTCTTCAGGAGAGTGGGAAAAACACGGGCTCCTTGGGGATCATATCCCCCAGTGGCACCCAAGACCCACCCAGCGTTCTAAAGTTAGTTCATTCCACAAAAAGAGTTAAGAACCGTCAGTCATAGTCATCTTGATAGTACCCAGTTCGCTGCCTATAACTTAAGGAAAATGGGGAGAAGAACTTTAAAAAAATAGATTAAAATATACAGCAATTCAGACTTGACAGTGCCAAAAATCGATGTTCTTAGAAGTCCTTCTAACACAAGGGCAGTTGTATATGAAAGTCGTAGACATTTTTTTTTTTGGCCACACCGCGTGGCTTGTGGGATTTTAGTTTCCCAACCAGGGAACGAACCTGGGCCCTCGGCAGTGAGCGTGCAGAGCCTTAACCACTGGACCGCCAGGGAATTCCTGACATTTTTGCTTTTAAATTCCTGACTCTGCAAAGGTTAGAGAAAAGGCACCAAGCAGCAAAGACAGGCTACAAGTCACCACCAAGGAAAAGGCAGAAAATGAAGAGCGAGCGGAAAACAACCCGCTGGAGTGTGACTTTTCTTTGGCTTTCAGGATTCATTTTCATCTGATGTCACCTAGACCAAAATCATCTGATGTCGTTTTCATCTGATGTCATCTGATGCCGCCTAGACCAAACTCCTGAAGGAAAGATGAGCTAGGTCTTGATCTCCCCTCTTCACGCCTAACCCCTGCCTGTGACCTGCTATCTCTGTCCTTTCAACACCCCCACCGGAGACATTTTATCTTAACCTCTTATGCTAGAATTGGCATCTTTTCTCCTCCAAATGCTTACCTTGGCCTAGAATTTTGGACTCTGTTTAGAATCCCCAGTTGCAGACGGGCCCAGAGATCCCTGACAGCGTTAGCCGAGCAGGTTATGAGGGCATTTCTGAGGCACGTGAGTCTATTTCATAATAACGTGCCATGAATGACATGGACAAGCCTTTCCAAACGGTGAAAATTACCGGTGAAACAACTTTCTGAAACTGCTCTCATGCCTGGCTTCACTCAGTCATCTTCCTGGAAGGAGACCATGTCCACTGTTGACTCTGCATCCCCCAAGGACCCAGCCAGCGCTGCCACTCCTTGTAAGGGCCCGAAAGGGCACCAGAACCACCCGCAGCAGGGAAACGGATCCAGGGCTGCTCCCAATTCAGGAGAGCCCCTTCCACGCCCACTCTGCCCCTCAGAGCAAATGCCTCGTTGTAAAAAGGTAGGAGGAGGAACATAACAGCAAAGTGTATACGTTCCCAGAGATGTGATGCAAGGAATGTGGGAGGCATTGCACCTCTTGACTCGTGCTTAACCTTGGTTTTGAGAGAAAATATGCCTTGAAATGTGGCTGGCCTTGCCACTGAGGACACCCACGCCCAGGATTCGCCCACGGTGTGAGGGTGTCCTCCTGGCCTTTCCCATGAATTTCGGCACAGTAAGGTGCGGTATTTTTTTTTTTTAACTGATCTCTTTTGCCTGGTGGAAGGTTGCTTGAATGAACTTCTGTTACTTACACAAATATAGGCAGTCTAGGCACATACTGTCCTCGAGAACAGATGAACAAAAACTGTCTCAGTGCTTGGCATATGGGACCAGGTCCTGGAGGGGAGATGGGCCATGCACAAAAGGAGACCAGGGCCTTTGGGGAGGGGAGGGGCCAGACACTCAACCTCTGTTTCTTAAGAGTCAACTTCAGGATCTCTGGCAAGAGGGCCCAGGAAAGCCCCAATTAAGACCTAAGTTCTGGGAAGGGCAACAGAATGACCAGAATAAAGCTACTCCAACGGGCAAGAGAAATGGGATAGGCCAGCCCTGGTGTTGAGGGGACCCTGGATGAGGAAGTGTGGCTTCCACAGTGTCAGCTGCACCAAAGTGAATTCTTCTGATCCCTCCTGGGGCTGGCCTGCAGGAAGGGAGGGGACCCATGCACAGCATGAAAGAGGTTTGTTTAAGAGAAATAAGACAGGGCTTCCCTGGTGGCGCAGTGGTTGGGAGTCCGCCTGCCGATGCAGGGGACGCAGGTTCGAGCCCCGGTCCGGGAAGATCCCACATGCCGCGGAGCAGCCGGGCCCGGCTCTGCCCGTGGGCCATGGCCGATGAGCCTGCGCGTCCGGAGCCTGTGCTCCGCAACGGGAGAGGCCACAGCAGTGAGAGGCCCGCATACCACACAAAAAATAAATAAATAAATAAAAATAAAAAAATAAAAAAAGAGAAATAAGACAGAACACTTGGGCCTCCTGAGGCTACAAGTCCTCCCATCTGAAGCCCAGCCCACCAGCCCGGGATGCAGACTGCCCATGACTCTATCAACATCGAAACTTTTGATTGGATATTGCTAAACTTCCTTCCTCAAAGTTTCACCAACTTGTACTCTTACCAAAAGCGTATCAGTCTTTTAAATTTTTGCCAGCCTGGAAAGGGTGAAGGGTTCTATTGTTTAATTTGCATACATGTGATTATTACTAAGAACCAATATATTACCATAGGATTTTAGGCTCTATTTGTTTTTCTTGGCCCTAAAATTCAATTTCTAGGAATCTAATCTAAAGAAATTCTCCAACATCACCACAAAAATAGATGTTCCTGTGGCACTGTTTGTAATAGAAACAAAAATGGAAACAACCTAAATGGCCATAAATAAAGAACTGGCTGTACAAGTGATCATGCATCTATACTATGGATCCTGTATCTATACTATGATCGTGTATCTATACTCTCCGTAGTATTGAGGTTGTCCAAAATACATGGACAGGGACAGATATTAGAAACATGTAGATAAAGGAAAAGATATGTGTAACGTATAACATACATATCCCATTTGTGTTTATAAAACGTATTTAAACGCATAGAGCTACGTCAATTCGTAGAAGACAAACTAAAAGTAGAAGTGAAAGTAGTGATGGACGTTAACTCTGGTCAAAGAAGAAAGTGCTCTGTAGGTTTGTGGATTGCCTGATTTTTGACAAAGAAAATGTATCATGTATCACGTGTGCAATAACAAGAAAAAGAAAAGAAAAAGGGGGTGCATATAAAGTAAGCTGGTTTCAACCTCTGTTTCTAAAGCTGTCCATCCACTGGAAGAGGTGTTGGCCTCAGAAAACTTTGAGTATCACCCCAGAGATAACTACGGACGTTTAAGAGTTTGTTTTAAAACAGCGCTTCTCAAATTTTACCATTCAAACAAAATACCTGCGGATCTCGTTAGGATCCAGATTCTGAATCAATAGGTTGCAGTGGGGCCTGAGATTCTGCCTTTATCACAAGTTTCCCAGGAGGTCAGTCCTGCTGGTCCCCAGAGCGTACTTTTGGTAACAAGGTTTTAAGAAAGCCACAGTTCTTGTATTTCCTGACAGTCCAGGACATCAGTTTCTCCTGCCTTCCCTCACACTCATGTGCATTTACACTTATAGGAGACTTTCTATCCCTAGGGAATCAGAATTCATGTCGTGGAAAATTGGCTGAGTTGCATCAAAATGCATTGGTTTGGCCTGCGACATGTTGCCTGAATCAGTAACTGCATTTCGGTTCCAATAAACACACACATGCGGGTCTCAGGTAAACATATTGGTTTAAATGAAAATTCACTGGATGGGAAACAAAAATAGGATTGCAGTGAAAACACATTGTATTAAGTATTCTACATAATTCCCATAAACAGATGTGAGGAAATAGATGTTTTAGTTTCACGGCAGTTCATTGAATTCATTGACATGCTATTTGTTTTGCTGAATATGTATGAGTTTTGATGAAAATGCATTGCTTGAAAGAAATCAGTCAGGCTCTTCCCATACAGCCCAGTTAGAATGTCCTTCTTAATTTTATATTGCCATACCATCTTTGCTCTTTTTTATGGATACATATTATTTTTTAATATTTCATATTGCTTGTTGTGGCAGTAAACATAACAACTTTATTTGTTCCTTGAGTTTCTAATGTGGTGGATATATACACTGAACATTAAGGAATATAAATGTGACTAAAATCTGTGTTAGAGTAACCAGAAGATTTTTTTTTTTTAAGGGGAAGAGCTAAATTTTTTTTTTTTTTTTTTGTGATACGTGGGCCTCTCACTGTTATGGCCTCTCCCGTTGCGGAGCACAGGCTCCGGACGCGCAGGCTCAGCGGCCACGGCTCACGGGCCCAGCTGCTCTGCGGCATGTGGGATCTTCCCGGACTGGGGCACGAACCTGTGTCCCCTGCATCGGCAGGCGGACTCTCAACCACTGCACCACCAGGGAAGCCCAAAGCTAAATATTTTGGTGGAGTTTTGTCATTTTTATTTATTTATTTATTTAACATCTTTATTGGAGTATAATTGCTTTACAATGGTAGAAGATATTTTTTATCTCAAAATATTATTTCTCCTGAACTGCTTTTTATAGTGAAACATGCATTCTAAAAAATGTTGGACTAAATCTAGAACCAATTTTGAAATCATAATACTGTACAGCCCAAACTATTTCTGTACTAAACAGAAATATTGGCAATATTTCATCAAGTAGATATTATAATTACAGTCACACTGCATTGAAAAGCAGTGTATTGAACTGAGGAATTATAATTTGTATCAAATCAATGCTCTGACAAGAACCTACATCAAACAGAGTGCTCATAAGTATATTGCTAATCCCTCTTGTGAACCAAGATATAAAGGTGAGGAAAGGGAAAGGAGCAAAGAAGGTTTTTTTATATTGTGACAGTGTCCCAATACAGTACATTAGATACTCAAATGGGTGAAAAATACAGCATGTGCTCAGCCAACTGTGCAACATTATTCTTGATTCAATGTCGGAGTTTAAAGGGCGGTGGGTGGGGACAGGCAGGGAGTGTAAGCTACAGAGCTACAGCTAGTTAGACGTATTTATTTTACTCCCCAAATATGGCTTGACAAGGCACTCTCAAGCCTGAACATGCTTTCCCCAGAAATGAGCTAAATGTTACTCCTGGGCTTTAGGAATATGAGTGCCATTTTCTTGGGCCAGTTATAAAATCCAAGTCCAGGTCAAAACTGCAGGCTCCACGGCTTCCTGAACTCCAACCTCTCTTCCCCTTGTAATTCTATGCCCAGAATACAGTCAGTGTCTCTCAATGACCCAGTCTAGCTAAAAAAAAAAAGAAAGAAAGAAAAAAAAATCACTTTTTCTCTTCTCAAAATCTAACCATTATGTATTTATTTCAGGAGATGCGTTCTGAAGTATATTGGGATGATGTATCATGGTGTCTTCAGTTTACTTTCAAACAGCTTAGGGAAAAATGTGTACCTACCTTCTCTCTCTCATATCATCTATCATCTATGTATCTATCTTTATTATCTGTCTATCTATCTATCGAGAGATAAGCAAAAGTGGCAAAATAGTAACACTGTTAAATCCAGACGAGGGGTATTTGGATGTTTGTGTTCCATTTTCCCATCTTTTCTGATGATTTGAGTTTATTATTAGTAAAAAGTTGGGGGGAAAATACAAGGCCTTGATTGAGTGTGAAGTTAGAGAAGAAAGGGCTGAGTCTGTCTTGTTTCCTAATGTATCACAGTGCCTGACATAAGGTCAATGCTAATAAATAATTTTTAAACTTAACAAGTTCCTTTATTTGTCAAGAAGGAGAGAAATAAAGAAAGAAAAGAAGGGAGGGAGGGAAAGAGGGAAAGAGAGAAAGAAAGAGAGAAGGAGTTCCTAACAGTGTAATTTGAATTGTGGAATGTCAAATTTGGACCAGAAATCAGGTAAAATAAAGAAAAAACTGAGACTTCTGGGAAGGAGGAATGTCTCGCCTTGATTTTCCATCCATGGGTACAGCTCCCACCTTAGTAAAGGGTGTCACCCTAGTTCCCCAAGATCTCTTATACAGTAGAATTCTCTCCTGTTATTAAAGAAGCAAGACTAGGGCTTCCCTGGTGGCGCAGTGGTTGAGAGTCCACCTGCCGATGCAGGGGACGTAGGTTCGTGCCCCAGTCCGGGAAGATCCCACATGCCGCGGAGCGGCTGGGCCCGTGAGCCATGGCCGCTGAGCCTGCGCGTCCGGAGCCTGTGCTCCGCAACGGGAGAGGCCACAGCAGCGAGAGGACCGCGTACCGCAAAAACAAAAAACAAAAAACAAAAAACCCAAAGAAGCAAGGCTAAGCTATTGCAAAACCAGGAAAGAAAACAACCTTAAGTGCTCAAGATGCTGAACGATTAAAGAGCTTTAACTGTATGACAGTCTTCATGTTACTTATATAGAAACCTACCAAAATAATAGGCCTTCAAGTTTTTGTGAAGTAATGCATTTGGGGGAATGTGATGCTTGTTTACTTCATCCTCTGGGGAATAACACACAGTTTTTCTTCTAGATGCTCCCCAGCGTTAATGTAAAGATTTTGGTGGTGTTACAAACGTGGCATAGATACGTTCTCCCGCCAAATGATGGGGGCATACATTCTTAAACTGGTACCCCAGCGGGAACGGATATTCCTCTGGGAATGGATTGCAGTTCTATTTCTCCTTCGCATGGCCACCTTTCCTCTTGTACGCCTCTTGGCCCTGGGCCACAGAAGTTTTCTCCTTAAAAGAGAGTATCTTTGTATCTCAGGGCCTGGCGCTGTGAGAATGCTCTACGTTGCGCTGTCTACACTCCCAGCTCCCTTTCTCTCTCAGTGGCGACAGCAGGATGCTGACTACCTCCCGTCAGCCTCTCTGGTATTCTACACGCGCCATTTCAGCCCCGTTTTCAGGGTCTTACCCTCAGATTTTAAGGTTTATCTCTAAATTGCGGAATGAGAGGGTTTATCTCCTGGTAAGGAATTTCAGGCATCGGCAAACAGGTTGGGGGCCAGTCCAGGCACAGTGCATAGCCTGGCTGTCACTCACTCATGTGACCCACTCATCCACGGGGTCACCCTTGGTTGAAGACCTTCCTCTTACGGAGCTGATACACAGGACAAACCTCTGAAGCTCCCTAGATCTTCCTTTTGGAGGAAAGAAAATTGAAGCGTTCTGATGTGCTCAGCTGATTTGGGCATTTTGTCCAGGTTGTCTGACTCCAGTATTTGAATGTGTATTTTTCATTTGTGAATATATTGGTGTCTGTGTCAGAGGGCAGGCACATAATAAAGGAAAAGTTACCAATGCTGAAGAATAAATATTTCATTTTATCTCGCAGAGTTTTTCTTTTTCCTTCATGCTTGCAAACCCTCCTCAAATCTTATCTCTGCTGAGAAGCGTGTGCTGGAGGCTCAGCCATGGGAAGGGCCTGTGGGTCCGCTTGAAACCAGAACTCCAGCTCCCTGCTTCCCAGTGGTCATAATGAAAACGCAACTCGCATTTCTCCAGGTCTTTTCTTCCACTGAAGGGACTTCACCTCTCCTCTCTACTTTATTTCCTCTAGGAACTTCTAGCTAACTAAGCAGGTTTAAGGTGTATCATCTCAAATTCGAATGTTTGCTTTTTGAAATATTATTGACATATAACATTGTGTCAGTTTCAGGCATCCAGTGTGTTGGTTTGAGATTTTATATACTGTATTGTAATATGATTACTATAGTAGTGTTAGCTAATAACTTTATTTATTTATTTTTTTTTGTGGTACGCGAGCCTCTCACTGTTGTGGCCTCTCCCATTGCGGATCATAGGCTCCGGACGCGCAGGCCCAGCGGCCATGGCTCACGGGCCCAGCCGCTCCGCGGCATGTGGGATCTTCCCGGACTGGGGCACGAACCTACGTCCCCTGCATCGGCAGGTGGACTCTCAACCACTGTGCCACCAGGGAAGCCCTGGATTTTTTTTTTTTAATTGGCAAGAGAAAGAGCTTAAGCCGCTCTTATGAGGTTACTGACTCTTGCAGCAAAAGACAATTCCTAACAGATGTGTATTTCCTTTTTTTAAAATTTATTTTATTTATTTATTTTTGGCTGTGTTGGGTCTTCACTGCTGCACGCGGGCTTTCTCTAGCTGTGGTGAGCGGGGGCTACTCTTCGTTGAGGTGCCCGGGCTTCTCACTGTAGTGGCTTCTCTTGCTGTGGAGCACAGGCTCTCGGCACGTGGGCTTCAGTAGTTGTGGCTCGCGGGCTCTAGAGCACAGGCTCAATAGTTGTGATGCTCGGGTTGAGTTGCTCCATGGCATATGGGATCTTCCTGGACCAGGGCTCGAACCCGTGTTCCCTGCATTGGCAGACGGATTCTTAACCACTGCGCCACCAGGGAATCCCAGATGTGTATTTCTTAGAATACTTTTAGTGAGGCTAAATTGAGAACAAAATCATCTGCTTTTATACTCATTAAAAAGAGAAAAACACGCATGGCAGCGTGTAAGAATTGACAAAGGGCAGCACAAAAGAGCTTTGAACAAAATTCCAGTAGATGGCAGTATTGGCCAACTTTTTCCTGAAAATGAACGTTCCTTTTCAAGATGTTAATTAAAATTTGTTGAGCAAGTTAGATATATTTTTAATTTTCTAAACACAAACTGAATGTGTATACTCAGCCATAAAAAAAGAATGAAATTCTTCCATTTGCAACAACGTGGATGGACCTAGAGTGTGTTACGTTTAGTGAAATAAGTCACACAAAGACCACTACTCCGTGTTATCACTTATATGTGGAATCTGAAAAATAAAACAAACAAATGCATGTAACAAAACAGAAACAGACTCACAGATATAGAGAACAAACTAGTTCTACGAGTGGTTACCAGTGGGGTGAGGGAAGGTGGAAATGGGGTAGGGGATTAAGAGATGTAAAGGACTATGCATGAAATAAGTAAGCAACAAGGATATATTGCACAGCACAGGGAAACACAGCCATTGTTTTGTAACAACTTTAAATGGGTATAACCTATAAAAACACTGAATCACTATGTTGTACATCTGAAGCAATTTTATATTGTAAATCAACTATACTTCAATTAAAAGAAGAATTGAATGTGTATTTATATTATGCTCTAAATTGTAAAACTAAAAAACCTTCAAGAGGTAATTACATAAGCAACAATCATATAGTAATTGCGGACTTAATTAACATTTCTGAGCGCTAACAAGGGCTAAGGGATTTGTCATGGACTGAATTGTGTCCTCCACCCCGTTCACATGTTGAAGTCCTTATCCTCAGGGTGACTTCCTTTGGAGACAGGGTCTTTAGGGAGATAATTAAGGTTAAATCATGGCAGGGGGTGGGGCGTAGGGAAGGCGGCTAACCTACTAGGACTGGTGTTCCTGTAAGGAGAGGAAGAGACACCAGAGGTCTCTCTCTCAGTGGGCACACGGAGGAAAGGTCATGTGAGGACGCAGCAAGAAAGCAGGAGTCTATAAGCCAGGAAGAGAGCTGTCACCAGTAATCAACCCTGACGGCACCTTGATCTTGGACTTCTAGACTCCAGAACTGTGAGAAAGTAAATCTGTGTTATTTAAGCTGCCCAGCCTGTGGTATTTTGTATGGCAGCCCGAGCTGACTCATACAGGCTTCCCTAACATTACCTCTTTAATTCTCACCACCTCGATGTAGGAATTATTATACCTGTTTTACCAAGGAGAGCCCTGAAGGTCAAAGGGAGACGTAGACTGCTTAACAGAATCCAGGCTTTTCATGTGGTGAATCTGGCGAAAACTGTAGGGCTCCCTGATCTCAATGTCCCTGCTGGTTCCACCACGGTGACCTCCACGTGGCTGCAGCCACGTGTCTACTTTCTGTCTTCACTGAGCTCAACCTATCAGCCGTGTTTGACTCAGCTGTTCGCTCCCTTTTCTGGAAATGTGGCTTCCAGAGTCCATACTCAATGGGTTTCCTCCTACTTCTTTGGTTGTTCCTTTCTCAGCTGTGCTTTGTTGGTGTCCCTGGATCTCCTTGACGCTGAATATTGGAGGACCCGAGGGTTTAAGCCTTGGGCCTCTTCCCTGTTTACCTGTAAGCAGTCCCAGGTGATGTCAACCAGCCTCCTGCTAATTGCTGCAGCCTCCAAACTGGTTTTCTTGTCTCCACGCTTGAGCGCCCACTGTGACACAGCAGCCAAGTCATCCCTGTTAAAACGTGAGTCAGATCATGTCATTTTTGGGCTCAAACGCCTCCAGTGGCTCTCCTCTACCTCAGAGGAAAAGCAAAAGTCTTGATAATGGCTCATGAGGTCCTTCACTCTGTGCACCTCCACCCCCCTGCCCCTACCATTTCTCAATTTCTCTCTGGGCTGATCTGTTTTCCATCTTTCCTTTGCTCAAGTACTCCAACCACATCAGCCAGTCCTGTTTCTGCCTCAGGGCCTTTGCACTTGTTGACTTCTCTGCCTGGAATATTTTCTTGAGCTGAGGGGCTTTGGAGTCACCTTATCCTTTGCGACATCCCTATCTAAGTTGTAAATCTCAGGTCTCCCAATACTTCTTAACTCCCTTCTTCATTTAGGTTTCTTTTTAGCCCACACCACTACCTGACATACTGTATATTTTACTTACCTTGTTTATAGTATGTTTCCTTCCTCTACAATATAAACTCCACGAAGGTAGAGATTTTTGTCCTTTATTTTCACTGTTCTAACCCCCAAATCTGGAACAGTACGTGGCACATTGGAAGATACTCAATGAGTATAGGTCGAATCATTGAAAGAAACATACCATGTTGCCTCACCTAGACATAGTTACTAAGAATAAGCACGGTTATTGTGCAAAGAATTCCCAGCAGCTGTCTACGTCTCACACAGAGAAAAACAAGAAAAGTTAGATGTAAACCACTACATGAAGGATTAGATGAAATAAAAACAATGATCGGACACTGAGGATTCTTAAGCATTGCCATAAGCTAAAGAAAAACAATCAAACCTCTGGAGACATTGGAAAATAGGATAAATTGTGAATTTATTGGTTTTTACCATTGCAGTGTGGAAAGACAAAAGGAAGGACGGGTCAGCTTCCTGTGCTCTTCCTGGTCCAGGTATCCATGGCTAAAGTAAATGTATTGTTTATCTGACTTTTGTGCATGTAAATATCCAAATGCAATATTCTTACATGCTTAGAGGATTTTGTAGACAACGAATAGCATTGTAAGACGAATCCTCTTTTTAAAAAAATACAACAGCAGACTTGCCTGTAAAGATTATCGTATAGAATACACTCATAGTATAAAAAAATAAAATAAAATTCAAAAATTCAAAAAAAAGAATCCACTCATAGGCTTGTATGAATCAGTTCCCTTAAGGAAAAGTCACAACTTTTATGATATCCCTGCACCATTATTGGCCTGTGTTTATATAGCTGTCTTCAATGAAGACAATAATGTGATTAAGTGGCATATCATCTCCATGTCAGGCGGAAGTTACCCAGATTTTATGTTCGGATATAGAGTGAAATACAAAGAGATGAAAAGGTTTTGCTTAATAATGATGACTCTTAAATAGGATTGAGTCTCTTACATACCAAATTGTTTACTTACCTAGAGTCCATCTGAAGGTGGGGAAATACATTGGACAATGTCTTCTAGTGCTGTGACTTAAGGTTTCTTAGCTGTATGTTTCATTTTTAGAAGCATCGTTTCCAGGCTGTGTTGTTTTGGAACTCATCTGACAGATACATGAATCTGACTCCAGGGGCTTTTAGAGCTGGAAGGGGCCTCAGATAATCGGAGCCACACTCTTGCTTTACAAGTCGGGAAATGTGACCTGGAGACATGAAGCAGCTTGCCCAAGGACGTTACAGGTAGCTTGTGGCGAAACTGACACTAGAATCCCATTCTTCCAATTCCAGTCTCGATCTCTTTCCTTTATCCCATGCTACTCAGAAACCCCACCAACATTCCAAAACACTGTAAATTGAGCATTGCCTTACCTGTGACAGTAGCGATTTTTAGAGGGATGTATGTATTGTATGTAAACGGATCATATGGCTTTGGGAAAGAATGGTCACAGCATGAGAATGGGGACTGACATTTGAGAATCATTGTAGAAACGACAAAACCCTCATAACGAAAAGTGGATCGCATATAGCCCTGGCACCTTAATCCTCCACCAAATTGCACTGTGACTCTGAAGGTAATTACTTCATGCCTGTCACTCTGCATCTGGCTCTAAGGACACATGTCTGTGGCTCTCACCCCACATTTCTGATTATAATTGGTAAAAATGTTTATAAATTTCATTGGTTTCTTGGTACACAGAAAAAGTTGAATAACAGAACCATTAGTACTTAGGTAAGGACACATGAATATTTTCTACAGCATAAATCTGTTTTCTACTCAGCTAGATATTAGGCCATCTGGTAATGGAAAAAGTGTTTGGAAATCCACCTAAGTTAACCTTAAGTGTTGCATTGCCTGCCTTTGGGGTTTGAATTTTTAAGTTTCATATTGTAATAGATAGTGATCAGGCCAAAAGTAATAACTCCTATATATATATATATATATATATATATATATATATATATATATATCTCCATGTAAGTGAGGGTACACATGCATATAATTCGCATAGCAAGGCACATGTGGTACTAACAAGAATGGTAGACTCAAGTTCCTCCAAGCAACTAGGGATATAAGTTGTTTTATCAGGCATAGTGTGCTAACATGTTAATATTCTAGCACTAATATATGATATTCAAGGTAGAGTTCATAAATCTGAGAATGACTCAGAATCCTGTGCATTAGATGCATAACTATTGCATTGATGTTTCATGTGTGCAAAGAATAAGATACAAAGGAAAAGAGTTAAAAGGGTTTCACAGTACATCAAGTGGTAATGCGTACACTAATGATGAAAATGATAACAAAAGCTAAAGTGCCAAAGAAGGCCTCAAAAGCACCTCTTTAAAAGAAAAACAGATTTCAGTACAGTTTTCGAGCATTTCGACCACTAAAGCTAAACAGTTCTTAAGAAACAGTCAAGAAACTTTGACTTGATAGTAAAACCTTCATGATTTATATGTTCAAGGCAAGTGGTAATAAAGTTTATATCACTAAAAATCACACAGAAGATACTGGTAGTAAAAAAATATATAACAATTGTACATATTAGGACAGTTTGGGAACTACGTTTGTATGAGTTGTAAGAAAAAACTCTTTCCTTTTTAGGTTTAATTTTACTCAGGTCAAATAAGAAAATTCCCACTTGTTGGTTATCTCTGCCCCAGTCCTTGTTTGATATTTACAAACAAACGAACTGCTTTAGTTTGAAGATTAAAGTGAAAGAAATAATGTTCTGAAATTATATTCTCACACATTTTACCATGTAAACATATACACATCCGTACAAAATCCTACTTACAAAACGTCCCTGTAGAATATTAGCAAAACTCCATGGGATCTTGCAGGTTCCAAGGACGTGGTTTGAAGAACCCAGTTTAAGATATGTGTGCCTACTTTTTTCATAACTATCAGTGTATCGGTTAAGATGATTAGGGTTCAACTAAACAAAATGTCTTTTACTCACATGCTCAGATAAGTTCTGAGGTAGGATGCTACAGAGTCAGTTAATTTAGCAGCTTAAAAAAAAACATTAAAGACTTAGAATTCTTTCCTTCTTTCCATTCTGCTATACCTTACTTGTGGTAGCTTCCTTCATGGTTACAAGGTGGCTGCAGCAGCTCCAGACATCACATCCCTCATATCCCCCAGGGTGACACCCAAAACCTAGAAGAGAAGTTAAGGGCATAACCTTATTTTCTGTTCCTTTCTAAGAGTGAAGAAAACTATCCCAAACACCCCACTCCCAATCGGATTGTTCCTTATAAGACCGAAAATTGCATCATGTGCTCATTCCTAAACCAGTCACCAAAGAAAGAAGTAGACTGATCATAGCTGGCTTAAATAAGTGATTCTCAACCCAGGCTGCACACTAGCATCACTTGGAGAGTTTTCAAAAACTGTCAAACTCTAGACCAATCAGTGAGAATCTCCGGAGGTGGGCCTGGGCATCAGTATTTTCAAAGAGCTCTCCAGAAGATTCTGATGAACAGAGGGGTGATCACACCTGTTAGAATGGCTACTATCAAAAAGAGAAAAAAATAACACATGTTGGCGAGGATGTGGAGAAAAGGGAACCTTTGTGCCTTGTTGGTGGGAATATAAATTGGTGCAGCCGCTATGGAAAACAGTCTGAAGGTCCCTCAAAAAATTAAAAATATAACTACCATGTGATCCAGTAATTCCTTGTCTGGGTATTTATTCAAAGAAATCTAAAACACTAACTTGAAAAGATATATGCACCCTCATGTTCATTACAGCATTATTTATAATAGCCAAGATATGGAAATGACCTAAGTGTCCATCACTTGATGAAAGGATAAAGCAAATGTGAGATATATATAAATAGATATTATTCATTTATTTATTCATGTATTATTATAAATACAATATTATTCATCCATAAAAAAGGAAATCCTTCCATTTGCAACAACATGGATGGACTTTGAGGGCATTATGCTAAGTGTAATCAGACAAAGAAAGACAACTACTCTATGATCTCACTTATAAGTGGAATCTAAAAAACTAAGAAACAAACAAACAAACAAAGAGCTCACAGATACAGAGAACAGATAGGTGGTTTCCAGAGTGGGAGATGGGGGTGAGCAAAATGGGTGGAGGGGGGCAGAAGGTACAAAATTCCAGTTCTAAAATGAATAAGCCCTGGGGATATAATGCACAATATGGCGACTAGAGCTAATAACACTGAACTGCATATTTGAAAGTTGCTAAGAGTGAAGATCTTCAAAGTTCTCATCACAAGAAAAAAAACGTGTAACTGTGCATGGTGATGGGTGTTAACTAAACTTATTATGATGATCACTTCACAATGTAGACAAATATCAAATCATTATGTTGTACACCTGAAACGAATATAATATTATATGTCAATTATACCTCAATAATAATTTAAAAAATAGTAATAATAAAACAAAAACTTCTGAATAAAAGAAAATAGTGTGGGGTGAGAAGCAGTGAATAGTCTAACTCTTAGATGAATCAAGATTCATCCCCTTGGGTAAGGGAGGGACCAGCCTCCCTTCTTGAGACATGTTTGGGTTGTCTGATAACTGAACAAAACTGGGGCTCTGTTAACAAGGAAGTAAGGAGAGAATGGCTTTGCCAGGTTGATCGTGGTATTATGGACAAGATTTAAGAACTAGTCCGAGTTTTAGAAGCACCTCTCACTGATACAATATTATAAACACTGAAGATGATTTTCATTTTTGAAGTCACATCAGTCTATGGCATAATCATTGGCCATGAGAGAAAATGAATTCCTTCCTGTTTCTTGGGCTCAGAGTGACTCAGACATTGAGAAGCAGGTTTGTCAAGATGACAGAGGACCAAGGTAATGCATTTCAATGATGAAACAGGAAATTCATTCATGAGTATTGGGCATACCTCCAAAGTGACTGCTTAGCCAGAAATGGGATAGCTAGTTTTTCCTACTTCTGTTTTATTATCCTCAATGAGAATGACCAAATATTAGATTACAGAGGAACTTAGAGAAAATCTGGCTCCTACACTCCCCCCATCCTGCCAACCTGCCACCCATTTTAATATTAGAAGAGACCGGGGCACAGAGAAGTTACACAATTACTGGAGATTACATCAGGAGTCTGTGGCAAAAGTAAGACCTTTTCTCCTGCCCTGCACTTAGTGCTCGTTCTTACAATAATTAGAGAGTTTCTCTGTTGTAGTTCTGTCTATCTAAACTGCATAGGAGGGGCTAAATAAACATGATTTAGGTTTAAGACTCAGTTTTCTAAAGGGACACATGGGGGCAGCAAATGTTTAGAAAAGAAATTACACTTCTAACGTGCAGGCTGTGAATATATATTGAGAAAATGTTTGGAAATGGGATATTTGGGGGGGGTTGGTTTGTTTATTTGATGGTATTGACATTGCTTGTGATCCATATGTTACAACGTGGTATTGGGGATTTCAGAGAAATGATTCAGTTTTGCTTCCAAATGTGCCCCTGCAAAGAGATTATGAAAAGCAACGTTTATCACTAGAAAGCGTGTCTTCGGAATGTTTATTAATATTGAGCCACACCTTCCTCATAGAAGTTAATGAGATTTTGTGTCACACGGACTGGAGTAAGTATAGAAGAACTTACTGGTGAAGATTTCCTTTAGCTACTGTAATAACCCATTTTCATTGCTATGGTTACTGATGAATAAAACGTTTTCTTTTTGTGGTTACTTCTATTTTTTATTTCCCCACTCATTTATCATTTTCTTTCTTATCATCAGTTGTTCCTTATTACTCTCAGTAACGCCCAAATAGTGATTTCTGAGGAATTATTCCTGCTCTCCTTCCATCACTCGTTATTCAAAGTGAAATTATCATATTGGAATTTTGTGCCATCACATACCAGGCATGTGTCTAGATAACGTTCAAGAGATATTAAACAAACAGGTAACTGCAGGCATATTCAGACCAGAAGTTTACATTTTCCGGTTTTCTTGTGATTTCAGTGGAGGTGGCACTCATCCATGGGAAAGAGTCACCAATGAAAAGTCAACATTAGACTCAAGAGCCATTTCTCCAACGTCTTCCAGAATCAAGGCTTTGGAGGTCATTTCTATCAACACTGGTTGTTTCCCATCTGCACTTAACAATGGACACAAAGGTCACATTTAATCCCAACCCCTTTAAGGCAGACTGGACGCTTGAGTTTACAAAGATTTAGTCAAAAAGGTATCTTAAATCAGGCCTTTAATCCTGAACACAAACAGGACACAGTGTCATGGACTAAGTTAGTAGGGAACAGATGTGATGAAGAGAAGAGCTCCAGCCTGGACACCCAGCTCTTCTGACCCCTTTGGCCGTTAACAAGCTGAATGGTGCTGGCCTCCGTATACACACCTGTACTGGGCTCAGAAGACATATATTTGTGGTGAAGAGCATTATGGTGAGAGCGCTAAGCCTCTAAAATTCTGTGATTCTGATTGTGTCTTTCTCAGTATACAGCTGTGGAAAGATACTGAGTTTTCTCTCTTTGGGAGGTTTGAGTCTGGTTGCCCTTGATTATCACAAGTCAGATTTTCTCTGTCTAGTGCTGGCATTGGGACACACCAGACCTGCCAAGGCCAGGAAATCCTATTGTTTGAAGAAGTTTTGCTTTGTGAGCTTCTCTTTCTAGTAGTAAAAGCAAAAGCAAAAAAAAAAAAAAAAAGTATTTAAAATCTTGTCAATATCCTGGGTTGTTTTTTTTTGGTATAAATATTTGAATGCAATAATGTAAAATGGATATGTATTTTTTACCTCTTTTACTTAACATGGATTTTATACAATGGTTGCTAGAATGCTCCAACAATGAAAAGAGAAGAATATGTATTTGGACAGTCTTTAGATATTTCTCCTTTATTCAGTACACTTGAGAGGATCATTCAAGCTGTAGTTTTTAAATTTTAAAAAAATGAAGATAACTGGAAATTAAAAGCAGTCAAATGCTATTATCATCTGAGTCTTGGTTCAACTAAGTGTCTCGACAACTTCACCTTTAGAAGTTCCTGAGGCAAATGAAAACCAGTTTTTCAAAATTAGAAATAAAATATTTAAACCAAAGACCACAGTTAACTTAATACCCTGTAACTTTGGTAGTTTAACTAGTAATTCTCAAAAGGAAGAGTCCGGTCAGAAACAGAACTGTGAATATAAATTGTCAGGTTCTGGTGTTTGTTTTCAATCACTTCTGAAGGGAAAACTTCCTTTTCATTCTTCTCAGCACCACCCTTCAGAGAAAAATTCTATAATTCTCATATCCACAATGTCGGGACTGAAATGGTCTAATTAGAAAGGCTGTTCATACAATTTATGTTGTAAGATTCAGGAAGAATCCATTTTGAGTTTGAAAACAGATGAAATGTACCACGTCCATTTTTTAGAAAAAACTTATATATTTGACCTGGCCTTGTTTTAAATTGTCAACTTAAATTTCGAATGCAACTTGCAATGTTGAAAGGAGTACAGAAAAACACAATGCCATTTGAACAATGCCTCTCGAAGATTCCAGAGCCATGTTAAGTACTGTTTTATTTTGAAAAAATAATGATTTCCAAAAAACCAAAAAAACCAAAACCAAACACCTCGCTAGACTCAAGAAGAAAGATACCCGCACCTTTGACTGTTGAGTATGTAATTGGAAATCCGGAGGAGGCTGGCCTGTTATTTTGAGATACTTGATAAAAAGTCTTGCACAGCTTAAAACGCTCACAGCAGAGCACTTTCGTGCAGCCAGCCTTTCGGCATCATGTGCGAAAGCAGTGAGGCTGCATTATTAGGAAATCACAAGACTTTAAGACACGGAAGTCTGGCAGGTTTTAATGGCAACCGACGTTTGCTCTTTTAAAGTCTGTGGTCGCGTGTAAAAGCAGTGGGGTTTGGTGTCTGCGGGTTCCGTGGAGCGCATCTTCGGGAGCTTCCTTCGGGAAAAGGCAAAGCGACTGTCTCCACTTTTTAAAGGAAGGCCTTACCTCGTACAGTATTTCTAAATTAAACTGACAGATCCTGGAGAAAATCTCAGAGCACGCATTTCAGCCTGTTCCGCCAATAGGCAACTAAGACAAACTGAAAGTAAACAGAGCCTCGTCTGAGTCGATCCAAGACCCGGGACCGCTCCGGGCAGCGGGCGACGGGGCGAACTTGAAGGACCTGCACGAAGGGAACCGGGACTGAGCGCTCGCCGCTGCCCGGCTCTGCACGGCAGAAAGTTCGAGGCTCTGTTCCCAGACTTGTAGGAGACTTGCATCAGCTGAGGAGACTCTCTGTCTCCACCGGCCGCTAAATTCTGAGTGGGGATGAGCCCCATCGGCTCCCCGTCCCCAGCCCGCCCGGGTTTGGCGCCAGAGCGCCCTCCCGACCGAGGGCCGCGCGTCGCGGGGACCGTCCTGCCGGCCGGGCGCCCCTCATCCCCGGACCTGGGAGCTCACCCGGGCGGCCGCGCTGAGAGGCGGCGGCGGCGGCGGCGGCGGCGGCGTTGCGATCCTGAGCGCGCGGCTCGCCAGCGGCCACCGCGCGTCCCCTCGCGCCGCCCACCTGTTTGCCCAGATGTGTTTCCAAGAAAGGCCACTTGTATGTAGCCGGAAGGGTGACCAGGCCCCACCCGGGCACACACCCTCCTCTAGATGTCATGGCCCGAGGGACAGCTGCGGGTGAAGCCCCGAGGGCCGGGCGCGCTCGCCGGGATGCGAGCCTGCAGCCGGTACCGTCCGGGAGCCGCTCCCAGCCAGCTCGGCGCACTTTGGGTCCAACTACCGCGAACTTGCCCTCGGGGAAGCTGCGGGAGGCCCAAGGGCGCTGCGACGGAGTGCGCACCTGCTCGGCAAACTTAACCCGACGAGTCTGGGGGTAGGAGGGAGGGAAGGGCGGAGATGTCCCTCCGCAGACGCAGGAAGAAGTCGGCGGCGACTGCAGGATTCGCGGTTTTCGGACTTGAGATTCACAGGACTCGCACGTGGCCTGAGCGAGTGAGACTGACACGCCAAGTAGGGTTCGAGGAGTTGGACGCGGGGAGAGAAGGGCTGGACGAGGGAAGACTCGGGAAGAAGAGGAAGCCCAGAGCTCAGAGTCCCATCTGACCCCAAGAAAAACCCAGGTGTGGTTCTAAACCTGTAACCGGCGGAAACAGCAGACGCCAGCCGAGAGAGGCGGGGGAACGCTGTCTCGTAGGCTCTTGTTTAGCGGCGACGTTGAACTTGTTCTCAAGTTGGTGAATTCTGATGCAAGTTGCTTGAGAGATTTACCCCTCACCATACCTAGGACTGAGACACGCCCTGTTTTCCCGAAGACCGGACAGCTAAAGGTGAGGTCTCAAGTCCTTCACAAGGCCGAAGATGAAGGATGGCTGCAGATTGGAAAGTCAGCCCCCGAACTCTGCCTCAGGTAGAGGCACACATTTCCCTAGGCCAGTAGTTCTCAAGTTTGAGCGTGCACGAGCATCGTTGGAAGCTACTGTGCTCCTGGCTGGGCCCCAACCCTCACAGTTTTCAGTAGAGCTAAAGTGACGCCTGAGAATTTGCCTTTCTAGTAAGTTCCTAGGTGATGCTGACCTTGCTGGTCCCTGGACGGCACTTTGAAAGCCACTGCCTAAGCCATTGGCTCTCAAATTTGACTGCACAGTGCAATCACCTGGAATACTTAAAAAAATATTTATGCTTGGGTCCTACCCTCAGAAGTTCTGATTCAACTGATTTGGGTGCCACTTGGGTATCAGGATTTTAAAACTCTACAGGTGATTCTAACATACAGCAAAGTTCGAACAGTACTGCCTTAAATCGTCCATCGCCCCAGACAACTTTTGTGGGGGGAGAGGGGACAGGGACCTTCTCCCAGCCTGCTCTTGGTGACTTTGCTGGCTTTGAAGCTAGCTTCCCAGTCTTTGGAAAGGAAAAGCTTTTGCCTTACACATGTTTTGCCACTGACACAAGCACGATGTTGAATGTCCGCTTTTATCAACCATACAGGAATTATAAAGGATGAAACAGTTCTCCCCAAGGCCTTAAGGACACAATGGTAATGTAACATTGATAATTCTGCCTGCACTGTACAGAAGAAGCCCCTTCAGCCACCGGGGCTCAGGATCTCCCGTGAGGAGCCAGAGAGATCTCTCAGGGTTAGTGATGACAGACTTATCAGTCTGGACCCATGGAGAATGAGAGTCCCAAATCCAGGCTGGGTCATAGACACTGCATCCAAACTGGCCAAACGCTGACCTGCCCCGTTAACATTGGCTGTGGGGAAATCTCACTGGCCTCTGGCTGGAAGAGTGGGAGTGAGTGGGCGTGGTATTGGTTGTCCAGGATCGCTCGTGCGCGAACCCAAACTCCGGCTATACTGTGTTGAGTTACTGATACCAAGACTGAAGGGTGGGGATGAGGGTGGGAAAGCGCGTTCTCTTCGCCTTTCAGAAGGGCCACGCGAGAGGCAGAGGCACCCGCGCCCCAGAGGATCCCCCCAGAGGCACCCCGCTGTGAATGGGTTTGGCTGCCTGGAGGGTTTCTCACCTCATTCTAGACCAACCAGGACAGGGATGGAGATAATAACCCAAGAGACCGGGTCCTCACAGGGATTATAACTTCCCAAGACTTCTGCCTTTCCTGGCCACTTGGCGGGTACTTAACCCTCCCCCCATCCAGAAGCAAGTGCACGGGGGTCACATGGGGGGTAAGGGGAGCAGAATCCTCACCCGCTAGTCAGGAACTCCGGGAGACTATCCTTTGGGCCGTGCAGTCCCCCTGTGGGAGAAAGAGATCAAAAGGGAGCCTGGAGTTTCCCAGAACGCACTCTTTTCCCTCTCTGCCCGTCTATGGCGGTGCTGGGGGACGTGGCTTTGGAACGTCTTGGAAGACACCAGGAAAGTAGACATTGGAGTGGAGGAGCTGCAGATGGGCGGATTCCACAGAGTCCAGAGGGCGATTCGGCGCTCTGCCGGGCGCAGTCCCAGCATGGGCTCCCCTGTCACACCGCCGCGCCAGCGTGCGGACTACCCTCTGCGTCCCTGGCCTGGAGGGTCACGGCGTGTCCAAGCGATTTTCCCTGGAAAAGAGTTGGGAAAGCTCCCCTTTCCTTTGCGCGCTCACCGCCCCCCCGCTTTCCGCCCCCCTCCCCCGCGCGAACACACACACACACACACACACACACACACACACACACACACACACACACACTTCGCGCGCTTCTTCGCTGGGGTTTCCCTGCGGGGCAGATTACTTTATGACAGGGTGTGATAAGTGGTGATTTTGTTCCTCTTTTGATGGTAGGATTGCTTTGTAAACAGAAGCGCAAACTCGTTCCGATAGTGGTTCCGCACCAGTGCGCGGCGGCAGCCCTGGCGCAGCGGGCGGCGGGGGCCGCGGCTGCACCTGTCGCCTGGGTCCGGGAGGGACCCGGGCCGCGCTGGGCGGGGGCGCGCCGCGCGATACTCTGGCCTCCAGGCCGTCTCGGCTTTCGGCCTCTGGGCCGCCGGGCTTGCAGTACATCCCAGGCCTGCTGTACCCACTGCTCCAAGAACTCCCAGCTGCAAGTGCGTGCCTGGAGGGGCCGCGGTGGGCGCACGTCAGCTCGCGGGGCCGCCCTTCTGCCCTCTCCCTGGCACCTATGGTAAGAGGTTTGGCTTCTTTCTTCTGTGGTTACTGGTAACCTTATTCCTTTGCCCTAGTCCAACTGGAGGTTTGAGGGGGCTTTTGTGAGCTGGAGGGAGGAATCGCTCAAGGTGAAGGCCTCAGGTCTTGGCGCGGCAGGACGCAGCTCAATTCCCCTCAAACTTTTCCCCTGAGTGGTCCAGCCCTCTCCTTCCCTGTTCAGCCTGGGTGCCAGTTTACCCTCGGAGGGACCCAGGAAAGACCCCACGTTGACTTAGGCTCTCTCAGGCCCAACGGGCGTGGAAGGTGAGCCTCTGCAGGAGGAGAGGCGCTAGGCACAGCAGGTGGTCACTCATTATTTCCCAGTAATCCCGACTCCTCTAAGGGGAAGGCGAAGCTGGCCACCGAAGGCCTGAACTTCCGAGTTAACCCATTGCTCAGGTCTAGATTTCCAAATCCCTTAAGGAGCCTCAAGTGGGGCCCTGGGGGTTTGGTACTTGAATGAAAAGAAGATTCCTGGAGGTTCTGGGGTGGAGTGGATGCACCTCCAGCAGAGCTTTTGCCCTGAGGGAAAGATTGTTCCCGGTGCAACTTTGGGGGTGATGGAGCTGGGAGCGGGGGTTTACTTACGGGTACAGAAGTAGATTCCAGCCAGCTATCCCGGGACACCAGGGGCCTCAGAAAACCTGAGCTCAGCATTATCTGAAGCCGGGAGCTCTCTGCAACCCGACACCAAGTCATGCCACTCCTTCCCGAAGCTCAGGGCGCCTGCACTGAGCAACGTACAGAAAGTTTTGAGATTGGGCTGAGCGAGTCCCAGGACCTGTTCGCTGCGGAGCCTGCTCTTTGGCAGCAGCGCCGGGAGGGGGAAGGGGCCCGGTTAAAAAAAAAAAGAAGAGAGCGAGACGAAAGGCAAAGTTTTCCCTGATTTGCAAGAGGCCTGAGGCCGAAGTTCTGGAGACTGCTTGGGTGCTGTGACAGTCGCCCAGAGCAGTTAGTGGCCGTGGGCCTGCCCTGGCACTGGGAGCAGCTGGCACACTGGGGAGGCTGACTGGAGCCTGGGCGCTGGATGAAGCTGTGAGGTGTCCCCTCCCTCTCTTCGCCCCCCAGGGCTCCTTCCTGGAGGCGGCAGGATCGAGGTTCGGAGCTACGGAGGAGGTCGAGGTGGAGAAAGGCCCCGCGGGGCGAAGCAGGTGTCTGTGGAGCAAGGGGGAGGGCGCACACTCGGGAAGACGGGGGTTGCGAGGAGGCAGTCGCAGGAGGCGCCCTGAGCCACAGCGCCCGGCTGCGATGGGAAAAGGGAAGCAGCTATGGCGTTGACACGAACTAGACGTGAACCGGTCTCGGGTGCTCTGAGCGGGGGGACTGGAACGGGGCAGCACGTCCCTGGGCAGGCTCCGCGGCCTCGGCGCAGCACGCGCGTGCCGTGCTGAGCGCTTTGCGTCCATTCTCCTGGCCAAGTCTCACAACAAATTCCCCATTTTACAAGGGAGCCAACTGACGTTCAGACGAGTTCAGTCACTTGCCCTAGATCACTCATCCGGTAAATGTCAACGACTAAGCTGAGTTTGGACCCCAAGTGGTCGTACTCCAGAGCTAGATTCTCGCTCCCGGCCGCTCCCGGATTCCTCGCGTCCCTCCCCGCTTCTCTCCCCTGCCGCCACTCTGGTCCCCGCGCCCGGCATCTGAGCGGACACCAGTGGCCCTCAGGCCCAAGGCCTGGGCTGCTTGCTTCACTTCCAAGTCGTCCTGTCCACGTCCGTGCAACCCTGCACAGCGGCTTGGCTTCGCACCTAAGCACACTGGAGGCTTTGCCTCCCCTCCCCCCGAAAAAGTACCGAAGTTGGAGTTGGCACTCTTCTTGCCCCACCGCGGCCCCAGTACCAGCCCTCCGGTCCTTCCCGGGCAGGGCCTGGCCCAGCCAGCCGGGTCCCAGGTCCCTCCGGCTCTCGCACCCGTAAGAGGGAGAAGCCAGGCTGCCGGGGCCTGAAACCGCGCTCGTTTCTAAGGCAGCACAGCACCTCCCGCCGGAGTCTCGCAGAGCTACAGGCGGGTCCTACGCGTGTGTCCGGCGCTCTGGAGAACTCGGCTTCCGCCAAACTATTTCGAGAGCTAGAAAAAGCCGGAGAAGTTAAATATAGGCAGGAATGGGTTAAAAACGCCATAATTTAAGGTATTTAAAATTCACAAGGAAAAATACAAAACAAAACAAAACACCTGCAAACAAAACCCACACTTGTTGAGCAAGGTTCTAAGGCAGGTCCAAGAAAGTTTCCAATCAACCAGAGAATCGGCACCGGGACGAGAGTCCCACAGCCCAGGCACGATTACTATGCCTAGGCGACACAGGAACTCCGAGGGACACCACCACACCACCCCTGAGAAGGCCGGGAGGGTGCAAGGCCATCTGGGCCGGCCACCAGGGATAGAGGCTCTTGCGCGGGATTAGAAAGGGGAGGTTTGGTGCGGGGACAAGTCTTCTCCACTCCTCAGCGTGGAGCTGGCCTTTTGCACACATTTGCCTGAGGAGTCAGAGAAGATGATTTGAAACCGGTTCTTTGTTCCTCTCGCAGTGCCCGTGACGGCAGCCTGGCAGAGTAACTGGGCCTGTCCCAGGAGTCCCTGGCCCAAGCCCTGGGCTGGTGGCTGCCGGACTGGGGCTGGCGCAGTTGCAGCGCCAGCGGGGTCCGAGGCTGAGCTCCTGACCCTCCCTTCCCTCCCGGCCAGGTGTGGCTCCTACGGAGGTGAGCTCCTCGGGAGCCCCAAGTCCGGTGTCTTCTCGTAAAGCTCCCTTCTAATTAGAGCGGCGGTGAAATCATTTAGGTGATTTCATCTGTAATGGGAAAGCAACCTCCACCCCCAGCCCAGACCTCAGCTGACCATCCCAGAGCCACCGATGCCCCTTTCTCCCTTTAAAAAGTTTTAGTGGAAAAGATACAGAGCCGGGAAGCCACAGAGGAATGGGGGCGGGGCGGGGAGTCGTGAAAGTGAGAAGAGAGGGCGGACCTTAAATAGAAGTGTGAGTGTATGCGTGTGCAAGTGTGTGTGCGCGTGTATGTGTGCACGCGTGTTTGACTCTGCGGAGGGAGGAGACGAAACCTAAAAGTCAGAAATGAAACAGAATCGAGAATGTCTTCACCTACTGGGAAACACTTTGATCTGAGATCCGACGCTGAAGCAGCCCTGGGGGTTGCAGACTCGAATCCGCGAGGTTGAACCTCGCAGGCCGGCGGGGAGGCCTGGACGGGGGATATGGCTTCACCGCATGCATCCAGGTGCGCGGAACCTATCGGTTCTGACCCAGTCTCCGGGCCTTGTCCTTCCCCCCCCCCCCCAAGGGCTGGAGATTCTCCCAGCCCCAAAGTTCCGAAGGGGAAGAGAGACAAGGGAAGAGCGTGTAGATGCCCCCATGGCTCGAGTGCGAAAACACACCAAGTCACACTCGCGGCGCTCCCAGCACACTCCAGCAGGCAGTCTGCCTGGGTTCTCCGGCTAGGGATTGACCGGGAAAGCGGGTTGGGGCTGCTGGGAAAAGCTGGAGCTGATGGCGAGATTGCCGCGGCTATAAATCCATCACTTCCCAGGTCAGCTCTGCGAGGCGCTGGGACTAGGGCTGGCGGAGTGAATTCCTGGGCTAGCGCGCATGCGTCGGCAGGTAGCAACCCAGCTCTTTATGACCAGGTGAGATGTTGGTGAGCAGGTAAAAAAGGAGGATTTGCCTAAGCGATTCCAGGGAGCGGGCCCGGCCGAGCCCTACAGCCCATGCCCGGCGGGGACCCGTCGCCAGGAGCGCCGAGCCGCGATGTCCATACTTGCCAAAATGGGGGACTGGCAGGTACGGGGGTTTGCCTTGGCCGGGGCTGAGGTGGGCGGGGGTGGAGCGGGGGAGGGGGCCGGGCGGGGGGAGGCGGAGAGGAAGAGCCGCGGCCCAGGGCTGCAGCGTCGTAGGTGAGGCGCGCCTGGCAGCGCCCAGGAGCGTTCCCAGGAGAGAAAGAGGGCAGGAAAACGGGCGCAGGCGGCGGCCGCGGCGCTGGGGGCCACGCGCGCCACCGGCCTGCCCGGTGCTGGGGAGAGTCCGGCGCACGCTCCACAGGTGGCCCCGGGGGTCACCGGTGCTTTGCGCTACGGACGCCACCCCCCGCCCGCCGCCAGTAGAAACTGGGGTAGATGACTAATTCAGGCGGGGGCAGGGCGCAGGCGGGCGTGCGGTGCGCCGCCAGGAAGGTTCCCTGCTCGCTACGCCTCCGATCTCGCCCTAGACCCCAGGGCGGCGCGTGAGATGGGTTTCCAGTGCACCTGTCTCTCTCCTCGTCTCCACGTTTGGGGGACCAAAAGGGAGCGTGGAGAATAGAAAGGGGTCCGGCTGGACGGGTCGCGCCGGCGAGCACGTTCTTTTGGGGAATGCTCAAAAGAGTTTGCGCAAAGTTGAGCTTCTCGCTCCGTCTTCTTCCCGAAGCCACTTTTCACCGCTTGGGCTACGGGTTGGGGTGCCTAGACGGGGGCGGTAAGTGGCGAGTGATGAGGCAGAAGGCCTAGAACTGGTCGAAACCAACGCCTCCCGAACTTGGCCCTGCTAGGCCGCGGGCACCGCAAGGCCAGCTAGGCTCCAGACACTGCTCTCCCCTGAGCCCCGGGCCCGACCCCGGCCGAGGGAACCTGCATCCAGCGCTCTCTCCTTTTACGTTCCGGACGTTTCCCCTAAGGGAACCAGGGCGGCTCTGGCCAGGTTGGTGAGCATAGCAGCCTCTCCCCTGTCGCCGATTTCATAATGGGAACCGCGGGGTCTTCTTTTCGCCCTAGCCAAGCGGAGGCCTGGTTAGGGCGAGAGTCTATGTGCCTAAAAGCCCGCGGGCCGATTTGAACCAAACCCCCGATCCTCTCAAAGAAAATTCGAGGCCCTGCTCTTTCCGGGGCGAGTTCTTGGGCTTGTTTCAGATTTCGGCCATCAGAAGTAAAGTTCAGAGAAGTCCCGTCTTCCCTACATTCTCTGGAGTTGGGGAAAGGAAGTCATCTTGCAGTATTTATTTCTTTCATTGCACTTATTCTTTTAATCAGCCATGAGCTCTTTTAGACCTCTCCTCCCAATTAAACCTAAATAAATGCAATTTCATGTCCAGAGTTAGACTTTGTGGTTTAAGGGTGCAAACCCCACACCAAACTCAAATCTGGGGCATTCACACCTTTCCCTCCCTTGCCCCGGTGGATCTCAGGGCCCTTCTTCATTCTCTTCTCCGGAGGGGAAGACTGGGGGACTCCTTGACGGAGGGCTTTTGGTTTTCCCCTCAAGCCGGGCGAACTTGGCTGCAGAATTCCTCAGCGTGAGAAAACGCCCGCAGTGCAGGCTCGGCCAGGGTCTGGGCCTCCAGTGGGTTCGACTGAGGTTCGGAAGCAGCAAGATTCCAGCCTGAAGGGGACAGGAGTGAAGCTTGGGCCTGGCTCCCGTGGGTTCACAGTTTGGCTAGGGGTGGGAAGCCGGGATCTCGGGTGGGGCACGCGGATTTGGGGCCTGGAGAGGCCGGCTCCTTCGGCTTTTGCCTGTTGGGCTCCTGGGCCCACTGGGTGGCAACAGCTGGTGAAAATGGAGTCTTTCTCCTTCCCTCGTTGTCTCTCTGTCTCTCTCGGTGTCTCTGTCTCTCACACAGATACTCACTCTTCTCCCAACGCCCTCTCCACGCCCCCCTATCAGGCCTGGACCCCCGACTCCTGCCCCCAGGCCTGGCGCTGCTGTCCTGGGGTCCCGGCGAGGCCGGAGCATTGACATGCAATGAAGCGACTTGTCGTGGTAATGACGCTCACACACTACCGCGGCTCCGCTGGCTCCAGGGGCGACCGGGGCGCTCGCTCGGGCCTTTCTTCAGCGCTCCTAACGCGGGCGGCGGCGCGGAGCCCGCAGGCCCCAATCTGCACCTCAAAGGCGCCCTCGGCGGGAAAACAACAACAGTTTAGCAGCCCTGGCGGGTGTGGAGCCGGAGATCTGCGGGGCTCGGGTCAGCAAGGGGGGAAGGTGGAGAGGATGAAGGCCCTGAAATGCCTTCCCCAGCCCACAGATAGAAAGAAAGCGAAACCTAGATTTCCCCCAAGCACACCGTGGCGACGTTTTGGGGGTGTAAGATCCCCTGCTCCCGGGCCTAGGCTTTGGCCTACAGATCGCGCTCTGGGGCTGCGGCCGCGGCTGGGAGGGTGTCGGTCCCCCGGGCGGCCCACCCCCCGACTTCCAGCCGCCACGTTGGGCGGCGGCCCCAGGCCAGCCCGCAGGGTGCGTGGCGCTCGCGCTGGAAGTTGACCATTTTTGCGGGCGGAGCGCGGCGCCGAGCCTGGAGCTGGGTTCAGCCAGGGGCCTGTGCCGCCTTGCGCAGGCGGGGACCGGGCGTGCAGGGGAGCGCCCAGGGCGTCGGAGGGAGCCCCTCCGGCTCTCTACCCCCCTTGCGGCTCTGGTCTTCTCCCTAACTTTTGGGGGGGGGGCTTCTGGCCTACTCTGCCGGGCTTGGGGAATTGGCTGCGGTCGTCTGGAGGGAGAGTTGCCCTTCGGCGGCTGGGGGCGGGGGGGGGGGAGCAAGTCCCCCTCCTCTCGCCTTCCTTCCACCTGTTAGGCAACGCTCGCATTCGCGACAGCCTCTACCCTCACGGCGAGGACGCACCGTGAGACCCGGGAGGCTGGGAGATTTGCAAGCAACAGGCCCAGATGGCATCAGAGGTCGTTCCTAGAGCAACTCTGAGGCGAGACCTACTGTTGTTGGGGGATTTGCCGCATTCGAAAGGGAGAAAGGAGGGTTTGACCTAGGACAAACGAGGAAGCTCGGCCAGATTCATTAATTACTCTGTATTTCCAAGGATCGCATCACGTCTTTTTTTTTTTTTTTGGTCTCTCTTTCTTTAAAAGAAAACCTCTGTTTCACAGAAGAAAAAATTACAGAGCCCCGGTGGGGCGAGCAGGCCCCCGTGTGGACCGGGAGAGCCGAGACTGGCGGACCTGGACGACGGGGGTGGCTCCCGGGCCTCCGGGTTCCGCGCCAGCCGGGCACTGAGCCGCGAAAGCGCCCGCGTTAGTAACAGCACCAAATCATGAAGGAACTCTCCCTGCTTTAATTAAAAAGGGGAATCTTGGGAAAACTGGAGCAGATTAGCACAGCGAAGGGTTGGTTCCCTGCGATTTATTTTGATGCATGCATGACACGGCGCACACATGTCGGTATTTCGGCTCAACTCCAGAAGCGACTGTGAGTCTCTATAGGAGTTCCGTATTCCCGTCCACACTGCACCCAGGAAGCCCGTAGCCCAAATACCACGCTGAATTATCAGTCGGCCCTAGCTTCATACAAATGAGAGGAAAATCATTTAACCCCTGCAGCTGTCAAGTAACCTCTTCAGGGTACACTTTTTATTTTACACGCGGCAATTAAAGGATCCCAAACCCCAGCCGGGCGACTGAAGCCGTCTGGCAAAATCTCCAACCTGGGGGGGTGGGGTGGGCTGGGCTGGGAAGCGCGAAGCCAGTAAAAGTCCCAGGGCGCCGCGGCCGGAGGTGTCAGCTGCCGGGGAGCGGAGGCGATCTCTTGTTGGGCAAAAATCCTGACGTGACTTCGCCGGTCTTCGTTTGGTGGTTACATCTGATTGCGAAAGGGATAGTAATTTCTAATAAGATTGGACGGAGCCGAAAGGACAGAGCCGCTGGTGGAGGCAGGGATGAGGGAGAGGTGCCGAAAGCTGGGCCCCGGCGCGGTCGCTCGGACCCTGCGCAGTGCCGGGCTTTTGCCGGGTCGTCTCCGGCGAGGAGGAGACGGAGAAGAGAGCAGAGGAGAGGAGAGGAGAGGAGAGGAGAGAGAAGAGTGGCATGGGGGCGGGGGCGCCGGGGCAGGGCCGCGCGGCGGGGCTCAAGGGAGATTTCGTGGGCTCCCCGGCAGGAGCGCGCTCTAGGAGCAGGTTTGCGGCTTGGAGAGGCCTTTATACCTGGGTCGGAGCGGCCGGCGGCAGATTGTGGTGCTGGCGAGCAATTGGACTATTGTTGATATGCTAATGAGGCGATTAGGCTGTTGGTAAAGAGCAGGAAAAGGGAAAAGTTTCTACCATTAGAGGGAGATCTCCGAGCGCACACGGGAGCTCTTTCCCTTCTCGCCGCCTCCTCTGCGCCCTCCTCCCCTCTTCCTCGCCCTCCTCCTCCTCCGGCGCTCGCCGCCCGCAGCCGGCACTTTGGGCTTACCCAGAGAGTAGCTCCACTTGGGTGCGAGGCGGAGAGGGGGCAAATCCATTCACGCCGATCCATGAAAATGCTTTGGAAACTGACGGATAATATCAAGTACGAGGACTGCGAGGTAAGCGCGGCGCTAGCTTAGTTGTCCTCGCGGCCGCAGGCGCGGAGCTGTACTTCCCGCGTCTCCTCCCCTCCTCGAAGCCCGCTGCGAGGTGCGGGTGAGACAAACTTTCCCCAGCGCAGCGCCCGCCTCTCCGATTCGCCCAAAGAGAGCAGGGGAGAGGCTGCAGAGGGAGGATGAGGACGTTCCCTTCTTTCATTTCCCTCCTTCGGAGCCCCTGTCCCACTTCCCCCTTTTCCTCCTGACCGGTTTTGACTGTGCCTAAGAGTAGAGCGAAGAGAGACAAGCTGGGTTTTCGAAGCAATTGCTGGCAATTGGGCACGCGTCCGTGCACTCTGCGTGTCTCTCCAACGAGATTCTGAGGGCCCAAGTCACCAGGAAAAGAAAGGAACGAGAAAACTCTTTCCCCTCTTTAACTTTGTCTCTGATCTTTAATATTCCTTCTTTTATGTATTCATTCTTTCCTTCCTTCCTACCATCCCCCCACCCGACTTTTCTCGAAAGGCTCTTTTCTATTTGGAGAAGGGGCCCCCCCGCGCACTTCGCTCTCAGCTGGGCTGCACCTCCCAGTGAGCGGGTTCAGTTTGGGAACACTCATCTCCCAAAGTGCTGCGGGGCTCCACCAGGTACACTATGTTATTCAGGAAGTTCTAGGCAGTTTCTCTCTCTGAGCTACTTGGTGGGCGCAGCCCTGGGGTGGGGATGGGAGGCGGCACCGGGCGGAGCCGGCTGGCCGCCGGCTCCCTACACAACCGCCGGGCACTCGGCTGCGTGACCGTGGGAATCCTGGCGGGGCTGCCGCAGCCTCCGGTGCGGGGAGCCCGCCCGGCCGGTAGAGCGCGCCGCACTGGAGCCCATTTTAAAAGCCACGATTCCCGGAGCTCGCCTTCTTGGGGCAGCCGGGGAAGCCCCAGGACTACCGGCCAGCCGGCGGGAGGCGCTGGGAAAGGGCCTGGTGGCCGCTGTCCCAACCCCCTTGCAACTCCCCGCTAAAAAGAGCCGATGAGTCACGGGAGGGGGAGGGGAGGGGGCCGCGACCGGAGAGATTACCTAAGTAAATAATAAGTGGCAGTCCCGGCTTTTGCTAGTTTTTCTTTCCTCTTTTCTTTCTTTCTTTCTTTTTGGCATGTGGAGCTGGGAATGTCAAGCTGTCTGTGTGGGCGCAGCGGCGGGGTCTTCACTTGAAATCAGAACCTGGGCTATGTGAACGATGTGTCACCCGTCCCCTTCCTCTTCTCCTTTCTGTAGACTATTTTAAATCTTTCCCGTTTCCCGGGTCCTCCTTTTTCCCCTCCCCCCTCCCCCGGGGCAAGAGGTGACTTCCCAAGGGGACGGGTGCTTATCTGGGGACTCGTGTCGTGCGCGGTGCGGGCGCAGAGACTCCATGTCGGGCCAGTCGCTTTGTTTTCAGGGCTGGGGGGCCCTTTCCGAGCTGGTCAGGGTGACACTGAGCCCCTAAGCCTCCCAGGGTGGATTGTCGTATCCGGGCTGTGGCCTTGGGCTCGGGCAATCACCTTGTCGGAGGCCGAAACCCCCGGCGGGCGGGGTCCGAAGCTCCGCGCGGCGCGAGCTGCCCGTGGGACCCAGGTGGGAGGCGATGCACTTGCACCCCCAGAGAGGGACCCTGTGGGGCCGCGTGTGCATGTGCGTGTGAGTGAGACAAAAACAGATGAGAAGCGAGAGGAGGGAGAGGAGGATAAATAGAGCGAAGGCTGTTTCAACAACTTTGCGGTGGGCGAGCGCCGGAGCAGGGATTTCGGGTTTCCGAACCGGCTTGGGGCTGTCTAATTATGTCGGGCTCTGCAGGGACACGCAGGAGGCGAGGTGCCGCTTGTTCCGACACCCCGGCGGGCAGACTGGCAGCGGCGGCTGGGGGAGAGCGAGCCGTGTCATCCGGGGGGGCGGGGGGCCTCGGGCGGGAGTGGCCCAGCCAGTCAGACGGGTTTGCGCCGGGAGCCGGGAGCCGGTGCCAGCGGCGCCCGGGCTGGGCCGTCTTGCGCCTCTGCGCGCCCCGGGCGGCGTCCCGGCTCCCCCTCCGCGAGCCCCGGCCCCGGAGAGCCGAGGGCAGGGCCCCCGCCGCCGCGGAGTGTCCAGCCCCGGGAGTCCGCGGGAAGCTCGAGCGGCGGCCCGGGCGAGGGCCGGGCCCGGGCGGGGTGCCGGGCCATGGAAGAGCGGCGCGAGGGCGGCCGGCCGAACCCCGAGCCCCAGGCCCGGCTGCGGAGCAGAGAAGCCCGCGGCCGGAGGCGCCCGGGAAGCAGCTCGGGCGCCGAGAGCCAGACGAACGCCCGGACGCGGGCCCCGGCAGCTCCCGGCCGCGACGCGCGGCCCCCGCGGCATCCCGAGGTCTGCCCCAGCCTTTTAGGTCTGATTGTCCTCGCTCGCTTCCTCTCCCCTCCCCCTCCCCCGCGGCCTCCCCCTCCGTGCGCGCCGGTTCGGCCTCCTCCCCCTCCCCCCTCCCTTCCTCCTCTAGGGCTCTCCCTCCTTCCCGCCCTCCCCTCTCCCCACTCCGTGCTCCTCTCTCGCGCCCACACTTTCTTTCTCACACACGCACGCAGACACATTCTCCCTTTCTGCGCGCTCGCCCTCGGTCTCCCTCTCTCACTCTTTCTCTTTCACTTTTGCTTGCCCTGCAACCTTTTAAAATGTTGCCCCTTCCCTGTGATTCGCCAGCCGCCGCGCCGCGGCCCCCCGCGCGCTCGCCCGCTCCCTCTCTCGCCCGCTTTTTGTCTCTCGCGCTCCCTCTCCCCTCCTCCGATTTGCTACACTGAAGCTCCCGTCAATGGACTGCATTGAGAGCCGGCTCCGGCGCGAGTTGCCTCTCCGCTTCACGCTCGATTTCCAGGCATTCTTCCCTTATTAAGTATTCGTGTAATATTAATAGTCATGAATATCTGCTATTAGCAGGCTCCAGGAACGCTGCCCAGCGCGGTTATTAGAAGCTCAAGCGAAGCCGCCGCTAAGAAAAGAGGGGGAGACACGGATTAAGGAACACGCGCGCGCGCGCGCACACACAGACACACACACAGACACACACACACACACATCTTGCTTTTTGCCTTTTTGAGGTTTTTCATTTTTTAAGGAACTTTGAATCCTACCCGCTCACGGCAGGATAGAGACCGTGGGTTCGACCAGCTGAAGGCGCCGCTCGAATCGGTGGTTCAAGTTCGGATGGACCAGAGCGGGGCTCCAGCGCTCGGGGGAGCGGCGGCGCCGTGACCGGAGTCCCGGGTGGCGCGGGGCTCTCGGCGCCTTTTGTGTGGGGCGCGCTCGGGCAGCGGGGCAGCCGGGCTCTCCGGGCTTGCTTGTTGTTTTCCACCCTGACTCGTTACCCCAGACTCTTCGCAGATGTTAGTTCACAGTTTTTCAGCTATGGTGAGTCCCATCCCCACCCCCATCCCTGTTTCCTTAGGAATTTTACTCTGGAGAACCTGGGGCTGCGGAGCGGCCCGTCCTCCTCGCCCGGCTTTCCTTCAGGGCACCCCCTTTCCGTCTGCATTGCCCTCGCTCCTCGTATCTCTCCCTCTCTTCCATCCTTCAGCCGAATGCGGTACCCCCCATCCCCCGCTCGACCTCTCCCGGCGCGCAGCCCTACCTCGCTGCTACTTCCCAAGGCGTGTTTCTTGCCACGTTTGTCTTTATTTCCTCGCCTCTTCACGTGTTCCCGAGATGTTCTCAACATTTGATGCTTAATCCGGCTACAGGAAAAATGCTGCCCGGTGTGCCCCTTCTTCCCCTCGGGGTCCGGGACTGTACCTCCGAGGGCTCGCATTGCCTGCAATCAACTCTGTTCGCTTGTTTTGCAAGCGAATTGCAATAGAGGAACCCAAGTCAGGCGTTTCTTCTGCCCTTTGGGGCTGGGGTGGAAGGGGCGGGGGCCTCCGCCCCGGGGTGCACCTCTCTCTTTTAAACCCAAGACAAGGCTGGATCTTTCCATTTTAAACCTTGGCTTGACGTCCCTCTCTCCCCGTCTCTATCACAAATCGACCCTGTCCAGAAAAAGGCTCCTAACTGAGGAAGCGGATAAGACAGACCCCCATCCCGCAGCTAAGACCTTCTTTAAGCTGGTAACTTAAACGTGGGCTTTCCTTACAGCCCTCTACGAAATATGCTCTATTCAAATAGTCATGAAATGGTAATAGCCTTTAAATGGGTTTGACTGTTTTCCTCCACATAAATGGAACAGGGTAAACAATAACGCAGTGGCAGGCAGGTTCAAATGCAGGGACAGAGAAAAGGCCGCTTCTGCTGTTTAATATTTAGTAGGAATTTTAATTTTGCGTAAGGGAGGTTCCACTCCGCAGCTTAACGGGCTGCGTTCCGGGAGGCCCTTTTTCGCCTTTTCCCCCCTTTGAAGAAACGCCTAAGGAGAGTCTCTTATGCCCCCTCACTGGCACAGTCGAATTCCCTGCGTTTGGGGAAGGGCCCTTTTCACTCCCGGAGTTATTTTCTGAAAAGAACCGCCTAGGGCTCCTTTCTCGCGGCGGCCTACGGACGGGGACGGGCCGTTTCCCACGCAGCCCTGAGCCGTGCACTCAGTGTGGCAGCTGTAACTCGACGCCTGATTTCTTGTTCTCTGCCCTTGCCCTCGCTCTCTTCCAGGACCGTCACGACGGCACCAGCAACGGGACGGCACGGTTGCCCCAACTGGGCACTGTAGGTCAATCTCCCTACACGAGCGCCCCGCCGCTGTCCCACACCCCCAATGCCGACTTCCAGCCCCCCTACTTCCCCCCGCCCTACCAGCCTATCTACCCCCAGTCGCAAGACCCTTACTCCCACGTCAACGACCCCTACAGCCTGAACCCACTGCACGCCCAGCCGCAGCCGCAGCACCCGGGCTGGCCCGGCCAGAGGCAGAGCCAGGAGTCTGGGCTCCTGCACGCGCACCGGGGGCTGCCCCACCAGCTGTCGGGCCTGGATCCCCGCAGGGACTACCGGCGGCACGAGGACCTCCTGCACGGCCCCCATGGGCTTGGCTCAGGACTCGGAGACCTCCCGATCCACTCCTTACCTCACGCCATCGAGGACGTTCCGGTAAGAGGCCCCGCGGGCGGCGGGAGAGAAAACGCAGACCCTCCTCACCCACCCGCGAGAAAACGCCCGGAACGTGCAGCCCGGGGGGCCCGGGCTTTCCTGCCCGGCGTTTACTTTCTCGAAATCTCCTTTTGGTTTTTCGGGTGGACACTTAAGGACCCACCGAGACAGCCGCCTTAAAAAAATGGAAAAGAATTGTACTTGAGGGTCCTGCCCCTAGAACAATGGCTCCTGGAGCTCCTTCAAACAATGCCTGCATATTACCATTGAGAAATTAGACGAATGTCACCGTTGACGGTACCGTCCCCTCTCGACGACAGTAAACTGTTTCGACGGGGAGAGGATCTAATTCCACCACTGTGTCTGTCGTGGGGATTTCTCCCTGTCCTGAAAAACATGTTAGAGTCAACCAAAAGGGCTCATTGAAATGCCCTGGCCATTTAAAAGAAAGTGTGAAAGACACACTAGGAAAATTATTTTTACTGGATTTTATGAGTGCTAGTGATATCTGAACGTTATGTGTATACCCTACCCTGATTAAAGAATAGTAAGTAGCAAGTCCGAGGAGGAGGACATTGAATGCAGCCTTTTTCTCTTCCTAGGGGTGCTAAGTGCTGACCTCATAAATCATTAACTGGGTTCCCAACGCCTTTCAGAACCCGCTACACCCCCATATTAAATGAATGTTTTCAGACTATCGGGCAATGCATTCTTTGAGTTCTAATTCAGTTATCAATAAATGCAGTTTGAAATGATTTCTAAATAAGCATGGTATTAGCGCATTTACTGTTTACAATGCAAACCAGGCTACTGATAATTTGAAAATACTTTATGAAATTAAATTTAAACCAGCATCTCTTGCTTCAATTCTACATATTTATGGTTTGCTCACAACCTTCCTGAAATGGAATTAGAGCAAGCCAATAATTTTATTAAAGCTGTAAAGGCTCTGTTAATGCTGCTTTTCTTTGGAGAGGAAATGTATCTGGATGTGATTTTTGCTAAAATGCTATTTCAAATTACTGCATCAAATATTGCAGCAATATGTCCGTTGACAGTTTAATGATTACTGCATTAGATTGCAAAGAAAATGGTCAGATGAACTTACCTGCTTGCTCGGTGAATTTAAAACATTATTTAAGTTACATAGGAAAATAGAAAATTTATTACATCTCTCATTTGGCCTAGTTAATCACTGAAATTTGTTGGTTATGTTTAGCAGCGTAACATGGAAAGCAGGAAAGTAGGCAGTTGATCCAATGTGGGGTTTAGTAAGCAGTGTGTGTGTGTGTGTGTGTGTGTGTGTTTTCATACATGTTTTTAGAAACTGATACTGAACGGTGCATTTCTTGGAAAGTGAAATGAGAGGAGCAATAGCTGAGGAAAGGGCCATTAAAAAACAAACCTGGAAGTTGTGATCATTTTAGTTCCCCTTCCCAAAGATTCTCTGAATCCTTATCCTAGTCTGCTCCTTGGAAATATCTGAATTGCAAAATAACGTTGCGAGCTTTTGGAACTACTGTGAATTAGAATTGCTCTACTTTGCAAAAATTCCGAAGTGGCTGGTGTGAATTCTTGACACCGGTATAGTCACTCTTCGTGGTGAGATTGGCCTATAGGAGAAATTCATCAAAAGATCAAATAAAAACAAGGAAACCCAGTTGCTGCTCTTCCCCTTTCCCTCCCCCACCTTTTAAGAAAAAAAATTCTTTCAAAGGAATTTGGGTCAGGAAAAGGGTTGTTTTCAATTTTCCCATTGCTGCAACAGTTAACCTTTAATAAGAACGACTGCCAAATATTTAAGAAAATCAAATCGATGGTGAAAATTATTTAATCATTAATATCTCAGTGGGGTTTTAAACTTAACAGTCTGCCCTGTATGGACAAGGTCTAGAAATAACACAAATAAAAGTATTATACCACATTACATTTACTTTATGGGTTTAGGGTGCGTGCATAAAGGGATCATATTTCCCCATATAGTTAAAACACAAGAACTGCAGCAGTAGTCATTTCTGAACATTTCTCAATTTAATTATACTTAAATCCAGAAGCACTTTAGGCAAGTTACAAATGAGAGCATTGAGTATAATAAAACCTGTAATAAAGCAACTTAGTGCCATCCACCCGGAATCATTGCGATCAGGCACAATTAACAGGAGCATAAATCCAAGACAGAATGGAAAATGTTCGAATCAGTATTATTGTTGGACAAAGACTAGAGAAGGAAGTAATAGTTTTTTTAATGGTAATGCCTGTGTTTGGTAACGATTGTGAAATCTTCTATCTCAGCAGCCCTGGTGCTAATTTGTAAACACAGGCAGACATTATATTGCCTGTCAGTTTCTGCATTAGAAAACACGATTTCATTTTACTTTCTAATCACGTTTTGACTCTAGCACACACGTATACCCATCCATCTGTAGAAAAAAAAAAAAGGAAAAAAGAAACCCACACTAACAAATCCAAATCTGCTACTGGACACGGGAAAACCTCAAAGGATTTTTGTTTGTTTGTTTCTTTTTATCATTTTCATATCCCTATCTGATATCCAATTTAGACAGTAGTCCTTTTTAAATTTTTTTCATTTATCCATAAGTGAAGGTGTGTATATACGTTTGCTCTTTATCACATCACCTAAAACGTTTCCAATACTCCCCTGTTACTCCCGACTGTCATTTCTATTGTTTCTCTGGCTTTTGCTGCCTGCACGCTGGAATTGCTGAAGTCCGAAGCCGCTGAGGCGCCAAACTAAAGCTAGGTGTATTTTTAAAGGTTGAACTGACTGTGAGAAAGATCAAAACTCGGTTTAATTTCCAAAGAAAGTTTTATTCCCCACCCCCAGCTCCTTCAAATGTGGATTATTTGCTGGGGAACGAGAAATTGGCCGTGGGTGTACAGTGGAACCTCTTGAGCTGCAAAACCCCCAATTCCAATGAGCCAAGATGAGATGTTTATGTATAAATGTCACTAGATGGGAGGGGGGAGTTTTGAGTCTACACCTTCCCCTCCCCCTGTCTTGCACGAAATATTCATTTCCTTTTGTTTTGATTATACATTTACATCCATGTGTATCCTTTTGTTGCAGCATGTAGAAGACCCGGGTATTAACATCCCAGATCAAACTGTAATTAAGAAAGGTAAGCCATTTCCTTCTGCATTCCAAGCATGTCCTTACAGGCACAGTGCTATTTAAAAGAACTTGCAGAGCTGTGTTTATTTTTTTCCAAGTAGGATTTCCTAAAGGCTCAGAATTAGCGAATAGATAGGCATAGAACAGCAATGCTTAAATGATCGGCTTTCAGTATGTTAGTAATGGCAACAGGCTAGCTTTGTTCTGATTCATGACTTGAACATTTAATTTAGTTTAATGATATCTGGACAAACACATGAAATGTGTAATAGTTGAACAGATTTGGAAGTGGCATTTCAATTTTGGAACGGTTTTAACAGTTCAGTTAATCCATTGCGTGAGTGGCCATGAGTGTTAAGAAGTGTATAATGCTAAAAGCAGTGCAAGTAATTTAATATTAATATAGGAGCAGATGATAAAAAGACATAGCACTCCTTAGCAGAGGGGGAAAAAGTCTTTCATGTTCTTTAATTTCTCATTAGCTGTTAAGGGTTTTTTAAACTTTGTGAATTAGGTTAACAAAATTTGGCTTTTGGTTAAAATTAGCTTTTTGAAGATGTCAGGTTTATTAGCATAAATGTTTGGAGCAGAAATTGTTTTTAAAAAGTGTCAAGTGATTTGGATGGATTTGTAATTTGTGTTGTGTTTAGTGAGTAGAAATAAAGTTTACCGGATTAAATGCTATTCACAGCAGCTTTTTTTTGTTGTTGTTATGGTGGCAATGTTACATTTCAGGATTCTAGGCACCACCAGAGGACGATGCTATATAAAACTGTTCCCATTTCTAACCCCAATCAGTATATTGTTAGCGAGTTTAAAGTTTCATTTTTGCATCTGTGAAGTCTTTGTCACGTCAAATTAGATGTGCAAGGGATAAATCTTAAGAGATGCTCTTTCCAAGTCGACATGATAATTGGCTCTTTTATTAGTAATCTCTCAAGAGTTCGTTTAACTCCTATTGTCTCTATTAGCCTCCCCAGAGCTATTAATGTCACAAGTGATCTATCCAAAACCTAGAGCCCCCCCCACCTCCCTATACGTCTAAAATATCCCCATTCAAGAGGGAGGAGTACTGTATACATGTATTATTATGCATACATGTATTATTATGTCTCCATGTGGAATTTTAAGATACAAATGCATACTGTACTTAAATGGTTATGAATGCATCTGAATTATACTGGTGTTAGAAATGTAACATGTTAGTACACTTTCTGCTGGCCTTGAATTTTCTTCTAAGTATGGTGGATCCAACGATGAAGAGCTTATGATTTTAACTAACAAGAACATATCCTCCCCTTCCCCCCTTCCCAAAGAAGACGCTTAAGCATAAGACTATTAACTCTTTGCTCATCAAAAGAACACACTGCTAGTTTTCCATGGTAGGCCTGTTTATCCTTCTTTCTCCCAGTTCAAAACGGGGCTTGGAAGGGATTTCCAAAACTCGAGTCTTTTTCACAGATAAACATAGGAAAGGGCCTATTTATCAAAAGGACGGGGTGTGACAACAGAATCCACCACTTCCCGGCTTGGTGCCTTGAATGAAGTGCTCATTTACAGGCCGCTTTAGCCATCTAAACTCTCGGCTGATTTTAATTATAGGTCTGTGAAGCAGTTTTTCCCCAACGCTAAACCCCTCGCCCCACGAAAACTCCCGAGCCTACATAGCTTGCTCTCGGTTTACAAACGTCACCCCCTCCGCTGCACCCCAAGCCCGTGCTCCAGCACCCCGTCTGGGGGCCACTTCCCTCGGATGCTGAGAGCCGGGAGGGTCACGAGTTCACCACCATCTCTAGACAGCGCCCCAGCGGTTAAATGGCAAGGGTCCAGGGAGAAGCACAGGGCTGGCTGGCGGGGCTGGGCCGCCCCCCGGCCGCCGGTGAGACGCGCCGAGGGGCACAGGCTCCATCCCCAGTACCGGGATGGAGCAGGGACTAGGGCAGGAGATGGGGAAGGAGCCACGGAATTGTCAGGGCTGGAAGAAAAGCGGCGGTTGCGGCGCAAGCCTGGGAGCCGGCCCGGGCCGGGACGAGGGCCGGGGTCGGGCAGGGCTCGGGAGGGATCCTCGGCGCCCACACGCGGCCTCCCCGTCTGTCTCCGCAGGCCCCGTGTCCCTGTCCAAGTCCAACAGCAACGCCGTCTCCGCCATCCCCATCAACAAGGACAACCTCTTCGGCGGCGTCGTGAACCCCAACGAAGTCTTTTGTTCAGTTCCGGGTCGTCTCTCACTCCTCAGCTCCACCTCGAAGTACAAGGTCACGGTGGCGGAAGTACAGCGGCGCCTCTCACCGCCGGAGTGTCTCAACGCTTCGCTGCTGGGCGGAGTGCTGCGGAGGTGAGGCCCGAGCGAGGCCCTGCCCGCCAAGCATTGCGCCTGCGCCGGGCCGGCGACGCGGACGGGCCTCGCGCCAGGGCCCTCCCTTCGCGGGAAAAGAAAGGGGCGGGGAGAAGAGCGTAGAACCCGGTGGGTGGGAGCTGGGGGCGGGGTGAGGCGGCGGGCGCCTGCGCACTCCGCCGCGTTCCCGCGCGCTCCGTCGTTCCGGGGGCGCGCCCGGGTCGGCCGGCGCAGCGCGCTCAATGGGACCTCTGCCTCCTCCCACCCCCTCCCCGGGCGCACGCGCAGTTCGCCCCGCCGCGGGCTCAGTCCCGGCCGCTGCAGCCGCGGGGCGCCGCGCGCCCGCCTTTTCCCTACTCGCTCACACCTTGCAAGCCTAGGAAAACTTCCTCTCAGGCGCCTCACTTTGCCTTACCTCCATATAGGGTCTCCGATTGCAGCCCGCCGTCCCTTGAATAGGGTTTAAGTAGAAGACAATGGTTTTCTCTAGAGTCTCCGTGCCACGCCCCCGGGTCACCAGAAGCAGACCCTCCCGCGCGAGGTGCTCGCACTAATGGTTCCGACGTGCCGCGTCCCCGTGTGTGCCAGGCAGCGTGCGAGGCACGTTTACGTGCATTATGTGTGGTCGCTACCGACGATTGCATGTTGCATATGTGGCCAGGGATTCTTGTCTCACCCGCGCGAGGTCGGAATGATTCATTTCGTAGATGAGATTTTATAAGGGTCAGCGAGGTGAAGCACCTTCCCTCAGGGCAGGTTTGTCCCTCCTCTGGGCTTTTTGCTCCTAGGGTTCCACCCAGCTTTGTGTGTGGTGGGTCTTGCGTTGAACTTTCCCAGATAATATTTTCTACTTTTTCCTCCTTTTTAATTTTTAATGAGAAAGTGGACCAAAACTTCATTCTTTTGACATTTATTCGTATATCTGTTTATAGACCCAGAGTTCTGCTGTGATGGGTATATCCCATACAAAGGCTACAGTTTAACATCAGCTATTCCACTCTTTCCTTCCTCCTTCACGGTCATTTGCTGTCCCTTTGTAATCTTTCACTGACACAGATCTGAATCCGCCCTCTGCCTTTTTCTCCCCCTTCCCCCCTCCCCAATATTGGAGACTGTTTACCTAGGGGAGTATAATCTAATCCACACAATTAAAGAGCACTTGAGTAGGGAATAAAATCTGAAATTAATTAATTTGCTGTTTTATTTAAACAATTTATCTTAACCACTTTCTGATTATGGGAGTCTATTTAGACATCTATTTAGAACCACCTCCATCGTCTCTGAAATCAGGGAAATTTTTAAAGGCTGATATCAACTTTTGACTTTTCTAGTTAGGCTGGTGACATGGCATGTAAACAGTTGGTGAAATGAATTTCCCACTGGGGCTAAAGCCAGAGCAAGAAACGTAAGAGTGATGATAACTTTGGTTACTCTGAATAACCTCACAGCAGATCTTGCAAAGACAATTTAAAGACCCCATTGGGATTTGTGTGATTGTAACAACAGGGAAAATATACAGTCATCAGCTGAACTCAAAAATACTTCACACCCTAGAGATGAGAGCTGTGTTTATTTGTTTGTGGTTCTTCTTCAGAGAGTTGGGAAATCAGAACCTTCCAACCTGCCACAATAGTTGCAGTAATAACTGAACACAGGGGGTGCTTTAGAGTTTAACAAGCATTTATCGCCTATGTTCTTTCTGTACCATTCCTTCCTAGGTTTCCCTTCCTTACATATCTCGGGGCCAGGATCCTTAATTTTTAAAAGTACATTTTAGGAAGTTGTCAAAATGACTACAGTGTGATGCAGAGCAACCAAATGTTTTTCTGAATCCCTTTCTCACATGTATTTGTGAAACAGGGCGAAGTCTAAAAATGGAGGAAGATCTTTAAGAGAAAAACTGGACAAGATAGGATTAAATCTGCCAGCAGGGAGGCGTAAAGCTGCCAATGTCACCCTGCTTACATCACTAGTGGAGGGTAAGTGAGTTCCCTTGCTAAAGAGAAGGGAAGTTTCTTCTGAGAAAATGGCTAATATTCAGTGGCCAGATGTTTGGCTGTATTTTGTCAGTTGGGCAGTTTCATTTTTCCAGAAAACATAACCAGAAGTGAACGGAATTCGTGTCAAAAAACTATTTGCATTTACTCCTGTCCTCCTTTCCTCTTCCCCTCTGCCACAAAATTACACCTCCCTAGCCCAATTCTGACCTAAACAATGTGAAAACTTAAGAACTGCATATTCCTCAAGTTCCAGTCTCCTTTATAGAGCTCAGCAGTAAATCACTTAAGCTATTCTGACATCTGCGTTTGAGAAATGCGTGACCATTACTTCCTGAATTAATTTGGGAATCTTTGACCTGCATCCTGATTTAAGACCATCCTGAAAGCTCAGGGTTATATGCCCTTTTAGGTTTTTGTTTTCCAAACATATGCTCCCTTATCTCTCATTTAATTGTGCTTCTCTACTGGAGAGGAAGAAAAGTGAGCAATTTTAGACTTTGAGTTATTTGGATAGGAAAAGAAAAAAGAAATATAAGCATTGCAGAAAGTGTCTCATGTCAGCTTTTTACACACACACACACACACACACACACACACACACACACTCGCTTCTAAACCCCTCAAAACAAAGGCTCACCCTGTCCTCACTCGCTGTTCTAGATACATCAGAATCCAGTCACAGCAGTCACATCCCTACTTCCTCTAGATCCCTGTTAAGTTTGTCCGATACTAAATTGGCTTAAGTTTGGGTGTGTTGGAATGAATGTATCGTTCTTTTGCATTTTCCTTTGTGCTCCGTTGGAAATGTCTTATGCTTACAGGAAAAAGAGAGGCACTTAAGTTATGGCGCAGATTTCAAAACTACCATTTATATTTAAAGAAGGCACTTAATCTTATTTATATCTTGTATTTGAGGAGACATAGTATAATTGAACTCAAGTTCTAGCTTTGTAAATAATTTTTAAAATATTTAAAAACATAAAATTGAGGAGAAACCCTATGAACCATTCGTTAATGGTGCCCAAAATGATACTAATGTGACTGTTAAGTCATAAGCAATTGTTCAGTGCCAGAAACTCAGCTACAGTAGCATTATATTAAAAATAATACCAGTACATTGGGAACCCACCGTTCAGACCCCGAAACAATTATACGCAGAGAAAATGGTAGTAGCGGCTTTGGGTGTAGTGTGAGAGTGTGCATGGTTTTGGGGTTGAGTCCTGTAGCAGGGAAGCAGTTTCTGGAGAACTGTTATTGTTTGTGATCCGCTCCATTTTATGGAAACAAGCTCAGCGGAGAGGGCTTTGATGCTCTAATTGGCGCATGCGTTCTTCCGGAGCTGGAGCTAATGGCAGGAAGCCCTGCAGTAAAAACCAACTGGTTCAGGAAATTAAAACCAAAGATTCGAAAATCAACAACACAGGCAGACTCAGTGGAGTGACCCTCGAATCCTCTTGGTTAATCGGTTTGGATGAACAGATAATTATATGCGATAAAGTTAAAATGTAAACCCTTCGTCGTTCCCTTGCAGAAAAGCTCAAGGAGTAATTATGAATATCATTTATGAATGTGTTGATAGGTGTGAGGTTGGAATACAAGAAACATTTTGAAAGAGAAGGTGGGGGAACGTCATCGGGGGTGGGGATGAGGCTGGAGGGGAGTTGATGGGATTTTATATTTTCCAATCGCCTGGGCCTTCTAGGCTAAGTGGCCATTTTCCCTGGGAAGTGCAGCCACCATATCCTACAGAGAAGGAAAGAAAATGCCTGAAATGGGAAAACAAGTAGTGTGTGTTTCCTACAACATCTGGGTTAAGAAAATAAGGGAGTTGGGAGGCAGTTTTGATCCCAACTTTTTTCATTCTCTTGCCCTCGCCCCCCTCCTCTCACCTCTTGCCAGGAGAGGCCGTCCACCTCGCCAGGGACTTTGGGTATGTGTGCGAAACTGAATTTCCTGCCAAAGCAGTAGCTGAATTTCTCAACCGACAACATTCCGATCCCAATGAGCAAGTGACAAGAAAAAACATGCTCCTGGCTACAAAGTAAGACATTACCTCTTCGGGGTCTCTGTGTCTCACTGTCAAGAGAAACAAAAATCAAAATCATTTTTGCTCTCATTTTTGGCCTCTTTTCCTTTTGTGTTAATCAGCTCTGTTGTAAATATTGAAGTTACAACACAATCTAATAAACCATAATTGATCTTAAAGGGGCAATACAAGGAAGGTTGTGAGTGCGTATTTCCCACTTTCCCCTCTCTTTCACCCCACGTTCTCATTTTTTTAAAAAAAATTAACGTGTATGGGGGTGGGGTATAGTAGGGATTTGATGGAAGCTGAGTGTGGATTTGCGACTATTTCTGGTCAGAAAGACCAGAATCAGGTTCTTTTTTTTTTTTTTTAACCTTGTGTTTTATATTGGAGTATAGTTGGTTAACAATGTTGTGATAGTTTCAGGTGTACAGCAAAGTGATTCAGCTGTACACATACATGTATCTATTCTTTTCAAATTCTCAGAACCAAGTTCTTAAAGGAGTGACACACTTGCCTGTATCAGTTTTTGTCTCTTATCAATATGTTCTCCAAGGGCAAGGATTAAGCAGTGGCCTGCAAAATGTTCAAGCCAGAAGCTGTCCTAGTTTCAACCCTAATCCCTTCTCCCATTTCTTGCCTTCCTTTCCATCCTCCTCAAAAGTGCTGTGTACACACACACACACACACACACACACACACCACAAGTTCTAGCCTACAGGCGAGATGTCAAATAGGTTTCAAAATGGCCCAAGTTATATTCCCATTGGTGCCTGGGCTGAATAGGCTTCTGCAGGTGGTGTGTGAAAAGAAAATGACTGTTTTGATCTGTTTTCTGGAAATTAAAAGGCTTGTTTGGAAGCCCTTAATTATCAAAGTCGATGTCACAGGAGGGCATGGAAGCAGGGGCAGCGGCCTCAGGCAGGGCAGTTTCTGGCCTGGGGACACCAGCTGGCCTTGGAGGAGGTAGCCTGCCGCTGCTTCCTGTTCTCCATCCTCCCTTCACAGCCCCCCACCCAAAGGCTGCTGCTGCCTCAGGAAGGCCCACCTAGTCCTTGCTTCCCAGATTCAGAGACTGAGCTTCCCCTGTGCAGGCTGCATCGCCCACATTTCAACTTTTCCCTCTTCTCTTAGCTTCCTAAACACACCCATATTCACAATTTCCCTAGACAATTTCTTTTGGTGTATGGGAAAAGAGGTGGAATGGGCGATTGAAATGTCTGTTTCTTCTTCCCCAAACCACTCTGACTTATCCCCAAGGAACATTTTTTTTTTCTGGTGACTTTTATTTTTAAAGGCAAAATAATCCCAAGAAAAGTTTTGCCTTTCTTGTGCACATCCACCCTGATCTGAAGGTGAATGAGTGGAGAGTTCATCCCCCCAAACCGCTGCCGAGGTCTCTAGAAGATTAGGGAAGAGGGGGCTCCACAGTATTTTGAGCAGGACAGCTGCTGGGTGCATGCTACTGGCTGTTGAAGAGATGCTTGCGTTTCTGACTCCTTGCCCCTCTGACTCACCTTTGTCTCTCTCCTAACGTGTGAAATGTTTTCTTGCGTCTAGGATGCTTGGTGTGAGCGAGAGAGGAGGGGGTTAGAAGTTTGGTGCAGCTGAGAGGTGAGAGAGAGACACACACACGCACACACAGAAAGACAAGAGAGAGGCATGTGTGGAAGTGTTTAAAGAGCAGGAGATGTTTAGGCGGACTCTGACAGGTGGCTGGGTCTCCCAACATGTGCCCCTCCCCCCCAGTCTGTCTCTGGGGCTCTGGGTCAGGTCAGGTGTCGGCGTGATCCAGGCAGAGGTAACGGCAGGGAGCAAGGTTTTCTCTTTGCTGCGGATGCTGCTGGCTGCCCAGCCTCATCTCTCTCTCTCTCTCTCTCCGCTCCACTTGTGCTGCAGACAGATATGCAAGGAGTTCACCGACCTGCTGGCTCAGGACCGATCTCCCCTGGGGAACTCGAGGCCCAACCCCATCCTGGAGCCGGGCATCCAGAGCTGCTTGACCCACTTCAACCTCATCTCCCACGGCTTCGGAAGCCCGGCGGTGTGCGCCGCGGTCACGGCCCTGCAGAACTATCTCACCGAGGCCCTCAAGGCCATGGACAAAATGTACCTCAGCAACAACCCGAACAGCCACACGGACAGCAGCGCCAAAAGCAGTGACAAAGAGGAGAAACACAGAAAGTGAGGCGCTCTTCCTGCCCCACCCCCTGCCCGCGCCGCCTCCCCGGCCCCGGCGCGCCCACCCACTCCATCTCCATCGCCATCATCTCCATCATCGCCATCTCCATCTCCATCACCGCCCCTCCCCCACCACCGATCACCACCGGCAGGTGACAGCTCCGGGATCAGCAACCCCCCACTGCTGCTACTGCTGCTGCTGCTGCCGCCGCTGCCGCCACCGCCTTCGGTCCGGAGTCTCGGGGTGCCGGGGACAGCGCTCCACTGTGAGCGGGGCGACCCCGCAGTCTCAGGCCCCGGCCCCGGCCCCGACCTCCTCCATCAGCACCAACTCCCCTTTGCCCTCGTGTGGAGCCTAAGAGAACAGAACAGGCCGTGAAGCCAGCAAAGAAAAGTTCTGTCCGAGTTTGTGAACCCCTTTTTTTTTTTTTAAACTAACAAATCAACAACGACAACGAAAAAAATTTAAAACTTTTTTTTTTAGAAAAAAGAACGTAAAAATTAAAAAAAAATTATATGAGCTTCATGGGACGGAATCACCACCTTCTCTTACATACTTCAGATTGTAGCCATACTAAAAAAAAAAAAAAGAAAAAAATGGCAAAAAAGGCTAATGACATTTTTATCAGTATTGTGAATAAACTTGAACACAGATACTCGAAGTTCCATGTCTTGTCTTCAGTTCTAGAAGTTTTCCCTCTTCAAGGTAAAGCGACCAACTTGAACTCTCTCTGGCAACACGATTCACAGTTCTATAAGGGAATCAGTGTTCACGTCTCTGTATATATTTATTTATGTGTAATTTAATGGGAATTGTAAATATGGTGAGTCTGTTTTAAGCCTTTTTTTTTTTAATTTATCTGGTGATCTCGTTTACCTCCTGTTTAGTGGGTTTTGAATCTTCCCTATTAGTTCTTCATGTGGTTCATGGTACTTATTTAGGAATCCAAGGTTTGGGGGATTTTTTTTTTTCCTCTGGTATTCATGAATTTAGCCCTGTTGTAGCATGTTAAAGACGACAATGAAACAGTTGAACAAATAAAAAAAGTAAAATAAAATTTTATAAATAATTAGTATTACATTTAGCTTTTCATTGAACTGAAAGAAAAAAGTGATATTGGACCCTGGAAAGATTTTTAACTTGAGTGGTTTGATAACCGTTCTATGTATTGTGGGGAGAAAAAAGAAAAGTTTATTTTATTCCACTGTCCTCCCTTAAAAGCATCATTTGAGCAATAAATGAGTATTGTCTTTAAACCGAGGGTTAGGGATTCCCCCCCCCCTTTTTGTTCAAAGAACTTCAAACATTTGGGACCACCTGGTATTCTGTATTTTCACTGGCCATTTTGGAAGCAGTTCTAGCTGTATTGTACTGAGTTGTGCTGGCAGTAGTTTCCATGCCTGTCAATGTATCATAGTCCTTTGTTGCCCAGATAAATAAATATTTGATACGCTTTATGTCGATTTTTTTTTCAGTGGCTGTCTTTGCCCAGGCGTATTTTTGTTCTTGGCAGTATTTTTTATTCAGTATGGTTACAGTAATTGAGTTTAACTCTCCCTTGGCAATTGCTCCTTGCAATAAGCAGCTGAACCCATTGTTTCCCTCAAGTATAATAAAAACTTACTTTCAACTTGGAGTTCAGAGCAGGGTATCATTTAGATATTCCACTGAGTCTGTATTCAGACAAATGACACAATAAAACCCAATGTATTCTTTTGGATAAAAGATTGTTTGTACTGCTAAAGGAATGACATACTATCTTTTCCTTACTAGAAACATTAATTTTATTATTAAAAATAAAGTTTTATTTATGTTGATCCTTTAGGTTTTCATCTGTGTTTTGAAAACCAAAATATAAAACCTTCAGAGCCAAACATTAAGGATGACAAGGAAGATGGAGAGCAGACAGAAGAACCTCTCGCTTGCCCTCCATAGCTACTTTGGAATCTGTCTCGGAGGATAACTGAAATTTAAACTGTTAGTTCATTAACACGAAGGAAATACCCACTGCAAAATTCACTTAACTTGCTCTGGCTTCTCAGTGGCTAAGCCATGCAAATGAGTGAAAACTAGCTCTAGTTTTCTGGGAAGAGTGGCAGAAATGTACACGGAGCAGGGACAGAGAGGACACATCGTCTCCCACGTATTTTAATATTTCATTTAGAGATGAATTCATTACTGTGCTGTTCGTAGTAGCTCTTGAGGTAGCAGAGGGGACTGGGAAACTCTCTTGGTTCCCAGAATCTTTTCTGCCTACCCCTAAATGCGCACCCACCCCTTTCCCTCACCACAGGGCTCCTCCTAGGACCTTTTAGAAATACAAAAGCTTCTCTGAGGTGGGGCGGGGAGGGAGGGGGAGGGCTGCGGATCCCGCCCCCCGCAGGCCCGTCCTAGCGCTTAGCCCTCACAGAAGGAAGGACTTCCTGTACATAAAAATGGCGAATTCAGAGCTTTTGTAAACTGATTTGGAAAGTCTTTGCTTTGGGAGTGAGGGGGATTTTTAATGGTTTAAAAGAAGAAAGTGGAGGTTGTTAACTGGAAGGTTCACAGGAAACGTCATAGGGAAAGTATCTAGGCATACATACCGGAGGAGATTCAACATTTGTTCTTCCGGTTTGACATTCTGAAGGACTAAAGAAGCAAAGCATTAGACAGTGTCCATTTTGCAGACTTTTGCTTTCTAATCTCCTTATGGAAGCCGGTGTAAAATCAATCTCGACAGACGAACGAGAGTTGGTGGACTCTAAATTCTATTTTCCGAAGCCAGAGAATTCATAACAATGGTGGGTTTAAAAAAAAAATTGCAGATGGAAAGTGTACTCTCAGAACGCGATGCGGCAATTGTTTTTTAAAGCGGTTATTTATTATTTCCTAGAGAGACTGGTTAACTGTAACGTAGATGTAACAAAATAATGAGGCGAATGAACCCTAACTGTACATACTCTTGACAGAAATGAAATGCACACAGCACCGTAGCAGGTGAAGTGAAGCATTGTCTATCAAGGCTGTTTTTCTTGGCTGCATCTCAGATTGTGTGAGGATCCTAACCTCAGGCACAATAGCATTCATAAACAGCCATACATTTACTTCTCTTTCTCCAATGACACATAAATACTCATTTTAAAACGAAAACAATCGTATTAAATACGATTCATTCGTATCTGGATTTACAGATGTTTGTTGTGTTGGAAAACCCGAACCCAGTATAATCCTTGCATCCTGAGAAGGATAGAAGGGAAATAGTGTGTTGGAACATTACAAGGTCACAATAAACAATGGCTTCCAAATGCACAGAATTAGTTGTTTTTATTCTGTAGTAGGACATGCGGAGGATCATGATATTGTCATTTTCTTTCTTTTTTTTTTAAACAAAACATTTAAAGAAACTATACATATTTTTAAGGGGTGGGGCGATTGGAGGGGGTGTTATTAAAAATGACTTTTATGGCTATACGGATTTTGGCTTTCTCTGTTGTGACCAACGTGTATTTTCTAAAACACATGGTGATTACTTGACAGGTCAGGTACTTATATACTGACAATAGTGATTCTCTTTGGATTGACTCAAGTTAGGATACACAGTTGAATTATGAGGGTGCTTGTTAGGCTGTGCTAATTACCACGCCCAATTTTTACGGGAACACAATGTTCCTTCCAGTTTGGCAGTCATCATTACCCCTTCTATTCTCCAACACCCTTTAAAAATCACAATCCAATCCATTCCTCCCCCAAATCGAATATTAATATAATTTGAGTTCTTGACGGAACTACCATCAGGACTGCAATGCCCCGCAGCTGAAATAATATTTAAAATAGAAGGGATTTGACATTTGAGAAGTCAGTGGCTTGAAATACCCAGTTGTACTTAGCTAATTCAGTCCTTAACCTCTGGTTTCAAATAAATCAATTACAGTCGATTCCACTTCAGTTCAGAAGTGCACAGGGTTTTAGTTAATTGAATACATTGTATTCACTTGCTAGGAATATTCATTTATCAAAATTTCAAATTTAATGTACATTTCTTTACAACTCAGGTTATGTTGGATTGCACAATCAGATCAAATTTGCCCTGGTTTCCCCAAATGCTGCTTAAAATCTAAATTTCACCACTCTTTACAAAACAATGTCTCCCCATTCCTTTCTCAATCAAAAGTAAATTCATAATAATTCCAGGTCAGGCAGGAGAGCTGCTTTCTCCCCACAAAGAAAAAAAATCTCATATGTGGTCATCAGCCTTGTGTTAAGTTTAAATAGGTTAAGAACAGAACTGGATTAATTAAGTTTTTAAAAAAGTATTGACCTGAAATTTTAAAAAAAATTACGCATGGTTTCCATTAGAGCTTAACTTTGCTGCAGCTGACAGGTATGACAGCATTTTGTGGTCTTAAAGCCGCAGGCCCCTTTTCTTAACCCTCTCTCTTCCTCTGCTTCCCCCCTCTGGCTTTTGGAGAAGTGCTTGAATAAATAGCAAATTGTTAACTGAAAGCAGTGCGGTTAAACGTGCCCAAATGAAGTTGTGCTTTAAACAGATATTGATGTATGCAGTGTTTTATATTTATTGTTTGTAGCATCCTGCTGGCAGTAGTTTACTGTTTGGAAAGGAAAGGGGTTAATTAGCGTCATTATCAATCACTAATGCTTGCCTAACGTGTCCAAAGAATAATCAAGTTAGAGGACGGCATGAAGCCAACAGCTGCTTCATCCCAGTTACAGATCTCCTCCTAAGCCACTCAGTTCTGGGGTCGTGCGGGGGGTGGGGGGGCGGGGGGATGGGGAGGTGAAGTGAGGGGAAGAATCCTCATTACTTGGGTAAAAGGGCTATAAAAACAAGAGATCCAAGAGGCGGAAAGTACAACGTAAATAACCAGCACTTTCATTCTCTGAGTTACAGGTGCAGAGATGGCAGTGGTCCTGAGGCAAGAACTCGTTCTTTAATTTGTTTGATTATCCAAGTTGGGCATTTGAAGAAACACATCTATGTTTCCCTATGGCTTAGCGCTATGTGGTAAAAAGGCATCTAAAATGCGAGGAGAGAAGAAGAAATAACCCATACAGGCCACAGACAAACCCAAGTCAGCTCCCAGCAATCACCCAACAGTCCATGTCAGAAGAATGAAACCACAGAACACACCAGGTAACAGTAGTTCTCACACCTCTTAGGATGCTTAGGGGTATTTTTCCTTGTGAATTTCAACGAACAATTCTTTTTCATATTAAACTAGCTTGCTGCACAGGTATGCCATGTCAGCTTTCCATTGTTATTGCCACGATGATACTGTCCTCCTTGTGACACACCGTGGGAGAGAAACTGAAAAATTTGACCCTGTGATGGGTTTCTCCTAGAAGCTTGTCTTTAAAAACATTATTTGCCAAGTTAACCATGAGTTAAGAACTAAAGACTCCGTTAACAATCAGAGTTTACTCAACGGTTTTTCTGAGGGCAGGAATGAATTAGTCCAAGGTGGAGTATTTATTAACAGAGAACAATTGTATGATTGAAGAAAACTATGATTTCTGTCTACAAAAGCAGTAGCCCAAACTCATCTTTGCCCCTACGGACGTAGACGAGAAACATTCTCAATCAAATCATGAACGTTAAGTCCTTCCCTGGAGAAGTAATTGCTGTTTCCCATGGAAGACAGCAGGGTGGCCAACAGAGTGGGGAGAGAAAAGGATGTTGGAATGGAAAACTGTGCAATTCACGTGTCTTGTGTTTAGGGAAGGGAAGGTCTTGTGTTTAAAAAATGTTCTGCTCCTTAGGACCATGACTGAGAAAAGGAAAGGAGGGAATAAAAGAGATCTGGGGCTGAACCTGGGAGCCCTCTAAGTGTTAATCTTGTGTAAAACTGTATTTTTTTCATCTTTGATGCCTAAAAGGGCAGTGTTGAACCAACTTTGCTTTCACAGAGAGATTTATTTGTTAACAAAAGAGCAACGCAGCATACTGCTAGAGAAATCTAGTTAGAGAAGAAGGAAGCTCAGGGGAAGATGACCTTTCCACAGTAGACACTTATGGATACATACATTTCTCTCCATCCTCCCTTCCTCCCTCCTTCCTTCCTTCCTTCCTTCCTCCCTCCCTTCCTCTCTTTCCACCCCCCTTTCTTCCTTTTCTCTCTGTCTCTGTCTGTCTGTCTCTTTCTAACCCAAGAATAAGTTTAATGTCTTTGGGGAAAAGCTTTGGTAGAATTAGCTTGATTCTCCACGCTAACATCCATTTAGAAGTGGGAATATTTTCACCAGCAGGGCAGGGATTTTTCTCAGAGTGGCCCAATTCCATGCTATGCTTTTTTTGCACGTGATTTTTCTGTGGAAACAAAGATTATATCTGCTAAGTTTCAATAACAATCTTAAGCACAACCCCTCAAACTGAAGTTGGAGTCTTGTGGTCCACCCTCTGTCCACTCATGGCCCGCTGTTGGGTGTCCATCACAACTCTCGACTTTGGCAAGTTGAAAGGCCCAGGGCCCTTGATTTCTTCCGGACGCACACCTCTCCAATCTCTCTCCTGAGTTGCTCTCCGCTCATCACCCTTCTAACATCCAGCCTATCTTGGGGAAATGTACACACATATGTATATACATTTACTTATATTTATATCTGAGGTGTCTGGTCAAACTAAATTTAACTAACATAGCTTGAAAGAATTTTTCCTGAGGCACTGAGTTAATGCTAGGATCAAATTTCCGTTTGCCTTGTCAGCTACCAAATCCTATTTCAGGATTTCCCCCCCCCCCCACACCCTTGTCTTTTCTGCAGCCCCCGGGTCTGGGCTGCGCCTTTGTCCGCAGCATGGAGTCTGCCTCCAGTGTCTGATCCTGGGCTCCGGGCCCCAGGACCCCGCCCGGGAGGGGACAGCACAGTCCGTACCCCCGCGGCGCCGGCCCGGGAGCCTTCCTGGCTCAGTTTCCCTAAAACATCCCGCCGCGCGCCCCTTTGGATTGGAAGCTTGATTTTGATGGTCTGCAGTAGGAGGTTCGAGCCCAGCCTGGGATGGGACGGCGGCGGGGTTGGGCGTGGGCGGCCCGGGGGGCGGCCGGCGGCACCCCTCCGGGTTAGACCCAATTAAGCTGCAATAAAAGCCTGAGGTCGAGGTTTGGGACTTGCCTCCTTCCCTTGGCGCGCTCGCCGGTGCAGGGAGCGAGAGCTGGGAGGCTCCGGGTCAGAGTTTTCCGGGCCCTTTCCACGGGAATGGCGCCCTAATTAATGAGTGGCGGCGGGAGCGGGGAGACTTTCTTGCTCCCTGACACCCAGGGCGGCGCGAAGTTTCAGCATCCCTGCCCAGGGTCTCCAAGCAGGTAGAGCTGCGTGGGGCTTCGACTCCCGGCACCCGCATCCTTACTCTCCGACCAGGCCTCCTCGAGCTTTTCACTCTCAGCCCATTTCACCAGATATCTAACTGTCCGACGTCTCCCCCGAGGCTTCCCTTCCCCGGGACCCAAGGCACGGCCTGGACCCGCGCCGCCCGCCCAGCGCCTCGTGCCCACCGCAGGACAGTGACCATTAGCCACTTGAATCTTTGCAAACTCATTAAGACCTGGTTTTATTGCAACAGTTCTGTTGACCTTCCAGTACCCGTTTGGGCGAGCACCCCAGACAGAACTGCCCTAGCAGTGGGAGATTCTGTGGAGTACCATTTATGTGACCCACTCTGGGTCTCCACACCCAACATGGGTCTCCACACCCAACGTGGATCTTCCGTTCGGATGACCCGAGATGAAGGCCTTGGGCGGTGATCCCCGCCAATCCCAGGCCCATTTGCACCTCTGGGTTTTCCCTCTCCCTCCCTCCCTGCCTCTCAGCCTCCCCGCTCCCTCCTCCCCCAATCCTTCTCCTCCCCCCGCCTCCCCCCACTCCTCTCTTTGTAAAAATGCGCTCTGACTTTTGGGGCGGGGCCGCCTGGGCTGGGCAGGGAAGGGGGGGCTTCGCAGATAGTTGATATTCCGGGTCCAGCCGCTCTCCGCGCTCCCATTCTCTAAGCTCAGCCGGGGGGAAGTGTCGCCCCGGGCCAAACATATGCTTCTTTCCAGCGCGCTAATCCACCTTCAGCGTGGAGGCATAATTGCTCGAGTGTCCATGGATTCGCGGCGCTTTGTCCCTCGCTGGCTCCCATCAGCCCTGGCACACGCCATTTCAATCAAATCTTTTCAGAAAACTGTCTCCTTTTATCAAGTCCCAGCCCCTGCGAACGACCGGGGCATTTAACAAAACACCCTCGGTGTTCCGCCCGCCTCCTTCGGCCCTGGCGGAGCAGGGAGCTGAGATATTGCAACAACTTTTCATTGAGTTCAGCCTCTGAGAAGGCAGAGCGGCACACACACACACACACCCCACACACACACGGGGGGGGGGGAGAGAGAGAGAAAGAGAGAGAGAGAGAGAGGGAGAGAGAGAGGGAGAGAGAGAGAGAGAGGGAGAGAGAGAGAGAGAGGAGAACAACAAGAAAGCAATATCTGCATCCTAGATCCAAATGGATCTTTTTCCAAAGCCCTTGGTGTCAGGTGTATTGGAAAGGAAAGGTCAGAGGTCACCCTCAAAGTGAAAACATGTTTCATCTCAGTTATTTTTTTCTTTGGAATTACAGAAATCAAGTGCCTCTGTGGAGTACTTGGGCAGTCCAGTGGGTTAAAAAGACAGGCAGAAACAAGCTTAGGAAAATGGGCAGAGAAGAGGGAAGAACCATGTCTGAAGGATGTTGTTGGTAGTCTCTTTCTCCAAAAGCTCTCACAAAAAAATCCCCAGCGCTGAGTCCTCTGTAGTATCCAATTTCTTTCTTTTGTGGCCAGTGACAGGGATAAATGAAAGTTGAATCCGAAGATCTCTGTCTTATGATGATACCCTCTTGGTAAATATGGAAGTCTTACACACTCCTGATTTAATATTTTGACTGGATTCCCACCTTCAGGAGAAAAAGCTTTCACTGATTAGGAGAAATAAGAAAGGGAGAACAAGAGATTGAAAACATGAATTTTGGACAAGACCTTAGAAGCAGATCTTAATATTTTTGACGCTGTAGAAAAAAGTAATGAAGCCAAATGCAAAAGACAAAACACGAGGTTTGATTTTGTGTAGCAATTATTATGCAAATGCACACAAACAGAAGAGATTGTAGTTCTATTATAGGAACACAGCTTTGCTTCTTGTTTATAAAATGAGAACGTCAGAATAATGAACAGTTTTCTTCAAATCCCAAATCACCCCATACTGAGAGCGATTTCAGGGACCTCGGTAGTTTTCCTTCTGCAACAATTTATTTCCTGATGATCGAGGAGGAGAAAGGCAATGTGAATGGACATGACCACTTGTTCTACGGTCTTCGAATGCAGCTGGTCTTTACGGTATGAAACTTCATGGGGCTTTTTGGTGACTCCCCTTACTCCTCACATGTCCAAGCTAAGGAAGAGTCTGAAAGGCTGGAAAGTGAGAAGTTCTTCCCTGCTCACATAGACCCTACAATGCCAACCCCAGGAGCCATGGTCCACCTCCAAAGTCAGATGAAATCCTTGAAGTCCCTTCCATTAACCAAGTGGATGAGCCAAGTTTGCTGTGAATGCCAAGGCCCAGGTGTTTAAGTGAGACCTCCATGACTGCAGTTTAAATAGGTGATTGGAAATGTAATGCCTGAAGTCCTCTAAAAATGTTCAGGCTGGCGTGGGATGAGAAGGGATAAGACTTTTGGGGGAAGGCTGTCCCAATTCATCCTGGAAACCAGAAAATAAGACACATTTCTTAGCTAAGTAGCTTCATATCTTGAGAACTAGAAATTACTTTGTTATGATTATGAAACACTAAAGAATGGTTAAAATCGTTCACAATTTAAACCACGAGGATCATCAGAGGGAAAAGGAGAGTGATTTTTAAGTTTTTATTCATTTGCTGATATTATGATCTTTTTGTAATTATTGAACAAAAGAAAGACATAGTAACACGAAGACCTCCTCCAACCCTCTTTTCACCCCTGCAGTCAGGTGGGGAGGGGAGGGGGGACAGGAGGGGAATTTAGAAGGAAGCAGTAATCTTGGGAAGGAGAAAGAAGTAAAGATCAGGATGGCAAGGACTGTAAGGACCCTCTAGTGGGGGAGACCATGCTCAGGAAACACAGTTGTTACATATTCCCTCAAGTTCTCATCACACCCTCCATGGTCAGTTGAATGGAAGGACCCGGGAAAATGAGTTCCAAGAAAGGAATCTGTTTTCTGGAACATCAGGGAGCACAGAAGTGATGAGTTCTAACCTTGAGGATGTTTCTCCAAGGCAAAATGGTCTTGAAGTTTCCCATTAAGTTCGGAGGTTAGGAACTGGGTGGGCGTCTCCTCTCGCATCATGAGACATAAGCGGGTGGCTCCTGAAACAAGGTGGGATGAGGGAGACATTGTGAGGAGATGATGAATTGCAGGCGGCTTCTAACCATCCCTGGGTCTGTGCCTATAGACGTTCCAGGAACAAGAGAATAGAGGAAAGCTCTGATGAGGTAAATCTAAAATTAAACCAGACCTTTCATAAGGAGATGCTACTTAGAGGGATTTTTCTTTTTCAAACACTGGAAGAGATACTGATCTCTCCAAATACCACTGATACCATTGTTATCTAGCTCTGTTACAACGCTGAGAAGCATCTTGCTGGGTTGGTTCAGGAAAGCCACGCAGAGTGCTGACAGGGATTCCTGGACTGGCACTGCTCCTTTAGGCTCTAGAGAAACCATGTGTTCCTCAGTGACGTGGCTTGGAAGGGGGAGAATCCACCTGCTTGTTTCTGAAGGGGCCTTTTGCTACTAACTCCATCAAGAGGTCTGAGGGGAAGCATGGAGCAGGGAGGTGCCTCAGAGAATTGTGGGGGTGGAAAATTCCTCGCTATACCCTCTAATATAACTCCCAGCCCTTAGAAGTTCGTGGCACTTTAAGAGAATCAAGTCACTGGTTTGTGACTGTGCAAAGCTAGAGCTACTTAGGGAAACTATCTCAGTGGGTGTTAGTAAGTATGGAGAAAGTCCTAAGGAAAGGAAGCAAGAAGGAAACAAGAAGAAGAGTTCCTTCAGGAAGGAAACAAGAGTTCAGAGAATCCTCTTGAATCCCCATCCCTCCCTATCTTTCCCTCTCTCCCTGCTGAATATTTTGGTTGAACTTAGTGTTTCTTTGTATTTCCCTCCTTTGCTGAGAAAACCTTAAGAACCTTCTACTAGGCTTAGATTTAACCACAGCCCTTACTGAATCTGGCTTATGAAAACCAGACTTCTCTAAGAGACGGGTCTTCTGGCGGCAATTAGCCTGACTTTTCTTAACAAAATTCTTTGTAATGCCATTCAGAAAACAGGTCGGTAGGAGCTTGTGTCAGGGAGTGTGCGTGTGGGTGGGAGTGGGATGGTGTTACAGAGGCCAATTTGTATGATTTGGTGGAAAAAGAATCCCAATGTTAGCACATTAACTTTGGGAGCTGTGAAATATTTAATTAGTGCACTGGTTGGGATCCTATTAAAACTGGCTCTATTTCTGAAGACTGCCCTGAAAAATCTGCTTGTTCCTTTCCTGGGTGCAGAGTGGAAAACGGCATTGCCATCGTTCCTTGGCACTGAATTATTTCACAGTTTACCAAAGCAATTTATCTTTAAAAGCAGGACTGCCTGGAACAAATGAAAGAAAAGATCCAATTAGTGAATAATCGAATGTAGAAGATTCTATGGGTGGCTATGAGAAGAGAGTGCTAGGATCAAGGAAACAATGGTCTGTCACCATCCTAGCAGCAACTTCTCTGTTTCTCACTGGTGGGGCAGTTCCATAGTCCTAGAAATGCCCTCCTATTGGCCTCCTCCCCTACATGTATTTAAGAATCCAACCCTACAACACACACACACACACACACACACACACAAACAAGAGACCTATTCATTGAGTCTGCAAGGCCACCTCTCCTCTCCTGGTTATGCAAATACTAAATTGAATCAACGGGCTATAGCGTTCAGCCCATTGCTGAAATACGATAGAAAAAAAAAGTTGGGTATTCCAAGGAAATTGATTCCAACAGTTCATTTTCAGTCTGGGTGGATGTCTGTGTGTCTGAAGGTGGAGACACAAATCCATGTTGTTGAAGTTGTGGCTGCCACTGCTGCAGCTCACAGGTTTTGATCTCCGCCCTCTCCCGGCTCCTGGGGAGATAAGAATTTGAGCCATTTAAGGTGCAATGCAGAAAACTCTGGGTAGCCCTTCGCGGGGGGTGGATGTGAGGTGGGGAAGGACTCTTCTCTGAACTCCCTCTCGTCACGGTTTCCTCGCCGCTGGCAGGACCCGAGGTCCAAAGTTGCGAGTCCACTCCAGACGGGAAGGCGGTCAGCTCTTGCCTGCAGTCTGCCGGGAGGAGGGAAGAACTGTGGGGACGGCCCGAAAGGCCTCGGAGAGCAAACGCTCGTTCCCTGTCCCCTGCAGACCTGGGGCGCAAGGACTTTCTTTAGACCATCTCGAGGACTGGGTCTTGTTCCCGAAAACCAGGGGACGCCCTGGTCGTCCCTTCCCCTCTCTAGGCCTCCCGAGCCGTTGACTCCGTTCACTTATGGGCAGCCAGGCTGCGTGCGAGACCTCAGTTTCCCTAATGCGCGGACCAAGCCAGGAAGTTTTCGAGGAGACCGGGGACACTTGTTCTTCGGGAAATCAAAGTGGGGACCGGTAGGAGGAAGCGGGTCAGTCTTTCTCCCGTAGTCCAAGGCGGGGTTCTCGGCGTGGGACCCAGGGCAGGGCCCCAGTAATCCAACTCCAGCCCAGAACAATAAGGGCAGGACGCGGCTATGGTTCGCCTCCGCCATCTCCATCTTAAGCATCGTTAAAAAAAAAAAAAATTCCCATCTTTTTGCACACCCAATATATCATTTCAATAAGAATGACTTCACTTTAATAAAGATTTAATACGTTAAATCTGTCCTTGTCGCTGATTGATGCTTCTTTGTCTTGAAAACGATTTGGGTTTTCCTGATGGAGAATTCTGGGGGAAAGGCTGTAATTCGGAGTCGGGGTGGTTATTATTGTTTGATAACACTTCCCGAGGAGGAGAAACCCCGCGTGCGCACTGACACACACACGCGCTCTCACACTCAGAGGCCCGCCTGCGTTTTCTCCTTGGGCTTTCCGGCGTGGAAACCTAGAAAGCTTTCTCCAACTGCCCGGGACCTGGGGGAAGGGGAGCCGCGAGGGGAGGGGGCGCCGGCCGGGCGGGGCGGGACGCGGAGCCGAGCGTCTGTCGGAGAATCATTTGCCCTGAATCACAAATTTCCACGGCCTAAAAAGAAAAGGTAAAGCTAATGTCTGGCTCAATTAATAAACATGGTAATTTCACACCCGGAGAAGGACATAATTTCATCCGAGCGCTATCGGCGCCATCACAAAGGGTCAGGGCGCAGCTGCGGCGAACCCGGGTCATTACGGAGTCGCCGAGCGGCTCCCGCGCCCCGGCCCAGCGCGCGCCTCGAGGCGGAGGATGGCTGCGGGCGAGGCCGGGCCGTCCCCCGATAAAGGACTTACCCGCCGTGCGGGAAATGGAGCCGCTTTCAGACGAGGAGTAATCAGCTCGCAGACGTAGCGCCCGCCCGGCCCACCCTCGCCCACACGTTTACTTTTCAAAAATAAAAGATAAAACAAGCAAACAGCCCCTCCCCATCATCTCAATCTTCTTCTCTTCTCCTGTCCTTTTATAACAAAACCACGACCAATACCACACAGAGACACACACATACATATTTTTATTTTTTAGAGGTTGTCTTTGATTCGTTGTCAATAGAAACCTATTGTATCTGTAAATTTCAGGACAGTTGCAGTTGACAAATTTCTCGTGTCAAGATTTGGGGCCAGGAGCTGGGAGACAAGATATTAGCTTCAATCTCATAATCTCTTAATCACATTACACTTTAAGTGAGCATGTGTAATTTCACCCATCAATGATTTATTTCAACATTTGGAGCACAATTACTTGTCTCATACACAAATACTGACTGGAGCATTGTTTGCTAGAAAGAAACCCTGAGATTTAGGAAAAAAGAACATATCTTTTCCGTTCCATTACGAGTCCCACCTCGGAATCAAAATTCATCTGAGGGCCCGCCTCCTCAAAGGAAGGGACCCCGGAGGCAAATCCACCCGAACCACAAGGGGGGTGCCCCTCCCTCCTTCTCTGGGTTTAGATTTTTAAGCAGATCTTCAAAGCTAAAATTAATGCCCATTAAATAGCCACATGCAAATAGGATGGAGCCGGGCAGCTAAACACACAAAGCCTATCTCACATAAAACAAAAGCATGATTGATTGCAACCCCGATGCTCGTGTGTTTGGAAAAAAAATTATACTTGTCCAGTCTCCCAGGTGTCTAAATTATTGAAGAGCGATGTGCATATTTCAACGGGAGAAGGTGGCCAGAGGTTAGGGACCGGCGGTCGCCGCGGCGAATGCCACTGCGTGGTATATTCGGGTCTGGGGAGACTCTCGTGCAAAGAATTTAAACGCATTCTTCTCTGGGCGGCCGAGGCGGCAGCGCTAACCTGACAGCTCTCGGGCAAATGGTTAGAGAAAATGGATCGCTCTCCTTGGCCGGGGACCCCCTTTCCCGGCCTCGGGCAGTCGGTCCCTCTGCAAGGCTGACGGCTGCGCTCCGCGTGCCAAGCGGGCCTCAGAGAGCGGCTGGCAAGGCCGGGCCGGGCGGGTCCGCGGTGCCCAGTCCAGCCGTGAGCTTCTGTCCGCGAAGTGGTCCGGGGCCTCCGCGGCAGAGCTTAGCCCGGAGGTGGGACTCTGCGAGCGGAGCCCAGGGAGGCGCTCGCGGCGTCAGTTCTTTGTTCTGGCACTTTCAGGGCCTCGGATTGAAGCACCTCTGGGGACGTGCGAGGGGTCGCCCGGTCCGATGGAGGGACCTGACCGTGGGGGCCTGGCTCTGAGCGGGAGGCAAGGAGGGGGGGACCTGGCGAGCCACTGGTGGTGGGTCTCCTAAAGCAGGGAGTGGTAAATAAGTGGGCAATGCAGAGAACTTTCCAGAATTTCATCTGAAGTCCAAGAAGGAAACATCTGAAAAATAAGCAAGCATCTCTGTGTATCTCTTACCTTCCCCCCTTCCTCTCTACTCTGTCTCTTAACTCTCTAAATCAACCCCCCGTCCTGTCCTCAACCCTCCAGCCTGTCTCTCTCCTTCTCTCTTTTTCTATCTTCCTTTTCTCTCCCCCTTTTCTTCTTCCCTGCCTCTATTTTCCTCTTTATAAATATGCCGGAGAGAAAAAGAGCCTCGGCAATTCCTGTTCAGAGAGAGGGAGCTGCCGTTTGGGGATCGCCTTCGCGGCCTCGGGCCAGCGAGGGAACCCCAGGCGCCCTCTTCCTTGCTGGGCTGCTGGGGAGAAGAGGCGTGGGCCGAATGTCCTCTGCGTGGGGAGAAGCCAGTATTTCCCACGCATCGAATCCTAGCCCCAAACTTGAATCCATCTTGCTGCTCGAGTCCGGCTCGGCGGATTCATAATAGCGACGACAAAGAGTAATTACATATTAGAAAACAAAACAATAATTACACCACCAAGCCGACCCACCAGTCAGCGAAGAACAGTCGCCTGGGTTGGAAACAGCCGAGCCCGCGGCGCCGGCAGCTGACTCAGCAAATCGGATAAGCTCCGGGACCCGGTCCACACCGGCCCAGGCGAACCACCTCTCCCGAGGCTGGACGGCGGGCCCGCCCCTGTCCGGGTCACCTGCAGACGGCTCTTAGAGGCCTCCTTTCACAAGATCTGATTTGGGAGCTGTCTGGTAAAAAAACGTCTCATGTACCAAATAACCAGTTTCTTGGAGAGCTGAGTGTTGTTTCTTAATCGAGGTAGACGCGCAGATTCTTGAGTTGGAACTGTTGCTGTACATTTTTACATCTAGCATAGAGAAAGGCGGTCCTCACGTGTTAATTTCCCCCAGCACCTGTCACCTGGCCCCTAAAGGTTGCTTTACTGCGCCCTCAGGCCTCGGCGTCTTCGGGTTTCCGCTTTATTCCCCCGAGCGTCAAGGCCGCCGAGACCTTTTTACTTCTTTCCCCGGGGCCCGGAGGCGGGTTATTGGGCCCAGCTTGGGACAGAGCGCGGCCCTAACCAAGGCCCCTCGCCCCAAATTCCCCAGTTCCCCGGGCCCAGCCGTGGGGGGAGGCTCCTCTTGCGGCCGTGGCTCCCCCCTCCGCCCCCCCCGCCCGACCCGCCCTCTTCAGTGGCTCCACCGCGCCCGCTGGCTCGTCTCGGGGCCCAGGCCCGGAGGGTGGATGAGGGATATGGGGGGCGGCTGGGGAGTGGAGTGGTCGCCTGCGGTCGGACGGAGCTTTGCGGGCGCACCGAGGCGGGCTCCGCCTGCAGTCCCGGGGGTGGCGGGGTCGAGGAGAAACGCAGTCTCTTTGGGCCGGGAGACCGTGGCTAGAAGATGCAACTAGGCTTGAAACACCGCGAAGGGTTTTAAAAAGACCGAGCCGGGGCCCCGGTCGGGTCTCTCCTCCCACTTTCCCAGGCCTGTGTTCCCGGGGTTGGAGCTGCGTTCAAAGGCGAGGGGATGGGGGAAGCCAGTGCACTCGTGCCAAGGGGATCGTCGAAGGGCGAGAGCCGAGCTGGGGACTGTGCTCACCGGGCGCCGGGATGCTCAGCACCTCGGCCCCGGAGAAAGTCCGGAGCATCCTCTTAGGCCCCAGGCGTGAACAGCATTTGGGCCCGAGGACCAGCCGCACGCTCTCCTTAGCCGGGCGACACCATCCGGCTCCTCTGTAGCGCAGGAGACAGAGGTGTCAGACCTGGCCAAGGAGGGACAAGGCCACAGAAACCCAGAGTGGCTACCAGGGACCTGGGGCGTACGAGCGGCCTGCGGGGAAAGCCGGGCGGAAGTGAGCGAGGAGCCCGCGCTCGGTCTAGCGCCCTCTATAGGTCCCACCAGCCCCGCCGAGCGTGGACCGCTCTCCTTTCATCCCCGCCACCCCCCCACCCCCCACCCCGGACTCAGGGAAGGACAAAGGACCTATAAAAAAATCCAACAACAACAACAGCAAAGTATCAGCTTGACCCCCAAAAGAACACTGTTTAATGAGGTGGAAAATTTTTCCACACAAATTGCTTTTTCTACTACTTTGTGAGAGTTCATAAATGTTAATGAAATCCAGTTACCAAAAAGTAACATACATCATGGCAGCTGAAGGGAGGCAGAGGAAAGAAGGTGGTGGTTAACGTACAATCATCATAAAAGTAACAGCAGCAGCGGCAGCAACAGTACGGCCTATGGCTAATGTGGCTGGAGCCCCGTCCTGCGTCGCACCTTTAGATCCGATCTGGGTTGGCCGCTGCTGTTTCCCCGGAAAGGAGCGCCAACTACAGCGTGACTGCCGCAGCAACGACAGCCAAAAACGTAGAGGTGCAGCAGCTGGTGGATCAGAGTGAAAAGAAAAATGAAATGCTCCTCTGTCTCTTTTCTTTTGCAACAGAGTGCTTACTATTGACTAAAACGTCCTCAAAGTTCATGCTGTAAAAGCAGCCCAACGGAGACACCTGAAGAAAAAGAGGAGAGACTGGCAAGTTCGTTGGCTTCCACCGCTTGCGGGACATCATTGCTTTTCCCTTCCTCTTTGCGCATCAGACCGTAAGCTCCTAGAGCAAGCCATCTTATTCTGCTATTTCTATCCTCAGCACCCAGCCCAGTGTTTGGTACACAGTAGGTGTTGACTAGGTGTGTGCTGAGTAAGTGAATGACTGAATGGACCAATAACAGAAAGTTAAATAACTCGATGGACAATCTACTTGATGACATCTAACTGAGATGCTCAAGCACTCAATACCTTCAAGATTCAACACATTTTTTTTTTTGGATAACTTACTATGTGTGGAAGTGTTCTTGGCCCCGGGGACACAGCAAACAAACAAAACAGACAAAAATCCCTCACCTCATGAAGCTTACCTTTTTGATTTGGGATGTTTTTGTAGATGTATTGTTTTACACGACTGGGCAAATGGCCTCCTAACTAACTCTGGAAAAATACTTCAATTTCCACCTTCTGGATTCCGCTTTATTAAATGGAGTTTTGGAGATGTGAGCTCAACTACTGAAATTCATTATATAAAGAATATGCTTCCTCCCCCACCCCCTGCTTTATTGACATGTAATTGACAAATAGGAATGGTACGTATTTAAGGTGTACAACTTGATGTTTTTATATACGTCTTCATTGTGAAATGATAACAATACTCAAGCTAATTAACATATCCATCACTTCACATAGTTATCTTTTTATTTTTCTTTTCGGTGACAATACTTAAGCCCTACCTTCTTAGCAAATTTCAAGTATATAATTCAGTATGGTTAACTGTAGTCCCCATGCTGTACATTAGATCTCTAGAGTTTGCTCATCTTGCAAAATTGAAACTTTGTATCCTTTGACTATCTTCTCCCCATCCCCTCCCCCACAGCCCCTGGCAGCCAGCATTCTATCCTCTGCTTCTATGAGTTCAACTAATTTAGATTCCACATATAAGTGAGCTCATGCAGTATTTGTCTTTCTGTGTCTGGCTTGTTTCACTTAGCATCATGTCCTCCAGTTTCATCCATGTTGTCACAAATGGCAAGATTGCCTTCTTTTAATGCTGAATAATATTCACAACATTTTAAAAGATATTTTTTGAAGGAAGATGCTTTATATTCCTTTAATGTGATCGTTTTGTCTTCTGGCTTTATTTCTGAAGGAGAAAAAAGATTTATTTATTTATTTTTGTAAATACTTAGGACAATTTGAGTATTTTCCTCTTGCCTTTGAGAGTTGCTGAAATCAAGTCATTCTGGCTTCGCACACATTGCTTAACATTTCATGTCATCTAAATATGAGTACTAATACTAATAACTCTCATTTTTTTTAGCCCTTATCTTTCGCCAGTTACTGTGCTCAGTACCTTATAGGCGTTACCTCGTTCAAACCCTCAACAACCCTTTGAAATAAGTGCTACTGTTGGTATCTTTATTTTTTAAATGGGGAACCAAGGCTGAGAGAGTCTAAGTAATGAATCTTAGGCCACCAGTGAGTAACTGACAATGCCCGATCTTGAACCCCTGGCACTAGAATGGAGAATGCACCATACGGCTTTCAGCCATTGTGATCTAGGGCAGGTCATTTGCCCTCAGCTTTCTTATCTATAAAATGCAACTAATACCTGTCTAGTCTCTATGGTTCACAGCGCGGTGAAGATAAAATTCAGGAACATTATGAAAATGTTAAGATGCTGCATGAGTGTGCAACCGGTTTTTGTTATCACTGCTGTATGCTGTTCCTTACTCATAATCGCTACTACCTCCCATAACCTCCTCTGCAGCAGCGATCACCGGAATTGGCTGAACTTTGGCTAGGTGGCTGTTTTGGGATGCGGGTGGTGATGGATCTGGTGGGAATGAGGGAGCACATTTAATGTGCTGGTTAAATGGAGAAAATGCTACTGAAGATGACTTGGCCCTTCCTGTTGAGTCTCCCTCCCTCCTGTGGGATCTCAGGGTCTGGCAGGAGTGGATCTGAGGCCCCCTGCCCACCCTCCACAGTCTTCCCTAGGGTAGCCTCCCTGTCAATTGCAGGGTGCTCTCTTCTGCCTTGCCTGGGCCATCAGCCCTGCTGCTGGCCGTCACTCATAGCAGCCAGTCCGGGCACAGTGGTGAGAAAGGTTAAGTGTTCATTTTGGTAAGTAGGTTTGCAATGCTGCCTTGAGACAACATAATTACTACTTCCCGCACCTTATTGTGTCTGGTAGAGAAGTGGTCACAAAGACATCAAACAAGCATCAAGTCTCTGTCACCGCCTACTGCACCTGTCATTCTCCAAAAAGTGGGCAAGACCTTGTGGGTGTTTGAAAACCTTTAGTGCCTTTTCCTATGAGTCACTGTTTGGGGCGACACCTGGAGATGTCTTTAATGTTTGAAACTTGGGTCAGTTAGCCAAGGCATAAAGAAGCAGAGCTATTAAGGACATACTGGCTTCTTAATTGTTGTAGTAACCAGTCTTTATATTTCATTCGCTCATGTGTGCATTCATTTATCCAACACTTCCGAGCTCTTTGCTAGAAATTCAAAAATTCCATTGAGAAGCTTCCAGGCTGGTGGGGAGGCAGAAGAGGGAAAATATAATTACAGAACAGTGAGGTAAGTTTTGTTTTTTTTTTTTTTGCGGTACGCGGGCTCTCACTGTTGTGGCCTCTCCCGTTGTGGAGCACAGTCTCCGGACACGCAAGCTCAGCGGCCATGGCTCACGGGCCCAGCCGCTCCGCGGCATGTGGGATCTTCCCGGACCGGGGCACGAACCCGTGTCCCCTGCATCGGCAGGCGGACTCTCAACCACTGCGTCACCAGGGAAGCACCGGCGAGGTAGGTTTTAATAGAAATTTATATGCACAGTATCGGGAGACCAGTTGATAATTTTGATATATGGAATTAGGCTAGAGCATGCATTCTCAGTTGGAGTGATGTTGGCCTCAAAAAGGCAAAAGTTGTTTCTTGGCGGGGCAAAAAATTCTTAGCTATTACAATGGTTTGTGATCCTCCAAGATCAGTGATACTCGACAAAATCTTATTCCTTTGTATTTAATTTCTCTTGTTAGATAGACTTTAAGTCAAACTTATTTTTTCTTCTTGGAGGGAATGATAATGAGAAAAAGATGGATAATCACTGGGCTAGATAGGTGAGTTTCCCTTACTAACTGTCTAAGACTGCCAGGTTGGTTATTCAGTTAGTTAAAAAGCAGCAGTTGGTTTGGCTAACTTGTCCAAAACTTTCTCATTATTTTACTGATAAAAATTTTCCTGATTCATGTCTTGATATAGAGAGATGCCTGCCCTACTCCCCTCCGGGTCTCAGAATAAAAAGGTGAATTCTCCAATATTCTTCTTGTTCTCTCAGAAATTAGTTAACTCTGGAGAAGCATGGAAGACCAACTTTTGGTGTCAGTTTCCCTGCTGCAAGAGGAAGCTGCTAGATAAGATGTTGACACCCCAAGAAGGGAGAAGTTTTGCACAGATGATATGTTATGTTATTAGTTACAAATAGATGGTTGTTGAATTTGCAAACATGATTCCTTTCATTCATGCAGAGGTTAAGATATCAGATTTTAATACACAGAGAAAGCAATACAATCCCTTCACAAGGTTGTAAGTAATTTATTCTTTTGGTTTGCAGTTCTTATCCTTTGGGTAACTGTAATTACCACTTCTATATCTTGCCCAAAGCTTAACCTAAGAAATTGTTGGGCCCAATGTCTGAGATTTTTGGATATAGCTTTGGAAGGAATTTTTCACTGTATAAAGACATTTCAGTAGTAGAACATAAGAAGAACATAAGACTAGTTGGAAAATGTACTAATAGTTGGACTCTAACAATCAAGAGAGCAGAAACGATGATAATTACTGACCCACTTGAGTGAAAGTATGGTGGCCCGAGGGGGGAGGGGGATGAAAATGGTCACAAACATAGCTTTACCTGAATATAATACTTTTCACGCAAATAATACATAAAAACAAACAAACACAAAAAATAAAGACAACATCTTTAACCTTACAGTACAGTACCTTGAAAAGCACCATAGTACAGTACAACAGCTGGTGCTGCTTAGCAGTACCAGCTACATCACCTCTGCTTTTCCACTTGCTTCCGGACATCCTGGGCTGGAAATAAAGATACTGTACTACTGTACTCTATACAGTACTGTACAGTAAAGTACACGAAAGCACAACCACTTGTAAAGGATGCACACATGTGACAATGTACGCCAGACATGTGAACTAACTTACGTGATTGGACTTGTGAACACATGTTCACATCTTTCAAAGTTCGCAACTTGAAGGTTCGTAGGTAGGGGACTTACTGTAGTAGAACTTCCTGTTCCCCCGTCCATGAAAGTTTACAACAATAAAAAGCCCCTACCACCCACAATGACGTCCTGGGTAGTCCTAAGGACACGTTGGGGGGGGGCTGGCAGAAAAGCTGGCTTAGGACTCATTGCCAGCAGAGGACAGAGCTGGCCAGCTGGTCAGTGACCTCCCCAGACGGAGCCGAGCAGGGAGGGGGCTGGGACCGCACAGTGGGTCAGAAGTTAGAAGTGGCCACTGCAGATACAAGCCTTTCTGTATAAACCCTTCTCGTGTGAAGTCGCTGCTGCCCCAGTCACATACCACAGTCACACAGACGGGGACACAAAAGCCATTTGTTAATGCTTCAGACGAGGCTGAGGGGGAGCCATGAGAAGGTTGACCCACATTCCTAAGGGAATGTAACAAACAGTTCTTCTCATTCACACCGTATGAATATTGACTGCCTTACTGCAGCCTTGTTATTGTGGGTGTTATTCCTTTAATGACACCATTTTCAAAAGTTTAAAAGTTGACTGCTAACATTTGCTTCACTTTAAATCTTGGTGTTAAAGTGTTTTGGGTGTGTGTCTCACACACAAGAATGACCCAAGAGGCAATTTCATCGAAAGGAAACTACTTTTTATTTTTGTGTATTTATTTTAAATACATTTATTTGTTATGTATTTATTTTTGGGCTGCGTTGGGTCTTCGTTGCTGCGTGCGGGCTTTCTCTAGTTGCAGCCAGCGGGGCTACTCTTCGTTGCAGTGCGCAGGCTTCTCATTGCCGTGGCTTCTCTTGTGGTGGAGCTCGGGCTCTAGGCGCACGGGCTTCAGTAGTTGTGGCTCGCGGGCTCTGGAGCGCAGGCTCAGTAGTTGTGGTGCGCGGGCTTAGCTGTTCCGTGGCATGTGGGATCTTCCCGGACCAGGGCTCGAACCCATGTCCCCTGTATTGGCAGGCAGATTCTTTTTTTTTTTTTAACATCTTTATTGGAGTATAATTGCTTTACAATGGTGTGTTAGTTGCCGCTGTATAACAAAGTGAATCAGCTATACGTATACATACATCCCCATATCTCCTCCCTCTTGCATCTCCCTCCCACCCTCCCTATCCCACCCCTCTAGGTGGTCACAAAGCGCAGAGCTGGCAGGCAGATTCGTAACCAGTGCACCACCAGGGAAGTCTGGAAACTAGTTGTTTTTTTTTTTTTTTTTTTTGCGGTATGCGGGCCTCTCACTGTTGTGGCCTCTCCCGCTGCGGAGCACGGGCCATGGGCACGGGCCCAGCCGCTCCGCGGCATGCAGGATCTTCCCGGATCGGGGCACGAACCCGCGTCCCCTGCATCGGCAGGCGGACTCCCAACCACTGCGCCACCAGGGAAGCCTTAATTCTCATGCTTTAAATCCCAGCTTACAAATTCATCTCACAAAGCATCTCTAATCTCTCCAGTCAGAAACAATTGTCTCATAAAATAAAAGGTATGAAGAGTAGAAAAAAAAGAAACAATTGTCTCTTCTCCTGACTTCTTTTAGCATAACTTTATTTAACCCCGCTTTAATTCTGTTTAACCCCCTTTGCTGATCATCATTACTTGTTGAACATCCTATATCTTTATAATAAAGCTAATTAACGTAATCCTGTGCATGCCTCAGGTACAGCGAGGCCTGTTTAATGAAGCACGAGGAACATTCTCACTCCACTTTGTGTTCAGTTAGTTATTTATGTCTCTCTCCTTCACCAATGACAAGTAGATTGAGGTCAGGGCCTATGCTTTTGTATCTGTGTTCTTTATAGCATTTGGCAAAGAGCCTTGCATATATTAGTAACAAAAATCTATTAGGTTAAGAAGGTACATTTTATGAAGGTCTGGCTCTTTTGGTGTGAAAAATGTTAAACAAAGGGCAATAATCAAAAGTGATTTGGAAGTGGGTATATAGTTGACCTCTGAACAACTCGGGTCCACTTATACATGTTTTTCTCAATAAGTATGTACCATGTGATCTGTGGTTGGTTGAATCCAAGGATGTGGAACCACGGATAAGGAGGGCTGACCGTAAAGTTATGCAGCGATTTTCAACTCCGTGTGGGTGGGCTCCCCTAACTCCCTCACCGTTCAAGGATCAACTGTACTTTGAGAAAAGATGTGCTCCTGAAAGTATATGACTTAATTAGATTTCTTTACATTTGAAAATTGGTCCTGAGTTTTCAATTTAATAGGAGATCTTTTTAAGGAAACCCCCGTGTTTCCATGTTGGGTTTATAGTGAGCAGAGAATACTCACAGCCTTGCCATCTCCCTGAAACCTCCTACAAGTTTGAATTGTTGCCAGTAAACAATTTAACTCCTTTTTCATTTTGACAAACAAACTCCTCCAGGATATCGCAGTTGAAATATCTACTGCTGCGTGGCCCATTGCCTTTTTGCTGCTGAAATTTCCTATGGCTTTCTAGGTAAATGAACATCATCTGAATTAATGATGAAGCCATTTGATTTTATTGGGTAATTAATAAATGCTGGGGAGGGGGATCCTGGGTGATACATATGTGCATCTTTTTGTATTTACAGAAGAGGAATGTAAACCAGAAATGAAGGATGCTTTGGGCCAGCTGTACTAAAATGACTCTGGGCCAGTGGGGTCCCACTCTGACTGCACTGAGGTCATGAAAAGATCAGGGCTTCTGAGGACTTTTGTAAACATGCATACATTTCCCTAGCATGTATTTTTTACTTTTCTTTTAGCATGCTGGGAAAAACAGCAACAACAAAACAACCCAATCCCCAAGTAAGCACAAGTGCAGGCAGAACTCTCATACAGCAAGGTTTCAGAATACAGCCTGAATGGAGACCACCCTTTTTCCAAGAGTGCACTGGTTTGTTTGTGATGGTAGTCTTTACAAATTTTAAATGTTGTGCATTTCTCTTTTGCACATGGCATGAAAAAATAGAAAGGAGATAGCTAAGAAAAAATTTCCCATTCCATCTGTTATGTGTTGTATGATGTCCCCGCTAAAGATATGTTGAAGTCCTAACTCCAGGACCACAGAATGTGACCTTACTTGGAAATAGGGTCATTGCAGATGTGATTAGTTAAGTTGAGGTCATATTGGAGTACGGTGGGCCCTTCATGCAATATGATCCATGTCCTTAGAGAAGGAGGGAAATTTGGACATAGACACTGACTAGGAGAATGCCATGTGTCGACAGAGGCAGAGATTGGAGTGATGCAGTTGCAAACCAAGGGAACACCAAGGATTGCCAACCACCACTAGAAGTTAGGAAGAGGCAAGGAAGGATCTACTCAGAGTTTTAGAGGGAGCAAGGCCTTGCTGATACCTTGGTTTTGGACTTCTAGCCTCCAGAACTGTAGGAGAATAAATTTCTGTTGTTTTAAACCATCCAGTTTGTGGTACTTTGTTACAGCAGCCCTAGAAAACAAATATATACCATCTTCTTGCCTTTTGGTTTCTCTGTCCAGAGGCAATCAATGTTAACATGTCTGGTGGTAATACTTTATTTTAATTTGAAAATCAATGTGATTGATTTTTGAATAGATAGTGCATTCAAATGGGTAAAAAATTACTCAAAATAGTCAGCCCTATAAAAGACGAAATCTTGTCATTTGTGATAACATGGATGGACATTGAGGGTATAATGCTAAGTGAAATAAGTCAGATGGAGAAAGACAAATACTGCGTAATTTCACTTATATGTGGAATACAAAAAAAAAAAAATGAACAAACCAAACCAAAACAAGCACATAGATTCAGAGTACTGGGTACCGGGGGTTGGGGTGGGCATAGGCTGAAATGGATAAAGGGGGTCAACTGTATGGTGACGAATGGAAACCATAGTGTATACAGAAGTCAAATATAATGTTGTCCAGATGAAATTTATATAATGTTATAAACCAACATTACCTCAATAAAATATCATAAGCTCAAGACTGATAAAAGGAAACTAATAAACCTTCTTACACGATTAAAAAAATACACAAGAAGTTATACAGTAAAAAAAAGTCTCTCTCTTATTCTGTCCCTCATCTGCCCATTTCCCATCTTGCCCTATGCTGTCTTTCCACTATGGCCATTCACGTTATTAGTTAATTTATGCACTACATATTATAGATTTTTATCTCCCCTTTACATAGCAAGAATCTGTCATACCATTGTTCTTCACTTTGTCTTTATTTTTTTCTGATAAACAAGTACTTTCCAATCAAAGTGCTCTGGCATGGAAACTGATAAATATTGTTACTGCTTCAGCGTTAAGGAGAAAGAAAGTGTGGACTTAGTTAAGGTCACCTTCCATCTCAGCTTCAGAATTGGGCTGACTTCCTAGTGTCTGTACTTATGGGCTCCTAGGCTGTAGAAGGAATATGTCAGTCGAGGCTGGAATGCCGAGACCAAGGCTCCTCACTTCGGCAGCTACAGATTCAGGGAAATCAGGATTGGGTGGGACTCAAGCTTCCAGGCCCCGAGTAGCCTCTTGGGGTTGGTGGTAGTGGATGAGGTGGGCACGAATGAGTTGGCCTTCTGTGTCTCCACTGTCTCCTGGGAGACCTCATGTTCAGGTGGGATGCTCAGAGAGAACCAGGCGTCCAGATCTTTGCCATTCAATCATGGTAGGCTTCAGATTTTCTGATTTTCTGATTTGAGGAGGAAGAGGACAATAGAACACGGGGGTTGATTAAAAGCATTGGAATCAGATTTGAATTCCTGTTAGCAGCTGGATGACTTGGCCTGGTTACTAAACCTCTCTGTATTTCAGACTCAGCATCTGCAGAATGAGGACTGTGATGAGGAGTAAAGGAAATCACTGGCTTGAGTGTTAATACTCTCTCGACGCTGTAATGTCAAGGTGGTGATGGGGAGATGAAGGTGAGGCCAGAGATCTTGGAGCAAAAGACACTCAACAATGCTGCCGGATGAAAACTGAGAGCCAGTGGCTTAGGCTGGGCCAAGGAGGGGTTGTTTTGTCTTTTGATTTTTTTTCGGAGTGGATTAGCCTCATCTCCTTCAGCAGAAACTGGTGGGAACTGGGGATACATAAGATGAAGGTACACAGAGAGGAATTTGCGTTCATTTTGATCTCAATTGACTTATGAAACATATAAGAAATTATATGCAAATAAGTACCAGTTATTTTTTGTCATGATTGTTGGTCATTTTTGCAATCTTTTCTTTTTAAAATAAATTTATTTATTTATTTTGGGCTGCGTTGGGTCTTCGTTGCGGTGCACGGGCTTCTCATTGCGGTGGCTTCTTTTGTTGCAGAGCTAGTAGGGCTCTAGGCGCGAGGGCTTCAGTAGTTGAGGCGCGCGGGCTCAGTAGTTGTGGTGCACGGGCTTAGTTGCTCCGAGGCATGTGGGATCTTCCCAGACCAGGGATTGAACCCGTGTCCCTTGCATTGGCAGGTGGATTCTTAACCATTGCGCCACCAGGGAAGTCCCATTTCTGCAATCTTGACATCTACAAGATGCTGGGTCACTTGATCTTTGATGTCTCATGGTGGGCCGTCACCTCCAGTCCGTTTTGTACCCACCATCCACTGACAGCGTTGCCAGTTGCAGTGATTATCTTCATGTTTGTCCTTTGTTCAGATCCTGACTGCTCTAGTAAACTTCCATATTGCCTAGAACGGGTAGTAGAGCACTTCATAAGTTCACAAAAATGTTGCCTTTCAACATCACATCAGCCAAGTGGCTGGGGAGCTACAGAATTCACAATATGTGCTCTTAGGGATTTTCAAAGAATCTCTTAGAGATGCTTTAATGGGGATCTCATGATCCCCATTAAAACTAAATGTAATTAGAATTGAAACCCTCAAAAATTCTTATACAGAAGTTCTCCTTGCATCTTTTTTTAGGGCAAGAGTCCCTTAATTCAGATATTTGGAAAAATCAGTTCAAGGAAAGAATGATAGTAGTATGAGCAACACACCATTTGTCTGTTCATTCAGCCACTGTTCACTGAGTTACTTGTGTATGTTAGGCTTCTCAAGAATGATAGCTATATGAGGAAAAATCTCTTAGGAGGTCTGAGAAATAGAATATGTATATTTACATAATACAACATTAAAAAGAGCATACTTGTATATATATATATATATTTTAGCATCTTTATTGGAGTGTAATTGCTTTACAATGGTGTGATAGTTTCTGCTGTATAACACAGTGAATCAGCTATATGTATACATATATCCCCATATCTCCTCCCTCTTGTGTCTCCCTCCCACCCTCACTATCCCACCCTTCTAGGTGGTTACAAAGCACCGAGTGAGCATACTTGTATATCAATCAGCATTTCACATTGTCAAAATAATATGCTTCTATCCCATTACAGGGTCATAATTTCCAACACCTTAGGTCCTCAGGCATTTTTTTTTTTTTTTTTTTTTTGCGGTATGCGGGCCTCTCACTGCTGTGGCCTCTCCCGCTGCGGAGCACAGGCTCCGGCTGCGCAGGCCCAGCGGCCATGGCTCACGGGCCCAGCCGCTCCGCGGCATGTGGGATCTTCCCGGACCGGGGCACGAACCCGCGTCCCCCGCATCGGCAGGCGGACTCCCAACCACTGCGCCACCAGGGAAGCCCAGTCCTCAGGCATTTTAATGTCAAGTTTGCCTCATGAGGATGGGGTAGGAGGGACAACCTGGACAAGAGTTGAGCTGAGAAGCCTCCTCTTGGACCATAATATAGAGCCCAGAAGAAATTGAGGCTTGGCGATAACCCCAGCCTCATGCACATCGAAGGACAACTCACCCACAGGAAGCAAGTGCTCTTGCGTAAAGTTGTCTAAGTTTGATTCACCTAGAATTATATTATCATCCAGCTTGCATTTCTCCATCAACACCACAGGGGTAAGAGGTTTTATCCAAAATTTAGAAAGTTGAGGTATTGCTGTTGAAAATATTCTTTAGGCTGATAACCTTACATGAAAAGGAAATGAACTCTCTTGGGTATTCTCAGTGAACTCTTACTGATTTGCTGTGATCTTATTTTTCCTGTGTTCACAAGATTTCCCTCCCCTCTGTTTACTTTTCTAGAATTTTGCCAGTGAAAGATGCCGGATTCACTGATCTAAAAATTTCAGAGTATCATCTTTTGTAGAAACCTATATTTTGATCTGATCTTCCAGAAGCTCATCTGATTTCTTTTTTTTTTTTTTTGCGGTACACAGGCCTCTCACTGTTGCGGCCTCTCCCGTTGCGGAGCACAGGCTCCAGACGCGCAGGCTCAGCGGCCATGGCTCACGGGCCCAGCCTCTCTGCAGCATGTGGGATCTTCCCGGACTGGGGCACGAACCCGTGTCCCCTGCATTGGCAGGCAGACTCTCAACCACTGTGCCACCAGGGAAGCCCTCATCTGATTTCTAACACTCTTCAAAGGCTACCACTGATCTTTTCTCATGGAAATGTGCAACCTTATTGTTTCAATCCCTGAAGTTGAATTTCTTTGATTTATATGACAAAACAGATCTCCTTAACATTTTCCTTATAATGAATACTTCTGATCACGAATGTTATTCTCTAGGGTATGATAGCAATAACTGCTTTGAAAAAACATCAGATAAGAAGGTTTCAAGCTCTTCCAATGAATTATTATCTTTAGGGTCAACAGCCTTGATCTAAAAATCTCTAGAAAGATGGGATCAAGGAACCAGTAAAATGGACCGGATTCTTTTAGTGTGGATACGAGCTACTGAAATATTAGACATTTTCTGGCATTGTACCTTTATGTTGTAAAAGATGTAAAGTCTTGAACATGCAGAAAGGTAAAATAAAACACTGAACAATGAGCTTTGAAGTAGCCTCCTGCTTGAAACGACGAATCACAACCGTCGACGAAAACATTTATGCTGCACTTGAGCCTTCACTGGTGGAATGTGTCGTTGTCTTCTAGGCTCGAAAGAAGAAAGTTCTTCAGGTGTGTTGTTATGGGGTTAAATACCAAAGAAGAAATGGAACTGATCCCTGGGAGAGTCAGAAATGACATGAATCATATGCCCCAAGACCTGTTGGAGGAGTTTGGGATCTTGACAGATGAACTACTCAGAGCCTTGGGAAGCATAGATAGACGGTGAGCCCAATTTCCCCACCTCAGGCAGAGGCCGACTGGGTTGTTTCAGCTTGTGCTGACAATGGGGAAACGTCTCCCCTCCTCATTTCCCTGGTTCCTGGGTGCACCCATGGCCGCTGTATAACATGGAGGGGGGCTGTTGCACATCGTTATTCATGAAGCATTCCCAGGTGGGAACTCTGCAGGGACCACTGCTGGGTCTGCCTTTTCCTTTTCTCTTTGCCTGTGCAAATTGTGCTCATTTCTAAAGATTCCTCCAGTTCCATAATCTTTTCCTTGAATATTCCAATATCCATTGATCTTCCCCTAGTTGGATCTTTAGAACTAATTCTCATGGTACCCCTCATCTTGGCTATTCATCTTTTTTTTTTTTTCTTGCAGTACGCGGGCCTCTCACTGTTGTGGCCTCTCCCGCTGCGGAGCACAGACCCTGGACGCGCAGGCTCAGCGGCCATGGCTCACGGGCCCAGCCGCTCCGCGGCATGTGGGATCTTCCCGGACCGGGACCCGAACCTGCGTCGCCTGCATCGGCAGGCGGACTCTCAACCACTGCGCCACCAGGGAAGCCCTATTTATCTATTTTATTGTCTCTCTCTGTGTCTCATCTTCCCCCGCCAGTGCACTGACAGTATCTAGTGGTAGGGACTATATTTTAATTTAATTTTTGCTTGTTTGTTTTCCTTTTAGTGCCTTTCATGTAGTGTGAATGAATTAATAAATACTTGATTTTTCTATATGTCATCCTTGGAAATTCTAGGTTCTTGATAAACTGAGACAGTCCCAACTTTCTCCCATGAATGCTTAGCACAGGAGTGTCAGTGTTTGACCCAGAAAATATGATCAGTGTACCTCATTATAGAAATTTCTCCGATATATCAATCTTTATTGACGGGTTGATCACTGAACAATTTCCAAGTCAGTTGTAACAGCCGATACCCTCCTCCCACGGGAGAAACAAGCACAGTGGTCCACACTGGTCCCTTCTCTGCTAGTCAGCAAATCACATTCTCATCATCATCTATCAAGGTAAGTTTCCATGAAGAAAAGCCTCAGGTCACCTCCCTTAAAAGAATGTGCTATTGCGTTGGTTTTACTGATCCCTTGTCAGCAGGACACGTAATTTTCAGTTGTTCCCAGGAATGTTGTTGGTTCTTTTGCTGATCTGGTTTCATTTATGATCAATAGCCCAGTGTCAAGGGTGCAACCAGAGTCTGGGGTCTGAAGCTTTGGGTGAGAACCTGAGGCCCCTATTACCAAGCTGTAACTTTGATCTAACTTGCACCAGCCTCAGTGCAGACGGAGGTGCTGGCTACACAAGTCAATGAAGGAAAAGGCCAGGAATGCTTTTCTTCTTGCTTCAGGAGTCTTAAATTCACCTGGCTGTGAAGGTAGACAGGTGGGTAAAGCTCTATATGGTGGTTTTCAATCTTGTACAAACAAGAATCCTTTCGAGAGTGACGGGACATACCAAAAACAATTTAAAAGTTCATTGAACTACAATAGGAACAAATTGGGACTGTACCAGGAAGTATGAAAATGGAAAGATCTGAACATTCTCTAAATAATTTACATAGGAACATGCTCACAATATTGTGCATATATGTTTTGGGGTTTCATGGAGATCCCCTGAAGCCAATCCAGAAACCCAGCTAAATTCCAGGGAGGGACTTAAGGCCAAAAAAAAATCTCTGATTTGGAGATTCTGTCATTTACTTTATGCCAGAAATCCTGCTACTTTTTTGGGCTTTTATTTGTTCTTTCAGTGACTTGGCATATATTTATTTATCACCTACTACTTCAGGTATTTTGCTGGATCATGGAGAGACAAAATCGCTAGAGTCCTTTTCTCTTGCGGTATTATCCTTCTGCTTTGGGAGACAGATCATTGCAGTGCCTCAGTAAGAGTATTTAATAGTAAGGTAAAGAACATCCTTCTTTAATTTAATTTCTGGATGGTCTTTTTGAACTTATCTTATTGTTGGGGCTACTGAAGGACGAGGTGACATGTGGACTGGGTTTTGAAAGTTTGGGGACAGTTTGCCAATGATAGAAGACTGGCTAAAATACCCAACTTGCGTGAAAAGACCGATCTTTTGCATTTTTCCAGATGCAGAAATGACAGTCAATTCCATCAGCTTGAAGACCAATACCATCGCTGGGCAGCATAGTACAGGGGATGAGAATGCAGCTCATTAATCAAACGACCAGGAGTGATGCTTCGTTTATGTGTCACCTTGGCCAGGCCATGTTACCCAGTTACGTAATCAAACACATGAGTCTAGATGTTGCTGCAAACGTGTTTTGTAGGTGTAGTTACCTTCTACGATCAGTTGACTCTAAGTAAAAGAGACTACCCTTGGTAACGTGGGTGGACCTCGTCCAATAATTCGAAGGTCTTAAGAGCAAAACCTGAGGTTCCCCAGGGAAGAAGAAATTCTGCCTCAAGACTGTAATACCAACATCTGCCTGAGTTTCTAGTCTGCCAAACTGCCCTACAGATTCCAAACTTGTCAGCCCACACAATTCCTTTAAAATAAATCTCTATGATCTGTCTATCTATCTATCTATCTATTATCTATCTATCCATCTATCTATCTATCTAATCATCTATCTTTCCACCTATCATCATCTAATTGGTCCTGTTTCTCTGGAGAACCCAGCTGGTACACCAGGGTTGAGGCTTGTGTTTGAATTCTGGCTCTGAATTCGGATTCCCATACTTCATAGCTGTATGACTTTAGACAAATTACTTGATTTGCCAACATATCAATCTGTTCACATATAAAATGAGATAATAATAGTAATTCCTTCATAGGGTTTTTGGGAAGATTAAGTGAGTGAACGCATTTAAGCTCTGAGCAAGGTGTCTAGCATGGGTGAAGGGCTTGGAAATGTTAGCTCCTATTCTAGTTTCAGGTAAACATTTTTTGGCCTCCATTTGTTTGAGGCATGGAGGTAGTACACAGTTGTACATCATGGTAACCTGAGTTTTTCTGGAGCATGTTTGCTTTTAGAAGTTCTTCTGACCCAGCACTTTCCATCAGCCGTATGAACAGCCACGGGATTGTTTTGCGGCTGCTACTTAAACAGCAAAGTTGGTCACCCCCAAAATGGGCTGAGGAAGTGACTCTGGGAAGCACGGTCTGGACAGGGGAACTGGTTACCAGGGAGCAGCAACCGTCGAGATCACTGCGGTGACTCAGGACTCAGGATACACACTGAGGTTCTCTTTGAACCCCAGGAAGGAAGATGAGGTGTTCAGATACATTAAGGTTACTCACCATTGGCCGTCTCTCAGCTAAAACGAACTGCTTTACAGAGGTACCCACCTAATATTATGTGCTGTGTTGAGACATTCAATATTTTAGTTGGTAATCCTGCTGCATTTGTTTGTGTATATGCCTGGAGTGTACAGAAGGGTCTGTATGGTGTAAATTAGCTGAATGAAAAAGCCCAGTGTCCGGCCTATAATATCCAGTGCTGTCCCATTCCCGATGGAGGCCATCGGAGAGGTCTGTGCCCCGCAGGGAGGGCCCCAGGAGTGCATTTGTACAGAGTACAGTGATTTGGTTGGAATGGAGCCTTCCTCAGAGAGGACTTCTAAGGAAGCAGCTCAGGGCTGCCCCTGAATGTGTGCTGGATGACTAACATAACCCTGGAAGGGCTTGCTGGTTTTTTCTGATGGTGGTGACATTTGTTTAACGTTTCTTGAACATAGATCAGTGAGGCTGTTGATCCCTGGGAAAGAAACCTGTGAAACCACAGTTTTTGGTTTTAGGAGGATGGTTTTATATAATAGGGATTAACTTGGCAAAAATGGGAAGCATAGACACAAATCACTCGTTCTCTTTCCCAAATGTCTTCAAAAGCATGAAAGCCCAGTAAATAAAAAACTGAATGAGATAAGTGGGAAATCCTTTTTTCAACGGAAAAAGGTGAAATAAGGTGACTAGCTATTTGTTTTGTATTCCAGCTTCCCACTTCCCACCTCCCTCTGGCCTGGAGCCTGGCCTGGTACTGCTCAAGTATCTGATTGTGTTTTAAGAGGTTCCTTCCAGTCTGCATGGACCTGGGAGCCACGCATCATCCTGGGACATACTTATGGAAACTGGGTAAATTTAGGATCACTCTTGGGACACGTGGTGGTCATAGAAATGTATGTCAAACATTTCCAGCTTTTCGCCTTCTGGGCCCATGGTAGGATTGCATTTGGCCCTCTTGCAGTTGGGTAGGGCCACATGACCAATTCTGGCCAGTGAGACAGAGTGAAAGTGACTTGAGCCACTTCTGAGCTGGACCATATAATTACCTATGTGAGACCCCCTAGTATCGCTTTTCCTCTGGAATAGCAACTGGCAATATTTGAGAAGGTGACTTCTCTCCATTAGCCTGAGTTCTTGAGTGATTACCAAAAATTCCCCCTCCTAATGACTAGAAATGAACATATATCGTGATCAAGACATAAATATTTTTTTGAGGCGTTCATAGAGATTTTGGGGTTGTTTTACAACATAACCCAATCTTCCCTGATTGATACAGAAGCCCGATCATTGAATCACAGAATGTCACGTAACTGAACTTTCTTGCACTTCTCAGGTGCATTTGTTTTCCTAAAAGTTAATCTAATATCCCTCCCCAAATTCCAGGAGTCCTTTCATCTGGAGCTGACTCAGAATATAACAGATGCAGATCTCTAAACAAGAGCAGACCTCTTCCTTCTGTTCTAGAAATGAATACTTGAGAGCTTTTCTAGAATTTGGTCAGGATCCAGAAGTGAGAAAGTAGAGTTATTTTAAAGTTATTAGTTATCAGAGCTGAAAGAGATCCTTGGAATCGATTGTCCAAAACTGTAATTTTATCAAGCAGGAAATCAAAGCTCATGGAAGTGAGGAGAGTGATTTAACCAAGGTCACCTAGCTTGCTAGTTGGTTAGTGGTCAGTGCAGGATAAGAGCTCAAGACCCTTGGTTACATTTTTATTTTTTCTGTGTAAACAGGGACTATTTGTAAAGGTCAAAAAGGAGTCCACTGAACTCTAAGTCAGCTCTGCCAGCAGAAGTATAACGCAAGCTACAAATGTGCTATTATTATTATTATTTTTTAAATTACTGGGCTGCTATTCTTTTTTTTTTTTTTAATTTATTTTATTTTTGGCTGCATTGGGTCTTCGTTGCTGCGCGTGGGCTTTCTCTAGTTGTGGCAAGCGGGGGCTACTCTTCGTTGCGGTGCACGGGCTTCTCATTGCGGTGGTTTCTCTTGCTGTGGAGCACGGGCTCCAGGCACGCGGGCTTCAGTAGTTGTGCCATTTGGGCTCAGTAGTTGTGGCGCATGGGCTTATTTGCTCCGCAGCATGTGGGATCTTCCTGGACCAGGGCTCGAACCCGTGTCCCTGGCATTGGCAGGTGGATTCTTAAACACTGTGCCAACAGAGAAGCCCAAATGTGCTATTCTTTTTATTTTTATTTTTTTGTGCTATTTTTTAATAGCTGCATTAAAAGGTTAAGAGAAAGGGATGAAATTAGGTTTAATTATCTTATTTAAACCAATATATCAAAAATAGCATTATATTTTGGCATTTAATCAACAAAATTATTAATGAGATATTTTACCTTTTTCATACTGAGTCTTTGAAATCTGATGTGTGTTGTACACTTACAGCACATCTCATTTGGACTGGCCACATTTCAAGCGCTCGACAGCTGCACGTGACCGGTGACTACCATACACAACAGCACAGTATCCTCTAAATTCTTGGAGGGCAGGGGATTTCAACTCAGTTCCCTTTGTAAAACACCTACTTTCATGTCCCCCATAATGACATGTTTCACAATTTCTTTATCCGGATACTAGACATCACAGTACTCGGCCTCTACTCACTTCATAGGGATGTAAAGGCAATTAATGAGATAATGTCTGAGTTCAGTAGGAGGTTCTATCTGTCTAAATTCAAGGTGCTATTCTCTTTTATGTGTCTGCGGGGAAGTCCCATTAGCACCCTTTGGAACTATGCATGTTACTGTAATGGAAAAACAAACATTTCTCATCAGGCAATGAATAATACTAGGTTACTAGCAGGGGTTGGTTTTCCCATTGTAGGCGGGGACTTTCTGCTGAGAACTGGTAGAGTTATGAAGTCTCCTCGTGCTACCGTATGGTGAAGGCCATGGTGGATGGCAGGCTGTAGGGGAGGGGAGGTGGAGAAAGGTAGAGCCTGGGGGTTAAAGGCTATTGCCTTCAGAGCTGACCTGTGACCAATGTCCTTCCTTGGGGCAGGGGACTAAAGGAGGGACAGATAGAATATTGCTCTTTTCGGGTCCAGAATGGCTAGTTCAGGTTTTCTTGTTTGACTGAGTTTAGACAAGTTCCTGTTAACCAAGCTATGGACAGAATTTCCAGGGACAGCAAACTTCGTTATTTTCTTTCCTGTACCAACTCTGCAAAAAGGACAGGTTACCCCACAATAGCCTGGAACTCATGTCTGTTGCCTTCTTGTTCAAATTGTCTAGAGTGCCAATACTTTTGAACCCTTTAAAACAGTGCTGTGTGCCGTGGGCGGGTATAGACTGCATTCTGAGGCTAGGCTATATATTTATGTAAATGGATTTAGCCGCGTCTCACACCTTTTGCTCCCAACCAACTTTTGAAAGTTAAGACACACACACTCTCTCTCTCACACACACACACTCTCTCTCTCACACACACACACACATTCTTTTTAGCCTCAGAGTGCAAGTAGATTGTTTGTGGCAGGTCGGAGAAGAAAGATTTAGGGAAATCTAATAGTGTATGATTACTCCTCCTAACAGCTACTTTTAATTTAGCACCTACTCTGTGCCAGACACTTTATATATACTGTTTCTCCTCCATACAACTGCCCTTAAAGGTGGGTGTTATTATCTCTATTTTATGGATGAAGACACTGACCTCCAGGAATTTAGCTTACTTGCTCAAGGTGGTAAGAAAAAATAATCTGAAACGTGGAAATAAGCAGAAGGATGATTGCCTGCATGTGTTTTCAGTGTTATCGGAAAAGCACTAACAGGCTCACCCATAGATTATGTTACTCTTTAGGGAAAGATACATTTGACTGACTTTTTTTTTTTTGCGGTACGCGGGCCTCTCACTGCTGTGGCCTCTCCCGTTGCGGAGCACAGGCTCCGGACGCGCAGGCCCAGCGGCCATGGCTCACGGGCCCAGCTGCTCCGCGGCATGTGGGATCTTCCCGGACCGGGGTACGAACCCGCGTCCCCTGCATCGGCAGGCGGACTCTCAACCACTGCGCCACCAGGGAAGCCCTGATTGAATATTTCTTAAGATTAGAGCCCAGACTCTGTGAAATTACAGAGTCCAATTTGTTAATTGTTAAATTACAACTTATTTAAAAAAATATTTTATTGGAGTATAGTTGATTTACAATGTTGTGTTAGTTTCAGGTGTACAGCAAAGTGAATCAGTTATACATATACCTATATCCACTCTTTACAACTTATTTTTGTCCAGTAAATATGTAAATGAATTCTTCCTATTATAAAAGATAATCCCAGAGGTTGTAGCTCTATTTACCAGTAGGACACTACCCAGTTTTGTATCTAATGTAACTAACTTTCTGCAGCTTTTCTTTCCTGAAGGGGTAAATAAATGTCTATTTTCAAAAGCTCTTAGAACTACCTTTACCATCTTATTCCTTCATTAGTGAGTCAACTCAGTCTTTGATGTGTGCTCACTGTATGTTTGTATGAGAGTTGATGTAGCATGTATGGAAGACCTAAGATTTTACCCTAATTGCAAGCTAACAAGTTAGCCTGCCACAAGGATGCTGGCAGAAGACACAAGATTCCTGGGTCAGAAACAAAGGACTTTATGATTATGGTACAGCAAGCTGCATGCATCTGTGTATTTGTGCCGGTTCCCCTTGCCCCCAAGTCCTAGAAAAGGGACATGTATTACACTAAGGGCACCCAAACCTTTTATAATTTCTGGTAAGTCTGCTTTCCTTTTCTCCAGAGGGAGACATTATCTCTATTTTCCAAGGCTGTTTGCTATGGAAATGTCCTTGCAAAGACAGTTAGTTAGTGCCTTGCTTATAAGATGTGCAGAAACTCAAGAGGTCCATGGAGAATTGTCTCCCAACAGTCAAATTTTTAAAATTTGAAAATTATACTCTGACTAAGGTTTCATGGCCAGTGAATGGCTGAGTCTGGATTCTTCCTGGCTGCAAAGCCTGGGCTATTTCCACTTAGCGTGAAAACCTCTAAGTCCTACCACATGCGACCAACTAAAGAACTCTCACTACTATGAACCTTTTGGGTCTCTTCCATCCTAGAGTGGGCGTGGTCTTGGTTTGAAAATGACGCATCAAAGCATGGATCCAAAGAGAAGAAATTTAATTTTATTACCAAAGCCTACATGTCTTGAGATGCCTAAAACACTTATTCTGTTGAAATTTTAGGAGGACTCTGAAACCATAAAAGCTTTAAGGAGTCAAAACACTAGTCTGTGAGAAATTTCAGAACAGGGACCATGTTTTATCCATCTTTTTATCCTTGAGAACTAGCTCAGTGTCTGATATCTAGTAGGTGCTCAACAAAAGTTTTGTTGAATTAATGAATGATAGGAAGGAGAAAAACGCCTATCCTTTCTTACCCAATTTCTTTTGGTTCTTTCCTCTTCAAGCAAATAGAGCAGGTATCTGTTGAACTCATTTATGCCTTTTGATTTAGCTGCTTGTTCCAATAACTTATTCCATAAGTTTATCTCCTTTAGTGTGAAAAGACTTGGCCTTTATCTGGCTTTCTTCTTTATTTGTCGTTTCCTGAGTTTCCAGTCCTGTCTTTGCTTGCTCATTTTCCACACCCTCACCCCCGCACACACACCCAGGAGTGTGAAGCGGCAACGTGCTGATGGGCATAACCACGAAAGGATGGCCGTTGTTTCTGGACGGTCATCCCAGCTGCTGTCCCCGGGCTGCAGAAGCTGACTGTTTAGGCTGCCGCCCGGGCCTCCGCTCCCGAGACACTCTGTCGTTCGCTGTCTGACCAAATGCCCTCTCTCTCCTCAAGTGAGTGCAGCCCATATGGTGGGAGAGGGAAATGGGAACACAGCCACTGAGCTTTCACAGGGGCCTAGAGGAAGTTGACAAAAGTCCAAGCTTTGAAGGGCACTGAGAGTCAATCTCCTGCCCCAAAGGAAAACCAGGGATTAGAGATCTACGCTCAATTAATAGGGGATGAAGACTTTTCTTTTTTTAATAAGTTTATTTATTTATTTATTTATTTTGGCTGCATTGGGTCCTCGTTGCTGCGCGCGGGCTTTCTCTAGTTGCGGCGGGCGGGCTTCTCATTGCGGTGGCTTCTCTTGTTGCGGAGCACGGGCTCTAGGTGCGCGGGCTTCAGTAGTTGTGGCTCACGGGCTCTAGAGCGCAGGCTCAGTAGTTGTGGTGCACGGGCTTAGTCGCTCCGCGGCATGTGGGATCTCCCCGGACCAGGGCTCGAACCCGTGTCCCCTGCACTGGCAGGCGGATTCTTAACCACTGTGCCACCAGGAAAGTCCCGAGGAAGACCTTTCTGAAGTCACCTTTCACATGCAGAAGCAAGTGATGAATTATTGACTGAAGAGCTGAGCTTTGGAGGGGGAAGTCTATTTTTGTGTCCATTTCTGAAGCTAAACAAATGTTGAACTACATACACTTTCGGATCTGACATTAGCACGCCGCAAGGGTCAGGCATAAGCGTCCTCCTTGTGGTGCTTTAAGTCTAGGGCAAATGCTCTTAGGCTTCAGAGACCCAGCCTACCTGAGAGCCACAGTCCCCTCTCCCCATTTCCTGCTGAGGCCACATATAGAGCACCATAGCCTAGGGACTTCCCTGGCGGTCCCGTGGGTAGGACTTGGCACTTCCACTGCCGAGAGCCTGGGTTCAATCCCTGGTCGAGGAACTAAGATCCCACAAGCCGCGTGGTGTGGCCAAAAAATGTGAAATAAAATAAAGCACCATGGCCTAAGTTTCTGTCGGTCTCTTTTTTTCTATTGAGCTTAGGAAATGGTCCTTCTCTGGCTCGTCCAGGGGTGGGTAATGACTTGCATAGGCCAGGCGTGTCGGGAGACTCAGTATCTTTTAGCTCCATTCTCTCCGGATTGCCCAAGAGAGAGAGGTCCAGTGATAGGATTTTGGCAGGATGTGTTCCAGTGAGAGCCGTGCAGCAGTGGAACAGGCTGCCTGTTGAGTCTGGAATTGTCTGAGCTGCAGAAGTGTTCCCACTTGATATGGCAGATTGGAATAGGTGATTTCTAAGGTCTTTTCTAAAAGTAAGTCTAAGGTTTTCCTACATGTAGCTCTCTGACAGGAAGGCAGTAGGGTGCATGGATCAAAAGCAGAGGCTGAAGCCAGGCTGCCTGGATTTGAATTCTGTTACTTACAACTTGTGCGGCGTGACCTTAGGCCAAACTCTGTGCCTCAGTTTTCTCATCTGTAAAATAGGTATTGTAATAGTAGCATCTGTTTCATGGGGCTATGCTGCCTCATCTCACGAGGTTATTGTAAGAAGTAAGTGGGTTAATACGTGCAGAGTGTGTAGACCAGGGTTTGTGATTGGTAAGTGTTAGCTATTATCAGTAACTGTTCAACAGCCCCACCAAAACCTCCAATACTCTGAGTTCCCTTCTTTTTTTTTTTAATTTTTAAAATTTATTTATTTTATTTTTTAACATCTTTATTAGAGTATAATTGCTTTACAATGGTGTGTCGGGTTTCTGCTTTATAACAAAGTGAATCAGTTATACATATACATATGTCCCCATATCTCTTCCCTCTTGCATCTCCCCCCCTCCCACCCTCCCTATCCCACCCCTCTAGGTGGTCACAAAGCACCGAGCTGATCTCCCTGTGCTATGCGGCTGCTTCCCACTATCTATATTACATTTTGTAGTATATATATATATGTCCATGCCACTCTTTCACTTTGTCCCAGCTTACCCTTCCCCCTCCCCGTATCCTCAAGTCCATTTTCTAGTAGGTCTCCGTATTTATTCCCATCTTGCCCCTAGGTTCTTTTTTTTTTTTTTAAACATCTTTATTGGAGTATAATTGCTTTACAATGGTGTGTTAGTTTCTGCTTTATAACAAAGTGAATCAGTTATACATATACATATGTTCCCATATCTCTTCCCTCTTGCATCTCCCTCCCTCCCACCCTCCCTGTCCCACCCCTCTAGGTGGTCACTGAGCACCAAGCTGATCTCCCTGTGCTATGCGGCTGCTTCCCACTAGCTCTCTATTTTACGTTTTGAGTTCCCTTCTTTCTCCTGATAAATTATGGGGCAGTTTCAGCCTTTTCTCTTGGTAATCACATCCCAAATTGGTGGGAACTAGGTGGGGCAGAGGGTAGAGGGGGAAGAAGCAAAGATCAGTGTGATAGCAGGAAGGTGTGTAAGAATTAGCTCTACCCTCCTACGCAGAGCACATCACAGCTGCAGTCATCATCCTTGTTTGCAGCAGCAAATGCAGAAGAAGCAAGGAGGGTGACCATCAATCATCATTGTCACTGTCACCATCATCTGCTGCTCCTTTCCCAAGGACCTCAAAGATGATTAGTGATGAAGCAATAAAACACCAAGAAGTTTAACAGTGTTTTCAAGCTCATTAAGGTCTCCAGCCTTTCCATGGGTGCAACAACTCCTGCAGATCTGTTAGCATCCTGTCCTGTACAGATGACGTGCTTAATAAATGTGGTCCTTACTCCTGTGCTGATATATCCCCCATCTTCACTTCCCAGTTGGCTTCCTTTTACCTATTCCAGGATTGCTATTCTAAAATCTCTCCAATTCCCTCAAATCTGATACCCTCACCTACCCCTGCCCTCACTCTTTGTAGATTTTATCATCTCCCTCTTAAAGAGAACATAGAGACCATCAGGATATCCATCCAGTGCCTTACTCTGAAACCTGGCTTCCCATGCTATTACTTATTAATCCCTCTTTCCCTATTGTCTGAGAGAAATGGCATGTCCCCTCCTCTCTGAGGCTAAACCCTCTGCTACCTGGGCTCTGCACCTCAGACCCTTCTGCCTCATCTGTTACCTTCACTCCCCGCATGTCCTTAAAGTTCTAGCCCTCTTTTTTGAATATTCTATTGCTCCCTTTCCTTTAGCTCCTTCCACTTAGCCAATGGAAATGTCCATGGCTTTTTTTTTTTTTAATTTATTTTTTTGGCTGCGTCGGGTCTTTGTTGCCACATACGGCACCTTCGCCGAGGCATGCGGGATCTTTTCGTTGTGGAGCACGTGGGCTTCTCTCTAGTTGTGTCCTATGGGTTTTCCTCCTGTAGTTTGCAGCCAGCGGGCTCTCTAGTTGAGGTGCCAAGCTTGGTAGTTGTGGCCTGCGGGCTTTGTTGCCCTGAGGCATGTGGGATCTAATTCTCTGACCAGGGATCGAACCCATGTTCCCTGCATTGGAAGGCAGATTCTTTACCACTGGACCACCATGGAAGTCCCCCATGTGTTTTTAAACCTAACATAATCTTCCACTCCCTCTACCGTCCTATATCCAGATACTGCTCTGTCTCTCTCCTTTCTATGTTGTTGTCATGAAAGAGGATGCCTTTTCCCTTCTTGCTCTGTGTGCTTTCCTTGGACGATTTCATCCGTTTCCATGGCTTTGACCAACACCTATGTCTCTGGGTGTGACTTCGCCCTGTTCTCTACACCTGAGGTCCATGGTACCTGCAATTTGATGTGTCCCAAACGAAGTGCATTGTTCCTCCTTCAGGCAGCTTGTCTTCCTCCTGCCTCCTCTTCCACTTTGGATAATGCTGTCAACACCTAGGCAGTCTATTTGACCCTCAGTGTCATCTTTATTCCTTCTCCTCTCTCAGCCTCCAACCTGATGAGTCACAGAAGATTTTACTGGAAGATAATTCACAGCACACTCTTGTTGATTCCTGTTAGACATGTTTATCAAATCTGACTTTCTACCCCCACTCCTGTCGACATCCTCTAGTAAGCTCCTCACCTTTCTTTTTTTAAAAAATTTATTTATTTTTGGCTGCATTGCGTCTTCGTTGCTGCGCGTGGGCTTTCTCTAGTTGCTGTGAGCGGGGGTTGCTCTTTGTTGCGGTGCGCGGGCTTCTCATTGCGGTGGCTTCTCTTGTAGTGAAGCACGGGCTCTAGGCGCATGGGCTCAGTAGTTGTGGCACGTGGGCTCCATAGTTGTGGCGCACGGGCTTAGTTGCTCCGCGGCATGTGGGATCTTCCTGGACCAGGGCTCGAACCTGTGTCCCCTCCATTGGCAGGTGGATTCTTAACCACCGTGCCACCAGGGAAGCCCTCTCCTCACCTTTTGCCTCAATTATTTTACCCATCCATGGGACTTCCCTGGTGGTCCAGTGGTTAAGACGCCATGCTCCCAATGCCAGGGGCCCAGGTTTGATCCCTGGTTGGGGAACTAGATGCCTCATGCCTCGTGGCACGGCGGGGGAAAACAACCCCAAAAAATGATTGAACCCATCCAGCCAAGTCCATTCTCCAATCTGTTGTCAACGTAATTTGTTTAAAACTGAAGTCCTTAAAACCTCCATGGGTTCTTTGATGCTCTCCAAAGTCAAGTCCAAACTCCCTACGTCCTTAGTATGACCTATAGAGTTATGACACTCCCCCAACCCAAGTCTCGCCCTGACAGGCTTCTGCAGCTTTGCTGGTGGGAGGTCTGGAACAGGTGCCCACACTCCAGGCGAGTTGTATTTCCAACCCTTTCCCACACCACCACCCCTCGCAATCCAAGTCTTTTAATTTCTGCCAAAGTCTCTTTTCTCTCAAGTCTCTTCCTGGCAGATTCTTATTCCCTCTTCAAAACTTAACTCAAGAACCTTGCCTTCTGTGAAGCTTCTTCCCATTGTCCCAGACTGCTTATTTACCCTTGTGCTCCAGCTGGAGCTTCTCCAGGACTTTGGAGACGCTCAATCCAGTTTCTTGGAAGTGTGGGCGTGCACAGGCAGAACCAGGCTGATAGAACAAATTTATAGGCATTATGGCTGAGCCCTGAGTGAAAGTTCTGTGCATATGTTTGCAGAAAGATGTTGCTATTGGAAGATGATTTCTTCCACTCAGGCCAATTTCTAAATGACAATTTTCATTTGATTAGCATTAGCTCTAGGTAGATAGATGTAGGCCACACAGATCAGTGCCATCTCTTCTGAAAATTGTAAATGTTTGGTTATACTATGTCTAAGTGAAATTTTTATCAATAATGAGGACTTTGACGATCACTGTAATGGTACTTCAAATTTCTCTTTGGTAAAATAAATGAGTCAATGAAAAGATTTAGAGAAAATCTACCCTAAGTGTGGTCTTTTGGGGGACACCTAAAGAGCTGTTCATTTTTCTCTTGCTCACAGATGCACTGGAAGATCAGCAGGACGGAATGGTGTCAGTAACGATGCCAGGCTGGCCATGGTTCCTTGTGAGATGGTGGGTACAGACAACAGGTATTGTGGGAGGCTGGAGACAGGTGAAGTCAATTCAGGCCCAAGCAGAGGGAGGACAGGTTGGACTCACTGGAGGGGCAGCAGTTGTTAAAAATTATAAAAACTGGGCTTCCCTGGTGGCGCAGTGGTTGAGAGTCCGCCTGCCGATGCAGGGGACAAGGGTTCATGCCCCGGTCTGGGAGGATCCCACATGCCACGGAGCGGCTGGGCCCGTGAGCCGTGGCCACTGAGCCTGTGCGTCCGGAGCCTGTGCTCCGCAACAGGAGAGGCCACAATGGGGAGAGGCCCGCGTACTGCAAAAAAAAAAAAAATTATAAAAACTAAATAATAATAACTAGAGAAATTTATGAATGAAAATTTAAAAACCCTCACAATGGGTAGGAACTGGAACTTTTGAACTGGAGCAAAGAAGGAGAGAAAAAATCAGGAGAGGGTAAAGTTTGATCAATGGTCTAAAGCAAGAACAAACATGTTTTCTGCAGAGAACCGTGAAAAGGGCAGCCTGTATAAGGGTTTGGTGAGGGCGTTGGCAAGGAGGATCTTCGTAAAAAAGGGACAGAGAAGGTTGAGGGTCAGACTGAGAAATGGGGACACTATTGAGTTTTTTCGGTTTGGGGATGACAGCTGTGAGCCAGGAACTGAAGTGTGTCCATGTACAGCAATCCATTCTTTCCCCAAGTTTTCCATGAAAGAGGTGTTGGGGCAATATTGTTCCCTACCTGCTGTGCACAGGCTCTCACGAAAGGAGAGAACTTCATTTGCATTTGAAGTTTATTTTACAGGTAATAGGGGATTGGGTGTCCTGACCTCCAGGAGTTCACATTCTCAACCGCTCCAGGCTGGTCAAGGCAATTCCATTAGCATATCTGTTCTCCATGACAGATATTTTTAGCAGCAGATAGCCTGAATCCATTCAAAGAATGCACCTGTTAGATAGGAATCTAGATCTGGCAACCACACAGTTTAATTTCAAAAGAGCCAGGTCAGGTTGTATGCTGAACTATGGGACACGACAGGAAATCTATTGATTTTAAGCTCGTGACGGCTGCTTTGCAAAGTTGGTAACCCGAAGGTGTTAATATCTATTCATCTGGATATTTCAGTTTGATGGATTCATGGAAATAATCTGATACTAAAGAACATTCTTTCCTCCCTCCCCTCCTCCCTCTCTGTCTTCCTTCTTTCCTTACTTTAGCAATAGTTTTTAAATGCCTCATCTTGGATGTGGCATCATGGGGGTAAAGGAACCAAGTACAGTTTCCTTCCTCTATTAAACATATATTCCAGAAAGGAAGACAGATAAATCACAAGCCAACAAATTAAGAACTAATTTAGTTGCATAAGGTGATGCGTGCTGGGAGGAAGAGAAGGAAGGATTGGAGGGTGACTGGGGGCGGGCGAGAAGGTCACACCAAGCAAGAAGCTGAATTGAGGGTGGGCATTCAAGCAACTACCCGGGTGAAGTGCTTTGCAGGAGGAGGACTTGGAAAAGAACAAGGTTTGGCCACGGAGCAGCAAGAAGGTCAGTGTGTCTGGAGAGGAGGGATCCAGGAGGAGGAGGGTGGGGTGAGGGGAAGTAGCCAGGAGCCACAACACTAGGGACTTGCCGGCTACCACATGGACACTGGCTGTTATTCTAAGTGCAGCGGGAAACCACTGGAGTTGAGAGGGGAGCGAGGTGATCTGATCTATGGTTTGAAAAGGTTATGCTGGCTGCTCTGTGGAGGATATTCTTGTTGAGAGGAAAGAGGGGTGTAGAAGAGCAGCTGCTGGGCTACTGTAAGTACACGTGAAAGCTGATGGGGGCCTGAGGGCGGAGGTGGCAGTGGAAGTGGTAGAAGGTGCTAAAACTCAGTACGTGTTCTAAGAGGTTGACAAAGGACTTGATAATGGATTGGATGAGAAGCAGGAGGAAAAGAGGGGAGTCAAGGGTGACTCCTGGGTTTGTGGTCTGAACAACTGGGTGATTTGTGGGGTCATTTTCTGAGATGGGGAAATTAGGGGAGGGGGTGGTTTAGGTTGGGAAATTAAGAGCTCTCTTTTGATAATTTTAAGTGAGGGCATTGAGCATTAGATAGATACATACATAGTAGTCCGAAATTTAGGTGAAAGATCAGAGCTGGAGAAACACTTCGGGAGTTACCAGTGTAACTCACCAGTAGATGGGGCATTTAAAGTCACAGGTCAAGAATAGGTCACCTGGGGAGGGGTGTGTTCACCTCGAGGCTGGGACTGAGCTCAGGGACACTCCAATACTTAATGGACAGCATGAGAATGGGAAGCCAGCGAGGAAGACTGAGACGGAACAGCCAATGAAAGCGGAGAAAACCCAGACGTTACGTCCTGAAGACCATAATGTTTTAAGAAGGAACGGGTGGTCAACTGTGTTGACGCCTGTCGAGACGTCCAGCAAAATTAGGGCAGAAAATTAACCACTAGATTTGACATGGTGACCTTAACAAGAGCAGCGACAGTTGAACGGTGGGGAGAGAATTCTGAATGAAATGGGTTAAAGAGAGAATGGGAGGTAAAGAAGGGGAGACACAAAGTATAGAGATTCTTTCAAGTTTTGCTATAAAAGGAAGGAAAATACAGGAACGTGGAGTGAAAGGTGGATTTTTAAAGGAAAAGAACTATTAAAGACGTTTTTGTATATGGATGGAAGTGGTGTAGAAGAAAGGGAAAAAGATAAATTAGAAGAAAGAGGGGATAATAGGAGTTACTATGCCCTTAAGTAGGCAGGAAGTTATGGGCTCAAGAGAACAAGTGAACAATTGACCTCAGAAGGAAGGAAATAGGGAAAAGTGAGTTAGGCTCACAGGTATATTGGTATAATTGGGTTGTGAGAAAGCAAGTTTAATCTCTTCTTACAGTTTCTATTTTCTCTGAGAGATAAAGCAGTGATAAAGCAGTGGCATCTTTTAAAATTTTGGGAAGAGAGGAAGAGGGGTGAAATAGTCATTCTGGAGGATGAGAACCTGAATTGGCTGGCTTCTAGTGTCATTAGGAAGTTTTGAAAAGCCACTTGAGATTTTTGTTCATAAATTTAAAATAAAATCTAAATTAAAGATGAAACCTGTTAGTACCCCTGTGTGCTTTCCTCTGGTCACGTGCAGCTGGAGGGCAGATGCTAAGCAGATGCGGGCTCGGGTTTAAGCAGATTTTGGAGTTTTGCCAAGTGAGTTCTAGAAGGGAGGGAGGGAGAAAAGGGGTTGAGGCTGTGCGTGAAGGGGAGGATATTCAGATGTATGTGGACTTTGAGCAAAGGCAACGAGGAAAATGAACAGCTTATGGGGCTGATGAAAAGGAAGCCAATTTGGTGGAGTAACTAGACTTGGACCAATGTGGGTCTAAGAACTCTTATTTCCTGTCCATGTCTTCCTTTGTTCGTGCCTCCATGTGAAAAGATCTCTGAGTTTCTAAGACCCAGGTCATTTCCTCCATGAAATCATCCCTAAAACTCTGCTTCTAATTGATGCCCCCTTTCCTGGACTCCTGTTACATCTTATTATGTATATTTTATTTAAATGTATTTATGAATAACTACCAAGGACTCATAACCAAGTCCTTGTTATAAGTACTGGGAATGTAACCATGAACAAATGCAGATGTGTACCTCGGCCCTCATGGATGCACGGTCTATTATAGAGACACATGGTACATGTTACAGATAAATTGTATTGTGCAAGACTTAGAAATCCTGAAAAATTTCAGATGGGATGAATATTTCTTTACAAGTAGATGATAAGCCTCCAGGAAGCAGGAATTTGTGCCACACCAACAGCAGGGGCTCGGTAAACACCGTGTCCTTGGAGAACCGATGTTCCCTTCACATTGAAGATGTTCCTTTCAAAGGTCTGCAGGAAAAGTAGTGAGTAGAAAGAAGGCAGTAGGAAAAGCTTTTTGGAGGCCATGAGTTTATATCCATCAGGTTGGGGAAAGCCTGGAATAGTTCTCAAATGATGATGTCAAGAAAGCTTGGTTGCTTCCTTGACATAATAATCCATTGTGTTTGTCCCATGTTTTGTTAGGATCATATGTTCCTGGCAACCCATAATCTATGTCCTGCGTGTCCCTTTCCACATTTAAATTAATTATCTTGAAAGGCTAAGGTGTACGTGGGACAGTCAGATCTCAGCAGGAGGAAGTACACGGACCTCAAAATTGTGGTTACCCCGAATTGTTGGAAGACTCAGTACTTAAATGGATAGTTACCAACTAGTGACCACACGTTCCAATCAAACACAGCTTTCTCTTCACCAGATGTGCACATTTATCAGGAACTTTCTGCTAATTATTCAAAGAATTCCTAGAACAGCACACATGTGCCCTCTTCAAAGAAAGCCCATGTACGTAATACACATTTATAATCATTTACAGATAAACCAACCAGATGGAATCATTGTTCTACATAATGTTACATAATTCTGTCAATGATTAAGACACATTTCAGGACATAATTCAATATAGAAAGTTTAAATATAAGCCTAGCGTTTTAGTTAGGAGAGGTTATGAACCAGAGGGATAGAGTAGACTCCAAGTGAAGGGACTCAGAAACCTTTTATCCCTTGGCACCAGGTACGACTAGTTGGTAATAGCTGGTGTCCTTTCTTGTTCAAACGAAGCATGCATGTCTGCAATTGGGTTTGGAGGTGAACAGCTAGTTCAGATGTTGTTAGCTCATCCTGAACGCCAGGATGTGGAAGGGTCAGCTTACATCATGTGATCTGGGAGATTCTAAAGCCTGATTCTGCCGCCCTACATCTCAGTTTGGTGTGTAAATATTTAAAAAATGATACACGCATCTTTTCTGTGACTAGTGTCCATTATAGGCAGTTGTGCTCACTGCCGGGTTTTAGAGGTTGGGGTTTCCTGGAAGAAACTGTCCTGGTGTCTCAACGAGACCGATTGGTTTGTAGGTGAAACACACATTTGTGGGAAATGGGGTGAAAGTATGTTACCCACTTTCCTTAGGACCCAGGGGTCTAATCTGAAATATGGTGTTAATAAGACTTGTTTAATTCTTTTTCTGGTGATCCATCCAATGAGATGTTGAAAGTGATTTGAAAATATAAACTATCGCACATATAGAAATGTTACTATTAGTAACAACACTCATAAATTATAAAATACCTACCTCTGGAGTACATTTTGTGGGCTAAAGCTCCTTCTGCCAAGGTTACCCTACTACTCGGAAAGCCATCTGGCTGCTGTCTCTTTTCTACACGGAGAACCATTGATCGCTATTGAATGATGGCAGTCTAGCTTACTATTTTCTTGCTTCATAAAATTTCTTGAGTGAAAATATGTCCCAATATGAAAAGGAGGGAAAAAATAATAAAATGCTCTGTCTTTGTCTTTATTTTGCTGTTGATATTGGCCATTATTTCTTTTCCCACTTTGATCTGCTTTCTTGAAATCATCCTGGGGTTATTTTGGGTGTAGAAGGTTTCTAAGCTGGTAAGTAACGGCTATTTCATTATTGGAATTTTTTTTTTCTTGCTTGTGGAATATACTTCTGTTAGAGGTATAGCCTATGAAAGTGAATAATAATTCTACTTATTGTGTATCTATTATTGACTATGGAGCGTATGAAAGAAAAGAAGGAATTTTAAGCTTATGTTATGTGATTTAAGAGTGGAACTAAGATTAGTAAAGGCAAGCTATGGGCGACTAGATTTCAACTCATAAGAAAAAAGAACTTCCTAGTTCAGTCAGAATACAGAAAATAGAATAGTGCTTTCCTAGCAGAATCTTTGTACAAAGCCTTCTTCTAAGCTGCAAATCTGTGAACTTACGTTTCTAGCACTGGCTGATGTTTCAAAAGAGCTAATTCAGAACAGAGCCTGAAGTGGCCTTGCCAGACGCCCATACTGAAAGTGTGGGCAGTGCTTGGTGTGGCCGGCATCGACTGGACCATCTGGCTAAGTCTAGGGGCCACTCTGGGATGTTGTGGGCTGAGTGAGTAGCAGGTACTTAGAATGGTGAGAAATGAGGGGACTGGCCACTGGGTTACAGTCACTGCTATGGGATGCATATTTTCTGGAATCAGAAAGTGGGAGTGTTGAGAAATCATGAATATCACCTATATACACAATGAATCCCCTAGCTCTTCTCTAAAAGGCAAGGCCTTAAGTAAAACCAATAGATCCATTTGGAGCGAGTGTGTACATCAGGAGGTGCTAGGCAGCCTTGCTTGGAGGGAAGAGACCAGCCAAGAATGAAGTACATCTGGATCAAAACCATGATGACTGTAAATACTAAATCAACTATTCTTGTTGGCTTTATTATCCCTCTTTGCTAGACTCTCTTTTCTTGCCCCACTATTGCCAGCTAGTGGCACAGAGAGACGGGTAAGGAAAAGCAAATATTTACTGAAAGTCTGTTACCTGTTAGGCACTTTACACATCCTAACTCACTTTGTTCTTATGATCATCTTTAGTGGGTAGATTATTATTATACCCATTTAGCAGATGAGGAAACTGAGCCTCAGGAAGACTAGTTGGGACCCAAATCAGTCATTTCATGACGGTGTGCTGGATAAGAAAAGGAGGAAGATAGATGATGGCAGATATAATGCCATACCTATTGAGACATCATACATTGGTTAAGTATTATTCATTTTATTAATTATATTGTCATAGCGGTATAAAGTTGTTGTAATTGTAATCCCATGCTTTGACATTCAGAATTCCTGGCAAAGAATGCCTTTTTCTAAACTGAATTTTCAATGACTCCGTCTTGGTAATCTCTTTACGTTCACTTCTCTGGTTAAATCCTGGGTATACTTTATCATCCTTGAACTTTTAACTCCCATTTTTAGCTCTGCATGTCCACCTGCGCCTGTTATCAGTTGTCTCATCATGAAGAAGGCTAGGTCAGAGTTTATCAAGCATCTCTTATTCATCTTTAGAGCTCCACCCAATTCCACTCTTATCTCTATCTGGATTTTCATTTTGAGCTACACCCTTCTCAACACTCCCCCTCCCACCACCTTTTTTTTCCCCACCAATCCTCATTCCTGACCTCTACTTTATCCCCTCTTCCATTCATTGTTATAACATCACTTTCCGTTTGGTGACTTTAGCTTAAACATCTAAAAGGCTAGTGTATGTCAAGTTATAGCTTTTTAAAGTCCCTAAAAACTTAGAACATGCAGATTTAAACAAAAGATGGTGCATTTATGACACCGTCTACTTTAATTTCCCTGACCCCGTCTCAGTATTACCTGGGTGATTTTTTTCTTTGTTTTTGGCCGCACCCTGAGGCATGCAGAACTTCCCCAACCAGGGACTGAACCCGAGCCCCTGCAGAGGAAGCATGGAGTCTTAACCACTGGACTGCCAGGGAAGCCCCCATCTGGGTGGTTCTTTACATCTCTTCAGATTTTTTTATGTAATTTGAATCTTTGTACACGTTGTTTGGCCACCTCTCTTTTTCACCTAGCATGCGGGTAACATAATATTTTACAATGTAGTTTTTAGTACTTGCATAGTTTTTCCTGTGTATATTTAGCATTTTAAAATGTAACCCACTTGCTATTTTTGTTTATTTAGGTTGCTTCACAGTTTTGCTTACTATAAATTACGCTGTGAACATCTTTGTGGCTAAGTCATAGTGCATTTCTCTGGTTACTTTCTTATGGCAAATTCATAGAAGGGGAATTTCTGGGTCAACTTATATACATATATTTATGGTTCTTGAAAAACATTGCCTAAGTTACTTTTTGGAAAGGTTATCTGTTTGTCATTGAAGAGGAAGTATTGGAAAGCTTCCTGTAAATAATGTAAGAAGAATGGTATCATTGCTCCTAGCCCATACTAATTACTCATGTGATATTCAGTAAACCAGAAAAAAACCTTTATCACTCTCAGCTGATTCATATGTAAAATTAAGGCGATGGATTAGAGCTCTAAGATATCCCTCCATCTGCCATTCTGTTATGCTGATTTCACATAGTGGGGATAATTGCATTCCTGAATCTTCTCTGGGGTTCACAAAAGGGAATTTAGAGAGACACCCTTAAAACAGAGAAGTGGCTGAAACAAAGACACGAATTTTCTTGAAATCTTGTCTTAGGAGAAAGAAAAGAGTTACCACTGTCTTCACTTTCACTTTGGCCTCCAAAAATTCTTCATGGCACTAAACGTTTAACAAAATTGCCTTAACTCTTGTCCTCATTTAAGTGAGTCGTGTCGGTCATGGTTATTATTAACATTTTCATTGATGGGTTATCATCATACCCATTCCACAGATGAAGAAACAGAGGATGCAGAAAGCTGGCAACCCGCTTGGCCTTAGAGGGTTAATCAGAGATCAGGGAGGTAAGCGCTAAGCGCTAGACTTTCCCCCAGGAGACTAGCCCTCATCAAAGAGAAGACTCTGCCTCAGGATACGGTTTTGGGTCTATCCAAGGAGGTTATGGGAACTAGTAGATTAAATTCTTCCAAAACACTCTCCTCCCACAGGACCCCGGGGCCAACCCTCAGCAGCTAGGCACTCTTTCCTGGATCTTATGTGGAGTCTCTGACTCTTTTTCTTACCTCTGGCAACGGGCATTCGGGTCATCAGGGTATCCCTGCAAAAGGATGAAACCTGGTTAATGTACTGATGAACTCAGACATAGCTGATAAAAATGAAGTTGAAAAGAAGGATGAAACAGCATCATCAAGGATGGCAATCCATGCAGGTTGGCTTACTTAAAATTTTTATTGAGCAACAGATATGTGTAGGTTCCATGAGAGCACCACCCAGAAAAGTAATTGGCTCATGGTTAAAAGTCTGATGTGTGTTTCTTGAAAGCCAGGCTCCGGAGGCACAAAGATAAATAAGCCATGAGGTCTTCCCTCAAGCAACTCACAGGCCAACAGACGAGATAGAAAGAAAGAAAGCACAGCAGAAAAATGATAAATTGAAATTTACATAAACACTCAAGTAGCACAGAGGAAGGAGTGATTAACTTGAAAGTTGTACTAGAATAAAACTTCGAAGTCCACAGTGTCTGATGGGTTACAGGTGTAAGCCCCTTTCAGAGTGACGGACTCCTGAACTTTTCTCTGATGTGAACTCGTATGTATCAAAGCCTATATGGTTTCGTTATAAAACAGAATGTATGTACATTAAAATCACATTTGATAACTCGAACCATTAAATTACCTAATAGCTTCCGCCCCCCTCCCTTCTCAGCAAAGTAAAAAAAAAATTATTAACTGAATAGTCACATTGGATTGAAGACTCATTTGTTTCCAACACATTGACACTTCATTATTTTTCGTTGGGAGTGAATGTGCAACTCCTTTTGATTACTCAGAGCTTGTTACGCGGAACAACGAAGAGGAGGCTGCACGAGAATGGGCAGACTGTTCTAGACTCCGGAGAAAACGCAGAAATACTGCAGAGATGGAGTCTGTCTCAGTAAATGGAGGAAGAGGCTGGGACGTCTTATTGGAATATGTGGCTGAATGGACTTGAAAATTACGTAAAAGGAGCTTTGAGATTTTGTGTATTATTTGTATTGAGTTAGTCTTCCGGTTTCTAGATTCTGTGATAGTGAATTTCAATGTATCAGATTTCTGTGTAATGAGGTGTATCTGTGAGAGCTACATACACAGAATGACTTCCTATTTCCTAAATGATTTGTGACATTTAGGAGAACTCTATGTGAAATTAATACTAGAAAACCCTCTTATCTGTGTAGAAGAAAAACATTGTATAATGTTAGTTATCATAATGTGTTTCTTGTAGAAAATAGTTGAAGAAATCGAAGGTTGAGAACAACAGATGTTCTCTATATTAAAACGTCAAGAGCGGTACTGAGGAAAGTCATCCACCAACAGAATCCAGGTCGTGGAGAAGGTGGTAGGCAAGATTTCCATTTCAAAAGAACTCCAGCTTAATAACATTTCAGATATTTAAAGGTTTTCTGATTCTTTTACAGTGCCAGGTATAGAGGAATTAACTTATTAAAGGCTGGAATATTCTTCGAATAAACACTTTTACTATGAAACTACTATTCTGACAGGTGTCGAAAACTGAGTGGGAAAGGAATTAGGTCTACATTTAGGTATAAATGTATGAATTTGAGGGAAAAATAAAAACCGTGAACACTGCTCTGTGTCTTAGCTTAGAAACAAACGTTTCTCTTTTTTGTAGAATGAAGGGGTCTTGAACCAACACAACCCAATATGGTCCATAAAAATGCCTCTGTCCCAAATGCCATGAAGTTGGTGAGAAGTATTCTCCTAAATTCACCCCAGATTGAAATGGGGCACAAAAGAAGAAGCGGGCAACTCACCTGGAATCACAAACAAGGCAATTATTGAAGCAGGAAAGAGGCTGAGTGCTCCAGAACTTTCCCACACTAACCTTTAGAAGGAAGAAGTTCCCTCATCCTGCTTCCTTGGCACCACTCAGACTGGCTGGTTTTTCTACATTTTGTTCAGGAAAATATGCAGATGATGGAATTTGGCTTTTAATGTTTCCGGGCAATTCTCTGGGAAAGAACTGTTGTTCAGTTGCTGCATATTTCCTTTTCTTTTCAGAAATAGGGATATGTACAAGAAGACCGGGTCCGTGGAAGTGTCAGCTCTTTGCTGGTCTTTCTGAGCACTTCCAGAATCTCCAGGTGAGGACCCCTCTCCTTTCTATTTTGAATCAAATATTGCAATGTGGACCTGAGGATGAGTCTGTTAGCCGCCGAATGAGAAGGGGGTCCATGTTCTGAACATGTTTAACTACTCTGGGTTGTGAATTGGTTGATTAAAACTTCACAACAAAAATTAGACCTGGGGACTTCCCTGGTGGCGCAGTGGTTAAGAATCTGCCTGCCAATTCAGGGGACACGGGTTTGAGCCCTGGGAAGATCCCACATGCCGTGGACCAACTAGGCCCGTGAGCCACAGCTACTGGGCCTGCGTTCTAGAGACCGCGAGCCACAACTACTGAGCCTGTGTGCCACAACTACTGAAGCCCATGCACCTAGAGCCCCTGCTCCACAACAAGAGAAACCACTGCAATGAGAAGCCCGCGCACCGCAATGAAGAGTAGCCCCCTCTTGCTGCAACTGGAGAAAGCCCGCATGCTGCAACAAAGACCCAATGCAGCCAAAAATAAATAAATAAAAAATAAAAAAAAGACCTGGATATGGCTGATAAAGAGGCTTCCTGTAATTTCTCAAGCAATAAGTATTTAATGAGTGTTTCCAAGGTGTTGATCATTTTCTGAAACCCATGCACCAAAGATATGCAGGCAGGAGTTGCATCTGTCTGCATTTACTGGTTTGTCCCCAGAATCTGACACAGTGATTGGCACATAAACGAGAGTTAAATGAACAAATGAGTGAATGAATGATTGAGTGGACTTACTTGGGTGTCCCCTCAGGCTTTGTAGCCCCAGAACCAGGTGTACTGCCTGTCATACATTAGGCAATCAAGAGGGGTTTTGGGGCTTCCCTGGTGGCGCAGTGGTTGAGAGTCCACCTGCCGATGCAGGGGACACGGGTTCGTGCCCCGGTCCGGGAGGATCCCACATGCCGCGGAGCGACTAGGCCCGTGAGCCATGGCCGCTGGGCCTGCGCGTCCGGAGCCTGTGCTCTGCAATGCGAGAGGCCACAACAGTGAGAGGCCCGCGTACTGCAAAAAAAAAAAAAAAAAAAAAAAAAAAAGAGGGGTTTTGGTAAATGATTTAATGAATCCAAGAGAGTGTTCAGTAACTTACCTAAGCATTGTTTGATTTTTTGCAACCCTTAAAAATTATCCAGTAGGATTACTATCTTCGTTTAATTTAAAAAATTATTATTTGAAAAGTAACGATTGTCACACGCTTTCTGTAGTGCAAGTCTGCAGAAGTTCCCCTGGTGGTGGAAACATCGTATATCCTATGTTTTTGCTTGGCACACTTGTGAAGGTGGCATGGTTTTCGCAGACGGATCCAGAAAGAAGCGTCCATGAAACAGGCTAGAAGAGGAATTAGTATGTTAGGGTTTTAAGGTCACCAGTTAACAAGACCATCCACAAGCTCACATATTGCCCTCTCTGGGCAGGGTTCGCCTTCATACAGCTTATTTCTGATCTGATGAAAAAACTGTCTGGGGGAAAACAGAGAGAGCTGAAGACAGGAAGCAGAGACCCTACTGCAGCCCTACAGCCAATGTGAAGAGAGAGAAGAAGGCTAAAAGTACTTCCTCTTGGTGATCTCATATAATATTCATGGAAACCTATGAAGTAGGTATTATTATTATCCCCACTTTACGGGCAACTGAAGCCCAGAGAGGTTAAGTAAATTGCCCAAGATCAAACAGCTAACAGGTGTCCGAACAGTGATCCCAACTCAGGAAGTCTGACTCTGTATTCTTTTTTTTTTTTGTTGTTGTTTTTTGTTTGTTTGTTTTGCGGTACGCGGGCCCTCACTGTTGTGGCCTCTCCCGTAGCGGAGCACAGGCTCCGGACGCGTATGCTCAGCGGCCATGGCTCACGGGCCCAGCCGCTCCACAGCACGTGGGATCCTCCCGGACCGGGGCACGAACCCATGTCCTCTGCATTGGCAGGAGGACTCTCAACCACTGCGCCACCAGGGAAGTGCTGACGCTGTATTCTTAACCACACTTAGCTGTCATGTTGTGTTATGTTAATTTATGGGTCCCCTATACTGGGGAAATCTTCACTGATAGAACTTGGAATAAGGCAAGGGTTTACTTTAGTAGGATGCTTTATGGACTTTTTAAAAAATAGGGTGTCTTTGCCTATGAGATGAACCCCATTGAATAGTATCTTGGAGACCACACAACGGCTCTCTAGTTTAAAAATATCCCCGATGCCTACTTATGAATTATTTTAATAGTATCCTGAAGAATATGGTCCTGGCCTGAGAGAGTAAGATCAACTGTTGCAGCGGTCTCACACAGGGGGACTGGTCCCCTCATTTGCAGCCGTTTAAGGATGCGATTAGCTGGAAAGAGCCAAGTGGGTTACTTCGGAATGTGCCAGGTGGGAGGTAATTTGGGAGGTCTTGGGAGGTTCCACTGAGCACTCCTTTGTTTTTTCACCCTTACATGCTTTGAGGATGCCATATAATTGGTACACTCCAGTAATGAAAGAAAACATAGGAACAGATGTTAGACACCACAGAAATAGATGTGTGTTTGAATGAAACGCTCCACCTTATATTACTGTATTACTCTTTTTATTATTTATTTATTTATTTAACATCTTTATTGGGGTACAATCGCTTTACAATGGTGTGTTAGCCTCTGCTTTATAACAAAGTGCATCAGTTATACATATACATACGTTCCCATATGTCTTACTGTATTACTCTTGTTTCGGCTTCAGTTTTTATTCTATGCTTGAAACGTAGGATAAGATCGCTCCCGTTTCAGCTTTTACGGTTACTTCTTTGACCGTGTTTGGTTTGGCAGTTAAGAAAAAAATCAACAGAGGGACTACATTTCAATGGCACAACACCTAATCCTCAGGCAAATGATTCGTCCACGCTTACTATAAAGTACTTAGGATGTATTGTTTGATGTAAACGCTAGTTCTAATGAAATGGTGCCTGAGGTACAGTTCTTTAAAATCTAATGCCTTATTTGTGTTGGCCTGTGCATGTTGGATATAAAGCCATTATGATAAAATATATCCTCTTTAGCCTGATAAAAACGAAAATCAGAGGACAGGACTCATACCGAGAAAGAAAAGATGCTATAAAACACAAAGACCCTTATGATATATGAAGTTGGCGTTCGGGGCAAGCTACTCAGCACCTCTTCAGACGGAAACTGTCCAGCTGTCTTGGAGGAACATCAGTTTAATCATGCGAGGCACTTTATTTGAATCTAACATTGTGCTGAATCCAACTACGTTTAGCTGCTGTGTTTGTGAAGTTTTACAACTGGGAGGGAGCAGGTGCATCAAAGTAGTAGATTTCAAGCACAAAGGAAGGTTAAAGGAAGCACGTACAATTCAGCCTACCCTGGATAGCAATCTCTGCTCTCAAATATCCACTTGTTATAACCTTTTTCTCCAGGACCCCGTGCTGCTTAGAAGCACGCAAGGTTAATAATAGCAGGCAAAAAAATGCTAGGCATTTCAAGACGCAACATTCATCTTGCCGTTCCACTAATGCGGGGATGACAGAAAGTCACTTTCAACCTCCTTTCCTGCTGCCTACATTACCTGCGTGTTGTAAGACACTCCTCCAGGTATTGGAAAACGATCACTGTTCATATGGTATTATAAGGACGATAGGCATATTTGCCATTATCCTCATCTGATTTAATGCTTATCAATCAGCAAAAACTCCACCTCAATTCACTTCTCTTAGTCTCTGAAGGGCAGACGCTCAGCAGCAGCTCCATTCACAGTTCATCCGGTGACTCACTTCCCGAACGCGGGGGACTGGGAGCCTTCTCCGTAATTGTAGCTTTAGCCAAAGGATGAAAAATCACAGGGCCTGGACTAAAGTGACTTGAGTTTTCAGGTTCCTGCCTTCTCCTGACTCATCGGTAACTTTTCCAGAGTTACAAGAGGTGAACTTTTAAATCAGAGGCAGGCTTTTGATTTGGGTTGCCATCCTAATTTCTATCTTTTCCAGAAAGAGCCACTCTAAGTGCAAGTCTTTGAAGGTTGTTTTGGCTTTAGATGTTTATTTAGATGTTTATCTTTACAAATAGATCAGGTACTTAAATCCATGAGAGTATCTTTCCATTGACTAAAAATCTGGAAGTAAAACTGAAACCAGGAATGGCAACAAAAGGGAGGGAGGAGGGAGAAGGGGAAAATTGCACCCTTGTTTCCTTCAGCTGTAACGTGATCATCACTCTTAGACACCTGTGCTTATCCTTGCTGAAAGCCCCAGAGACAAAGGTGACCATGGCACACAGAGTGACTGCTGTGCCAGGGTGGGTCCCCGGGCATTGTGAACAGGGCAGTCAAGTCTGTGAGAGGGCCTCTCAGGGCTCCCACTCAGCTGTCCTGGTCCATCAGCCTGGAGGAAGGAGGTCTAAGTTCTAGCCGATTGACGGAAACTCGGGAAAGAAGGACCGGCACATCCTGGAACTCTTCTTTTAGTGTCAGGTCCAGATTTAGAACCTAGAACCAAGTACTCAGGTGAGGCCAGTAGGTGTGTGCTCAGGTATTCAGATCAGACCAGGAACTGCGCTGGAGTCTTTCCAGGATGTTTTTCTAATCAGGAGAACTGAGATTTCCTGAAAAGAAAGTCCTTTCCTGGTCAGATTCTCACCCAGGGGTATGAAGACGGAAGCAGATCCCATGTGAGACGTATAATTGGGATTGGAGTTAGAAGGAAAATAAGGAAATCTTTTAGTGATCGGAAAAGAGGCATTTCTTTGCTCTTACAAAAACTTGTCTTCGATCAAATCTTAAATGCTTTCCTATTCTTCCTTCCTTTTCAGTTTTTGGTCCGATGTACAATAGTGAAGCTAGGGAGATTCTCTTCCATCACCTTCTGCCCCATGAGTGGCCGCTCATTTTTACCCTAGACTTCAAATCTTGTTTAAATACGTTCCAAGATTTCATGCAAATTCTTTTGTTGATTTGGAATTTTGTTATTTCATATACACCACCTGAGTTAAATGAAGGAAGGGATGGATTTGGTTTAGGATTTTGTTGACTTACACAGAGATTTCTTTTTTTCATTATGAATGTTATTTTTAAAGTGAAGCTATTCTCAAAAAAACCCATGAAACTATTCTCTTTGATTTTGGAAAATTCCTTCGGAGGAGTATGAAGGGGATTTGCTTTTTTATCCAGCTACCTGAGAGAGTGCCTAGTATTAGCATCAAGACCCCTATTATACGAACATTAGAGAAAAAGCCACTTGTGTAGCTATTTGTTATTAGAAAAAAAAAAGAAGGCTCATGTTGAGAATTCAGAATCCTTTCCTGGGGAAGGCGAAAATGGTTATCTAGGCTACGATAAACAAGTGAAAAAAAGCAATTAGAAAACTGATATGATACCTAACTGTACTTAGAATTTGGTTATTGATATATAATGTTCTAGCTGTTGATATTTAAAATTTCTAACTTACTTTTAGTATAAGAGAATGTAAATTTTGGTTCTAGAGTTTTCAAATAGGTTCAAAATTTCCTTTCTGAGTGACTATATATTCTGAGGGCCATGTGTAATCAGTAACTCTCTGCTATCAGTACCGAAAGAGATGTTAGGTAAATTAGAAAATATTCTTAGCACGGCGTTGTGTTCCAGTCAGCAACAATGGTACCTCAGTTTCACCCCTAACTCATTTTTCTTAAACCCACTGCTTTGAGTTTCAGATTTGTTGGTTTTGGGGACACTTGATTAAGTAGAGTTGAATGCTTGAAATGCAGAGGAAACAAACCTCAGCTGTTCTTCAGCAACTTCCACTATTTATTTTTCCTTCATTTTCTCAACTCCTCAATATCTCTAAGACCTGTGTACTTGCCTCTATCCCATGGTCACTGCTTTAGTCCAGGCTGCCATCATTTCTCACCTGGGCTTCTGCATGGGTTGCTTAATTATCCCCCCATTTTCCATCTTGCCTCTCTTGTTCTTCACAAAGGCAACCAGAGTGCCCTGTAGACAATAGATCTAAGTCTTTAATGCACCTGTTTAAAACCCCTCTTTAACGTTTCCCAATGTCCTTAGGACAAAATTTAAAAATCTTTACTATGGTGTACAAGGCACCACTATGATGGTCTTGGTGACTCCAGCCTCTGGGAAGGCGTTCCATTCACTCTCAGGTCCCAGCTACGGACATCCTTCCATGTCCTTGAGAAAGGAGCACAGCTTATTCATTCCCACCTGCTTGCAGCAATTCTAGCCTGGTCATCCTGCCTGACTCAGCTTAAAGGGAACTTCTGCACACAAGTCTTATGGAACACCCCCTACCCCAGACCACGAGAGCTCCTCCAGTTGCAGGTTTCCACGGTAACCCGTGACCATTCTTTTGTGATACCCATCAGACTTGTGATAGCTTGTGTAGTTTATCTGCCCAGAAGAACAGCAAGCTTGGTGTGAGTTGCTGATGAATCAGGGCTGGGGCCATGCCTGTTCTGTCCATTTCCGGTGCCCATTATGTGCTGCTTCATGGCATGCGCTCAATAAAAGTTTATGAATTAGAGACTTCCCTGGAGGCGCGGTGGTTAAGAATCTGCCTGCCAATGCAGGGGACACGGGTTCAAACCCTGGCCTGGGAAGATCCCACATGCCGCAGAGCAACTAAGCCTGTGCGCCACAACTACTGAGCCTGAGCTCTAGAGCCCGCGAGCCACAACTATTGAGCCCGCATTCCACAACTACTGAAGCCCACGGGCCTAGAGCCCGTGCTCCGCAACAAGAGAAGCCACCGTCATGAGAAGCCCGCGCACCGCAACGCAGAGTAGCCCCTGCTCGCCGTAACTAGAGAAAGCTCGTGTGCAGCGGCAAAGACCCAATGCAGCCAAAAATAAATAAATTAATTAAAAAAATTTATGAATTAATATGATCCTCAAAGACCTAGTGACCTTGGGATTTTTGTAAATTTGGCATCCTTTGTGTTAAAGAAGACCCAGTCTTTCCTGTCTGAAAAATGAATTAACCTCAGTGAGATCCAAGGATGGTCTGGAACTCACCTTCCCCAGTGTTTTTCATAGTAGAGAATGAGAGACCAATTCAGCTGTCCTTTGGTGCCTTCCCCACCCCCCAATATATGCAAATAGGTTTCAGAAAGGGAAAAAGCTAAAAGGCAAAACCCAAATACAGGTTTCTTTGGCCTTTCTTAATTAGGAGTTAATAACAGCATTCTTTATCTTCATTGTTATTATGATTCAAAGTGAACTAAACGTCAGGGTTGTTTGGGTCATGAGCATAGAGAGAGTACAGGGCTGGCCTGGGAGAATTCTCTAAGGAGTCAACAGAGCAAATCACCAGTGAGGGGGTGTGTAGGTGAGTGGAACCCTGAAAAGGTAGCTTGAGAAAATGTAGAAAGTTATGTTTAGACATCATCATCCTTGACAATCACTGTGACCTTTCCTTCTGATGGTAAATCTATTCCGTTCAGAGGGACTTCTCTCCTGGGGCTGCCCGTGGTGATGGGCATTGGAGCTGAGGGCAAACACGATGATTCCTATTCTCCCAGTGCTCAAAAGCGATATGGGGCAATCAGGCAGGTACACAGGTAATTGCAACGTTGTGTGATATGTACTAGGATCCAGGCAGTGCAAGCTTTTATGGGAGTGCAGAAAAGACGTATCTAAGGATCTGGTGGGCACAGGTGGCAGGCAGGTCAGGGCAAGTGGCCACAGGGGACTTCCCAGAGGAGGTTATATCTAGTTAGACCTAAAGGACAAGTGGGGTTTGGCGAGGTGGACAGGTGGGAGCATTATGGCCTTGCCAATAGCATCTTACACAAGGAAATGTGCACATCTGTTGCTGCCTGGAACATATCTGTTGTGACAATACATCAACAACATTCATGAATACCAGCAAAACGAATCAATATATAAAATCAGCAACTGGTCACTGTCTAACATCTCCAAAGCATCTGATGGAGTCTTGAAGGTTGCGTAGGACTGCTGAACCTGGTTCTTTTCTCCTGTTACCGTGCTGACCCCAAGCCAGTGCAGGCGGAGCGTGATCAAAGGAGATCTTGAAATTCTTCACGTGCAGTGCAGGTTACACAGGACAGCCTGGACCTTTCTTCCCCCCCCGATAGGCCCTCTGATCAGCTGTAGAAGGTGCACTTGCTGTCTTGACTCTGGCCAGCGGTGGCACTGGCCTCCTTCCTAGCAATCCTAGACGTTATTTGCGCCAGACACCTTTCCAAACGGTCACCTGCTGAAACACCCTCAGGTGCCTTTCAATAAGATCAGCTGCATATTAAACAAGTATTTCCTGCTGCCCTGTCATTACATGAATTGGGTCGGATAAAATACAGAAAAACTGTTTCTTTTTTTCCTCTGGGTGATATCCTTTTGTTGTTGTCACATCCATAAAAGGGAGCTCTTGAAAAGACCAAAGAATATGAAAAATGGTCTCTAGATCTCTCTTTTGGAGACGCTACAGTCTTGAACAATTTGATAAAAGAAGCAGAGGAGGAAGACAGAGAGCGGGGGAGAAAGAAGCCAGAGCAGCCGTGCTCTGAATTTAGAAACCTTGCTTTGCTATCTGGATCTGCTTTTGCCCGAGAATGCAAGCATCAGATAAAAATAAGTCACCCAGTAGAGGACAGATCTCTGGCTTCTCCCCTGCCTGGGGCTGCACATGCCCAGTGCGAGCTTCTTTGGTGGAGAAGTGCTGAGCTGCATTCCCCAGCAGAAGGCCGGAGTGAGAAAGGGCCTGTGTTTGATGTATGAGCTCTGGCTTGCCATCGTGAGTCACCCCAGAACTAGCTGCAGGCAAAACAAAAATCTTTTGTGATTAATTAGAAAAACTGGACAATTATGAACTGACTGCACACAGCCAGGGTTTGGTAATATAAATAGTAATGACTCTGGCAGAGGCTGATGAAAGCTCTCCAGTGTGAGATCACTGGAGAAAGGCAAATTTTTGAACGTGGAATCTGCTTAAATAGGACAATTTCTGATCTTTGACAATTTGAGGGTCTTGACGGAGAGTCTAGCTGACACCTTTGAAAGGGATTCTAGTTGACTTTTCTTCGACACCCCTCCAAACACTGGTCTCTGAGCCAAATGGATTGTTCTTTCTTCCTTTCTTTTTTTTAAACATTGACCCTACACATATCCTTTTCAGCAGCTCTGTGAAACTGCTCACATCTTGTGCTAACCTCCCTGCCAGCACATAGAGCTGTTGGCTGGCTCGTCTGCCCTTCTGGGGCACTTGCTTCCAGTCTTACACTCTCTGAGGATTTGAACACAGATATCATTTTTATTCTGAGGCACTTGTTGGTTTAACCTGCCAGGGAAAAAGAAACCACCATGAATGAACTGTGTTTATCAGGGAAAGGAGAGATCAAAATACTATAGTGAGTTGTTGGATTAATGAGTTATGCTGAGGGACAGAAACTGGAAGGGTCTTCATCCCACAGAGTTGAGGGAGAGTTTTAAATCCCCTTGGGTGTGAACACTATATTTTTTTGCGTGATATAATCTGCCTCTGCTTCCCCCTAAGCGCACACCCCCTCCCCCCTAAAAAATAAACCACACAGAATGAGCACATCTCACAGAGTGGAGCTAGGGAAGATTTCTTTTCAAGGAAGTTCACAATGAAAAATAACTAAACCCTGACAGTGCCTGCAAACATCAAAATACACACTTCCGCCAGTGTTCATTTCTTAACCACCCGGGTAAGCAAGTTTCCCTTTGTCCTGGGGCAACATGGTGCAGACAGCGATGGCCACAGACCAAAGGGGGACACAAGGAAATGCCATCTCTCAAGGATCCCCTAGCACCTACCACACTTGCATAAAACATCTTCCAGACCTTTGAAATTTGGTATCTGTCAGGCAATCCACTCGTCTTAACGTGCATTGTGGTGGCCAAGTGCCTTTTCTGGTCCTCTGTTTGTGCTCCCCGGCGTTCCCTCGGCTTTCTATTATTATTCAAGCAGTGCTGCCTCAGTGGTAAACCCATTGACCATTCAATCAGTGCAATAGCTGCTGCAGATAATTAAAAGTTCCCAACCTCTTGCCCCAAGGCCAGGCTAGAGCCAGTCAGAGAGGAGCCAGGTCCTGGCTGCTGAGGGACCAATCGATCAGCTGATTAACCCTTCTTACTGATTGGTTAGAGCTGATTGCATCTCCAGTAAAGAAATCTCCTCTGGCCCTGGGGCACAAAAGGCAGCCATACATTTAGGGTGGCTGTGAGAGCCTCAGCCTTCACTCTCCACACACAAAGTGGAGGGAGGGGAAGAGGAGGGCTCCTGCTACAACATTTTCAAGATCTTATCTCTTCACCGCTGTTTTCCCTGGACTATCTCAGATTTTATTTCTAGAGAGAAAAGCTCTGCTGCAGCTTCAGGAATGATGGACAAGATTCCCGGCATAGCAGTTGTTACTCTTTAGCTCGTCAGGGAAACGGTGGATTCTTTTCAACCACAATGTCCCCAAGTGTCCCCTTGTAGAATGAATGAGGTCACAAAATACTGGAGACACACCCTTCATAAATGGGTCTCAGAAGGTTGCTGTTTGACCAGTCAGCTCTGATGGGGTTTGTATTTGCTGGCTAGTAAATATCTATCTTTGGGTACAGATAAACAATCTGTTTTCAATTGTGCTTACATTTTGGCACTGTAGGTAAAATATACTGTATGGGAACAGAGGCATTACAAGAATGACTGCCCTGCGAGGTCTTTGAAGGGAGTAGCTGAGATGCTATCAGACAGGACCATAATAGGCGGCTGATTTATGCGGATTTGGTAGGACAGCCCAGCAAGGAGACTCTCCTGTGAAAACGTTGGCCCTGCAGGCCCCGGGTTTATCATCCTATCTGCGGCAGAGGGGACAAAAGCTGAATTTTGCAAAGCAGACTTTGCCAATGTTATCTTCACCTCCATCTTCAATGGGGCCGAGCTCCCATTGACGTCAAAAGCAGGTGGCCTGTGAGGAACGTTCGGGTTCAGGCCACATGGCAAATGCTCTAGTGGAAAACGCGGCTGTCAGGTTGGGAAACCCTGAATTTCCAGAATTCTCATGATTTGCCTTATTTGGAGATACTTACCCATGGAACTGCAAGAACAGAAAATCAGGGGACATTTCCAGGAACCAAAACATTATTCATCTTACAGGGAAATTGATGTAACAGAGAGTGATCTTGGGTTCTACTAAGAGGGGGGCTGATTACAGAAGAGGTGGCTTTGTTCCATGGGCCCCCCTCAGAGCAGGGTTTAGGCACAAAGTCCTTTGTGAGTTGTTGAGGCACCGTGGATACCTCTCCTTCTCCACAGAGGCTGAGGGTAAGCAGGTGGGAAGCAAAACTAGAAACAGTATTGAGGTCCTTAGAGGAGGGAAAAGTACTGTAGGAACACCAAGAATGACAGTTACATATTCACTCTCAGAAGAACCGAAATGATCTATAATTACACGACCCTGGATATGTTTATTAATATCTCAGTGGCCTTTTTGTCTTTGAGTGAGCTTTTTGCATCACACACACACACACACACACACGGAGATTTTTAAAATAGACTTGTAGCTATTCAATTTATTAAATTTTTTTCCCCCAAAATCAAAACAGAGCTTGTAAAACTTCTGTGTAAACCACAGCTGTATGCCATTTGAGGAAAAGAAAACACTACCCAACCTAGAAGGCCTGAGATAGTAGCAAAGGTCCTGTTAACACAGTCATTATTTAGTAAGAACATAATTACATGACACTGCTAAATATAATATGGAAAATAATACAAATATATATTTTTGGTCTGCTGGAAGCTTTACAGTCTGATATGTACCATAAATGTTACTTATTAAAATGCCTGTGAGGCTGCTTGGAATTTAAAATGTTTTGAATAAAGTGTTTCTACTTGAAACTACCTTTTTTTTTTAACCTCTTTATTGGAGTGTAATTGCTTTATAGTGGTGTGTTAGTTTCTGCTGTATAACAAAGTGAAACAGCTATATGCATACATATATCCCCATATCCCCTCCCTCTTGCGTCTCCCTCCCACCCTCCCTATCCCACCCTTCTAGGCGGTCGCAAAGCACCGAGCTGATCTCCCTGTGCTATGCGGTTGCTTCCCACTAGCTATGAAACTAATTTTTGACATAAGATTTCTGTGCACAGAGAGGAAAGGTAGAAAACAGGTCTTAGAAGGGAAATGAGTAAGGCTGTACTTGTTAATTTTTTGTGGCTGGAGAAAATTGACTATATTTGGGAAACCGGGTCATTTATGATAGGTAGTGTAACTCAAAATCCATTGACATACTTTTATGGTTTTGAGATTATCGTTCAGAAATTCTCTCATTGAAGCGTTCATTGTGCATTGGGGTTTGGTTTTGTATTTTTTGGCGATTCCACGCAGCAGCATGTGGGTTCTTAGTTCCCCCACCAGGGATTGAACCCACGCCCCTTGTAGTGGAGGCACGGAGTCTTAACCACTGGACCACCAGGGAAGTCCCATGGTGCATTCGTTTTGCACTATTGCATAATTTCTCTTTTATCATAAAGGGAATATAATATAACGCGCTATAAAGGCAAAATGGAAAATTTTCTTTCAATCAGGACAGGCTATACTCATGTGGAGGCTAGTAGGTGCTCTCCTAGCTTGAGGAAAGTACACATAACATGCAGAGTGTCTGAACTGGAAGTCACATCCCCAAACAGTGTCAACAGTGAGAGAGAACTAAGCATCAGACTGAAAACAGGTAGGATTCCTGGGAGGGAAGCACCGTAATTTGAAACTCAGATTAGCCATTTTCTCTGTGGTCAAACAGAGACCACAAGTACACCTACTCACTCATCAAACCGCTTTTCAGAGTCATCTCTTTTTCAGGAAACATTCATTTTCTAAAGAAAGCTGATAAAAACCATTGACTATATTTGGTGTCTTAAATGAATGCAAATGATTTTCTTTTAGCGATTCTGCTTATAAAACATTTCTGAGTATGCTTAGAAATGCCCCCAAAGTTAGTAAACTAGACATGGAGGTTGGAGGAATTTTTCAAACACATAAAACAGATAAGAGTTCAGTGTGTCTTACTTCACTCTTCCTTTTTTTTTTCCTTTTGAAAATTCTTTAAAGCACCCGAGAGATCACGCAACCGTCAGCACAACCTAACATCAAAGTTCACTTTATACAGATATCTGTGAGACCAAAGAAGCTTAGTTGCTCACCATTCCAGTGCTAACTTTATGCTTACATCAATTAATTCAGCATAAAAGAAATATAAGCAGTCACTGGATCTGTGTTGGTTAGGAAATAGTATACACCGACCTCCAACAAAATTGTCCAAATATTTTTTTTCAAAGCTCCAGATATGGAACATTATTAAAAAAGAAAAAGTGTACCCCGTGTACACATTTTCTTTTAAGCAGGCCAGAATGCCATGTTTGGTTTTGGCTGTCGCAGTCTGCTTAGGAATTCCTAATGAGTAAACCACAGTGTTTAACAGTAAAATATGGTTATGGCCCTTAAATGCAGGCTACATTTAACAACCGTATATTGATTTTTTCTTGTAATTTTATTTCCATGAGCGTTTCTGGTTTCTTAATTAGTAGGGAAGTTTAATGTTCTCTCTATCAGAGGGTTTGGCTTCTGTAATACAGCTTCTCAGGGGAGAGAAAGTTCTAGACTTGCAGTCTACGTTGGGGGGTAGGAGGTCAGCACCCCGTGCATGCATGTACAGATGCACACGGACACGCAGCCCTCCCTCCCCGGCCCTGCCAACACAATTGAGACAAAACAGCGTTGGTGAAGCCGGTGACAAAACTCAACAACTTCCAATTGCACGATCACCCTGTAACGGGAAGAACTATTTACCCCATGTTCCTTATTAAACTGAAGTATTTTATGTAATGAGCATGACTCATGCAAGGTGTTCTCATAAATCATCGGCTGGTTTACAAACTCAATAACTAGGCTTCCTGCTATAACTAGGCTGTGCACACCTTAAATTATTAACACGCCAGGGCCTCAAGGCACATCTTTGATGAGGATGATATAAACACCGCGGAGACAAGGTGCTCTCTCAGCAAAAGATTATTGACTCTAATTACCATTTACCACAGGAAAAAGAAAAGACAATAAAATATGAGGGAGAACTGAAATCTAAGATTTAATTTTATGAGGATCTTTAAACCACCCCCACCAACTATTTCTCCCCCTTTCTCTTTTCTTCTTGTTGGTGGCCTTATCGCACTGCAGGTGTATAATGATAGCCCATGGTTGGCTAACCTTAAAAGGATGACTGTGAAGAGGAAAGGAGGGAGAGGATGGAAACAGGAGAGACTCCGCAGCTGATATTACGCACATTCTTTGAAATGTGATGGAACAAAGCCAGGGGGAAGAGAAAATGATAATACACTGGGAAAAAAAAAATCCCAATTCAATTGTTTTCACAAATAAATGTAATAAAAAGGTTAAGTGACTAATATGTCCGTCTCCAGTCATTTTGGGGTCATAAACTAGAACTTCAGGTCAGCTTTTTAAAAGCTTCCGGTCAGCTTTTTTCCCCCTCGAATGGCATATACAGCTTTTACTATGTGCTTGGGTTTTACCGCATCCTCATTATACAGTGGTTGGAAGGATGCAAAGAGGTTACAGTGAAACAGCTTTCATGATAAGACAGCTTATTAAAAAAACGAAAATCCAGCAAAATGACACATGGTGCATGGTTGGATATTTGGAAAGTGGACATGTTGCTGGAGAAGAATAAGGGAAGGTCTTAGAAAACCCCGAGGAGTGTCCAGGACAAAATGAAGGCTGGCTGGAAAAAAGAGAGGCTCAGTGTAGCTTCCTGCTGTCAAGGGCTTTTGTTCTGTCTTACCCTGTGGTTTTGCATATTTCTCATTTCAAAGCCTATCAGCTCAGGTCATTGTCTCTGTGGGCTAAATTGGCAGCGCAGGTTCTCCCTTCACAGAATCTCACGTTGTTATCTAACATTTATTTATGGAATCATAGGATGTCGGAGTTGGAACGGACTTGGAGCGCCTTCGTCTTACAGATGTGAAAATGTCAGCCTGGAAAGGGGAAGTGATTTGGCCAATAGCACCTGTCCCAGGGCTTTGGAGGTCTAATGAAGGTGGGACCCTCACCAGCTCCTTACTGTGCCATAAGGTGGTGTCCTTTGGAACTTAGAATCGTAGAAAAGTGGCCAGTGACTAGGAAATATACTATCAGCCTCATAAATATTATAAAATAGGTGATACTGATGACCATATCTGTCATGGGGATATTTAAGGCAGGTCTCCTAATTCAATAAAATTGTTAAACTATGACCAGAACATGGAGGAAAAGTCTGTGATAGATGTTTATACAGTCTTTTCCTTTTTATGTGAAAAGCTTTCCTAGAATTTTTAGGATCTAAGACTTTTGGTGTTGGCTAGATTCAGGGGCACAAGAATTCGCTCCCAAGCATTATTTTCTCTAATATTTCTTGGAGGTCAACCACCCATCTTATCCCTCCTCAAGGTATTCTTAGATTCCTAAGGCACAGCAGATGTGGAAGCAATTACAGGCGCTAAGAATCTTCTTCAGGGGCCTTTTGGTGCACCTGTGCTTGTTTCCCCATCTGGTAAAGATCTGTGAGGTTTGGCTGTCTTAACCCATGCTCTGCACCTGGATCGGGACCCGCCACAGAGCGGCATTCAGGGGGAAAGTCCGTCGTGCCCACCTTCTGTGAAGAGCAAAAAGTGAACCTACGTGTAAAACGAGAGACATTCAATGCCTTTCGATATTTTTTTTGGGAAATAACCATATAGTTGTCTCTCTGGTCATTTTGTCCCTGTCCAAGCAGGATCTCTCACTGGAGACTGGAAACCAAAGACTGGGGCCAATTCTCATCCTCAGCGCCACTCTGGGTGTGTCCCGGGACCTGCGGTGTCCTCGTCAAATTCTGACTGGTGTTACTTGTCTTTGTGATGATCTTATTGGAGCTTCCAAAGAACTTTATTGTATCGTCTTATTTTTTCCTTGTCTGAGGAAATGTCATGTAATTTTGCCCCACTTCGTTAAATACTTCACCCTTCCAGTTGTATGCTTCCTCAGAGGTAACCACAGATAAATGTTGAGAGAAATAATTCTTATGTGTGATATATATCTAGCCTTTTAAAAAACCTCGGATTCTTTTTGGATGACCAAGACATTGTTATTTTGTGGGAGACCATGAAATATATGAATACTAGGGAAGAAGACCTAAAATTGTGTGTGTGTGTGTGTGTGTGTACTTAAAAATGTTGGTGTGCAATTTTCATTGTTAAACGTGAAATTTACACATCAAAACCATCTCATGCCCTTTGCCTTGGGCTGATTATAATGCAGAGTCACAATTGAAGCCTCTTCTTGGGGTGCTTTTGAAAAGGGCCTGGCCCTGGGTGGGCGGACAAGGCTTTTCCCAGTCTGAGCGTCTGGGTTCTTTGCTGAGAGGTAGCCTGGGGCAGAGCCTGGCTGATGGGTCCTCACTGGCTTGCTCCCAGGGGTCCACCCAGGGTTTAGTAGCTTCCACTCAACAATCTAATCTGGGAAGAGGAACTAACAGAAGAATGTGTGTGTGTGTGTGTGTGTGTGTGTGTGTGTGTGTGTTTGCACGCAGGGTGAGCTTCAGGGGCCAGGAAACGCTCCTCTGGAACTTCAGAACCTTGTCTCCACCCTTCGGTTCAGGACTAGAGATGGAGCCTAGACGGCCCCTTCTGAAGATGCAGAATTCTGTGCATTCAAGTGTTATTTCATTCCTTGTGTAACTCCTTTTCTTTTAAACTATGCTACACTTTCCCCCCCAAACTATGCATGCTTAGACATGTTCTATGCATATATATGCAGATAATCCTTCAAAGAAAACAGAATTGTGATCATGCTCTACATTCTGGCTTTCCTTTTTTACACTTTTTTGGAATGGAACATTTCAGACATATACGAAGGAAGACAAATCATGTATAATCAACCTCCATGTACCCGTCGCCCAGCTTGAATGATCAGCAACAGATGGCCAACTTTATTTTGTCTGTACCTAACTCACTCCCCCTCTCACCCTATTATTATTATTATTTTTTTGCGGTACGCGGGCCTCTCACTGTTGTGGCCTCTCCCGTTGCGGAGCACAGGCTCCGGACGCACAGGCTCAACGGCCATGGCTCACGGGCCCAGCCACTCCGCGGCATGTGGGATCTTCCCGGAGCGGGGCACGAACCCACGTCCCCTGCATCGGCAGGCGGACTCCCAACCACTGCGCCACCAGGGAAGCCCTCTCACCCTATTATTTTGAGGCAAATCCCAGACATCATATCATTTCATTGTACATTTCTCCACTGCTTTCTGTTTTTAAAAATTGTGGTAAAATATACATAACAAAATTTACCATTTAAATCATTTTTTTTTTTTTTTCTTTCAGTACGCGGGCCTCTCACTGCCGTGGCCTCTCCCGCTGCGGAGCACAGGCTCCGGACGCGCAGGCTCAGCGGCCATGGCTCACGGGCCCAGCCGCTCCGCGGCACGTGGGATCTTCCCGGACCGGGGCACGAACCCGCGTCCCCTGCATCGGCAGGCGGACTCTCAACCACCGCGCCACCAGGGAAGCCCATAAATCATTTTTTAAGTGTACAGTTCTGTGGCATTAAGTGCATTCACATTGTTGTATAACCATCTCATCAAACATCTCCAGAATTTTTTCCTTTTCTCAAACTTAAACTCCGCGCTCATCAAACACTAACTCCCCACGCCCCTGCCTCCTGCCCCTGGCGGAGGGGACATCTACCTTCTGTCTCTGTGGATTTACCCTTCTGGGTACCTCACATGAGTGGAATCATACGGTATTTGTCCTTTGCGACTGGCTTATTTCCCTTAGCATAATGCCGTCAAGGTTCCTCCACGTTGTAGCGTGTGTCAGATTTTCTGTCTCTTCTAAGGCTGTGGATTCTGTTTCCTGACCTGTTTGTTCATTTAGTAGAAAAGCAGTGAGAAGATTTTTTAACGCTCTCATTTAAACGTCTCCTCCTTATTAGGTATTATTGTTTGCTTTTGACTTGTTTATTTGGAAGGATATTACATGACTGATTCCAGAAGAGAACATCTTTTCTCCTGCTCAAGCCATGGGTCACAGCGGGCTAAAGGTCAGTGAGTGGTGAGACTTCAGTAGCTTAAAAGCACAAGCATGGGATCCTTACCTGAAACATGTTCATGTGTGAAATGTTCCACCTGTGTATTGCGTATACGTTGACTCCCCTGTGTGCTGTACTAGGTGCCTCCTAAGGTCAGACAGCCTTATAACACTTAATGGTATGTTTTCTGTGGATGTAAAAGATGGGCAACCTGAGGACTGAGTCACATGGGACAGACGGTGAGGTCATACTCCCCATCTAAAGCACGTTTCTCCCAAGGACCCCAAGTCCTTTTGGATTTAGCTAATTAGTCTTCAAAATACCTTAGAGAGACTGTGAAGCACAAATTGCTTTCCCCACTTGACAAGCAAAAATGTATATATTTGCAAAATCAATTGACACTTGAAAAATACCAAGCAAAGCATGGCGGGACCCTTCTTTTGTCTTTGCCATTGCCCCATCTGCCGTCTTAAGGCCTGTTCAGACTCTGAGTCGTGGTCTCTTTTAGAGGCTGTAGAGTGCTCAGAGATCTCTCCAAGCCTGTTCCTGCAGTCAGCCTGGTCGTCTTCCTCTTCCCCCCGGTGGTGTGGTGCGCCGTCTGCTGGCCCACCACCTTGCTGGTGGGAAGATGCTTCTAGGGAGGTGGTGATGAGCAAAGGACAGGGCAGCTCTCTGAACCTGCACTCACCCTTGCTCTAGTTTCCTTACTGCTTCCAGTAGGAACCAGCCTGGAGCTTGATCCTTTCACACAGTTTCTGTTCTGGGGGCTGTAGCCCTGTTGGTCTCCTTTCTGTCCCAAGCTCTGACCACATCATCTTTATCTTCTTCTCCCTTCCTTTGGGGAGAACAAAGAGAGGAACACTGATAGGAGGTGCAGGAGAGCCACAAGAGCTGCAGCTGCTTTTGCACACAAGTAGTACGTGGGCGCACAAATGTGAACGTATCACAACAGATCTTTCTCCTTTCTGCCTGCCTCTGTCCTGCCCACCTCCACTTCCTCCATAAAAGCTTCTTGTCTGACCCACTCATCCATCATTTAGTCATCTGCTGGCTTGGTTGTCATTTGTAGTTGCCTTTTGTGGTTATTTTAATCTGTATTGTTTTTTAACCTCTTGTGATTCACTCTTGCTTTCTCAGCTTGAGGGTCACTTCCTCTGGAATTGGGACATGGCCACGAATTTCTTAGTGGTGTAACTTAGCACAGGCTGGGCATTCAGGACGTTTGTACTAAATGAACAATGGCTGTTCATTGGAGGACAAATGGAGGGACAGCGGCTTCAGCTCAATCACATGAGGTCACACAGAAAGAGGTGAAAGTCAGAAGGGAAAGCATGGCTTTGCCTTGCCTGGTTAGCACTCAAGGGGTGGTAACAGTTCCAGAAGAAGGCGAGTCTGAGCTGGCATGCAGAGTGCAGGACACGCGATGGTGCACCATGCTTTTTTGGGGGTTACCACGAGATGAAAAAGCCATAAGAGTTGGCCATGTCCTCTGAAGTCACTTATCTGGAACACTCAGCTGTTGACCAGATGAATATCTGGTGTTTCGGTTTGGTTGTCTGTATTCCACTTTAGCAGAGGAGCAACGTCTCACTCACAGTCCCTTTCTAGATGCTTAACACTTACCTTTGGACTGCTAACAACTTTACTAAAAAGGGCTTGAAGACACTGACAGTCTTTGTTTGAAAAGAAGCTGCATGGCATAGGGAGCTCAGATATTATTTAAGATAGTTGACAAACTACCAATCTTATTTGCTAAATGTCTCTCACTGAAGCACGCCAAGTAGTCCATAAACTAGACGTGATAACTGGATTAAAAAAAAAAACATCACCAGAGAAGCTTAATCTGAAAGCAGCAGTACATAAAACATTTCTGTAATGAGGAATTCACAACTCAAAATATAATGCTTTTGTAACCCTGGACCTCTTGGGGAAAAAATAAAATGAGACATTAAGTCCGTGAAAGACAACATATGCATTCCGCTTTAAATGTGTTCACCAAACAGGCTCTTTTTCCTCTATGATATGACTCTTTTCCTTTACCAGAAGAACATAGTTATTCTGCACGAGAGATGATTAAATTGGGTAGTAAGAGTCATCAGTCCATACCTGTTTCCATCTATTTCTACACCAAAAATGATACTTGTCTCATTGCAATATAGTTTACACGCTTGTACAGTCTGTTACATGTGAAAGTGTAGACTGCAGAGCTGCAGAGGCGAAATATGCTTCTCGAACTTCAGGCTGATTATTGGCTTCTAAAATCAAAGAAGGGCAAGAATACCAACTCCCACCTTCCCTCCACTAGGTTACTTTTATGGGGATTAACTACATTATTCAATGTATTTTTTAAGAATTAAATTAATTACAATGCATTTGGAGTCCCTGAGCATTCTCACAATTAATTTGTGCTATTGAGTTATCAAATATCCCTTTCTTAAGGGATTAGCTCACTTCTGATGTTTTGCACTGGTATCCCGAGAAGTAATTTTGGACTCAAAAATTGGATCCTTTTCCAAGGATTTGTTCTTAATCTCTAAAGGAATTCTTGGAACACTGGAATAAAACATTACAACAGTGGCTAATCCTTAAGTAAGAATTTCTGATCACCCAGTAACACAAATTAGTAAAACTAGCAGGCCAAGGAAAGGGTCTCCTTGTCTCGTCTGCTTTTTTCATAGTAAGCTCCAGGACAGGACCTATTTGAAATCCATCATTCCTGGTTCATTATAAAGCAATTTAATCCAAATTTTAAAAATTATATATTTTAATAACTTGTTTCAGGGGATCAGATATCCCAGAGAATACCTTGAATTTTTAAAATATCTCAGTTCAAGTTTTAAAAATTCTTTCCATGGTATCACTTAACTTCCTTTCCAAAATCAAATCTGATCATCTTTGACCCATTATGCAAGGGTGGCATGAGGAAAGAGCTTTCATTTAAGATAAATGGTGAGATGGTTGATCTTTTTAAAATGCTGGGTCCATGTATAAAGGACTAAAATAAAGTACAATGCTAGATAACTTCTTTCACATATTTATTTACTTAAGGTAATCTCGTCAAGGCCTCACTTGCCTGTTAGAGTTAGAAGGTCGTACATTAGAGCTGTGATGTGATTAGCAGGAAACAGGTCACAACTGAGAAAACATTATGAAATTACTTTCAAGAGCACAAGAAATTTAGAGAGATGCTTACACCATTTGAGTCAGGAGAATCAGAAGATGCAAAGACAATGTTTTGGATCAGTTTCAAGAAAACTGGGTTTATATTTTGAAAATCACAATATGTACTAATTGAAACTGAATGTAAATTACTAGAAAATTAAACTAACTTTAAATGTATCAGTAAAACGTTGCCCTGCACCTGGCAATTTTGCATTTATAAAAGAGATTTTTTAAAAAAGCAATATGTATTTGTATGTTAAAAACGTACCTGGACCTTTATTTGTTTATTTTATTTTCTCTTTGGCTGCACTCCGCGGCATGCAGGTCTTAGTTCCCCCACCAGGGATGGAACCCGGGCCCCCTGCCGTGGAAGCATGGAGTCCTAACCACTGGACATCCACATACCTGGGTTTTTAAGAGGAAGAATCTTTTCTTGATATCTTGAAAGATCATCTAAGAGCGTGAACTAGAGAAAAAAGAAAAAGAAACTTTCTTTTTTCACACATATTTCCTGGGTAGTATTTGAAAAGGACCTCATTTAACGTCTAATTCAATGTGCATTTATTTATCAGTTTACAATATTTATGTAAACAGGTTTTTTTCATGTGGGCCCACAAAAAACGTCACCTACCCGTCATGTTTTGGTCGTGTGTTTTATTCTCCATTTTCCAATACTCTCCCTTCTCTTCCAGCAGACGAGAGCAGTAACTTCTTGGGAGAACAAAAGTGTAGCCAAATCATGACCACTTCTTTCATGAACTGACTTTCCTATGAAAGTTACAGTAAAAGAAATTCAAAATCCTACTAATGTTACCTGACGCATATCTGAGCTATGAGGTAAAAAATCACGCACACTTACCTTCAAGATTCCTGAAAGGTTCCTTAGTTGTTCTTCTTCGTGGACATCCTGTTTCGGGGGTAGACTGCATCTCATATTATGGGCCCTTCCTCCCAATGCATTTAATAGCTCACTTCCTTCTCCACCTTGCTTTCCCCAAGTTCAACTTCTTCTGTCTTTGATTAGGGTGAAACAGTCCAGAAAAGCTGTTGGCTGGCCTCCACTGAGGGACTTTCAGATAAACCAGTGGCTGAAAGAATGCATGCATTAATTTTGCCTCCTGTGAACTATAAAATTATTGAGGTCCAAGCAGCTGGTCATAGTTAAGATGTGGGCTCTGGAGTGAGAGCATGTGAGTTTGAATACGGACCCTGCCAGTTATTGGCTGTGTGACCACAGGCTTGTTCTGTGTCTCAGTTCTCTCATCAACAAGATGAGCATAGTAATCCTACTTCATAGGATTGTTAAGAATATGTGAAGCTCTAAGGAAGGCTCAAATTTCAGCACACAGCCAGAGCAATTTATTTATTCCACACATATTTATTAAGGGCCTACTAAGTGCTGGGCACCGTCAGTGAGTGACAGAGAGTCCTGCCTTTGAGTTGCTGACATTCCAGGGGGAGGAAATAGACCGTGAGCTGTGAGCTTAGTAAGAAGTATGTTAGCAGATGATAAGAGTGATGGGGAAAAAACGTAGAGCAGAGTAAGGGGGATGGAGAGGGCCAGAGAGTGTGGGTGTGGGCGGGAATTTTAAAATAGGATGGTGATGGAAGTTCTTACAGAAGCAGTGATGCCTGGGCAAAGACACGACAGATGAGAGATCTAACCATGTGTATATATGGGAAGAGAGGGTTCCAGGCAGGGGTAGCGGCCAGTGCAAAGGCCCTAATAGCTGATGTTTGGGGAACAGCACGTCACTTAGTCACCTCTCGTGTCAGTCGCATCCTGATTTCATATCTCACAATTAGGGCTGAGTGGGCAGGGAGGAGAGCTGTAGGAGATGACGTCAAAGCGGTAGTGAAGGCAGATTTTATAGGGCCTTGTAAACCACTGTAAGAACTTTGACAGTCCCACTGTGGGGTCTGCGCAGAAGCATTCCAGGGTCTAACTTAGATGTATAAGATTCCTCTGGCTTCAGTGTTGAGACTAGACTAAGTGTTATCACAGCTCATTGTCGCAGCCTCTGAGCCTAGTGAAATGGCTCTCCAGCGATGGGGTATGCGTAATACTCAATGAACTGGGTACTTTATTTAGTATATGTTGTTTCTCCGGTCCACATAGTGCTATTATTTTGTCTTTTCACATCTAGGTTTTCTCGCCTTATTTGCATTTTCTTCCTTGTGCTTTCTGGGGTCTTCTAGGTGGCAAGGAAAAGAGTTACACTCAGTTACCTCGAGTCAGAGAATTAAAATCTGACTGCCTTCAGTCAAAGCAGTTGACATAAACATGCAAATCCCTTGGAGACAGTAGAGAGGGGTAGGGCTGTGGTAACAGGGAGATGCAGGCCCTACTTAAAAGCAGGCACACTGAAAGCTTTAAAAAGCCCTATGTAGGGTAAACTGAAACACATCTGTGGCTGGACAGGGTTAAGGTGCATGTTCCTGATGGCTGTTAATGGCTGTTTACCATAAGGATGCCCCGGGGGGGGGGTGGTGGTGGAAAGCAGGACGTAAGATATAGTCTCCACTCTGCATACCATGCATCACAGAAGGCTAGACTGTCTTCTGCCGGACCTTTGTGCTATTTAGAAAAGGCACCTGGCTTGGTGTGTAGAGGGTAAGCTGTGTTTCCATTCCTGCTTGTCCCCTTAGTCAGAGGCTCTTGTGCAGTGCCCAACCTGCACATCCCATCTTTTGGGATAAGACAAAGCTCTAACACAACCATAAAGTTTGTTTCCTTCTTGGCAGCAGGCATGTGTTCCTTCTGGCTTGGGTGCTCTTCCACTCTGATGACTCAGCTGTTTTCTCCTGCTCTGCTTTTTTTCCTCTCCTGTCACCTTAGACTTAGTAATGCTATCCCTCTGTCCTTATTTATTATTATTTTAAAATTTTATTTATTTTTGGCTGTGTTGGGTCTTCGCTGTTGTGCGTGGGCTTTCTCTAGCTGCGGCAAGCGGGGGCTACTCTGTCGCGGTGTGCAGACTTCTCATTGCAGTGGCTTCTCTTGGTGCGGAGCACGGGCTCTAGGCGCACGGGCTTCAGTAGTTTCAGCACGTGGGCTCAGTAGCTGTGGCTCGTGGGCTCCAAAGCACAGGCTCAGCAGTTGTGGTGCACGGGCTTAGTTGCTCCGCGGCACGTGGGATCTTCCTGGAACAGGGCTCGAACCTGTCTCCTGCATTGGCAGGTGGATTCTTAGCCACTGCTCCATGAGGGAAGTCCCTATCTCTCTTTCTTTAATTCAGACTCCCTGGAAGAGAATTTGGTGGGTTTGGCCAGTTACCTGTTGGTAGAGAGTGGGTCCAGGGCAGCTTGTTAGCTCTTGTGAGTCAAGAGCCCATTCCTACAACAATCACCCCTGTCCAGGGCACAAATGTCACAAACCCTGGGAGAGAATATGCCCAGTGAATACCTTCATGTATAATGTGATCTTCAAGAACAACTGTTTGCTCTGGATTACATCTTAGGTAACATGGCTTAATTTATAGGAAAATACCTAAAAATGTTATATTAGAGTTTTCTCTTTGGATACCCTGGGAAAGAAACTGAAATTCATAATAATTTAATATAAATAGTGCTGGTGTTTACCAGAGGGAGGTCATTTAAGTATACAGTTTGATAGTCAATAAATGCAACCAAGGGATGAAATCCTCATATCATGCCTTGTATCAATTTACTTAGTCACCTTATGCTATGTCAGTCCCGTATCCCAGTCAAAAGTCTTACCATCTTGTTTACTTTCTAAATATGTATGTTTTTGCCTTTCTATTCTTGCTATCATTCACATGCTTCTATCGTTTGTTGTTATAATTCCCATCACAACTTTCTCACTGGTATCTCAGTTTGCACCGTCCCCTTTCTTTAAACCAACTCTACATCACCACGGGAAGGACCTTTCCAGAATACAAATCTGATCGCTGGTCACACGACTCTGACTGAAAGTCTTCAGCGACTCCGTTACCTTCGAGAGGACATCTAAGCCTATGATGTGTTCTACAAGAAGCTCTTCGTGATTTAATCCCTTCTTGACATTCAAGAGCTCTTCCTGCTGCACTCCTGAATCTTGGTTACGATGCTTAAACCTCTAAGCCTTTTGATACAATGGCCAGCCCTTTCTCCTTTTCTTCACTTGGCCAACTCCCTCTAGACATAATGGCTGCAGTCTTCTCCAGCTACAGTCTTTCGGGGGCTTTTAAGCTCCTGTGCTTCCCTGCATTAAGACACAGTGTGACCGTGTGGTAATTCTTGGTTTCCACGCTCGTCTCACTGGCCTTATTGTGGGCCTCTCGAAGACAGCCACTCAGGGTACCTACCTCTATAAACCCAGGGCCTCTCATAATGGCTGCTCAAAAATAATTTAAGATGGAATTCAATGGAGTAGACCTTGTCCCTAAAAGTTCCTCTCCAAAGGACACTGTGCTTTTCTGAGTAAACTTTACTCCCCATCCCATTCCACCCTCAAACCTCTACTTTAAGAAAAAGAGGATGAAATTACTTCTTCCCTCCTTCCTGTATTTTACTCTGCCAACTCTATTCCCCAGAGCTTTCCTTAATGTTGCTTCCAGTACGTGATCTAAGGATTGAGAACCACTGAGATCTAAGGAAGTCTAAACACTTGGATGCCTTCTTCTTTGGAGTGTTGCAGTCTCTTGAGTGTGATACATCTCGTATCTTAAACATCGAACTTGCTGTAGCTTTTTGGAGAGGCGGGCTCAGAAAGGAGCTTATGTTTGTGAAGTGCAGTCTAATTTGCCTGAGAGTTAAGGAAGCCATGATGACTTTCAGGTCAGGGAGGAGAGTCACTAGTTGTGGCCTGGAAGCAGGGGTCTCCCCCAGGTGCCTGTTATGCTTTGATCATGCTTCCAGGTATAGCCGATCACCAGGTTGGAAGAGAATTCTTTCTTTCTCCTTTCAACTCTGTTTTTCCATGATATCTCACACACTAACAAAACCCACTTCTTTACCTGGTTGATTATCCAAACCCTCCCTGAGGTCCTATTTCCTTTCTCTCCCTCCAACAGGCACATCCTTTCTTATACTCACACTTTAAAGTGTCTACAATGTTTCCTCTATAATTCAGTTCAATGGCCACGTACTGTAAGGAACTGATGAGCTGTTTGGGCTGATGAGGAGTGTTTCTCTCTTTCCATACCTCCTAAGAAAGTATTACACCGATGGATCGCCAATTTAAGATGCTCATTTGTTATTTCACTTTAAGCAGGCTCTACATGATAATTTAACGGCGTCACGGAGCCCCTATTCTGGTTGACAAACGCTGTGGTGCAAATGATTTAATTTACTAGCTCAAGCATTAGTCTACACATTATTGTTCTGATCAGTCATTGCATACTAAAATCACTCATCCTTAATGTAATGATTTGGTATCCCTACAGAGAATTCCAGTCATCAGAATGTCATTAGATACAGTAAAAAATGAAAATTACTATTACACAGCAGTAAACACTATTAACTGTTAGTTAAAATAGCATTTAATTTAGTCGTGCAAGAGTTTACAAATTTCCACAGTTTACTTGGTCCTCGAATAATTGTCACTGCAAAGTTAACGACACTCCTGCCAACGAAATGACAGAATGAGGAGGGGGTGATGATGAACGGGTGTTTTTATATGGCAGATGTCATCTTGTGACAGTGCCGTGCGTGGCTCTCTGGGACGTTTCATTGATAAGAAAAACAAGCCTGCTGGTGTCCTGAGATTGTGAAGCAGGGCAGAAGAGTTTGTGTGCCTTTGGAACGCAGAGGAGCTATAAGCGTAGTTGGGAGGAGGAGGAAATGATGCCTCCCAGATGCCTTTCTCTTTCTCCATCAGCTCAGATTCACACTCTGGCATTCCAGACGTCTGCTGCAATGCTGATGAAGCGGGGCCACCATGAAATTCTTCAAGTGTCCCTGGCTGGCGGATCTAATCTTGGTGGGAATTATGGGCCTGGTTGGAAAGTATGTATTTTGCACAAGACTCCTCAACCCCAGGCTTACAAATAGCACCAGCTTAAGTTGCAAAACATACATTTACCGCGGAAGGGCCTCTCCCTGTTGCAGCCTGAGTCCAGCATTCCCCAGCTCTAAACAAAATCAGCAGCAACATCGACTGTGCCTATAAACGTGGGCACTCTGTGGGTTACTTGGCTCCAGAGCTCTGTCTTCATCCAAGCTGTTGTGATTCATTTCCTTGTTTATTCCATAACTGCATGTTGCTGAATTTGAGTGCTGTGCCCAAAACGTTGAACTTAGATATGGAAAGGGACACCAGGGACCCCTCTGTATAGGCAGAAGGCAATCAAAACAAAATGACAGACAGGACCGCTTCCTGCTTTGCTTATGCCTCTCACGTCAGCTCAACAGGGAAAATGATAGCTGGAAATGACCAGCCCTGGTAAGACACTGGTCGAGTGAAATGGTGCCCAGTTTGCAGAATCTTGAAGGAGAGCTCTAGTGAGTGCCAATCCTAAATCAATGAAGTTGCAGTAACGTGGCAGGATGTGTATCTGTGGAAAGTGTTTCCAGTCTGCAGTATGGCTCCGCCGGCTACATTTCATCGAGACTATGCCATGGAGAATTGCCTGGAAATGGATTCTTTATTACATGTGGCATGACGGAGGAGAAATGCTTGGCGGCAAACAGCATTTGGTGAATAAGGAGACATGCGTGCCTCTACTGAGGTGACCTTCCAGGGGCTTGGGTGGTGCAGGCGTGGTCCTGCTCCACTGACTAGCCACAAATTCCACACAGGGTACCCATATGGTGGCCTCTGCAGTGTTATCATTCAGAGCAATTTCATCTTTCACCTTGAAAAGAAACTTGAAGAGATACAAGTAAAGGTCACTGCCACTCTGTGAGAAAAAAGAACACAGGTTGGCTACCTCTATTTGACTCAGGGATATTAATTTTTCAAGTTGCACGTGGGTACACCCTGGTGTACAGGATCCTTTTTCACAGCTAAGGTGAGACGCCAAGTGCAGATCATTCCTCTGTGAAATGGATACGGATTTATTTCGGAGTCATCTTTGGGGTCAAAATCTCTGAGATCATTCTTCTAAAAGTGTCACAGTATGAAGGGCTCCTGAATTCTTTCCCTTTACAACTGTCCTCACCCTACCTGTTGAGAAATTCAACGAAATAGGAATGTGTGGAAATCACCATGATTGCAGCAGCTCACCTGCTCATAAGGCTGATAGGTCTTGGCAAGAGTCAGCATTTGTCCTGTGCATTTCTAATTCCCTTGGGGAAACTTGTCTAGGACAGAAGAATTCATCCCTGTGGCTGGGCCAGAATGGACTCCATTGCACTTTTAGCGACCGGTCAGCCGGTCTAGCCTGGCAGATGCTTGGGGTGTGTGTGTGTGTGAGAGAGAGAGAGAGAGAGAGATCTACAGTGTTAAGTCCTTCCAATTTCCATTTGTGTTCCCAAACAGAGTCTTTGGTTAGCTTTTGACCCAAACCACATGGAAATCCTCCTTCTGGCCTATCCCTAACTGAAATTTTCTGTCATGCGTCAAATACTCATTAGAAAATAGCCATATCCAGTGATTCAGTCCAGAACCAGTTTCCACGTATCTAATGTTAGGAAATGGATTGAAAATGTCGAGGAGCTGTGTGCATATTAGTGCATATTAGTCAAGGTTCTTCAGAGAACAGAACCAATAGGAGACAGATGGGTATATATTTATTATAGGATTTGGCTCAAGTGATTATGAAGAAGTCCCACTGTCTGCTGCCAGCAAGATGGAGAACCAGGAAAGCCGGCAGTGAAGGCCTAAGAGTCAGGGCTGGCGGGGGGCGGGGAGCAGTGATGTAAGTCCTATTTCAAGCCCCAAGGCCCAAGAACCAGGACTGTTGATGTCTGAGGGCAGGAGAAGATGAATGTTCCTGCTTAACTGGCGAGCAAATTCACCCTTCCTCAGGCTTTTGCTTCTATTCAGGCCTTCAGAAGATTGGATGAGGCCCACCTGCCTTGGTGAGGGTGAGGTTTTATACTCAGTCTACTAATTCAAATCCTGATCTCTTGGGGGGACAACCTTACAGACACACCCAGCTATCTGCACATTCTTAGCCCAGTAGGGTTGAACATAGGATTAACCATCACAACCTGTAGATAAACCAACCAGTTAATCCTTACAAATTGGTTTTCTCCACTGAAAAGTATAAGCCTGACTTACGAGGTACTTTCTTATCCTTCAGCGTTGAGCTAAGTTAGAAAGAATAATCAGAAAATAATGAATTTATTTGCATTGACTGGTCCTGGAGTTTTGTTTGTTGCGAGATTTTTGATTACTGATTCAATCTCCTTACTGGTAATCGGCCTGTTCAGATTTTCTACTTCATGATTCAATCTTGGTAGGTCGTATGTTTCTAGGAGTTCATCCATTTCTTCTAGGTTGTCAAATTTAAACAGTATTTTCTTATTTCTTAGTTTAAGGTCTGATTTTCCTTATTTTTATATTTTTTTTGAATTACTCTTTGGGTCCACCTCGAAACCACACTTTACTAATCAAAATGTTGTGCCCTCTTTTTTTTTAAAAATCACCTGAGTGTGTGTTTTCAGTGCATTGTTAAAAGATAAGAGAGAAAGAATTGTCAACAGAACACTAAGAAAATTCAAAAAAATTTAATTTTTCCAAGGTGAAGCTTGTAGGCTAAAAACAGAACACAGAATGAGGGAAAACAGAAATGGGGAAAGCAAACTAAAAAAATATAGAGATAAAGAGGAATCAGCATGCCAGAATTAAGTTGGGAAATCAATCCTTAGGAATAATAGGAAGTATAACAATTATACTCCAATAAAGATATATAGACATATATAAAAGAAATAATAGGAAGAAAAAAACCCATATATATTTTTTTCTGCAAATATGTTTAATGCACTTAGATTACACGAGTCACTCCAAAATTCTTACAAAAGTCCCAGGCTGGCTGCAACCCCCAGGAACCGAAATTTAACATTTCCCTGTATGTCTTAGAGGTATTTAAATTAAAAATTTTTAGCACAGTGTAGAACATAAGTAGGCACTAAATAAATGTGAGCCATGATTATTATGCCAATCTGAATTGAAAATGGAATCCATAATATCAGTTGTTACCAATTATTGACACAAATGAAGAGCCGGGCATAGTGCTAAGTGCTTTAGTTACCTTCATCCTTCCAGCGACATTATGAGGCATCATTTTTAATCTCATCCAATATATTTTTATTTCAGACCGTTTTTTCATCTCTAGAAGTTGGATTTGTGTCTTTAAAATATTGTATATGTCTCTCTTTGACATTCTTTTGTTTACCTGCTTGAATGTGTAGAACACAGTTTTAGCAACTATTTTAATATCCATGTCTACTAATTTTATCCTTGGCATCACTTCTCGGTCAGTTTTGATTGATTTTTCTCTTTATTATGGGTCATAGTTTCCTGCTTCTTTGCGTGCTTAGTAATTTCTGATTGAACTCCTGACATTATCAATTCTACCTTGTTGGGCGTGGGATATTCTTTTATTATTTTACATATTTTTGAGCTCTGTGCTGGGATGTAGTTTCAATACTTAGAAAACATTTTGATCCTTTTGAGGCTTGCTTGTAAACTTTGCAGGAGGGACCAGAGCAGCTTTTAGTCTGGGGCTAGTTTTTTCCATCACTGATACGACACCCTCCTCAATACTACTACCCAATGCTGTGTGTATTCTGAGGTTTCCCCTCTCTGGCAGGTGGGAGCTCAAACTATTCTGGGATCTGTGTGGGCTCCAAGGATGTCTCTGCCTGCTCTTTTTGAATGGTCTGTCCCGACCTCTGGCATTTTCCTCGTCGGCATACCCTGATTAGGACTTAGCCGAAGACTCCAGGTGGATTGGTGTCGGGTCTCCAGAACTCTCTCTGCGAACCCTAGTCTTGCTGGCCTCCCTGAATGCCCAGCTCTGAACTCAAGGAGACTACTGGATTCCGTCTGCATTCCCCGTCACTATCCTGTGGCCTGGGAGTGTTCTCCAGGGAGAACAACTGCAGGGCTCACCTTGATTGTTCTCCTTTACTCAGAGATCCAGTGTTTGAGATCTCTTGTTTCATACATTTCCCCTATATTTTGTCCTGTTAGTTGTTTAAGGCAAGAGGGTAAGCCCAGGTCTTATCATTCCATCGTGACTGGAAGAGAGCATCCTGAAGGATTATTTCCATTCCCATTTTAAGGATGAATCAATAGAATGATGGCGTGGCTCATCTAGAGCCCAGCCTGTGGTGGAGGTCAACGCCTCCAAGCCTGTGCTCCAATCAGTCAGCAAACACCAACTCCTAAGAGTTTAGGTCCTAAATATAAGGCTAGAACTCTAAATTCACCTATTTTGCCTCTCCCTATACCCCAAACAGTAATTAATTTGGAGGATTAACATTATTTTGTTCAAACCTATAAATAGTTTTTTTTTTAAGTGAACGTTGCTCCTATACATCTCTAAGGGCAAATTCAGATTTTGATGATCAGCTACCCTCGATTTTTCATGTATGTGGGAATTCCTTCATCTCTCCTTGTCATTTTCTTATTTAACATTTACTTATGGAAGAAATTTAAAATTTAAAAGAAACAAGAGAAAACAGAAGTAAGTCTAAAAATTATAGGTTGTATCAATAATTTGGATTTGCCAAAGCTATTCATGGCACATAAGTGACCTTCAAGAAAGAGGACAATAAAATTTGTTATTATCCAAAATTTGCTTGCTAGTGGTAATTCTATCCCTTTCTCTCCATTCCAGGAAATATTGCACCAAAAAAGAGTTATATTATAATAGGGATAACCTAGGATCTCCTCCAGTTTACAAGTTAAGAAAAAAGTCAATCCTCTGGTACTTAAATCTGACAACACACCATCAGTGTGTTGCCATGACAAGGGAGTTGGAAGCCTCCACTTTCAAGGTAGGACTGTGATACAGACCTCAGTTTGGTCATTATCAGTCTGCTAGGGCTTCCATAACAAAGTCCCACAGACTGGGTGGCTTAAACTCAGAAATTTATTCCCTCTTAGCTTTGGGGGCTAAAGTCTGAGATCAGGGTGTTGGCAGGATTGGGTTCTTCTGAGGCCCCTCTCCTTGGCTTGTGAGGCCTAGTCTTCTCCCTGTGTCCTCACAGGGTCTTCTCTCTGTTCATGTCCATGTACTAATTTCCTCTTCTTATAAGGACATCAGTCCTATTGGATTAGGGTCCACCCTAATGACCTCACTGTAACTTAATTAGCTCTTTAAAGGCCCTACCTCTAATATAGTCATGTTCTAAAAAATAATAATAATAAACAAACAAACAAAACCAAATATAGTCATATTCTGCAGTACCAAGAGTTAGGAAGGACGTCAACACATACACTGCGTGCGTGGGGACATAGTTCAGCCCGTAATGCCTGGGAAAGTTAGGCAGTCTATTTCACCTGGCTGTTCTTCCACCTGCTAAGCAGGCAACACAGCTGCTTTATGCAGAGTTAACTGTATGGGTATCCGGACTTCTTAAGAACTGGGCTGGCTAGTTCATTAGATACCTCATCACTATTTTGGCAGCTTCCCTGGTCAGTAAACAGGTATTTCTGCTGCTTCTCCAAGTGAGATGAATCACCGAGGCCTCACTTAATCAAAGGATTCCTCTGGTGTGCTCAGCGATATCCTGGTGCTTAGAAAACGCTCATCGCTTGCAAGTCAGAGAGCGACTTGTTTCCAGATATTTACTGACATAAGATCAGCCTGAGTAGCCTGCTCAGTGCTGAGCATACAAAGGATTTTGCAGGGAAATCCAGGAGACTCCAGCATCTCCTGTATGACCTTCATTCTCCCTCATGCGTGGGTCCAGTAGGTCCAGCTACATCTGGAAGGGCATGAGATGGCAGATGCCACCCCAAAGTGCCTGTCTCTGATGCACTCTGCCTGCCAGGACGCACTCATGACCCTGGGGTTATTCTTTTACACTTTTCAGTTTTCAGGGGGCAGGAAGAAAATGAGGTATATACTTACTGTGAATTTGGCTATACTTTCCATCCTTGGTAGACAGTCTTCTTTATGAATCTGTGTATCTTATTTATTTCTGGAACGTATTTGAATCCTTACTTTATTACTTCAAAACTGTACTGCTCTCCTGATTCCTGGTTGTGTTTTTATTTAAACCAATCTACAAATGTAGCTCATAAACATTAGTGGAGATGAATTTACATTCTAAAATCTATTAATCTAACCCTACTCATTATATAAGTGAACTGATAACTAGCAAATAAATCAAACTACTTGAAACAATAAAACAAATTAACCAGTATCATTTAAATAATTGTCATCACAGTCAGTCACAGCAAAGCTTAACAAATTAACACTTTAAGGGTGTTCTCATTTTAACCCAGTCCTTACATAAATAGCACCAGACTTCAAATGGATTTTGGAAACCATGTGAGGAAAAGAGTGGAAATCAAGGTTGTTGGAACTGGCCCTGTTTTTCACGCTCCTGTGAATGTTTAAATTTGGACCATCCCTAAAGGAAGGCCCATCTCCTTAGCTCCAGCCCTGGTGTCCCTGTGCTACTCTCCCTTTCCCAGTTTTTGAGGGACAGGGCACCAAAGGCCCATGCCGTGCAGCATCTCGTAAGTTCATTTTCCGGAGCATTGCTGCAGGGAGGACCACCGGCTCTCGAATCAGGCTTTGTAGCCTCTCTGGGTATTTCCCAGCTGCATGAATTAAACTTCTGAAGGTCTCAATTTCTTCATCTGTAAAATTGGAATACTGATGGAATTTATCGGAAAAAGACCAAATGAGATAATGAATGGAAAGTGCTTCCCAGTGGCTATTGTAAGTGTTCAGTAAGTGGCCAGGGCTACTGCTGTTACTACTACTTCTGCCACTTCCCTGAAGTGTATATTCCCTTCCTTTCCCTTCTGAATTTTTTTTTGACATTCTGCTTTGCTCTTGGAACATAGGGATACTTGTGTGTATGTGTGTGTGTGTGTGTGTGTGCTTTTTGATATTTTGATGCATGTCTATGTTGATACCTAGTAATGGAAGGGGAATCAATTTTAGTTAATCTCTGATTTCCCATGAAAAAGAAATACAGAACTAAGATCTGCGTTCTCCACTTCATTTTTTAGCTTAATAATTAATTTTATTCAACAAATACTCATATACACCACTTCTTATGTGTCCGGCACAGTTCTGATTTTTTTCAATTAGATTTTTGTTTTCAGATGACTGTAAATTTACACACAGTTGTAAGCAAGAGTACAGATATCCCATGTACCTCAGTGGCACCATCTTGCAGAACTGTGGTACCTTCTGACAACCAGGATATTGACATGGATAGAGTCAAGGTGCTGAGTAGTTCTATCACCCAAAGGATCCCTCGTGTTGCTCTCTTAGAGCCAGACGCACCGCTCTCCTGCTGTAACCCCTGGCATTCACTGAACTGTTCTTCATTTGTATAATTCTGACAAATTATAATCAATCAGATCATACAGTACACAATCTTTCGGGAATTTTTTTTCACTCAACATAATTCTCGGAGGTTGCTGTATGTATCAACACATATAATTACATATGTGGGTATATAGGGACAGTATCCCATGGTATGGATTTACCACAGTTTGTTGAATCATTCCTCTGTTGAAGGACACGGTTTCCTTCCCAGTTTTGGGCAATTATGAATAAAGGGGGTATAAACATTCATGCATAAGTTTTTTCTTCATTTCTCTAGATGAATGTCCAGAGTTCAATTGCTGGACCGTGTGGTGTTTGCATGTTTAATTTAAAGGAACTGGCTTTCCAGAGTGGCTGTACCATTTTACCTTTCCATCAGTAATGGGTAAGTAACTCAGTTTTTCACATTCTCACTAGTATTTGCTGTTGTCGCTACTTGTTATTTTAGCCATTCTAATAGGTGTGTAGTGAAATCTCATTATGCTTTTAAATTGCATTGCCTAATTCTCCATGGTGGGGAACATCTTTTCATGTGCTTTTTTGCCATCTGTATATCCTCTTTGGTAAAATGTCTCTGCATGTCTTTTGCCCATTCTCTAATTGGTTTGTTAGTTTTTTATGTTGAGGTTTGAGAATTCTTTTTTTTAAATATATTTTTTGAGGTTCTTCATTATTCTAGATACTAGGCTTTTGTCAGGTGTGTGGTTGGCAAATATTTCCATGAAAAACGGGGTTTTTCATAGAGCAAAAGTTTTAAATTTTGATGAAGTCCAATTTATTTTTTTTCCTTTTGTGGGTTGTGCTTTTGCTGTCAAGTTTAAGAACTCTTTGCTAACCCTAGCTCCTGAAGAACTTCTCCTATTTTCTTTCCTAAAAGATTTATAGTTTGATGTTTTACATTTAAGCTTGTGATTATTCTGAGTTAATTTCAATATGAGGGTTAAGTTGAGGTTCATTTTATTCCCCCCTATGGATATTCACTTGCTTCAGCATTATTTGTTACAAAGGCTATCTTTCCTCGACAGAGTTTCTTTTCAACCTTGTCAAAAATCACTTGGACATATTTGTGTGATTCTGTTTCTGGGTTCTCTATTCCATTCCATTGGTCCATGTGTCCATCACTCTACCAGTGCTATACCAGTTGATTACTGTAGCTCTGTTATAAGTCTTGAAGTCAGATAAAATGATTCCTCTGACTTTATTATTCTTTTTCAGACTTAACAATTCTAGTTCTTTTGCCTTTCCATATAAATTTTATTTCTATATCTACAAAAAAAAATCTTGCTGGGACTTTGATAGGAATTGAGTTGAACTTTTTAGTGGGTTAAATAGTGTCCCCCCAAAATTCATGTCCCCCTTGGAGCATCAGAATCTGGTGTTATTTGGAAATAGGATCTTTGTAGATGTAATTAGTTAAGACGAGATCATAATGGATTAGGGTGGGCCCTAGATCCGATGACCGGAGTCCTTATAAGAAGAGGAGAGAACACATAGAGACACAGAGATACATGGGGAAGAAGAAGGTGGAGGAAGAGATTGAAGATATGTTGCTCCAAGCCAAGGAATGCTGGCAACCACTAGAAGCTAAGAGAGAGAGGCATGTAACAGATCTTCCTCAGAGACTCCAGGAGAAACCCAACCCGACCAACTCCTTTATTTTTGATGTCTCACTTTCAGAACTGTGAGAGAAAACAATTCTTTTGTTTTAAACCACTCAGTTTGTGGTAATTTGTTATAGCAGCTTTAGGAAACTAACACAAACTTGTAAATCAATTTGGGGAGAATTCATTCTTCACTATGCTGAGACTTTCAATCCATGAACAGCATGTCTCTCCATCAGTTTAAGTCTTCTTTTATTTCTTTCATCAGCATTTTGTAGTTTTCAGCATACAAGTCCTGAACATGTGTTAGAGTTACTCCTAAGTATTTTATTTTATTTTTGAGCCATTATAAATGGTCTTCTAATATTAAATTTCAATGTCCATGTGTTCATTGCTACTATGTATAAAAACAGTTGATTTTTGTATATTTGTCTTGTATCCTGTGACCTTGCTGAACTCAACTATTAATTCTATGAGATCTTTGTAGATTCCTTAGGATTTTCCACATAGACACTCATGTCTTCTCCAAGTTTTATTCTACAGTTTTATGTCTTCTCTTTTGATATATATTCCCATTTCCTTTTCTTGCCTTATTGCATTGACTAGAACTTCCAGCACTATGTTGAATAAGAATGATGAGAGTGGACATCCTTGCTTTGTTCCAGCTCTTAGGAGAAAAGCATTGTTTTCATCATTGAATATAGTGTTAGCTGTAGGTTTTTAATGTATATTCTTTGACTGGAAGAAGTTCTACACTATTCCTATTTTTCTGAGAGCTTTTACCCTGAGTAGGTGTTTAATTTTGTCAAAGGCTTTTTTTTTTTTGACATCTATTTATATGATAATACTTTTTATTTTTCTTTTTTTAGCTTGTTAAAGTGGTGGATTATATTGATTGATTTTCAATATTGAACCAGCCTTGCATCTCTGGAATGAAACCCTCTTGGTCATGGTATATAATTCTTTTTAATATATTGCTGAATTCTATTTGCTAATATTTTGTTAACAATTTTTGTGTCTGTGTTCATAAGGGCTATTGCTCTGTAGTTTTTTTTTTTTAAATAGTCTTTGTCTGGTCTTAGTATCAGGGTAATACTAACTTCACAAAAGCGTTTCCTCATTTTCTATTTTCTGGAAGTGATTTGTAGAATTTGGTGTTAATTCTTCTTTATACACCTAGTAGAATTCACCAGTAAGATCATCTGGGCCTGGAGATTTCTTTTTTGGGAGGTTTTGAATTACAAATTCAATTTCCTCAATAGTTATGAGGCTATTCAAATGCTCTGTTTCATATTAGGTGAATTGTAGCAGTTTGCATCTTAAAAGAACTGCTTCCATTTCAAAGTTGTCAAGTTTATGTTTGTAAAGTTGTTGGTAATATTTTTTTCTTACGTTTTTGATGCCCAAATGACCTATAGTGGTATCTCCTGTTTCATTCCTGATATTGTTAATTTGTGTCTTCTTTCTTTTTTTCTTTGTCAGTCTTGCTAGAGTTTTATCAATTTTATTGAGGTTTTCAAAGAATCAGCTCTCTGATTTATCAATTTTCTCTATTGTTTTCCTGTTTTCAATTTCACTGATTTCTGCTCTTTATTGTTTCTTTCTTGCTTTGGGTTTATTTTGCTTTTTTTTTTTTCTAGATTCCTGAGTTGGGAGCTTAGGAAATTCACTTTCTTCTTTTCTAATGTATGCACTTAGTGCTGTAAATTTCCTTCTTGGCACTGCTTTAGCTGTGTTTCACAAATTTTGATATATTTTATTTTCATTTTTATTCAGTTCAAGTTTTAAAAAATTTTCCTTGAGATGTCCTCTTTGACTCAGGGATTATTTCAAAGAGTTTTGTTTATGAATGCATGTTGTATGATTTCAATTCTGTTCAAACCTGTTGAGGTATGTTTTATGGCTCAGAATATAGCCTATCTTAGTGTATGTTCCAGAGATACTTGAAAAGTGTGTATTCTGCTGTTGGGTACAGTGTTGTATAAATGTTGATAAGAGCCTGATGTTTGATTGTGTCCTTGAGTTTTCTATATCTTTCTGGATTTTTTTGTCCAGTTGCCCTATCAATTGTTGAGAGAAGGGTGCTGAAGTATTTAATTACAATTTTGGACTTGTCTATTTCTCCTTTCAGTTTTATCAATTTTTGCTTCAAATATATATAATATTACAACACTGTTGTTTGGTGCATATGCACTGAGGATTTCTATGTCTTCTTGGTGGATTGATTCTTTCTGTCAATACATAACATCCCTCTTTGTCTTTGATAATTTTGTTTGCTGTCCAGTCTATTCTGATATTAATATAGCCACTTCTGCTTTCTTTTGATTAATGCTTGTATGGTAAATAATTATTTTTTGATTAATGTTTGCATGACATATCTATCCTTACTTTCAACTTGCCTGTATTGCTATATTTGAAGTGAGTTTCTTGTAGACTGCATATAGCTAGGTCACATTTTTAATCTATTCTGCCAATCTTTGTCTTTTAATTGGAAAAATTCAATGTAATTATTGTAATAATTAAATTCAACATAAATTCAATGTAATTACTGATATGTTAAGGCTTAAGTCTGTCATTTTTTTGTTTTGTTTTTGTTTGTTCTATTTTTCATTTTTCTGTTTTCTTTCTCCTGTCTTCCTCAGGATACTTGAATGTTTTTTGGAATTTTATTTTGATTTATTTATTGTGTTTTTGAGTATATCTCTGTGTTTTTTTAATGCTTGCTATAGGTATTGAATTATATATACATAACTTACTGCAGTATATTGATGTTGTCATTTTACTGATTTCAGTAAAGTGTCGAAAACTTTCCTCCTCTTTTATATTATAATTGCCTTAAATATTTTCTCTCATACATTTAGTACCATATCAGATAGCATTTGCTTCAACCATCAGTCGTAATTTGGAAGACTCAAGCAGACAAGAAAAGTCTATTGTATTTACCCATATTATTGCTTACTATGTACTTCCTTACTTTCTTTGTTTTCTTCTTAGAGAGCTCCCTTTAGACATTTTTTAAAGAGTAGGTTTCCTGGTTACTAATTCTCTTATTTTTACTTTATTTGAGAATGGTTATATTTCTTCTTCATTTCTGAAGAATATTTTTCCTCGATATAGGATTCTGATCTACAGTTCTTTCAGCACTTGTAAAATGTGCCACTT